>NC_142438.1:133372142-134626428 GCF_059453495.1 Arachis ipaensis
TTTGCTTTGCTTTATTTATATTGATGCTTTTTAATTTAGATATTTTCTTCCTTTTGGCTTTGGTTAAGTAATTGGTAACGCTTGAGCTGTCAATAAAGCAGTGATTGAAATTGAGAGTTTCTCCAATAACTCTAGTCTTTCCACAGAAATTGACTAGGACCTGAGGATTAAGCTAATTAATCCACTTGATCTACCTTCATAGTTAGAGGTTAACAAAGTGAGATTAAAATCCAAATTTCATCACAACTGATAAGGATAGGACCTCCAGTTTTAATACCTTGCCAAGAGTTTATTTTATTATTATTATTTTTCTTATCATTCAACATACTGCTTCCCTACTTTCTAAAACCCCTACCTTACAAGACTCATAACCAATAATAAGAACATACCTCCCTGCAATTCCTTGAGAAGACGACCCGATGTTTGAATACTCGGTTATCAATTTCAAAGGGGTTTGTTACTTGTGACAACCAAAACATTTGTATGAAAGGACTTTTGAAGGTTTAGAAACTATACTTGCAACGAGGATTTATCCGCAATTTTCTAGACCACGCAAAAGTTCCTCTCATCAAAATGACGCCGTTGCCGGGGAATTGCAAACGTGTGCCTTATTATTGGTTATTGTAAATATTTAAAAAAAAATTTCAGATTTTTATTTTAAAATTTTTTTATCTTATTTTATCTTATTTTTCAAAAATTCAATTTTTTTTAAAAAAATAATCTCTTTTTCAAAATATTTTCTTTTTGTTAGTTTTTATTTTTATTTTCTCCTACTACTATGAATTCTCACCCCTCTGGCTTCAAGTTTGATTCCAATGTTGTTGTTAGGAATGGAAACTATTATGAGAACAGGCATCAAGATTAGAAGAATCAAAGATGGGAGGAGCCACAAGGATTTAATCAACCCTCATGGCAACAACCACCTCCAATGGACTATCAACAACCATTCCGTGATGCATATCAAGGCAATGGCTATGGTGAGCGCTCTTTTGATTATCAACAACCACCACCATACGCCTATGAACCCCCTCCTCAACATAACTTTGGACCACCAAACTCACAAGCCCCTTTCCACCATTCACCTCTATATGATCCTAACCCACATCCACCACACCAACCACCTTATGAGCCATATGAACCATATATAGAACCACCCCCATTCCAACACAATTACTCTCATGAACCACCACCTCAATATTCACCATCTCCATATCATTATCAAGATGAACTACCTTCCTATTATGAACCCTCTCTCCCAACCAATGAATCCTCATATCCACCCCAACCTCCAATGGATGACAGACTTCGTGTTATTCTTCAAAGGCAAGAAAGGATGAATAAGAGTGTGCAAAATTTCGCGGCCACCTTCGGTGAGTTAGTAAATATAATAGCTTCCCAATATTTGAGCACTCAAAGAACTCCCATGGCTACATGTGGAGAATCAAAAGAAGAGCAAAGCATGAAGGAGACACTAGAAACTTCGGTGGACAATGAGGAACATGGCTTTGTATTGGAACAAGTGGAGGAAGCCATAATAGTTGCAGAGGAAGAAGTGGTTGAAGACTTAGGAGATGCAGAACCTCCATGGGAAAGTCCAGTCATAGAACCTCCTTCCAAGACGATTGAAATTGATGCTGAGGAGGGTGTACAACCTCCAAGGCATATCACAGTTGAAGACTTGGAAGAGGTTGATCAAGAGATGGAGATTCAAGAAGAAGAAGCACAACCTCTCATGCCCTTGGAAAGCAATGAAGAGGAGATTGAATTGGAAGAAAGCTACCAAGAGGAAGATGTTGAAATTGAAGAAGCTTGCAAAGAGGTGGTAATTATCAGAGAAGAGCACAAGGGAGTGGAGCTTGCAATTTCATTAAAAATACCTCCCCCTAAGTTGCCATCATCCTTCACAACATTCAAGTGGGTAAAATTCATATCCCTTAGCTTTCTAATCCCACTTAAATATGGGCTACTGGAGACGGATGGTCAACTTAGAGCTCTTTGTAACATTAAGAGTAAGAGGAAGATGGCCAGTGGTAAGAATTGTCCTGCAAGGTTCATCATGGTTGGAAGCTTTAAGTTTAAACGCAAAGGTTGGTGTAAAGCTCAACTGAATGGGTCTAGGAAGCTGTTTGGTAGCTGCAGTGAGAATTCAAATTACTTATCACCCAATTGGAAAAATATAGATCCCGACAAAGATGGGTGTAAAAGCAAGATTTGGGATCCTGGAATCTGCTCAGACACTTGTTATCCCGGGAGCCTAAGAATCTGTTTGAAACTTCTTAAGGGCTTTACATGCTTAGTTTGGGACCCCGGAGGTTACTGGAGATACAAACATTGGTGGAGATTCCTGGATGAGTTCAAACACAAGCCACCATAACAGGAAGCTCATCAAATGTCTAACTTAAGGACTTTAACTAAAAGTGCTAGGTGGGAGACAACCCACCATGGTATGATCGTTCCATTTTTATTTTTAGTTAGTTTTATTTGTTTTCGAGTTTTATTTTATTTTATTATATTGAACCTGGAGTTTTGCATCACATTCATATTAACACTGCATTCTGCATTTTTCATGCATAAAAAAAAAAAGCACGCACGCGACGCGGCAGCGTCGCTGACGCGTCCGGGTCACCAGTGCAATAGGAAGAAAAGAAAACAAACAGAAATTCATGCGAGAGCGTGGCTGGACGCGTGCCAATGGCACAAATCGTCCCACGCGACCGCATCACTGATGCGACCGCGTCATATGGGAATAATGGCCTCCCACGCGACCGTGTGACCAAGATTTCGATGTCAAAGTGGTGCACACCCGAAAGTTGTGCGAGAGTGGTGCTGAATTGGTGCTGAACGCATAATCCTTCCCACGCGGCCGCCTGACCCACGCGACCACGCCACATTCCTTTAAAGCCCACTCACACGATCGCATTCCCCATGCGATCGCGTCACTTAAAATTTGGCACTAATATAATTTTGAACAGAGAGTTGTGCGAGTGTGAGGCTACCCTCGCGCCATTCGCCTAAAACGGGTCACGCGACCGCATGACTGACGCGACCGCGTCATTCAGTTTAAGCGCAAGTCGCACGACCGCGTGCCTCACGTGACCGCGTCGCTTGCGCCGCACAGCTTATCTAAATTAGCCAAAAATATCTTATCTTTTCTTCCCCAAATCCTAATTTCTTTCTTCTTCTCTCTTCTTTCTTCTCTCTTTCTCTCCTTCTTCCCCTCTACTCTTCTATCCCTTTAATTTAATGCATTTATTTGTTCTTTCCTTTTTCTTTTTCAATTCTTTTTCATGCATTTTTATGTTGGTGTTGGAATTTTATTTGGATAGGTGCCTTAATTTATTTGAGCAGGTGGCTATTCTGAGGAGAGATTTGACAATTGACATTTATTCATGGCTCTCATATACATTTGGATTACATTATTTTCATCCCTATTTTTAACTTGCACACCCAATGTATTTGAGATTATCATTCACAATTGTCATCATTACACATGCTCTTTAATTTGGCACATTTATGCTTGAGCTATGCTTCTCATGCCTATTATTTGCATGTTTTTATCCTCTTGCATCTAATTATTTTGAATTGCCCCTTTTGATCTTTATTGTTGTCTTTCCTACATGTTGTAGCTACCATGTAGTTGGGCTATCATCTTTCCTTTGTCATTCCTTATCACTTGGAATTTCCTCCCTTCCAGTCTTAGTTTTCTATATTTTACACTCTTCCTTTTTCTTCCTCCTTAGGCATGGGTACCAAGAAAGAAAAAGAAAAGGTCACAGACAAGACACCAGCAAGGAAAGGAACCAAGAGATCTCCAACTAAGACACCTCCATCTACAAGTGTCAGTTGGAGCAACCCGTCCACCTGCACATCTCAGCATGCACCGAGGACGGTGCAATCTTTAAGTGTGGGGAGGTCGATACCGATCTCCATGGGTTAGTTATTTCTTGACTCAACACCAAAATTTTTATTTTATTTGTTTGTTCATTGTTGCATTTACATGTTTGATTGCATATTTGTTTGATTTTTTTGCATATTTTACCACTTGGTTGAAGTAATATTTTCTTTTTTAAGAAAATTTTTAGAGAATTTCACTAATTTGAATAAAATTTAATGTTACACTTGTTTGAAGTTGTAAATTAGAACATGGTTTTTGAGCTAAAGAACACACAACCCGTGAGATTTTGAGCTTATTTATATGGTTACATTATTTAACCATAAATATTTTATTCTTGTGTGTTTTCTTCTCTATAATTGCAATCTTTACTTTGTTTCAGTCTATATGTCCAATATTTAGTGTATTTACATGTTTGCATATGATTGAGGTCATTATTTGATTTTAGCTCACTTATCCCAAATAAGCCTACCCTTTAAATCATCATTGTCAGCCACTTTGAGCCTTGTAAACCCCCATTTATTCTATATTTTACCGCATCACTAGCCTTAAGCAGAAAAATAATTAAATATCCCAATTGAATCTTTGGTTAGCTTAAGATAGGGATTGTGTAACAATTAAGTGTGGAAAAACTGTGGGAACATGGGTTAATAAGGGAATGTATCATGTTTCTAATTTATTTAAATATTAGGAATTTGGGTACCTACTCATGCAAAAACCAAAATAGAAAAATAATGGAAAATCCATGTGCATTGATAAGTTATGTTTATTTTTCAGTTTAAAAAAAAAGAAAAAAAAAAAGAAAAAGAGAAAAAATGTATATATAAATAAGGGGACAAAATTACCCCAATGCTAAGTTAATAAAAAGATCAATGCACATGTGATAAAAGTAAAGAAATATCAAAATTTTGGTACATGAGTATGGGAATCATACAAAAGTGAGAATTATGGGTAGTTAGGCATGAATTTAACAGTATATAGAGTGTATGTATGTTAGGTGAGAGCTTGGTTAGTCAAAGATTCAATTTATAGCTCACTTAGCCATATATATACATTTACCCTTACCTTAGCCCCATTACAACCTTGAAAAAGACCTCATGATGTTTGCATTAGTATACTAAATATTTGTTGATTGGTTAGATGAAGAACAAAGTTTAGAAAGCATGATTAGAGAAGAGTATAGTGATTGACCCTAGACACTTGAGAGTTAGAGTGATATACACTACTAGTAAGGGTTCAGTGCTAAATTCTATGTTCCCTGCTTTCATGAGCTATCTTCTTACAAGTTTACTTGTACCTTATTTTGTATGATTTGAATTAGTGAAATCCAGTTCATATTTATTCTTGGAGAATTTATTTACTTTTAAACCAAGTAGGTAGAAACATTTTGCATGTAGTTGCATAGATAGGTTGCATTTCATACATTCTACCATTCCTCTTCATCTTTATAGCTTCTCTTGAGCTTAGCATGAGGACATGCTAATGTTTAAGTGTGGGGAGGTTGATAAACCACTATTTTATGGTTTATCTTGTGCTTAATTGAGTGGATTTTATCAACTCTTTACCCACTTATTCATACTATTTGCATGGTTTTACGTTTTCCTTCTTGATTTTGTGCTATGATTGAAAACATGCTTCTTTGATCTTATATTTGCTTATTATTAATCCTCTCTTATTACCATTAGATACCTTGATATGTGTGTTAAGTGGTTTCAGAGATTACAGGGCAGGAATGGCTCAGAGGATGGAAAGGAAGCATGCAAAAGTAGAAGGAATACAAGAAGTTGGAGAAACTGCTAAGTTGTCCAGCCTGACCTCTTCGCACTCAAATAGCTATAACTTTAGCTACAGAGATCCAAATGATGCGGTTCCAGTTGCGTTGGAAAGCTAACGTCTGGGGCTTCTATTTAATATATAATATGCTATAGTTGCTCTGACGCTAGGCAACGCGACCGCGTGCTCCATGCGGCCGTGTCGCAGTGACGAAAATCAGCGTGTTCGAATTCGCAACCAGCGAATTTTGGGCTATTTCTGATCCAGTTTGCGGCCCAGAAAACACAGATTAGAGGCTATAAAGTGGGGGAATGCATGCATTCATGATCAAGCTTTTCATATTCACAATTTTAGGAGTAGATATAGTTTTTAGAAAGAGAGGCTCTCTCATCTCTCTTAGGATTAGGATTTAGGATTTCTCTTAGTTTTAGGAGTGGCTCTCAATCCCAGGTTCTTTATTTTTATTTATTTTCCCAATTCAATTTATGAACATCTATGCCAGATTTAATTTCTTTTGTTAATACAATTTGAGGTATTTTCAGATTTAATTTTGCTTTGCTTTATTTATATTGATGCTTTTTAATTTAGATATTTTCTTCCTTTTGACTTTGGTTAAGTAATTGGTAACGCTTGAGCTGTCAATAAAGCAGTGATTAAAATTGGGAGTTGCACCAATAACTCTAGTCTTTCCACAGAAATTGACTAGGACCTGAGGATTAAGCTAATTAATCCACTTGATCTACCTTCATAGTTAGAGGTTAACAAAGTGAGATTAAAATCCAACTTTCATCACAACTGATAAGGATAGGACCTACAGTTTTAATACCTTGCCAAGAGTTTATTTTATTATTATTATTTTTCTTATCATTCAACATACTGCTTCCCTACTTTCTAAAACCCCTACCTTACAAGACTCATAACCAATAATAAGAACATACCTCCCTGCAATTCCTTGAGAAGACGACCCGAGGTTTGAATACTCGGTTATCAATTTCAAAGGGGTTTGTTACTTGTGACAACCAAAACATTTGTATGAAAGGACTTTTGAAGGTTTAAAAATTTACCTTACAAGACTCATAACCAATAATAAGAACATACCTCCCTGCAATTCCTTGAGAAGACGACCCGAGGTTTGAATACTCGGTTATCAATTTCAAAGGGGTTTGTTACTTGTGACAACCAAAACATTTGTATGAAAGGACTTTTGAAGGTTTAAAAATTATACTTGCAACGAGGATTTATCCGCAATTTTCTAGACCACGCAAAAGTTCCTCTCATCAGTTGGCTATCTATTTAATTTTTGAAATTCACAAGAGGTGCGGGAACAGTTACAAGAAATTCAAATTTTCCGCAAGTGGTGTACAAATGGTAACTGTTAGCTGATATTAGGTTAGTCTATAAATAGAGATTTAGGAAAATATTGTAGGTAGTTCAGTTCTTCTTGGAAAACGCTTAGAAACCCAAAACGCTCTCAGCCCCTTGGCATCACAGAGTAAAATTGGGAATCTTAAGTAATTCCTCTGAACTCAAACACTTATACTTTACTTTTTTTCCAGTTTTTATTAATAAAATTCATCTACTTTTACTTGTTATTCTCTTTTACGTTCATGTTTCTTCCTTCATCTTCTTTTTAATTTCCTGTTTGTTTCAATTTTTGCAATTTACTTTGCCACCGGCACCTTGCATTTATATGTTTATTTGTTATTTTTATTCCTTTTAATTTTATTTGACGTTACAATTGTGACATTGAGATACCCACATTTTATTTTAAACATTAACAAAAATTTGAGCAAAACAAATTGGCACGCCCGGTGGGACTTTGTCAATAGATTGTAATTGTCAAAAGGAAAACCAGGAGTTTTTGTGTTTGCATGTGGTTGCGCAGTGGAAAGTTCGTGCGTCCAGAGCCAAGAAAATCAGCGTCCGTTGACATGTCAAATACTTCTGCAGCATCTTCTTCTACTTCTAGTGACGAGATTAGAGGAAATGAATTCGGAAATTCTCCTGTGATTTCAAACACAGAGCCTACCTTGATGTCAGTGAGGCATGATGGCGTTGGCCATGCCCATACAAGGTTAAATGCAACTCACATAAATACCGTGGGGTGGCCGTCATATGGCTTGCCGTCGGGGTATGTCCCCTCCATGGTGACACAGGGATTGCCTGTGCCTTTCTACTCAACTTTTCAAAATCCTATTTATCAAAATCCATATGGCATGTCAAATGTACCTGTTTCTGGAGTGTCAGGTTCACACGTATCACAACAAAATTTTTCACATTCTATTAATACAGGAAATAACAGTGCATCTAATTCTACTACATCCACTATCACTAGGGTAGAAAATTCCATATCTGTATTTCCTGACATGTCAAGAGCAATGCCTGTTAATCAACCTAGTCAAACTGTGGGATCTTTAGTAAATATTAGGCAACAGATGGATGAAAGCCACCATGATCTAGTAAACATGTTAACTCATCAAATGGTGACAGTTTTAAATCCTCTTTTAGAAAACACAAACACTAGGATTGAACAATTAAATAGACAAGTTAATAGGATTGCTACTGTGGTAAATTTAGAAGAAAATGATAAATTGGGTTTAAGATTTGATAATGTCAATCAGAACAGTGAAGCAATTCCTAATTATGATGTTCATATGCCTAGACATAGTCAAAATGCTGATGATATGTTAGAAAGACTTAGGCAAAATAACTTAGGGGGGTATTATAATCTAGCAAGAAATGTTGAACAAGTTTTAAACCGTTTGGGATTTAATATTGGTTGCTTAAATAGGCCATATTTTGTGTCTGCTTTTCCTGAATGTGTCCAACAAGCAGAGCTCCCAAGGGGTTGGAAAATTCCAAAATCCCTTACAAAATTTTCTGGAGAAGAAAATGAGTCTACAGTAGAGCATATTGCTCGATATACTGTTGAAATTGGGGAAGCAACTTCTAATGAATATCTCAAGATGAGATACTTTCCTTCTTCTTTAACAAAAAATTCATTTACATGGTTCTCCAACTTGAGACCAAATTCTATTCATTCTTGGGCGCAGTTAGAAAGAAATTTTCATGATCAGTTTTTTCGAGGTGAATTGAAAGTTAGTCTTACGGATTTATTCTCTGTCAAACGTGCAGAAGGAGAATCCATTGGTACTTTTTTGGCGCGATTTAGAAACATGAGAAATAAGTGTTTTACTCCGATTTCGGAAACTGAAGTTGTCAAAATGGCTACTAATGGGTTAGAATTTGGAGTTAGGAAGAAACTTGTCAATCAACATGCTTTCGATCTTTTCCAGTTAGCTGAAAGAGTAAGACAAATAGAACAAATTAAAAAAGAAAAAGAAATTTTCAAAAAAGGTTCCAAAAAGGTTGCATATGTGGATTATTTTTCCGATAGTAGTGATTCAGATGAGAAAGAGGTTTATATTGCTGAATTACGTGGGGGTCCTCCTTATGTATGCAAATCTTTGAAGCCTGTTAAAGGAAAAGAAAAGGTTTCTTCATATTCCAAAACTGAAAATAAGACTTATTCTTTTGATATTTCTAAGGCAGATCAAATATTTGAAGTTTTATTAAAAGATAAGCAGCTTATTTTACCAGAAGGAAAAAAGATGCCTTCAGCTGATGAAATAAAGAATAAAAAATTTTGTAAGTTTCATCAGGTGTTCTCACACACCACTAATAATTGCGTCCGTTTCAGGGATTTGATACAAAAAGCAATTGAGGAGGGAAGGTTGAAGTTTGAAGATAAAACTACTATGAAGATGGACACTGAACCATTTGCTACTGACTCAAATTATGTTGAGCCATTCAACTTGTCAGTCAACATGGTAGAAATTGATGCCACAATGGTTAGTGCTAAAGATGAAAATAAAGACCTGAGGATCTTTGAGCAAGACAAAAAGCCAATTTATCCTCGTCCTAGTGAGGATTTGTTAGATTTTTTGTTGAGAATTAAAGAATTTGATAGCACCATCGCCATGTGCCCAAAGTGCAATACTGTTTTTGACAAGGAAGCTGCAAAAGAGTTTGAAGAGTACAAAGTTAAAGAGAAAAAAAAGGCTGAGTTGAGAAAGAAGATTGCTGAAAAAGAAAATGAAACTAACGAGCTAAAGCGGAAGATAGCCGAGGAAAAACAAAAGTTGGGCGGTCAAACTCCTTTGAACAAGTGCGTCAATAACACTGGGGTACAACCCGTCAACCAGAAGATGAAGACTGTGGTCATGATTGATGGAAAACCTGATGGATTTTTTCAAAAGACAAGAGTTCCTCCCACCAAAATTTTAAACAATAAATGGGTCCAGAATGTGAGAAATGTGCAGAATCAACCTACTGCTTTTGCAAGAGGAAAAAACAAATGGGTGAAGTCTAGACCTTTTAAGCCCAGGTACTACGAGTCTCAGTTATGGAACATGAATCATGCACAAGACGGAGGTAGTATATATATTCCAAAAAATGTGCCTATTCCCTCAAAGCCAATTTATTCTTGTTATAATCCTAACATGCAGCAGGTTCCTAATTATTCTCCTTGGCCCAATTGTCAAAATATTCCAAAATATTCTCCTTTTACAGCTTTTGAGCAAAAAGAGAATATACCTGAGTATGTTCCTTTAGATCCATACAAGAGACACGATGTAGATTTTCCTCCTTTGCCAACCATAGCTAAGTCTGCAGAAACAGGCAATTCTTCTAATCACCCTAAATGCTATAAAAATGTAAAGAAGAATCTTGCTGGGAAGAGGGTAATGGTTGAAAACAAGGGAGAATAGGATGAAGATTTAATTACTGATAATTTTGACACTGGTTTTGATGACAGCTTAGAAGCAATATTTGGTGTTAAGCAACCTATAGCTGTGGTGTCAATACTGCCTGAGGAGTATAGTCAAGTCCAGGAAGTAGAGTCATTAGAAGATGATTATTACGATGTCTTCCCTGGAAGCGAATGCTTATTGCTAGATGACAATATGTGTGGTGGAGGATTGTTTGAGAAACCTACTGAAAATGACAACGAACATTTGCGTCCATTGCATATCAAGGCTCATGTAGATGTAACTGGAAGGATAGTTAATAAGATTTTAGTTGACGGGGGAGCTGCTGTCAATCTCATGCCAGAAAGAATGATTGGAAGGCTTGGAAAGACTGAAAATGATCTGATTAAAAGTAGCATTGGGGTAACAGATTTTAATGGAAGGACTTCTTCTGTTAGAGGTGTGGTTCTGCCGTCAATTGAGGTTGGTTCTGTCAATAGGCCAACTCTATTTGTTGTTGTTCCTTCTAAGGCTGGTTTTAACTTGCTTTTGGGACGTGATTGGATTCATGGAATGGGTGCTATTCCATCCACTCTATATCAAAAGTTGATTTTCTAGAACGAAGATGGGGGAGTGGAAGAAGTTCCTGCTGATAATAGTACATGTTACTATGATGAGATGCATGTGGAGTTCAGGATGTATAATCCTGGAGTCAAGCCACTGACAGTTGACGGCATTTAATCCTAAAAGTATTGAGATGTGAAAAATAGATATGAATGGTTTTATTTTGGTCCCTAAGGCCGGGGCGGATACGGCCTCAGGAGAAACTTAGATGATGAGTTCGACGAGCCAACTGGCTCGGCTGTCAGCCTATATGGCAGACAGAGAAGGGTGCATTGATAGTGTACCATATGATTGTATATATGATGATGGTCCTTCAGGTTTTGAAAAGAATAACACTGACACTGTGAAAAAGGTTGAGGTGCAGGATCCTTTGGAGGAAGTAGATATTGGTAACGGTGATTATCCTAGACCAACGTATGTGAGCAAGATGCTGCCTGATGATTTCAAAAAAGAAATGGTGGAGATTTTGAAGGAATATTGCGACTGTTTTGCATGGGATTATGCAGAGATGCTAGGCTTGAGTCGTGAATTAGTAGAACATCAATTGCCATTGAAAGCCAATGTTAAACCTGTCAAGCAGCCACCAAGGAGATTTGCTCCTGAAGTTGTGCAGAAGATTAAAGAAGAGATTGAAAGACTTTTTAAGGCTAAGTTTATAAGAACAGCAAGGTATGTCAACTGGATTTCTAATATTGTTCCTGTCATGAAAAAGAATGGAAAATTAAGGGTTTGCATTGATTTTAGAGATTTAAATTTTGCAACACCAAAAGATGAATATCCAATGCCTATAGCTGATATGTTGATAGATTCTACTGCTGGTCATGAAATGTTAAGTTTTATGGATGGATATTCAGGTTATAATCAAATATACATAGCTGAGGAAGATGTGTCAAAAACCGCATTTAGGTGTCCAGGTGCTTTAGGAACTTTTGAATGGGTTGTGATGCCATTTGGGCTCAAAAATGCTGGTGCAACTTATCAAAGAGCAATGAATAAAATTTTTCATGACTTTATTGGAAATTTTATGGAAATTTATGTTGACGATGTGGTTGTCAAATCAAATGCTAAAAAAGAGCATCTAAAAAATTTAAAAAAAGTATTTGAAAGAATGAGAAAGCATAAATTGAAAATGAATCCCTTAAAATGTGCTTTTGGTGTGAGTGCAGGGAATTTTCTTGGTTTCTTAGTGCAGAAAAAAGGGATTGAAATTGACAAAAATAAGGCAAAGGCTATCTTAGAGGCTCCTCCTCCAGCTAACAAAAAGCAACTGCAAGCATTTTTAGGGAAGGTCAATTACCTCAGAAGGTTCATTTCCAATCTGTCAGGAAAAACCAAGGTTTTTGTGCCTCTGATCAAGTTGAAAAAAGAGGAAGAGTTCCAATGGAAAATAGAGCATCAAGAAGCTTTTGACAACATCAAACAGTATTTGACTAATCCTCCTATTATGACACCTCCAAGGCATGGAGCACCTCTAAAACTTTACGTGTCAGCTTCTGAAGTAACAATTGGTGGAATGCTGGCTCAAGAAGATGAGAATGGCAATGAAAGAGTGATTTATTATCTAAGTCGTGTGCTAAATGATGTTGAGAGCCGTTATCCTCCAATTGAGAAACTTTGTTTAGCTTTATATTTTTCTTGTTTAAAACTTAAGTACTATTTAATTCCTAGGAATGTTTATGTAATTTCTAAGTTTGATGTTCTTAAATATATGTTGTCTTCTCCAATAATGCATGGTAGACTAGGAAAATGGATGTTGGCCTTAACGGAATTTTCTTTACATTTTGTTCCTGCAAGAGCCGTTAAGGGTTAGGTTCTAGCTAATTTCCTGGTTGATCATCCTTGTATTGACATTGATGAGAGTTTACTGGGTTTTGTTGGGTTGGTGCCTTGGAAATTATATTTTGACGGTTCATGCCATAAGGGTGGTGTTGGTATAGGAATTTTAATTATTTCTCCAAGTGGCGAGCCGAGTAAATTCCTCTTTGAATTGAATTATGCATGTTCCAATAATGAGGCAGAGTATGAAGCATTAATAATGGGACTGAAATTATTATTAGAAAGAGGAGTTAAAAATGTGGAAATTTTTGGAGATTCACAGCTTGTGGTCCATCAAGTATCACTGTAATATAGGTGTGTTAGTGAAAATTTAAGAAAGTATTTCAATGTGGCTACAGAGTTGTTGAATAAACTTGATAATGTCATTGTAAGGCATGTTCCAAGGGAGTTAAATCAAGAAGCAAATGAATTAGCTCAAATTACTTCAAGATATAAGATCAAACCCTCAACACTAGTAAAGTTGGTAAGGATAAAGGACATATTTATGCCTTTGAGAGAAAGAGAAGTGTTGTCATTAGAAAAACTAGACCCAGAAGATTGGAGAGTACCAATTGTGGAATATTTAAAAAATCCAGGTCTTAGTGTCGATAGAAAACTTAAATATAGGGCTCAAAGTTATGTTCTAATAAGTAATGTCTTATTTAAGAAATCTGTTGATAGAAACCTCTTGACATGTTTGGGAGAAAAAGAAGCGTATTTGGCTCTTGCCGAAGTGCACGAGGGAATTTGTGGCGCCCATCAGTCAGGGGAAAAATGAAATGGGTGATAAATAGGAGAAGATTGTATTGGCCAACCATTCAAAGAGATTGTATAAATTATGCTAGATCTTGTGAGGAATGCCAAAAACATGGGAGCCTTCAACATATTCCAGCGTCAGAATTGCATGTTATAATTAAACCATGGCCGTATAGAGTTTGGGCGTTAGATCTGATCGGGCAGATTCACCTACCTTCTTCTAAAGGTCATAAGTTCATTTTGGTTGGTGTTGATTATTTTTCTAAATGGGTAGAGGCGAGGTGACTCACAATGAAATAATTGATTTCATTGAGGAGCATATTATGTATAGGTTTGGAATTCCTCAATCTATTACCACTGATCAAGGAACAATGTTTATCGGAAAAAAGGTTATGGAATATGCCAAGTCTAGGGATATAAAAATGTTTTCTTCTACGCCGTATTATGCCCAAGCCAATGGACAAGTGGAGGCAGCGAATAAAATTCTGATTGCATTAATTAAAAAACACATTGGAAGGTGGTGCACGAAATTACAATCACACTTTTGCAAATCCGCACAACTAACCAGCAAGTGCACTGGGTTGTCCAAGTAATACCTTACGTGAGTAAGGGTCGATCCCACGGAGATTGTCGGCTTGAAGCAAGCTATGGTTATCTTGTAACTCTTAGTCAGGATATCAATAATTCTCAGATTTAATTGTAAAAAGTAAAAGAACATGAAATAAATACTTGTTATGCAGTAATGAAGAACAGGTTGAGGCTTTGGAGATGCTTTGTCTTCTGAATCTCTGCTTTCCTACTATCTTCTTCTTCATGCACGCAAGGCTCCTTCCATGGCAAGCTTTATGTTGGGCATCACCGTTGTCAATGGCTACTTCCCGTCCTCTCAGTAAAAATGTTCCAAATGCGCTGTCACCGCACGGCTAATCATCTGTCGGTTCTCGATCATGTCGGAATAGGATCCATTGATCCTTTTGCGTCTGTCACTACGCCCAACACTCGCGAGTTTGAAGCTCGTCACAGTCATCCCTTCCCACATCCTACTCAGAATACCACAGACAAGGTTTAGACGTTCCGGATCTCAGGAATGGCCGCCAATAATTCTAGCTTATACCACGAAGACTCTGATCTGAATCATGAGGCTAAGAGATATGCATTCAATCTAAGGTATAACGGAAGTGGTTGTCAGGCATGCGTTCATAGGTGAGAATGATGATGAGTATCACGGATCATCACATTCATCAGGTTGAAGTGCAAATGAATATCTTAGAATGGAAGCAAGCGTGATAGAATGGAAAACAGTAGTAATTGCATTAATTCATGAAGAACAGCAGAGCTCCTCACCCCCAAAAATGGGGTTTAGAGACTCATGCCGTAGAAGATACAATATGAAATGTGTAGAATGTCAGGAGGTACAAGATGAATCACTAAAAGTAGTTTTTATAGTAAACTGGTGACCTAGGGTTACAGAAAATGAGTAAGCTAGGGTGTTTAGTGTAAAAATCCACTTCCGGGGCCCACTTGGTGTGTGCTTGGGCTGAGCATTGAAGTTTTCAAGTGTAGAGACTTTTCTTGGAGTTAAACGCCAGCTTTTGTGCCAGTTTGGGCGTTTAACTCCAGCTTTTGTGCCAGTTCTGGAGTTAAACGCCAGAATTCTTGAGCTGACTTGGAACGCCAGTTTGGGCCATCAAATCTTGGGCAAAGTATAGACTATTATATATTTCTGGAAAGCCCAAATTGTCTACTTTCCAACACAATTGAGAGCACGCCAATTGGGCTTCTATAGCTCCAAAAAATCCACTTCGAGTGCAGGGAGGTCAGAATCCAACAGCATCTGTAGTCCTTTTTCAGCCTCTGAATCAGATTTTTGCTCAGGTCCCTCAATTTCAGCCAGAAAATACCTAAAATCACCGAAAAATACACAAACTCATAGTAAAGTCCAGAAAAGTGAATTTTAAATAAAAACTAATAAAAATATAATAAAAACTAACCAAAATATACTAAAAACATACTAAAAACAGTGCCAAAAAGCATATAAATTATCCGCTCATCACAACACCAAACTTAAATTGTTGCTTGTCCCCAAGCAACTAAAAATAAAATAGGATAAAAAGAAGAGAATATACAATGAATTCCAAAAACATCTATGAAGATCAGTATTAATTAGATGAGCGGGGCTTTTAGCTTTTTGCCTCTGAACAGTTTTGGCATCTCACTTTATCCTTTGAAGTTCAGAATGATTGGCTTCTATAGGAACTCAGAATCCAGATAGTGTTATTGATTCTTCTAGTTAAGTATGTTGATTCTTGAACACAGCTACTTTATGAGTCTTGGCCGTGACCCAAAGCATTTTGTTTTCCAGTATTACCACCGGATACATAAATGCCACAGACACATAACTGGGTGAACCCTTTCAGATTGTGACTTAGCTTTGCTAGAGTCCCCAATTAGAGGTATCCAGAGCTCTTAAGCACACTCTTTTTGCTTTGGACCATGACTTTAACCGCTCAGTCTCAAGTTTTCACTTGACACCTTCACGCCACAAGCACATGGTTAGGGACAGCTTGGTTTAGCCGCTTAGGCCAGGATTTTATTCCTGTGGGCCCTCCTATCCACTGATGCTCAAAGCCTTGGATCCTTTTTATTTTACCCTTGCCTTTTGGTTTAAAGGGTTATTGGCTTTTTCTGCTTGCTTTTTCTTTTTCTTCTTTTTTTTTCTCTCTTTTTTTTTTCGCATATATTTTTTTTTGCAAGCTTTTCACTGCTTTTTCTTGCTTCAAGAATCAATTTTATGATTTTTCAGATCATCAAATAACATTTCTCCTTTTTCATCATTCTTTCAAGAGCCAACAATTTTAACATTCATAAACAATCAAATTTAAAAATATGCACTGTTCAAGCATTCATTCAGAAAACAAGAGTATTGCCACCACATCAAAATAATTAAACTGTTTTAAAATTTGAAATTCATGTACTTCTTTTTCTTTTTCAATTAAAAACACTTTTTAATTAAGAAAGGTGATGGATTCATAGGACATTCATAGCTTTAAGACATAAACTTTAAATTTTTATTAATCATGGAATAACAATAAGACTCAAAAATAAATATAAGAGCACTCTAATAATAATAGAAGATGAAAATTAAAAGCAGAAAAATAAATGACTCTTAAAATAGACTCTTAATAATAAAGGTTATCACAGAGTTAGGACTCAACAACCTTGATTTTGAGAAGTGGATGCTCCCTCAATCTGTGGGTTGCTTGGTCCTTCAAGGGAGAGCTTCTGGCGCTTCAGCTCCTGTAGCTCACGCCCCTGCTTCTCCTGTTCCTTCAGCAGTTTGCAGAGCATGCAGTTCTGATTCTGCTGTTCTTCCTTAAGTTGTTCCATAGCTTCTTGCATCTTGGTAACAGATGCTTCTAGGCGGGTCCAGTAGTCAATTTCAGGAATTTCTGGGAGGAACTCATGCGCCCTCCTTTTGATGGAGTTGTCTTGCACTTGTCCTTCCATTGACTTCTTGGTGATTGGGTGTTCAATTGGGATGAATTCATCTACTCCCATCCTTATCCCAGCATCTTTACATAGCAGAAAAATTAAGCTTGGGTAGGCCAGTTTGGCTTCAGTGGAGTTCTTATTTGCAATTGTGTAAATCTCACAAGAAATCAGATGATGAATCTCCACTTCTTTTCCAAGCATAATACAATGAATCATCACTGCTCTTTTGACAGTGACCTCAGAGCGGTTGCTAATGGGCAATATAGAACACCCAATAAAGACCAACCAGCCTCTTGCAACTGGTTTGAGATCTCCCCGCTTGAGTTGGTTTGGGACACTTTTGAATTGGTTATCCACTTAGTTCCAGGGAGGCATATGTCCTCTAGAACTTGATCCAACCCCTTATCTACTTTCACCATTCTCCTATTAAAGGATTCTGGATCATCTTGTAGTTGAGGCAATTTGAAGACCTCTCTTATTTTGTCCAGATGGAAGTAAATAAGCCTCCCTCTGACCATGGTTCGGTAGGTATGAAAGGCAGTTCCAGTTATTATCTGCTTATCTGTTAGCCACAGATTTGAGTAGAATTCCTGAACCATGTTTCTTCTAACCTTTGTTTCAGGATTAGCTAGAATTTCCCATCCTCTGTTTCGAAATTGCTCTTGGATTTCCGGATATTCATCTTCTTTCAGATTGAATTTAACTTCCGGGATCACTGACCTCAGACCCATTATTTTGTGGTAATGGTCTGCATGTTCTTTGGTTAAGAACCTCTCTTGATTCCAAAGACTCTTTGGAGTATTTTCTTTCTTGCCTCTTGATTTGGTTTGTTTTCCCTTAGGTGCCATGATCTTGATGAGTCTTAGCTCAGTGATCACGGAAAAACATACCAAACTTAGAGGTTTGCTTAACCTCAAGCAAAAGAAAGGAAAGGGGAGAGAGAGGAGAAGAGGCAAATTCAAATGGTGGAGAGGAGGGGATGGCCGAATGTATATTTATAGGAGGAGGGGAGGGATTTCGAAAAATTTGAAAGAGATATGACATAGAGATATGATTGATGGAAGAAAATAAAATCATGATATGAAAAAGATGAGATTTGTAATTGAAAAAGATATAAAGATGTTAAATCTGAAAATTTGGTTATGCATCTAAGAATTAAGAGATGATATGATGAGTTGAAAAAGATTTAGAAAGAAATTAAGAAGATAATTGAGTTTTTGAAGAAGATTTGGGAAGGATTTGAAAGAAAATTGAAAAGAGATTTAGAAAATGTTTGAATTTTTGAAAATTGAGGGTGAATGGTGAAAGTTTGAAACATGTTTATGTATGAATCAAAACATGAAAATTTGAAAAAAATTTGAAGTTGGGAACAAAATCTCCTCCCCCTGCCTTTCTGGCGTTAAACACCCAGAATGGTATCCATTCTGGCGTTTAACGCCCAATTGTTGGCCATTATGGGCGTTTAACGCCCAGCCAGGTACCCTGGCTGGCGTTAAACGCCAGAAACCCCTTTATCACTGGGCGTTTTGCTGAACGCCCAGGATGCTGCAATTCTGGCGTTAAATGCCCAGAATGGTACCCATTCTGGCGTTTAATGCCCAAAATGCCCTTTACTAGGGTTTTCTTGCCAGCAAGCTCCTTTTCTCTGCTTTTTGCACTGAATCCTTCTGTAACTCTGTGAATTCCTTCAATTTTGATGATCAACCTTTGAAGAAAAATGTATATCAAACTTCTACAAGTATTAATTAAAACAAATAACTTGCTAATGGCTGGGTTGCCTCCCAGCAAGCGCTTCTTTATTGTCTTTAGCTGGACCTTTACTGAGCTTCATTCAAGCCTCAGTTTTGAGCATTCTTGCTCAAAATTGCTTTCAAGATAATGTTTGATTCTCTGTCCATTAACAATGAACTTTTTGTCAGAATCAATATCTTGAAGCTCAACATAACCATATGGTGACACTCCTGTGATCACATATGGTCCCCTCCACCGGGATTTTAATTTCCCAGGGAATAATCTGAGCCTAGAGTTGAACAGTAGAACTTTTTGTCCTGGCTCAAAGACTCTGGATGACAATTTCTTTTCATGCCACTTTTTTGCTTTTTCCTTATAAATTTTTGCATTTTCAAAAGTATTGAGTCTGAACTCCTCTAGCTCATTTAGCTGGAGCAATCTTTTCTCACCAGCTAACTTAGCATCCATGTTTAGGAATCTGGTCGCCCAGTAGGCTTTATGTTTCAGTTCCACGGGCAGATGACAGGCCTTACCATACACAAGCTGGTATGGAGAGGTTCCTATAGGAGTCTTGAATGCTGTTCTATATGCCCACAGAGCATTATCCAAGCTCTTTGCCCAATCCTTTCTACGGGCAATTACAGTCCGTTCCAGGATTCTCTTTAATTCTCTGTGATGAGTTTGGAAAACTCTAAATTAATATTTGTGATGACTAAACATTATTAAGATTAATTAATTGCAAAATTAATTGATCTGAATTTTTATTCAATATATTGATGTTATAATTTTGCTGCAGGTTTTAATAATGGGCCGAAAACAAATTTGTTGTGCTAGCTCAAATTACTCTCAGCCATTGGTTTTGATAATATATGATGAATATGGCTAAGTTGATGTTACTTGGGCCCAAATGATTTTTTGATTGCTCCAAGCCCAAATGTGTTACATGCTTTTCATTTGCTTTGTGCATATTCCAAATTTCATCAGGAAAGCAAATGTTAATCAATTGGGCCAGCTTTAATTTCAATACTACAAGCCCAAGTCTTACAAAGTGATGAATGTTTTCAAGCTTGGTCCGAAAACAAAGAAAAATGAAAGCCAAGTGCTTCCAACGGAACCAAGTTTCAACCATGTGATGGATTTCAAAATCTATTACATTGTTAATTAATGCATGGGGAACATGAGAGAGAAAGTACAGCTGAAATTGATTGATGGTTATTATGACTTACACGCCACTCTATACTAGGGAAGTAAAAGCAAGCTATTCTTATTCAATTTGATTAACCACTTTGCTTTGCTTTTCTTTCAGATTTCTTTTATTCTCTCTCATCATTCTCTTCTTCTTTCTTCGGTCCTTAACCAGAGAACCATGGAAGCTACACCAAGCTACTATCACCGAAAAGAAGGAGTTGCATGCATCAAGACCATCAAGCTAATGATGGCAAGAAAACATACTAAAATAAAAATGAGCTGTGGCTAAGATACTTACCAAATGTGGTTAGATTTGGTGAGGTTATCTTGAGCTTTGCATGCTCAAAAAGGAAGAAGAAGATCTCGGCCAGCAAGGGAGATTCTTGAAGCATGGCTTGTCTTTGATTCTGCTCAACCACCACAGGGAGTAGCTAGAGTGGCGAAGTGATGGTTGAAGGCAGAGATTGAAGCAGATAAAGTCATCATCATCATGAAGCATCAAGGGCCAGAAATCCATCTTGGAGAGCAAGCCAAGGATGGAGAGCTCGGATTGATGAAGGGTGATGATCAAGAAAGGACTAGAGGTAATTGCATGTTGGTTAATGCATGGTTATCTCTTCTCTCTCTATGTGGCCGAACCGGTTTTGTTGAAGGAGGAAGAAGTTGGTTCGGTTTTGGCTTCAATAAGTGGAGGCTCCCCTCTTCTATATTAAGGGTGGACAGCCACTATTTGAAGCAAGGAGAAAATTTGAGAGTGCAAGGCATAGTGTTCTCAGAGCTACCTGAGCTAACAGTTTTCTCTTCTCCTTCAATGTATTCTGTTTTCTATTTTTCTGTTTAATTTTGTCATGTCTTGAGTCTCATGGTAAAAGGCAAACAGTGAGGTTTGTAATAAAAAAGCCATAGAGCGGAAAAAGGCAGAGAGTGCAAAATTAAAAGAAAAAGCCATAGATGTCTTAGAGTTCCTTTGTTCATCTATGTTGTGTTTCATGATTCTGTGGGAATCCCCTTGTAAGTTGGGTTAGCACTTTACAAGTTGTAATCAGATTGATTATAGTGAAATTCCATCATGTTTGTGATGGAGACTGGATGTAGGCTGCACTGCACTTAGCAGCTGAACCAGGATATATCTGGGTGTAATCTTCAACTCTTCTACATTTCTATTTCTACTGCACAGGAGCAAAAACTAATATTATCTCGTGCCAAGTGATGAGACAAAAAGAAAAGTCTCGTGGCTAGGGACGAGACAAAACAAAGTTGCTCGTGTCCAGTGACGAGCAAAAACAGAAAAGTCTCCTCTGAAGTTCAGCAAGTGTTAGCAACAAAAAGGGGGCTAAGATTCAACCCCCCCTTCTCTTAGTCACTGAAACCATCAATTGG
The DNA here is from genome assembly GCF_059453495.1 of Arachis ipaensis. NCBI lineage: Eukaryota > Viridiplantae > Streptophyta > Magnoliopsida > Fabales > Fabaceae > Arachis > Arachis ipaensis. The sequence goes on from NC_142438.1 coordinate 133,393,542, forward strand.
TATCAGAGCTTGGTCTCAAAGAGATCAAGCTTTGCAGCTTGGAGTAAAGATCCTCATGGCAGAAAACAGTGGCGCAAATGTGGTGTCTTATAATCTAACTGAAGGACAATCAAGCAACAGACCCCCTCTTTTCAATGGGAAAAATTATACCTATTGGAAGGAGAGGATGAAGATATTCGTACAAGCAGTGGATTACAGACTTTGGAAGATTATTCTCGAAGGGCCTCAATTTCCAACTACCACAAGTGCAGAAGGAGTTGTTTCTCTCAAACCAGAAGCAAGATGGACCGAGGAAGATAGGAAGAAGGTGGAGTTAAATGCCAAGGCAATAAATCTGCTCAATTGTGCTATCAGCTTCGAGGAGTACCGACGGGTATCAAGATGCACAACGGCAAAGGAAATTTGGGACAAATTGCAAATCACCCATGAAGGAACCACCATTGTCAAGAAGACTCGGACAGATATGCTAAATAGAGAATATGAAATATTTGCAATGAAGGAAGGAGAGTCCATTGATGAACTGTTCGAACGGTTCAATGCTATCATTGTTGGCTTAGATGCTCTGGGAATTACACATTCTGATTCTGTGCTAGTGAGAAGAGTGTTGAGATGCCTCACAAAAGAGTGGGAAACTAAAGCCTTAATTATTTCTGAGAGCAGTAGCCTAGACTCCATGACACTCGATGATTTGAGAGGAAATCTTCTTGCTTTTGAAAATACCTATTTGAAAAAGGATACAAAAAAGAAAGGAATTGCATTTTCTTCTATGACTAACCCTCTGGATGATGAATCCAGTGATAACTCTTCTGAAAATGAGTTTGTTTTATTTGCAAAAAAATTCAGGAAAATGGCTAAGCTCAAAGGCAAAGGCAGCAGCACAAGGAGAATAAAGAAAGACCTTAGCAAGGTAACTTGCTATAATTGCAAGAAAAAGGGGCATTTCAAATCTGATTGTCCCAAGTTGAAAAAGGAGGAAAAACCGAAAAGAGGAAAGAAGAAAGGACTAATGGCCACATGGGAAAGATGATGATGAAGAAACCGAGACCAAGTCACAAACATATCTCATGGCAGACCACATAGATCAGGTAATCTTTCATAACCCTAACACTGAAGATCTCCATCTTTTGATAGACCACCTTTCTGAAAAAATAAGATGTTTTCTGTTGGAAAATCAAGAACTTGAACAGCAAATTACCATTCTTAAGGCCGAAAACAGTTTTCTAAAAGAAAAAGTGAGAGAGGCCGAAACTGCTTGTGATCTTGTTGAAGAAAATAAGCAGTTAAGAGCCCAAGTTAGGAGCTGTGAAAGTAACCATTGTGTTCTTGCATATGTGGACTGTTTTAAACAAAATGAAGAGTTGCTTAAAAAGGTTAAAAGACTTGAGGGAGACTTGGCCAAATTTACACAAAGTTCTGAAAGTTTAAATCACATCTTGGCTAGTCAAAAACCTCTTTATGATAAGGCTGGGTTGGGGTTTCATAAATCTGAAAATTCACATTTTGAAAATATTGCTTCATCTTCTAATGATACAAGATTTCAAGATCCCACCTACTTTAACAAAAAGGCAACTCCAAGGTTTTGTAGACTATGCAATCGGAATGGACACTTTCCCATCCAATGTTTTTTCGGTGAAAGAATGGTTGGTGACAAAGTTTATAAAATTGTTTTTGATTACAATGGCTTAGGACATAGAAGATGGTTTAACGTAAAAGGATCCAAAAAGATTTGGATACCTAAGGTTACTTAAGCATTGTTTTGTAGGTGTGCCTAGCATCCAAAAGGAAGGAAAATGTGTGGTATATGGACAGCGGATGCTCTAGGCATATGACCGGAAAGGCAACCTTCTTCATAAAGCTTGATGACTATGATGGAGGACTTGTCACTTTCGGTGATGATGCAAAAGGAAAAATTGTGGCTGTTGGGAAAGTTGGTAAAAACTTTTCTTCTTGTATAAATGATGTTCTCCTTGTACATGGCTTGAAACATAATTTGCTTAGTGTTAGTCAACTTTGTGATTTGGGTTTTGAAGTTATCTTTAAGAAATCTGTTTGTTTAGTTGTGTGTGAAAAAACTGGGAATGTTCTTCTTGAAGCTAAAAGATGCAACAATGTGTATGGATTAACTCTTGAGGATTTAAAGGAACAAAATGTAATATGCTTCACATCTTTTGAATCTGAAAAATGGCTTTGGCATAGAAAGTTGGGACATGCTAGCATGTATCAAATTTCTAAGCTAGTCAAAAGAAATTTGGTTAGAGGAATCCCAAACATCAAGTTTGATAAGGATCATACTTGTGACGCTTGTCAATTAGGCAAACAAGTAAAATCCTCTTTTAAATCAAAAGATGGAATCTCAACCAAAAGGCCTTTGGAAATGTTACATATTGATCTTTTTGGTCCTACTAGAACTCAAAGTTTAGGAGGTAAACATTATGGTCTTGTGGTGGTAGATGATTACTCTAGATTTGGTTGGGTACTTTTCCTTGCTCATAAGAATGATGCTTTTCATGCTTTTTCTACCCTTTGTAAGAAAATTCAAAATGAAAAGGATTTGAAAATTGCCCATTTAAGAAGTGATCATGGAAGAGAATTTGAAAATCAAGATTTTGAAAAATTCTGTGATGACTTAGGAATTTCTCATAATTTTTCATGTCCTAGAACCCCCCAACAAAATGGGGTGGTTGAAAGAAGGAATAGAAGCCTTCAAGAAATGACTAGGGCTATGTTATGTGAGAGTGAAATTCCTAAATTCTTATGGGCTGAGGCTGTGAACACAGCATGTTATATTTTGAATAGAACAATCATTAGAAAAGGGTTAAAGAAAACACCTTATGAGCTATGGAAAGGAACCCCTCCAAATCTTAAGTACTTTCATATTTTTGGATGCAAATGTTTTGTGCTTAATAATAAAGAAAACCTTGGAAAATTTTATCCAAAATCATATGAAGGAATGTTTGTTGGATATTCCACCACAAGCAAGGCCTATAGAGTTTATCTCAAGGAGCATAGGACAATAGAGGAATCCATACATGTTACTTTTTGTGATTCTAACTTAATTCCCAGTATTGTGAAGGATATTGATTCAGACTGTGAAGAGGTTGCAACAAGTAAAGAAAATCCCAAATCTGTGCAAAATGAAGAATCTGTCAGCCCGGTTTTATCTCGTCAGATTGTAGGAGAAACTTCCATTTTACCTCCTGAGCAGACACGAGAAACTGAAACAGTGAGACCACCAGAAGTTCATCAAAGTTCAACACCTGGCCGAAAACCTAGAGAATGGAAGTCTATGAGGGGTTATCCTCATGACTTCATCATTGGTGATCCCTCTCATGGTGTAACAACAAGATCCTCCACCAAAAGGCAAACCGAACCTAGCAACTTTGCTCTCTTGTCACAAATGGAGCCCAACAATGTCAAACAAGCTCTTGAAGATCCATCATGGGTCAAGGCTATGCAAGAGGAGCTGGCTCAATTCGACAAGAATGAGGTTTGGACATTAGTACCTTATTCGGATGGTATGAAGGTAACGGGTACTAAGTGGGTCTTTAAAAATAAACTTGGTGAGGATGGACAAGTTGTTCGTAACAAGGCTAGATTAGTGGCCCAAGGTTACGATCAAGAAGAGGGTATAGATTTTGATGAGTCTTTTGCTCCGGTAGCTAGAATGGAAGCAATTCGGTTGCTTCTTGCCTATGCCGCCCATAAAGGTTTCAAAATGTTTCAAATGGATGTTAAGTGTGCTTTCGTTAATGGTTTTATTGATAGAGAAGTGTATGTGGCTCAACCCCCCGGTTTTGAACATAAAGAGTTTCCAAATCATGTTTTCAAATTAACTAAGGCTCTTTATGGTCTTAGACAAGCTCCAAGAGCTTGGTATGAAAGGCTTAGTGCCTTCTTGTTGGAAAATGAATTTCAAAGGGGTACCACCGACACTACTTTATTCATTAAAGCATCTAATGATGATATACTTCTTGTTCAAGTTTATGTTGATGACATTGTATTTGGTTCGGCCAACATTTCCTTGTGTGAAGAGTTTGGAAAACTCATGACTAGTGAGTTTGAAATGAGTTTAATGGGAGAGCTTACTTTCTTTCTTGGCCTCCAAATTAAACAAACTCCTAGTGGCACCTTTATTTACCAAGGAAAATATGCAAAAGAACTTATTAAAAAGTTTGGCCTAGAAAATTCCAAAGCAATGGGCACTCCAATGCATCCTAATACAAAACTTGAAAAAGATGACGATGGCCAAGATGTGGATGAAACAAGGTATAGAGGAATGATAGGATCACTCATGTACCTTACCTCCTCTAGACCGGATATTGTTCAAAGTGTGGGTGTATGTTCAAGATTTCAATCTCACCCAAAAGAATCCCATCTTACGGCGGTTAAACGCATCATTAGATACATTAAGGGAACTTGTGATTATGGCTTATGGTATCCTAAATCTGATGAATTTGGTGCAGTAGGGTTTTGTGATGCAGATTATGCGGGAGATAGAGTGGATAGAAGAAGCACGTCCGGCATGTGTTGCTTCCTTGGAAGCTCACTCAACATGTGGTCAAGCAAGAAACAAGCTACAGTGGCTTTATCCACGGCTGAAGCAGAATATATTTCCGCATCTGCATGTTGCACTCAATTAATTTGGTTAAAAACACAATTGGAAGATTACAAATTAAAAATCAATAGTATACCCCTATTTTGTGATAATATGAGTGCAATAAATATTTCAAAAAATCCTGTTTTACACTCAAGAACCAAGCACATTCAGATAAAGTATCATTTTATTAGGGAACATGTGCAAAAGGGTACTATTGATATTCAATTTGTAAAATCAGAAGATCAAATTGCTGATATTTTCACGAAACCCCTCTGTGAAGACAGATTCTGTACCTTGAGAAAAAGTTTGGGAATGTTTGATTTAAGTTTCATTGAAAATTTGTGAATATTTGATTCTGATCAGTTTTTGCTCGTAGGTTTGGACGAGAAACAATAAATGGCAGAATGGAAGAGCTGTGGTCAAGGGGGAGGCAACGCAGAATTCAAATTTTATGGGCCCCACCAAAAATTCTTTGACCCCACCATGACAGTTTTGTTAGTTTCAAAATGTTTCAAATGGATGTTAAGTGTGCTTTCGTTAATGGTTTTATTGATAGAGAAGTGTATGTGGCTCAACCCCCCGGTTTTGAACATAAAGAGTTTCCAAATCATGTTTTCAAATTAACTAAGGCTCTTTATGGTCTTAGACAAGCTCCAAGAGCTTGGTATGAAAGGCTTAGTGCCTTCTTGTTGGAAAATGAATTTCAAAGGGGTACCACCGACACTACTTTATTCATTAAAGCATCTAATGATGATATACTTCTTGTTCAAGTTTATGTTGATGACATTGTATTTGGTTCGGCCAACATTTCCTTGTGTGAAGAGTTTGGAAAACTCATGACTAGTGAGTTTGAAATGAGTTTAATGGGAGAGCTTACTTTCTTTCTTGGCCTCCAAATTAAACAAACTCCTAGTGGCACCTTTATTTACCAAGGAAAATATGCAAAAGAACTTATTAAAAAGTTTGGCCTAGAAAATTCCAAAGCAATGGGCACTCCAATGCATCCTAATACAAAACTTGAAAAAGATGACGATGGCCAAGATGTGGATGAAACAAGGTATAGAGGAATGATAGGATCACTCATGTACCTTACCTCCTCTAGACCGGATATTGTTCAAAGTGTGGGTGTATGTTCAAGATTTCAATCTCACCCAAAAGAATCCCATCTTACGGCGGTTAAACGCATCATTAGATACATTAAGGGAACTTGTGATTATGGCTTATGGTATCCTAAATCTGATGAATTTGGTGCAGTAGGGTTTTGTGATGCAGATTATGCGGGAGATAGAGTGGATAGAAGAAGCACGTCCGGCATGTGTTGCTTCCTTGGAAGCTCACTCAACATGTGGTCAAGCAAGAAACAAGCTACAGTGGCTTTATCCACGGCTGAAGCAGAATATATTTCCGCATCTGCATGTTGCACTCAATTAATTTGGTTAAAAACACAATTGGAAGATTACAAATTAAAAATCAATAGTATACCCCTATTTTGTGATAATATGAGTGCAATAAATATTTCAAAAAATCCTGTTTTACACTCAAGAACCAAGCACATTCAGATAAAGTATCATTTTATTAGGGAACGTGTGCAAAAGGGTACTATTGATATTCAATTTGTAAAATCAGAAGATCAAATTGCTGATATTTTCACGAAACCCCTCTGTGAAGACAGATTCTGTACCTTGAGAAAAAGTTTGGGAATGTTTGATTTAAGTTTCATTGAAAATTTGTGAATATTTGATTCTGATCAGTTTTTGCTCGTAGGTTTGGACGAGAAACAATAAATGGCAGAATGGAAGAGCTGTGGTCAAGGGGGAGGCAACGCAGAATTCAAATTTTATGGGCCCCACCAAAAATTCTTTGACCCCACCATGACAGTTTTGTTAGTTTCATTTCTTTTGAAAAATTAAATCAACAAAATCCCTTGGTTGTCTCATCAAATCTTGTTGGAAGAAGCATGTTGTCAAATCAAATCTTTCCCTCCAACTAATCCCTTGATTTAGGGAAACCTCTTTTCAGTTTTTGAAAACCCCTCATGGATAATAACCGCTATCTTAATGGGTAATAACTTCTCTCATTCTCTCTCCAATTAAGCATTTAATGCTTCTCTAACCTCCCATCACTCACCTCACTACTCGGCCACCCCTTCATCTCCAACTTCCATCTCCATTGATCTCTTTCATTATGAAAAAGAAAACAGCCCCAAGGAAGAGTGAGAGAATTCGCCAATCTCAAAAACCTTCTACACCCCAATCACACACCCACATTCACATCCATTCCACTTCCTCCTCTTCTCTTTCACCCCCTTCCAAGAGAACTGAGACTATGAGGCGCAAAGTTATTGCTCAAAAATCTTCTGGAAGAAGGAAGAGCGAGAAGACGAAGGAGCCCAGCATTGAAGAGGAAGTAGAGGAGTCTCATACCTCACCTTCTCCATCATCGCCAAAAAGAACCTCTCCGCATGCATCCGGAAAGAGTTCCAAGAAGACGAAGGGTTTCGAGTTCCATGAGACCAGAGAACCCGCGAATCTTGGGTCAATGGAGTTCAAGAACAAGTTTCACAAACAACACTCACATTTCGATCCTTCCAGGTTCTCTACGTGTGCTGCTTTTGAATTCCACAATGACGTCCTAGAGAAACGGCATTTGTGTCTCTCTTATCTAGTGAATCTAAAATCTCTGGCATCCAAAGGACTCGATTTACAGCCCATGTTTGAAGGTCTTAAATGGTCACCTCTGCTTCATATTCATAAAATGGTGTACCCAGGGCTGGTTAGGCAGTTCTATGCAAATCTAAGGTTTATTGATGGCAGTCTTCACTCTTATGTGAAACGGGTTCAGATCATACTGGATTCTGAAACAATCTCTTCTGCCCTTGGATACATTGATGAAGGGCCAAAGGTTTATATGAGCGATAAATGGGACTCACATGTAGGAGTTACATACAAGCAAGTGATCCATCAAATCTGTGAAAATCTGTCTAGCCTAGATGGAACTGTTCCGACTCATAAGGCTTTGGGTCCAACTAATTCTCTGCTGCATCGCATCATCACTCACATTCTCACCCCTCAAAGTGGTTCTCACAACAGGGTAACTGTATCTGACTGTCTCATAATATTTGCTTTAGTTACTTCAACTCCTATTTCATTTAGCTATATTATGATTCGTCACATGTGGGAGTCTGTGAAAAGTACAAAAAAGGCCAATCTACCTTATGGAATGTTCCTTACATGCATTTTTGAGTACTTTAAGGTAGATTTAACCAATGAGGATGTAGAGAACCGTGTTTCCATGATTAGAGCAGGCGGAGCTGCAAAAAGAGGAAAGAAATCTGATGATGACTTTGAAGGCTGCCCAGAATCCTCAAAGACGATTAGTTCCATCAGAGAGATTCTCACAGAATTCACCAATATGTCCGATCTCATGATTCAATTTCACAAGTCTGCCCGCAAGCTTGCTTATGAGAATGAATTGGCATGGAAGAAATGTCAAGAAAGGGTCAGTCTAATGTTGGAAAGCCTTGAAAAAGAAGCTGGCAGTGATGGCGCCGAGGAGGAGCCTTACTTTAATCTCTTTGATGATTAACTCTCTGGTCACTGTTTGATATTGGCACAATTTGGCTCAATTAGCTCTTTTGTTTTTTGTTTAGGTTGCAATTAACAATAGCTGCCTAGGTGATACTTTGATGACACTGTTTGGTTATGTTTTGAACTGTTATATTGCATGTTCTGTTTTCTGTAAACAATATTTTGTGCAGGTGCCCCCATGATGACAAAAGGGGGAGGAAACTTAGGTTCCAAAATTGAAATTGGAACGAAACAGGGGCTGGATGAAAACAGGGGAACAGGGGATGAAATTTTCAAAATTGAAAATTAATGATCACCCTTGTTCAAAGAATGCATGTTGTCATTGCATTCACCATGGTTGTTGCTTAGTTTATCATGATGCATTCACTAATGTTGCTGCTTAGTTTATCAGGATTAATTAATGATCATTTGGCATTTGGTTTATAATGATGGTTGAATTATTTTAATGCCTGATTACTGATTCATCATTGATAAATTTTTTTTTATTAAAAACTTATTTTTGGCAGTTCCTTTAAACCATGTATTAAAACTGCCCTGTTTGTTTGCTCAAATACTTTTCCATCATGCTGTTTTGCTCTGATATTTTTAACAGGAAAGGATTTGAAAAATATTTTGATACTTTTTGTATGAAATTGTTTGAGCAGTAAATCAGTTTGTGATATCAAAAGAGATTTGATTATCAATTAAAACTGCTCATAAATCAAGCATTTAGCATCATAAAATATGCTAAATAACATTGTCATTAGAAGCTTGATTCAAATGTTACAGGTTTATGCTTCCCTTGGAAAAATAAGCATACATCAAGGGGGAGCTATGTGACATTTAGAAAGGGGGAGAAATTCAAATTCAAAGGGAGTATCCTTTACTCAATCTCTAAATTTCTTTCTATTTCAATTTTAATAATGTTTGTCATCAAGGGGGAGATTGATGAGTTTGGAAAACTCTAAATTAATATTTGTGATGACTAAACATTATTAAAATTAATTAATTGCAAAATTAATTGATCTGAATTTTTATTCAATATATTGATGTTATAATTTTGCTGCAGGTTTTAATAATGGGCCGAAAACAAATTTGTTGTGCTAGCTCAAATTACTCTCAGCCATTGGTTTTGATAATATATGATGAATATGGCTAAGTTGATGTTACTTGGGCCCAAATGATTTTTTGATTGCTCCAAGCCCAAATGTGTTACATGCTTTTCATTTGCTTTGTGCATATTCCAAATTTCATCAGGAAAGCAAATGTTAATCAATTGGGCCAGCTTTAATTTCAATACTACAAGCCCAAGTCTTACAAAGTGATGAATGTTTTCAAGCTTGGTCCGAAAACAAAGAAAAATGAAAGCCAAGTGCTTCCAACGGAACCAAGTTTCAACCATGTGATGGATTTCAAAATCTATTACATTGTTAATTAATGCATGGGGAACATGAGAGAGAAAGTACAGCTGAAATTGATTGATGGTTATTATGACTTACACGCCACTCTATACTAGGGAAGTAAAAGCAAGCTATTCTTATTCAATTTGATTAACCACTTTGCTTTGCTTTTCTTTCAGATTTCTTTTATTCTCTCTCATCATTCTCTTCTTCTTTCTTCGGTCCTTAACCAGAGAACCATGGAAGCTACACCAAGCTACTATCACCGAAAAGAAGGAGTTGCATGCATCAAGACCATCAAGCTAATGATGGCAAGAAAACATACTAAAATAAAAATGAGCTGTGGCTAAGATACTTACCAAATGTGGTTAGATTTGGTGAGGTTATCTTGAGCTTTGCATGCTCAAAAAGGAAGAAGAAGATCTCGGCCAGCAAGGGAGATTCTTGAAGCATGGCTTGTCTTTGATTCTGCTCAACCACCACAGGGAGTAGCTAGAGTGGCGAAGTGATGGTTGAAGGCAGAGATTGAAGCAGATAAAGTCATCATCATCATGAAGCATCAAGGGCCAGAAATCCATCTTGGAGAGCAAGCCAAGGATGGAGAGCTCGGATTGATGAAGGGTGATGATCAAGAAAGGACTAGAGGTAATTGCATGTTGGTTAATGCATGGTTATCTCTTCTCTCTCTATGTGGCCGAACCGGTTTTGTTGAAGGAGGAAGAAGTTGGTTCGGTTTTGGCTTCAATAAGTGGAGGCTCCCCTCTTCTATATTAAGGGTGGACAGCCACTGTTTGAAGCAAGGAGAAAATTTGAGAGTGCAAGGCACAGTGTTCTCAGAGCTACCTGAGCTAACAGTTTTCTCTTCTCCTTCAATGTATTCTGTTTTCTATTTTTCTGTTTAATTTTGTCATGTCTTGAGTCTCATGGTAAAAGGCAAACAGTGAGGTTTGTAATAAAAAAGCCATAGAGCGGAAAAAGGCAGAGAGTGCAAAATTAAAAGAAAAAGCCATAGATGTCTTAGAGTTCCTTTGTTCATCTATGTTGTGTTTCATGATTCTGTGGGAATCCCCTTGTAAGTTGGGTTAGCACTTTACAAGTTGTAATCAGATTGATTATAGTGAAATTCCATCATGTTTGTGATGGAGACTGGATGTAGGCTGCACTGCACTTAGCAGCTGAACCAGGATATATCTGGGTGTAATCTTCAACTCTTCTACATTTCTATTTCTACTGCACAGGAGCAAAAACTAATATTATCTCGTGCCAAGTGATGAGACAAAAAGAAAAGTCTCGTGGCTAGGGACGAGACAAAACAAAGTTGCTCGTGTCCAGTGACGAGCAAAAACAGAAAAGTCTCCTCTGAAGTTCAGCAAGTGTTAGCAACAAAAAGGGGGCTAAGATTCAACCCCCCCTTCTCTTAGCCACTGAAACCATCACTCTGTTAGAGACTTCAGCCTGCCCATTTGTCTGTGGATGATACGGAGTTGCTACTTTGTGGCTAATTTCATATCGAACCATAGCAGAGTAAAGCTGTTTATTGCAGAAATGGGTGCCCCCATCACTGATTAGTACTCTGGGAACACCAAATCTGCTGAAAATATGTTTCTGGAGGAACTTCAGCACAGTCTTGGTATCATTAGTGGGTGTGGCAATTGCTTCCACCCATTTAGATACGTAGTCTACTGCCACCAGAATGTAAGTGTTTGAGTATGATGGTGGGAAAGGACCCATGAAGTCAATACCCCATACATCAAACAACTCAATCTCTAAGATCCCTTGTTGAGGCATGGCATAACCATGAGGCAAGTTACCAGCTCTTTGGCAACTGTCACAGTTACGCACAAACTCTCGGGCATCTCTATAGAGAGTAGGCCAATAGAAGCCACATTGGAGGACTTTAGTGGCTATTCGCTCACTTCCGAAATGTCCTCCATACTGTGATCCATGGCAATGCCACAAGATCTTTTGTGCCTCCTCTCTAGGGATGCATCTGCGGATCATTCCGTCTGCGCATCTCTTAAAGAGATATGGTTCATCCCATAAGTAGTACTTTGCATCAGAAATTAGTTTTTTCTTTTGCAACCTGCTGTACTCCTGGGGTATAAACCTCACAGCTTTATAATTTGCAATGTCTGCAAACCATGGTGCTTCCTGAATGGCAAAAAGTTGCTCATCCGGAAAGGTCTCAGAGATCTCAGTAGGAGGGAGGGACGCCCTTGCTACTGGTTCAATCCGGGACAGGTGATCAGCTACCTGGTTCTCTGTTCCTTTTATGTCTCTTATTTCTATATCAAACTCTTGCAGAAGCAACACCCATCTTATGAGCCTGGGTTTTAAATCCTGCTTTGTGAGTAGATATTTAAGAGCAGCATGGTCAGTATACACTACTAAATAGGATCTAAACTTGTCAATGGCATAAACCACTGCAAGTAACTCCTTTTCTGTGGTTGTGTAATTCTTCTGTGCGTCATTTAGAACACGACTGGCATAGTAAATGATGTGCAGAAGCTTGTTATGCCTTTGTCCCAACACTGCACTAATGGCATGGTCACTGGCATCACACATTAATTCGAATGGTAATGTCCAGTCAGGTGCAGAGATGACTGGTGATGTGACCAGCTTGGCTTTTAGGGTCTCAAACTCCTGCAGACACTCTGTGTCAAACACAAATGGCGTGTCAGCAGCTAGCAGGTTGCTTAGAGGTTTTGCAATTTTTGAAAAATCCTTTATGAACCTCCTATAGAATCCTGCCTGCCCCAGAAAGCTTCTGATTACCTTAACATTGGCAGGTGGTGGTAATTTCTCAATTACCTCTACCTTGGCTTGATCCACCTCTATTCCCTTGCTTGAAATTTTGTGCCCAAGGATAATTCCTTCAGTCACCATAAAGTGACATTTTTCCCAGTTTAAGACCAGGTTAGTCTCTTGGCACCTTTTCAAGACAAGTGCTAGATGATCAAGACAGGAGCTGAATGAGTCTCCAAATACTGAGAAGTCATCCATGAAGACTTCCAGGAACTTCTCTACCATATCAGAGAAGATAGAGAGCATGCACCTCTGAAAGGTTGCAGGTGTATTGCACAGACCAAAAGGCATTCTTCTGTAAGCAAATACTCCAGATGGACATGTGAATGTTGTTTTCTCTTGGTCTTGAGGATCCACTGCAATTTGGTTATAGCCTGAATAGCCATCCAAGAAGCAGTAATATTCATGGCCTGCTAGTCTCTCTAGCATCTGGTCTATGAATGGTAAAGGAAAATGATCCTTTCTGGTGGCTGTATTGAGCCTTCTGTAGTCAATACACATACGCCACCCTGTAACTGTTCTTGTGGGAACCAGTTCATTCTTTTCATTATGAACCACTGTCATGCCTCCCTTTTTGGGGACAACTTGGACAGGGCTCACCCAGGGGCTATCAGAAATAAGATAAATAATCCCAGCATCCAGTAACTTAGTAACCTCTTTCTGCACCACTTCCTTCATGGCTGGATTTAGCCGCCTCTGTGGTTGAACCACTGGCTTAGCATCATCCTCCAATAGGATCTTGTGCATGCATCTTGCTGGGCTAATGCCCTTAAGATCACTCATGGACAACCCAAGGGCTGTCTTGTGTGTCCTTAGCACTTGAATTAGTGTTTTCTCTTCCTGTGGATTTAAAGCAGAGCTTATGATCACTGAAAAAGTGTCACCCTCTCCCAAAAATGCATATTTCAGGGATGGTGGTAGTGGTTTGAGCTCTGGTTTAGGAGGTTTCTCCTCTTCCTGAGGGATTTTTAGAGGTTCTTTTATTTCTTCTGGTTCCTCCAAATCAGGCTGAACATCTTTAAAGATGTCCTCTAGCTCTGATTCAAGACTCTCAGTCTTATTGATCTCTTCCACCAAAGAGTCAATAATATCAGTGCTCATGCAGTCATTTGATATGTCTGGATGCTGTATAGCTTTGACAACATTTAACTTGAACTCATCCTCATTGACTCTCAGGGTCACTTCCCCTTTTTGTACATCAATAAGAGTTCGTCCAGTTGCTAGGAAAGGTCTTCCTAGAATGAGAGTTGCACTCTTGTGCTCCTCCATTTCCAGCACTACAAAGTCAGTGGGAAAGGCGAATGGCCCAACCTTGACAATCATGTCCTCAATGATGCCTGATGGATATTTAATGGAGCCATCAGCAAGTTGAAGACATATCCAGGTTGGTTTGACTTCTTCAGTCAACCCAAGCTTTCTGATAGTGGATGCAGGTATTAGGTTGATACTTGCTCCAAGGTCACATAGAGCTGTCTTGGTGCAAGCACCCTCTAATGTGCATGGTATCATAAAGCTTCCTGGATCTTGAAGCTTTTCTGGTAAGCTTTTTAGAATGACTGCACTGCATTCTTCAGTGAGAAACACTCTTTCAGTTTCTCTCCAATCCTTCTTATGACTTAAGATCTCTTTCATGAACTTAGCATAAGAGGGTATTTGCTCAAGTGCCTCTGCAAACGGGATCTTTATTTCAAGAGTCCTGAGATAGTCTGCAAAGTGGGCAAATTGTTTATCCTGTTCCGCTTGGCGGAGCTTCTGAGGATAAGGCATCTTGGCTTTATATTCTTCAACCTTAGTTGCTGCAGGTTTATTCCCTACAGAAGTGATTGGAGAAGCCTTCTTAGAGGGGTTACTATCAGCACTTACAGGTGTCTGATTCCTCATAGGCGTTTGAACGCCGGAACTGGGCAAGGAATGGGCGTTTAACGCCAACTTTTCCCCCTTTTTTGGCGTTTGAACACCAGAGTTATTCCTCTCTGGGCTCTTGATGTCCTCAGAGGGATCTTGGGTAGTGGTTTGGTCATCCTCTGTCATTTGTTCCTTTCTTGACTTTTTGCTATTTTGAGCTGAGTTATTCAATGTCTTCCCGCTCCTTAGTTGGACAGCTTGGCATTCTTCTGTTATCTGTTTAGATAGCTGCTGTCTTGTCTGATTCAATTGTGCTTCTATATTCTTGTTAGCATTTTTAGTGTCTTGGAGCATCTCTTTGAATTCTGCTAATTGTTTTGTCATAAGAAGTAATTGCTGATTAAGTTCAATAATCTGTTCTTGAGGATTAGGATCAGTAGTTACTGCCATAGCTTCTTCTTTTATGGATGACTCACTGTTTGAGTACAGATGTTGATTTCTAGCAACTGTATCTATGAGTTCTTGAGCCTCTTCAATTGTTTTTCTCATGTGTATAGATCCACCAGCTGAGTGGTCTAGAGACATCTGAGCTTTTTTTGTAAGTCCATAGTAGAAGATGTCTAACTGTACCCACTCTGAAAACATTTCAGAGGGGCATTTTCTTAGCATCCCTCTGTACCTCTCCCAGGCATTATAAAGAGATTCATGATCCTCTTGTTTAAAGCCTTGGATGTCCAGCCTTAGTTGTGTCATCCTTTTTGGAGGGTAAAATTGATTCAGAAATTTGTCTGTTAATTGTCTCCATGTTTTTATGCTTGCTGTGGGTTGGTTATTTAACCACCTCTTAGCTTGATCTTTTACAGCAAATGAAAACAATAATAATCTGTAGACATCCTGATCCACTTCTTTATCACGTACTGTGTCAGCAATTTGTAAGAACTGTGCCAGAAACTCAGTAGGTTCTTCCTGTGGAAGACCGGAATACTGGCAATTTTGCTGCACCATGATAATGAGCTGAGGATTTAGCTCAAAGCTGCTTGCTTTGATGGGAGGTATACAGATGATACTACCATATGCAGCTGTAATGGGGTTAGCATATGATCCCAGAGTCCTTCTGGACTGTTCACTTCCACTTAGGTCCATGATGGAGAAAGGGAGATGATGTGGATTGCAAATAAAATATATTTTTGTTTTTATTTTATTTTAATTAAAATTAACTAAATAAAATAAAGTAAAATAAATGGAAAATAAAATAAAGTTTCGAAAACAAAAAGGAAACAAAATAAAAGCAAATTGAAAACTAAATTAATTAATTAATTAAAAAGATTTTGGAAAAAGTAATCAAAAAGATATGATTGAAAATTATTTTGAAAAAGATATAATTTAAAAGATATGATTGCAATTTATAAAAAAAAATGATTGAAAAGATATGATTGAAGAAATTAAAAAAAATTTGATTTTTGAAAAAGATTTGAAAAGATCAATTTTTGAAATTAGAATTTTGACTTGACTAAAAAAAAGATATGATTTTGAAAATCTTTGACTAAATTAATGCAAAATTTCGAAATTTATGAGTAAAATAAGGAAAGGATATTTTTTTGATTTTTGAATTTTAATGCGAAAAGAGAAAAACAACAAAATGACACTAAACTTAGAAATTTTAGATCAAAACACAGAGAACAAACAAGAAAACTTTGAATGTCAAGATGAATACCAAGAACACTTTGAAGATCAAGATGAACACCAAGAACAAATTTTTGAAAAATTTTTAAGTAAATAAAAGCACAAGGGACACCAAACTTAAAATTTTTAGAAAATCAAGCACAATATTTTCGAAAAATTAAAGGAAAACACAAAGAAGACACCAAACTTAGAATTTTTAAAGATCAAGAAGGACTAAGAACATGCAAATTCGAAAAATTAAAAGAGAGTAAAAGCATGCAATTGACACCAAACTTAAAATATGAAACTAAACTCAAATAAAAAGACTCTAAACCAACAAAAATAAAATATTCCTAATCTAAGCAACAAGATAAACCGTCAGTTGTCCAAACTCGAACAATCAACGGCAACGGCGCCAAAAACTTGGTGCACAAAATTACAATCACACTTTTGCAAATTCGCACAACTAACCAGCAAGTGCACTGGGTCGTCCAAGTAATACCTTACATGAGTAAGGGTCGATCCCATGGAGATTGTCGGCTTAAAGCAAGCTATGGTTATCTTGTAACTCTTAGTCATGATATCAATAATTCTCAGATTTAATTGTAAAAAGTAAAAGAACATGAAATAAATACT
Source organism: Arachis ipaensis (assembly GCF_059453495.1). Lineage (NCBI taxonomy): Eukaryota > Viridiplantae > Streptophyta > Magnoliopsida > Fabales > Fabaceae > Arachis > Arachis ipaensis. Next base: position 133,410,053 of record NC_142438.1, read on the forward strand.
TGTTATGCAGTAATGAAGAATAGGTTGAGGCTTTGGAGATGCTTTGTCTTCTGAATCTCTGCTTTCCTACTATCTTCTTCTTCATGCACGCAAGGCTCCTTCCATGGCAAGCTTTATGTTGGGCATCACCGTTGTCAATGGCTACTTCCCGTCCTCTCAGTGAAAATGTTCCAAATGCGCTGTCACCGCACGGCTAATCATCTGTCGGTTCTCGATCATGTCGGAATAGGATCCATTGATCCTTTTGCGTCTGTCACTACGCCCAACACTCGCGAGTTTGAAGCTCGTCACAGTCATCCCTTTCCAGATCCTACTCAGAATACCACAGACAAGGTTTAGACGTTCCGGATCTCAGGAATGGCCGCCAATAATTCTAGCTTATACCACGAAGACTGTGATCTGAATCATGAGGCTAAGAGATATGCATTCAATCTAAGGTAGAACAGAAGTGGTTGTCAGGCACGCGTTCATAGGTGAGAATGATGATGAGTGTCACGGATCATCACATTCATCAGGTTGAAGTGTGAATGAATATCTTAGAATGGAAGCAAGCGTGATAGAATGGAAAACAGTAGTAATTGCATTAATTCATGAAGAACAGCAGAGCTCTTCACCCCCAACAATGGGGTTTAGAGACTCATGCCGTAGAAGATACAATATGAAACGTGTAAAATGTCATGAGGTACAAGATGAATCACTAAAAGTAGTTTTTATAGTAAACTGGTGACCTAGGGTTATAGAAAATGAGTAAGCTAGGGTGTTTAGTGTAAAAATCCACTTCCGGGGCCCACTTGGTGTGTGCTTGGGCTGAGCATTGAAGCTTTTATGTGTAGAGACTTTTCTTGGAGTTAAACGCCAGCTTTTGTGCCAGTTTGGGCGTTTAACTCCAGCTTTTGTGCCAGTTCTGGAGTTAAACGCCAGAATTCTTGAGCTGACTTGGAACGCCGGTTTAGGCCATCAAATCTTGGGCAAAGTATGGACTATTATATATTGCTGGAAAGCCCAGGATGTCTACTTTTCAACGCAATTGAGAGCGCGCATTGGGCTTCTGTAGCTCCAAAAAATCTACTTCGAGTGCAGGGAGCTTAGAATCCAATAGCATTTGCAGTCCTTTTTCAGCCTCTGAATCAGATTTTTGCTCAGGTCCCTCAATTTCAGCCAGAAAATACCTAAAATCACCGAAAAACACACAAACTCATAGTAAAGTCCAGAAAAGTGAATTTTAAATAACAACTAATAAAAATATAATAAAAACTAACTAAAATATACTAAAAACAGTGCCAAAAAGCGTATAAATTATCCGCTCATTAGAAGGCAGCCAAGAAATTGGCATCAAACTCTCAGTCAAGTTCTTTGGGCTTACCGAAATTCTCCAAGAGGTTCTACTGGAACCACCCCATATAAGTTAGTTTACGGTCATGATGCGGTGTTGCCAATTGATATTAATCTGCAAACTATAAGGGTGGCTAGACAAGATGAGATACCAGTAGTAGATTATTGAAATTCTTTGCATGATGAGCTCAATGAACTAGATGACGAAAGGTTGAGAGCTTTAGAGCGGGTGATTCGACAAAAAGAGATTATGTCAAAATCATACAACCGTCGTGTCAAAGCAAAGACATTTGCAGTTGGAAATTTAGTGTGGAAAACAATTTTGTCTATAGAAAAAAGGTTAAAAACTTATGGTAAGTGGTCTCCAACTAGGGAAGGACCTTATGTAGTTGACAAGGTTTATTCTGGAAATGCCTATAAGATTATTGAAATCGGATCAGGAAGAAGAATTCCTTCAATAAATGGCAAATATTTAAAAGTATATAAACCAGGCATACATTAGATAAGCATTTCACATGTTTAAGGACACGGAAATATCCAATTGAAGTGTCAAAGGAAAAATAAAGAGCTAATTAATATTTGCAATTCAGTTTGTAAAAGCTAACATGTCCTTGTGATTTCTTTGAATTGCAAGTTCCATTGACAGTGTAAAGCATTAAGATCATGAGACAAATATGTGTTCAAAGCATCAATTTAAAATAAGAGTCAATACAAAAAATTTATCATGTTGTGAGTGTAGTATAGTAAATAAACCTGTATGAAGCTAGAGGCATGTCAATAAATGCACATTTGATTTAATTTGACAGTACTTGAGGCGAATGCACATAAGATGGTATGCACCAGTACAACCTGACATGGACAGATATGGAGGTCACTCCAAATAGAATAAAAGAGAGGTCACTGTGATATTAATAATTGGTTCAGTATGAAGTAATGTAATGACTTCCCAAAAGATAGCAAGTATCCAGTGTCCAAAATAAGGATAGAGTGCATACAAAGGCAAGTAATAAACAAAAATCTAAAAGTTCAACAAGTGGTAACTGCAAGGACATATTAAAACCACCAGGGTTCACATAAGAGATACAAGACTAAGTGTCAAAGATCTCCTTCAAGCGAGTAACTTCAGTTTGGAGAATGGTCTGGAAGATCCTAGCTTCTTTGGCAGCTTCTTGTGAGGAGAGCATCTCCTTTTCAAGTGACTATAAGGCTGCATTACTACTGTCAAGCATGTTACTTACTTTGGCAATTTGAGCCTCATTCTTGATCAAAGCAGCATCCAGCCTATATTTTACTCCTCTCTTGACAATCAGCTGTTGTTCTAAGTCTCGAATCTCCTCAGATAACTCATGAGCCCGGTCTTTAGCTTTTGCAATATAGGCAGCCAGGGTAGCTTTGGCAGTCTCAAAAGAGAAGTATTAACAAAAAAAATAAATAAATAAACAAAATAACAAAGAAAAGGAAAAAGAGTACAATATTCTTATGTGCTTTCTAAGTGATGTCTCAAAATTTCATTCTTATCAACACTTATTGTTATCATTTATATATATTTAAAAAAATAAAAATAAATAAATAAATAAATAAACATACGTTTGTATATACTTCTCTTAGTATTATAAACAACAAAATTTTTCACTTTCAATCACTGTATGACTTCAAGTGAAAAATTTTGGGGGCATTATATTAGACAAAATATAATTTTTATAAGAAAATTATAAAAAGAAATAATTAGTTATTTGGTAATTTTTTATATATAATATTTATATCTATTTTAAATTAAATTAGATCATTTGACAGTTGGCTATCTATTTAATTTTTGAAATTCACAAGAAGTGCGGGAATAGTTACAAAAAATTCAAATTTTCCGTAAGTGGTGTACAAATGGTAACTGTTAGCTGACATTAGGTTAGTCTATAAATAGAGCTTTAGAAAAATATTGTAGGCAGTTCAGTTCTTCTTAGAAAACACTTAGAAACCCAAAACGCTCTCAGCCCCTTGGCATCATAGAGTAAAATTGGGAATCTTAAGTAATTCCTCTGAACTCAAATACTTGTACTTTGCTTTTTTTCCAGTTTTTATTAATAAAATTCATCTACTTTTACTTGTTATTCTCTTTTACGTTCATGTTTCTTCCTTCATCTTCTTTTTAATTTCCTGTTTGTTTCAATTTCTGCAATTTACTTTGCCACCGGCACCTTACATTTATATGTTTATTTGTTATTTTTATTCCTTTTAATTTTATTTGACGTTACAATTGCGACATTGAGATACCCACATTTTATTTTAAATATTAACAAAAATTTGAGCAAAATAATTATATATAATATTTTAAATAAATTATATTTTTAAAATATTTTGATAAAAAATTATATTATATAATAATATCTTTAATAAAATTAGTTAGATAATAAATTTTGAATATAATAATCTAATTATTTGTCAAGTAATATAAAATAAAATTTTAATTATTTTATAATTTTATATTACAGTTTAAAATTTTATTTTAATATAATTTTTTAATATCATAAAAATTTCTTACATAATAATTAATCTTATTAAATAAAAAATACTCATATTTTTGTATTTATATGTTTTATATTTAATTATTTAAGAATAAAAGATTATGTTACCCTTTAAAGTATTGTGTATTAAAGTATTACTATTTAAAGTATTTATTTATGTACTAAAATATTCTGTATTTATTAGAGTTCATCAATGCTCTTCTTTCATATTAACCTTTGATTTTCATCTAATCAAATCTAATGGTTTATATAAATATGGCGCATCCAATAAGCACATAATTGTTGTGCTCCTTTTAGACATACCCGAGTTTAATAATAATTATTAAATTTTTATTTTTACCATAAATATTTTTAAAATTCATTTAGGTAACCCTAAATTTGCTTTCTTCACTCAGTCACTAAACCCACTAACACACTCTCTACTACTCCCGTTCTCTTCCATTTTCACATAAGCCACTACCATCAACAGTAATTACTACCCACTACCATCAGCCACAATAATAATCCTTACCCATTGCTATCATCCTCTCTTTCTCTTCCCTTTTCACAGAACCCACTGCCATCAACAATAATCCCTACCCACTGCCATCAGCCTCTCTTTCTCTTTCCTTTTCACAGAACCCACGTCTACTGCTAATTTATTTGAGAATTCCCTTTTCAGCTTCAGAGTCCCGTCGTTCTTTCTGCCTTCATCGTGCATCGCATCTTTCCGTCGTCCTCAACGCCGTCTCCCCCTTCATCGCTACACTTCAAGAATTTCAATGGAGCCCCAGCCTCAGGTATGAACTTGTTTCATTTAGCTCATTTTTTTATCCCTTTATGGTCTGCTGCATGAATCTGTTTTGTTGAAGTCATTCAATTGAGTTTTGTTCTTCTTATTTCATTCGATTAGTGGTTTTGTTCTGTTTACTTGGTTGTTTAAAATTTCTGAGTTAGGGTTAAAAAATTTTAGTATTTGTTTTTATGATTCTGATTTCAATTTCTGGGTTTATGTCTCTTTTCATGATGTTCTATTTTTTATTTGCTATTGCTGTTTGATTTCTGATCATGATTTCAATTTCTGGGTTTATATTTCTACTCAAATTTGGTATTTGTTTTTATGATTCTGATTTCAATTTCTGGGTTTATGCTTCTATTCATGTTATTCTATTTTTTATTTATTATTGCTGTTTGATTTCTGTTCATAATTTTAATTTTTGGGTTTATGTTTCTATTCAAGTTTGGTATTTGTTCTATTTTTTATTTGTTATTGTTGTTTAATTTTTTTTAGTGTGTTTGTAAATTAAAAAATTAGTATTGTAATTCTTTTAAAAAATTCAATGGTCATTAGTTAGTTTTGCTTATTTGATTATAAATTGTACCTAATTTATGCTATTTTTTTGGGTAATTAACGTTAGTCACTATAATTTGTAGGAAGCATCAAATAGTCAAAGACACACATAATTGGCACCGTCCACAATCATAGTTCATGAATCAACAAAAGCACCATCCTACAAGTTCAGCAAAAAGTAAAAAATGAATCTAATAAAAGCCAAATTTGATTAACTTAAAAGTTAAAATCACGATTTACACATAATGTTCTTACATCCTTCACTATAATCTTGTCTGAAAGTCCAATTCTTGGTAATAGCCATTCCAACACATACAATGAGGAGTTTTTCATAATTGCTTGTAACAGGTTGATCATCTGAAAAGCAAGAATATGCTAAAGTCATGGCTGATGGATAAAAAAATTAGTTATTAACAATGGGAATGGAGCCCAAACCTAAATTGCATAGAAATATTCTGTGTAACAAAGGACTTCAAGAAGGTAAGGGGCGCCATAAAATTAGACATATTAATAGTGATGACTGTAACAAAAAAAAGGTACAGTTTTTAATAAACAACATGTGAATATGTGATTGAGGAGCAATAAGCACCACGATAAGTGCAATTGAGCATGCAGCATTAGAAGCATTTTTTGAAACTTCAGTCATCAGTTCCCATAATGCAGAAAGTATCTTGCAAAGTCAACCAATCATTCAAATTTGCAGGTCAAGTGCAAAATTTCAAGACAAAGCAGTTCAATATTCGTTAAAATCACTCCAATAGATCAACTTTAACCATGCATTCCAATTCCATAATGCAAAAACCATTCAAGTATTCCAAGAGACAAAAAAAGACGTAGAAAAATTTGCACACTCAATTCACAGCGAAGAACCAAACCTGAGAACACTGAGAAAGGAGCTTCCCCATGCTGTCTTAGGTCCTGATTTCGATTTCACTGACCACTTCTTCATTCAGCCCGCAACAGCAGCCGCCGCCAAAGCCGCTGCAACACTTGATTTTTCTCCATTCACCGCATCCTCACCTAAAATTAACAAAATTCAACACAAAACTCACTCCAAATTCTAACAACGATTCATTATCCAATAATCACATGCATGCAAAAGAATCATTCACTTTCCACGAAAGAAACAAAAAAAGTTGCAACTTTCTAACCTATGGACTAAGGGGTCACCAAATCATCCCCTTTTGTCGCCAGCACAGAAGGAGGTGTGGCCTTCAATGAAAAGTTTCTAGTAAAAGATAATTGCAAGAATTTGGATGAAATCGAGTAGCTTCATAGAGGCACCTGGTGCGAAAGAGGGAAGATGAAGAAGCGGCTGGTCTTTTATGACGGTGGTCTTCCATAATCGTGATGATAAGTTTTTTTTGGAAAGTTCTTTCAGGAGCTGAAACGAGAGTTAGCAAATTTAGATTTTATTGTTGGAATAAAGTTAAAATATTAAAACTTGTTGTCTTTTAGTATAAATTATAATAAGTTATTTATAAATTTTAATAAATTATTTATAAATTAAATATAAATTATTAGATTTATTATCAATTTAATCTAATGCTTCAAATTATATAGTGTATTAGATAAATTTAAAAGAGTTGAGCTGATTTTAGACAAATCCAACAAGTTACTCATATTATATATATTTACGGGTAAATAAAGTGGTGTAGATTTACGCATGATATTGCATATGATCGGTTCCTAGCTACTTGAACGTTGCTCGATGTTTTATTTTACTCCATATGATAGAGTATAAATTTTGAAAAAAACAATTCTCTACTTCCTCTAAAATTTCTAGCTAGCAAGGGAAAAGCAATACTGTCTAAAATTTCTAAAATTTTGGCTTTAGCTGTTTAGCATCACTTGATTAGCTATTTGAATGACTAAAAACAAAAATCCAAAGTATGAAGATAAATTGACTGGCGGGAACATTTATTTAATTTTCTCTAATCATCTATCAGTACTTTAGTATATACATTCACAATCCACTGAATTAAGGGTAATCCATAATCATAGGCGACAAATTAAAGACTATCGATTATTAGCTATTACGTAGAAGTAGAACCATGCAAACATATAGTAGTGAAGTGTGAACCACAAATTTTCACCTCACACGGTTTTGCAAGGTTATTATATAATAATATTCTTCTTCTGATTCAAATATTCAATACAAAATTATCAAAGTATAATGGTCCTGCTATAATAGGTAATTCATAGCTCTATGCCTCTATCTCTAGCTAAGACAAGATACATGGAGAATTATTTAATAGATTGACTAACAGTAATTAACAACAAAATAGAAAAAGATGTATAATATTGTTGGACACCAAAATCATGGTACTTTGCATGCACTTGCATTGATTTGTGAGAACATCACTCTTTATTTTCTGCTCTTCAATTTTTTTGCATATAATATTCAGATAATACCATTCAACATCAAAAAAGATGAAAACAATACTATATTTAAAAGGAAGATTGAGACTGAGATTAAAAAGATAGGGATTAAAACTAAATTAAATTTTTATATTATATTTAATATAAAATATATTAAACTGAATTATATTTAAGTATAATATTTAATTTTAAATAAATATAAAGATTCAGAAATAGATTTAAAATTTAAAAAGATAAATAAGATTATTTTAAAAAATATATTATTAGAGTTCTAATATCAAATTTTAAAAATTTTAGTCTTGTATTTTTATTTTCTAAAGATTAATTTTAATATTTGACTACTAAACACAATATTAAATCCGAAAATCTCAGTCTCAATTTCAGGTTTTGGAAACAAACCCTAACAAAGAAAAATACGAATTTCTCTTTTTAGGTAAAATTGTATATAGAAAATTTGGTTAAGGTAATGCATAGTATTGAAAAGGCTGAAAATTAAAGCCACAAGGCCCCAGCTTGTTTGAGTGCAGGAACAAGTTCCCCTGAGATATGAGCCGCCATCACTCTCTCCAATCCACCAAAATACTTACCACCCACGAACACCGCCGGGAACTCCACCACCTTTGCGCCGCCGCCAACAACCGTCCCTGACACCGCTGCGGCCACCATAGCTTCGTGCTCGTCGTCGAATTCGTACAAAGGAGGGTTGACTCCCTGACCCTGCAAGAGCTTCTGCACAACGGGGCACATGCAGCATCCTCTTTTCGCTATGATTATAACCGCTGTATCAGAAACCAGCTTCAGGACACTAGCGGCAGGTTCCGGCACGGCAGCACTGGATCCTGGGTTTCCATCGGCGGCGGGGGCCGTTGGTGGCGGTGGTGGTGAATCATGTTTGCGCATGTTGTTATGGCGGCGGATCGGAAAGTTGAAAAACTGAGAAGACAGAGAGAAAGAGAGGAGTTTGTTGAGAGTTGAGAATGAAAAAAGCGGGAAAAATATGTAATGTTTATTTATATAGAAGAAAGGCATCAAGTGGTAAAGCATATGCACATGATTATCAGAGTATTACGCAATTAGGTACGTAATATATAAGAGCAAGTGCGGTGACATTAATGAATGATTTCAATTGGATCACTTATTTTTCTATCTTGAAAATGGTTTCACTTGGATTTTCTTTACACTCAAATTTAGTACTAAACAACTTTGAGGATAACATATATTAAATTATTAATAATTATTTAGCACGGTATATCCAAATTAAACATTAGGTTTAATACATGATTTCTAGAATTCCAACGTTTTTTTAGTCAGTCCATACTCGAAATCAGATTGAGGTATAATTTGCGGAGACCACTTTAATAAAGACACTAAAAATGTCTTTTTTTAAAGATGTTTACACATGTCATGTTATTATTGGACATTATTATTGAACCGGTTAATAAAAATAAATCAGAACAAAATCGTTTTTTTTTTTTTGTGACTCGAACAAAATCGGTTTATTATAGCAACAATAATAAACCAAATTGTCTGCATTATAATTATTATAATAAATCGAATTATACCATTTAAACCGAATATCTTTAAATTTTTTGATAAAAAGACAATTATATTCCTGATCTTTTGTTTTTCGAACATTTAAATTTCTAAAAATTTAAAAATACAATTAAATCCCTAAAAAAATTTGGTTTATTGTTATTGTTATAAAAAAATCGATTTTATTCTAATTTATTAAGAAATTTAAAAATAGCCGATTCATTAATACGTCCAATAATAATTTAACACGTAAATGTCTTTACAAAAAGACGTTTTACGCATCTTTATGGGAGCATCCCATAATTTGCACACGTTTACCTGCAGGAGGAAACCAAGAAGTAAGTCAAAAGAATAACAAAATTTCTAAACCGAAAAGTAAATTATTTTGGAAACAAAATAAGAAGTTATAATCTAATCGGGTCTAAATTTGCTGCTAATTATGCTGCACAACGTGTGAATGCCCCAAGCTTGGTAAGGTATATCTTCCGGAGAAGCTCAATGACCCTAATCTTTACTCTTTGCATGTGAGAAACATCAGTCAAATTATTGTGCCACGTTATTACACCGAAATTACACCCATTTTTCTTCGTTCTTTCTATATATATTGTTTTGCACGTTGATTCAACTATTCATCAAGCTCACTTCTTTTTTAGATTTCCAAAAATACCTAATGCTAGCACAATAGATACTATATTATCGTATTTGGACTCATTTGTAACACTATAGGGCCTGGCATAAGAATGTTTTATCCGATAAAGGCTAATCACATCTTCTTTAATAGTCCTTAATCACTCTAGTTTTGAACCAGAAAATTGAGTTAGTACTAAAAACAGATCTTGAAATAGTAAATTTGGTCTACTAATAGATGATGATAATTAAATGAGAATACATATTAAAATATAAATTACCCATTGAAAATAAATTAAGCAATATATATATCTATACACAATACATATATAATTTTCTGGTATGTACATAGCATTTCTAAAAATACGGTATATGACAAACTTCAACCAAACACATTCGGCTCATAACAATCTTTAAAAAATCATCGCGAGAAAAGAGGAAAAACACACTGATGCTTACAGCGTACGAGAATTTTACAGTAGTAATAACAACAATTAAATAATTAAAATAAAAATGGGAAAGAATAATTTAATGAATTTTATGATCCACAAAAAATTGTATAATTAGATGACTGACTAAATGCAAAGGTGGTTCACAATTTGTTTAGTAGTGTAGTACGTATCCGGACACAGTAGAGAACCGCAAATATACTTCAACTGATTACTCAGCACTAGTTTCATATTTTTGTTGTATGCACTAGGTGTCATTTTGAAATCATCACTCGGATGCATCTCATAAACCACCAAGTTTGGAATTTATATAGCTGGAATTAAATTTGAACAATGACGTCAACACAAATATCCTTATCCAGTGGCCTACTTGTGCTTGCATCACATCAATTGATGGTGCACAAAAAGAGTCTCATGCGACCCTTCAACTTGTTTTGCGACCTCATCGTAGTTACCGTTTAACACAAATTGATCGTGACATAAAAGTCCAAATCCAAATGAATGCTATTCGATCATGCAGTGCGTCATGTTTTCATGCTGTCATAACACAAGCACAACTTTCTAATAATCACATAAAACTGTGGGTCTAACAAGATTTGCAGGAGTGAAACTAGGAAAGTAGTGACTCACGTGGTCAAAATGTTTTCATAGTTGTTTATAGGGGGACATGCTCTCAAATCATACAAGTACAAAGAAACAAGAAAGCACCAAAAGTATATGAATCTAAGTCAAAGTGCTTGCATGTTGCGTTTCATCAAAGGTACATTAACATGATATAGGTTAGAGTAAACAAAGATTAATACAAGAATCCGGTCACAGGATAATGGCCAAATTCAGGTACATGTCTATAAACGTTTATTTTGGTACCCAAAATCCTAAATTATTATGCCAAAGACATTGCACTTTTGCTACATTTATCCCAGTGATCATCGCTAACATGCATTGTGCTTTCTTCTAACTTTGAAACCAATGCTGCAGTTGACCCTGCACATAATATGAAAGGAAGAAAAATTTAATAACATAAACTACATGCATAAAAACTCTTCTGCCATTTTCAAATTAGTCCCAGTAAAGTTAACCTCAATATATGGTGCACTCACATTGTTATTAACGATCCATGCTTATTGTGATCTAATCAATGGCCTTTTCATAATTGTTACTGAATCCACTAATCATACAAGTCAAATACTGTGTGCTAACAATTCCAGGTAGTGAAGTTGTTTAGCGTTTACCTACAGAATCTATCTTAAGACAAGTGCACTAGAATGACATATCAAATACAGTGTCTCATAGGAAAAAGATTGCTTACTTCTGAAGAGTTACTTCGGAATGTCTTGCACTTACGTGAATGCCCTTCATTGGCAATGTCTTGTAAAAGAAGGCCCAGAATTTAATTGAAAAGTGACTGTAGAGGGGTCAGTCTCTTCACTTGCAACGGGAGCACCCTCAGTTAGTGAAAAACCAAAGACTCTGCAGTTGCTTTTACATGAAGAAACCAGCTCTTGACTTCCTCTCGGCTCTGATCTTGAATCAGGTGAACGTGGACTACCACCCAACTGATCATGCAGATTTAAAAAAGTGAAAGAATTTTTTCCTTCCTGAGCTTTCCCATGGAAAGTTGTCTCATAAGATGGGAAGGAAGCATTCGTTCCACCATCAACTTCAGAAGCATAAGAACCTCGTTGAAGTGCTTTACCACCCTTCACCTGATTAGCTTTGTTGCTATAATCAGAGTTTGAAACTGGATTAAATGCTTGCTGGAACATCAACACGGATGATGGAGATGACAGTTGACCAGATGGAAAGGGTGCATGCAAATGAGAAGAATTGCTATTCATATGCGCAGACCATCCATTTCTGGACCTTAGCATCTGGTAACCATCAAAAGCTCCGAGGCGACCATTTCCATATGGTTGGCTTGGAAGTATTTCTTGACCTTGCAAGACCTTTTGGAATCGGAAAGATTCACCAAAGCCTATGCCATTGCAGGAAGCATCCGAACTCACTTGTGGGATTGTACCATGTCCTGCTGTGGTAAATCCAGGATAGGTTGTACCAGGATAGCACCTTCTTAGTTCCGATAATTGGTGACACTGAGCATTAATACCATTGACAGGATTATTAACACCCAAAATTTCTTGACCTTGCAAGACCTTCTGGAACCTTAGTGATTCCCCAAAGTCTGATGTACTGATCCCATCTGTTAGAAGTAAATAACAACTTAAGTAGCTGAATATTGGACAAGCTAAAAACTAAACCAGATCAAAAGAAAGAAAAAAGATTGATGCATACTGGGAACTGGAAATTCTAGCTGTGCTGAAGGCAATCCAATCTTGCTCCTCTTCAAACCAGCTGTCATCAGGCTACTGGCAGTGGAAGCAGAACCTGATGGCTCAATCTCCCATGGAGAAACCCTGTTATGCCGTGTGGTTTCTAAGTCATCCCACCTTACCTACAATGATAAGAGAACTTATAGCTGCCATCATTTAAATCACTGAAGAAATGATGTCACATCCTTGATGAGTCCTTAAAATCCAGTAAACAAGAAACATGCTCATTTGACAAGAGTATATTAAGCAAAGTAAGAATGATCCAAACAAGTGAACAACATACCAGCAGGCATCTCCATTTTGATCCGGGCCATCTGACAGGATCAACATCATTAATCCCAATAATTAATCCTGTGATTCTGCCAAAAGAAGTCCAAATAAGATTTTCCATTGACAGGGTTATCTAAGTTCATCAAAGCACAGGAACAAACCACAAACAAACCTTCGATCTGCAGCATCTTCGGTTTCAAAACGCATCCTGAACCTCATTCCAACTGAATATGAATAATCAAGGCTCTTCAAGAATTTGTGGACAGGTATGATGAAGTCTGATGAACTAACCCTACAAAGAAACAATTAATTATAGTAGACAATAATCAGATACCAGGCACACCAAGGCAGAAATCTTTAATGTTTAAAGAATAGTATATGGGGCCATTAAGTTAATGAGCTGAGACTGAAGAAAAAGCAGGAATCTTATGTTGCTCGGCTAGATATATCAGAAAATACTGGTTGTGTAATAAGGTTTTGCAGAAGTACCAGAGGGTAAATAACCATGCTATTGGCAAAAGAAAATGAGAGATTTTGAATAATGATTGTATTTGAAACAGGGTAAATAAAAATTATAGTGACAAATTAAAAATTACAAATTGAGTGACATTCAAAAGGAGATCTTCAGGTGAAAAAGCTTAATGTATAAGCAGAAAACTTAGAAAATTGGCTTCACAATTTCTGAGGGATGTAGCCAAGAACTTTACTGTAGCTTGTTTTAGTCTATAGAACCAAATCTCCTATTCAGTTGTTCGTTTACTGTGACGATACGGGAAGATAGTGATCGAATGAATATCTCTCTATTTGATATATAACTAAACATCCTTCTGAATCACATCATATAACTGGAAACTGAAATTTTCCATTTCAACAACTTGGAAAGCAGAAGAGAAAAACCAGAAGAAATACCTTGGGTTATAGTGAACACTGAAGGCACATCTTGAAGACAGAGCATTAATCACTTCCACAGGAGTGCTATGATTCAACTGCTGGTGAGGGAGAACTGAAAATTTACCATCACTTTTCAATTGACCTGCCCTACGAATTCCCAATCTCAGTTCACCATCTGCCCCCCTATCATTAAGTATAAAATGTTGGTTATGTCCTTCTTATAAAGACTAGTTAATATTCAATGTTTGGTATAATTTAGATCTGAATACCTAAGAAACAGGACAGCATCTCCAGACACCAGCTGCTTCTTGTTCACAAATGCACTCCATCCAGTGGTAAGCAAATGCCTTCGTGGCTGCCCTGTTCAGACGAAACAGGAAATACTAATGAAATACACAAACAGCCACATATCCACAATCTCACTGTTTTCCTTAGAAAGAAAAGAGACACCATGACATACCCCTGTAAATATGTCGAAACTTCCATTCCCGGCCATGCAGATCCTTTGCTACAAGCTCTTGTGATGGCCTCTGTTGACTATAATCCTGAAGTAACACTGAGTTATAACTTATATTCATAATTATTCAAACTACAGATCTTACCTAATCCTAGGAAAATTGATGCCAGTTGTTATGATAAATGAAAGAAAACTTCCAAATTCTACAACAGTGTAATTTCAATACATTTACAAAGGCTAGCTTAACATCAGTAGATATAAAAAAAATGCGAAAAGTAGAATCAAGGAAACACTTGATCAAGGTCAGTTTGAAGTGAATGTATCCTCATTATAATTACCAGCGGAGGAAAGCAATCTTCAGCTGCACGACGGGGAACTGAGAATCCACCATGAGTGCTGGTATCAGAAGCTGTCAGAGTCTTGCAAAACATGTGGGGTGTTGTTGCCTTCATCACAGCATCCGTGTCCTCCTCTTCACCATCAGCCTCAATATCCCCTTCCTGAAATTTTTGCTGTACTTCATATAAACAACAGCCAAGTTCATGCAAAATCAAAGTTTAAGAAGGGAACTCAATTTAGTACCAAAGCATAGCTCTCTTTTCTTTTAACTTTGTAACAATAGAATGTGTTTTATAGTTCCCTTGTTCAGTTCAGTTGTAAGGGTCTGTTAATGTGTTTAAATGACTACTAATACCATTGAAAGAGACACAGAACAAAAATTATAGCTATGTTGTGTACTTTTGACACCTTTGGATTTCAAAGACTAGACAATTGAGCTTTACCTCAACTAAGCAAATTCATAAGAATTACAATTATCACAATCTTGTCAATTTTACTTAGCCCCTTAGACTTAGGTACGGTATCGCTTTCCCTAAAAAGGAGCTGAACAAAGGTGAAAAACCATGAATGAGCCTCACCTCATTTTCAGGAACAAGCAAAACCTGGCAATACACTTCATCACTCCCTTCCTCTGCCTGCACACAAGAATCACAACGCACAAACATCACATTACACGTAAGAATTTCCAAATAAGACGAACCTAAAGCTCTCTATTCTACATGACTCGCCCTAAGCAGTAAGAAGCAGAGGAAATGAAAAAGTATAATTTTGTGATACATCATCAAGCAAGCAAAACCCAGATAAGATAAACAGAAAAATAAATCAACTTTACAACAAAATAAAAGAACAGAGAGCAGAAGAAGATAGTACTCACATGGAGCTTAACATCGAGAACGCGACAGAACACATGGGGTGGGATGCTGTTATTGTTGTTAGAGAGAGGAAAATCGTGAAGTTGCTGCTCAGAGTGTCCCTGTGGGAAGTACACAACAAGAGTTCCCTTCTTCGGCAACGAGATCATTGAACCTGCACACGCGTGCCACAGCTCCAAACACACGGAATTAGAAGAAGAACCAGGAACAACAGGAGCTGAAGCTGAAACAGAAGCAGTGCTTGTTCCCGAGTGCGAGGAGGAAGAAGATGGAGAAGCAGCGTAGGAACCATACGACGGCGTTTCATCGTCCTCCGTGGTGTTCAGATCAATCAAACCCGCCATGAGAATTAAAATTTAAAAGAAGAAAGAAAAGAACTTGTGAACAATGCTAATGGAGTAGCAAAAGGTACCAACTTGGAGTTGAAGACTTGGCGTGGAGAAGAAGAGGGAATGGGGAATGGAGAGAGGGATTTGAAAGAGAAGAAGGGTTTCATTTCATTTCATGTTCTCATGATGGGTACTGCATTTTTTCAGAGAGCTAACTTTGGCATTTGCTAAAAAGAAGCTGACCCAATACTCCCAAAAAGAAAGAAAGAAAGAGACCCTCTTTCTCTCTCTCTCTGATGAATTTCCTTTTCTTTCTTTCTTTTTTGGGTTCTTTCTTCCTTTTACTTTTGTTTCCTGGCTTTGAATGAATGAGTGAAATGGGGTCTCTCTCTCTCTCTCTCTTGGGTACCATCAAATCATGCTTTCATTCCCATTTATCTCATCAAAATCCTTTTTTTTTTCATTATTTTATTTACTCTCTTTTAATATATTTTGTTTTTGTTAAATGTTTTATTTTGTTGGTTTGCAGGGTGAAGCAGCAGGAGGAGCAGTGGTTGCAGCTGCTGCAATGCTGAGACTGTTGGGTGTGATGTGTGGCAGAGAGAGACAGAGAGAGAGAGAAAGAAAGAAACAAGCAAGAACAATGACTGTACTGTAGACTGTAGTAGTAGTAGTGGCTCATGCATTTTATGAGAGCCTTTTATTCAATTTTCATTGGTGAAAGGGCCAATTACAAAATTAAATAAATAAAAAGAATGTACGGGCTTCTCCCTGTATTTCCGGGGGGGATGTCTATTCTGTCCCCTTCTATTTCACCAAATCTCACTCTTATCCCTTCTTCTTTCTTCTTCTTACTGCTTAGTAAAATCAATGCACTACTTTAGATTACCACTTATTAGCTCTGGTTTTCGATTTGGTTCTCCCTCATATCATTATGCTTCTTGCCAATGGCCTTTGATTGTGAATAGATTTCCCATCATTTTTAGCACAGGAGACTAGGAGAGTGTTTGTTTTACAGTATTTGGAGGCAAAAGATAGAAAACAAAATTTATTCACTAAAATTAGTTAATACACATATATTTTATTCTAATAAATAATTTTAATGTATATTTAATATAATTAAAAATAAAAATATTTTTTATTTTTTGTTAGTTTGAGTAAAAACATTACAAAAATATTTTATGCACGCCAATATAATATCTGACATTATTTTAGAATTTTAATATAATTGTTTTTGATAAAGTAAAATCTGATTATACGTGCATTGCATCTAATTATACATCTGAGTTCATCTTTAAAATAGTTTTTGAGAATAATTGTATATATAATTTTAAATAGTTTTCAAAATTTTAATTACATTAACTAAGTTTTAAAGATCGACACTGTGAATCCATCATCTAAAGAATTAAGGGACTAACATAATGTATTTTTATCATTTTCAACAATGTAATTAATACAATTGAGATCTTAAATACTTTCTTAATGTAACTAATTTCAAGAACTATTTTAAATTTTAAACCTATATAATATTATTATAATTGCATAATAATAACAAAATCATGAACATATATCTATACAGAAACGTAATGCAAGCATAATGATGATATTGTTCTAGAAAATCTAAGTTGAAGCTGAATAATTTTAAGGCACTCCATTACCACTTCTATGAGAGACAAGTGCAAGATAAGTGAGCTTGGATGTGGAAAGTTGCATGCTGTTTTTGGGAAATTCATCCTTCATTTTGGAATTTCTGCCTACCCAAGTTTTGACTTTTCCTTTAGGGTCCTAACCATTATTATTAGCTAGTTTCTTAGAACGAAAGTAACGGCTAATCCTGGTCCCTGTGCCTAACCAATTAGAGAACTATGGCAAAATGATGATCAACATATCTTTATGCTTTTCATAGTTTAGACCGTCATTTTTATATATATAGACCTAACCATTTCAAATGTGGAGCAGCTATTCCATATCAGTTCTTTTTAGGCCAACCTTTTTACAATTTTCGAAAATAAAAAATTCATATATAAAATTTTTCTTTAAATATTTTTTATTAAATAAAGACTATTGTATTTTTTACTAAACAAATATTAACATTTTATTTTGTCATACATTATATGAAAAAGAATAATTAATTTAATCATTTGTTGAAATTAAAAAAGCATTTAAAATATATAATCTGTCATTCTATTTATCATTTCTAATAACGGATTACTTTTTAAAAAGAGTTGCATTCTCAATTTTGCTAATACTCACACACACACAGACTAATTAATAAACAAGATTACAAGAGTATTTATCACTTAATCAATTATATGTTAATTTTGTTGCCTTTAATTAGGTGTCCATGCCTAGCTACCTCTTTAGCTTGTGCCTCCCTACTAGGGGTGCACATGGGCCGGGTGAAGCCGAGTTTGATGTGACCCAGACCCGGCCCGAAATATACACCGGGTCTATTTATTAGACCCGAACCCGGCCCTAGACCCGATGAAACCAATACACTTTCGGGTCACAATTATACCGGGTGAAAACCGGGTAAAAGCCGGGCCGTTAACATTACATTACGTTGATACCTTCTTGTAAGCTAGCATGTAAAAAAATCCAAATTTCCAAGACTCCAACCATTATTTAACATGGTAAAATTCACTTAGAAAAATATAACAAGAACCAACCATTCTTCAAAATTAAAGCATAACCACAATCAATACTAAAGTATAACCACAATCAATACTAATATTGTCTAATAATACCAAATATTTAAATCAATACAAATAACACAATATTATGCATTAGTCTAAAGTCTTATGCATTCTAAACATAAAACATTAACTTATAGTTTTATAATGACTAATAACACAAAATATTAAGATTTATAATACTTAAATTCCACATAAGAATAGTCATGATCCATCACTAATAACACAAAATATTAATTGTGTATGATGACCGGGTCACCGGGCCGACTTCGGGTGACCCGAGCTATGGCCCGGACCCGACCCAAAATAATGACCGGGTCTATTTTTGAGACCCTTACCCGGCCCTAAACCCGATGAAATCACACCAAATTAGCCCCAAAAGTGTTCGGGACCGGGCCGAGCCTTCGGACCGGGCCGGGTCTGTGCACCCCTACTCCCTACAAAGAAAACTTCTATACTTTCTGATGGGATTATTAATTATTTAATTACCTGCTCTTATACTTTCACACTGTTTAATTAACTAGTATTCTATGAATTTCTCCATTATATGCAGAAAAAGAATTGAAGGTGGTTGTGTTAAATACCACTACAAGAAAAACGTTAAATACTGTCAGATTTATGATTGGATTTAGCGTCAAAAATTAGTAGCGGATTTACCGACAAATTTAACAATAAATTCGTCGAGTAAAAATATTACCGTTAGATTCAATTTTCCAAGATAAATTCGCCAGAAATAATTGGAAGAAAAAAAAAAGAAAAAAAATTGACATGCCAAAAATAACTATATTTAATGGGTCATATTGTATACTGTATTTTACTATCTGTTATAATGTCATGATCACAAAATAAATCTTTTAGCATATTATTACACGCCTGTAGTTTATATATTGGTTATATATATTGAATTTTGTTAGTTTATGTATGATGTCATTAAAATTTTGAATTTTGTTAGTTTAAAAATTATTAAATTTAAGTTTATTATCGATTAAACTCGTTAGTAACTATTAATTTAATTATTAATAATAAATAATATATTATCGTCAGATTTATTGAGAGAAAAATTTAACGGTAACAAGTTTTAAAAATTTTGCCAATTAAAAGTTTATATCCGACATTAAATTCGTCGATAATTAGCGGTGGACGAAAAAAATCTGCCAGTAAATAATTACTGACAAAGTTTATACAGTCTGATTTATGCTAAATTCAATGATAAACAGATTACCGACAGAACTTTTTAATAAATCCAACAATATTCGATAACTTTCTTCTAGTGTACAAAAGCAAACTAATTTTAGAATAATTTTAGAATAATAAGACTTTACGTTAAAGTTTAAACAACCTACAAAAAGAAAATAAGAGATAACACACCAAGAAAATGATGTAAAGATATATATATTTGGTAAAAATTATAAAACTGTTAAAGTTTTGATAGTTAAAATTGAAATTAATTTTATGAATTCTTAAATAGATGAACATTATTATATAACAAGCTAAGTCATGAAGATGATACTGCTGTATTCTACTTTTCTCCTTGGTGTCGGTAACGTTAACATAATTGATATCTTACTTGTTTACTCCCTTAGGTAGCGTTTGGTGAAAAGACAGAGACGGAAAGACTGAGACTAAGAGACAAGGATTGAAATAAATCTCAGTATTCTATTTGGTGCAAAATAGGAGACAGGAATTGAAACAAGAATGAAACTCTAATTTAATTTGCACAAAGGGTAAAATTAGAATTAATTAATTAAAATGAAAGTATTTTAGGTATAAAACGTTATTAAAGTTTTAGTCTCCATCTCTAAAAATTTCAGTCCCCTGTGTCCCTACTTTTTTGAGGTACTGAAATACTGAAATTTTAGAGACAGAGACAGAAATTTTAGTACCAGTCTCTAAACTAACAAACACGATACTGAGTCTCAGTTTCCCAATCTCTGTCTCAGTACCTCAAAACAAACACTACCTTAAGAATTTGAAACTTCAATGTTATAGCCATATCCACCCTAAACTCGAAATCTACCCTTAATTTGATCACTCAAGTTGTGTCATCACCTAAATTATTGGCAACTCATAACAAATCATTCTAGTAGTATTACTCTTCAGTCTTCACAGACAAAACTTATTATCATATCCGTTTTTTCATGCAATTCATTTTGGCGGCATATATAATTCAAACATATTCATATTCTACTACACTACTTAGCATGGTTTTCTATTTATTTTGAACTACTGATGCACTTGCGCTTGCTTCATTATTTATTAAGGAGTGAATACCCCATCCGCCTCCTGACAATTATCTCGAAAGGACAACGAGGCCCCCAAGAAAAAAAAACATCCAATTCAGCCCTGATAAATTTTTTTTGGGACAGATTAGCCCCTGTGCCAAAAAAAATAACATTGATTTTTTTTGGCACAGGAGCCTCGTTGTCCTTTCGAAGTAATTGTCAGGGGTCGGATTGGGTTTATTTTTTTTGTCAGGGGCCGGGTTGGAGTTTTTTTTTTGTCAGGGGCCTCGTTGTCTTTGGAGGTAATTGTCAGGGGCTGATTTGGATTTTTCTCTTTATTAAGTAATGATCCACGCGTTCTACATACAATTTATTCACGAAATTCAAAATAAAGACATGCTGCTATAGTTATATCTATTATATAATAATGAAAATTAATTAGAATATATATACCTTATAGTTTTATATCTGTAAAAAAAAAAACTTTTTTTTATTATTAAATTCGAACAAAAAATATCATGGTTATAATATAAATATTTTCTACCTAAACTAATGGGTAAAAAACGTAATTAAACCAGCTGAAGAAAAAAATTACGTAGATTCTTTAAAGTTAAAAACGTTATGTGTATCTCTTATAACTACATTTATATATAAATCGAATGAATTATATAATACTGCCGTATATAATAATAATAATAATAATATAAAAATTTACGTGCAATTATCTTTACATGAAGTTAATAATTAATAACTCTAGTCAAATCAAATTATCTAACAATTTTTTACTATTAACTTTATTAACTTTACGTAAATATAATTTATTTACACGCAAGTTTTTACCTATTATAATAATAATAATAATAATAATAATAATAATAATAATAATGTGTTTCTTCGTCACACTGTAACTCACAACCGACAGTCACATGCATGGCTTAAATTAAATAATAATGTGGAAGAGAAGAAACAAACAGAATTGAGAAACACAGTTAGATGTTCACTTTCAGTTCGTTTTCAATGTCCCGGGCTTTATCCTAATAATGCACAAAATTGTTCGGAGCAACACAGCATACACAGTGTACCAAAGTTCTTCCTGAAAAAATCATGCATTATTACTATCCCACCAAATTTTGGATGAAAACATTAATTTATTATTAATCTATATATATCATGCAATAATCAAATAAGACACGCCTGTATTTTCCAGTGTGATAGACTTTACTGAAAATAAAATGAAAAAACAAAAAAACAAAGCAAAACTAGGAATCAAGTTAACAATAAAAGTAGCATCCACATATAAAAATGATGGAGACAGACAAAGAATATGAAAAAGCAAACAAGACAAACACAAAACGACCACAAGTGTGTCAATTCAGACCATTCAAAGCTTAGTAAACATTTGATTTTTAATTACTTTTTATTCCTAAAGTACTCTTAGTATTATTTATCACAAATATGGCCCTACAATCAACTGATAAATTAGCCAAATGACATTTTCAATAATAATAATAATAATAATAATAATAATAATAATATAAAGTATAAGAAGCTAATCTTTAGTTAATTAATATCAATTAATTCTTTATAATTCTTAAAATTTTTTATTTTTGAAAGATTTAGTATTTATTATTTAGAATTTAGATGTTAAGATTAAAAATTTATAATTTAAAATAATAAAATAATTTTAAAAATTGACTGATCGAAAATAAAAATCACTACCTATCTTATATATATATATATATATATATATATATATATATATAGTTTAAATTATTTGTTATTCAGATTTTTATTACATTAATTTAAAAAAATTAAAACAAACATATCTAAATAGATTTAATATTTTTTTAAATTTAATTACATTCAAAAAATAAATTAAATAAAACTAAAATTTAAAATTCTATTTTAACATTTTATTTTAATTTTAAAATTTTTTAATTACTAAAACATCATAATTTAAATACACATCCAAAAAATAAATTAAGTAAAACTAAAATTTAAAATTTTCAAAACAATTTTAAAGATTTTAATTATCAACACCTCCTAAATAAAAACTCTAAAAAAATATCAGATTTCAACGATCTAGATAGCTAATGCCGTAAAATCACAAAGCTGCACATCGTCCGTTGTCTTCCTCCTCCTCCATCGTCGCTTCATCCTCCGTGCCGCTACGTCCTCCTCCGCACCGCTATTCTCCTCCTCTGCGCCGCCGCTGCCCTATTATCCGTGCCGCCTTCCTCTTCGGCACTCATCCTCGTCATCGTTCCTCCGCGTCGCTACTTCCTCCACGCCAGAAATGTATCCCAGGTATTTAGATGTGTCTGTGTTCAAATTCTTTTTACGCATTTTTTGTCATTGTTGCACCTCTTTTTATTCTGTACAAGATCCTTTTTTTCCTTGTGAACAATAATGAAATAAAATAATTTGAAGAGATTCTCATATATTTTATAATGCTAATATGTTTTGGATGTGCAAATTCTAAATTTTAGATGTATTTATGTTGTTCACTCAATTTTGAAATTGTAGTTGATAATATCTACATAATTCTAATTATTAATAATGTATTTATCTAAAAACTAAGAATGTAATTTAATTAAGATATAATTGAAAGACTAACCAAAGACTAAAATTTAAAGGATGAGTAGCATCTTTCTTTTGAATATGAGAATCCCCACCAAAATCGTGCATTATGGATGTTCACGGGTCGAGTTGGTTTGGGTTTTGGGTGAAATTAGAACCGAACTAATTGAATTGTAATTGGTTCAGATTACGTTGTTTAATTATTTTGTGTATGTACCCGAACCAAACCAAACCGACTAAGAAGAACATATTGGTTTGGTTTGAATAATCGGGTACTCGATAAAACATAAATTCATAAAAAAAAAGACAATTTTTATCTTAAAAATTCTGTAAATATAATAAACATGTAAAATCAATAAACAAGTCAATAATATGCTAACAATAACAAAATACCCATAACAATCCACAATTATAGCTAAATACTTAAGTCATTATCATAATCGAAAGTCTAAACATATTAAATCTAAACTAGAGGTATCCAAACAGCAAACACATTAAAATCCAAATATATTAAACACTAAACACATTAAAATTTAAATATACTAAATTCCAAACACATCAAATTCCAAACACATTAAAAACTAAAAACAAAGTTGCAATATAAATAATCCTTCAAAGCCTTCACTCCATAATCCTTCATTTTATCAACCAAGCATGTTCAAAAGAGTTGTTGTGACTTTCAAAAAATTAGCATATAATTAGCCAATGTCAATATATGAAATTGATTAATTGAAGTAATTCAACAAACAAATAATTAGTGAAAAAATATTAACCTCAAATTGCTGTAAACAACATCAACTCCAACGACTTGATTATATATTGTTAAAGATAAAAGCTCTACATTAACAATAATTAAATTATGATTAGAGACTCAACAATAACAACAATTATATAATTTTTTAAAGAAATATAATTTAAAAATAGGACAAATCACTGAAATAAGCCAATGGGAGTTCAAAATTACACAAATCAGCCAAAAGAAAAAATGGTTCATGAATCAACCAGATGCACAATTCTATGTAATTCGAATTAGAGTAATTCGAATCACATTGATTCAAATTACACACATGCACACACCCACTAATTCGAATCAGGGTGATTCGAATTACACACACACGCTGCACTTAGTAATTCGAATTATGTTGTTTTGAATTATACATGGCCAGAGGTGTATAAATATGGTGTGAACGCAAATTGATCTCATTAGAGTGGCAAAATGGCTAGTGAGGAGAGTTTTATAGTGTTGGTACATCACGGAGGATCAATTAAGAGAAAAACACGATCTGGTGTGAAGTTCACTGATAAGGATCCCCTCAGTATATTTATCAGGCCTACGACGAGCTATGACGACTTTGTGAATTCTATACTACAGAAACTTGGTCTGCAAGGCGTGAAACTGGTTCAGAAGTTATTCCATCGCATTTCGATCTCAGTGCTGCAAGAAATTGTGAAGTATGATTGTTTCACCATAGGAAGTGATAAGGATTTATAGGTCCTGTTTCATTGTCGTCGGCAGTTTCCAGAGGTCAGGACACCTGAGCTGTTGGCGAAGTTGGTTGATGTGGTATCTAGCTCCGGGGGTTCAAACCGGAATACCCACACTACAGGCACGGTAGCCGGTTCTAGCTCGAGACTTGTTGGTGTAGCTTCGTCCATCCCTGTGAATGAACCTCCAGATGAACCAGTCGCCTCCCCATCGTTCGCTGTTGATCTGAACTGTAATGGAGGCGGAGAGGTGGGTATCGTGGATAGGATGCCGGCTTGTTTACAGCATGCGGCACCGGCTGGTATGGTCGATGCATTGCTGGATGATGTTGACGATGATGATGTGGAGCCGGATCTCATTGCTGATGATAGTGGGGATGAGATTGCAGGGAGTAATCCGGCTGGGGCTGGTGGTGGTTCTAGTTCTGGGACACAGCAATACCCTCCGCATTTTTTATCGTTGGACTTGGATGCCATGAGACAGGAGGGGGTTCTTGGGGAGCCTATTGGATTTGGTGCTAGAGATGCCCAGGGGATTGGTGGTGTTACAGAGTTTCAGGTTGGTCAGTAGTTTCAGGATAAAAATGAGGTTGTGTTAAGTGTGAAGACCTATAGCATCCGACGCTGGGTACAGTACAAGGTGGTAGAGTCCGACTATCGCCGTTATGTAGGGAAGTGTTATGGACTATCATGTGATCTCGGCCTTCATCATGCCAATGGTTAGAGCTGATGCATCCGTCAGCATCAAGGTTCTACTGAATGCGACGGCAGCACACTTTGGGTTCAGGCCGACTTATAGGAGGATTTGGTTGGCGAAGCAAAAGGCCGCCGCCCATATCTACGGTGATTGAGATGAGTCATACAATGAGCTGCCACGGTGGATGTTAGGAGTTCAGTTGACGATGCCTGGTAGTGTTGCAGTGCTGAGGACGAGTCCAGTTCGAGTGGGGGGCAGGTCGATGACTCGAAGCATATTTTTACCGGCTTTTCTGGATGTTTCCACCATGTATTAAGACATTCCGGCACTGCAAGCCATTGGTGAGTGTTGACGGGACCCACTTGTATGGTAAGTATGGAGTACGTTGCTCGTCGCGATTGCACAGGACGGGAACTCCAACATCCTACCTGTTGCATTTGCACTCGTGGAGGGGGAGAATGCGGAGTCCTGGTCCTTCTTTCTATCCCATCTCCGGCAGCACGTGACCCCACAACCGGGTTTCCTGGTTATATCAGATAGGCACAACGGGATCAAGGCTGCACTTGAGGCTCCCGATGGAGGATGGCTACCTCCTGCTGCATACCGTGCATTCTGTATTCGGCACGTGGCAGAAAATTTCGCCCTCACATTCAAGCGCAAGAACGCAAGGAGGCTTCTTGTGAATGCAACATATGCCAAGACTGAGGTCGAATTTGATTACTGGTTTGATATTCTGCGGTCTGAAGACCCTGCCATGTGTGATTGAGCGAACAGGATTGAGTATTCATTGTGGACTCAGCATCGGGATGAGGGCAGGAGATTCAGACACATGACGACAAATACCATTAACAAATGCATCAACAAGACCACTAACAAATCTACTAACAAATCCACACACAAATCCACTAACAAAATCACTAACAAAACTACTAACAAACCTACTAGCAATCCCACCACTAAAACCGCTAACAAAACCACTGACAAATACCACTAACAAAACTACTAACAAAATCACCAACAAAACCATCAACATAACCACCAACAAAACCACTAATAAAACCACTAACAAAATCATCACCAAAACTAGTCACAACACTACTAGCAAAACCATTAGCAAAACCACAAACAAAACCACAAGCAAATCCACATGCACAACCACTAAATAAACCATCCTAAAACCACTAACAAAATAACTAAGATAACAACTACCCATGCCATTTACAAAACCGCTAGTAAAACCGCTTACCAAACCACATACAAAATCACTAACGAAACTTATACTATCATTCACATACAATGTTACCAACATCATTTACTATCAAAACCACTAACATAACATATATAAACAAACAAATAAGTTAGTTAATCCTACTTTTAACAAAAAGATTTCGTACTAACCTCTTCGTTGATGACACCGGCTATATGGGATACTTCATCCAAACGATAAAGTCTGTCTGGATTATCCCTCATCGGCTGAATATCCTGCTCAAGCCTTTGTTGGAGTCGTTTTGGATCGTTTTCTCTGGGATTTGGTGGGGTATGTTATTGAAAAAGTGGTTTGAATGAGGTTGGTTCGAACTACTTTTATAGCCGAATCTGGAGTAACTCGAACACACTAATTCAAATTACTACTTGCACCAAAAATTGAGTAATTCGAATATGGCCAATTTGAATTACTAAGTGCAGTGCGTGTGTGTGTAATTCGAATCAGGTTGATTCAAATTAGTGGGTGTGTGCGTGCACTGATTCGAATTACATAGAGTTGAAGTTTGAATGACCCTAATTCGAATTACATAGAATTGTGCATCTGGTTGATTCATGAACCATTTTTTCTTTTGGCTGATTGGTCCAATTTTGAACTCCCATTAGCTTATTTCAGTGATTTGTCCTTAAAAATAGTTACCTAATTCAATTTTTTCTTATTCCTCAAGTTCTTTCTTTAAATCATGCATCTTCTCTTGAGTCCTCAACCAATTTTGTGAGCAAATTAGGCTCAACAATAGAAGGACTTAAAGAGCTTTTAAATTAGTCAAGCACACGACCACTAGACTAAACGCTACTAAGTGCCCTATTGGATTTATGTTTTACCTCTTTTGGAGGCTTACCAGTAGTTCCAGCAGCTTCGGTCTGTGTTTGTGCATTAGATTCTGATGAAGGATTTGAGGTAAGCAATTGTGGAGGAACTGGACTTTGCGATGTTCCAAAAATACCATTGTCAATGACCGTGGGAGTAGCTGCACTTAGAGAGAAAGTGCTTCCAACAACAGTGTCGCTGACAGTGTTAGTTTTTCCCATTTTTGAAGCAGCGAAACATATAACAGAACCATCAACTACACAGAATTTTTATACATTTTAGTATTTCACAATAACTCATAAATAGACAGTAAAAATTGAGCAAAAAAATTATCAACCAGAACTAAAAATTCATAATTTCAACAAAAAAATAAACAGCTAGTAAAAATTGAATAAAAAAATATCAACAAGAACTAAGAATTTAGAATTTTAACAAAAAATTTAAACAGACAAAAAATATTGAACAAAAAAATTATCAACAAAAATAAAATTTGAACAGAAAAATTAACACTTACCTAATCGGAGAAGACGACCACCACAGACGGAGGTGACGGCATTGTTGACGAGTAGATCACGCCACATACATTGACGCACGTTGGATGAAGCACCCTGCTGGAGACGACGACGCTGATGAAAGATGAAGACGCTGCCGGAGAAGATGACGCTGACGGAGAAGACGACGCTGCCGCTACCAGAGAAGACGATGGAGAAAACGATGCTGAAGGTCACGAAGATGATGATGCTGACAGAGACAACACTGATGGAAACGCCGACAGAGAGAAAGCTATTGTGAGGAAGCTGCTACCGTTTTGGTTGAGTAAGTAACGGTGAGGTGGTCAGGAAGCTGTGCTAGGGTTCATACCATGGGTGATTGTCACTACAATGTGTTTAGGTTAGGATTATTAGGTTAGAATCAGTAAAATGCATTTATATATTTTAAATTTATATTTTGTTAATTTAATTAATAAAGGTTCGGGTTTACATGTTGGTTCGGGATCTGCACCTCATAACCGTTACTCGGACCAATTATTAGATAATGTCATCAGTTCGGTTCAGGTTGTACCTGATTACCCATTGATTTCAAAACCAATTTAACATGTACCATGCATAAATCGCTGCTAGATATAGCGCGCGGTTTATGAGGAAACGTAATCCCTGGCACCTGTAGCAGATTATGTATAGGTGGATTATTTGTACATTATTGTTATTCAAATCTCTCAGATAGGTCAAGGTAGAGTGGTTAAAAAGGTCTTAAATTAATCTATTATTAAAAAAATCTAAAAAAAATATGAAATTTAATAATTAGACCTGTATCAATATTTTTTGGCAAGATTAAAAATAGTTATAATATAATTAATATTTGACCGCTTAAATAATAATATAATTATTTATCAAATAAGAAAAAAAAACCATTAAACTAAGAATCGAAGGTGGTGTTGCATTATTTGACTTTCTTTTACTTTTTTATTTATGACTAATTATATGGTACTTATGAATTGGTATCTAAATTTTGTCTAACTTTTTTTTATAGCAAATTTTAAATTTTGAAAATTTATTTACTTTTATATTTTTAAATTAATATTAATTTTTAATTTTTTTTAGCAAATTAGACACTACTTTTTAAGTACAACAGGTCAATAGCAATCACCGTTTATTTGAAAAATAAAGAGTACAATACTCTTTTATTCTAGACAATAATAAGAGTATAATATTCAACTGTTTGTTTTTAAAAAAATAATTCATTTTTAAAAATTGTCTTCAAAAATATGTTATTTTAAAATTTAATTTATTCAAATAATTTATTCTTACAAAAAATTATTGTGATAAAATTTAAAAATTTTATTTTTATTCTAGAAGCAACAATAAATATGTATAAAAAATATATTTAAAATTATTTTTTTAAAATATTAAAAATTATATATATTACCTTTTGAGAGTATTTAAGGAAAGAATTTAACTCTGTATGTTCTGAGAATATAAAAAAAGTTTACAACTATAATCAATCGTAGATGTTACTTGATAAGAAGACTCCCACTCACCTTAACTTACTATGCAGCTTATGTAGATAAGTATAACTCTCATACCTGCACAATTGGTGTGACTAAATTATGTATATTAGTTAGTTAGAATAGTCTAATTAGTAACTCCTCACTAGTATATAAGAGACTGTATCCCCATTTGTATAGTTTTGAGATCTTTCACTATAGTTGAGTAATTTTCAATTCCATTTCTTCTCCCAAATCTTTTTCTCTGTTTTGTGCTCAGTGCTTCACTGACCACACTTCAACATGGTGCGGTGAGCGTGGAGCTTGCTGAGGGCACCTGAGATTGGGATCGAAGGAGAAACTCAATGTTTTATGCTTGAACATCACAAACGCAAGTTCTGAAAACGCAAAGCGTGCAGTGAATGGATCCAGTTCGCGACACTGCAGGAACGAATCCGCAAGCGTGATCGCCATTGGAGAACCTTGATCTGCATGAAATTTCTGTATTTTTGAGTCAGCTTTCTGCTATTCACGCTCACGTGAGTCGGAATGGTGGAGGATTCAATTAGGATCCTTCGAATCACTTCTTCTTGCATCCGTCTGAAAATCCAGGTATCGCTATTACAAATGTCATTTTTAATGAAAAGAATTATGGAGATTGGAGTAGATCTATGGTTAGGGCTCTGAAATCTAAGAATAAGATCAAATTCATTGATGGTAGTTTACCTAGACCTGAGATACACGATCCTACCTATGAAGCTTGGGAGCGTTGCAATACTTATGTAGTTGCATGGTTAAACCTTAGCCTGAATTCTGATATTGCTCAAAGTGTAAGTTGGAAAAATGTGGCATTAGACCTCTGGGATGAATTGAAGCATAGGTACTATCAGGGGGATAAATTTTGAGTAGCCAAATTACAGGAAGAGTTGTATGTTCTCAAACAGGGAGATATGAATGTGACTGCATATTTCACTGAATTGAAGAAAATGTGGGAGGAATTAGACAGTTTCAGAACAATTCCCTCATGTAGTTGTGGAAGAGATTGCAGTTGTGGATTAGGTGTTGTAAGAAATTTCAGAACGGAAGATCAAGTAACACGATTTCTTAGAGGACTGAATGAACAATATGTTGGAGTAAGGTCTCAGGTCATGCTTATGGATCCGCTTCCAAGTCTGAATACTATTTTCTCACTTCTCACACAACAAGAAAGGCAATTCCAGAGCTTTGATTTTACATCAGATAATAAACTCATTGCTGCATACAGAAAATGGAATTCTTCACCAAATATCATGTGTTGAAACCCCTCAACAAAATGGCATTATTGAGCGAAAACATCAACACTTGTTGGCTGTCACTCATAGCTTGATTTTTCAGTCTGATATACCCAAATGTTTTTGGAACTTTGCTCTTTTTGCATGCAGTTTACATCGTCAATCGAATTTCAAGCACCTTCTTGCAAAACAAGTCTCCATTTCAGCTTCTTTACCAAACATTCCCTGATCCTTCAGATTTAAAAATATTTGGATGTCTAGCCTATGCTTGCACTATAACAGCTGGAAGACATAAGCTAGACCCAAGGGCTCGCAAATCTGTATTTCTGGGATTTAAGGAGGGTGTTAAAGGATTCGTATTGATGAATTTAAAAACAAGACAGATTTTCATTTCCAGAAATGTATATTTTTATGAAGATCACTTTTCCTTCCACACACAAGCAACCTCAAGCACCTTTTCACAAAATTCTGCATCAGTGGGTTACAACCCACATTATGACCCTTTCTCTTATGACCTATTTCCACATACTGTACCTCATACACAGTTAACACCTTCACACACTGCACAAAATAAAAATTTAAATTCACAAATTAATTCTTCGCATACTAATGAAAGTGCTGAGGCAGCCTCTACTTCCCTTCATCATGGTTCTGAACCTATTCTGCAAAGGAGGTCCACAAGAATCAGGAGTCGCCCTTCATATCTTCAAGATTATCAGTGCCTAAATGTCACTTCCAACCTTGGCCATTCTACACAGTCTCAGTGTAAGTATCCCCTATCAAACTTTATGTCATATGATAAACTTTCATCATCACATAGAGCATTTTCAATTGCATTGTCCACAAACACTAAACCCAATCACTATGAAGAGGCAATCTCTCAACCTTGTTGGAAAAAGGCTATCCAATCTGAACTTGATTCTCTAAATAAAAGCAAAATCTGGAAGCTCACTACTCTACCAGTTGGTAAGAAGGCCATAGGGTGCAGGTGGGGTTTTAAGGTCAAATACAACCCTGATAGTAGTATTGAGAGACATAAAGCACGCCTAGTGGCAAAGGGATATACCCAAGTTCCTGGCATTGACTATCGAGACACCTTCAGTCCAGTTCTCAAGCTAACAAGCCTTCGCATTGTTCTCGCTTTGGCAGCAGCTAATAACTGGTTTTTGAAACAAATAGATGTGAACACTGCATTCCTTCATGGAGACTTAGATGAAGAAGTCTACATGACACCTCCACCAGAGCTCTGTGTTGATAAGGGTCAAGTTTACAAACTGAAAAAGTCATTGTACGGCCTGAAGCAAGCTAGCAGGTAGTGGAACAATAAACTCAAGTCCGTCCTAATTGAGCTTGGATACAGACAATGTCGATCCAACTACAGCCTATTCACCAAGCATTCTGATCATGATTTCACAGCAATATCAGTCTATGTGGATGATTTAGTGTTGGCTGGGAATGATATGGTTGAAATTGACAACATCAAAAGAGTGTTGGATGATCGATTTCGCATAAAGGACATTGGGGACCTAAAATTTTTCCTTGGATTTGAGGTGGCCCGATCAAACAAGGGAATTGCATTATATCAAAGGAAACATGTAGTTAATATGCTCAAAGATTTTGGGTTTATTGATCATAAACCAGTCTCCACCCCCATGAATTACAGTGCCAAGTTGGGACAGGATAGTGGCACATTACTTGCAGATGTTACAGGATATCGCAAATTAGTTGGGAAGCTGCTATACTTGACAAATACTCGTCCAGACATTAGTTTTGCAATCAGTAGACTTAGTCAGTTTCTTGACAAACCCACCAACGCTCATCTTCATGCAGCTCATAGGATTTTAAGATACCTAAAGTCTGCTCCTGCACAGGGGCTCTTCTTCCCTACCTCCTCTGACCTGTGCATCACTGGCTTCTCAGATTCGGACTGGACTGCTTGTCCGGATACCAGGCGTTCTACTTCAGCCTACTGTTTCTATCTTGGATCATCTTTGATCTCTTGGAAGAGCAAAAAGCAATGTACTGTTTCATGTAGTTCATCAGAAGTCGAGTATCGTGCATTGGCTGCAGCAACCAAGGAAGCTATTTGGCTGGGGTATCTCCTGAAGGATCTGGGCATGCCACTGACAAAGCCGATTAGTATTTTCTGTAATAGTCAATCGGCTATTCATATCGCTTCGAATCCTGTGTTCCATGAAAGGACCAAGCATATAGAAGTCGATTGCCATGCAGTTAGAGACAAGTTCATGGAGGGATACATCCATTTGCTGCCAATTTCTACCACTGATCAAGTTGCTGACCTCCTCACTAAGCCTCTGCCTCCAGCAACATTCTCCACCCTTCATCGCAAGTTAAGATTGTTAGACATCTACACTCCCAACTTGAAGGAGGGTGTTACTTGATAAGAAGACTCCCACTCACCTTAACTTACTATGCAGCTTATGTAGATAAGTATAACTCTCATACCTGCACAATTGATGTGACTAAATTATGCATATTAGTTAGTTAGAATAGTCTAATTAGTAACTCCTCACTAGTATATAAGAGACTGTATTCCCATTTGTATAGTTTTGAGATCTTTCACTGTAGTTGAGTAATTTTCAATTCCATTTCTTCTCCCAAATCTCTTTCTCTGTTTTGTGCTCAGTGCTTCACCGACCACACTTCAACAGTAGATAATCGTATATAAAAATAGATAAGTTTAATTGAATAATAGTAAAAATCTTAAATTTTTATTTATTAAAAAGTATGTAAAATTTAAGTAAAGCTTTGTTTTGCTCGCTTTCTATGACATGCTTATTTCAAGTTCAATTTCATCCTGTTATTCACTTTATTCCATGCATTATTATTACAGAAATAAAAATAATCTCTACTAGTATATAATCCGCTACAAAATGCAAAGGATTATGCTATTCATTATTTTCTCATAAATCGCTATACCCAGTAACAGTTTATGCATGGTACACCTTCTAACGGCTTCTATTTTGCGTTCTTCTGCATCGGATAACGTGCAAATTAAAAATTGTTACACCTTGTAGCGATTTTCATAAAATTTAAAAATTACAAATACGTGTTTTAAAAAGTTATAATTTAATAAATTTAAATTTTAATTATTTTATTTAGGTAAGTTACCTAAAATAGTGATATGGTAAAAATAACATTATTTGACAATGTTTGTACAGAAAGATGAAAAGGGATGGCATGTATTGACCTGCATGGAATGGCAAATTGGGTACAGTGCTTTGGTTGCGCAGTTGCACACATTACTATTGGAAAAGCCATAAACTACACACTTTTGAGAGGGCAAAAAGGTCACATTTGTGAATTCCATCACTTTTAATTATTTTAAGTGCAAAACCATGACCATAGTAACCAATCCCGTTAGTAATGAAAAGGGTGAGGTCTTTATCAGAGACTATGAATGGCCGAGGACCCAAAACACACAGAGACCCTCCTAGTTTATGGCCCTAGCCTAGCTACCTAGGTGTGGGTCACACCACACCACTTAGACCTTAGTGCACAATTGGTTAAAGCCATGACCCATGCTTTTTATCCTTTTCTGGAAACACTTCTCACTCCACGCCCTTTTTCGTGTGTGTATTTCAACTCTCTACACCCAATAATATTAATGCTGAGTTTTGATTTTGAAAATAAAATAAAATAAAATAAAATATTAATAACAAAATATAAAAATATAAAAATAAATATTTTTATATTTTATTTAATAATAAATTAAAATAAATTATAAAAAATAATTTATTTATTATTAAAAAAATTTAAAAATATAATAATATTATAAAAATTTGATAAAAATAATAAAAAAATAAATTTATTTTTTTGTTAATATCTTTATACCTTTTTGTCAAAAAAATATAAAATATATTAATTTAATATCTATAGATATTATCAATATCTTATTTACAAAATATGATTTTATATCTCTGTATTTTTATTTTAATATTCTATATTTGTAAATAAATACAGTCTAAATTTACATTAAAATTAATTACAAAAATTAATTATATATAACTTAATTTATTTTTAATATATATTTTATACTGACAATTAAATTTATAACTAATTTTAATGTACACCTAATATAATTACTCTTTTTTTTTTCTTTTCGTGGTAAAATATTTTTTTAGTAAAATAATGTTTTAGCCTTTACTATTTAAACTAAATTCTAATTTTATTTTTGACGTTCGAAATGTTATATTTTTTTATCTCAAAATTTTTATTTTGTCATATTTTTATTTTTTAGTCAAAACTATTTTTTTAAAAAAGTGTTATTTTTTATATTATTATCCTTTTTTATATTATTCTATTATTTTGATTCTTAAATCACTACAATATTACCATGCGACTACCACTACTATAATTATGATTTTTTCCGCCGCCTAAAAGAATACGGTAATGAAAGAAAGGACATTTAAAAAAAAATTTTTGACCAAAAGATTAAAATAAATAAAATAAAATATTTAAAATAAAAATGTGATATTTCAAATATTAAGAACAAAATTAAAATTTAAATATTTAATCAAAATGTTGTGAATTAAAATAATATCTTATTCTTTAAATATTACTTTATTAATTACTGGAAAGATGAGTTTATTTGGTATTTGTGTGATGAATTTACCTAGATCTCATCCAATAATATTTAGATTCAATTTCTAAAAGAATTATAGTCCTACTAATTTTACCTACTATTCTAATTAAATTTTAATATATTTTATAAAGAAATTAAGTTTCTATATTTCTCTCGTCAAGCTTAAAGAAATTAATTATGGATTTTTGTTTCTATTTGTATTGAAATTATAAGCTTTTTTTTCTATTACACTCTCTTTCCACATTTATATTTTGATAAATTTTACTAAATATTTTTTTAGGAGTGCTAGGAAGACAGCAGAATTTGTGATGTTTAACCATTAATTAGCCATCATCAATATTTTCAATGGTGTGAGATGACATCTAATGGTGTAGGATTAATCATTTTCTTTTTTATGGTTAAGTGCTAGCCAGATTTCAACAAAAGTGCTGGCCCCCTAGACTTTCTCATATTTTTTAAAATAACATATAATTTTATTCTTTATAATATATTTTAATTTATAATTGGTTAATATTTTGAGTAATTCTTCACATCCAAACAATTTTACATCCAAATGATTTGAGTTAAGCGTTTCTTTTTCCCGTTTTCTTCCTCCATCGCGCTTCTTCTTCTTCAATCCGGATGGATGCTACGTCTTCTTTTTCTTCTCCTCCTTTTTTATTATTTTTCAATTTTTTATCGTCGTTACCAACACTTCTTAATACGTTGAGGTCCTTTAACTTTATAAAAATAAGATATACAGGTCCTTCTGTCACACTTTTAAGGACCTATTTATCTAAGTGAAAACAATAAATCTAACTAAGACAGCGACTTCTATGTCTTACTTTTATAAAGTTCAGAACCTCAATGTAATAAAAAAAATTTAAAACAAAAATATTTGATACAAAATTTTTTAAAAATCTATTTAAATATATACTCTAAAAAATAATAAATTCTAATAGCCCTATCATTTCTTTTAGTATATATATTGATACACTAAATCAGGAAAAAGTATAGGTATTGGTTGTTTGTGGCTTTTAAGTTGTATAATTATAATTTTCCCTTTCTATCCCCACAACCATAGCCTTTGGTAGCTCCTTCTCCACTACTGTAACGGTTTAATGGTTTATATAAAGCTATCATGAATTTTTTTCTTCGCTGGTAAAAATATTGGTTATATCAAGCTTTTAATCATTATTATCCTTGGTTGGTGTATGTAAAGAATGGATGGGAAT
The DNA here is from genome assembly GCF_059453495.1 of Arachis ipaensis. Taxonomy (NCBI): domain Eukaryota; kingdom Viridiplantae; phylum Streptophyta; class Magnoliopsida; order Fabales; family Fabaceae; genus Arachis; species Arachis ipaensis. The sequence continues at coordinate 133,446,539 of NC_142438.1, forward strand.
GAAGAAAATAAAAGTTACTGAGCCATGTTATTGGTTATGTTTTCCATGATGGATTCTCATCAAAAGGGATGCGACCAATGCGTTAGATTCAATTATTATTGCAGAGATATAGGCAACATGATGAAACCTTTCGTTCAAAGTATCTTAAGAGGTCTTCATTTTTATGTTAAAGATATCATCGCTTTCAACAAATCACTAAAGCTCATACCATTATCACTTCCTATCTGATCATGCTTTTCTTACTATTTCAAGTTTCAACAACAATTCGATTATTAGTTTTCGCTTTCTTTCTTTCTTGCGCGATCTATTTTAATAATTGGATTTTAATGTGTACAATATATTACATATGTTTAGAATTCGAAGAATACTGGATAAACAATTGATTTTCATGATTATATGATGGATAATATATTAATATTATAAAAAGAATAATAAAAAAATGTGTACTTATTTGATCTTGTAACGTTAGAGATCATAATACACGCATCTCTTATTTTTATATAATTATAAAAATTAAAGCTGATTGTTTAGCATACATTGTGAAATTTGGCAAATGGGTTTCAGGCTTTTACTTTCATGATTAACCCTGAATAATTCTAACTCTCTTACCTACCATGCATGTGATGAGGCAAAAGCCAAGTGAAAAAGTGCAGAGGGATCCAGAGGAAGTCATGTTCGAGCTCAACACATGAGATTCAAAGCTATAGCCTACTTTTGTTCAGGTTAGGATAACAATGCCATATCTTTCTTAAAAAAAATTGTTAGTTAAACACTAAATGAATTAAAAGTCGGTTTCTCTAGGAAACCAATTAGGAGTGAAGACAACTTCAGCCAACAGAGCTAATTAGTAAAAAATAAATTTGTTACAAAAAAAAATTTTCGTTATCTTAATTTTTTGAATTTCAAAATCAAAGTTAAAAGAAGATTGATTTACTTGTCTTATATTGTAGTTGATTTTTAAGACTTTTTTCATTAAAAATAACAATTTCGATATGTTATTAACAGTATTTCTGTCAATTTCTGCTAATTTTTGTTTATGATTGTGTTTAATAGAAGTGTCTTTGCGGATGTGTCTAATAAAAATGTCTTTTTTTATAGCTGTATTTAATGAAAGTGTCTTTATAGATGTATTTCCTAGATGTGTCTCCTTATACATGTGTTTAAAATATAATAATTAATTATTGTTGACAATAAGATGGCAAATAGTATATTACTATCCTATAATTTTTCTAAAAATAAATATGTCTCAGATCATATTGTGAAACTTTTAAAAGATAAATGGAAGCTTTATCCATTTAATAACTAAGAAGAGGTTTAAATGATTAGTTAGCACTTAGGAAGATAAATACCTTGTTTTTAAGTTAATTTTTTTGAATTGATTTGTTTTAATTAATTTATTTTAATTATAAAAAAGTACTACTTCTTTGAATTATTCATTTGTTTTAATTAATTTTTTTAATTATTAAAAATTACTACTCCATTTTTATTTCGTTAGTTGTCTTTAAAATTTTAAAAATATATAATTAAAAAACATAATATTTTCTTTGTAAAAGATTGAATATTTCTATCTATGATGATGTTAAATGTACAAGACGTTTTTATAACTAAGTCTAATCAAATTGGTATAAGTCTAATACTAAAAATGCGCACGTTCATCGTCTGGTTTTTTGTCTCTGTGCTCTTCAACATAGAAATTTCATTACCACGTGCAGATAAATTTTGTAAAGAAACACAATTTTTTTACAGACAACACAAATAAAATTAGAACAGTATATAAATTTATAGATATAGCACACAAATTTTTGTACATAGTAAAAAAAATTTTTGGTATAGCACAGATTTTTTTTATGCTATTGACTATTTTGATTGTACACCAAAATTTATGTACTGTGTATCACATATTCTGTGCTTAATATTTTTGTTGAACATATATAAGAGAAAAAGAAAAAAAAATGAAGAAGAAGAAAGAAAAAGAAAAACATGACGATAATTATGATAATGATAATGAAAGAGAATGAGGTAGCAGTTGCGGTGACGACGACGATGGCAGTGGCAATGACAAAGATGACACTGGAGATAAAAGTGCGCATAAGAAGAAAATAACAAAGAAGAAGAAAGAGGAGGAAGAAGAAAAAACACCAACAATACATGCATATAATCGAAAGAAGAAACGCGTGACAAATTTAATTGAAGATTTAATTTAAAAAATATTTGAATGTCTAGTTTTATTATTCTGTTTAAATTTAATTATGTTTTTTTACTTTTGAATTAAATTTAAGGATTTTACTATTTTGTATTTTAATAAGACAAATTTTAGTAGTATACTAATAGAATTTTTTAATTCTAATGTTTCAATACATTAAAAATATAAAATAAAAAAGCTCTTTTCAATAATAACCTTTAAAAATTATTTTTTTAATGTTGCTTTTAGTATGTACTAGCAAGACCCAATTTAAATATGATTTGAATCATAAAGACAAGATTAATGATAAACATTCGATCTCCTTTAAAGCATCTTTTTATACATCAATTAACTATGCTTGCATTGTCCAGTTCATGGAATTTGATGTCCCGAAAAAAATCCTAGACTACAATGACTCGATTTTGGAATAATTATTTCTCTGCTAATCCCTAATCTATATATTATTAACATTTGCATAAAAATTCTCATACTCACCATAAAGTAGAAAAGAGCATCCCCTTTAAATATCCGTGGATAGAAAAACACAAATTCTTTAAACATAGTTAGTACTTAGTAAAAATAAAAAATGGGTTTAACCAAAGTTCTCTAACTTTATCATTATTGTTTCACATAGGAATAATCAAAGTATGATGCACGGCTTCACTTGGTTGTGCTTAATGACGTTATACTTCCAATAGCGTGAGGACATAAAAAAAAAAAAAAATCTTGAATGAGAATTAATAACAATATAAATATAAATATATAGATATAGATGAAGAAGGAAGTTAAGTGCAGTACAAGAAGTGTTTCTCTTTTGTGAGCGTAGCACATATTTGGCTTCCTTGCCATTTATCAGTATGGACACATGATTATACTTAATATCAATAATGTCACACACACTCTTAGCTAGCAGAGCGTACTTTTCTCCCTATGGATTATATCATACTCAAAATAGTATCAACACCTATAAATAGCTAACATTTTTTTGGATTGGACATTACTCATCTTTTAAAAGAAAGTGAAAAATGGTTTCCTGTACATATATATAAATTAAATGAAGCCATCTTCAATTAATTGAAGCATCAACATCAACTCCATTTATTAGTTACATTAGTTATTAGTACTTGTAACTCTTTTTTTTTACTATAATCCTGTGAAATAAATAATTTTGGCTATAAAACAATAAAAACATTAGTCCTGTAGCAGCATGTGAATATGTATATATGACACCAAATCCATATGTAGATACCAAATTTCTGAGAATCACTATAAATTTTGAATGTTGCCTTAACCAAAGTGACTTATACATTCCATATGAATAATAATAGATGGCCCACCAATACAATGAATGCAAGGCTGCATGAATTTGTACTACCATACAATACATACATCACTATTCACTACTACTGAACCAACCCAGCCCCCCCACTACCATTCTCTCTTCAGTTTTCAGTTCAATTTTCAGTCCCTTGTGTTGATGAATACACTTAAATATTCTAAACACTTTTCATTTTATTGCCCAAACAAGAATCTGCACCTTTCATCACACTCCACCGCCTCCATCTGCAAGTCCTGCAAAATATATAAATAAAAAATACAGGCCCACCAACGGGGGGCCATGACACCACAACCCATACGGAGGAGGGCCCATTGGGCTAACCTATCGTCCGTGTCATGCACGCTCCTGATGTTGCGGTGGCAAGGATAGATAAGGAATTAAAGATGTGAGGTCAAAAGTGAACGGGAATAATGATGAGAAGTTAGCACTTACCACTTACCACTGAGCACAATTTTTTTTTTCCCGTCACGTTTTTGCTCGTCAATTGTTTGATGTGCCGCTAACACCTCGCCCGACTCCTAAAAATTATTTCGAAAAGATAATAAGGTTTTCAAAAAAAAATACCTAATTCGATATCTGATATATTCTTTTAGAATTAATTAGTTCCTATGCTAAAAAAAAATAAAATTAACTTTTTTTTGGCATAGGAGTCTCGTTGTCCTTTCAAAATAATTATCAGAAGCGGATTATATTTTTTTTGTTAAGGACCTCGTTATCTTTTGAGATAATTATCGAAAAAAACTCAAAACAGCCCCTGACAATTACATTGACAGACAACGAAGCGCTTAACAAAAAAAATTTAACCCATCCCCTGACAATTATCTCGAAAGGACAACAAGATCCTGTACAAAAAAAAGTCAATATTAATTTTTTTGGCACAGGGATTAATCAGTCTAAAAAAAATTAAAGACCGGGTTGAATTTTTTTTTTTTGGGACCTCGTTATCCTTTAGAAATAATTATCAAGAGTGGGATGATGTATTCACTCTTTCTTTTATTGAAAACACTAACGCAGTTTTTTTTTTTATCAATTTAATTGTAATAAAAAAGTTGTTAGGAAAGAAAAGAAAAGAAAAAAATAAGATGATGGATGGAGAAGAGAAAACCCTCGAGTTTTTCGCGGGTGATTCGTGGGTGTGTGTCAGGCTTTCATCGTACTTTGGTCGTCTCAATATCTACATTATCTAAATCCATCCACTTGGCTCTCCTATTCTATGCTACATTTCTACATAGGTAACTCAGCTCAAACCCATTTCTTGCTTCCAACAATTTCACTATACTATTAAATATTAATTTACACGCTATTTTATTTTTATATAGTATACACTCAATCTTATGGACTACTAATACCACTAATGAACGACACAATCAAAACAGAAAGAAAAAAACCCCAAAAATTTGTTTGGTTTGTTGCCGTTAACCAACAACTGGTATGGTTTGAGGCTGTTACGAAACGTGGCAAGCTGCTTGTGGTGGTAGGTGTGGGCCCGTCTAGAGAGTTGCCAAAAGGAACAAGACCGGTCTTTGTTCCTCATCAGAGTTTGTCGGTTATCATCGCCGACGGTGGGTCTTTTGATCGTACGCCCAGGAACGGCCAAAACTGAAATTAAAAGCATCCCACTCCCCAGACCCACCTCTTCTCTCTCTCTCTCGAATGGAATCCTATTATTATTCACCCTAGTTTTTTTTAGTGAAAAGGAAAAGAAGAGCAAATAAAATATTTGAATATGAATTTAAAATTGGTGAATTCCATATAAACGGGTTTACAAGACATAGATATGGATCATATTTTTTTCGCAAATTGCAAAAAGTAACTTTATTTTATATTATCTTGTACGAGAGATATTTCGCAAGTTAGGAACTGTTTACACATGTTGTTTTCTGAGTTTTTTTTTTTCAAAATCTGTCTCCACAAGAAAAATGTTATTGGTTAACATTTTTTTTTTGTATTTAAGTCAATATTAATCAACTCTTCATTTTTTTTTTACACTAAAAAGTGTTGATTCTCTTACCCTCCTCTTGTTACAAATTGCTTGTTTAAAAATACGTATGACCAATATTTTTTTTTCTTATATTTACCTCATTTGTGTTTGGCTCTTCATTTTTTTTTTCGTTAGAAGTGTTTGACATTTTTCAAATTGAAAATGAAACAGTTCTTCAGTTAGCCCTTGTGGGAAGCACTTAAATGTTGTTATTTTTTACAAAAACATTTGGGTCAACAATCTGATCAGCTTTGATCCAGTTATAATGAAATGTTTTCTTTTTGGATTTTCTGAATTTGAATCTCCTAAACTAAATTTTAGATTTTATTCTGGAGGATAAAATATAATCTTTTACTATTTATTTCATAAATAAAACTAAATAAAAATATAAGAAAGAAAATATTTAAAAGTGAGAGATTATATTTTATCTTTTCATATAAAAATTTAAAATTTAGAGGATCTAATTTTTTTTTTTTAGTCAATTATGAGGCTGAACTTTATGCGGTATTGGACGTTTTATTTATAAGAGCTGAAGAGAGTATTGACCCAAAGAGAGTATTGACCCAAAAACTAAGGCCTGCAAATGTAAACCAGGCCCATAAGCAAAAGCTAGCCCACCAGAGAAATAAGAGACTGTCTGTCCAAAAAAAAAAAATAAGAGACTGCATAGGCTTGTCTTAATGACAAATATGTCTCCTAAATGCATAGTGGAAAAGACAGCATTTAATGTGTGTATAACGTATTGTACAAAAAAAAAGACTCAGAAAGACTGCATCGAACTATCTAAGACTCAAAAACAAAAAATAAATTGTTTTTAAGACTTAATTTGGTAAAATTTTTATTTTTTAAAATAATTTATAAAAAATAATTTTTTAAAAGTTGTAATATTTTTTTTGGTTATTAAAATTATAGCATGTATATTTAATAAATTAAATCAAAAATAATTTTTAATAAATACAAATAATAATAAATATGTTTGATAAAATAATTTTTAAAATTTAAAAATAGTATAATAGATATTAATATAATAATTAAATTTAGATATTAATTAATGAATAAAGTTATATTAGATTTTTTAATTTTGATAAGTATAAGTCAATTTTTAAAAGTTCATTCTTAAATACTTTTAAAAATACTCTTAACTTTTAAAAAATCACAAGCACAAATAAATGAATTTTTTAATTTTCTAAATATAAAATAAAATGCTTTGAAAAATATAAGCAACTCTTTAAAAAATTTTATCAAACAAGTTTATAATTGGCGAAACTGTCGATAGTGGACCATAAAACCGTAGAAAACTTTGGTTTGATATGAATGACATACAAACTTCTTGATCAGGTCACAATCTCATTGCCTTTTTAGGAACTATATTTTGTAATAGGAAAAAAAAAATTACATACATCTCTTTATATATACATGTTTTTATAATATAAAAAATAAATTTCGTATTTCATTTTATTTGTTTTATCATCAAATTTTTTTTTATAATAGAAGAAGAACATGTACAATAAAAGTATACACATACAAGGTAATCCATATAATACCCTTATAAAAAAATAAAAGATCTCCAGATGGTTTATGCATCTAGTCACTCTAAATAATTTGTCATCTACTTGGTGGTAGTTATGTTGATCTCAAACAAGCAACAAAGCCGCTTACGCAATCTCCACATGGCTTACACAATCTGATGGGACCATTGCTTTATTTGACTTACTAGTTGATTTGTTCAGTTACTTATTCTTCTTCCTTCTAGAGTGTGGATCATCTACTTCTACATTTAATACAGATAGCTTTATTTATTTTGATACTACACTCTAAGACTCCTTTAGAAATTTGGAATTGACCACCGTCTCCCCTACCTTAGTCAGATGACCCCACCACTGATGCTACATACTGCACTACTACGTAGTCATAGAATTAGATTCTTTGATTTCCTACACTTACTCTTTCCAAATGTGAATATGTCCATGCAGTTGCCATTCTTGACAATGCATTCTTTTCTCCCTTTATTCCAAAGCTAGATATTTCTGTGACTTTTCTAATATATTAGCAACTATAGTTTGATTAGTTTCCAATAACAGACGGTGCATTAAGCTTGACTGGTTTAACTCCTTAATTCTTTTTTTTTAGAGTAATACTTCAAATTAATTAGGTAATTGGCCGTCTTTGTTCGCTAAAAAAATTAACTAGATCTCCAATCCTCAAAATTTTTAAAAATATTGATGCTGTAATTTTGAGTAGAAAGATTCATCCCCAATTTTGATTACTTGACTTATAATAAAATCTTTAAGCTAAGAAACCTATCTGACTTATAAATTATGAAGGATACCATTATCATAATATAATTGTTTCATATACGTGGTAATTCAGCCTGAAGCAATAAGATCTGCTGTTATATAACATAATGCCATCTCTAATATGATATCTGATTTTGGGAGGCACATATATAAATGCTCCAACATAAATATAATTGTCGTGTGTTCTATTTCTATATATTATTTCGATCACTGTATAATAACTAATTATTCTTACTGATTTAGAATTTTAGAATGGTGAATGCTATGGTGCCTAAAACATGGTGCCTAACTTATTAAAAAAGACAAAGAAATTAAACACCACAATAAAAGGTACCATAGAATTTACCTTTTAGAATATACTTCTTCAAGGATAATATATGTATAGTAGGACAATATTTTACCTCATGATTTTTCTAATATTTATTTATTAATATTTTTAATTAAGAATAAGTTAAAAAAATATATAATTTAATGTAAAATTTTAATCATTATAAAAAGGATTTTGTTAAGTTGACAATAACTTTTGTAAACAATGTAAATAATAGGCTCTAAAATTGGCTAAAAACACACTACACTCTCAAATTATCCACTTAAATCTTAATATTAGAATAACCATCCGTACACCTAATGAAATAAACATCCGATATATCTATTGTTCACATTGTTTAATATTTTTATTGTTTACCTATACTTTTTTATATAAAAAATAAAATTAAACTATTATCAAATTAAGGTAGTTGCAAGATAAATTTAACCACTAACCATAAAAGTATCTTTATGATGTGTCTAATAAAATTGCCTTTCTAATGACTGGTTAGTATTCTATACTTTTTGTAACGATTAAGGTATATTATTAAATCTTATTGGTTAGCCATTTTGCAACAGCTTCATGCTTGAATTCCCACATAATTTGGGAGGCTCAAGAAATATAATTAACTTGCAATATCATTAAGAAGTTAAAAATTAAATAACACTTCATGATGCGTTGAATCTCAACTAATCCTTTGTTGAAACATAAGTAGCATAAGATATAGAGTTGATTATTACAAACAGATTACTCATATCAAAATAAGGCTAATTTTATGGTATTTTTATTTGGTGTCTAATTTGCTTTTTATAATAATTAATTTAAAATTAATTATTTGATTTTTTTAATAATTAGACAATAATTTTTAGACATCATAACAAAACACTTTGAAATAAAATCAAGGGTAAACTTCAATAAGAGATTTGAAGCCACAAATTGGGGTAATGGTGTATCTACTGTAGCCTGCTTCATGGATGAGCTTGTCCCATTCCTTCTTCTCTCTTTCTTTTCCATTGAACATTGCCAACATCACCAAATCATAATCCAGTTTCAGCTCAATCAATTCCTTATCATCGCTGGTTTCATCGATGGATATGTCTATGATTATCACCTTCCCTTCTTTCCCTCTTTCCGAAATAGCTTCCTTGCTGTTCTTCAATATCTTCAAGGCCTGCTCATCATTCCAGTCATGTAAAATCCACTGAAAACCAAACCAAATCAAAAACCATTAGATCAGACTACATCATCAATTAATTAGCTAGTTACCAATTAATGGCGACAGAATCAAGATACCTTGAGTAAGACTGCATCAGCAGAAGGGATCGATTTGAACATGTCACCGCCAACAAAGTTCAAATTCCCATCTCCTTTGAGGTTACCAACAACCTCCGGCTGGTCGAAAACGGTGCACTTCAACTGCGGAAACTCTTGATGAATAAGCTTGGAGACACCACCAGTACCACCACCAACATCAACAATGGAGCCGAGATTCTCAAACACGTGCCTGCACTCTTTGAGCGCAATCTTGAACATGTATGAATCAGCGGCCATGGCTTCCTGGAACATGGCGATGCAATCAGGGTTGTTGTTGAGAAAATCCCAGAAGCTCTGTCCTCCAGAAGAGGTCTCATGCATGGTTTGTTCCTTGTCCTCAGTGAACCACTTCTCGGAAGAGTGCCACATGTTAAGGGAGCTCCAATGGAGTGATCCCTTCACGATGGGCGAAAGATTCGTTGGTTTGCTCTTGATGAGAAGCTTGGAGGGAGGGGTGAGAGCGTAAGCGTCTTCTTCTTCTTGTCCTTCTAGAAGCTTGGTCTTGGCGAAGAAACCATTGTGTGTTAGGAGGCGGAGGAAACGGTGGAGGGCGCCGACTTTGGAAGGGTGGAGCTTGAGCTCAGAGGCTAAGTGAGAGATAGTGAGGGGTTTACCGTGGTTGTGGATGACGTCAGCAACGCCTAACTCCATAACAGCCTTGAGAGCCATGGAGCTAACCCAGTTGTAGACATGCTTGTACAAGTGGATCTGTGCGTGGTACAATTCACTCTCTTCACTGCTGCTAGTGCCGTTGGAGTTAGCACTCAAATCCATAATTGTTTGTTAGCTATGTATGGAGTATGGAGTGTGAAGAATAAAGTGTTATATACGAAAGCTTTTTATTTAAGAAAGACGGTTGTTGTTGTTGTCGTCGTCTCAAGTGTGAGGCAGTGCAGGGTAAAGTGGGTGGGTGAAGTTGAGTGAGGACAGGGGTAGGTGAGGCTGTTTTACTTGTTTATGTTCAGGCAGGTTAACTGAATTTTATTTCTTGTCATTTTCTGTTTAATTTGACCAGTTTTACAAACAAAGCTAAATTTATATATATTATATTGTCTATATTGGCTCTTCAAAACCTTACTTTTGATTCATAGTCAATAATTAAGTATATTCGTTAATTTTTTTTCTTGCATGAATATATTTTACGATAAAAAATATATATTAATATAAAATAATAAAAGTTCATTTTCAAAAGTATTTTATTTATTTTTAACATAATTAAATATAATTCTTTTTACATGTAATTTTAAACAATTATTCAACTATTTCTTACTAGACTATACAAGTAAAAAAGGCAAAACAATTAAAAGAAAGAACATAATGAGAAGAGTTACACAACTGTAAAGAGCCACTAATTAATAGAAAACAATAACAAATTAAATAATAAGAAAAAGAAAAAAAAAAGTAGATATTGTGCAATGTGAGTCTTTTTTTCTGTTATTTTTTTTAATTTTATTTTTTGTATTCTTTGAACACTCTTTATATATTCTTTATCTGTGACTGAACCAATACCTAATTGTGCAAGTGATTAAATATTTTTCTTCTTCTTATGCTTAATGTACTTTCCATTCTTTCTTTTAAACCTAACCTTTGAACTGATTATTGTTTTTATTACGTATATATTTTTTTATTTTCAATTTATTTCTTAAGTCAGCGATAACACATATCACTCCATTACAAAATTTACTTATTACCATATATATGACATAAAAATGATTTAATGTAACCAAAATTAAATAACTGCTTGAGGTAAGACTATTTGGTAGTGTTTGGTGGAGAGACAGAGACTGAAAGACTGAAATTGAGAGACAGAGACAGAAATAAATCTCAGTATTCTGTTTGGTGCAAAGTGGAAGACAGAAATTAAAACAAGAATGAAACTCTAATTTAATTTGTACAAAAGGTAAAATTGAAATTAATTAATTGAAATGAGGGTATTTTAGGTATAAAATGTTATTAAAGTTTCAATTTCTATCTCTAAAAATTTCAGTCCCCTGTGTCCTCACTTTTTGGAGGTACTGAAATACTGAAATTTTAGAGACAGAGACATAAATTTTAATACCAGTCTCTGAACCAACAAACATGATATTGAATCTCAGTCTCTCAGTCTCTGTTCCAGTACCTCAAAACAAACGCTACCTTTAAGTGTTAAAATTTAAAAATAAATAAATACTATATAAATTTAAGATAAAGAATATTACTAGATAGATAAAATGTTTTATTATTATACTTTACTTGTCTAAATTCTGCAACTTAAAGACATTTTAATAAGAATACAAGGTGTTTATCATTTTGAACAATGTTATATCTATTATTTTTATAGATATTTAATGCATAGGAAATGACTATTATATAATAAATTTCTTCTAACATAAAAACTGAATAAAATTTATATTTTATTGTAGGAACAAACATAATACAACAGTGAGATACACATTCATTTATGTTAGGTACCAGACAAATGACACAGCAAAATATAGAGATAAAAAATTATAAATTTGTATAAAATATAGAAACAATTGAATAACTTTCTTTGAGAATTACAACTTCTCTCTATCACAAGGAAACTATAATAACACTCTCTCTTGACAAAAGAAGAACACACTTCTCTCTATATATATATAAAAGAAAACTACTCAAAGAAATATTATGTTATTCTCTTTGGATGACTTGATTGAAATGAATTAAAGAAAAACTCAATTTATAGGTGAGTCTCTTCAATATGAACCATCCGTCAATTGGAGGTATATAATTCTTCTCTTTTTCAACCACTAAAATGCTAAGGTTATAAACTAAGATTGTTTATTACCTCTCATTTTATTTAGTTATTATTTATTTATATATTTTTTAAAATTAGCTTTACTAATTTTCACAATCTCCCACTTAAAGCTAATTTTGATAAATTTTCAAAATTCATGTTGCTCATGTTTTTCATAGGCCGTATGAGGATCTATACCATTCAAACTTTTCTGTGTTGATTGGTTTTGTCATGGCATCTGCTAGGTTATCTTTAGTGTGAATCTTCTGCATATCAACACTTCCTTCTTCTACTACTTCCCGAACAAAGTGATATTGTACTCCAATGTGTTTTGTTCTTGAATGAAAGGCAGGATTCCTTGCAATGTGCAAGGCACTCTGACTATCACAATACACAGAAATCTTCTGTTGTTTGTGCCCGAGTTCTTCTATCAACCTTTGGATCCAAATAGCTTCCTTGCATGCTTGTGTAGCTGCCATATATTCAGCTTTTGTAGTAGATAAAGCTACAACAGTCTGTAATTTAGATAGCCAGCTCACAGCTCCTCCTGCAAGTGTAAATACATATCCTGTAGTAGATTTTCGTTTATCAAGATCACCTGCAAAATCTGTGTCGACATATCCATTGACAATGAATTCTGATCCTCCAAAACATAATGCAACATTCGAGGTCCCTTTGATGTATCTCAAGATCCTCTTAACAACTTCCAATGCTCTTTACCCGGATCTGCCATGAATCGACTTACCACCGCAACTGTTTGAGCGATATCTGGTCTTGTACAGATCATGGCATACATAAGGCTTCCCACTGCTGATGCATACGGTACTCGAGACATTTCCATCCTCTCTGCTTCACTACTAGGGCACATACTTGAGGATAATTTAAAATTAATAGGAAGTGGGGTTGAAATTGGCTTGCATTCTTGCATGTTGAAGCGTTGCAAGATCTTCTTCAAATAATTCTTTTGCGATAGCCAAATCTTCCTATCCTTTTTGTCTCGGTGAATTTGCATCCCTAAAATCTTGTTTGCTGGTCCTAAGTCTTTCATATCAAACTCCCTAGCCAACTGTGCCTTCAATTCTTGGATTTGATCTTTGTTGGGACCTACCACCAACATGTCATCCACATACAACAGCAGAATGATGAAATCATTATCACCAGACCTCTTGTAATAAGTACAATGATCTGAACTAAGTCTGTTGTATCCAAGGCTAATAATGAAAGAATCAAATCTCTTGTACCAACATCTTGGCGCCTGCTTTAGACCGTACAGAGATTTAGTTAACCTGCAAACCAAGTTTTCTTTTCCTTTTTCTTCAAAACCTTCTGGTTGGAGCATATATATCTCTTCTTCAAGTTCTCCATGAAGAAAAGCAGTCTTTACATCTAATTGCTCTAGATGTAAATCAAATGCAGCACACATAGCCAAAACTACTCTAATAGTAGTTAGTCTCACCACTGGAGAAAATATTTCATTGAAGTCAATACCTTCTTTCTGAGCATATCCCTTGACAAACAATCTTGCACGATGTCGTTCCACCTGATCATTACTATCTCGTTTGATCTTGTAAACCCATTTGTTACCAATGGCTTTCCGACCTGCTGGAAGTTCAACAAGTTTCCAGGTATGGTTTCTATGTAATGCCACAATTTCTTCTTGCATTGCTGTCATCCACATAGAAGCGTCTGGATTGCGCATAGCCTCCATAAAAGTTGTTGGCTCTCCATCTTCTGTCAAAAGACAATATGCATCATGGTTTGTCAAAACATAATTTGAGTGCCATGATGGTGTTCTTCTTTGTCGAGTGGATCGACGAACTTCTATGTCATTAGCCTCTGCTTCTTGTTCTTCGTGCTGTAGTTCTGCTTCAGAAAGATCACCTTCTCTACATTTTTCATCTATTTGAACAGTGGTTATCTCTTTAATAGTGCTGTCATTTTCTTGTTCTTTTTGCAATTCATCTTCTGCAAATATCACATCTCTACTGACAACTACCTTGTGGGCAGTGGGATCCCACAGGTGATACCCCTTAACACCGTCAGCATAACCCAAGAATATACATTTTCTAGACTTTGGGTCTAGCTTTGTTCTTTCTTGGGAATTGTACATCACGTACACAGGACAACCAAATATATGTAAAGAAGAATAATTAGGTGGCTTACCTTGCCACATCTTCATTGGTGTCTTTAACCCAATTGCAGTTGATGGTGACCGATTTATCACATAATAGGCGGTTTTAACAGCTTCTGCCCAAAAAGACTTGGCTAAACCTGCAGTTTGCAACATAGCTCGTGCTCTTTCTAGGAGAGTCCTATTCATTCACTCTGCTACACCATTTTGCTGAGGCGTATATGCAACTGTGAATTGTCGTTGAATACATGCTTGCTTGCAAAATGTTAGAAAATCACCATCAACATATTCTCCTCCATTATCTATCCTTAAACACTTGATCTTCTTTCCAGATTCAAGTTCTAACTTTGCTTTGAACTCTCTGAACATCGCAAACACGTCTGACTTTTTCTTGATCGGGTACACCCATAGCCTCCTAGAGTAATCATCAATAAATGATACAATATATTTTTCTCCTCCTAGGGACATCTCCGGCGATTCCCACACATCAGAATGAATCAACTCCAATATGTGCTTGCTCCGAGCAGTTGATCTACCAAACGTCAAACTATGTTGTTTGCTTGTAACGCAGTGCTTACAAAATGGTAAGTTTACCGATTTGAGTCCAGGAATGAGATTACGTTATACAAGAATCTTCAAGCCTCGTTCTGACATGTGGCCTAGTTTGCAATGCCATATCATCGTCATTTCTTCTTGGCTTGTTGAAGCAACTGATACCTCTGCCTCTTGCAAAGTATCTCCCATAAGCATGTATAGATTTGCTGCAATCTTTTCTGCTTTTATTACCACAAGAGCTCCTTTAACAACTTTTAAGATCCCACCTTCAATATGGGTCTTACAACCAAGTTCATCCAATTGCCCAATCGACAACAAATTCTTCTTCAAGCCTTTCACGTGTCTTACCCCTTGAAGTGAACGAATAGAACCATCAAACATTTTTATTTTGACAGTACCCATTTCAACAATTTCTAAGGCATGATTGTTTCCCATAAACACAGATCCTTCCAAGACAGGTTCATATGTACAAAACCAATCACGATGAGGAGTCATGTGCCATGTTGCTCCTAAATCAACAATCCAAACATCAGTGAGCTGTTTACTGCCTTTAGAACCAATTGTTGCTTCGCCATACAGGATTTCTCCATCATCAGAGGTACTTGCAACACATCCTTGAGAACTTGATCCTTCTGGAACCTTCTCTATACTCTTCTTATTCCAACAATCTTTCTTGAAGTGCCCTCTCTTACCACAATTGTAGCATTTGACCTGCTTCTTACTTTGTGACTTTGATCTACTTTGACTCCCACTAAAACCACGCTCCATTGATCTCCCTCTTGTCATCAACAAAGCCTCTACTTGTTTTGAGCTTTCTAATCTATCTTCCTTATTCTTGCGCCTAGATTCTTCTTCAAGAACCGCAGCAGTCATGTCATCAAAAGAAAGATAATCAGTCAAAACATTATTAGTTAAGTTAATGATAAGCTGATCATATGAATCTGGTAGACTTTGAAGTAAGAGCTCTGCACGTTCGTTTTCCGCTATGGTATATTCCAACGATGAGAGTTGAGAAAATAGCGTATTTAGATTATTGATGTGATCCGTTGCCGATGTGGATTCACTCATTCGAAGAGTATAAAGTCTTCTCTTCAAGAATATCTTGTTGTAAAGTGACTTGACTTCATATAATCTGGTGAGAGCATCCCAAATTTCCTTTGCTGTCTTTTTCTCTGCTACACTTGATAAAACTGAATCAGCTAGTGCCAAGTGTAAGTTTGCAACAACATTGTTGTCCATCTCCTTCCATTTTTCATCTGTAATTTCAGTGGGTCTACCTTCAATTGCTGTCACGCAATTGTCTTTTCTCATAATGGCTTTTATCTTCAATTTCCATATGAAAAAATTACTCCCACTAAATTTTGGAATTTCATACTTTGCTGCCATTTTTTTTTGGACGGTAACTCGCAGTGAAAAAAAAAAATATTAATCAGCAACCTTTGGCTCTGATACCACTGTTAGGTACCAGACAAATGACACAGCAAAATATAGAGATAAAAAATTAGAAATTTGTATAAAATATGGAAACAATTGAATAACTTTCTTTGAGAATTACAACTTTTCTCTATCACAAGGAGACTATAATAACACTCTCTCTTGACAAAAGGAGAACACACTTCTCTCTATATATATAGAAGAAAACTACTTAAAGAAATATTATGTTATTCTCTTTGGATGACTTGATTGAAATGAATTAAAGAAAAACTCAATTTATAGGTGAGTCTCTTCAATATGAACCATCCGTCAATTAGAGGTATATAATTCTTCTCTTTTTCAACCACTAAAATTCTAAGGTTATAAACTAAGATTGTTTATTATCTCTCATTTTATTTAGTTATTATTTATTTATATATTTTCTAAAATTAGTTTTACTAATTTTCATTTATATATAATGAAGAGTACTAAGAAATCAATAAATTTTATAATTTATAGTCATTAATCAGTTATTATTAATTTTTTAATAGTATAAAATTATATTTAATAATATAAAATTATTTATTTTTTATTAATTAAATATTAACTAAATTTTAATAAAAAATTGACCCTAAACTTTCTCCTATAAAATTGCTATTTACTATTTAGTGGGGGCAAATGCCTCATTTCTTGTGAGCTTGAGTTCCTCTTTCAGATTAATTTGCATGACTATTTACACTAAATTTAAAACAACTATTTTCACTCATACGTGACAATTAATTTGTTAAATATATATTTTTTTAACACTACATTAAATTAAATTCTATCTTGAGATATATAAGTGTTTTTTATCGTCTAAATGCATAATATATAATTACAATAATGCTCTATATCCATATAAAAAATACATTTAAGTTATCCAAGCAATATTGGTCAAATGCACTTCCTCTTTTCTCACTCGTTTGTCATACATGCGCTACATATAACGTGCTACAACCTAAAGCTTTGTTTAACATAAAACTTCTTCTTCTTTATTCGCGTCTTCTTCTTCTCTGCTCGTATTCTTCCTTATTGATCTGCATTGCCTTCATGGTTCTCCTCTAGTCGCGTTCATATTTTTTTTTTCTTCTTTCGATCTGGTTACGTTGCATTTATCTTCTTCCTATTCTTTTTTGTTTTCTTCTTCGATGCACTTCTGAATCGAAATAATGAAGGACTCAACTTCAAATCAGTTGAATGAGAGCGATTTGGATTATTCTTCTAAAACGAATCAAACTGACGAAGTTTGGATTATTCAATTTTGAATTGAATTGAATGGACGGAGGTGTACTGAATTGAATTGATTTGATAATCTGTAAATTGTAGGCAGTTTGATTTTATATAATGGATCCTGTTTCTTCCGGAGTACTATACAATTGTTTCACCATAAGTACGTGTTCGGTTCATTATGCAAAAAGCTGTTCAAATTTGATTTTATATAATAGATTATGTTTCGTTCACTCAGTACTATACAATTATTTCATCATGAGTACTGTGTTCGGTTCATTATGCAGAAAGCTGTTTGAATTTGATTTTATATAATGGATTATGTTTTGTTCATTCAATATTATACAATTGTTTCACCATGAGTACGTGTTCGAATTTGAATTTATATAATGGATAAAGTTTCATTCATTTAGTACTATACAATTGTTTCACCATAATAACATGTTTGGTTCATTTCTGTTCTGCACAATTTAAAACTCTTCATCCTCACCTTCTACTGCTTCTTCACCAAAGAGAAGGAAGAAAAGAAAAAAAAAACTACCGCAGCAACAACAACAAAGAATGACGATAAAGGAAAAACACGTGAAGAAGAAAGAACGCGAAAAAGAAGTAGGAAGATGAGGAGAAGGAGGAACGCAGAGAAGAAGGCGAAGAAGAAGACACTCCATGCGTAAACCAGCATGAGAAGAAAAAGAAGTGCGAGAGAAAAAGAAGAAAAAGCACGGAAAAAAGATGTTGGATTTTTTTAGTGTTGGACCAATTTGGATGAACTTTGATACAAAATTATATGAACATGTAGCATGACTGATATAATTAATATTTTTTCACTACTACTAATATTTTTAGTATTTTTTACTTGAAAAAATATTTTAAAAAATCAAATCAGTAGCTTTTTTTTGGACGGAAAGTAGCATTTTTTATATTTATATTTATAATAAAAAAAATTTAAAAAAATCTAAAAAATTAGTACTTTTATTAAAATTTGGTCAGTACTTAATTAGTAAAAAAAATAATTTTATATTATTAGATAAAATTTTACACTATTAAAAATATCAATAATAACTAATTAATAATTACAAATTATAAAATTTACTAATCTGTTAAGATTTTCTTTATAATAAATGATTAGCAACCGCTCAAAATAAGTAAAGAAATAACTAATAAGTATTAAATATAGTATTTTCTCTTTTTTATGAATTTTTTTATGTTTACGATATTTTTAATTTGATAAATTAAAGATTAATTTGTTATAAATTTAAATTTTATTTAAAAATTTATTATTAATTAATAAAGTATTATATATATAAAATAGGAGTCAAATTTTTTACTATTATTTATGTGGATGAGTGTGAATTTTGTGGTAATGAGGAGAGAAAATGGGTGACAATCTGACATGAGGCCCACGCAGCAGTCAAGTCAATAGCAGGCCTCAATAGCTCAATGACTTAATTAGTGAATTGTGACATTATTATTCAACAAAATCCACTAAGTCAAAGGAATGGAATAAACAATAATAACAACATTTATTTCATTTGAATAGAATGAATGAATGAATTGAATGGATATACTTTTTTTAAGTTGGATTTAATTAAATGAAAAAGTATAGATAATTAATTCTCATTTCAGTCAATTTTTTAATAAATTAGTCGATTTTATAACAAAAAATTAAACATTAATAATTGAAAAAACTTCAAAATTTAACAAAAAATATTAAAACATAACAAAAAATTTTAAAAATTATTAAAAAATCTAAAATTAAATAACAAATATTTAAAATTATTTTAAAAAAATCCAAATTTATAATAAGTTACGACTGGAGGTAAGCAATATATTCAATGACGAGGGATGTTTTTTGCGCTGTGACAATACTGTTGTTTTGATTATGAACGACGACACTAGACGGAAAACGAAAAAACATTCAATAACAAAAAAATCTAAAATTATTAAAAAAAACATTCAAAATTTTCATCAACTACTATTATAAAATCAAGCTATTTTTATAAAAAAGTTATAGGAGACTGTTCATATCCTGACCCAACGCTAAAACCCAGGTCCAAATGAAAGACCCAATCCAAAGGATTGAGCCTCACCCAACGCCGAACTTCCCCTAAAGAAGTCGGTTCCAGCCACGTCTTGCTCTAAAAGAAGTCGGGGACGAGAGTTAGCTGGCAGATAAACACTTATTCAAATGGGTAACTGCCCCTAAAATCTCTCAACCCACTTCCAGGAGCCATATCCCAACTCCCCTAAGATAAAGGGACGGTTATCCACCTTAAAAGGTGGAACTACTCCAACGGTGGTTATGGGTTCACCACTATAAATACCCTGACATCCCTCAGGTATCTCTAAATCCCAATACTCTCTAGACCTGTTCACACCCTTGCTGACTTAGGCATCGGAGTGTCTTTGCAGGTACCACCCCCCATTCGTTCATACTCACAAGTCGGACGGAGGCCGCAAGACGTGAACCCGCTCGAAGGCTTCCACCCTTAGACGATTGGGCTAACCCAGTGAGTCTAGCCCAATAATCTCCGGTTACCCAACGTAACATTGGCGCCGTTGCCGGGGACCCGAGAGATCAACCAGTGATGGCGGACGAATCACCGAGAGATGGCCACACGGCGTCTGATTCTGAACAGGAAAACCTGGATACCGAAAACAACGACGCAAACCCAACTCCCCACCAGGAAGCCAGCGATCAACACCAGGAAGGCACTTCCGGGCTTAAAAATCTGAAGGTGAATTCCTCGGATGGACGGGAGTCAGGAAAGGAAGGGCCACCCCACGCAACCGAGCTAATGGGGTTGGTCCACGGCCACCAAGGCCGTTTGGAACAATTAGAACAGGAGTTAGAACGACAACGAGAGGCGGAGCGACGAAAAGAGTTAGAAGAAAAACTCTTAAAACTAGAATCCTCCCTTAGAAGTCGGAACTCCCGTGGCGACCGAGAAGAGCCGTCCCTGGGAGGAGAAGATCCGTTCAGTGAGGACATCATGAGGGCAAAAGTTCCAAGAAACTTCAAAGGCCCTGATATGAACCTCTATGACGGAACCACAGATCCGAAGCATCATTTAAGCAATTTTAAAAGTCGAATGTATCTGGCTGATGCTTCTGATGCGACTCGCTGCAAAGCTTTTCCGACCACCTTATCAAAAGCAGCGATAAAGTGGTTCGACAGCCTCCCACCAAGATCGGTCACCAGCTTTGAGGACCTCTCGAGAAAGTTCTTGATGAGGTTCTCCATCCAGAAGGATAAAGTAAAACACGCACCGAGCCTCCTGGGAATAAAGCAGGAGGTCGGAGAACCTTTGCGGGACTATATGGAAAGGTTCAATAAAGCGTGTTTGGAAATTCAAGACCTGCCCACCGAGGCAGTCATCATGGGGTTAGTAAATGGACTCAGAGAAGGTTCCTTCTCACAGTCCATATCAAAAAGGTACCCTACCTCCCTGAGCGATGTACAAGAAAGAGCAGAGAAGTACATCAACATGGAGGAAAATGCCAGACTACGAGAGCCGAGTTGGCGGTCCGGGCACGCCCACTCGACAAAAGAAAAAGAGAGAGAGCCCAAGAAGAAAGAAGAACTTGGTCTCGACAGACCGAGGAAATATCACTCTTCTACTCCTCTAAAGGTTTCCATGGTGGATGTATACAGAGAAATCTGCAACACTGAAAGGCTGCCGCCTCCCAGGCCCATTAAAAATAAAAAGGGAGGAAGCCGCGGCGATTACTGTGAGTACCATAAGATCTATGGTCATTCAACAAATGATTGCTACGACCTTAAAAATGTGATAGAAAAGCTGGCCAGAGAAAGTCGGATTGATAGATATCTCATGGAAAGGTCGGACAATCATGGGAAGAGAAAGCGAGAGGATGGCGACAGAAGAGACCCACCGCCACAAACCCCCGAGAGACACATACATATGATCTCGGGAGGATTTGCGGGTGGGGGACTCACCAAGTCCTCTCGCAAGAGACACCTCAAGCGAGTTTACCAGGTCGGGAGTGAATCACCCGACCTCCCCACAATCTCATTCACAAAGGAGGATGGGCAAGGAGTAATCCCTGGACATGATGATCCAGTGGTGATAACCATGATCCTAGCCAATGCCCATCTCCACAGAACCCTAATAGACCAAGGGAGTTCGGCAGATATCCTTTTCAAGCCCGCATTCGACAAATTAGGATTGGATGAAAAGGAGTTAAGAGCCTACCCCAATACTTTATATGGATTAGGCGACACACCGATAAAACCACTGGGATTTCTACCCCTCCACACGACCTTCGGAAAGGGGGAAAAATCCAAAACTCTGAGCATAGACTTCATAGTCATCGACGTGGGATCAGCATATAATGCCTTGATTGGCAGAGCTACCCTAAATCGACTCGGAACGGTGGTGTCTACCCCTCATCTTTGCATGAAATTCCCGACATTTGCAGGGATAACAACGATACGGGGAGACCAGAAGTTGGCGAAAAAATGCTACAATGAAAGCCTGAACCTGAGAGGGAAAGGCAAGGAAGTCCACACCATAAAGCTCGGTGGCACAAGAACCAAAGAAGAGCTGCGCCCACAACCAAAAGGAAAAACTGAAGAAATACAGGTCGGCGAAGAGGAAGGGAAAAATACCCACATAGGAGCTAACCTAGAAGAAAACTTAAAACAAAGGTTGACAAAGCTCCTAAAAGAAAAAGCATAGACCCCGAGCTCATGTCCCACCGGCTCTCGGTCCACCCAGGGTCTTGACCTGTACAACAGCGAAGGCGTAAGCTCGGCCTAGAACGAGCTCAAGCGGTAGAAGAGCAGATACAAGCACTCCTAGAAGCCGGCTTCATCAGAGAAGTTAAATACCCAACATGGCTAGCAAATGTAGTGCTAGTTAAGAAATAAAACGGCAAGTGGAGGATGTGCGTCGACTATACCGACCTGAATAAGGCATGTCCTAAGGACCCATATCCTCTCCCAAGCATTGATACCCTAGTGGACTCTAGCTCAGGGTATCAATACTTGTCGTTCATGAATGCCTACTCGGGATATAACTAAATTCCGATGTACAAGCCAGATCATGAAAAGACATCATTCATCATAGGGATGGCAAAATTTCCCGAGACGCGGGGATCCCTGCGGGGACTGCCCCGAATGGGGATCCGATTGTGGGGAATTTTCTCCATGGGGATGGGGATGGGGGACAAAATTCCCCCGAAGCAGGCGCGGGGACCCGAGCGGGGATCCCCGCCCCGTCCTCGCTATTCCCCGAAATTTATGAATTCCTTGAATTATCCTTAATAGTTTATTTCTCATATATGTTTTTTAGAGATTTCTCACACACACATATATATAGAAACTCAAAACTCCTAATCTTTATTTGCATAACCCTTCTTCAATTCATAGATTCCTAAGGCAGTCCATACTTCATCCAACCTCTTTGTAGCCACCCCCTCGTCACCCTTCTCACCGCATCGTCACACCTCACCGTGCCATCACCCTTACCGCGTCGTAATTTTTTTTTTGCGGCGTTCCTTTTCGTAACTCTACCGTCGTGTCCATTCTCCTCTCTGTTGCCGCGTCTCCCACCTCGTCTACTACTTTATCCTTTGGCTCGTCGTTGCGTCCCCATTACGTTATTTCGAAAGAAGTCACCATCGTGTCATTTAGACTTTTTGTATAAAATCTTGCAGTTTTTGTATAAGATAGATATTTGCAGCTCTATTCATATGGAAATTAATAATTAGTTAGAACTATTATGTACATGGAAAATGGGATCCCCGCGGGGAATGGGGCCCTGTGGGGAATGGGGATGGGGAGCAATATTCCCCCACGGCGGGGAATGGGGCGGAGATGGGGAGCAAATCTGAGGGCGGGGATGGGGAGCAGGGAGGCATCCCCCGCCCCCACCCTGCCCCATTGACATCCCTATTCATCATGCCTAAAGCAAACTATTGCTACGTGGTCATGCCTTTCGGATTAAAAAATGCAGGGGCCACATACCAAAGGCTGATGAACAAAGTGTTCGCTCCCCACCTCAGGCACTTAATGGAGGTCTACGTAGACGACATGCTGGTAAAAAAGTGGGAAAAGGCCGATCTCTTTACGGACCTCGCACAAGTTTTCAACACTATAAGGGCACATGGGATGAGGCTAAATCCCACAAAATGCACCTTCGCAGTGGAGGCTGGAAAATTTCTAGGGTTCATGCTAACCCAAAGAGGGATCGAAGCAAATCTTGACAAGTGCAAAGCCATCCTAGAAATGAAAAGCCCAACTTGCTTGAGAGAGGTCCAACAACTGAATGGCCGACTAGCAGCCCTTTCCAGGTTCTTGGCAGGGTCAGCATTAAGGTCCCTTCCACTGTTCTCTCTGCTAAGAAAAGGATGCCAGTTCGAATAGACTCCAAGAGTTCAAAAAGTTCTTGAGCCAACCACCAATCCTCACCCGACCTCTAATTGGGGAAAAACTCGTCCTATATTTGTCTGTGGCAGACAAAGCTGTCGCATTAGCCCTAATACGAGAGGATGAGGTCGGACAGCACCCAGTGTACTTCACCAGCAAAGTTCTACAGGGCCCCGAGCAAAGGTACCACAAACTAGAGAAGTTTGCTTACTCCTTAGTGATAGCCTCACGAAGGTTACGACCCTACTTCCAAGCCCACACAGTAAGAGTCCGAACGAACCAACCCATGAAGCAAATCCTCCAAAAGATGGATGTTGCAGGGAGAATGGTTCAGTGGGCGATAGAGCTCTCCGAGTTCGACTTGAAGTATGAAACTCGGACCGTAATCAAAGCCCAATGCCTCACCGACTTCATAGCGGAGTACGCGGGAGACCAAGAGGAAAAACCAACTACATGGGAACTATACGTAGATGGATCCTCAAATAAGACAGAAAGCGGTGCAGGCATAATACTAGCCAATGAAGGGGGAACGCAGATAGAGGTTTCCCTCAAATTTGAATTTCCAGCTTCTAACAATCAGGCAGAGTATGAAGCCCTGATTGCAGGATTAAAGCTAGCAGAAGAGGTCGGCGCAACCAAAGTGCTGATATTCAGCGATTCCCAAGTAGTGACCTCCCAAATAAATGGAGAGTATCAGGCCAAAGACCCAAATATGAAAAGATACTTGGAAAAAACTCTTGAGCATCTCGGGCGCTTTGCAGAAATCGAGATCAAACACATAATTCGCGATCTTAATAGCAGAGCAGACGCCCTCTCCAAGTTAGCAAGTACCAAACCAGGGGGAATAGTAGAAGCTTGATCCAGGAAACTCTCCAAGAACCTTCTGTGGTGAAAACAGAGGACAAACAGGAAGTCATTGAAGTGACCGGGTTAAACCTCAGATGGATGAATCCCTTGGTCAAATACCTAAAATTCGACATCCTCCCCAAAGAGGAAAAAGAGGCCAAGAAAATCCGGAGGAAAGCACAATACTACACTTTGGTGAAAAATACCCTCTATAAAAGAGGAATATCAACACCATTGCTAAAGTGCGTACCGACCTCAAGGACAACTGAAGTACTAGAGGAGGTTCATAATAGAATCTGCGAAAACCACCACGGAGCCCGGTCGCTAGCAAGAAAGGTAATCCGAGCAGGGTTCTACTGACCGTCCTTGCAGAAAGATGCCATAGAATTTGTCAAGAAATGCCAACCATGCCAGATGCACGCAAATTTCCACGTGGCTCCACCAGAGGAGCTAATCAGTATAACTTCTCCATGGCCTTTCGCAAAATGGGGGATGGACCTGTTAGGACCTTTTTCCCAGGCCCCAGGACAAGTCAAATACTTAATTGTGAGAATAGAATACTTCACAAAGTGGATAGAAGCAGAACCATTGGCCACTATCACTGCCCAGAGAAGTCGGAGGTTCCTCTACAAAAATATCATCGCAAGGTATGGGATACCCTATTCCATTACTACAGACAATGGAACCCAGTTCACCGACTCTACCTTCAGAAACCTAGTGGCCAGTATGAAAATCAAACACCAATTCACCTCAGTAGAACATTCAAAAGCAAATGGACAAGCTGAGGCAGCTAACAAAGTCATACTGGCATGACTAAAGAAAAGACTACAAGATGCAAAAGGAGCTTGGGCTGAGGAGCTCCCGCAAGTATTGTGGGCCTACCGGACGACGCCACAATCCGCCACAGGAGAAACACCCTTCCGACTTGTCTACGGCGTAGAAGCCATGATACCAGTAGAGATCAGCGAACAAAGTCCAAGGGTAAATCCTCCATGATGAGGTCGGAAATATACAGGGGCACAAAGAGGAGCTTGAATTGCTCCCCGAAGTCCGAGAGCAAGCCCAGATAAGAGAAGCAGCGTTGAAACAAAGGATGACTACCAGGTACAACAGAAAAGTCATTCGAAAGAGTTTCACCCCAGACGACTTGGTCTTGATCAGAAACGACATCGGAGTCAACAAATCTGGGGAAGGAAAACTTGCTGCCAATTGGAAGGGACCATACAAAATTAGTGAAGTCCTAGGAAAGGGTTACTACAAAGTAACCGACTTAAGCGGAGCCGAGTTACCTAGGTCTTGGCATGCTTGTAACATGAAAAGGTATTACAGTTAAAAGCGAACTCTACTTCCTGATGTACTCTTTTCCCAACTTCATGAATTTTTCCAAAAGAGGATTTTTTCTGAAGGGGGGTTTTTAACGAGGCATCATAGTAGAGACTAAGGGGTCATAAATAGTGAAAAGCCCTTAGTAGCAGTAAAAGTACCTTCGCAAATAAATAAAGATCTTTTATCCCTTATAAATTTCTTTTCATTTTTCTTTCTACGAAACGCGCCGACTTAAGCTCGACAAAGCGTGAAAATCCCATGACCGACCTAGATGGTCGTCAGGATAAAACGACGAGGTACAAGTCGGCGTAAAGAGGTTATAAAAGTTGATCGTGAGAAACTCGGAAACATTCCGACTCATAAGTCGAAATGAAAAACCGAGCAGCAAAGAAAACGCATCACAAAATTAACCTAAGTCATAGGAACTCAATAAATCAAAAAATTGAGTATAAGGAATACCAAAAAAGAGATCGAAAAACCTATTAAAAGCGCCAAAGCTAAAAGTTGTCCTAAGTTCTTAAGGAAAAAAGAAACTCAAAGGAAAGGACAGCCAGCCAAGAAAAATGGTTTTCAAAATAAGGATCAAAGGGGTTTTCTAAAAACCTAAAATCAGAAAAACATGCACACAAAAAGACAAAGAAAGGTAACTTAAAACCCTTATCCAAAAAATGGTATTTTTTTCGATAACTTAAACCCTTATCCAAAAAAGGGTATTTCTAAGTGTTTTGTTTACGGTCCTAAAAGGCCAAAGAGAATGTCAACAAACTACCACCACTACAAAGAAAATAAAGAGTTTAAAAAAGAGGGGACCCACAGGCCGGGTCCCATATAGCCACAATCATTTTTTCAAAGAGGATCACCACCAGAGTCAGGAAGAGTAGTCGGAGCGCCATCAGGACCAGGGAGAGAAGTATCCATAGGAGACGGAGAGGAGGTTCTGGGAGCTCTCGAGGAACTCGGGGCATCCTTTGGTCGGGGAGGAGACTCCATTATCCTCTGCCCCCGAGTCTTCAAATCTGACTCGGTGACATACTGGGGAGAGGGAGGAGAGACTATAGCCCCATCAATGACGACCTTGTCCGGATCCAAAGGCGAGAGATCCAGGTCGGGAGCAAGGACTCCGACCTGTTCTTTAAAGATCCTCCATGCTTCCTCGGCCCCGTCAGCAATGGAGTCCTCCAACTCAGTAAAGTCATTCCGAGCCTTCAGCAAATCCTTCTTCACCGCCACAAGGTCCTCGAACAAACTTGAATAGCTCTCTTGGGCCTTCAACCTCAAGCCCTCCTCCATGTTGCATTGGGCCTGCAACTTACTCTCCTTCTCCCGGAGGCCGTCCCTCTCCTCCCTCAATTTGACCCCTTCTCCTGCTCCTAATATATGAGAAGCCTCCCTTCTAACTCTTCAACCCTCGAGGTTGAACCCAAAGAGCTAAGAGGAGTCTTTTCAAAAATATCAAGGAACTTTGTGCACACCCCTGGCCCGCTGCCCTGATACTCTCCTGAGCCAGAATAGTGAGATGGTTCCGGATAGAAACATCATCCATACCTATACGGGTATGAAGATAGATGTACTTCTGAACAAACTGAGGCGCATCCACTTTAGCCTCACCTTCAAAAGAAGAGCTAGACTCTAAAGTCTTGCGCTTCTTCTTTTCTGGCTCAGGAGAAGATCGGGGAGGAGGAGACGGCCGAGAAGGAGCCGAGGAAGGAATAACAATAGGTCGGGAAGGAGTCCCCAAATTGCGGGAAGAAGGGGGAGGAGAAGGAGGGGAAGAGCTAGTTACCCTGACACCACCAACCCTAGCGCGGGATCTTGCCTTGGCCTCCTGAACCCTCTGGTAAGACTCCCTGGAATTCTTCTTTGCCATCTCTGTAAAAAACAATAGGTAGCTAAAGTTAGCCAAACAAGTCGGAAGAAGCGAAGTCGGAAAATATAAACAAACCAAAAGCTACCTAATTGTGTCTAGACAAAGGATGGAGCCCCCTGGAGAAATTTTTTGGTATCCAGATACGGGGTCCTCCCCCACACTTCTCGGAGGAACCCCACAATGGCTACCTCCACTTCATCCAGGTCATCCAAACTATATTTCTCACAGGGGGAAGCCTCTAACCAGTACAGAGGAAAGTGAGAAGAAGAACTCTTATCCAGGAAAAAGGGGTGGTGACCCTTTACAGCTTGAACTTTGAAAAAATAATTTTTAAAGTCATGGAAGAATTCATCAAAAAGGGTGAAGACTATCCGGCCTTGTATAGCTCGGAAAGACACCCACTGCTGCTTGTTGTTTTACCCACTAAAGGGCTTCGTCATGTGGAAAAAGAAAAAGAAAATCCTCAAAGAAGTCAGAAAGTCTAAGGCATGGCTGATAAACTGGTAAATTTTTAGAAAACCCCGGGAATTGGGGTGAAGCTGGGTAGGATCAACACGACAGTGACGTAAAACAGCGATTTGAAAATCAGAAAAAGGGAGAAAAATGCCCAGGCGAGTGATCATACTATCATACATATAGAAGAAATGAGGGGCCGCCTCAGAAGCCCTCCCGAAACAAACCCGGTCTTCCGGACCCAGGGCAAGAAGTTCATACTTGGGCTCATCCTCATCAGAGGTGCAGAGCCTATGATGAGTGCGAAGGTTGATGATAAAATCAGTATCAACAAAAGGTTCTTCCCCCAGAACTGTGACATCCACCCACTGAGCCAGAATTTCTATGGAAGACATTTTTTCCTAAAAAAGATTAGTGAAACCTACAAAGGAAAAAAGGAAAAGAATAAAAAACAGGGTCTCTAAGGGGATCAAACAGAAGCCTACCCTCCTCTCTAAAATAAAGACATGCAAATAAAAGCATTTCGTAAAAAGAAAGCAGAGGAAAACTAACCTTTACTTGGGGAAGGATAGGGGCAGAGAAAGAAAAATCCCTTCGAGCACAAGTTTCTTACGAACAGAGGAGAAGAAGTGTAAAAATTTTCAGAAACGAAACAAGGAAAGAGAGGGAAAAGTATTTATAAGGACGTTGGGGGCATAATGGTAAAAGCGGAAGTCGTCATTTAAAGATAGGCACCGTTTCCAATGTAACTGACCCCCGCGTATGAATACACAAATCCCTAACAGACGCGACGTTTGATTAGACGCGACTGTTGAGAATTTTTAAAACACGTCGGTTCTGAAACATCACGTCGGTTCTTCATCAGGTCGGCTACAGCTCTGAGTTAAATACTCGACCCCAATTCTTAAAAGAAATTGGACTCAAGTAGGGGCACTGTTCATACCCTGGCCCAACGCTAAGGCCCAGGTCCAAAAGAAAGACCCAATCCAAAGGATTGAGCCTCACCCCACGCCGACCTTCCCCTAAAGAAGTCGGTTCCAGCCACGTCTTGCTCTAAAAGAAGTCGGGGACGAGAGTTAGCTGGCAGATAAACACTCATTCAAATGGGTAACTGCCCCTAAAATCTCTCAACCCACTTCCAGGAGCCATATCCCAACTCCCCTAAGATAAAGGGACGGTTATCCACCTTAAAAGGTGGAACTACTCTAACGGTGGTTATGGGTTCACCACTATAAATACCCTGACATCCCTCAGGTATCTCTAAGTTCCAATACTTTCTAGACCTGTTCACACCCTTGCTGACTTAGGCATCGGAGTGTCTTTGCAGGTACCACCCCCCATTCGTTCATACTCACAAGTCGGACGGAGGCCCCCAAGACGTGAACCCGCTCGAAGGCTTCCTCCCTTAGACGATTGGGCTAACCCAGTGAGTCCAGCCCAATAATCTCCGGTTACCCAACGTAACAGAGACAATAGTCTTCGTCAATTAAAAAGACTAGAGTCTTCGTAGATTAAAATAAATTAAATAATAAGCTTTTTAATTATTATTTTCATGTGAAATAATTTAATTTTTTACTAATAATTAATTTTAATATTTATTATCTAAAATTTGAAAGAATTTAATGTGTATAATTTTATATTTGATTAAGTGTTAAGTCTGCTGTACAAATAAAATAATTAATTTTCATGCTTATTATTTAAAAATAATAAAATATACTTTTTATCTCTGAAATTTGATAAAAGTTTTAAAAATACCCCTAAATTTTATTTTGTTTCAATTTTGTCCTAAAAGTTTTTGATTTGCATCAAATATACCTCTGAGAGTTAAATTTTCAAAAAATTTAAGACCAATTCAACAATAATGCATGATGATTATGTTTGATTTGCTTGTGTTGAAGATTGCTCTTATGAAATTATAGTTAAATTAGTCTTAAATTTTTTGAAAAATTAGCCGTTAGGAGTATATTTGATGCAAATGGAAAACTTGTGGGACAAAATTAAAACAAAATAAAACTTATAGATATTTTTAAAATTTTTGCCAAACTTCAAAAATAAAAAGTATACTTTATCCTATTTTTTGTTCTCTCTATATAGGATAATTCACACAAACAAAATCATTTGAAAATCAAAATTACCTCTATATTCTAAAGTGAATTAGCTTATATGCATGTCCTAAAATAAATCTATGTAAATCGAAATAATTAAATTCGATTTATACATTTTTAATATAAATAGAATTAATTGAATTTGATTTATACTATAATAGAAGCACATAGTAAATTAAATCAACTTGATTCGATTTACAATATATGCTATGTCAATAGTAAATCGAATCAATACTATTTTTGCAGCATTTACATATAAATCAGTTTACATAGAGTTAGTGTAAATCGAGTATAATAGCTACGATTTACATAAAATTGGTGTGAAAAATAGACATGTATGTCTGCTTTTTTATTGTAGGATATTGGTGTAATATTGCTCTCCATTTAATTTGTTTGTGTGAATTACTTACCTCTCTCTATACATAAAAATACAATTAGATATTAGTATAAAAAAAATTATATTGATAGTTATAAAATTAACTCAAAATAATATTTTTTGAAATATTTGAATATTAATTCTAATTATTAATTACAACATTGATATTCTCTTCAAATTATATATAATAAATATTTAAAAAAATAAAGTGAAATATAGATTAAAAAATAAACGGTAAAAATTTAAAACTAAATAAAAAAACTAAAAGAATATACATACTATAATAACAATAATATATTTTCATGTGAATAATATTATGAGATATTTTTTTAATTGTATTTAATTATAATTTTAAAGTATTTTTTATAATTTTATGAATTTATTTGAATTATATTATTTTATTAATTTATTTTTTCTAGAATAAAAATAGTGAGAGATAGATAATTAATGAGAGAGAAAAGAGAGAGAAAGATGAAGAAAAAGGAGAGAAGTAGTTTGTTAATTTTAAAGAAAAATTTTTTATTTTAATCGTAATAAAAGAATATTTTGTCACATATTTTGATTTGTCAAATTAATAATACAAAATATAAACTATAAGTTATATATAAAATAAAAAAGGTAAAGAAGAACAGAGAAGGAAAGAGGGAATGGATAAAAACAAATGAAAAAAAGGAGTTTATTAATTTAAAAAAAAAATTTTTTCTCAATTTTAATGAGAGAATGTTATTTAATACATTTTAGTTGTCAAATTAATAAATATAATATAATTATATATTTTAATTAATTATAATTTTAGTTTTAATTTAATTTTAATTATAATTATAAAATATTATATTACATATTATAATTATTAAATTTGTAATTAATTATAATTATTAATATATAAAAAAATTATTAAAGAAACGAAAAAATAAAAAAGAAATTTTTTTTGATTTAAAAAATTAATTTTAATTACAATAAAAAGGATATACAATATATATTGATTATAAAATTAATAATATATAATAAATTTATGTATTTTTTTTTAACTTTTTTTGGTTTGATGAGAGTGGCCGGCTGGCGAGGTAGCTGTTTTTTTTTATATTTTTTATTTTTCTTTTGGGAATTTTTTTTCTATTTTGATTTGTATTATTATATACATGCATATTTATTTGCAATTAATAATAACTATATCATATTTGTTCGACGGAATAATCATAAAGTAAGTCAAAATAGGTGACCTCGGTCAGTGATTCAGTATTATTTAATAATATATATATTGTACAAGCATACATGATCATATTTGTCGTCTCTTTTATGTGATATACAACATAAGCTTATTCTTTCCAAACTTTATTTTATAGACATTTTCCTTATATACCTCTCAGAGTGATAAGGACAGAGTATTAAAACATATTCGTGTATATCAAGTCTCTCCATGCACTATATATATATATATTCTATTATTATAATAGGTAATTAAATAGATTTATTTTAAAAAAACTCTACGGTGTTTTATAAAATTTATGCCTAATTTACTTAAAATTAAAGGAGATTTAGATTTTTTAAAATGAAAAAATTGATAAAAAAAATTAATTATTTTTAAATTAAAATAATAAAAATATATTTATAAAAATTATAAAATTAATAATAATTATTTATTTATTTTACTATTTTATCAACTTCTTATTTTAAAAGATTCAAATTTAATTAAAAGTAAAAAGTGAAAGAGTCAATTCTAACATTTATATTTGTATTAAAGAGGTGATGACCAAATCAATATCCGAAAGATTTAAACGCTGACATTTTGGTATCTCACTATTGTTATTGACAAAATGGTCTTTAAGATTTTAAAATTTGACAAGCGTATCTACGAGTTCACCGAAGCACATTTCCGGCAAGTACAGTGCTGACATGACCACTGCGTTTTGATGATATGGCAAATACCCCCAACTCTAATTCTTCTCCTTCTCCTTCCCTCTCCCCAACGCACTCCCCCCTTCCCCTTCCTGAATGCATTCTCCCCCCTCCCCAACCCTAATCCTTCCCTCCCCCTCTCTAACCCTAATTCTTCTCCTTCTCCTTCTCCCTCCCCAACGTACTCCCCCCTTCTCCTTCCTGAATGCATTCTCCCCCCTCCCCAACCCTAATTCTTCCCTCCCTCTCTCTAACCCTAATTTTCCATCTCCAACGCACTTCCCCCCTCCTCAGTCCAAAATCCCCCTTTCTAAACCATAATCCCATTCCCTTGCCTCTTTGAATTCTAATCCCCTTCCCAACACAGTGTCTCACACTCTCAACTCATTCTCTCCTAAAACAGCAGTAGAGCTCAACCTTCTCAGTCTTACAGAGCCAGTGTCATCGACACCGCACTGTCGCCATCTCGTCGTCGGGTCTTCTGCGTCCGCCAGTGTCTCCTTCGTAGCATGGCGTTGTCTGCACGCCTTCACCGTTGTCGCCTTCACTGCTTGTATCTGCTTGCTGCTAGCCCCCAGTCGTTGCCATGCCTCCTCTGTCTGGGTTTCATCTTGACTCTATCGTGTCCTGCCCCCTCTGTGTCTGGTGTTCTTCTTCTATTCTTGCTTTGGTGGTGTCTGTATTAAATTTTATTTTATTTTATTTTATTTTATTTTGATTATTGTATATGAATTTGTTTCTGAGTTTTATTGTGATTAATCTTTTTTGAATGATAATTTAACCTAAAAATTTGGGACAATTCATGATTTGGGGCAACTCTGTTGATGTTGAGGTTGTTGTTGCTGTGAATGGTGGTGTTGAGGAAGGGAGAGGGAAGTGTGCGTTGGGAAAAGGGGAGTGGTGGAGAGAGAGAGAGAGTGTGGTGGAGGTTGTTGTTGCTGTTGATGTTAAAGTTGTTGTTGATGTAAATGGTGGTGTTGAGGGAGGAAGGAAAAGTGTACGTTGGGGAGGGGCTTGTGATGCGGCGGGAACTGCGATTAGGGAGAAGTGTGCGTTGGGGATGGGGGCTGTGATAGGGAGGGAGAGGGAAGGAGAGGGAGTGTGCGTTGGGGAGGAAACTTTGGAGGTGGTTTGCCAAGTCACCAAAACACGGTGGCCACATCAGCACTGTGCTTGCCGGAAATGTGCTCCGATGAACTCGTGGATACGCTTGTCAAATTTTAAAACCTTTTAAGGACCATTTTGTCAATAACAGTAGTAAGGTACCAAAATGTCAGCGTTTGAATCTTTCGGTACTGATTTGTTCATTACCTCTTGTATTAAATAATTAAAATTTTTGGTAAGTAAAAAGATACCTCATTTTAATATATGTTTTTTAAATTATACATATATTTTTATTAAGAGATTTTTAAAGTAATAATAAAGAATTGAGTCAAAACATCTTTTTATTACATATTTCTTATTAATATGAAAATATGTTACTAGTGAGCTTGAATAACATTAGCCTGCAATTCGTTGCAGCCAGAGCAGGCTCATAATTATCAGATCACTCTAAAGATGACATTTGGCATTTACTACATTCAAGTACTCAACAGATACATATAACCAGAATCTAATGATATTTCTACATTTTATATTTTGAACAACTTATTGAATGATAATTCATTAGTACGTATAATAATAGGAGTTATTTAAGCTCCATTTCCATTTTTTTTATGTGCCGTATCTTTAATTTATGAATTTAATTATGTCAGGAAATTAAAAATTAAAAAAGGCATTTCTCATGAAGTTTTACCCCTATACGCGACATACCTGCAACATGATTAAAGAATGGCATGAAATAGATGTACAATGCAAGTTAAGGCCTAATAAGGTTTAATTTGGATTTAGTGAGTAAAGTCAAGTCCAAATGAATGGATCCTTCAATTTGTATGATCAATATGTCAATTTTTATTTAAGTAAATGATAAATAAGTCTTTAATTTTTTATTTAAAAAATAAATTTTTTATTAATTAAAAATATAACTATATTTTTTATTTTTTAAAATATAAGTCATCTAATTTTTTTTGAAAATTAATTTGTCTTTATATATTTTAGATAAATAAACTTAAATATTTTATATTTTAAAAAATTTAGAGATGTTTTTATCTTTTTAATAAATAAAAAATTTATATGTCTTCGAATTAAAAAATTAAGTATCTATTTATCTTTTTTTTATTCTATTTCTAAGGAAAGTAGAGTGCCCTTACTTTAAACTATGTTGTCTTCCTTGGCTAATTTTTATAAAAATATGAGATGTACATTAAAAATATCAGTTATTAAATTAATTATTATATATTATTTTATTTATTTTTAATATATATTATATATAGTTAATTTATTTTTTTTATATAATATAATTAAAATTTTATTATATATAGTAACAAACTACAACAATTATAAAGGTGAAAATTTAAAATCATTGAAAAAGACATATATAACGTGTTAGAATATTTATAGTGAATATTCAATTAAGAACTGTTAAATAATTATAAATATGTTAAATTATTTAATAATTTTTAACCATTAATTTTAGATAAAGGATAATTGTACGTGAATTATTAAAACATAGAAACATTACTGTGAGTGATCCAAATGAGAGGGTAGCTGGGAAGATTTAGCCAACAACTTCGTGTGTCCCACTACTACCTTCTTCTTTTACGTTGCAAAATATTCAGACCTATCTATCTGGCTCTCATTAATCCCAAAACTGTTTGTTAGCACTTAGCATAAATTTTATACGGCTATATTCTTTTAGTTAGTCGGTTCAACTAGGTATCCTTTAAATATGGTACAATTTTCAGTCTTTTCTTACCGTAATTCAAACAAAATAAAACTAACACATCTAACAATTGTAAATAGATTTAGTGTCTTTAAGAATTAAATTCATATTTAAAATTCAAATTAAATCAAACTAACATTTAAAATTTAAATCTTAAATTTCTGTTTTAAATTTAATATATTTAATATAATAATATTTTATAATTTAAATACACATCTAAAATTCAAATTACTCAAAATTTAAAATTTAACTTTTAAAATTCTAAAGGTTTTTTACTTTTTAGAATGGATTAACTCTGACGGGTGCAAAGAAATTATGATTAATTAAGTTCTATTTAGTAGTGTGTTAATGATCGAAAGATGTTATTTTTGTTGCATGAGCTTGTTACACTAAAATTAAAAGAAATACATCTATTTGTTGGAATGAGAATAAAGATAAGAACTTGTACAAGTAATTAGCGTGGATGATTACGATTCAGGACGTGTACTTAATTAGTTTGAGCAAAGAAGCAAAAAGTAATCTAGAGTTTATAAGAAAAGATGTAGCTGGTATAGTCATAAAAAATTGTGTTTTTATTTTTCAATTATAACACATCTAATAGTATGATATTATATACAAAATATTCTTAAAACACATCTAAAATGATAAAAATATAGTTTTTAGATATAAACGTTTTCAAAATCGTTAAATTCTAGTTTTTAAATAAAAACGTACATAATACAATTAATCTTTTGATTTTTGATTCGATAAAATGCATCTAATATTTATTATTTAAATTATTGGTTTGGATTTTTTCGTTACTTTTCAATGATAACACATCTAATAGTATGATATTATATACAAAATATTTTAAAACACATCTAAAATCGTAAAAATCTCTCAGATGTGTTATAATCGAAAAATAACAACACAATTTTAAAATAATTGTTGATTATAATAATTTTGAAAACTAATAAATATCGAAAAAAATTCAACTAATAATTTAAATAATAAATATTATATTCATTTGATCGAATAAAAAGATTAATTGAATTATTAACGTTTAAATTTAAATATTTAAAGTTAGCCTGATTTTGGATGTGTTTTAAAAAATATTTTGAATAAAATATCATAAATCAGCAGAGTGTTTTTATGTTTAAATTAAAATATAATTAAAAATGTTGAACATGATATTTCTTAACAAATTACGTAAACACATGTGTGGAAAATAATGATACCTTTCACCAATGCAAAATGAGAGAGTGCTTCAGCTGGAAGGTGGTGATAGTCTTCACCAATGAAGACGAGATGGAGAATTCAGCTGGCAGCGTCCTTTTTGGTTTGGGATTCACTGATGCGTGTGAATGTCCCGTAAAATAAGGAATTTAAAAAACTGTTACGTGAAGTTACGAAAGTAAAGCAAAGTCACCGTAACCACCAATAAAGTGGGTGTGTTTTAAAATTTAAATTTAAATTAAAATCTAATTATAAATATGTATCTACAAAATAGGAACATGTTACACTAAAAAAATAATTAAATATTATTTAAATCTGATTAAAGGCTGATTAAAGACTGATTAATATTGTACAACTAGCATTTCCCTTAGTTTAATTCCCCCCAAATGTCAATAGTATTTTTTCTTATTCAGTTGGATTATTCATTATATTCATATGTAAAATCATAGGATATTGCTTATGAAATTAATTATTTATGCTGAAATAATATATAATATATAAATAAATATTGATAAAATATTATCTTATACCGCAAATATATGAAAGTTAAATCCATAAATACAATAATATTACCCACTACTAATAATTACTTAATACTTAATTAATGAGAGTTCCATATCAGTCATAGGCCACATCTGATCCAATTTTGAAAGACGATCGATCAGAACAGTCAATGCAATAAGTGTTTGGTAACGCTTAGAATAAACACACTAGATTTCACCTACTACTTGAAAAGAAAAAGTTCGGTATAAAAAAATATTAGTACAAAATTATTAAAATTTATTTGTTTATTTTATTTAATATATTTTATAATAAATAAATATTAAATAAAATAAATTTACATTATTTAAACTAATTGCTTTTCGTCTCTCTAGAATTACTGCACATAAAATACTACGTAAACAATATTGATTCAACGCTGCACTAAGTTATTATTAATATCTTCAGCCAGTATAAGCAGTCAAACTCAAATGTTTATATATGGTAGCGTACGTATGCCGTATGGTATGGGTTGGAAAATTTGATTGAGAAATATTAGGGCTAATATTTTTAGTAAAAAATGCGAAGAGTTGATTAGTATTAGTTTAAATATAACATAAAAAATAATGTTAGTTATTTAATATTTTTAATTTGATTTAATTTATAATTTCTTTTATGTTAAGATATGGAAGGTGAGAAGTAAATGTATGTTTAAAATAAGTATAATAATTTTTTGCTTATTGAATACGTTGTATTTTTATAAACTATTAGATTTTATTAAATATAAATAAAAATTTATTATAAAAGAAAAATATTGATACTATGTAATAAATATAAAACATACTAAACATTATCAGTATATAAATAAATAAGTAATTAAATATTTTTTAATATATAATATTTTAAATGATAAACATAATTTTTTATTTTTAAATAATAAATATAAATATATAAATACAAAAAAAATTTTATTTATTATAATCAATTATCATGCAATAAATTTTTACAATATTAAAAAAATTATATTAAAATAATATTTTAAATTACTATAATATAAAAATATAAAATAATTAATTTTATTTTAATATTATGACAAATAATTAAATTATTATATTAAAATTTCATTAACTGATTATTTTGTTAAAAATATTATTATATAATACAAATTATTAATAAAATGAATAGCAGAAATCTCATCCCTTTTATATTTTATTTTTTAAAACGAATACCCAACAAATTTTAATTTTAATTTTATTTTAAAAAACAAAAATCTCACCCAATAATTTTTATTTTATAATTTGTTCCTTATATTTTGATAAAACTTCAAAAGTTTAATATTTTAGTATTTTACAAAAAAGTCTCCCATATATAAAAAAATTGCCGCATAAAGTAGGTACAAATATTATTTCTTAAGTTATTAAAAAAAAAATAAAAGACAAATACTACTGAGTTCCTCCAATGTATATTGTAGAAAAAATAACAAAATATTAAAATAATAGATTAAAAACAAATGAATAATATTAGCAATATATTAGATAATAGCGGAGTATTTTATTCCATTTTGTTGGAAAATTAATTTTATTTTTAATCAATAATTAGCCTATAAAATAGTCAATCGATAAAAAAAAATTAAAAACTAATATTAAATACTTATTAAAAAATATTAATTCTCGATTTTTATTTTTTATATTTATTGTGATGTTTTTGTATCCACATATGAAATTAAGGATTAGCAAATTTTTATATTATAATAACTTAATTAGAAATTTTACCTATAAAAATGTAATAAAAAATTTAACACGGAGAATCATTAATTATAAAGAAAATTGAAAATTTAATTTATAAATATTTTTATTTTACAGTTTAAAATATTATTTTAATATTATAAAAAAATTTTATTGTATAACAATTGATTTTAATAAATAAAATATTTTTTGTATTTATAAATTTTTATTTATTATTTAAAAATAAAATATTATATTTTTTATTTAAAAAATATTATATATTAAAATATATTTAATTAATTATTTATTTATATACTAGCTATAATGACGTCTAATGTATTCTATATTTATTACGGTCTATAAATACTTTTTTATATTAACTATTGGTTTTACATTTAATGAAATCTAATGATTTATAAAATACACACATTCAATAAGTACAAAATTATTATACTTATTTTAGATCCACCCAAAAAATAATATTCACATTGATTAAAAATGGATTAATTAAAAAGGTATAATATAAAAGATTTATAGCAGTCTTATTTGCATTAAGATCTTTTAATTAAAATATAACGTCTTCAAGATTTTTAAGTTGCATTCTACTTGATCGAGTATTAAAGCGTACTTAGAAACTAAGGCTTCTAAATTAATTTGGGTTGATCGAGTAATCAACTCACTCATCTGTTTAAGTAAGTGTTAAAGATTTGAATTCCATTTTATACATACAGCAATTTATTAGTTAATAACAAACCCTTAAATAAAGCTTAAATTCACAATGAATTAGTCCTTAACTTTTTGAATAAAAAATAAATTTTTATTATCTCTCACTTCTTAAGTTCTTATTAATTAATTTTTTAGGGTATAAGAGAGATATATATAAAATAATATACATAACATTATTCTAAATCAATAGAATAAATTTATATTATATATCATGAGAATATATGAAAAATTTGTGTTTAATTTTTTTAAGGGTTAAGTACAATTTTAGTTTTTAAGATATAGGCCGAAAATTTTTTTTCGTTCTTAACTTTTTTTACATACAAAATCGTCCATAAGATTTAACTTTATTTTAAAATCGTCATTTTTACTTAAATATTAAATTTATTACCAAATTATCCCTAACTAAAAAATTATTAAAAAAAAAGAGAACGGACGAGAAAAAAGAATCCAAAAAAGGAATCACACGAGAGAGAGGGAGGAAGAATAAGGAAAAAGAGAAGGTGGTGAGGACGTGTCTCTCATAAACGACGTCGTTGCCTCCCAACTCCGCAGCGAAACCGCCCTATTGCCGCAGTAGCACCACCACTCCGATGACGACGAAAAAGACGAGTTAAGAAGATGGCAGAAATCGAGCTCAGGAAAAGGCCGTTCTTCCTACAAGATTCTAGATTCTTTCGAGTCTGATGGAAGAGATAAGAAGGAGAAGAGGAGTAAGAATAAGAGGAAGAAGCGGAAGCGCGATAGGTCATCTGAGAGAGGTGGACTCGACAGTTGTAGTTCGAGGAAGTCGGGTATTTGAGTTTGGATTGATTTAGAGTCGTCCACCGCCGCCAAAGACTATTATTTTGATTCTCACGGTGACCGTGATAATCTTGTTAATCATATTGTTGTTGTTGACTCTGATTCTATTCTTTTGCTTCTGATATTTGTTAGCTGAAATTCTGTTGTTAAAATTTTAGTTAAAATTCTAGTTGAAAAAAATAAAAAAAAATTTACTGGAAACATTTGGATACACCTAAATACTATTACGTGTCAACATGTCCAGCTTTATTTTTAATAATATATATTATTAATTATTAAAATAAAAAATATTTTAAATATTTTATATAATTAAAAAATATTAAAAATAACTAAAAATTAATTTATATTTTAATATCAATAAAAAATCAAAATATCATTATAATTTATCTAAAAAATATTTTATATTATATATATATCGTGTCCTTGTATTTTATAAAAATTTTAAAATTATGTGTCTGCGTATTCTATGTCTATATTAGTGTCTGTGCATCAGAATATATAATTCAATAAAAATATTATTTTTAAAATTTGAACTCAAAATCTTTTATTAAACTAAAAATTATTTATCATCTCAATTAATTTAATCTTTACTATTTTTTATATATATTTCATAAATAAAAGTGTGTGAAGTGCTTATTGATATAAACAAGATTCATGGAATAGCCACACTTGATCTCTTTCATTGTAGTCTTGTAGATAGATATTCTTAATTTTTAATTTATTGTCATCCAAATGTGAAGACCGGCGTTTTGATGTTACAAGCCATGCTATTTAACTATATTTGCTTCTGGTTAAGTCATCTTCATCACCTTGAATCAATTATCCAAATCCCCTAATTAAGAAAATTGGCTTTTGTTAACAGTGTTAATTAATTAAACGAAAATATTTGATAATAAATAAAAATAATTAAAAATAATTTTATTTAATATTTATTAATTATTATTAAAATTAATAAATATTAAATAAAATAAATTTAATTTTTTGCTTTTTTAGTATTATCGTTAATTAAATGTATAAGAATTAGGATTAAGGTAACATCTGATATAATCACGTACGCTTTCTTGTTAAAAGAATTTTAATTTCAACACACGAGCGTTGAATGTTAATTATATG
The DNA here is from genome assembly GCF_059453495.1 of Arachis ipaensis. Classification (NCBI taxonomy): domain Eukaryota; kingdom Viridiplantae; phylum Streptophyta; class Magnoliopsida; order Fabales; family Fabaceae; genus Arachis; species Arachis ipaensis. The sequence continues at coordinate 133,488,219 of NC_142438.1, forward strand.
AATTATTAAACATAGATAATGTTAACCACATAATATCTTGCTCCTTTAAAGTCCAAAGCTTTATATATAAATAGTAAAGTACTAAAGTGTAACATTTGAATATTATACAAGTAACTGTACATGTAGATTATCTTAGGAGTAAATTACTCATATCACTCCGTCAAGATTTTAAAATCAGCTACTTTATTCTTATGTTTTTTTTTTTTTTTGTGACTCTTTATTCTTATGTTTTAAAATATACAAAACGATTTTTAATATTTATTTCAGTTAAACATTATAGTTTTGTAAACCGTTACTGACAGTAGCGGTTTACATAAAATATTGAAAACAATGCATTTGCATATTGAATTTGAAAATAATGTATTTGCGTAATATTGGGGGTCAAACAATTTAGATGCGTAAATACCCCTTTTTTTTAGTTATTAATAATAATTATTAATATAAAATATTAATTTACACACATAATTATTAAATATTTATATATATAAATTGAACAAATCAACTCTTAAAATAAAGTATAAAATAGTCTTTAAAAATTTTAAAAATCTCAAACAATTTCTAAAAATTTTAAAATTTTAAAACCATCTCTTCGAATATTTTTTAATTTTTTTAAAAATCAACGTTTTATAATATTTTTGTTAATAAAAAAATAAATATTATTAAAAAATATATAATAAATAAAAATATAAAAAATAACAAAATATATACTAAAAAAAATTTTATTTATTAATACTAAAATATTTAAAAAATATTACTTAATTATTAATATATAATATCTACATTGAAGTAATGTGAAAACCAAAATAATAATAACAACTAAATCTAAGAGGTTATTGAATTATAAAAATCATTATGTATATATTTAAACTCTTAAAATATTGAACCCAAATAAACTTAAAAAAATATCTTTAAGTGAAAAGAAATAATATTTTTTTTGGCATAATTAATAACTATAGTAGCACAAAAAATTTTAACTGTAAACCTATTTTATAATTTTGTGCAATATATTATACAGGGGTGGAGCCACTCATACGTAAACGGGACAGTGATCCCCCTAATTACTTTGCGGGTATGAGTTTGGTTTTTTTTTTTTTTTTTTTCTTTAAGGTCTAGCAAGCTCAGGAATTCAAGCTAGCACCTCTTTTGGTGGTGGACATGGTGAGTTTAGCTCTTTCACCGCTCCTACTCACCTGAAAAGACGACTTCATTTAAGTCATGGCCTTCTTAGTATATACTAGAGCATGCATGAATAATATAAAAATTTAAGAAAAAAATTAATTATTTTTTATGTAAAATAATCAAGTTTTTTATATTAATTTTTAAATTTAATATTTTTAAATTTTAAATTATTATCCTAAATTCTAAAAAAATGAAAATTGAAAAAGTAATTTTATAATTAAAAAAAATAAATACTATAGACCAAACTTTAAAATGGAAAGGACTAAAGTCTGAGCACGAGGTGTTGGACTAGAATAATAGTCATCTTTTCGTCTCAGTGTTATGTTCCGATTTTGCAAACTAATGAGTAAAGACAAACTATCAAACGTAACACATAATACTAATGAATAATAAATAATAAAATTTATTTTTAAAATATTGTTTATTTTTTAAATTAATTTTTTATTTTTAATCAAATTTATTTTTTAAAAATTTTAAATTAATTATATTGATCATTTTGTTATTTTCTTTATTTATATAGTCAAAATTTATTGATATTATATGTTAAGTGACACTATAGTATATACTTAAAAATTTTAACTAATTGTTAATATAATAAATTTATAAAATTAAATCAAATTAAAATTTAAATAAAAAGATTTTAAAACATTGAAATTTTTTAATTTAAAATTAATTTAATCTAATTTTGATATCACTTAATATGTTATATTAACAAATTCTAATTTTATTATTAATACAAGTGAAAAAAATGGCATAATAACTTCAAATTTTTAAAAGATAAATTTGATTAAAAATATTTTTTAAAATATTTAAAGATCCATGATTTTAAGATACTAATTTAAATATTTAGAGTGTGTTTGATTTATGTTTGAAGTATTTTGGCTATTTTTTTTCTCTAAACACAAACCAGATTCTGGTTTTCCCCCCACATTTATCAATAACTATCAATTTTAGTTTGTGCATTTACTTCTTCACGTTATATTGAAATTTATTTTCTATGTATTAATTGTATCTTTTGTTATTCATATGATAAATTTTATTTTTTTAATTTTTTTTTTCAAATATTCTCTCATACATATTATTATTTTTTATGACTTTTATTATTTTTTGTTTATATAAATTTTTTGTCGTTATTGTTATTTTTTTATATGGAATAATTTTTTGTTTTGTATTATGATATTATTAATCCTATTAGAGTACTAAAGAGTACTGATAATACTAAAAAAATATTAAAATTTATTTAAATATTTAAAATAAAATTATAAGATAACATAAAATAATTATTTAAATTTATATCATTTTTTATAATTTTTCATCTAAAAATAATTTTAAATAATATAATTTAAATAATATTTAATTTATTATAATCTATTTTAAATAAAAATTATCAAACATAAATCACATTCATACCAACTTATTTTTATCAAAATCAATTTTACAAAATTAATTGTATACAAACATCAATTTATAAATATTAATTTAAACACACACTTGATAATTTCATTTACCAACATGGACCAGCTATATGCTTATAAAAGGGAAGCAAATCCTCTTTTAATTTATCATCAAACTCACTCAACTTCTTGCGTGTAAAAGAGAAAAAAGAGCAACAATGTTTTTTCAACTTGCACTTACTTTCTTAGTGATAACACTTTTTATGTACCTTCGTCCTACTCCAACAGCAAAATCTAAAGCCCTCCGTCACCTCCCAAACCCTCCGAGTCCGAAGCCCCGCCTCCCCTTAGTGGGACACCTCCACCTCTTGGACCCTCTCATCCACCACTCTCTCATCCATCTCTCCAAGCGCCATGGTCCCATTTTCTCACTCTACTTTGGCTCTTTGCCCACCGTAGTCGCCTCTTCTCCTGAACTTTTCAAGCTCTTCCTCCAAACCCACGAAGCCACTTCTTTCAACACTAGGTTCCAAACCTCTGCCATCCGCCGTCTAACGTACGACAACTCCGTCGCCATGGTACCTTTCGGACCTTACTGGAAGTTCATAAGAAAGCTCATCATGAACGATCTCCTCAACGCCACCACAGTTGCGAAGCTCAGACCCCTCAGGAGCCAAGAGATTAAGAAAGTTCTCAAAGTTCTTGCACAGAATACGGAAGCTCAAACACCCGTCGACATCACCGAGGAGCTTCTGAAATGGACCAACAGCACCATCTCCAAGATGATGCTTGGGGAGGCAGAGGAGATCAGACACATTGCCCGCGAACTTCTCAAGATTTTCGGCGAGTACAGCCTCTCCGACTTCATCTGGCCCTTAAAAAAACTCAAAGTTGGCCAGTACGAAAAGAGGATCGACAACATCTTGGGCATGTATGACCCCGTAGTTGAGAGAGTCATCAAGAAACGTCAGGAGATCAGAAGGAGGAGGAAGGAGAAGAATGGCGAGCTCGAAGAAGGCGAACAGAGCGTGGTCTTCCTCGACACCTTGCTTGATTTTGCAGAGGATGAAACCATGGAGATCAAGATCACCAAGGAACAAATCAAGGCTCTCGTCGTCGTAAGTATCGTGCATGCTCCTTTAATTTCGATGAACAATAATGTTATTGACTTTAATTTAATTTGCGTGTGCAGGATTTCTTTTCTGCAGGAACAGATTCGACAGCGGTTGCAACAGACTGGGCGTTGGCAGAGCTGATAAACAACCCAAGGGTTCTTGCAAAGGCCCGTGAAGAAGTGTACAACGTGGTTGGGAAAGACAGGCTTGTAGAAGAAACAGACATACAGAACCTTCCATACATCAGAGCCATTGTGAAAGAGACGTTCCGCATGCACCCGCCACTCCCAGTCGTGAAGAGGAAGTGCGTGGCAGAGTGCGAAGTGGACGGTTATGTCATCCCAGAGGGAGCTCTCATACTCTTCAACGTCTGGGCCGTGCAAAGAGACCCTAAGTATTGGGAAAGCCCGCTGGAGTTCAAGCCCGAGAGGTTCTTGGAGAACCCCACAGAAGCAGGGGAGGCCGGGGCCGTTGACCTCAGGGGCCAACACTTCACGCTGTTGCCGTTTGGATCAGGGAGGAGAATGTGCCCGGGTGTCAACTTGGCCACTGCTGGAATGGCAACCCTGCTTGCTTCGCTCATTCAGAACTTCGACCTGCAGGTTGTGGGCCCTAACGGAAAGCCCCTCAAGGGTAAGGATAACAGGGCCAGCATGGAGGAGAGGCCCGGGCTTACTGTCCCAAGGGCCCACAACCTTGTGTGTGTTCCGGTTGCTAGGTCCACCGCAATAACAAAGCTCCTTTCCTCGTAAAAACTCAGCATTATGCCTTAATCATATAAAATAGTTTCAATAAGTGTGTCTGTTGCTCGACCACGACATTGATGACTATCAATGAAGTTTCACGGCATGGCTTCCATTCACTACTTCACATGTGCTGTAATTTCTTTTTTTTTGCCACTTATTTCAAAAGAAAATCGTCATTTAATTTAAAATATTTAATGTAATGCAATGTAATGCCTTGTATGTTTGTCTCTTCTCCATTGTTTTCACTCGTCGTCACCACACATACAAACTTCTATATTTAGAAAAGTTGTCTTGTCGAAGTGGAGAAGCTAATTATAATAGAATTGTAAGCATACAATGTTTTTTAATTTTCGTTTCCGATTGTTGATGCCAATTTGATGCCTTTTATCCCTATAGATGTTGCAGGCTATACATACCGCTCTATCAATGTTTTTAGTGTGAATATACCATTTATGAAACTACAGGTTCAATTTTTTAATCTCAATGTAATTTCCGCGGGGCTATATAAAATTGAATTATTTTCTTGTGCCGGAGTACACTAGTACTCACTTAAGGACAAAAAGGGGAAATCAACCTACTCAAACGACTTTAGTTTCACCAACAATAATAATAATTATTTAGAAAATATAACTCCTCCCAAAAGATTGTTTACAAAATTTGTTTAGTAGATGCCGTATAAAGTAAATAATAATGATGCTCAAGAAAGTGGGAAGTAAAATTTCTTTATTAAAATGTAAAAGATTCTACATATTAGAAGTAATAAAGTATAAACAAACTAGACTTAAGATGGTTCAGTAGAAATTTAAAGAGATCATAGAAAACTAACACTAATGAATTAAAACAATATATAGTAAAAAATTAACAAAAAAAAGTCACAATACTCGTTCACTTTGTGAGTGTGACTTAGCAATTGAAATATTAAGAAACTTATCTGTCTTAGCAAATTACTTGTAAGGATTTTTTAATTAGTGCTTATAATCGTACTGACATCTTCATCACATGTATTCAAGGATAACCTATAGGATTTCTTCTATTAAGGATCCCTAGGTATAAAATGTCTTGGAAGTACGGGTATTAATATCTGAAAGAGCATTGTTAAAACTATTCAACTCCAAATAGATAATTTAGATGCTCTGCTTGAGTCAGACTTGTAGTGAAATGGGTAAGAAATTTGATAAAGATATAAAAGTCAAAAGGCAAGGAATTAGACCATATGGCAGGCCTGTTAGGGTTACTAAATACACCTTGCATCATATTGTGTCTCTCACCCCTTCCAATATCATCCAAGCTTAAAAAAAAAGTTGATATCATCCAATATCTCCCACCCCTTCCAATTTCATATATGTAGGTTTGTCAAAGTTCTTGAAAAGACAAACTTGCAAAATCTTACAAGAGAAAGGAGTTTTGTTTATTACAGGAGTCTGACCACCCCTATGTCCTGTTGGGCTCTTAGTTCTATCGATCTCTTTGGCTCAGAATGAGATCATCTATAGTTATCAGGTCTTCGTTATATCATCTTGTTGAGGAGATGGATGCCTTCTTTCATCTCCATGAGCCTGTCCACCCCTCAAATATAGTTTCTCAGGTCTTCGTTGGAATTCGACTTTATTTCAGACTCTTGAAATGAGAAATATGCGTTCTTTTCTTAGCATCAAATTGTTATTCCAAGTGTTGGATTCGGTGACACGTCTTGCATCATTCTAACATTATCGTTTCCCAATCCAACCCCTTCCAATTCTATGTGAATCGTTAAAGTCATGTTTAAGGATTTACTTTGATGATTCATACACTTACCTGTGTTGCTCCCCTTGATGAGGAGTTTGCTTTTGAAAATCACATTAAGCTACTGAGCTTACGAGATAATAGAAAACTTCTTCCTTACTACAATGCAAAAGAGATCAGGAGGATAACTTTGCAAAAACTTTCCGTTGATGAAATATAATGTTGTATTTCTTTCATCTAAAAAAAATTAAAAAATCATTACTTCCCAAATGTCCAAAACACATTAATTTTTCTTGTCAAATTATAAAAAAAAAAAACAAAAAACAAAAAACACTAAATCAATACTCATAAACACCTTTTATTTCAACACTATCCCTGTCAATTTATGGATTTGGATCCTCTAAAGTTTGAATTTCACTTTAGAGAGTAAAGTGTGATTTTCTACCTTTGAATAGTTTCTCTTTCATATTTATTATTGGTCTCACCTATAAAATCAATGGTGAGATATCACAATTTACTCTCTAAAGTGAAATTCAAACTTTAGAGAATCCAAATTCTCAATTTATTATGTTAGTACTCATTAACAGGTTATCCTATCCCTGTTTCATTCGGTTAAAATTGAACATAACTACAAAATCCCAACCTAACTTAAACACAATGAAACCTATAAACTACATTAACTAAGAACATTTGGGATACCCAACCACACTCAACATGAATATAGTGAAGAACCATTACTACAATGAAAAAAAAGAAAAAGAAAAAGAAAAAAAAAATATAGATAAATAACCCTTAACTAATCAACTTTAAACAATTATAATTAATAATTGATAATTTTATATTTTAAAAAAATAAAATTTAACTAATCAACTTTAAACAACTATAATTAATAATTGATAATTTTATATTTTTAAAAAAATAAAATTTAAATAATTACTAATTATTGACAATTTAAAAAATAGAGTACAAATTTAAAAATACTTGTGGACTTCTTAGCTGGACCCTTTGTCGATAAACTAAAAGGATTGTAAAAAGAATCCAAAGTTGCAAACGGCACAACCACTTACGTGCAATAGAGGCAATTGTCTAAATGAGTCCTGAAACAGAAGTGTTGCTGCACAAAATTTTTAACTACACAAAGGAAACCATATAGCAGTGGCATTTAGGAAGAAAAAAAAAGGTGGAAGTGAAACCGACGAAGTATTTATGTTTGATTAGAAACCGGTTTGCATGCAACATTAGTTTGAAACACCGTCTTTTTTGCAAAAACGGGTAACATTTTGACACACTTCATCTATCCGAAACTCGATCGAGAAAACTACAACATAATAAAATTCAAAAACGGGTAATATTTTGACACACTTCATCTATCCGAAACTCGATCGGAAAACTACAATATAATAAAATTAGAACCTCAGACCACGTTAAGTAGCCAGCAGAATTACAGGCTGGACTATGGGAATTTTCTCGATAAAAGATTTTGCCTCATTATCCGTAAACACGCATAGAACCCAGCGACACAAATTGTATTTATATACACGCTTCACTCTTATGACCAGAAATATATCACCCTTAAGTCTTTAGATCTAAAATTAAATGTTTTATTTAGGATATAAACTTCGTGGCGGGGGTAATCCTTGACTTTGCCTATGAATCGGAGCAATCAAGATTCCCACAACAATTTTTAAGTATGTTACTCCACCTCACTAGTAAACCATATTCCTCTGAATTTAGGACATAATGATTATAATAAGAACATTTGGTCAACATTATATCTATGAGTAATTCAAAATCGAACAACAAAGAAAGCAGCATTGCCATTGATAAACAGATTTTACACCGTTAAGATCTTACAAAATAACAATTCCAAGACGAACCACATTAAAACACTGCCACTATCTACACAAACCCTAAACTATTCAGATCTTAAGCGCGCTCGCCTCTAATGCGCCTTGCGAGCTGAATGTCCTTGGGCATGATAGTGACTCTCTTGGCGTGGATGGCGCAGAGGTTAGTGTCCTCGAAAAGCCCAACGAGGTAAGCCTCCGCCGCCTCCTGAAGCGCCGCTACGGCCGAGCTCTGGAACCTGAGGTCAGTCTTGAAGTCCTGCGCAATCTCACGGACCAGACGCTGGAAAGGCAACTTCCTGATCAGGAGCTCCGTACTCTTCTGATACTTCCTGATCTCACGGAGAGCCACCGTTCCGGGCCTGAAACGGTGAGGCTTCTTCACGCCTCCGGTTGCCGGAGCAGACTTCCTTGCTGCCTTTGTCGCCAGTTGCTTCCTAGGGGCCTTACCGCCGGTGGACTTGCGAGCTGTTTGCTTGGTACGAGCCATTTTCCGATCACCAGATTTTAGTGTATGGCTGAAATTTGGGAAATGGGGATTTTTGTGAGTGATGAAGTGGTGGAAATGAAGAAGTTTGTTTATATAGTGCTCTGGTTTTTCGAATTTTGGGGCTCGTGCCGCGAAGGGTGTGAGAGAGGAATGATCGTAGCCGTTGATTTCTGTGCATCGCGGGGTCTAGAATGGACGGGTGTTGTTTATTTGGAGCTGTGTCTGCATGCGGATCGGTGACGTGGCGCGTTGATCGACTGGGGGATTGCTAGATGGAGACCGTTGATTTTATTATTATGTACTGCTGAGATGGATTGGATGGAGTGACGCGGATCGATGTTTGTTGGGAAAGGCGTAAAATACGGGGAAGTCAAAGAGAGTGGGAACTTTTCGGTTTTCACATTTTGGGCGGGTTCAAGACCAAATACAAGTGAACTTTGAGCCCATTTTGAAGTCATTAAATGGTTATTCATATTAACGCTTTGATCCATAAAGCCCATTATATTAGTCCAACGTTGAAGACATGAATTAGTACATTCCCCATGACAAAAAAAAAAAAAAACAGAAATATTAGTACATCCCCCAAAACTAATTTTAATAACCACATCAAATTTGAACTAGAAGAGACCAACATTTCTGTGCAATTTAATTTTGGTTGCTCAAAATTAAGTTTAGGGGAAAAGCAAACAAGAATTATATTTTCAAGTTATGTTTTAAATGGTAGATTATCAGTACAGTATAGCCAAAAAAAAAAAAATTGCTAGATTATCTTAACATGGTGAACCTGAATTTTCTTTTTTAAATGTTGTTCGTTTTGGGTATTCATATAACCCTGCTCTGAAAAAATAATAAACGTGCTACTTGCATTGTTTTTCTTTTCTTCTTTGTTCTGAGGCATCAAGAGGAGAGAGGAAGCCATTTTCCTTGTCATTTTTTTTAGGAGAAAAAAAATTAGAACAAACATTTGTTTTTTATAAATTTTCTTTTTCTCATTCTGAAGATGATCGGTAGGAGTTATCAGCACTACTGCAGAATAACAATGACCTTTTATCCTTTATTCGTTACAGAATCTCTTAAAGACTTTTTTTTTTTAAGAGATGGTAATTGGTCACTGACCAATTTAATAAATAGACCAAAATGCATGCATGCAAATTAAAATGAACAAATTATGTGATGATTTCAGGTATTCATCACCGCCCTCGATGCATGGAACCCCATGCATGTGGCTGGTTCTATATGGATGAGATGAGATGCTGTTATTGATTATTGATAAACAAAAATGATGATATTATTGCATATAATATCTGTTAATCCAACAGATAGAAAGAAAGATTAGAGACATCAAAATAAGGAGGAGGCGAATCTGTTGGATGGTAGTGGGAAGTGTGCTTTATTCCTTCCTTACCCTCCTCATCAATCTCTCATGCTTTCACCAAATACACCAATTTTCATTATTCATATTTCTCACGTATATAGCATGTAAAAAGGAATCACTTTTTTTTTTAATCTCTCTCTCTCTCTCTCTCTCACTTAGCTCCCTTTTTGTTTGATTCTACGTGGGGGGTTCTATGGCCTATATGCCTATTTCTGTCTTGGTTTCTGTTCTCTCTTTTTCATACATATACCACAGCATACATACATCTCCTTCGGTTCCTTATAGTTTATTGCAACATAAATTACACAATGTAGAATTATTGAATTAAGAAGAGGAGGAATGGCAGTTTATGCATGTCCATCCATTTGTTAAAATGTGGCTTAATTCGAAGTTTACCCTTCGGAGATGGAAATTCATTGACGCTATTGGCGAGGAAGAATAAACATTTTGATTCTCCCACTAAATAAATATCTCAGTGGATAGCCACGCACGTCATTGTCAATACTCTAAAATAATATAAGTTATTATTATTATTTATAGATTATCCTACGTTTACATCAAAGTTAATCACGTATAAAATATACATTAAAATATAAATATATATTTAAAATAAATTAAATCTTAAATATATTTATATATAAATACATTAGTGATTGATTTTAGTAACTAATTTTAATGTATAAATAATATTTTTGATTATTTATATACATTAGCAAAATTCTGTCTTTATTATTATTAATATATCTATTCTATGATTCGATTTGCCTAAATGTGGAAGAGAATGCAGCTGCACAAAGAAAAATATGATTAATTGCTGATATTTTAGTCCGACATTTAGATTGAATCAATAGAAATGATATCAATCATGGATGAAATTTGTCCATTCATTTCTTTGTAAATCGTGTCTCTTTGTTTATAACTTTAATTTTAAGAGCAACAATAATGTTCACATAACAACAAATAACATGCACTGTCGGACAATGCATGCATGATTTCATTCATCAGATGCAAAATGCCAAGGTCCGTTTCAACTTTCAATAACATCTATTTACCGTGGATTGGCTTAATCTGAAAAATAATAATTCTAGCGATAATTAATTAATATTAAATATGATAATTTTAAATTAAAATATATATTTAAATAAATCTTTAAAAAATTTTATATTAGATATTTTTGTTCTTAAAAAATTTTTATTACATTAAAATTATTGAATTTTATAAAAATAAGACATATAAATCTCTACTATAGTTATTAGATATGTTATTTTTATTTGGATAAATAAGTTTTAAAAAATATAACAGAAAAACTTATATGTCATATTTTTGTAAAGTTTAAGAATCTTAACGTAATAAAAAATTTTTGAAGACAAAAATATCTGATGCAAATTTTTTTAAATACCTATTTAAATAAATACTCTTTAAATTATTTAGACTAATTTTTTATTATTTTTTAAATATTATTATAATAAAAGTTCCTGAAAATTGTCCGAAACACAGTTATGTTCATTGGTTATAAACCATTTTTAATAACAGTTGTCAGTTTAATTAATTTATTTTTTTTAAAGAAATGTAAAAAATAGAAAAAGAAATAACAAATAAATTTTTTATTGTTTGAGAAAGATTATGAATTAATGAATAGGAGGAATGGTAATGAATATCTATGGGGCAGGGATCCTTCTCCTGTTTTTCGTTTCCATTCAAAAAATTATCTCCCATTTATGTCTATTTTGTCTTTATTTTTTTTTCCGCAGAAGAGGGCGGATACCTATAAATATTAAACTTAAAAAAAAAAATAACCATGAATATCCCTAGATTATTAAACCTATTCAATATTATTTAACTAAATTTCTAACGTACAAACTAAAATAAAACGAAATAGACAATTTTGCAACATAACAAAATTTGGTCGACAATTATAACTTTTTGATGGTACTTTTTTTTTGTAATAATACAAATTTAAATAATTAGTTGGTACAAATTTAAATATTATGCATATCATTAATACAAATTTAAATAATTTTGTTATCTTAATTACCTAATGTGGCGTAGGAGTATTGACATAAATATCTTTGCGTATAGATATATCACCATGCACTAACACATGAACACGTTGTAGGCGATCCGTTCCCATCCCTAAATGACAGTAATTCCTGCCACGTGGCCATAAAAAAGAGGTTTCATAGACAGACAACAATTGAACTTCGAGATTTAGTTTACACCTGTCCAATGGCAACAAAATCAGATAGGATAGAGTTCAGGAGATATTTTCTTTTCTACTGGTGGTAATGAAAATGTTTCTGTGCCCCACCACTCAACATGTAATTTCGTCATGGCACATCTATCCCGTCTTAGATGTTTCTGATCCACGAAGATTCAACTTGCCATTGCAAACTCTAAAGTGGTTCAACACAGCAGTCGAGAAGTATAAGCTGAAAGGGAACAAAACTTGTGAAGGCTGCATATTCGTCATATTGGTAGGACGCACTGACTATTAGTAAATTTAGTATGCCATTTTTTTATGTAGAACATAACTTGTAGAAAATTAATTTCCTATGCATTAGTTTCGAGAGTTCAGGCACTAGTACTGTTATTCGTATGAGATATACTAATATGTTGCTGAATTACTTGCATTTTTGTTGACTAATTTTAGATGTTTCAGCGTATGATTTCAGTTGAATGTTTCATGTCACTAGTTCTGTGTGCCTTGCTATATATCTCTTGTATACGCTAGCCGATGTTCTTCCTTGTGTAATGGGTGTTTTGTAAGAAAAAAGTTAGTTATAATTAAGTTTATTTTTTGTTTTAAATCGAACTTTTGTCTGAATGTGGTTATTTAAAATTGCAGCATCAAAAAGAGATTTTTTGGACAGGTTTGTTGGAGTTTTAACTCAATCTATTGGTAGCGATGTGGATGATTATTGTTCTGAGGGTTACCTGAAAATGGAGGTTGATCTCGGACGAGATCTTCTGTATTGGTCGGAGATAACGTGTCCGGCTGGCTGATGGCGGCCGGAGCTGTTGTATCCGACTTGTTGGATTTACAGCATTGCTGATCCTTGGTCACCGAAGGGTGAGGGGTACCTGCAAGAGACTCCGATGCTTAAGTTAGCATGTGTATTAAGCAGGTTTTATGTAGAATCAGAGTATGAGTTACACCTGGGTGCTCCAGTGTATTTATAGTAGTGTGGGCTGACCTTTCTGATAAGATAAGTTAGTTATCTTATCTTATCTTATCCTGTTTTGGATGAAGTCAGCTTATCTTCAAGGGAACCGCCTTTATCTCTATAGGCTGGGATTGCCTTTGGATTTGGGTCGTGTTCCTCTATTTGGGCCCTTTATTGGGCTTTCCTGTCGATTTGGTCGAGTTCTTTAGAAGAGGTCGGGTAGTCTGACCTGAAGAGGTCGGTCGCTTTGTCGCCAATCATCCCGAGTCGGGTAGCTCGACCCAGGGTATGAACAGTGCCTCTGCTTGAGCTCGTCTTCTTTTTTGAGGTCGAGTCCTTTGACTTCGATCTTTAGTGAAATTGAGTCTTGGGGTTTTCCTTTCCTGTTTGTTCGTCTGTCGAGTTGTTTTGCCCCTCATCCGAGATGTTTTGTTAGTAATCCACTCTTTTTTTCTTATTGTAAGATTTAGTTGGCCTCATGTCTTCTCGCAATAACGTTGTAGAGATGTCTTCCTAGGTTCCCGAGGGCATGGCCGATTGGGTGGACTCGATGGTTCTTATGTGTGTCTCTTTGGTTGATTCCGAGTTTTGCGCGCAGCTTAGGCAGTTTCATAGGGTCTGTAGTAATCCTGGTGATGAGAAGAATTATGAATTTGTCCCTCCCTCTTCTGAGGAGAGAGTTTGTTTCTCTACTCGGGTTGTTAATGATCGCCCTTTTTTCTATGCTTATGACTTCTTCTTTGGTCAGCTGGGTATCACCCTTCCTTTTACTGAGTTTGAGACCGACCTGTTATGGTCCTGTAATGTTGCTCCCTCTCAACTTCACCCTAATTCCTGGGGTTTCATTAAAATTTTTCAATTGTTGTGTAATGGTTTTGGTATCCCTGCCTCGCAATCTCTCTTTTTCTACCTATTTGTCTTGACAAAGCCTGGAGTAGTAAAAAAGAAGACAGCGTGGGTCTCCTTCCGATCTTCCCAGGGAAAGAAGGTCTTTTCCATGTTTGATGAATCATTTCGTGATTTTAAGAACTATTTTTTCAAGGTCCGAGCTGTTGAAGGAGCTCGGCCCTTTTTTCTGGATGAGAATGATGAGCCCGCCTTTTCCTTGGAATGGCAAAAAGATGTGAGAGTGTCCAGATATACGTGGAAAATGTTAGATGAGGCTGAGCGAGCTTTTGTGACTGTCTTGGAAGAACACTGGGGTCAATCCCCCTATCTTGATACAAAGAAATTTTTAACCAATCCCTCTCTTCTTCAAACTGAGCTGGGTTTTTTGCGTTTCCTTTGTTATCTGTTTATATTGCTTGTGAATGCCTTTCTGACTTGTAGCTTAATTTCTTACTGTTGTGTCTTATTTGCAGAGGCGATGAAGAATAATGAATCCATGAAGGCTTTTAAGAGGGCACAGAAGGCGACTGCTGCCAAAAACATCTCGGCTAAGGCGGCCGGGGAGGGATCTTCCCAAGTGCGTATGAAGCCGTCCATGCCGAGTTCTCCCGGGATGAGGAAGGTGATCCCTACTCCCCGAGTTCGTTTGGCTGACCCTCTTCCAACTTCTGCTGCTCCTTCTGTCGCTCCTCCCAATAAGAAACAAAAAACAGTTGAGCCCTTCGACCTCGATGCTCCCGACTTTAATACTATTGAATTTGTAGATCAGCAAATCGGCCCCTATGGCGCCCTTTCTATAGACGATATGTCCATTCTTCATCATTTGGAATTTATGACCCGAAACAGCATAAAGATGGGGTATATGGAGGCTGCTCTGCACCGAACTGGTCAGAACCTACCTCTCCATGCCACCAAAGCATTTATGGAGGAGGCAAATCAAGAGTTCGACCGGATGAAGGGGCTGAAGGAGGAGCTCAAGGTGAAGGTGGCCAAGTTGGAAAAAGATCTAGAGAACGAGAAGGCGAGTTCCCTTTCTCTAGCAGCTTCTGTGCGGTTGGCCGAGGACACGGCAATGATGCATAAGGATAGTTATGTTACGTCCTATCGGGAGGTGATGCCCCTGAGGGGGGAGCTGGAGAGTGCCCGGGAAGATTATTCTGAACTTCAAGGTCATCTTGTTGGCAGCGTGACTGCTGCTTATGAGAACCTGAAGGAGCAAGTTCGGGTTATTGCTCCCGAGGCCGACCTGACCCTCTTCAGCCTGGATAATGTTATCAAGGATGGCAAGATTTTCCCTGATGACGAGGATGATGATAATGTCGAACTTCCCCCTGTGTCCTCTGCTAAGGTGTCGACTTCTGCTGTTCCTACCGAGGTCGACCCTTCCGCCTCTGATCCTGACTGCCAGATCTTAAACCGAGATGACGGTACTGTGGATGTTGTTCCTCTCCAGACTCGCCCTCCGCCTCCTGCTAAAAAGTCTTCTGACCCTTAGCTTCATTCATTCTGGATATTTATATAGTTGGCCTGGCTTGTGGGCTTTTTAAACTCTTTATGTTTTGTTAACTGCTGACACTTTCTTGTTGCTTGCCTAGCAACTTTTATTTTTGAAAAACAAAAGGTAGCTCGCTTAGCTTTTTAAGGTAGGTTTTGGTGGCCTCCAAGGCTTTTATAACTTTTTGTAGACTATATCATGCTTTTTGTGCTTGATTTGGTATCTCTTCTGTTTTCTGAGAATGTTGGAACCTTGCAGCTCGACCTTTTTGGATTTGCTTTGTACTTTTGTAGCTTGAATCCTTTGTGGTTGTGGTTATGTGGGTCTAACTTGTTTTTCGGTTTTTTCGCTCTTGCTTGTATTTCTGTCGATCTATAACCGATTTCTTCAAGTTAGTCTTCCCAGTTGTTTTGGTAGTCCTGTTCCGGTTTTCTTAGGGGTTACCTTTGTAACTTGCTTTGTAGTAGGGCGACTTCTTTACGTCGTTCTTTTCTAAGTTATTTTTGTAATCTTCTTTCTTGGATCTTTGTCAGATCTCTTTCAGGGATTGCTTTTATAACTTTTTAGTAGTAGGAGTCCGACTTCGTTATGTCGGTCTCTTTTGAGTTATTTTTGCAGATAACTTTTTAGTAGTAGGAGTCCGACTTCGTTATATCGATCTCCTTTAAGTTATTTTTGCAAATAACTTTTTAGTAGTAGGAGTCCGACTTCGTTATATCGGTCTCCTTTAAGTTATTTTTGCAAATAACTTTTTAGTAGTAGGAGTCCGACTTCGTTATATCGGTCTCCTTTAAGTTATTTTTACAAATAACTTTTTAGTAGTAGGAGTCCGACTTCGTTATGTCGGTCCCCTTTAAGTTATTTTTGTAGTCCTCTTTTTTGGATTTGTGTCAGGTCTCTTTCAGGGACTACTTGTATAACTTTTTTGTTTTGGGTTGACTTTGTTATGTCGGGCCCTTCTAAGTTAAAGTAATCCTCTTTAATAGGGTTGGCCAGACCTCTTTCCAGGGTTTACTTATAACTTGGGTTGACTTGGTCCGACTTCTTAATGTCGGCCAGTCTTTAAGTTATTATTTTAGCAATCTGTAAGACCTCGTCAGGTTCTTTTTTAGATCACTTTCGATAACTTCTTACATTATTCTATGTTCATCTTTGCCGATTTGTAGAAAGTGGTTGTCATCTCTAGATCGTCCTTTGGGTGAATCGCGTTTTCACCTTTATCAGACGGTTATCTTTATCGTGATCGTATAGTGAAATTATTTTTTTCACTTTCTGCCGATCTGTTGCTTTATAATCGGACAATGAATACTTCAGATTAATGCGTCTTGAAATCTTGTAGAATATCTAAAATATATATTTATTTAAAGGAAAGTGCAAATATGTACATTTGGGAATTTTTCATCCCTTTATGTCGAATAGTGTTTGAGTCTCAACTTGGTGCCTCATTAAAAAACATTTTCAGGAAAAAGAGTGCATCCAATGGTGAGATCTTTTACTTTTCTAGCTGTAATACCTTCTTAGGTTGCAGGCGTGCCATGATCTGGGGAGCTCGCGTCCATCGAGTTCGGACAGTCTGTAGTAGCCCTTTCCGAGTACTTTTACAACTCGGTAGGGTCCTTTCCAGTTTGCTGCCAACTTTCCTTCTCCTGGTCGAGTTGTTCCAATATCATTTCGGATTAGGATGAGGTCGTTCGCCGTGAAACTTCTTGGCACTACCTTTTGATTATATCTGGAAGCCATTCGACGTTTTAGTGCTTCTTCCCTGATCCGAGATCTTTCCTGAATTTCAGGTAGTAGGTCGAGTTCTTCCTTCTGAAGTTGAGAGTTGGCCTTTTCATTGTAGTGGAATACTCTGGGTGACCCTTCCTCGATCTCTATTGGGATCATTGCCTCCACTCCGTATGCTAGTCGAAAGGGTGATTCATTTGTCGTGGAGTGTGGCGTTGTTCGATATGCCCATAGGACTTGCGAAAGTTCTTCGGCCCAAGCTCCCTTTGCATCTTGTAGTCTCCATTTTAACCCTGCCAATATGACTTTGTTGGCAGCTTCGGCCTGTCCATTGGCTTGAGGGTGTTCGACGGAGGTGAACTGGTGCTTTATATTCAAGTCGGCTACTAGTCTCCTGAAGCCTGCGTCTGTGAATTGAGTGCCATTGTCTGTGGTTATGGAGTATGGAACCCCGAACCTCGTGACAATGTTCCTGTATAGGAATTTTCGACTTCTTTGAGCGGTGGCGCTGGCTAGGGGCTCTGCCTCAATCCATTTTGTAAAATAGTCTACTCCGACTATGAGAAATTTTACTTGTCCGGATCCCTGGGGAAGGGTCCGAGAAGATCAAGTCCCCATTTTGCAAATGGCCAGGGCGAGGTTACACTGATGAGTTCTCCTGGCGGGGCGATGTGAAAGTTGGCATGTTTTTGACATGGTGGACATGTCTTTTCAAATTCTGTAGCTTCCTTCTGTAGGGTTGGCCAATAAAATCCCGTTCGAAGTACTTTTTTGGCAAGAGCTCGTGCTCCGAGATGATTGCCGCACATACCGCCGTGTACTTCTTCTAACACTTCCTTTGTGCTGTTGGTCGGCACGCATTTAAGTAGTGGTATTGAGATCCCTCTTTTGTACAGGATGTTGTTTATAATAGTGTAGTACTGTGCCTCCCTTTTTAATCTTTTCGCCTCTTTTTCCTCCGTGGGGAGCGTCTCTGCTTTGAGGTAGTTAATTATGGGGGTCATCCATCCTTGGTCCTGACTTGTGATGGCTAGGATTTTTTCTGCTTCCGATATTGACGGGTTCTGTAGCATTTCCTGGATGAGGCTTCTATTGTTGCCCCCTGGTTTGGTGCTGGCTAGTTTTGAGAGTGCGTCAGCTCGGGCATTTTGCTCGCGGGGTATGTGGTAGATTTTATATTCCCCGAGTTGTCCGAGCTGTTCCTTGGTTTTATCCAAATACTTTTTCATGGTGGGATCTTTAGCTTGATAGCTCCCTGTTATTTGCGAGGTGACTACTTGTGAATCACTGTAAATGTTGAGTTTTTTAGCTCCAACCTCTGTAGTCAGCTTCAAACCGGCTAATAACGCTTCGTATTCCGCCTGGTTGTTTGAGGCCGGGAACCCGAACTTGAGGGAGAGCTCAACTTGGGCTCCTTGGTTGCTTTCTATTATCACGCTTGCGCCGCTTCCAGTCTTATTTGAAGAACCGTCCACGTAGAGATTCTATTCTGTGGGGGTCTCCGAGGCATCTGTGAATTCTGCGATAAAATTGGCTAGGTATTGTGATTTAATGGCCGTCTGAGCTTCATATTGGAGGTCAAATTCTGATAACTCGACTGCCCATTGTAAAATTCTGCCTGCTAAATCTGTTTTATGCAATATTCCTTTTATGGGCTGGTTGGTTCGAACCTTAATAGTGTGAGCCTGGAAGTACGGGCGAAGTCGTCGAGATGTTAGAACGAGAGTATAGGTAAACTTTTCTATTTTCTGGTAGTTTAGATCGGATCCTTGTAGTGCTTTCCTAATGAAGTAGACAGGTTGTTGCCCACTTTCATCTTCTCTGACTAGTGCTGAGGCTATTGCCTGGCTTCCTACTGCGAGATATAGTACGAGTGGTTCTCCTTCTCGTGGTCGAGATAAGATAGGCGGTCGTCCTAAGAACTCCTTGAAGTCTTGGAAGGCTTGTTCGCATTCTGTCGTCCATTCGAACTGTTTTCCCTTCCTTAAAGTAGCTTAGAAGGGGAGAGATCTTATCGCTGCCCCTGTTATAAATCTGGATAGGGCGGCCAATCTCCCGTTGAGTTGCTGCACTTCTTTGACACAGGCCGGGCTCTTCATGTTGAGTATGGCTTGGCATTTATCCGGGTTTGCTTCAATTCTTCTTTGTGTGAGCATGAAACCTAGGAATTTGCCTGCTTTTACCGCAAAGGTGCACTTTGCCAGATTAAGTCGCATATCGTGCTTCCTTATGGTGTCGAACACTTGAGCCAGGTCAGACAATAATGTATCTTCGCTTTGTGTCTTTATCAACATGTCGTCCACATAGACTTCCATGATCTTTCCAATGTGGTCTGAGAAGACTTTATTCATCAGCCTTTGATAAGTAGCTCCTGCGTTCTTGAGACCGAAGGGCATTACGATGTAGCAGTAATTTGCTTTTGGCGTTAAAAACGAGGTCTTTTCTTGATCTGGTGGATACATGGGGATTTGGTTGTATCCCGAGTATGCGTCCATAAACGATAGGTATCTATATCCGGAGGAAGCATCTACCAGAGTGTCGATACTTGGGAGTGGGTAAGGATCTTTTGGGCAGGCTTTGTTGAGATCGGTGTAATCGGTACACATTCGCCACTTCCCATTTGATTTTTTCACCAAGACGACGTTGGCTAGCCATAATGGATACTTGACTTCTCTTATGAATCCTACCTCCAGTAGTGCCTGTACTTGCTCTTCCACCACTTGGGATCGCTCTGGCCCAAGTTTTCTTCGTTTCTGCTGCACCGGCCGAGATCCCGGATAGACCGCCAACTTGTGGCACATTAGCTTGGGGTCTATACCTGGCATATCTGCGGCTTTCCATGCAAAGAGATCGACATTATCGCGTAAGAATTGTATCAGTAATTCTTTTGAGTCTCCTCTTAAGATCGTTCTGATATTAGTTGTTTTGTCCGAGGTATCTCTGATCTGAACCTTTTCTATCTCGCCTTCCGGCTGTGGACGGAGTTCTTCTCGTCGCTGAACTCCGCCAAGTTCAATTGTATGAAACTCTTCTCCTCTGCCTCTGAGGTTTAGACTTTCGTTATAATAGCGGCGTGCCATCTTTTGATCTGCTTTTACCGTGGCTATCCCCTCTATAGTTGGGAATTTCATGCATAGATGTGGAGTTGAGACTATTGCGCCTAGTTGATTGAGTGTTGTCCGACCTATTAGGGCATTGTAGGCTGAACTTACGTCGACCATGATGTAGTCTATCTTGAGGGTCCTGGATTGGTTCCCTTTTCTGAAGGTTGTGTGTAGCGATACGTATCCCAGTGGTTGTACCGGGGTATCTCCTAGTCCGAACAGACTATTCGGGTATGCTCTAAGCTCCTTTTCGTCTAAGCCGAGTTTGTCGAAGGCTGTTTTGAATAAGATGTCGGCAGAACTTCCTTGGTCTACTAATGTGCGGTGTAGATTGGCGTTTGCCAGTATGATAGTGATGACCATGGGGTCGTCGTGTCCCGAGATGATGCCGGATGCATCCTCTTTAGTGAATGTTATCGCAGGGATGTCGGGTGCTTCCTCTTTTCCCTCGACATGATATACTTCTTTGAGATATCTTTTTCGGGATGATTTGGAGATCCCGCCTCCTGCGAATCCCCCGTGTATCATGTGGACGTGTCTTTCTGGTGTCCGAGGTGATCGCTCAGCTCGTCCGTCATCTTCGTCCCTTCGTCTCTTTCTTTGGTCATCATCTCGGGTAGCCAGAAAGTGATCTAATCTTCCTTCTCTCACCAATTTTTCTATGATATTCTTTAAGTCGAAGCACCTGTTGGTGGAGTGCCCTCGAACTCGGTGGTATTCACAATATTCCTTCCGGTTTTCTCCTCCTCTTTTGCCTTTGAGTGGCCGTGCTGGGGGAATTTTCTCCGTATGGCAGACCTCTTTGTATACATCGACCAGGGATACTCTGAGAGGAGTGTAATTATGGTATTTTTTTATTTTCTCCCCTTGTCGATCTTCTTTCCTTTTGGATTCCTTGTCTTTGTCTCGGTAGGAGGCCCTGGATTTTGAGGTTTCTCCCAGCCGAGCATTCTTTTCCATGTTGATGTATTTTTCTGCTCGCTCCTGTACTTCGTCTAAGGAGGTGGGGTACTTCTTTGATATAGATTGGCTAAAAGGTCCTTCTCGTAGGCCATTGATGAGTCCCATGATGGCGGCCTCTGTTGGTAAACTTTGTATGTCCATGCATGTTTTGTTGAATCTTTCCATGTAGTTGCGGAGATTCTCCCGATCTCTTTGCTTGATCCCTAGTAAACTGGGTGTGTGCTTGGCCTTATCCTTCTGGATGGAGAATCTGGCCAGGAACTTTTTGGCCAGGTCGTCAAAGTTTGAGATAGACTTTGGAGGTAAGTTGTCGAACCATCTGATCCCTGTCTTCGTGAGGGTTGTTGGAAAAGCTTTGCAGCAAATGGCATCTGAGGCGTCGGTAAGGTACATTCTGCTTCTGAAATTGCTGAGATGATGGTTGGGATCTGTGGTGCCGTCGTACAAAATCATATCCGGGAGTTTGAAGTCTTTTGGAATTTTGGTTTTCATGATTTCCCTGGTGAATGGATCTTGTTCTTTGCGTGAATTTTCCTCAGGAGTAGTCCGAGGAGTTTTCAATTTGAGATCGGCTTCTAATTGCTGTAGTTTTTCTTCCAATTCTCGACGTCGCCGTACCTCTCTTTGTAGATCCTTTCCAATTTCTCGTTGTTGTTGGGTTTCTTTCTCAAGTTGTTTCAAGCGATCTTGAAGCGCCTCTATTGCTCCCGGATTTGATGAATTTTTATCTCTGTTGGATTCCGAGGTGTCTTTCAGTTGGTGTCTGCATTTTTGTGCGGCGTTCTGTTTTCTAGATCTGAATCGTGGTCGTTGTCATGGCCGTCCGCCATGGTGGTGGGATGACTTCTAGGTTCCCCGGCAACGGCGCCAATGTTCTGAGGGTTACCTGAAACTGGAGGTCAATCTCGGACGAGATCTTCTTTACTGGTCGGAGATAACGTGTCCGGCTGGCTGATGGCAGCCGAAGCTGTTGTATCCGACTTGTTGGATTTACAGCACTGCTGATCCTTGGTCACCGAAGGGTGGTGGGTACCTGCAAGAGACTCCGATGCTTAAGTTAGCACGGGTATTAAGCAGGTTTTATGTAGAATCAGAGTATGAATTATACCTGGGTGCTCCAGTATATTTATAGTAGTGTGGGCTGACCTTTCTGATAAGATAGGTTAGTTATCTTATCTTATCTTATCCTGTTTTGGATGAAGTCAGCTTATCTTCAAGGGAACCGCCTTTATCTCTATAGGCTGGGATTGCCTTTGGATTTGGGTCGTGTTCCTCTATTTGGGCCCTTTATTGGGCTTTCCTGTCGATTTGGCCGAGCTCTTTAGAAGAGATCGGGTAGTCTGACCTGAAGAGGTCGGTCGCTTTGTCGCCAATCATCCCGGGTCGGGTAGCTCGACCCAGGGTATGAACAATTATCTAAGTGGACATCCGTGTGTTTTTTTTTTTTTTGAACTTATTATATGGTTTTTGTCTTTTATACAATATGTCTTTCCCACTCAAAAAGTTTATATTATTGGTCCTGCAATGAATGGCCGAAACCGATTTTCCTTTTCTTCTTTTACCTTACTACTTGTTAAGTTATTTTTTCTGAATGCCAAAAACTTTCCCCCATTGCTTTCCAACCTTTTACCATCTTGAACAATATCTGGTGCTAACTGTTCAACTTAAGAATATATTCACGCTGTTTTTCCTTCATGTAGAACATAATTGGTAACCATCCTCTGTGCAGGTCCTCTATTTTCAGCAGTTGCAATACGGTCAGCTCGACAATTGTCATGAGCCTGAGCCATGGCTAGCTGCGTGGACCTCGGAGAGGCTAGAAAAGAAGGCCCAATACATTATACCCGAGGTACTCATTTCTATCTGGTAATCAGTTACTTTATGCCAGTATGTAAGTGGATGTTGCTTCCGAGAGGACTCAAGATGTTTCTTATGTTTGCTATTTGGTTGTTTCTAAATATGTTTTCCAATTTCAGATGTGCTGGGTAGTTGTGGTTGACCCCGTGTGTTTAAGATGTGAATGGTTTTTTTTTCTGTTTCTGTCAATGACTCTCTTCATTTCTTAAATAAGGACCGCCTCTTGACTAGACAGCAGAAAGGTGAAGACATAAAAGGTCGGTCACTACAATCTGAAAGGAAAAAATCGGGGAAAAAAAGCACCACAAAGGCGTGGACGAAAGGATTCGACGCCGCCAAGGGTAAGCACGTTTTAACGGCTTAGCATTTTAACAAGTTTACTTCGCTGTTGTTAATTTGATTCATGCTATTACTAAAAACAGGGGAGCTCCATCGGTGGAGAGAGCGAGCAGGTAGCAACGAAAAGACGACCAAGTGGACGCACAACAAATCCACTTCCAACTAGAAGAAGTTCACGGCACGGAAGGATAAAAAACTAGCCCGAGGGTGAGTATACGTTTATGGTTGTGTATGGTTTAAATCCTGAACTAGCTTAAATAAGTTTAGAAGGTTCATTTCAATGTAATTGGATGTTTCTTTACCTAACATATTCAATATGCGTAAAACAGCCCAACAGGGGAGCTACAAAAAAAAAATGAGTGGGCTAAAAGGGACCGATCACGTATGTCCATCCCAAAACAATCAAAAGAAAAATATCTCCCAATGAGCATAGATGATGATGAGGAGAATGAGCCTCTTGCTAAGAGGATGTGTCGACTGTTTAACCAGGGAGTTGCGACTGTTTAACCAATGTGTCGACTGTTTAACCAAGTAACCGAGCCTACCAACGGCAACCTCAATCGGGATAACGCTCCCCATGAAACACCTATCTCTAGAGTTCCCGATGCAGGAACACTCTCCGTAGCACTAGTGCAACATGAAGAATATGAGTTCGACGGGCAAGTTTCCTAAGCAAAACTATTTCATTTTGTGGTCTATTTTGCTTGTTAGTGAATTAGGAACTTTATCCATATAAAACTAACTTTTCTCTAACATTGGTTGAGTTTCTTACAGTAATCCCAATTTCCTGTCAATGCGAGACCCCGAGAGTGAAAGAATATGGCAATACTTTGAGTAACTGTAGAATACGAAGCCACTGCAGATCGTGATGCCAACCACTCCGTCTTGCATGACTTCTAGTCCACCGAACCAGAAGATTTCACCGGGCATGACTCGGATGGAAAATAAGTCTACCCAATATACTCCTATAAAGGTGCATCCATTGCTAAAGGGGCGAAAGCTGGACGAGGATGATGAGCGATTGCGACGATGGGTTGCCAATGGTTTGATGGAGAAAAGGCAGGTCGTGGCGTCGTATGAAGGAAGGCAACATCTAGTATTGGTCCGAGAGGACATCTGCACACTGCTACGGCACTGGGTCAACAGCAACGTAAGTAGAACATACTAACACTTTAATAGAATGAATATGGTTCTTAATATATATCATGGCTCATAAAGATGACCCTAACTCAATTAAAAATTTATCGTGCAGATTATTTAGTGGATGTGTTCAACCTTTAATGACTCAAAATCATTGCAGTTTAGGGATGACTTCTATTGTATTCCTCCAGGAATTTTGGTATGCATGAATTTGTGGATTCTCATCGTTTATGATTTGAGGTCTGAAACTAAATAGTACTTTTTTTAACAGGAAACTGTGTTGCAAAAAAGGAACCTAGATTCCTTCAGGGAGGTTCCTACCGTTAGTTATGTGGGGATGGGTCCTCACTTCGGTGATGATTCTAGATATTTTGACAAGATAGCAGCTTTCATGCGAAAATGGGTAAGTCAATGCACTAGTTGAACAAAAACTGTATGGTTCTTGCTGTTTGATGCCATTGCACGAACTAATGCTTGCATGTTGATGTTTTGGTTTATGTGCTTATGACACCGTATTTTTTGGTTGGATGTTGCTTATGATAGGCACTAGGATATTTCTGTTCATTGCCACTTGGTTGGTTCTGTATATATTTTTGAGATGTGATTGGATTTCGTTTCATTAGATGTTCGGAAACACGTTACATGTGTTAAGAATTTCGCGACTATCTGTATTTGGTGACTAACTTGATCATGTAACTGTTTTGATATCTCTGTTTCCATCGCAGTGGTTTGTCCCAGTCTGTATCGATCGTCATTGGTGGATGTATGCCTTTGAGATTGCTCAAAAAAGGCTGTGGGTGCTGGATAGTATGTATTCAGGAGAGCATAATGATGATAGATCAAAAATACATGCTTATGGGGGAAAGTATATGTCCACCAATTAGTGCACGGACATCCTCAGTAGTTGTAAATGTGTTATTGCTAAAGTGTAGCTGCTTTTTAGGGGAGAATCATTGAAGACATAGCTAAAGTGTCAATGCCCGCATATGAGCCCACGGAGAACGGCCTACCTCGTTTCTATCCCAGCGTCCTAAAACAACATAACAGGTCAGTTAAAATGACACCTATCAATAATCTTACTAGCACTTCACTTGATAATGATACTTAGTATCATGGTTGAAAATAATATTTCTGTTTGTACATGTAGCTATGATTGTAGTGTATACGTGATCAAGTTCATGCAGTTTTGAAGTTTAGAGAAATCCTTGCAGCTTTGGGACAATGTGAAGTTAAATACTCTGTCACAATTAAGTTGTACCTCTTTCTGATATATTTCTTTCTCAATTTCAAAATTATCCACCCACACGGAATTGCCATGCAGGACGTTTTACAGGAGTTTCGGAAGGAAATTATACTAGGCATAGTGATGGGTCCCCATAATTCACAAATTGGAAAGGCACTGCATGCATTAGACAGCGATCCTGTGCGGCGCAACCAGTCAAGAAAAAAGACTAAGGTTGTAAGATCACCCTTCACAACACCGAGCACGAAGAGCATGCTGCAGCGTGCATGGTTACCCACTAGAAAGCCAAGAAAAGGGGGAAGACAACGAAAAAAGACAGATGCCTAGGTTTATGATTTCATATTGATGATGTTGTTAAGTTGCTGGTGACTTTATCCAAAAACTTTAAGTGGATGATGCTTCTAATAGGCATTAGGATGTTTCTTTTCTTTGTAAACTGGATGCTTCTGGATCTGTTTTCCAAGTTATCACGTGTTAGGCATTTGAACATGTGTGTACTTCATTGAGAAGTGAATGGCTCGTGTTTTGTTAGATACTCCTCACCAGGTTTCATGTGTTAAGTAATTCAGGATTGTCAAGCAATTTGTTCTCAAATTGTGAATGTTTGTAGTTCAATAAGCAATGCATTTCCTTTTTATACTATTTAGTCAACTCTGATCGGTGTATATACCCCATTTATTTATGACTATATGTAAGTGGCACTTCTTTCCATTTACTAGCGTGGTGTTAACTAAATGGAGGCGTTATTTATGTTTTTATCATTGTTTTCTATTGCTGAAATTATGAAGTTGCTGGAACTTTAAGCATTGCACGACCTTTTGTTGTAATCAGTCTACATGGCCGATTCATTTTCGTTCAGGCACTGCTGACTTTAACCAAGATTTTAAGTGGATAGTGCTTCTGATATGCATTGGGATGTTTCTTTTCATTGTGAATTGGATGGTTTGGTATATGGTTTCTTTTTTCATGTGTTAAGCATTCACGAATGTGTGCACTTCATTGAGATGTGAATGCCTTTTGTGCTTTTTTTTATACTCTTCAACACTTTTCAAGGCGGATGTAATCCATTTGTTTTTTGCGAACAAATAAGTGACACTTCATTTCCTTAAAACCATAAAAGTCTCAAAACCTATAATAATCAATAATTGGGTAAAAGATAACAACAGTCATGCTTTTGTTTCTTTCAATGAATACTTCATAACAGTATCAATTCAAGTGACAAAACAGAAAAGGGCAGAATTTATTCAGTTGTGTCTAAAGAACCAAGAAACCTAATTAATTATGACAAACCACCCACACCAAAAAATGTACAACCACAACCAAAGGATAACTATATATGCCTAAAAGAGTTCAATAGGTGCATGGATCCGCCACCATCCGATGAATTCCAAGTAGTAGAATGCTCAAATCTTTTATTTATAGAACCATCATGATCATTATCTGTCTGAAGGTCAACAATATCCTACAAGATGCACAATACAAAGAAGAGAACAGCACATATGAATCAAGAACATCATTCCATAAAATAAAATTTAAAATATACCTCACTTCTAGCACATACCGGATGCGATTTCCTCTTCCTTTTTTGCATTGACTTCTTAATTGACTTGTCAAACTCTGCACCAAGTCTCTTACTCTTCGGCCATCCTTTGGTTTTAACTCTTGAGGGCATTAACACCACCTGTACTCTGTGTGGGCATGGTATTCTGAGTCGCAGCAAGAGTAGCGAAACGCATGCTGGCACGGTAACCAGTCAGCTTGGACTTTGCGTCCCAAAGGGCAGCTCGCAAGATGGCTGCTTCTTCATCACAAGCAACAAACTCCTAAACAACGTTATAAAACTCTGAACACAGACGCCTGAACAGGTTATGGCTTTCATCGGTCCGAGCCACGTCATGGCTACTCTTAATGTAAGTGTGCTTGCGGATGACATTCTTACTCCATCAAGGAAGAACATAGCAGCTCGGTACTGTGTCAACTCTGTAGTATGACCACACCGCAAGGGTGTGGCAACACAATATACCAGCGGATTCAAACTTGTTACACTCGCACCGACCCTTTTGACTCAAAAGGTCAAACTCTACTGTGAAAGTATGGTAGACAGGCTTCACCCAAAATACCTTCTGCTCGTCCACTTTAATAGAAATTGTATCTCCCTTTTGTTCAGTTGATCGAACCACGCAATTGATTTTTTTCTTACCTCCAGCTGAAGGACCCTGAACATATTACTGGTGTATTCCTGCTGAAACTGTCTCTCAATGCCTGTGCTCCCTATACATGGGATGACTCCTTTCGAGTCCGTAGCATCATCTTCCAGCTCCTTCTGCTCCTTGTTTCCAAGCACATTGTCATATTCATGGACGAACTGAACCAACCCACTCTTGCAATGCAGAAATCCCCTATAAAATGCGTGCATACTTTCACTGCGTTGTGTAATCCTCATGCTGGCCCAAAATTCACTCTTGAAGAATATTGGAACCCACTTCCGCCGATTCGCATAAATGTCTGCCCATAAAAAAAGCATAAGAGTGTCGCTTATACACAACATGATAACAGCTTCCAAAGCACTGATAAAACAAATAAAAAAATATCCAGACAAACTATGAGTAAAAACATCTATTTGTGTATTAAAAAGAACATCCACTGACTAGTAAGGTAGAAAACTCAGCTACATTTCTTAGAAAAAACACAAGAATGGAATCAAGCTAGCAGAAATAATATGAAGTGAATAAATAGGCAACATGAAACCAACAGATGGGATTTAATTTAACGATCACGGACCTGCTAACCATCTGTTCTGGCCTAAGTCAAATTCTTTGATGAAATCAGCCCAATCAGCTTCAAACGAGTCAGGCGAAGGAGAATTCCACACAGTGTAATTCATCATTGCATTCAATTCTCCGTACCTAGCGTAGCTACCGAGCTTGAATTGTGATTTCTTCATTATGTGCCAGATGCACCATCGGTGGACAGTATCAGGTAGGACCTTCCTAATAGCACTAGTCATCGCCTTGCACTGGTCAGTGATGATCCCCTTGGCGCAGTCCCGACGCATTTCACCCACTGCGTGAACACCCACTCAAAACTAGGGATCTTCTCGCTCCTAAGTAAAGTACAGCCAAGAAGAGTAGACTTCTCATGGTGGTTTACACCGACAAAAGATGCAAACGGTAGACCATGCCTAAGAAAACACCAAAAACAAATGTGAGGCAGAAAAACAAATTTAACAAATAATTGCTCTTGCAATTCACCAATAAGTATACAGACCTGTTTCTTCTATAATTGGTGTCGAACGACATCACATCTCCGTAATATTCATACGAAACCCTGCACCTTGCATCTACTTAGAGTGCGCTCCTAAATTTATTAGCATCGTCAACATCTATGGCATAAAAGAAGTTGTGATTGATCTCCTTCATTCGAACGAAATAATTCATCATCCCCTTGAAGTTCGCATTGTCATCAAAGCATCGGAGA
Organism: Arachis ipaensis; assembly: GCF_059453495.1. Taxonomy (NCBI): domain Eukaryota; kingdom Viridiplantae; phylum Streptophyta; class Magnoliopsida; order Fabales; family Fabaceae; genus Arachis; species Arachis ipaensis. The sequence continues at coordinate 133,517,485 of NC_142438.1, forward strand.
TTACTTGTGATGTAATTTCTGACATCCTTTTTTGAAAACTCAGGTTTGAAAACCCACCAACCTCATTTGCCAGTGCTAGATACGTCTTGTTGGGTCTTATGCCAGCCTCGTCGTTATCCGTAATGACGCACTTAGCATGCATGGTCAACTACATATACTCATGATAGTGGATACCTTTCTTAGCCGAACAGGGGTGAGAATGCCTCAATTCTAACCTAGACACAACCCAACATTCATTCTCCCTGTCCAGCATGACATACATCCTTGCTCTGCATCTCGTGGCTGTTATTTTGTTTGTCTGAGTTGCTGCCTTAACCCGAGATTCCCTCTCGAGTGCAGTGAAGTGATTGATTAACGGGTATCTTTGATTCCTTCCGCGTCGTGTTGAAGTTCGTGTTCCTGACTTTAGTTACGAACCCCACTTTTTTTGCATAATTTGCATAAAACTCCTGTGCCAAATGCAACGAATCAAAACTCATTCTTATGACTGGAATTTCCTCTTCACTAATCCCACTATGATCCGGTAACTGTAAAACCAATTAACAGAACCAAATACAAATTAAGGCTAGTATTAACGTAGTAACTATAACGCGGTAACAAATAATAAGTCATAATTCATACCTCGTGTCTCAATTCCAACTCATCCTTGCTCATCACAATGACGTTAGTAACCTTGTCGCCCTTCAATTAAATATACGGGAAAAAACTTTTACAACCTAAAGAACCTTAATATATAATGAATCATTCAAATAAAAAACATCAACAAAATAGTGCAATGGCATATGGGAGTCAGGCATAATTTAATAATATCAATTCTTTGGATTAGAACATGCTGGGTAAGCATTTGATAGCAATCTAGCTTACTTTAATAATTTCTCAACTAAATATAACACCGTACCAGAATTTTTCAAATAGATAAAGTTAAAAAATATCTAATTAACATGAAGAAACAACATTCACATATTACGTTGTGATCAAATTACCTGCAATACAAGAACAGCCCATGCAACATACCTTAGACCCCTCTTGCTCTTGAATAACAACTTCACCCGCACTCAATTCTTCATCGCCTTGGGTTGAATTGGTCAATGTGTTGTTCGATCCACCCACCGGGGTTGAAAACTCCATGGACGATGTTGTGTGGTTCCGGAATTCTTTCACCGCAACAGCCGCTTCTTTGTGACGAAAACACTTGGCGTGATCGTCCTTGCGAGTGTTCCCGTTACCGAGTCGGGAAAAACACTTGAGCCGCGATCAAGAATGTCACCTTCAATGGCGACTTCTGGACTTTCGAAGTGAATGCCTTGAAGGAGAGAGTGGTGGCACGGACTAGTGGCGGCAATCGGGAACAACAAGAACGATTGTCAACCGCAACCCAACATGTGGCGGCACGGACCGATGGATACCGAGAAAAGAGCGCTGCTTGGATGGTTGGATGGAGGAGTTGGGCGTCGCTTGGGATAGAGAGCTTGAATCGGGATGCCGCTGCTTGGAAGAGAGGGTGAAGAATCGGGATTCGTTGAAGCAAACTTCCGTGATCCCCGTAGCTAATTTTTGAACGTATCATTCAAAAACATAATTTGGGGTGAAAAGCAATTAATTCCAAATATTATAAATTAAAAATGAATAAAACTAATTAAGATCATTATAATTAAATGAGTTGTTCAATTCTTGGCTGATTAAAAGTTAGTTCCATATACTTTTCCAAAAGATATTTGAATAATTTCACTCTAATAGGGATTTAGCGGATCTCTATGAAGCAAGTACTTTAGTCCCCGCCTCCATTCTCGTTTATTTGTGAAGATGGATTTTTGTCCCCGTAAAGATTTAGCGAGTCTATATTTTCTTTTCCGTCACGGATAATTCCCATAAATACCCGCAGATTCGGATTTTTTTTTTCCAGTTTCTATTAGTGAGTGGTGACTAGGTAGCATTTGGTTACTGTCCATGTCCCTGACATGGACACGGTAACATACGACATCCGTTTTGTTTGGCGAGACACAAAAACTTGATGGACATGGAAAGACATAGATGGATATAAATACAAAATTTGTGTACCATCTATAAGTTTTAAACAACCAATTTGGGTTGGTCGAGTGGTCAGCTCACTCATCCGCTTAAGCAAGTGTCGGGAGTTCGAATCCCGCCTTATGTATGTAGCAATCCATTAGCCAGCGGCAGACCCTTAAATGGAGCTCATATCTGTGACAGATTAGTCATTGACCTGTCGGGTTGGGGGATACCGTGGGCAATCAAAAATCTATAAGTTGAAACACTAAGACATAGACACAAGACTTATTTTCTTCCCTTTAAATTTCAATGTTAACCCTAAACGCTAGTAATGTTTCTTATTCTCTCTCCTTCCCTCTTCCTTCCTTCATCTTCTTCTGCCTCTATTATTTTCCTTCAGTCACTCCTCCCTCTGCCACCGCTACTCTTAGCTACTCTTCAAGATCTGTCGCCCACAATTGAAATAGTTGCAAAGTTGTCGACGTTCAGCCCTCATGAATAGAAAGTCATTGTGCCGTCGCAGAGCCATCATCGTCCACCCCTCGCGACCCAGCAACTCACAACACCGTTGTCATCCACCCCTTGTGGCCTAGCATTTTGCAACGCCCAGCTCTTGTGACACAAGAACATTCGTGTGCCGTATCTGCTCATTTTTTTTTCCATTTCACAATTGCCATTGCCATTAATTTATAGCCGCTATTGCCTTCTTCTTCCTTTTTATTGAGTAATCCCATCTCTCACATTCTCTCGATTTTTTTTTAATTTTAATTGATTGTTATTGTGATTACTAGCTGCTTTTCTGTCAATTTTTTTTTTTTGAGAGAGACAAATAGTTATTGTTAAGAAATTTATTTTAAGAATTTGTCAATTATAGATGATAATGATAATAATAATAATGATAGTAGTATTGATAATAGTCGTAGATAATAGTGGTGATAGTAGTATTTTTTTATAAAAATAAATTTAATATTTCGATATAAATAAAAATTTAGTATATTATTGTGTATATTATTACTAAACACAATATATATATATATATATATTGTTATATTTTTGTGTCTGTTTATTCTTTGGTGTCTAACACTTCGGAAGAGCCATCTGAATGGCCGCACTTGGCGAAGTACGTGGCCTTTGTTTGAAAAGTGCGAACCATGCATTATGGAATATTGGAATTTGGGCAAGTTGTCAAACAAGGCTTCAATTTAATTTATTGACACAAGTCAAGTAAGAAAATACTATACAATTACAATAACTTAAATAAAGAACAAATTCAATTTTATATTTATTAAACTTTCCAAAAGTTTCCATCATTATTTTCTCGTCCCAATGTTTTTCCCCATCTTCTCCATGTCCTTTCCATGGTAATATTCATATTTAGAATGAACATGACACATATATATAAAATATAAAATATTTTTAAAATAAATTATAATAATATTTTAATATTTTATTAATATTAAAATATAAATTATTTTTTAATTATTTTTAATATTTTTAATTATATAAAAAATTTAAATTTTTTATTTTAATAATTACTAATATATTATTTTAAATTTATTTTAATAATATATATTAAAAATAAGACTCAATACATTAACATATAATAATATTTAAGTATATTAAAATATATCTATAAATTTTTTTTTTATTTTTTATTAAAATACAATTAGAGATAGAAGACATGCGTATTGAATGAAATATCGATAATATATGGTATCTAAGATTTATTTAATATACAGACATAATAACTTAGTAAAGTGTACATATTTCATAGATTACTGTAATTGTGACATGCGACAAAATTTGTTTTTAAATTAAATTGCAAGAATAATTAATCTACACTGGTATTTTCACCTATAATAATATTACGAGAATATAAAACTTTTAAAATTATATCCATTTTGTCTTTACATTATAAATTATGACAGAAAAAATTTATAAAATTAAATTATTTTTACAAAAATGTCATAAAAGACAAAAATCTCCATCAACTTAAAAGACCCGGATCTATATATATATTATTTTATTAATTTTATTTTTTTGTAAAATATAAATACAGAAAGAGATATAGAAAGATAAAGAAGAAAAAAGAGTGAGAGAGAAATTGCTAATTTTAGAGAAAAATATTTTATTTCAATTGTAATAAAAAAATATCTAGTAGTACATTTTAATATGTCAAATTAGTAATATTAAATATAAATTATAAGTTATATATAGAATGAAAAAGAGTGAAAGAAATAAAGAAGAGAAAAATGAAAGAAAGGAATTTATTAATTTAAAAAAAAAATTTATCTCAAGTTTAATGAGAAAATATTATGTGACATATTTTAGTTGTTAAATTAATAATACAATATACCTATATTTTTAATTTTAATTTTAACTTTTATTTAATTTTAATTGTAATTAGATAATATATTATATGTTTTAAATCTATGAAACACGGACACTTCGTTGAATTGGCGTGTCCGTGTGTCGAACACATTTCGACACTCATCAACACTTGTCCAATACACGTGTCTGTCGTGTCAAACCGTGTCTTAATAAAAAGTAAAAAAATTATTCTCCAGACACATTTGGACACACCTAGATACAATTACGTGTCAATGTGTCCAACCTTATTCTTAACAAGTATTCTTAAAATGAGTTTATAAATAATATATATTATTTTTATTAAAATAAAAAATATTTTAAATACTTTTATATAGTTAAAAAAATATTAAAAATAGTTAAAAAATTATTTTATATTTTAATACTAATAAAATATAAAAAAATTGTTGTAATTTTTTAAAAAATACTTTATTTTTTATATATATTGTGTCCCGTGTCTTATAAAATTTTAAAATTTGTGTGTTCGTATATTCCGTATGTGTCGTGTCCTATGTCAATGTATCATAAATTTTAATTGTTAAATTTATAATTAGTTATTGATAATGATATATTAAAATAATAGAGTAGACAGAAAAATAAGAGAGACAGACAAAAGAAAGAGAAAAAAAAAAGAATTCTTTCGTTTTAAAAAAAAAATATTTGATTTTAATTTGAGAAAAAAATATTATTTTAGAAGAAAAGAAAAGGAAGGTTTTTATTTATTATGATATTTTTGTTTCGCTTTATTATTATTATTATTATTATTATTATTATAACTCTTTTACGAAGATGTATTCATCGTTCACAGTGGAGTCACCATTGCTTTATTGGCTCAGCACAGTGAGGAAGAGAATGAGAGAAAGTCACTAACACAAAAAAGCTCTCTCTCTCTCTCTCTCTCTCTCTCTCTCTCAAGTTCCAAACCCTTTATATTTTCCTTGCCTTATCAATCTTTTTTGGTAAGAGATAGAGAGAGAGAACCGAACTCTTTCTTTCTTTCTTTTCAGCTCAAAACTCACACCAGCCATTTTTATTCTTATTTTTATCTCTCTGGAAAAAAAGTGGTCTTCACAGAATCTCAGGTAATAATATTTCCTGTGTTTCAGCCTTATGCATAATCACACCTTTTCAATCGATCTCCTATGTTTTGTTGCGCTTTTATTATGGTTCATCCAATTTAGGTTTTGGATTTTTCGATTTCTTACTTAATATTGACTTGGGTCGGTTTTACTTTCTACCTAGTGGATGATCCTTCAAGCTATGATTATGAGTTTATTCAAAATTGGAGTTCATTTTGGTGCTTTGCTCATCCTTTTGCTTTGTTTGTAGTGAACTTTTTATTTTCAGTTTTGGGTACCGATTTGTGATGATGCGGATTCTGAGTAATTTGATTGCTTCGATCTACATATTTAGATTTCATTTTTACATCGGTAAAGGGGTTTGAGGTCTTACTATGTGTTTAGTTGATCAGTGAAAAATGGAGGCGAATTTTTATGTTGGATTCTTAGTTTTAAAATTTATGGAGTTTTTGGGATTGTAGAGTGGATTGGAATATGCTTCTGATCATGATAACCCTACCTACACGTTGCAGAATCTTTTGGACTTTTTCTGTATGTGTTTTATTTGTGACGAACTGAAGCTCATTTTGTTAGGAAGAGCTTGAGGCAGAGCAATGAAGAAGGTTTCCAAGACCAGCTGCAAGTCTGTATCACACAGGCTCTTTAAGGACAAGGCAAAGAACCGTGTTGATGACCTGCAGTTGATGTTCTTAGATCTGCAGTTCGCAAGGAAGGAGAGCCGTACAGTCGATGCGGCTGTCCTTGAGGAGCAAGTTCATCAGATGCTTCGTGAGTGGAAGGCTGAGCTCAACGAGCCCTCGCCTGCTTCTTCTTTGCAGCAAGTAAGCTAATATAGTGGACTTCATTTGATATATCAATCATGGGTGCTTTCCTTTCTAACCAATATTTGCCAATTGTGATTGGCATGTATAAAATTGAATGACAATGTTAGTGGTAAAGCTGTGATTGTGAATTGTGATATTTAAATATAGGGTGGCAGTCTTGGGTCATTCTCCACAGATATCTGTCGATTGTTGCAGCTTTGTGAGGAGGAAGATGATGCATCTAGTCCATTAGCTGCCCCTAAGCCTGAACCTAATGATCAGACGCAGCAGATTGGGGGTAAGGTTGTATTCCAAGAGGTGAGAATCTTTTTCCCTAATTGGGGTTAATCATATGATATAATCGGCCATAATAACTATCTGGTCTTTGTGGCATGCACTGTTTAATTGTTAACTTTTTTAAGTTTATCTGTTTTTATTCAGTGCATTAGTGTAACTTCTTGTATTATAAATCAGGGGTGACTCTGGCAATACAGGTGTCTAACATCATGTCAACATTGTCATGCAATATGTTTTCTTATCACATGCAATTCTTTTGGGTTATCCTTAGTAAATTTTACTTGATGAACCTGGCCCTTGAAATATGGTTAGGAGAAAATTGGAATTGTTGATTCTGACTATTTTGGACCAACTAAGTAATGAGTAAGTTCTTGAAAGTGATCAAACCAAAGATTTGTGCTTCATTTTGTTTTAAGGAGGGGCTTTTAATTTGTTCCTTGTTTTTTGGAGTTGTGCCTTTTTTCAATTTTATAGATACCCCCCCCCCCCCCCAAAAAAAAAAAAAAGTGGAATTCTACGTGTATTTTCATCCATTATATCAAATATTGTATCCCATCTGTAATTGTAATACGTATCATTGGTTTAAATGTAAAGCAGGGTCAGCAGCAACATGATTTCCCATTGGTTGATGAGCGCAAACACTCCATCTCAGGAGTTCAAAATGTGGCAGCTAACAACCTGGAAGGACCTGCTTTAGAATATCACCAGTTTGATTTGCATCAGGACTTTGATCACAGTTTCTATACTGGTTTTAATGGCATAGGTTATTGTGAGGAGGATGCTATTCCTCAAATATCTAGCTACCTGCCAAGTATCTGCCCTCCGCCTTCTGCTTTCTTGGGCCCAAAATGTGCACTTTGGGACTGTCCAAGGCCTGCACAAGGGTTGGACTGGTGTCAAGACTACTGCAGTAGCTTTCATGCTGCTCTAGCCTTGAATGAAGGGCCACCAGGTATGTCCCCAGTTCTACGACCAGGGGGCATCGGTTTGAAAGATAATTTACTTTTTGCCGCTCTTAGTGCAAGGGCACAAGGAAAAGATGTTGGCATCCCAGAATGCGAGGGAGCAGCAACTGCGAAGTCTCCATGGAACGCACCAGGTAATATCATCTTTTTTTCTTTGGCTATCATTTTGGAAATGTACCAGGCACAGAGGTTGACAAAGTTGTCCTTTGTGATTACTTCACTTCTTGTTTGATGCAGAGCTCTTTGATCTTTCTGTTCTCGAGGGTGAGACTATCAGGGAGTGGCTCTTCTTCGACAAACCTCGAAGGGCGTTTGAGAGTGGAAACAGAAAGCAGAGGTCATTGCCAGATTATAGCGGACGTGGTTGGCATGAATCTCGAAAGCAAGTGATGAATGAATTTGGAGGTCTGAAGAGATCCTATTATATGGACCCGCAACCACTGAACCATTTTGAATGGCACCTCTATGAATATGAGATTAGCAAGTGTGATGCATGTGCTTTATATCGGTTGGAACTAAAGCTTGTTGATGGGAAGAAGAACTCTAAGGCAAAGGTTACCAATGATTCAGTTGCTGATTTGCAGAAGCAGATGGGACGGCTTTCTGCTGAGTTCATGTCTGATAACAAAAGGCCTGCAAAAGGCAGAGCTAAACTTAATGCCAAGGTTGGCTTAGGTGGTGTCTATTCCTCTTCAGGCAGAGTGGCTCCACTAAATGGAACATATGATTATGGTTTAGCTGCACCATATGACTATCTTGTTGATAACATGGGCGACTACTATGGAACATGATCTTCTTAAAGGGATGCGTTTGATGATGCATTCAGCTTGGTTATACGTTATTCTGTGCTGGGTTTTCTTTGTCCTCTTTTATCTTGGTCCTTTTATACTTTGATTCTTAGTAACAAGAATACAAGGTCATTTTTTTGCCTTGTTGAAGATATTGTGAATAGCTCATTCTCACTGGAATGCGGCTGCAGAGGCTGCTGGTTGCTGAATTCTAACTTCGGGAGATGATCACTTGCAGCAAAAAATTGCTGTATATCATTTATGATTAGCAACTTGGTGAATGTTAGCATTATATTGTCACCATCAGAATTGACCTATTTAGGTACAAAATTGATGTATTCAGCGCTGACTCTATTTTCCAAACCATGCTAATATAAGTCATTTACATTATTTTATGTTATCAGTTACAGGACAAACTTTTCGAGTTACATGATGTTGGATGTGTAATAACTAAAAACATGTTTCGGTTCCTTTTTTGAGTAATTTTTCAAACTCAAAAAGGAATTGCAATTTTAAAGTCACCATTGATAGATCTACCTTGTGTTTCTGTTGCACAAAATGGGTAATGCTAGTTCAAATTTGAGCAATTTATTAGCAAAAATTAAGGATTTGCCATCGATGTATAATTCAAATAAAGGGAGATTTGGTTGGTTTTAGAGGGGTACCTGGTTATCATTAAATGTTCTCTCATTATAGTTAAATTAGTTATGTTGAATGGAACAGAAGATCGAATGGTTAAGAATGAACATTCGAGACGATAATATTTATTGTGTAACGGAATTTATTATCAAAATGATGGTGGAATTTCGTGTTAGGTAATTTAGACATGTGATGTGAACCGCAAGAGATTGTAGATCATTTGGTTATGATGATAGGTTAGTAGTCATGGGCAAAAAGAAACCTAAGAAGATTTTGTATGAGATGATCAGAAGATAATTAAGTATAAGTGTGCTTATTTTGGACATGAACATTATAGGACACAATAATATCGTTTAATTTATATAGCCAATCTCATTCAAAAGACAAGGATAACACTGAAAACCTCGTTGTAATGATACACTTTCAGAACTACGTTTTATTAAACAAACGTAACACGTAAGACCTCGTCTTTCCTTAATGGGAAACATAATTAGCTATTTGCGCATTGACACGAGACAAACACCCATTGCAATAGCAATTATTCTCATTGTTTTAGCGTACGTGTAGTTTTACAAACTCTATTAAAGAGTAACATAGGAACAAAACATGTAGTTGCACCAGTAGGAGCCGACACAAATACAGAAATTTCCATCCACTACTGCTCGAAATGGATTCTTATAATCACACTACTAAGCACCATCATCTTCCGGGTTGTTCACCCGTTCACATTCATCAATCCATTCACTGTATCTGCATTGTTCAAATGAAGCTTCTTGAGTCAATCAAGTGGTTGTGTTTGTAAGACAAAGCGAAGAAAGAAGGGGAAAGGAAGAGGTTTTCTATAGAAATATTTGACTTACATGTCTATTGGTTCAGATAAAGCTGCAAAAGACAACAAACATTCCAGGATCATCAGCAGAATTAAAAAACAAACTTGAATATGAGTTCAGATGATCGGTTAAATTGGGGGGCTAAAACTTTAATGTTTTCAGAAACAAACCTGTGACAGTAGTGCTAAAGCTCTCTTGGCAAATCCTGCAAGAAGCTTCCCCTATCAAGTTCTTCATATCACTGTTCAAAAGAATCCCAACAATTAATCCTCTAAGGAAATACAAAGCATGGAATCCTCTACAAACGCTAAACGAAATTGCTTACATTCGGCATTCGACACTGGTGCCGTGATTGCAGAAAGGGCAGCTGAAAACAGTGTCAAGCTTATCCATTCGCTTCTTTGGAGGTGGCTTTGCTGATGATTTCCTCTTTCCCATTGCTCAAATCCTGATTTTTACATAAATGTTTGAGCACACAAAATCAAAGCTAGAAACTTCAATCAATCTCTCAAAAACTTGAATTTTTTTACAACATTATTCAAACTATCTAACCACCAAAATTCAAGATATTTTTTATTTCCCCTCCAAAAAAACACATTATTAAACCAAAAAGATTGAAATTGAAACTTGTTAATTCAATGAACCCTAGAATGCACATAATGAATCAATGATCCGAATCTACAAGTACAAGCAATGGAAAGGCGAATAGAGAAGCAAGAACTAAAGATGAATCCAAATCCCAGCCTTTTCCCCATTCGTTTTGGCGAATTATGTGGATCAAAACAGCGGCAATGTAAACAAGATGAAAGGGAAAACGTAAGCGATAAGGGAATAGAAAGCATACAGAAGTGGAAGATGAAACAAGCGCAGGCGATGAGAGAGAGAGGATGTGATTTGAGAAATTGAATGAATGAATGAATGGAAGGAAGGAGAAGGGAGAAGAGGAATGGGTAGAGAGTGGAGACAGCAAAAGATTGTGTTTTATATTGGGTTGTCAATCCGACGCGTAATGCGCTCATTGTATCATTCATATCATCCATCATCAGATCCATGATTCGCTTCACCTGGTCATGGTCCAGGTCAATTCATCATTTTTTTTTAAATAATCTTTTTAAATTACGTACTTATTTGGGTATCACTCAATTCATAGAAAAAAATTTCTAATAAAAATATATATATTTTTTAGTATATTTAATAAGTTTTTAGTAATAAAAATAAAAATAAAAAAAATAAAAAAATGTTAATTTAAAGCTTGTTTGGACCTTATTTTTAAAACAGATATGTTTTTAATAATTTTTTTAAAATTTTTTTTTACAAAAATAAAAATAATTTTATTTTTTAATATCTCATATAAAAGATTTTTTTATTTTTATTAATTATGTTTGGATAAAATAAGATAAAAATATTTTTTTGTTTATTTATTATGTGATATGTGAAAAATATTTTTTTTAAGAAAAAAGATTTTTTAAAAAAAATGTAAATTGTAATTTTTTAAAAAAGATTTTTTTAGTGATTTTATTTTTACTATTAAAAATTTGTCAAATATATTAAAAATAAAAAAATATTAAAAAAATCTTTTTTATCAGTTTAATGAGGCTCAAATAAGCAATTATCAGATAAAGAACTCTCCTCATCTATGATGCAGACACTGACACGTATACGGGACACATCGACACGCAAATTTTAAAATTTACATGACACGGAGACACATGTAAAATATAAAGTATTTTTTAGATAAATTATAATGATATTTTGATATTTTATTGATATTAAAATATAAATTAAAAATTTTAATTATTTTTAATGTCTTATTTTAATTATATCAAGTATTTAAAATATTTTTTGTTTTAATAAATAATAATATATACTATATTTAAATTTATTTTAAAAATATATGTTAAGAATAAGACTGAATACGCAAACACGTAATTGTATTTAGGTGTGTCCAGAGTGTTCGAAAAAGAATTTTTTATTTTTTTATTAAGACACGGTTGAACACAACAAACACGTGTGTCAGACGAATATCGATGAGTGTCGTGTCTAAAATATATCCCACACAAATACGATAATTCAGTGAAATGTCCGTGCTTTGTAGCTCCTCGTGCTAATCCCATGTGGAGATTTTCCGTGGGATAAAATTAAGAAAAATATTGTGCAATGAAGAGTGAATTATTGTTGATGATATGCATCATGTATGATAAGTTGATAAAAGACATAAACATTACATAGACGATATACTTATAGTCGTATATACACATGAAGTTTATGTTAGATAGTTTAATAATTTTATAAACAATAATGCGGTAGAAATTCCATAAATATAATTTTTATTAGTGTAAAAATAATCTATTTTTCTTGCTTGAGGTGTTTTTTTATTATACTGTAATGTAATGTTTTATTAATTAAAACAACTATCCATAAGATAATTATGTTCTTGAAAAATTTATTATTTAAAAAATTAGATTTTTGTTTAAAAAATTTAATCTAAAAGAAATAAAAAAGAGTTTTAAAATCAATTTAACTTATTAGGTAAAGAATTTATTACAATATTTAATTGATAAATTATTCAAAAATTAATTAAAAAACTATATTTAACAAAACCAAAGTTTTTTATTGTTATTATTATAATTGTTATAGTTTATTACTTCATAGACCAATTCCTATTTGTTGGATAATATTCACAAAAACCTCAAAGCTGTCAACAGTCAACACTTTTTAAAAAGTGGCCTAAGCACACCAATAAAATCCAACAAATAAATTATCATCATTAAAAACAAGTTAATCCAACGTAATTAATATTCATGATATTGACAATTGGACACAATTATACACACACTGCTTAGACATAGAGCCTGTCTACGAGTGGGGTAGCAACGCTAGTACGCGTCACCTTTCCTCTAGTGCCACCATGCTTCTTCAGCACATGAGAAAAAAATTTCCCTTCATCACAGTAACATGATCCGTTATGTGCTCAAATAGTTTCTACTGTTGTTCCTAATTCTATTTCTACTTTTGATTTTGGAGAAATGCTTTGGCTCAAATCTTAGCAAGATAGGCCTTTAAGTTTTTCCTAATTTTTTTCTTTTTTCCCCTTCAAAAAAGGACATGTAATTTAAATTAGAAAATAGCAAATTGGTTTTTTTTCCTCTTTATAATATTATTTGCTCATCACTCATTAACATCAGGTTAATAGTTAAATTTGTCTTTGAAAAATCATCTATTCTTCAAATTAGTTCTCAAATGATTTTTTCAGTCATATTAGTCCTTAAAATATAAACTTAAGTCAAATTGGTCATTCCGTTAGTTAGACGATGACGTGTCACGTTAAGTGTCACGTATCACCAGATGATTAGTTGACGTCTCAGTGACACCTAGCACGTCACGTGTCACTTGACATGTAAAAAAGTTATTTATAATCAAAATAGTCTCTGAAAGTTCAAACATAAGTCATTTTTATCCCTAAAATTTTAAAAATTAATCAAATTAGTCCTTATATAATTTTTTTATTTTTTCTTCGTAATATTAAATTAAAAATATTTTTTCATAATACTAATTTTAATATTATTTTTAGACCTTAATAAACAAAATTTTCTTTACATAAAATAATAAAAATAATTAAATTATTATAAAGTTATTTTATCATTTGTATTTTAAAATGTTACCTTTTCAAATTGTAATTTTTTTATAGTGAAATTTTTTTATTTAAACGAATTTATCAAATTATTGTTGAGTATATATTTAAAAATTTAATATTTTAAATCTCACTGAATAATATAGTAGTTATTTTAAAATTTAAATCTTTTAAATTTTTTAAATTATAATTTTTATTATTATTTAATTTATGTGATAGAACTCAATAATTAAAAAATCGATTTGTCGAATCACTTATTGAATCATAATATGAAAATGGCTTAAAATGGTTTAAAATGCCCTTTATTATGTGCAAAACAATTTAAAAAAAAAAGGCTTAAAAAATGTTTGGAGTATTATAAAAGTTTGTAATATTCTAGTAATTTAGGTAAATACTGGTTATAACTATATTTTTTTTAATTTTTAAATTATTATTGATTATGTAGAGTATTTCTTTAATGTCCTAAGTCATTAGGACATTATAAATTTTTATAGTACTCCTAACATCTTTTAAGCTATTTTTTAAAATTATTTTGTATAGAATAAAATATTTTTTGTGGTATAATTTAAATAAATTTATTTAAAAAATTTATTAAAAAATATACATGAGCTATTAAAAATGGACAAAAGAGTATTGTATGAAATTCGAATTGATAGCTCATTAATATTTTAAAGAAGTCTTGTAATTAAATATTTTGTTAGTTTTTTTTAATGCATGAAATAAAATATATATTTTTTTAATTTTTAAATTATTAATTTTTTTAATTAATTATTAATTTTTTAATAAAAAATGGAAAGAATTAAATCATGAGTAATTCGAATCTGGCCAATTCGAATTAATACGTGCAACGTGTGTAAATATAATTCGAATCACCCTGATTTGAATAGTTTGAATTACACTAATTCGAATTACATAAAATTAAAGTTATATAAATGACTCTTAATTGATTCATAAACCAATTTTTAATTTGACGAATTTCCATAATTTTTTTCTCCCTTGACTTAATATAATAATTTGCCCTTGACATGACATATTATTTTTTAGAAAATATATAGATAAATATAAATCGCTACAGAGGTACCGCGGTTAATATCTTTTAAGCATTCCATCAAAAATCGCTACACACAACCCAACGGAAATTGCTACATCACTACCGCAATTTACATCCAAATCATAATCCATCGTACCCATAATTTCCATAAAAAATAAGAGGCATTTGCGTCTTCAATGTATAGATGTTATATTCTGATAATATTGAAAGGCAAACAATTTATTTTAATAACTTGCCCTAAATTTATCATATAAGACAATCTCATTCTTTATTACCATTCAAACTATTACTACTATTAGGACTTACAAATTTTACATAAGTAACATGACTAGCATCAGTATTGTTAATCAAGGTGGCATCATCAAAGTAGGCATATTACTTTCGTGTGCATTGTAAACACTAATCACCATAATAGAGACAGGCATAATTACAATGGACAGTAATTCCATTCATATTTGCTAAAACTGGATTATTTAAAACGCTACTAATCACCATCATCTTCCAACTGGATTCTTATAATTACACTACTAAGCACCATCATCTTCCGGGTTGTTCACCCGTTCACATTCATCGATCCACTCACTGTATCTGCATTGTTCAAATTAGGATTCTTGAGTCAGGAAAAAATAATAATAAATAAAAACCAAACAAGGGAGGTAGAGGCGGAGCATAGTTTGCAGATATAATTGTTGAACTTACATGTCAATTGGCTCCGATAAAGCTGCAAAGAAAACAAACATATAAGACCACTAGCCTCAGCCACATCTAATTGTGCAAATAAATATAAAGATTAATAAACCCAGTAATGTATGACTTTGCATTTTCCAGATCAACAACGCTTAACCAACCAACCAGAAATTATTATTTATTAGCTTTGACAATAGATCTTGTTTTCTTTCGAAATTTCCTCCTATTTTCAGAATGGCTTGACAATATAACAATGAGACAAGTCTAAAACGCTTCAAAACACACACCATCCCCAACTTCATCAAAAGTATGATAAGATCACCAAGATAATATCATCAGTTAGTGGTATGGAAACAAAAGCCTATTTATCAGTCACCAACTACTTTAAATAAATATGATAAATGTAAACCACAGTACATTAAAACCAACCTGTGACAGTAGTGCTAAAGCTCTCTTGGCATATTCTGCAAGAAGCTTCCCCTATCAAGTTCTTCATATCACTGTAAAAGAATCACAAGAATGAACTTTGAACCGAGTAGTATCAATATTCTAACATATCAAATGGCGGCTTCCTGATTGATTTCAGTGATACATAAGCCTTGAGGTCTTTATGCAAACGGCATACTTTACAAAAATACATAAAAATTTGCTTACATGCGACATTCGACACTGGTGCCATGATTGCAGAAAGGGCAGCTGAAGACAGTGTCCAGCTTATCCATTCGCTTCTTTGGAGGTGGCTTCGACTTTGCCTTCCTCTTTCCCATCCCACAAATCCTGATCTTCATACAAGTGTTTTCAAGCAAGCAAAAGAATCAGTAAAAGAAAACAGTCAAAAAAATTCCTATGCATTTCCTAAAAGGCTAAGACTTCAGAATTTCTTTCTAAGTTCTGAGTTTCACATGGAGTAACAATCTGCAAGCCATTACAATTTTCCAGCAATTCAATCAAATAGGCAATTTCTTTTGGCTCCCTTTCTATGATTAACACTAATTAGAAATTGCTCCCAAAACAAAGAATCCTACCAGAGTACTGTAATTTTCGGTTGATTATAAAAAAAATTGAAAGAAAATTCCGATTTCCCCCTGCAGGCTGTATCTAATTACCAGATTTTTAATAGCTAACATTCACAAACCCTAAACAACACAAGCCCCATCATAGTCCTCTCTCCGAATCCCCTTCCCCGGAACACCAGAAAAAAGGTACATAACAAGATTAATACAGGAAAGGTTGAAACTACTTCATTTGACTTCTTGTTTACACAAATTTTCAAGCAGGAAAAACAAACAAAAAAAAAAGAAAAAGAAAGAAAGAAAATGAAAATTACAGATGAATTCTGGAATACATACGATGAAAAGAAACCCAAAGCAAATAAGGGATTAAGGAAAGAGATAACGTACACAGATCGGAACAAGAAACAGCACAAAAAGAGAATGCAGCAATTGGGAGTGAGGACTGAGGACTGGAAAGAGAAGTTAACCAAAGCGCTTACTTTATTTTAACTTTTTCCTTTTCCTTTTCCTTTTCCTTTTCACCAATGATTAAATATCCTTTAATTATTAGGGTATGTTTGGTACTTTGGTTTATGGATATTAGTAGAGTTAATTTTACACCAACCAAACGTACCGTTAGTTCGCGTTTGTTTAGCTACGAGTGTGTATGGGCCGGGTGAAACCAGGTTTGACGTGATCCAGATCCGATTCAAAATATACATTGGACTTATTTATTAGACCCGAATCCGATCCTAGATTCGATGAAACCTATACACTTTCGGGCCACGATTATATCGAGTGAAAACCAGGCCGTTAACATTATATTACCTTGATACCTTCTTATAAGTTAACATGTGAAAATATCCAAATTTCTAAGACTCCAACTATTATTTGATATGGTAAAATTCACTTAGAAAAATATAACAAGAACCAACTCTTCTCTAAAATTAAAGCATAACCATAATCAATACTAATATTATCTAATAACACCAAATATTTAAATCAATATAAATAACACAATATTATGCATTAGTCTAAAATCTTATACATTTTAAACATAAACATTAACTTAAAGTCTTATAATAACTAATAACACAAAATATTAAGGTTTACAATACTTAAATTCCACATAAGAATAGCCATCATTCATCACTAATAACACAAAATATTAATTGTGTATGATGACCGGGCCACCAGGCCGACTTCAGGTGACCCGAGCCATGACGCGGACCCGACCCAAAATAATGACCAGGTTTATTTTTAGACCCTTATCCGGTCCTGGACTCGATAAAATCACACCAAAATAGCCCCTAAAATGTTTGGGGTCGGGTCGGACCGGACCGGGTCGGGCCATGCACACCCCTTTTGCAGATAAGATACAAGGATATAAAGATACAAAATCGACTAGATAAGATATAGATAAAGATATAGTAGGTTTGTTTGAGCGCCATTCTCAAAAATGTTTTTTTAATTATATTTTTAAAATAAATTTTTTACAAAAATAAAAGTGATTTTATTTTTGAATATTTTATATTAAAAATTTTTTTTATTTATTAATTATGTTTGAGTTAAATAAGATAAAAATATTTTTTTGTTTATTTATTATGTAAAAAATATATTTTTTAAGAAAAAATCTTTTAAAAAAAGATGTAAATTGTAGCTTCTCAAAAAAGATTTTTTTTTTCTAATACTTTTACTTTTACTATTAGAAATTTGCCAAACACACTAAAAAAAAAATTTTTTTGTTTATCGATTTAATGACGCTCAAACAAGTACATTATATTTAGAGATACTGATTTAATCCTAACAAGAATGATAGGAGACACTAACAAGAAATACAATTTATTTTTTATTTTTCTTTCATTATTTTTATTAATTTTTTATAAATATATTTTTTATTATTCTATTTTTCTTCGCAAATTTTTTGAATAAAAAAAATGAAAATAAATTAAATTTTTATAATTTGTTCTAATTTATCACTAAATAAAATACAAAATATTAAATTTTATGTTTATGTCCTTTATGTCTTGTTGTGAGTGTCTTGTCTTATCCATTCTGATAATCAAACACCACATTATTGTTTAGTGAACCTAAACCTACTTTATTAAAGTGTGTCTGAAATATTTAAAAATTATAATTATTTGAATCATTTTTTAAAATAATATAGAGGTAAATACTAAATCGGTACTTGAAAAATTCTAGCGCTGACAATTATACAATTAAAAATTATTCAAATAAATATTTGCCATAGCGGAAGGGGATGCAACGACGAATGCCGGTCATGGCGGAGGAGACGCAGAAAGAACGCAACGACGTGTTGAAGAAGAAGAAGCAGCAAATACAAGAACACGGCAAGGTACTGCCATGGCGGAAGGAGACACAGTAACGTGTGGCGGAAGGGAACATGAAAGGGGACGCAGCTGCGTGTTAAAGAACAAGAAGCGGCGAACATGAAGAACGCAGTGTCGTACCATAGCGGTCTTCTTCTTCAATTGCCATGGTAAAAGGAGACGCAACGACATGTTGAAGAAGAAGAAGAAGCGAACACGAAAAAGAAGGAGGTTGTCAGAAATGTCGTCGGAGCTCTCTGTCATCATTGGAACTCTTTTTTAACGGTCGCATCAGCGTTTTCGTTCACTATGATGTCATCCTTTTTATGATTGAGTGATTTTGTCGAAGTTTAAAATTTTTTAAAAATTATTTTGTCAATAACAAAAATTAAATACTATTTTATTAGTACCAAAACTGTTTAGATACCAATTTGTTATTTATCTCAATAAAATATTATCAAATAATTATTTTATATTCGAATATTTTAAATAAAAATTTATTAAATATCATAATCTAATGTTAAATTTAGATGATAAAGATAAAAATATGAAAGTGAAAATATAAAAAGATCAAAATTAAAGAGAATCATCATCATCACATGCAATTTTTTTATTTTTATACAAATTAAAAATTAATAATTTTTTTATTTAAACAAAAAAGCAAATATATGAAGTGTGATATTAAAGCAAGCGATCTGTCACAAAAAAAAAAAAGCAAGCGATCCAAGCCTAAATCTGACGCTATTTAAATAAGATAATCTTAAAAAAAAAAAAAAAAAAAAGATAAGATAAGCAATTTGTTTAAAATCTAGCTTACGACGATACTTTAAAAACTAAATCAGTAGTTGAATAATCGTAAAATTGACAACTAGGGTTTTTGACAAACGAATCGATTGTGACAGAGGGTGCATCCAATTTTCCTCTCGATTGTGAAGATCAGTCCCAGCAAAAAGAAGAAGAAAAAAATCTCCACACGGCATCATTGCTGTTATCCACATAAAGTCCCACTCGGCTTCACTGCTACTTTCGCGTGTTACTATTTTCTGCCATGGGAAGGGGAAAATTCAAGAGCAAGCCCACCGGTCGCCGCCAGTTTTCCACCCCGGAGGACATGGGTAAGCACAATTCAATTAATCCCCTTTTCAATTTTTTTTATCTCCTTGATCCCCGAGAAAATTCTGTTTTTCAGTGTAGCTTGTTCTAAATTAGCTTTAAGATTTGGGAGGTTTAACTTGTATTGGGTATGCTTTGATTTCTAACCCTACTTAACTTCTAATTCCATATTTCTTTAGCAAATTCTGATTTTTAAGCTTGAAAGAACATTTACTATTGATTTTTGGCTTGTGAGTATGTTCCAAACTTTTCGTATGGAGGTTTATGCTTATTATTCGAATTTCGGAAAATTCTGTGGTTACTGTCTTTTTGGTTGATCCAGATTAACAACGAGATTGGGAGATTCTCGAATATGTTGTTTATTTGAATTCAAATTTACTGTGTCTACCTTCATGCGATGTGAAATAGAGTTATGTGCTTCTGTTTGATCGGTTCTAGATTCTATACTTGAATGAGATATGAGAAGCTAAGGATTTTAAGTTATGTTGTAGTTTTATTTTAGTGTTTTAGTCCTTTGCGTCTATTTGGGTGTCTCTGTTGTTTTTGTTGCAGGCATTTTTGCCTTTGTTCTAAGGGTCATGTAATTTTCGAGCTTCTTCCTATTGGAAGTCAAGCGTTGCTGAATTATCGTTAAAAACCTGATATTTCCACTGATTGGTGCAGCTGCCGGTACGTCTTCTCGTCCCAAGACTTTCAGACAGGTTTTCTTCTGCCTCTTATTCCGCAGCTCTTTATATTCTGTGTTATTCATGTGTGCACACTTACACATACTTATGATCACTTAAACACAGGATATTCTTTGTTGTATGCATGGAGTTTCTATGGGGATGATTCATGTTTTAATCCTTACACTATTAAGTTTTCCATTCCTTCATAGAATTTTCTCTTCTTTAAGTATGGCCTTTGTATTTGTGAATTTAATAGAAAGAAGCTGAGCATGAAGAGGAGTCAGAACAGGAATCAGAGGAAGTATCCGAGAATGAATCTGGAGAAGAATCTGAAGGAGAAACTAAAGTCAGTATTCTACTTCCAATTCTTGATTGTTGAGTGTTTTTGACTTTTTGTGTCTCTATTTCTGCCTGTATTATTGCCAAATACGAAATTGACTTCATTGTTGCCATATAATGCCTGCAGAAAACAAAAGGTACTCAAGGGATTATTGAGATTGAAAACCCTAACTTGGTGAAGCAAAAGAACGTGAAGGCTAGAGACATTGATGTGAGTTCATCTTTCTGCTTTTTGGATCTTCCATTGACATATTTGTAGTAATTACGTTATATGGGAATAATAAGCACGTTTTCTTCCAAATGCAGATTGGGAAAACAACCGAGCTTTCAAGGCGGGAAAGGTATACATTGTTATACTTGTTTTTTGAAAAGATAATCACACAACTTTTTCTTTCAGTTATAAATTGGCAAAATATTGGGACTGCAACTTCTGTATTAACAGATTTTTCTAATGTACTTACAATTTACCACTTGTTTACAGAGAAGAGCTAGAGAAACAGAGAGCTCATGAGCGCTACATGAGGTTGCAAGAGCAAGGAAAAACAGAACAAGCAAGGAAGGATTTAGGTACCAGTAGCTCCTGAATAATGCATCTACTTGTTTGTCAACAGAAATATATATTCTCTAAATGACTAACTTTCTATTTCTCTTGTGCGCAGAACGTTTAGCTCTTATACGTCAGCAGAGGGCAGAAGCTGCGAAGAAGCGTGAAGAAGAGAAAGCTGGTAAGATTTTAAAACTGTTTGGTTTGTCTAACCCTCATTTTCTTGTACCCCCCGAATTGAAACTGATAATTAATCAATTTGTTTCAGCCAAAGAACAGAAGAAGGCTGAAGCTCGCAAGTAAAATTCTATGGGAGATTTCATATGTCCTTAGTTTTAGTCAAATTCTGTAGGTGCAGTATGTGTTCTCAACGCATTTTAAACTTTTGTTAATTTAATGTTATATTGGGTTTTAGATTTACCAATCCGCTTTGGTAACATTTTAATGCAAATATTTCCTCATTCACGTATCTTGAAATCAGACTAATTTTATATATATCATTATATTCCTCCACTTCTTTTTCTGTCAAGATGATTTTCGTTTCTTGTTTTATAATCAACCTCATTTTTAAACAAGTGTTGGGTCATCTACTTGGTTAAGATCGATAGTTTTGCGATAAGCACATTGGATCAAGTGTTTGTTGGCTTGTTGCTCCTTCAAGGTTCATGTTAAACAAGCTCTAACATAATAATTCTTTTACAGTGTTTACGAGTTTGGAATTTTGATTTTGAAAGGGAAAAGGGTTCTAGGTGTAATGTTTAGTTTATTTTATACTCCAAAATTTTCCTTTTGTTCCTCTTTACTTTTTTCTAAAATCCAAACTTACACACACATATTAGATCAAAGAATAAAAGGTGGTGACTTTATATTTAGCTCGAAACACAACATTTTTTTTAGATCAGTAATAAATAACTCGACCTTTTTAGGGAGTACAGAGTACTAATGTCAAGTGATTAAATTTAATCCCCTTTGGCATTGCCATCAAGGACCAAATCAACCACAAGAAACAGATAAGCCAATAAACATAAACTAATAGTCAAGTAAACAAACATACATAATCAAAACATTACTCAAATGCAATACGTTGAAATGAATTTTTTGTTATGTACTTCCACCACCTGTGCTGCATAAGAAGTCAATGTACTCACTTTCCCCACTTTATCCATCTATGCTCCTCAATTATTGACTTTGATTCCCATTCTTTTTTTGCCTTGTATTCACTTTCTCCTTTAAATTCCACAGTTGTATTCTGGAATATATGTTTTATGTTGCTTGTCTTGTTTCTTAAAAATCTCAACTCCCAATTTGTATCCATATTTTCATGTAACCACTTTACAATGTTTTTATTATCAACCATCATTTTTACATCTTCTTCTTTTACTCCTACTTCTTCGAGAACAAATTGTAAGGACATTTGTAGTCCAACCAGTAATGCATCTCCCATTGACTCATGACTCACAAATTCGCCCATATAACAGTGTATTTCTTCATTTGGTTCCTGCAAATATCCACCCACACAAAATATATTTCTATCTGATTTATACCCAATACAGTTCCACCATATCCATTTCCTGTCTTCTTCAAATTGCACTTCTCTCCTATGTACACAACTTCTCACTTTTTTCACCTCATACCATTGGTTAACTAATGTTTTTACTTTTTCCCACTCACTTTTCCATAAAACAACTTTATTCTCAAAGATTTTACTATTCCTGCAATTCCAAACAGTCCACAAAATAGCAAAGGAACAAAAGATTTTAACAACTTCACAGTATTTGCTAAAAAGGTTAATAATTTCAACTAGATTAGCATTTAGCTAAAAGTTTGACTTCAAAAATTTAATAATGTTAACTCTAAAATCAATTAGTAAATATTTATTTTTGTACGTATTAGAATTTAATAATTGATCACCATTTAGATAAATAACGTGATACTTGTAAGTTATTAATAAGTTAACGTAACTTATTGTTTAATGTATTTTATGGAATCATGTATTATTTTATTTTTTATAAGTTTATATTATTTTAATAATTATTTTTAGTGGGGGAAGTAAATCTGTAAATCATATCATTTTCTTAATAATAAGATCACCTTTTCATTTCATCAAAGCCTTCCTAAATTACTCCTAATTCTTGTGATTTATAAACAATTGAATATCGATATTTTATTTTTGTGCCTCATGTTTACCCATCTTTTCCTGTGAGTTACATTCCAGCTATTATTTTCTACCTATTTTCTATTACTAATGACTAATGAATAATGTTACATCGAAATTTAAAAAATTGTGTATATTAAAAATCAATTCCTAAATCAGTATCTATATATTTGTATATAAAATATAAATACTGTCATTTCACATATTTCCTTGGAAGTAGATGATAAGAAACAGAAGCGCATCAAAACCAAAAGGAAACAGCACATAAGAAAATATGAAATTAGATAAATTGGATAATTATGAATATCTTAAAAGGTTAAATGAAAGTGAAAAACACCTAGGCTCTAGCTAATATCCAACAGATTCCCTCTTCCGACCAAAACATAAACATAAATTATGGTTTGATGCTGCTTTCTAGAATATCATTCTGATGCTGTTGTCTGGGCAATCTCTACATGGTTGGTTATAAACAAGGCAGATTCTGAATTTAAAATTACAGACACTTGTACTACATACTCAATTAGAACAACATCCACCTTTTTTCACGGCTGAGACGTCGTCCCGGGAACCAACATTGATAGTCTGCCCTTTCGGCAATGCTGCTGGATCATTACCAACTTCAAGGGCCTTCTTGCTTACGACGCTGTGGATCTGGGTCAGGACTTCTGTGAAGGCATTCTCAACGTTCATCGACTCAAGGGCAGATGTTTCCATGAAAAATGTGCTCTCTCTTTCAGCAAAGGCAGTGGCGTCTTCGACGGAAACTGCTCGCAGATGGCGCAGATCTGCCTTGTTTCCTACAAGCATTACCACAATGTTGGCATCTGTGTGATCTCTCAGCTCCTTTAGCCATCTCGCCACATTTTCAAACGTAACATGGCGAGTAACATCATAAACTAGTAGAGCACCAACAGCTCCTCGATAATAAGCACTTGTAATTGCCCGGTACCTTCAGTGAAGAAAAACAAGCTAAGATAGATATCTTACATGAAAATTTAAATATATACAGCATGGAAGATCATCAATCACACGGAATCTACCCAGCGTTACTTCTAAGATTCTTGTTAGGATTCAAGAAACCACAGACCAATATGATACATGGTCACGAAGATAGTTTCATCAAAGGATGTCCACTTTATTCTGGCTTTTATTACCATTTATCAAGAAGCATGATTGAGAAGCTAAATGATAATGAATAACCAATGTAATTCACCTTAAAAAGGAATATTAATGTCATGCAACTTAGCATGTTGACATTGCAATCCAAAATTCTTGAGATCTAAAAAAGGAAGATCCGGGGCTTCGATCAATGTTATTAGTTCCCACTTCCCAACAACAGGGGAGAAGAGGTTTCTCTAGGAGATTTCAAAGAGAAAATTTCATTGCATTATTTAGTTAAAAGTTGTACAGACATTAAATCTTGAAGAAAATTGAAAATGTCCAAACATAAAAGTAATGCTGTTCCTCAAAAATCCTTTTACATGAATTCAGAACCAACTTAAGCATTTCCCACATATAACACTAGTATCTATACCTAAATTGTAAGAAAAATTGCCACAATGATATTTTCCTTAACCATCTGAGATCTTCACATTTTTAAATTCTTTTCAAGATGCTACGGACAGGCCAGGAGCTTGGAACCAACATTGAAATGCCTACTTATTGCCCCAGATGAAGGCTAAGGAAACAGCTCAGATTATTCAAACGGCTATTCAATACCATAAATGGCAGGACCGGTAATAAAGCATAAGAATACAATAGCTTTAGCAAGAAGCAACATTTTGCTTGCTAACAATGTTCCTTGCAAGGAAACAGAAAGCTCCAATGTACTTCCTATCTAGCTACTACAAGCAACATGGCGCATGAAAAAAACACAAACAAACAACAGCACTTTAAACCACCACCACATCAAAAATAAAATCAAAGCCACTCATATGTTTAAAAATAAATAAAATTGAAATGAAGCATGAATGGAACCAGAGAGAAGGGAGGAATGAATGTAGAACCTCTCTTGACCAGCAGTGTCCCAAATCTGAGCCTTGACAACCTTATCATCAACCTTAATGCTTCTGGTGGCGAACTCAACACCAATGGTGGACTTGGATTCAAGGCTGAACTCATTCCTTGTGAAGCGAGAGAGAAGGTTCGATTTTCCGACGCCAGAGTCACCGATCAGCACCACCTTGAAGAGGTAATCGTAATCGTCATCCGCTCTGTAGGCCCCCATTTCCCAGAAAGAAAACAAAAGAAAGAAAGGATTTTGATTGGGTGAATTTTAAGGAGGCTCAAATGGGTAGTTGAAAATGGAAGTGGAAGATAAGGGTCATAGTTGAAGATGGAACGAGATTTGGAAATTGGAAGGGAGGTTTAAAAAAACGAAACTTTGTTAGTTTGTTAAAGAGTGAATTGGAATTGAGAAGCAAAGTGAAAGAGAAAGAGAAAGAGAAAGAGGTAGGCGCTGGAAATGTGGGATTCTTCGTTGGCACAATGTGGGAATCAGTCACGCCGCTCAAATCTTAACTGGGCTTTCACCAAAAATAACACTTCCACCAAAAACAATTAACTACTTTAACCCTTCATTAACGTCATTTTTTTTGCTTACTATAATGCTTCATTTCTAACATCAAATTTACAAATTAAACTGAAAGACAAAGTATGATCATGTACAGTATGCAATGAACTAACAGTTTTTGTTAAGATCTTTTTTTTTATGTTGTCAATATAAAAGAAAGTTTTAATTTAATCGGTTATATTAGAGAGAAAAAAAATTAAATTTATTTTATTTAGTATATATTAATTTTAACAATAATTAATAAATATTAAATAATATAAATTTTGACTAGTTTTAATTATTTTTTGTTAAAAAATATTTATGTAATCTAATATTTAAAGAGAAAATTTACATGTCTTTATAAAAAGTTGATAGTTGAAAATTGTTAAATACATTTAGTCTATTATCTCACCATTCTCAACTATTAATTTTTTATGAAGATAGCTATATGTGAGTCTTTATCAATATTTAAATATATACTATTATATATGTAATTTTTGGAAAAAGAAAATTTAAATAGCACACCATATAATGTTTCTATAAAATCGGTTTCACTAAAAGCCCAACTAGGAACGAAACCAACTCTAGCCAATTAATTGAAAAATATATTTATTACAAAAAAAAAATCCAACTCTCACTACTATAATTTTTTGAATTTCAAAATCAAAGATAAAAAAAAGTTGGTTTATATTATAGTTGACTCTCTACACTTTCTAAAGAAATGAATATTAATATTTTTATTTTGATAATATCACTTTTTTTTTTCTTTTTATAAATTCATGCAAATATGTAATATAAAAAAAAATCATGTACAATCATATATGAAGTAAAGTTATCAAAAACTATGAATGATAATATCATTTTCCCTCATTAGAATTTGAAGTAATATATTCTATAATTCCCATCTCCTTATTACAACCTTCAATAGCCAAAAAGCATCCTATCTAATTCTAACATTTTCTCACGAGCACCACAGTACTGCTACTCCCTTACGTTGGAAACTAAGTATGAGTGTATGACGCCCATTTTTAAGAGAAGTGTTAGACACGCTAAATTTTGTGATTTATAATTATTAATTAGTTATCATTATTATTTTTAATGTTATGAGATTTTATCCAATAATATGAGATTATTCATTTTTTTATTAATTAAATACTGACCAAATTTTAATAAAAATACTAAGCTTAAACTTTCTTCATTTTTAATTTGATGAGTGGTGAGCAAACCATATAATTACATATCTTCCGATCCTCTTCACAAAACATTGGCATCATATATATTTATATACATGAAATAAATACTAACTATTTTTTTTTATTTTTCACTAAAAAATATATTAATACCCTAAACATTTCTCTATGGATATATAAAATTAGCTTATCAAAAGTGCGTAAATCAAGCTATAGGTTCTAGATAGCTAGTTGGAAGAGAATAAAAGAAGTGGTGGGTGGTTAACTGGTTATGATGATTCAAGTTTGTGGGCATCATTATAGCATACGTGATGGTTCATGCATATACATGAAAATCGATATGTTTTGGTATAAGTGATGATGATGAGTGTGACATGGCATTAACAAGTCCATCTCATCGCCTAGTCAAATCATATCATATCATATGTATTTATGCATCAATTGAAACTTTGAAATATATGCATAGATGATGATATCATAAGCACTGTTCTTATGAAACCACAAGTAACATAACGCAATCCAAATTCGCAACTGTGCTGGGTGTTGTTCTCTCTAATAATCTTTCTCATGTATGTAAGTATATATGTAGCACACTCCAAATTGAAGACAAAAAGTTCCAATTTTTGTAAAAATTAATAATATTAGTACCATACCCTTTCAGGCCAGACTTTTCTGCTCCCTACAAACCAGATGCCATTTTAAATAGCAAAAGAGCGATCTATATGCCATCTATTAATCTATTATCTTTAAAATAAATAGCTTCAATTATATATATAAACAAAGATTCTAGAGTAAAAAGTTATCAGTAGAAAATCTTCCAAATATATAGCTCCCTAACAAAATTAAGTTATCAAATATTTTGTTTTTGTGAAAGGAATAAACATTTCTCATCTATCACATATTTCTCTATTATTTCTTTTCACATACTTTTTCTCATCACATATATGTTAAAAGTTTAAATTAATGTTCTTTCAATGATATCTAAACAAATTTTTAAAATGTAAAAAAGGAGAAATATATGAATAAAAAATTTATTTATTTTAACCAAAATTTAAACTTTTTTAAAATTAAATATCATTACCTTCTAAGCCAAAACCACAGATATATTATTGAAAAGATTTTAAATATATCCAAAATATTAATATTTCATTAATCTTATCCGGTGATTTTAATTAATATATTTTATATATATTTTTTATAATTAAAATTATTAGAATATCGAATATCTGGTACACTTAAAAATTAAAATCTTCCTATATCATCATTACCCTTTATAAACTCTCCTTATCTATCTCAGAAAGGTAACATCAGTATGCAGTAGAACTATCGTGGCAGCAAAAGAAACATGATGAATTATGAATGGAAAACTTTTTTTATTTTCGGCAATTAATGTTAACTTCAAATATAAACAAATGAATCCCAAAAGCTGGCATAAAATGAGAGCGTTATGATCTCACCTAAACTGGCACTTCAAATCCTCAATAACTCCATCCACATTTATTTTAGTATTTAATGCACACATGTACTTAACTTAGTTTTTGGATCATTATTATTTATTTCTTGCAGGTGATTCCAATAAGAGCAATATGATGATGATGCCAATATATATAACTTGACATTAAACTGAGTCAAAAGAAAATAGACGGAAAATACATAATAGTATATAATATAATATAATAATATTCATGATTTTGAACTTAAGTAGAGACTTTCATTGTCAGTTTCAGGAACGAACCCTATTCCTAACCCTAACAGCAATAATTAGCTTAGATATAGGGAGACATTCAGAATAAACGAAAAGAACGGTAAACACAATTCATGACACACAACAGCATATATCCAAATCCCGTTTCCATCTTTCCCTAAATCTGCAAAATTAATTTAATAACACAATAAGTACAAGTAATAAGAAAGGGATAAATATTATTAAGAAAAATAATATAATTGAAAGGTAAAAATTCAGGTAAAGTAAATTTTATTTAAAATTTTTAGTTAAATTATTATTCAACGATTTAGATTATTATCTTCACATAAAATTAACTGTAATTGAATTTTTATTTTATTGAAATGAAAATAATTTATGGTGGCGAGAGAAAGAAGGAAAGAAACCAGATGAGATAGTAAGAGAAGCCATGCTGGAGAGGGTGGAGGGTGACGCCCCAGTCATCGGTGAGAACGGTGTGGCCGGAGGAATCGATAAGCACCGCCTCATCACCAAAAGCGTGACGCACGTTAAAGGGACCCACATCGACTTCGCATGCCATGTCATTTATGTACACCGTACATTTCGCCGCTGACGCATCACCACTACCACAACCACCACCTGCACCTGACACACACCACACCGAATCAAGTCTCATGTGCACATAAAACGCATACAAATTAAACCTAGCTAGCTACCCTAAGCCATGCACACGTCCATCTACACCAATTCATTCTTTGATAAATTTATTTGTTACCTTGAAATGGGGATGGAACAGTAATAGGTGTAGCGGTTGTGTTAGTGAAGGAAGGAGGAGGAGTTGAAACCGGACAGAAGCTGATGTATTGTTGTGGCTGCCTAATCTTGACGGTGGCCGCTGCCTTGTCTTGTTCATGGTATCTCTTAGAGGACGGTTCTACTCCTCCATGGCTCATGATTTCGCTAAGGAGCAGATCAGTGCAAGGATCAACGTTTTCTTGATAAACAAGATGAGGAGGTTGATGATTATTCATCACACTATTAGAGATCTCAGTAGTTGCAACCACGCCACTACTATTATGGAACACAGGGAAGAATGGTTCGATCGGTAGTGGTGGAGGAACCAAAAGATGATTGATAGTGTTGTTATTATTGGTTTCGTTGTGATGAAAGTAGTTCTGGTTCACAGAGGCTGTTGGAGAATTAGGCAGCAGCATCACCACATCGGTGAAAGCGGGAACGAACTTTGGAGATGATTTGTCAGAGGAAGAGGAGGAGGATGAGTTGGTAGTGGCTGAGATGAATTGTGGCTGCGGCGGCGGTGACGGTGATGGAGTGTTGTTATTCCTATTATTATTATTAGTGAGGTGGCGAAGCTTGTGCTTGCTCCTTGATTTGCGGTTCTGGAACCAGTAGAAGACGTTGGCGTCACCCACTTGACCGTACTCCTGTAACTGCATCCTTATCTTCCTTATCTCATCCCTTGGAGGATTCACCATTCCAGAATTGAATATCGCCTCCAGAATCCGGATTTGTTCTGGTTTTGGGTTCCATCTTGGCTTCGGTTCTGGACTCTTCTCATCACATCCTAATCCTATATACAAATATTATTAACTAGTAATTCATTTTAACTACTTAATTGGTTTTTAAATTATTACCTGAAATAGGATTATAAGGGGCTGATCTGTGGCAAGATGCATTAGTAGTTGAGACCATGTCATGCTGAAACTGGTTGCAAGGCTTCGATTTAAACATGCTTGGCCAATGTCTGTTCGAGGATGCCATCACCAAAATTTCAAGGCCCTGCAATATACACATATATATACCTTACAAATTAATTAAATTCACTCTTTTCTTCATCATGCTTTTGGTAATTGGACTACATATATATACTCAACTGAATCAGATCAATACTAGGTAGATGGCTGGGCCAATATAATAGAATTAACATACATACCTTTCGCTTCTTTTCTATATAGTCTCTGATGTTTGTGATGAGTCTGCCAATTATAATAAAATATATTAGTCTTATATTTATATTATTATATGTATTTTTCAGTCAGGCACATAAAACGACACACACACACACATATATATACGAAAACATCTTATAAATTAGTATAGCATGATCATGCATGTAGAAAGTAGAATAATTAACGATGATTCATCATAGGCAGTACCCATATATTAGATTTTAGTACGAGAAAGAATGGAAAATGAACTATCAATAAATTAAAAAGAAATGCAAGAGGTTCATAAGAATTTATTATGTTTTTAATTTATATTTTTAAATATTGATAATTAATTACTAACGAAATTAAATAAAAAACAAAAGAAATAAACCCTGGGCGGTTATATATCTACTTTTTTGCATTAATAGTAATATTGTTTGGAGTGGAGGTACTCTAGAATGAAAGGTACAGGGGAACTGAAGTGAAAGAGTAGGGAGTAGTTAATTCAGAATCTGAGAGCTGCAAAATAAAGATGACAGAAAAGGGTCTTAATGTTACCTAGGGCTTTCAGCAGAGGGAGCAGCAGAGTGATGGATGAGTTCTGATCATCATGTCTCTAAAATCTCTTTCTTTTACAAGTGTATGTGGTGGTGGTATTTATGGAATGAAAGGAGGAAAGGAAAAGTAACACTAAGAATAACACTACTAATAATTTATGTGATGGGATGGGATTATTCTAATGGGAAAGGGTTGTTGCAAGAATAAATAGGGAGGGGGTTTCAAAGGAAGAAAAAGGGTCAAGGAGAAGCGTTTGATTGGAAAAGCGGTGGTGGGTTAGTAATTGCAACTTTTCCTGTAGATTTATTTTGGGCAACAAGTATAGAGAGAAGGCCAAAACTTTTTGGATTGACTCGAGGGAACCTTATTTATTATCCCCATTACATAAGCCACTAATATTATGGACTAATATTACTACTCTTTTTGACTCAAATTCATGCATCCATATATCCAGCCACACTTTTAATGGAAGAAGAAAAGTTGGAACTTATATGGTTTTTTGAAAAATGAACTGCCTTTTATTTGGAGATAGTGGACTATTAATATGAATTATGTCCACATAAGTTTATTTTACTGCCCATTAATATCAGTATTATTAGTCATCAATTGTTACCTTAATCAGATAAGGATGTAGATATGGTTATTACTTATAAAAATTTCACTTAAAAATTCTCTTAAATTTTAGGATGAAAAAGTTAGAATATATAGTACATGGTGAACTAAAATTCTAGTTTAACTGTTTAAGAGACTAAGTTTAAATTTAGTGGAAAAGTTAATATTTTCTTTTCTAAGTACCCTTTCTAACTTAGGTTGAAGAGAAATTTCATTTGTATTAGAAGGAATAAGTAGAGAAGAACTTCTAGTTCTATTAGTAAGCCAATATATTATCATTTAATAATTATTTCATAAGGTTTAATTACTATGTTGGTTACTATAGTTTTGTGAAATTTTTAATTAGGTCTCTATACTTTTTTTCCTTTTAATTAGGTCCCTGCACCAATTTTTTTTTTCAATTGAGTCCTTATACTTTTTTTTCTTTTTATTTGAGTACCTGTACAAGTTTTTTTTTTAGTTGAGTCCCTAGACAATTAAGTCAATTACTACTAAGAGGGACTTAATTAAAAAAAAAAATTTGGTGTAGTGACTCAATTAAAAAAAAGTATAGGGACCTAATTGAAAATTTTGCGAAATTATAGAGACCAAAGAATAATTAAACCATTTCATAATATAACAATCAATACTAACATGATCTTTGATATACTAATTTTTTTAAAGTAGTTTGGAGTACCATAAGTGAAGAATACAAATATATGTTTTGCGCTAATTTAAATTTACATGCATAATAGAGATGTTTTACTTTTGTATAAATAAGGGTATACATAGATTCTTCTATTATTTTAATTATTTGAACCTAATGTTAATATGGAATAGGTACTCCCATATTAAATTTTGCAATTTCCTAGGTAAGTTTCTTTAAGTGGTTTATTTTGTCTTTTAACTATTTAGTTTTAATAAAAAATAAATGATTTTATATTTGATCTTTTTATTTTTTTTAATTAAAGGTTAAAAGAATAGGAGCTCACTATCCTAAATTCAAATAAAATACTAAGAGACCTAACTAACCTAAGTTATGGATTTAACAGCAAAAAATTATTTTAAATATTACATAAAAGGAAATAAATAATATGGAAGCCACTCCTATAAAGATGCTTAAAACATTTTTTAAGATGTTTTTTAATAATTAAAATTTAACATATATAATCGATTTAATTATGTTATTTTTGTCAAAATTAGGCCAGACAAATTAATTTGACCAAAAAATGGTAAATTAAATTTTGAATCGGTCTAAATTAATATTATTTTTTATAAAAAAATTACTACAATACCCCTATTATAGAAAATGACTAAAATACTCTTATTATATATATTAATTTTGAGAATTCTAAATTCCAGCCCTTTTCTTCTTCGTCGTCGTAAAGTTAGGATTTAGAATTTTTAAAATTAATATATATATATATATATATATATATATAATTGGGGTATTTTAATTATTTTTTATAATAAGAATATTGTAGTCATTTTTTATAAAAAAAAATATTAATTTATACTGATTCAAAATTTAATTTATTATTTTTTTGTTAAACTGATTTATCCGGTCTAATTTTAATAAAAATAACACAGTTTAATTAATTATATGTGTTAAACTTTAATTTTTAAAAAATATCTTTAAAAAATACATTTTTGACATCTTTATTTAAGTGGCTCCAAATAATATATTCTTGTTGGTTTTGTATAAGTAGTATTAAAATGATTATTTAATATTTTTATAATATAGAAATAATAAAAGATAATTAATTTCACTTTTTCGTCATATTGAGTTAATTATTATTTTTATATATTAATAAAATCATTTGAGGTTTATTTTACATGTTTTAGATTATATATTTATATATGTAATTATGTTAAATTTATATCATAAATACATAGAATTTAATTTTCATATATTTACACTGAAAATTCATATTATATAAGTATTAAATTGTGTATGGTCACTTTAATAAAATAATTAATTTTCAAACTCATTATAATCATATAAAATTATAAAATCTAATAGATGAGTTAAATTTTTTT
This sequence comes from Arachis ipaensis, assembly GCF_059453495.1. Taxonomy (NCBI): domain Eukaryota; kingdom Viridiplantae; phylum Streptophyta; class Magnoliopsida; order Fabales; family Fabaceae; genus Arachis; species Arachis ipaensis. Next base: position 133,551,336 of record NC_142438.1, read on the forward strand.
TACCGTGTGTGAACTGTATTTATGTATTGATTTTTAACCGGTCAACTAAAATGTTTAGATTCATTGTTACATTTACATCTAAGGAAAAAATTGTGATAAGAACCACCATATATTAGACCCTAATTAACAAGAGGGACGGACCAACTATACTAAAATTATTAAGAAATACTAAATAAAAATAAATTAAAGAAAATAATTATGCAACATTTATAAATAGACAATAATATTCTAATTTAATTGCAACATTTTTTAATAATTCACATATAAGATAAACTTATAAATCTGGAAGAGTCAAAATAAATAAGTAAATAAATAACAACAAAACAACACAAATATGCATAAGAAAACATAATCATGGAATAGAAGAGAGTTAACTGAAATATTGTTAAGGAGCTTTGTGATATTGTTGGTGAATATGATTTGCATATATTATATTTGGGGTCTAATAATAATCTGTTTGAAGAGTTGTAGTGTTCTATAGTTATTAAAGTTCTTTGTAAAAATGAAGAGTTAATCAAATTAGAATTTGAATTATCAACATTTTCACTTCATAACGTATCCATTTTTAAACAAAAAATGATCAAATTAGAATTTTGGCAAGGATATAACTAAAAGAAATAAAAGTATATAACTAAAATCACCTGAGCAAAAAGTTAAGAAAGTTACATAGACTTGTGTAGCTATATCATCAATCAATTAAAAAAGTTAGGATGTTTCATAGCTGACTAAGACGTTTGATTATATTATTACACCAAAGTACTGAGAATTCTTTTATTTTGTCTTTATAAGAGATTCAGTGAATAATATGACGTGATGATATCCACTTTGAATATGAGGAGGAGGAGGAGGAGGAGAGGATGAATGGTTAATCAGCCATGGAAGGTATTGTCTTTATTTCATGGAAAAGAAGAATTTATGATCCAACGTTGTGATTCAGCTGTCAGTGCTTCAGAGAATGACCACACAATATAATGTGTTGTTTGGAAGATACATACATAAATATAAATATATAAATATATATATATATACAGCTAGCTAGGTTTGCTAGGTAATTGAGGCCCTATACTCTATATGCAAAATGTGGCACCCAAACACGTCAATAACAAAACAAGGAATCCGCCATACACATTAACTGTTTCTTTTTGTCTTCTTACTAATAATCATCCAACTTTCAATTTGGAAAAGAAATGTTCAACTTTTCTCTCTGTACTTGCCAATTATCCGCTTAACATTTCCCTTAAATCATTAAGATTAATTACGACACATGAATTAGCTTATATATATGATCATTATATTAATTAAACACATGAAGAGTACACAGTACCCGAAGACAAATACTTGTTAATACATTCTGACGACATACTGTATGTGTTTCAAAAGGGGACCATGATGCATGGACAACTAATAATAAGTAAGAACGAGCTCTGATAAGATGAAAACTCAGGTGCAGTCGACTTCATGTGAAGTTGATAGTTGAAAGCTGTTAGATGAAAATTTAGTCAAATCAATTAAATTATCTATAGAAGCATGTGAAAATGCAAAACGTGCATTAACAATAACAATTTATTTTGTTAATAAAAATGAATGTGTAATTGGATTTGAAGAAGTTGTAAGTGTGTGGTAGTAGCTGACAGGGGCTTGATCCTCTGGCTACCCACCACCACCTTAATATTTATTGCTATTTTCCCTTTCTAATCATGTTTTTCTTTTTTCTGTTCCGACCATTTTGTCTGCACCAAAAATGAGAGGGAAAATGGAGCAAGTAGTGTCTCAATTGCATGGACCACTCTCCTTGTAGCCCCTTCTTTTTTCTCTGTCAAGTCATTGTGATGACTCCGAGTGATGGGAGATAGAGCTGCGTTAAAAGTAGGGTTTCTGTATATAGTTTACTATTGGTTGGGAGAACCATGATTATAGTCTCCCACTCTTACATTCACATCCCATCCCATTACATAATAAACACAAACACATACAACTTTCTATATCATTGCTCACAATTTCTAAAAACAATTTACCAATACTATACAAAATTAAACTACTTTTCATACTTCTCTTTGGATATATCTATAAAATAGACAAGACTTTTTTTTTTATTTATATATATGATTATGATTACCAACTATGTATTATATATAATTGCTGCCAATATCATTTTCCTAATAATATATATTCCATATACTATAACTATATATGACCAAGGATACACAGTAGTGTATTATATATATATCAAAGTAAAGGAAATCTAGTAAAAATTTTAGGTGAAACGACTTCACGTGAAGTTGATATCTAAGAGCTATTAGATGAAAATTTAGCTAAATCAATCAAATCATCTGACAGCTCTCAGATATCAACGTACTGCACCTGAGTTTCTACCAAAATTTTAGCTTCGTGTATGTTAACTTTAACTATACAACTATAAAAAGAACAACATAGTAATGCTTAACCTTTATGTCTCTCTACTTTGCTTTTCTAATGGCTTTTTGATAAAATGATATCAAATTAAATATTTACTAGCATAGTATACGCAGCATCTATATTTTTATTTTATTATATTTAAAAATTTAGATCGATGAGTTCAGCATGAAAAATCTATATTAAATTTATTAAATGCTCAACATATAAACACTTAAAAATATTTACATTAAGAAACTCCCCATAACTGTAGACAAAGAGAAATCAAAGATGGCTAACATTTTTTTCAAATTTTTACCTTACATCTAAACTAATATTAGCCAACTCTTTTAAAATATTAGTCTCTAAGGTTGTTTCTTCTATTTTATTTAGTAATAAATTAAAATAAATTATAAAAAATTATAATAAAATTTGAGAAAAAAAATAATAAAAAAATTATAAAAAATTAATAAAAATAATAAAAAATAAAAATAAATAGTATCTTTTTGTCAATATCTCTATATCAAGAAGGACACAAAAAATATATTAATTTAATATTTTTAAACGAAATATTTTTTTGTATGTCATCCATCAAATACGATTTTCTGTTAATATTCATATCTCAGTGTCACATACAGGCTAACATTTTTCAAACTTGAATCTACAACTACAAACCGTTGTTATAAGATCCATACATTTGAAACCTATAGGCTATAGTACATGTGTTAGTTAACCTAGTTAGAAATAATTAATCCTGAAAATTAAAGATGATGAGATGAGTGTATGTGTGACTGTGCGTGGTAGGAAGCAAGAGTTGCGGAAATTAACAAGAATCAGTAAATGCTAACATGCATGCAGTAAATACTCAACATGCTGAGATTGAATGCTTTTAATTTTGGTGCACATGGTATACCGCAACTACATACATATATGGGGTTGTTGCCATTGCTGCCATGCGAGGGGAACCAAAACCGTGTTTATATATAGTTTATACTAATACTAATATTATATATGTTACATTTCCTCTGGGCACAGAAAATTTTGAGTTAAGAGACAGAAAGTTGTGCCACCCCATTGGTGGTGTAGCCATTTATTTTCATCATGCATGACTTGAAAGAGATCCCTCATGGAAACATGTATGTATGTCTTTGTTGTCCAACACTATGTACTAATAACCCCTTAATTCAATCCAATCCACGACCACCTTCACTGATTTTTGTTCATGTTCCTGCACCCTCCCTTTTAAGCAATTAAATTGAGTTGGGAGCGTTGGGGGATTCTTTCATTAATTCTATGTTTATGGAGATTCTTTTCTTATTTAATACGCATCTCATGTTCATCTTATCTATCTTCTCATCAATTTTATTTTTATATTATTTAGAAAAATAATTAAGGTTGGAAAAATTGATGTTAATCTTTTCTAAGATTAGACATTTTAATATATTATTATTATGAGCTATCTTTTTGTAATTAAGCATTTAATTAGATATGCATAAATTATTTTATTTTTAATAATAAAATATACAAAATTGCATTTGAAGAAGAAAAACAAGAAATAGAAGAAGGAAAATATCCGTGAATATTCTTTTATTTACAAGTTAAAAAAAAAAAAAGAAATTATAACATATTTTTTTGCCATTTTTTAATTTCCCTTTATTTTTTATTTTGATAAAATTAACCGTGTAAAGAAAGTGCATATGGAGAGCAAAAGATAAGAGTTAAATAGTAATTATTTTGGTCTTTGAAAAATTCTATAGTACTTATACAATTTGTGCTTAGCTTGTCTAAAAGACCAGAGAGAAAAGAATGAATCCCATCATTTATATTTATGCTAAGTAGTTAAAACTTCATGCTAACGAGTTATAATTCAAATAGTACAGTCTTTCCATATTTATTTAAAAAATCGCGACTTCAAATTTTTTTATCTTTTGATAAAAAAAAGTAGTTAAAAATTTAGATATATAAAAAGATATTATTAATTTTAGAAAAAATTTTGGGAGCTAATAATTTTTAGTATTTTTTGTCATTATTTGACTAGTATAATTACTAAATTATTTTTAATAAATAAATTAAATTTTATTATTTTATAAATTATAAAAAATATAAGTGCAAACGATATTAATTTATATATGTTAATTATAGTAATAAAAGTGTAAATTATATATTTTTATAGATAAAATTCTTATAAATATAAATATAAATTATTACTAATTAAATATTAATAAAAAATAATAATATTTATCTGCCATGTAATATTATTACTCTTGTTTTTATTCTTACTGTTTCCAAGTTTTCTTGATAAAGCGGATGAGCATCACACTCAGCAACAATTTCATCACTTATGACTCGTACTGGCCACTCCCTTCCAGATTCGGTTGACAAAGAGATGTCCTTCCATGTAGTACAAATCTAGACTTTGGTTTCAAGCAAAAAATCTTTGGTTTGGATTCTAAGGGAAAAATGTGGGATTGGGCCTTAATAAACATATCTGATATCCCATCATAACTTATAGTAAATGTTATTGGTGCATTTTATTTACGCTTAAAAAAAATGTCATTGGTGCATAATTACAATTTTATGTAGACCCAAACAAATTCTCCACTCAAGCCTAACACTTCCGTTAGTATATTGAGTGTGTAATCAAAACTTCAAATTTTTTTTTGAAATAAATTAAAACATCTTTATATCTTCAAAACTTCATATTTATGTATATAAAGATGTTTTAATTTGTTTTAGAAAATAAATAATTATTTTAATTTATTTCAAAATAAATCCTCTAAATGTTTTATAATTTTTTATTTATATTTAACATATAATTATAAAATATATGGTTATAGATATTTTTATGAAGTATATTAAATGGCTATTAGAATTTATATTTTTTTATCATCAATTAACCATCAATATTTAAAAGTATAGGCTAAAATATATTATTAAATTACTAAATTAAAAATAATTGAGTTGATAATTAAAAATAATAAATTCTAATATTCTTCTAATATTTTTTTATTTTTTATTCATGAATTGTGACTAATTCAGTTTGTTTCTTTAGTATTTTTTTTTGGTGGGTACTCCCATGAAGATGTTATAATTGTCTTCATGTGATGATTTTTCTTTTTGACCCTTAGATGATAGATTGTAGGGTTAGATTTTGATATGTTATAAAAGTGTTGTTTTTATTTGAAGTGTGGCCAAATCAATAAATCATACTTTTATACAAAACATCTTCATAAAAAGATGTTTTTTGCATCTTCATTTGAGTAGCTCCCTTTTTTTTTTATGCTTTTTGGGATACTCTATGTGAATTTTCAACTCAGTTACCAAGATTAAGTTCAAAGGCCTCATAAATTGGGTCAGAAAGTACCTATTGATGGAGGCTAATCCTTCTTTTAATTTTGATTTGACTAAGAAAGGTAACATTTAGATTAATAAGGGTTGATTCAAAATAAAAAATCCATTTAAACAGTTTAAAATTATCTTATTTATTATTCATTAATTATCGCTAAAATAATATAATTTTAGATGTAATATACAGATGTTATAGATATAAAATTATAGATGTTATATGCCAATGAGTAATAGCTTAAATAGCATAGTCTCTTCATACTCAATTAAGAGGTTGTGGGTTCAAATCTCCTATTTTTGGTAAAAAAAAAAAATTATAGATATTATATTATATAAAATAATTTTAAATATCATCTAACATGTTAACTAAATAATTTTAACTAAATAATTTTAACTGCAACAACTTAAGGCCTAACTTAAATATGTTATTGGACAAATTTCAGATATTATATTATAATTATGATGATCTAACATGTTTATTTGAAAGAAACAGGGTAAAAAGTAAAAAGTAGAAACAAAAAACTATCAATTGCAAAAGTGGATACTCCACTTTCAAAATCCAAATATTGGACCTATGCAATATTACAGAGAAACGAAAATTGGAGAAAAAAAATAATTAATTCAACAATGCAGTACTAAATTTCATTTTCCAGACTTAAAAAGAAGCCTAATGTTCTTCGCAGCAATAATGTAAAAGAATAAAAAACACTAAAGTTTAGTGTTTTCGATTCTGTTATATTAATGATTTCAGAAATACAATAAGAACAACTGAATAAGAAATACTACTTAGAAGAAAAAACAAGTCCTTCTCTTGCGTGGTTTTTTCTTTGGTTTTTGTGGTCTCAGTGCAACTTTTATTGCAGAGTCAAAAACTATCTTCACATTCTGCAACATGAAGAAAAAAGGGTGAGAATTATGGCTACCTTAAATCCAATTAAGTTGTAACATTTACCTGCTGTGTTTTAGAACTGCACTCTATGTAAGTGATTGCACCAATCATCTTCTTCAATTCTTCACCCTGCAAAGTGCACACCACAAGCATTGTCAATTCCATTATCCACACAGAAAAATTCAAGCTCTTAATGCAGCCATTTAATATATATATTGTTTGGGACATGCCTGAGCAGTTGTTATTCTTGTAGCTCCAGGATGATCAACGAAAAATTGCTTGTCTTCCCTCAAATCTGTGTATGCAGACGAGTTAAATTGGCAAAAGTTAATTGAAGCAGAATTAGAGTAATGCACAATGAGAAAGTGGTAACTAACATGATAAATATTGAGAAATGAGAATATGCACAAGATTGTCTCTTATGATTTTAATACTATTTCGATGGAATTTTGATCTTACCCAGTTTTGTTCCAACCAGCACAATAGGCACATTTGGAGCATAATGTCTCAGCTCAGGTATCCACTGTATAGAAAAAAAGACTTAAAAAAGTTGCAGATTAAAAAAGCAAAACCTAAATTGCATAATAAGGATTTGAGGAAAGAAAAAAACCTTTTTGGAAATGTTCTCATAACTTGCTTTACTGATTAAAGAAAAGCATAATAAAAACACATCAGCTCCTCTGTAGCTTAAGGGCCTTAGCCTGTTGTAATCTTCCTGTCCTGTTATTCACTCAAACTCATAAGCTAACAAAAACAACAAACCCACCATCTTGATTCTTCTTCATGACCAAAAACATGAAGGACAAAATCATACTTAGTATTTAGAGTAAAGTAACAAATAAATTCCTGATAATTTACATTTCGGACAGATTAATCTCTAAAAAAAAGTATCAATAAAGTTCTCTAAAAAGATAACAAACATAGACAAATTAGTTCAAATTTAGACCCTTTACCCTAATCATAGGGGCTAATTTAAAAATAGTGTGTCCCTTTATTTGTCAATTTACCCTAGTATTTAGTAAACTGAATTCCAACTGTTTGAATATATGTGACAAATTAATCATTTGGTATAATACAAAGTGGACTAATATGTCTTTTTCTTCCAAATAGTAACTAAGATGGAAGGTTTAGTCTCAAAAAAATTAAGCTCTCCAAAATTTAAATGTTAAAGTATTACATATATCTGTTCAAACCTGCAGTATCCCATAAACCAACATTGACAGTACTACCATCCACCACCACATTAGCACTGAAGTTGTCAAACACTGTTGGAACATAATCCTATGAAATAATCAGCAAAGGAAGAAAAACAATATTAGCATAACCATGATTCACATTCTTCCATTTCTAATGCATAACTAGAAAAATTAAGATGATAATTAAAAACTCACGGTGGGAAAGGTATTGCTAGTATAGGATATAAGCATGCATGTCTTTCCAACTGCACCATCTCCAACAGTGACACACTTGATAAATCTGGCTGTACTCATTCTAACCTTATTAACTGAGAAAATTGAACTTGAAACAATGAAAGAACGTGGAAGGAATGGGGTGGATTATATGGAGGTTAACAACCTAGGAGCAAAGTCTGTTACAAACCAACTTTAGTTGTGGCTCAACAAATTGGTTGAAATTTATAATGATTGGAGTGTAAAGCATATTCTTTTTCTTGAAGTGCAAGGACAAGACTAAGAGAGGGTAATAACAAAAGTAGGTGGTAGTGCTGGTGTTAGTTGGTTAAGTGTGGGAGAAGGGAGGGAAGGAATGATGATAAAGCAAGGGGTTTTGCTTAATTAACCAATGCAATATGATGAAATCAAAGAACAAAACTATTGTATCCATGTCATGATGCAAATAATGTCAAAAAAGTTTGTTGTCACCTACATATTTGGGGGTGCCTTCGTTTCTAATTATACTTCTAAAAGAAAATTAAAAAATATTTATCAATATATGAGCCTTGGGTTATGAACAAAACATGGAAAATATATCAACCATGGATTATTAATAATTTTGCAATCCACTATTTACATTTATATTAAAATTAGTCACCAAATAAATGTTTTGGTGATTTTTTTTTATATATACACTATAAATGATTAGACGGGCCGAAGCCCAAAAAAAAACAAAAATGGAAAAAAAAAATTTGTTCATGGAATGGAGAAATCTTATGTCTAAAATCCAAGGTTACGAGAACCGGACCGGTCAATAAACCGGTGAGGTCACTGGTTCACTGGTTTATTGGTTCAACCGGGGTTCAACCGGGGTTCAACCGGTTTAATAAAATATTAAATAAAATTATTAAAAAACCTGAAAATAATTTTAAATATATAAATTCAATAATTTCTAACTTAATAAAATTTAAAATTTCACATAATAAACTATCCATGACTTAATATTAGAGGTTCACAAACAACTTCAAACATCAACGTTTATAACTAAACAAAAAAAAATGCACGTAATGACAAACCCATAATGTTCTACATTCAAAAGAAACAATTACTAGCAAGTTTTCAACTAATCAAAGGTGCAACTCATCAAAAATCATAATTATTATTAAGTGTTTCAATATCTCCATCATAAACAGGTAATCCAAAGCCACCATCATTAGAAGTACCATCAAAAGAAGTTGTATTTGAAAAATCAGCTACATTAGGCAAAGATATTTGAAATGGCTGTTCTGACCAAAGATATTTGAAATGCCTGTAACATTGATACTGGTTCTCGCTCCCTGTTGACATGATGATTGTTCACAACAAATTCAAGAAAATTATCAACCATATCTCTGACGTTATCCTGCATGCATTTTTTAAAAAAAAAAAATAGTAAGTGTTAAAATACCATCATATTCAGTCTTATAATAGACCTTACATTGACATGTACAAACACTCCCAAAAAAAAAAAAAAAAGAAGCTACCAAATTCATTGGTAGTCCAGAGATGAAGGCCATTCTTTACTAAATGCAGGAAGCAGGATTGAATTAGAACTGTGTGCAACATTAATTTAGATGGCCAAAACTACACTGAATTAAACAACAAAAAATTGGAAGATTTGAAAAAGTGCCCAAAATTCCAACTTCTGTAAGTTGTGCTGTGAATTCATTATAACAAATTGTTAATTTCATTGATATCTGCTCTTCTCTTTAATAAAATTCCTTTTCAATCCAAAACGGAAATGTTGCAATCTTATTACAGTAAAGGGACCAGCAGAGAGCAAAATATTGTCATACTTCACTATAAATTCATGAAGCCACCAAACAAACAAATAACCTCAAAAAATGAAAAATCAAAATCAAAATCGAACAAATAAAGCAGCAAACAAATTCATGAACAAATAACCTCAGAATCATGAAGCCAGCAAACAAACAAATAATGAAGCCAGTAAACAAAATCATGAACAGAATCGAAGCACAGAAAATCAAAATCAGAAGGCAGCAACTAAATCAAAATCGCAGACAAATAAATCATAAAATCAAGCACATAAAATCAGAAGGAGGCGAGCTCATAAGTCAAAATCAGAAGGCAGCAAATAGATCAAGAACAGAGTATTACCAAGGAGGAGGCGAGTAACGGCGAGGACGCGGTGTCGGCGACGACCAAGGAGGAGGCGAGCTCGGCGACGACCAAGGAGTTGGCGAGCTCGGCAACGACGGTGGTGGTTGCGGTGGTCGCTGCTGTGGCTGCTCGATTGGTGGTGGTGGGCTGGTGGGTATGCGACTGCGAAGAGGGCTGATGGCTGTGTGTGACTTGGTGGTGAACTGTGCTTCGGTGATTTCTGGAGCTTGGTGATTTCTGGAAACTGATTAGGGGATTTAGGGCTCGGCCAGAAGCAGGACGGGGTGGTGGCTCGGTGGTGAACTGCTGTGGGTGAAGAATGGTTTCTGGAAACTGGAAAGGGGAAATCACTGGAAACTGATTGTGATTATTAGGGATTTAGGGTTACGCGTTTTGCTTTTGCCGTTTTCTCTTTTTTTTTTTTAAATAGGCCAAAACGACGTCGTTTAGCCTTTCTGATTTCAAACCAAAAAACCGTAAAAAAACCGGACGGTTCTCCCGGTTCACCGGTTAACCGCCGGTTCGACCGGTTCTTTTACCGGTTTTTTGCCAAACGGTTTTTAACGTTACCCGGACCGGTTAGGTGACCGGTTCCCGGTTTTTCCGGTTGAACCGGCCGGTCCGGTTCGGTTTTCAGAACCATGCTAAAATCCCGGTAAATGTGTTGAGAGTCCCACTGACCATGGAAGCTTGACTGCTTGAGGAAGAAATTGATGGGGCAAGTTTTAGCTTTGGGAATTTTTCAGTCCTTAAAGAAGAACTCTTAGCTTTTCTGCTTACAAAAAGAACTTTTAGCTTTTCTGGTCAGATTGAAGGCATTACCCCGTATTCCAAGGAAGTGTGATCTGTGATTAGGGTTCTTTAATGTTTTTGGAGTCTAAAAAGATTTTGGTCACCAAGAGACATAATGGGCCAGGCCTAACATCGAGATTTCCGTTCTCTCTGTATCCAAAGGAGCCCAGTAGAGCATAGATTAATCTATTTTCTTTTCAATTTTATAATTTAATGGCTTAATACGTGCATTCAATTATATAACATCACATCCGTTAAAATAACAATTTTTTATATTGATAACATGAATGGTCATCTAAAAAAACGAATATAATTACACGACTGTGTAAAACATTTTACACTATAAATACATTAAAATTAAACTTTTACTTAGTATAACTCTAAATTTACATAAAAATTTTCAATTAATCATATCTTGTACAAAAAAAATGTACTGATCATATGAATAAATATTAGCAACTACTAATATGATAAATAGTCATATAAAGTTATTTTCGTATAAAAATAATAATTAAAAATTATTAAATAATTTAATTAATGTCAATTTTGAATCAGATTTTCAATAAGGAAACAAAAAGTATTATGTTAATAAATATTGAAGAGCATATACAATTCAATCTTAAAAAATATTCAAAGATTAGCATAATTTATTATTTTTTATTATTATTTTTAATTATTAATCTAATTTTTTAGTCTTATAATTCAATAATATATTTTTAATCTACACTTTTAAATATTAATAACTAAATACAAGTAAAAAATAATAAATATTACCGTTTAGCATTCTTCCTCAATCTTCATTCTATATTCAGATAATTTTTATGTGTAATCAACCACTTTATATAACTATTTTAGTGACGTAAAGAAATTAAGTCTTTTAAATATCCATTTTTGAATCCTTAAAACACAAGAAGTTCAGCGCGTTTGTTTTTAAGAACGACATTGAGAGAGGAACACAAAGATAGAAAATTATATTTGACAGATAATACAAAAGTAGATACATTGTGTCTAAATTTTTTATATAAAAAAATAGAATAAATTAGACTTTTATAATTTTATTAGAATTTATCAACAAACAAAATATAAGAATACTAATTTTTATATCTTTATCTTATCTTATTCTTAGTGTCTTGTCTTGTTCTACGCACCCTTCAAGCTGAGTATCTGGATTCTGGCATGCTTTCCAAGCTTGCCATTTTCTTGGTTGCAGGCTGTTCATTATTCATCATCATAACATCTCCAAATTCTTCCCCTGCCTTTGGACCCCGAACTCTGAAAGCGGCTTTGTCATAAGCTAAAGCTGCTTCTTCAGCTGTATCAAATGTTCCAAGCCACAGTCTTGCACCTTTCTGGGATGAATCTCTAATCTCGTCTTGCCTTAATTACTTCTATCTTCTTCTCCTTTGATTTCGCATCATCGCCTCCCTCAATTTTCAGATTGGCCTGCCACCATAGTACAATCTTCTTCTTCAGTATTATTATTATTGCTTGTATATCTTGTAGAAGAACATCCTCTAAGATTTCTTCCCAAACATTTATACTCCACTTGTATTCGGTTTGGTCTAATATGAGTCACAAAATAAATACACATTCAAGCTATTTTAAAATTTAAAATTTGTCAATAAATCATTTTTAGACCTGTAAAATAAATGAATGAGTCTGTTACTCTGTTAGACTTGTTTGAACATGGTAAAATACAAATCAATATATAAAAAATTTTCACAATTAGAAATTTATTAAATTTATATAATTTTGTATATACATTTTACGTACTTGTTAATTGTTTGAGTCACCGATTTTTGTCAAATATATCTTGTCAAACTAAACATTATTGTATAAGACTATATACAAAGGTGGTTAAGACTTAAGAAGCTATATCTATCGAAGGTTTTGGAAATGTTTGTTGAACTTGCCAACCAATGCTACCAAATTTTCACCTTGAAGGCTTGAAATAAGCGTGAGATACCCCATATATATTTCGGTCATGAAAATCGATCTTATATTATTGCACTCTATAATATCCGGAATTAGTTCATCCAAAGAGAAATGCTACGAAATTCACGAGCATGAAAATATTTCCCTATTATAAGATTTAATTTCGGGGTATTCATCATGGCAATCTCATCAGATGCACATCGTCCCTTGCACCAATTTTATTATTATTATTTCATTTTCATGATTTATTGCTTGTTATGCTTTACGGTTACAATGATTGGAGCTTCAAACAACCGTAATAAGGTGTCTGCTTTATATGTGTTTGGAGACTCCACAGTAGACCCGGGAAACAACAACTACATTAGGACTGCTTTCAAGAGCAATTTTGAACCCTACGGTAGAGATTTTGCAAATCAAGTTCCCACTGGAAGATTCACCAATGGAAAGCTAGGCACTGATTTTATTGGTAACAACTTTAATTTGATTGATTCTGTATGTGCATATTAAATTTAATTTCTTACTAGCTATAGTGATATGACATTATTATTATGCACAGTTTCGTATTTAGGCCTTAAAGAGTTTTTGCCACCATATTTGGATCCAAATCTCACAAATCAAGAACTCATCACAGGAGTCAGCTTTGCCTCTGCTGGTTCTGGTTATGACCCACTTACACCAACTCTCAGTGTATCTATAACACTACTCTCTTTCTTTATCTACATCTTATTTATCACATCCCTGAAATGGTTATAATTTCCTTTTTTTCCCTCAAATATATGTTTCATGCCTAGCTTTAATTTGTCAATTTGGTTAAAAATATTTTTATACAAAATTACTTACTTAAATCCTCTTTATGTTTAGATATAGATGGATAGAAGTATTAAATATACATAGATTGGTTAATTTTTTTTTAATTTACATTGGTCTCTCTATTAATTGCAGAATGTAATTTCAATTCGAAAACAGTTGGAACATTTCAAAGAATACAAAAATAGGTTGGAGAAGATTCTTGGTAAACAGAAAACAGAAGATCATATGAAGAACGCTATATTTTTTATAAGTGCAGGGACAAATGACTTTGTTATTAATTATTTTACATTGCCAATACGAAGAAAGACCTACTCCCTCATAGCATACCACCACTTTTTACTTCAACATGTACAAGATTTCATACAGGTTTGGTTACCAAGTTTTGCTTTCTAATATAATTACAGGGTTACTATTTAATAATAGTATACTATTTCCCCTTTTAAATTGTGTTATAAAGTGTTTAATTTCCATATACTAATGAAAACTCAAGACATGTTATATATGTGAATATAGTAGGTAGCAGCATGTTACGGTAAATTTTAGTGTCCAAGGCCGTGACAGGCAGCTTGGAAATTAACAAAATTATCTCATTCAACGTAACCTACTTTGGCATGTATATTAATAGATAGATGATAAATAATGTATAAAAAGATGAAATATAAATATTTAGAATTATGACAGGTTAGGAAGATATTAATAATTTAATTAACTTTTATAATTAATTCATAGCAATAAAAAACCGTCAACATACACAAGGAAATAAGATGAAGCTAGGAGTGAGGATAATTTGATTATTTTGTAAAAATAATGGATTGAATAATCTACTATATATATATACTCTTTTTTTTTATTTGTGTTTTCTTTAATCAATAACAAACTTAAACTTACCTTACTTTTTAATGTATATATCTTTTTATGGACAAATTATTGCAGTTACAACATGATCTTTTTGGTGAGAAAATTACAACACAATCTTTTACCTTCTAAACTGATTGATGTTATTATTTTTAACAAAAGTCATGAATGAATAATTATAAAAGAAAAAATCTCAAACATCAACAATTTTAATTTATATTAGTCAGAATTTTTAATCATCAATTCAACGTTTTTAGTCCATTTAATTAATATTTTTAAATATTATTCATTAAAAATAATAAATTATAATAGTCCTATTTATAAAATATTATTAGTTTAAATGCCTTTGTGCAGGGGTGAAGCTAGACTAACTATTTAGGGAGACGGTGTTTAATAATTTACTAAAATTATTACCTGCTGCAAAGTAAAAGTGAGAAATTTGAGTGAATGAAGATATTGAGAAAAAAAATTATATTTTATTTTTTAAATAAAATAAATTATTAGACTAAACCTAAAACTATTATACTTTGTTAATGTTATATAAAAATAGACTAATTTTTTTATGAATGAAAGGATGACCGAAAAAGTGTACCAAAAAAAAGGAGAATGGCTGGAAAAAAAAAAAAAGAGGGACTATGTTTATTATTCCTTTTTTTTTTAACAAAATTAAAAATTTGGGGGGCCATTACCCCCTTTCTATATGTTTAGCTCCGCTCCTGCCTTTGTGCACATATTTTACATTTGACATTAAGAAAAAGTCTAAGAGGTTAGCATTTTTATTAAATTTGGCTAACACTTAATTAGCAAAAAAAAAAAAAAGAATAATTTTATACCATTAAATATAATTTTACACTATTAAAAATATTAATAATAATTAATTAATAACTACAAATCACAAAAATTACTGGTTTCTAGCACTCCTCATTAGTGTTATTAAGTATTTGGCTTCATTATTCAGGAATTGTTGAGGGAAGGTGCTAGAAAGTTAGGTGTGGTTGGACTACCTCCAATGGGATGCTTGCCAATCATGATCACCTTCAATTCCAACAATGCCTTACTTGAACGTGGTTGTGTCGACATGTTTTCTTCTGTTGCAAGAAATCATAATCTCATCCTTCAAAACCAATTGAACTTCATGCAATTGAATTCCTCTATGTCTACCGGTGCTAAGATCTACTACGTTGACATATATGAACCCTTGTCCAACATGATTCACGGCCTTGATGATAATAATGGCGGTAAGCGTCGAATCATCTGCTTGATTTCTAGATTTTAAATATTTTGATACAGAGAATATTTTAAATAGGATTATTTTTGGATATTTATAATATAGTGGTTATGATATTTTAAAAAAAATGTTATTAAAAAAAGAAGATATAATTATTTTATTAATTTTTATAGTTTTATTCAATTTATAATCAGGTCTCTATAATTTTTTTAAAATTGGATCTCCATACTACTTTTAATTTTATAATTTGGTCATTTCTAATATAAAAATATTAGAGTTAAGTAAATATTTTTTTATAAATTGAAGGTATTCATAATTAAAAATTTAATTAAATCTTTAACTGCGTGTATTTTGGAGAACTATTCTATTAATTTTAACGTTTTTATCATAAAAGTAACCTAACAAAATAATAAATAGTATAGAGACTTAATTAAAAAATATAAAAATTTAATTAAAAATTAAGTGAGATTATAAAAATCAACAAAATAATTAAACAAAAAAGATATTACCAAAATATAAAAAAAATATAAATTTAATTTTACCAACACTTATATAATTAACATATTCATAATAGAATTCGCCTTTTAAATATTAGCGACAAAACTAAAAATTAATCAAAATATTAGGCATTAAAATAGTAAAATTATATATATTTATAACTTACCTGATGATGAGTCTAACCTTGATTAGATTAATTTGGTAGGATTTGATGAGGTAGATAGTGGTTGTTGTGGAAGTGGTTACATTGAAGCAGCGTTTTTGTGTAACAGAGCTTCACATTTGTGCTCTGATGCATCAAAATATGTATTCTGGGATTCAATACACCCTACGGAAAAGGCATACTACAATATGTACCTCGCTTCACGCCACGTCATTGATATACTTGTAAACGCCTAGAAAATATGATTATTTCCGTTGCCATTTACTCTATTTGTATATTGTAGATTGTAAATTAAATTTCTCATCACCCTCCCATCCCTCAATATTTTGGTATATATGAAGTTTATGGTATTATGTTTATTTTATTTCAATCTGTAACATTATTATTATAAACTAGCTCTTGTATATGGCATAAGTGATAAGTTAGGCAATTGTTTCCGTATTTATTAAAAATTGAAAAATAAATTACCCTTTAACTTCTATTATTGTATGATTGAAATTGTATCTATATTCAATATACATTTATCACGTGAAATAATTTTTTTCAAATCATATATATTATTTATCTATCAATTATAATTTATATAATCTTTTATAATTATATATAAAAATTATGTGCGTATATAAAATTATATATTATTAATATAAATAAGATTTAATTACTTTATCGATTCTTATAATTTTATTGAATTTTTAATTAAATTTTTATATATTTTTTTCAATTAAATTCTTATACTCTATTAAATTTTGTAATTAAATTCTTACCATTTAAAAGGTTGGAATGAATAGAATATTTCGCTAAACAAAACAAAATATTCAATTAAATGTTAAGCATATATTCATTTTATTTAATAGAATATTTCGTTAATTCTAATATTTATCACTATATATATATATATATATATATATATATATATATATATATATATATATATATATATATATATATATATAGTAAAATTAAAAAAAAAAACATAATACAAACATACTGCTATACATACAAGTCTTTTTGGCTTACAAGTCATACAAGTTGAGCCAAACCCAACAGAAAGGACGCTCACGCATACGAGCGTGTTAACACGCACGCTACTCAAAGGTTTCCATAGCGCGTCCACTCACCATTATGAAAGACGCTTCTTCTTCTTCCTCGATCAAAACCACAACTGTCAAGATTCAAACCACGTTCGAAAATTTTGAAGAAACTATCAAAATCGTCGCCAACACTCAAGGAAATTAATAAGAAAACTTCAAAATCTCCATCAAAAAGCACCAAAAGATTATTCAAAGTACTGTGTCACTAATCTTCCAGGTTTTTCACTTTTCTATTTCTCATTTCGAACGTGAAACACTATATCGTCGTGTTTCTATTTATTAAGTGTATTCATTATGTGTTCTTGGTTGAAAATAAATGTTACTGTTATCGTCAAACTATTCAAATCGATGATAACTGGTTTATGTACTCTTTTGCGAATAGTTTAATGTATATTTTAATGTGTTTTTTGCATGTTTGCATGTTTCAAATTGAGTTTGTATGAATAGAAACTTTTGACTGTATTTCAAATAAATTCGACTGTAATAGGTGCTGTTGTTATTAAATATTATGTATGTTGCTGGTATTTGGGTGTATATCATGCATATTCGAGTGTAATTAGTGATGTTTTGGGTGTATATCATGCGTATTCGAGTGTAACTGGTGATGTTTTGGGTATATATCATTCAAATTCGAGTGTAACTGATGTTGTTGTCCTATACCATGTGTAACAAGAAACAGAGTATTGTCCTTGTACTTCTAGTGTCATTTTATGCATGTTTGGTTGACTTGAATATCATTTTGAACTCATATAATGTCATGTAAATCCAAAAAATAATAGAGGTGTATGTGGCTGGTATTTGGGTGTATATCATGTGTATTCGAGTGTAACTGGTGATGTTTTTGGTATATATAATGCAAATTCAAATGTAAATGGTACGGTGTTGCTGTCCTATATCATGTGTAACAAAAAACAGAGTATTGTCCTTGTACTTCTGGTGTCATTTTATGCATGTTTGGTTGACTTGTGTAACGACCCGATTTTCGACAGGTCCGGATCACTGCCAGTCATCAGGTGTTACTTCCCAGTAGCCCTATAAAACTCTAGACTCGATAATATTTACTACATATAAGCTTTTCGTACTAACAGAATCGCGTATGTTAACTTATTTTTATCACATACTTTTTTTAACAAACCTATTAACAAAACCATGAACATCTTCAGAGATATACAATATAAAATAAACACCAGACTAACAGCAAAATTAAATTTAGCAATAAGATCACATAAAATCTTTCATACATATATACGTCTTAAGTTAGTTCATATAAACTTGACATACTTATATATATATACACACAACTGACAACTTTCCAGATACCTGGTTCATATAGAAAACCCCTAAGCTGGTACCGGGGCTAAAAGAAAAGAAAATATCAAGTCCTATCCCTCAAAAATGCTACAGAAGTGAGGGAAAGTAAAGTCTAAGAAATGGATACCATCTCTCGTATATTCTTTCTACCGTCGAGGCACAACTTTGCAACCATCAGCTCAAGACTAGTTTCGAGCATCTCCTGTAGGGTCCGAAAACACGTGCTCCTCTGGTATCTCTCTGAATATAACACCTGTAGCGACGATTAAGTCTGGATCTTCCATCTGTGGGGGAAGGGAAAAGGAATGGGGTGAGAACCTATATAGTTCCCAGTAAGGTGACATCGTGAAAGCGCATCTCTCTCGTGAAACCTAGAGTTTTGGCTCTATTGTAATAACTCGCTTACTAACTCTCTCGGCTACTTCCGTATCGTGGGCTCTGACATAACTCTTTCTTGACATCTTTCTTTGGGATGAATGCCGTTCTCACGCTATTCTCTATGACAATTATTCCTAACTCTATTATCTTATTCTAAGCTTTGAGAAAGTTACGTCATAATCTTAAAATACTGACAAGAATCAGAAAATATAGAATTAACAATAAGCAGATGGCACATTGCAGAAAGAATGAACAATAAACAATCACAATCAAATGTGCAAACAATTTATGATGCATGCCTATTCCTAGTGCAGGCCATGAGCTCATGCGTCGGTTGTCTACCCGTAACCCGACGTTACTTGGAGTGAACCCCTAATATGGTTCCTTTACTGTGTCAGTTAGACACCTTGGTATCACGGTTACCCGTGTCAATTAGGCCTCATCATAATAACATTTTAATGTGTATCACAATAAGAAATAGTGCTATCAGTTAGGCGAACATTTCCGCATTAGCAATCTCAGGCCATCAGTTAGGCGGGCACTTTCGCATTAGCAATTTGACACAAAGGCCCATTCAACATACAATATGCTATCAGTTAGGTAGACATTCACGCATTAGCAATCTTAGGCTATCAGTCAGGCGAGCACTTCTGCATTAGCAGTTTGGCACAAAGGCCCAGTCAAACCAATAACATTCAACTATCCTTTTCATTCATTGTTTCTTATTCCCTGTCTTTTCATCATGCCTCCGCATCACCTTATAAATATACATACCTCCGCATCACCACATAACTAAGCATACCTCCACATCACCATATTACTAAGCATACCTCTGCATCACCCTTTTAACTTTAACCTTCCTAGGGGTAACTTGCATTCTTATTCATTTCTTAGCTTGTTTAGCCTAATACCTTTTTGGCGACCGGTTTTCTATCTAACGATTAATATCACAAACGGACTCAGATTCATGCAAACTTTATGTCTACATGTTTGTATTGAACTCAAGTTTCTAAAAAACTAAGAATCGTATTTTTTTGGGCAGTCTATCTCCAGCTATTGAGGAAAAACCGAGACTATTATTCTAGGTTTGTTGGAACAGCACCTCGCTGTCTTGTTGTGTGGTTTTTATGTTGTGAAAGCTTACGCACGGACTATCTCTCTTATCAAAGTAACTCTAGAGATCCTAACCTTTACTTTGAATTAGATTTTACTGCATTTGGATTAGAATTGAATTTTATACAAGGTTTTAAAATTTTGCTACTGCACTTGTAAAGATTCAGAAAAACAGCAAGCAGCAGTGTTTTTATAAAATCCATAATAATTTCAATTCTAATCCATTGCTTCTAAATTTTGGGTAGATTACACTCAACTTTCCTAAGTTTTAGAATAAACAAGTTTTAAGTTCATATCACTTCATTTGATTAATTAATTCTCAATTGGAAGTAATGCCCTATTTTCATAAATCAGTTCAGAATTTCTAGCAAGCAACCCAGCTTCCAAGTGACTTAATTAAGTCTACAAAATAGATATGAAATATGAAATTTGTACTCAATTAAAGTGAAGATACAGATCTTCAAAACCCCTTTGGTAGAAACTTAAAATGTTACGTAAAACAAAAGTTCCAGTGGTTTGAAATTGACGTTGCAGAACCAGAAAACTAGAAAAATTCTGCAGCAGCTATTGTTTTCAAAAATTCATATCTTTTAAACCACTTGGCCAAACCCCTTGAAAATTTTATGGCACATTCAAGACACACCTAGGTTTTACAGAAAAATAATTTCATCCAAAAAGGTGGTCCGGACTACTCCCAAAAATTCGTTCATTCAGCTGCAAATTATGCAGAAATTGCAGAAATTCTGCACAATGCAATTCCAACAACCTCACATGCCAAATTCTATATTCAAGCCTAATATTCCTCCAAAACCACAATTCCAACTTTTCTTTTTTGACTAATCAAAATTACTAAAGTGATTAGCACAGCCTCAGAGTTCAGATTCACCATTTTTCCCTTTTCACAAGTGCACATATATTTAATTAAACATATACTTTTTTTGCACTACTAAACAGAATTCCTTTCCATACATAATAAATCATCAATCATCATTATTCAAACACACAATAATTTATCAATCCCTAATGAACCATCATTCATCACAAGCACATTCAGCACCAAAATGATGTTCTGCCTATGAACTATCCCTTACCTCTTTTGAAGTTCAAAATTCTATTTCTGCTTCTTCCTTGAATTAAAAATCCTAGCCACACAAAATTGAAATTTCAGTCACTCCTCCCTTCTCCCTCAGCTCCGTTTCATTCTTTTCTTTCTTCTGTTTGTGAGTGTCTGTGATGACCCAGATGAAGCAAGCACTCAAATAAGTAGAAGGAGAAGTGGAGGAACTCGTCCTGTCTCTCCTTCTTTCCGTCTTGGTTCTGCTCTCTCTCTCTCCCTCTCTTTGCTGCCTTCTGTTTCTTGCATTGAAAAAGGGAGACCCAGTAGAAGCGGTGGGCGTATAAATAGGAGAAAAAGAAGTGGGGTGAGGTGGTGAAGAGAGTTACATAATTCTTCCTCCAGAGAACATCTAACCAAAGCCCATTATCATATGAGGAAACCAAGAGGTGTAACCTTGGTTGGGAGGAGGCTTCTCTCTGTTTTGGTTATCAGAGGAATAATGAAGAAGATTAGGGCTTTAATCATGGTCAGGTTCCTGATGATGTATATGCTTATGGTTTGGTTGAACCGAAAAAAAGTGGTTTAATGTGTGTTGGTTCATATTTGACTAATTTTAATGATATATTTATACTTCTCTTTAATTAATTCATCAAATGAATAATTAAAGATATGGTGTTTATGATGTTTGATAGAAAAATGTGGTGAAAGAAAAAAAAGAAAAATGTGGCTTAATAATGGAGAAAAAAATCGGTTTGATTATGAAAGGGTGGAGTTTATTTGGTACGGTTTTTTTGGTTTAGGACACGCTTTTATCTCTCACAGCATATTTATTTTTTTCACTTATCAAGTATAAATCCGCCTTATTATTTTATAATGAGGTGATTCTCAGATATTTATCGAATTTCTCATCACAGAATTTCTGAGAATAACTCTGTGAGAATCAGGGTGTTATAACTTGAATATCATTTTGAACTCATATAATATTATGTAAATCCAAAAAGTAATAGAGGTGTATGTGGCTGGTATTTGGGTGTATATCATGCGTATTCGAGTGTAACTGGTGATGTTTTGGGTATATATCATACAAATTGGAGTGTACTGGTGATGTTTTTATCTGTTAACAATATTTTTTATTCCTTACAGTAAAAATGGCAAGTAAGAATCCAGCGGAAAAAAAATACAATATAGGCACATATATCTTAGAACAACTCAATTTTTCCTTCTATAAATATAGCTTATTTAAATGATTCTCGTTTGGTTTGTTTACAGCAAACCAAGGATTTAAGATGCTCCACAAGACTATTGAATGAAAAGTTCCAAAACATGAGCGAAGAAAAGAAGGCCATCATCCGAGAATTAGGATTTGATGGTTTGATGCACAACCCTCCGATGAATGTACCACATAAAATCTTGAAGGAGTTGGCATATTCCTTTAATTTGTCAAAAAACAAATTGGACACCCGATACGGTGCATTGACCATTAAACCCAAAAAAATAGGAGCTGTCCTTGGCCTGAATGCATCAGGTAACTGATTACACAAAACCTTTATACTTAAATTCTCTGTAATATATTATTCTGATCTCATGTAATTAAAAAATAAATTGAGGTGTATATGGCTGGTATTTAGGTGTATTTCAAGTGATTTGGAGTGTAATTGGTTATCTTTTTTGCTGCTTCTATAGGGGACCTATTTCCCAAAAAAGTTAATTTTAAAGAGCTATCTAAGGAGAACAAAGAACTTTATAGAAGGTTCTAGGGGAAAATATTGCAGAATCTGACTGATGATATGATAGATATTGGTGTTGACACTGATTAATATCGCCTAATGTTCAAGAGGATTTTCATCCTTTATATTCAAATAGCGTTCTTGTTGCCGACTACCATAAACAAAGTATCTCCTGTCTACCTGCCTCCAATTTTTTGACTGGACAACATAAGGGAGTGGAACTAGGGTAGCCAAGTCCTCGATTTCATCATCAAAGGCATAAGCCAGCACCACTTGAAAAAGAAAAAACCCATTGATGGCTGTCTCTATGCCTTGATGATTGTATATTTTCATGAAACAAAACACAGAAACAAGAAAACAGATGTAATTCCTAGACCACCTTGGGTGATGCATTAGGATAGGAAGCTACTAGTTCAGGGGATCAAAGCTGAAATTGATGGCCATATGGTAATTGAACAAAATACTTTCTCTAAGTTGGGTGTATTTGATTTATACAGATGGTATAAACTAATGTTCTAACTGTTTTTGGGCATCGTCAAGAGGGCATAACTGAAAAAGAAATTGAAGAAAATGAAATAAGAAGAAAAGAAAGAAAAAAAGAAAAAGACAAAAAAGAAGAAGGAAAGTTCATTAGAGAGTGATTCATCGGAGAGTGATATTGCTATTTTCTTTGAGTCTGAACAAGACTCAGAGAAACAAAAAAAAAAAACAAGAAAACAACCAACCAGAACAGCAAAAAACTAAGTAATATTTCTGGGTGTATTTTGTCATTTTTAGGATGTTTTTTGCTAATAATTGTTTGCTATCGATAATGGTATCCAAAAAGAGGAAGCAGATTGTGAAGGATTCCTCTTCAAAAAGTGAAAGCGGATCTGATGATGAGTAAGATTCTGAAATTATCATTGCATTACTATATTTTCTGTTTATATCTAAATTTTATGTATTAGTAAAGTGTTTCTCATTTATTGTCAGAAGTGAAGAATCGGAACTAATAATAAAAAAATCAAAGAAAAAAGTTCAAACTCCACAAAAAAAAAGTATGCATTGCTTTCGGGGGTATTTTATCATCAATTTTGTTGTGTTTGTGTGATTGATACTTTTTTTATTTCCAAGATGTAATCCATAAAAAGAAAGCACATTGTTGATGATTCGTCTTTTAAACAACAAATTGAATCCTATGATTTGTAAGATACATTGTAAAGCTATCTTACTCTTTTTCATCAAAATTTTATTTGTTAACATATTCTTTTGCATGTACTGTCAGAACTGAAGAAATACAATAATTTTTTATAGAATCAAAAAGAAAAAAAATAAATGAAAAGGCTACACAGGGGTATGTTGAATTTGGATGTATATTGCCGATTTTAAGGTGTTTTTGTTGCTGATGATTGTTTTTGCTTTTCCAAGATGAAAGAAAAAAGGGCAGACATACCGGAAGCTGGGATCCCCTTGACGAAAGCTCACTATGATTCACCCAAAATGTAAGATCCTTTATTTGATAGAATTTCGTAGATCCTGATGTAATTAAATAGTCTATTTATACTGAATGATGTTTATTTTGTCCTTAGAATGCCGGAGGCAAACTTGGAAAGTGAAAATGATCCTGTGTTTCGAACACAGACGGATCAAAGTAGTATAAACAAACCCAGTGATAGCATGTAATTTCTGTTTCTATTGCCATTTGCTTAATTCTTGTGTTACCATCTTTCTGCTTCTGATTCTGTATATATACTTTTTTAGAAAAAAATCCTTTAATGTTTTATTCAAGAAAAAAAAGGTAGAAAAAAAAAGAAAAATTTGCAACTATGTCGTAAGTTCTCAAAAAACAGAGGTTGTATTTCTATTCAATGCTTCAAGTGTATTCTGACATAATTTTGGTGGATTTCATGTTTGGTGTAGAAGAAGAATCATTCAGTGACCCGGCTCAACAACAGATGATCATTGTTCGGAAAGAGACACATTCGCAATCTGAACCGCTCGAGATGTGAGTTTTACAACTAAATTTCAATCTTCTAATGCTCTATTTTAAGGGAGTTTGTTAGCTTTTTATTTTTTGTCTTGGTTAGAGTTCCGCTTTAAGTATGTCTGCTTCCGTCGAATACGAGAGCACCAAGCCCTATGGAGAGTGAACCAACCCCTCCAAACTCTCCGAGCAAAAAAATTAGAGAAGAAACAATTAAGGGGTAAGGAATAATATTTGGTTACATGTCTTTTATATATAGGTGTATTTGGTTCTTATTTGGGTGTACCTCTGGTGAATTAAGGTGGATTTAGTTTTTTTTTTCTTATTTAAAACTTTTTCTTTAACTGTGTAGCACTCCACAACCCCATCAACCTGCTGATGCCACACCCACAGAGGCAGCAGCTCCTTCTAAAATGTAAGTTCTACAAAATATAACTCTCTTTCGATATCATTCGTCTATTCTTATTCTTATAATATTTTATATGTCAACATGCAGTCAACCAGCCCCTCAAGCCACTGCTACATTGATAATGATAGTCAGGGCAATATCTTTTGTATTAAAAGAATTTCCTATGCCATCATTCAACCTTGGCTTTACTGATTCGAGTCAGGAAGAAACACTGACTCAGGAGGGGTGATCGGCGTCTGAAAAGGGAAAGAGTCAAGAGAGCCTGATTCTGGTTGAAGATTTAGAGGAACTTGTGGAGCAAGTTGCAAACATAGGAGTTGCGGCGGCCTTGAATTTTGTAGAGGATAGAAGTCTCCCGCTCTAAAAGTTTGAAAAGTTTGAAACTCCTGCGAGGAGGAGCGAGGTGTTGGGCGACCTCAAAGAAAAGTGTTTCCTCTGGGCCACTAATATAAAAACCTATGCAGATGGAAGCACTAATGAGTGGGAGTCAATGTACATCCTCAATGCTCAACAACCGATGGAGATCTCAAAAATTCACTTTGCGTCTTTAAAAGCTGGTACATATATTAAAGTTGAGGTAATATTAGAATAAGATTAATAATTTTATTATGAGTTATGACTGCAATATTTATGTAATTAATTTGGATTTTTTGTTTTTTTAGATTGTGACCGCAATGTGTCTAATTCTCAACAAAACAAGAATCAAAAGATTTGAAGAACAAGTTTACTACCTGTCCCCTGATATTGTGGTAAGGTGTATTAAGCTCAAATTTCGGCGTATTCATGTAATGTATTGTGTGTAGTAACTATTTCTTTCGATGTTATACAAATTCTGCAGAATATGGCTTTGGGAAATCATGGCGGTGGCAAGTTCTTACATTTAAAAATAAAAAGGCCCTTTGACATTCAGGACTACTCAATGTTCATCCCTTATTTAGACATGCAAAAATTGGCATCCCATCCGTATGTAAGTTTTCGTTTCTAAAACTTCTTATCCTAATTCTTTCGTTAGGTGCCAATTAAACTGAAACATTGTTCCGTCTGGCCAAATTTCAAATATTTGCCCCAGTTTGATATGGAGAACATTGGTGGATATGAATAGCAGATGTTAAAAAGAGGAAATTTCGTATCATTGACCCCATCACAAGACTTGTCCTTTGAAAGAAAGAATGAAACTTAATAGATTTGTTGTAAGCTGATTCTGTTTTCTCTATAAATTCCTTGGTTTCTATCCGTTGTTAGCAATATAGGAATTGGGTGTAGTGCTATTTAAAATAAGGTGTATTATTGGATCATTTGATGTAATAAGGTTTTTAAATGTAGTCTTTCTTATATTTTACTTTTTTTTAGGGCTATGTGATTTCTAGAATGAGGGTATTTGTCGGGGGAGGAGGGGGGACCTCTCGTTAAAAAGGATGATCAAATTGAACCACAATATGTTGACATTGTGGGGGCAGAAAACGAGGTATAAATCTTTCTCTTTGAGAAATTTTGTCTTTTCTCTTGCTGTCCTATTTTATTTTGCTAGTTTATTTTTGTTTTTAGCTTCGATTGTGCGGTTTATGTAATAAAATGGCTCGAGATACTTGAACCGAAAAATATTAAAAAGGACAAATATGACTGGAAGAATTGGACACAGGTAATTAATTATGTTTAAAAATATATAACTCTTTATTAATTTGCTAAATCAATGGAGTTTAGTAAAAAGAAATTTCTTTAAATTGTAGGCGGAGGTGGACCATTTCAGAGTTGAATACATTTCGCAGATTCTGTTTCATGAGATGAATCAAGATAGAGATAGAGCCATTTAAAAAAGTGAAGCAATCAGATTGTCCAAGCCGTCTGCAGCATTGTTGAGTCCTTATTGTTAGTTAGGTTCAGATGATATTGATAGTGATTGAATGTTGCATAGTTTATGATTAGTTTAAACACATACTTTTTGTATAGATTGTGAATATTTAATCCAATCTTATTATAAATTTTGTTTACATTAACAAAATTTTATGGAGCTGTCTGTGTTGTATTCAAAAGGTGTTAATTACAGGTTCTAAAAAATAAAGGAAAACAAATATCAAATATACCAATACGTCGAATTTCTTTTATAATACACCCAAAAAAACATGGAATACACCCTTATTGAGTGTTTATATATTTCTCTTTAAAATCTAAGCATGAGTTATGACAATTCAGAAATTTAAATTGTTACCCTTCTTAGGTATTGAATTGTATATGTATTGTAAATATAAAACAAACAAATCCCTTCAAAACACTAATTTCCAACACAAACAGCAGCATGTCAAATATATATATATATATATATATATATATATATATAAAGAGAATGTCAAAATAAGAGCATGCAGAATACACTCAAAAATATTCATCGCTACACTCAGATAGTGTCACTCTACACCCCAAAACCTGTCTTGTGCTACTGAATCTCTGGACTGATAATTCATAACATGTCCATGATATTGGCTGAAATTTGATTGCATCACTGATCCGCCATAAAAAAGGTTGATACGCGCTTCAAATGTTCGTGATATGAAGAGTTCAAGTGTTATTTAGAAGATATTAGTTTACATTTTTAAATGTTTTAATTAAATGTATTTTGATTTTGTTTATTTAATTACTAGATTGGGCCTTATGTGTATAGGCTTTAGGGTTTTCTTTGTTTTATCCTAATAAGAGGTTATAAATACCTCCTTAACTATTGTAGTCGTAGTATAGAATGATTTAGAGGTTTCAAACCCCCCTCTTGGTTTCGTGATGAAACCATGGTGTGGACAATTGAGGTTGATGAGTCTTTCTCTTGTTGCATCAGGGAATTGAGTAGAAGGTTGAGGAGTCCCTTCGATTCGATTCCCAAACTATGGCGTTGACAAGTTAGGTTGATGAGTCCTTTTTTTATTGCGTCAAGAAATTGGGTAGAAAGTAGAGTGATTCTCTTTGTATTCAAT
The DNA here is from genome assembly GCF_059453495.1 of Arachis ipaensis. NCBI lineage: Eukaryota > Viridiplantae > Streptophyta > Magnoliopsida > Fabales > Fabaceae > Arachis > Arachis ipaensis. The sequence goes on from NC_142438.1 coordinate 133,579,802, forward strand.
TTCAATCTATCCTTATTGTTTCTATTTCAAGTATAATTTATCTTTTTTTTATTCAATTTCAATTCTTGTCTTGTTTATTCTATTGTTTCTTTATTAAAGGTTCAACTGTGAAAAAATAAACTAATATATTAGCAAAACTATTAACAATAATAAACTCAATTACCCACCCTGGTTAAAGAACATCACTTTTACCTCGCTTAGAGCTTTCATTTTCTTTTTCTTTGAAGCATTTGCAATATGGTTTTCCATCTTTGAACCTAGTCTATTTTTTGGACGTCTTCTTGTTCTCACATGTGGAGGGCTTTGAAGCTCGTTAATAGCTTCAAAGTTAGCATCTTCATGAGATAACGAATATTTTTTGTTGCTTTTGGATTTCTGTTCTTGCATCTCAACCATGTCATTATCGTAAGCGCAGTGCATAATCGCAGTGAGCTTCTCGGATTCTGATGCAAATTCACATATATTCTGCAAAAAAAATACTAATTCGTCAAATCTCTTGCTTCTTAGCTCCAACAGAGGCTCGTCGTGGCTACTCTTGATGTGTGTGTGTCTCCTCTTTACGTTCTTGCTCCATCGTTCCAATATGTATCTCGGTGATACTTTGTTTACTCGTTCAAAGCTTAACACGCTTAGTGCATGATGGCACAATATCCCTCTTGACTCGAATAATGAGAATTGTCATTTAACTTCGGTTGTTACCGTATCGTATGTAACCGCAAACTTGTTGAATGTTGAGTTGGAAACTTGTTCTACAACTTCGTATACCGAATAGCCTAGAGCAGAGTGTTTTGATCTTGTGATGCAATTCACCTTTTCTCTGAATTGTGCTTGGACTTTCCTAAACTTATCTAAACTTATCGTGATTATACACGTGTTGAAACTGAGCTTCTATTGAGGATTTTGTTGCACATGGTATGATGGTATGAAAATCTGCAGCATCCGATTCTCTCTCTCTCTTTGCTCCCTACTTCCTAGGCAATTGTCGTATTATTTGATGAACTGAATAAGTGAGCTATTCCGCGTAATGAACTTGTTAAAAAAAGCATGCATGTTCTCGCTCCTTTGTGTGCTTCTCATCCCAGCCCAGAAAGTGGTGATCGAGATAAACTGAAATTCATATATGACGGTCTTCGAAAAATTTTGCAAAAAATACCTAAATCAGAACTAAGATACACCCAAAAACTTGCAATGTATACCTTTACTATAGAATTAAAAAAAAAAACATTACCTGAAAGTAGGGGTGGAAAAAGGCTAGGTGGCCTGCCAGGGGCCTGCAGCCTGGCCTGTGTTTGGCCTGACTCGACCTGGCCTGTTATAAAATAGACACTGGCTCAAACTCTTATAAAAGCCTTATTATGTTAATAGGCCAGGTCCAGACTCACTAATTAGCCTTATTGGCCTGTCAGGCCTGCTTGGGCCTTTTAATACATAATTACATATATAAATAATTTTTTTATTATTAATAAAATTATGAGATATTTTAAATTTATTATATTTAATTATAAATAGTTTTGTATATTTTAAATACTTTAAAGTTTAAGAATTCTTATAAAAATTAAATATGACATTTTACATATAAATATGTTTATTAAAAAATATTTTTTTAAATAATATTTTTATTTTTGTAAAAAAAAAATTAGCAGGCCTTTTAACAGGCTTCAGGCCAGGCCAGGCTTAGTACTTTGAAAAAAGCCTATAGCAGGCTGCATGCCAATCAACTACATGACAGGCCAGGCCTGTTTCCACCCTTACCTGAAAGCCACTTGTTGTCCTAAAGACCGTACTTCATCAGAAAATCATTCCAATTCTTATCGAATGATTCTTTCGTAAGAGAGTTTTAAACAACATGACTCATCTCTTGTTCGATTTCTTGGTGTCTCTAGTAACTGTTTAATTTGCTTGGAATCTTTTTCATGGTGTGCCAAATACACCACTGGTGAATTGATGTCGGCATACAAGCCTCGATGGCCCTTTGCATCGATGCGCATTGATCGGTGAGAATGCCTTTCGGAGCATTTCATCTCATGCAATGAAGCCAACATTCGAGTAACCATTTGAATGATTGAGTATCCTCATTTTTCATCAAAGCGCATCCGAAAAGTGTTGACTGACCGCGGTGATTCACCCTGGCAAAAGAACCAAAAATTAAATTATACACCTGAATATGACGAAACAGAAAAAAATAGTTAAATCCGCCGAAATAATCTCTCTCTACACCCAAAAACATGCAATGTACACCTCCGCTGTAGATTTAAAAAACAACATTACCTGAACAGCATAAACCATAACTGAATATTACCTGTTTTGTATTGTAGGTGGTATCAAATAAAATAACATCTCCGAAATACTCACAGGCAGCCCTGCTCCTTGCGTCTGCCTAAAAGGCAATCTTAATCAACTGATCAACCTCGAGTTCAAGCTCGAAAAAGAAATTCTTATTCTTCTCTTTTATTCTTAATAAGTATTTCCCAAATTCTTTTGCATCATCTAGTTTCGAAACATTCCGCACTTCTCTTGTGATGTAATTTCTCACGTCTTTTTCGATAAAATTTAACTCGCGGTGACCTCGGGCTGCTGCGACAAATGATTGGTATGTTTTGCTTGGTCTGATTCCGGCTTCCTCATTATTCTTTATTGTACGACGCACGAACATGCTTAGTTCCCTGTATTGTTTAAGCATCTCTACTTGATTTGGACAGCAGGAATGTGAATGATTCAACACGACCTTCGAAATGATCCAAACACCGATGTTCTTCAATATGTATATATAAATTCTTGCAGGACAATTTAAACCAGTTGAGAGATTTGTCTTCTCGGTCGGAGATATTTTCGATTTTCATTTTCCCTCTCTGCTACATGTAATCAATTGGTTCTTAATTTCATTACCCTTCTTATTTGTGCTCCGAACTCTTGTAGAAAAATCTATAGCTTTCGAATAATCTTTGTAGAATTTTGTAGCATCTTCAAGCATCTTAAAAGTCATCCCAACCTTTGGAACAAACTCCTCATCAACATCTCACAGAAATTGCAAAATACACCCAAAAAAGTGCACAATACACCATATTAAAAGTTAGGATAAACTATAGAATGCAACAACAATTATTCAATAAGCATCAAACAGAAACTAAAACAATTCAACTGTAAAATCTTAAACTATGAACAAACTACATTGTCTAGATTCAAACCACACCTCATAACTTGATTCGAGTAAAAACAATAATACAAGTCACTCTCGTTCAATTGAAAAATCAGAACCTGTGAATACACCTAAAATCTCCTTTATTACACCCAAATATGTTTGATTTATCCCAAAAAATCTGATATAAAATGGACAGCAATTTTCATCAGAACAACTACATTACATTCAATTCAAACAATCAACAATGAACAATAATTTTCACAAGTAAGGTTTACAATATTATTCACCTAGATAATAAAAAACTATTAACGAAAACATTAATTGGAATTCAACCACACCTCAGGCGCCAACGAGTTATAACTCAAATGGCATATTCTCCTCATACTCACCTAAGAGGTTGCAGGTCACTGACAATATATAGTGTTTTATATAATTATACAATCACATCAGTTTAATTAGATCACATAATCAATATAAAAAGTAATTATTTTTATTGGTATAATATTATATAAAATTATTTTTATACTCACCATATATTAAAATTAAATTCTTATAATAATATTATACTAAATAATAAAAAAGCGTATTTAATTTATATTTTGTATCTTGTCTTTGTTTCTATCTCCCAATATCTGTCGGTCTAATGATATATAAGTTTCTACAATTCTAGTGAGGTGAAGTTTTTTGTTTAGTTTGCCAATTTTGGCGGGAAGATACATAAACCCTTGATTTCTAAATTTTATTTAATGCTATTGAAATTTGAAATTGACACAGAAAAATTCGATAGTTTTGTTGTTTTTTGGCCAGAGAGGAAAAGAAAATGGAGAACCCTAGCAACATGAGCAGTGGAAGATTGAACAGAGTCGGTGGGGGAGGGATAGGAATGGAAGATAGCATGTTGGCCATGCTTGATGCCTCCGAAGCTCACGATGCCTTCGATGATCGTAAGATTCGTAACCATCACAGTCAAACTTTCTTTTTTCCCGAATAATTTTTCTGTTTGATTCTTCTTTCCATGTTCACTTGATCCTTCATTGAGTTCGCGCTCACTTAGAAAATCCATGTGTTTAAACTGGGTTTCGGTCATAGAAAAGTTTCTGTGTCTGTTCATTCTTAGGGTTCATAATACATGCAGGGATTGCTTTTCTGGATGCCGTGCGTGCTTCTTCAATTATTCAAAAACACCGAAAGCTTCCCACTGGGTAAGTTGGTTGAAAGTGTAAGGTGTATTTTGTTGTAGTGTGTCTACTTGTGTGTTGAGTTTTATATTTTGTTTTTTTGTTTTGTTTTGTGAAGAAAAATCTTTAGGGCAATCTTCCGTATGCTGAGGACTGGGAAGTCTTTAGAGGTGATAATGGCGAGTTATAAGCTGCTGCTTGATTTAGAAAAGGTATTTGACTGTCACATGATATTCCTGCTTTATATTTGTAGTCCCCAATATAACTGATACTTTCAATTTTGTAAATTCTTTGTGGGTTTAGCACTTCCCTCGTGTGTATTCAACCGGCAATGATAATTCGAAATCATCTGCTAATTCTCCATCAAAATTGGTTGTTGCTGAAGAGGTACAAATGGCTATGAGTCATCTCATCTATTGTTTTCTTTCATTCTAGGTAAATTTAATTCCAAATATAGGATGCTAATTGAACTTACAAATGCAAAATACTTCTTGGTAGGCATGGTCTCCCCTTCTTGTGTTCCAGGATAATGCCAATTCTGTTGGTGAAGAAAGTAAAAAACAGCCTGATCAACCTCTTGAACCCTCTGTGAGTTGGTTTCTTTTTCACTAGTTGTTGTTTTCACTACGTGTAACAGTTTTAACTGTGTTGATGTATTTTATTTTTATCCTAACCTTTCCATGAAAAAAATTATCAACATATTTTCCCGTAACTTCTTTTGAGATGTTTGTATTGCCTACCTGATTCTTTTTATCCAAATTTATGAGAAGCTACTTTTGGATATGCATGTACGAAATTGCAGATGATGAAATAACCAGTGATACATTTTATTGCATAAGTCCGTTGACGTGTTTCATAGAAATGCATGCTAGCTATCTCATTCTGCTCCTTTAATGTGAATAAGTCATATTAATCTGTTGTGTTGCACAATATTTCGTAGCAGGCAGAGATAATTTTGTTGTAGATATAAAATCATTGCAACTAAACGAACTTATTTCTGTTTGTTTTCAACTTAGATTTTTAAAATTTCAGCTTCTCTGAGTTTTCCATGGTGTCTTTCCACTAAATTGCAATTTGATATCGAATTCTTGAGCTCATTTCGCTCTTCATTTTTCTTTACCAACCTTAGAGCTTTCATCATCTGATTGAAGAGCTTGCCGAACTTTCATCTGAGACTGAATTTCAAGCATCAAACATGAAGGTTAGTTCACCAACATTGTATGTTCTGTTCTAGAATATGTGAATACTTGTTTAACGTTGGGTATGTGATAAAATTCCAGCTGGTGCTATTCCATGTAGTCAACTTTTTAGCTATATTTTCCATTTACACAACTCTTCCCTACTGTTTGTGTATATATTTTAAGCTTTAATTCATAATGTTACAAATTAAGTATAATTTTTCATAAAGATAAACGATATTTGCGTTCTATATGTTAAGCTTTTAATTCATAATGTTACAAACTAAGTGCAATTTTTCAACAGGAAATAAAAGTTACTAGTGTTATTTCTCGGTGTAATCACCTTGCAGGCATTGCAGAACATGTTACTCTTTCAATATCTTGTCGTTGTTCTTGAAGGCGATTTTCTACCACGTAACGGTGTGTATGAAGTTGCACTCATCTTTGTTGCAGCCGTACTTTAGCCTACTTTTTATATTCTATGTAATGTTTTCTTGCAGCAACCATGAACTGGAACATGCAGAGGGAGTCTATGCTCAATATTTTACTGGTATTTGTTTATTATTACACCAAAAGCACTGGAGGACTTTATCTACTAAACAATAAAAAATAACCATATTGATCAACATGCTAAGTAAATGAATACCAGTAGTCTTCATTCCATATGTCCTGTTGTTGAGATCTTATTTTCTCTTGATCCATTTCCTTTAGAGATTTGTTTCTTGATCATAGTTGCTTTTGCAGGGATCTAGGAAAATAAACTACAAAAGCATGATGCAGGACTGCTTAATAGTTTTTTGTCAACTATCTCAACTTCAAAATGAACTCAGTAACCATCTAGAGATTCAAAAGAGTACTGAATCTCAGTTATCCAAACACTTTCATACTGCATTATCTTTTGCTTTACATGAAGTAGTGAAGAACACCTGTGTCTCTATGGATAAGTTTTTTGTTATGGTAAGTTTCTGAAAAGATTATGTATTTTGAAGTTCAAACAGCTTATTTTTTTTATTAATATTCTGGATTATTTTAGATTATGGACCTTGATATATCAAGGAAGAAAGCAGATCTTGAAGGCCACACAACAAGAGCAGATGGTCTGAGGTAGTTGTTTCAACTAATTATGTTTCTCTAGGTTCCTTTCAATTGATTTTTCATTTTTACTCAGTGCTCCTGGCTAAAATATGTCTGACATCCTATTTTGGTGCAGAAAACCTTTGATGGACATACTTTTAGATCAACTAGCTTACAGCATAGATACCGTCCCCGTATTTCTTAAGGTTGAGCGTGAATATTGTCTCTCTGCTCCTCTCACCCTTTTTGCAAATAACTGTCTGTACAGGATTGTCCCTTTCCTTTTGAAACATTTTCTTCTAGTTATACTAATCAAGAAGCAAAATAAATCTCACTATATAATATTCACATAGTATTGATGACATGACAGTTATGTTATGGCTAATAGTTCTGTTTTTACTGAGCGTGATTGCAGACCTTCAGTGAACCAAAATGGAAACTGGAAATAGTTGTGCAGTACCTGTGGAAATACATGACTAAGGTAATCAGCAGCTAGATTGTTTGAAAATGTACTTGCTTAACATTATGTATTGTTACTTTTGAAATGGAGCCTCAACGGATAGTAAGCTACAGGTTTCATAATCTCTATTTAATTTTGTTTGTTTTATGCATAATTGCAGCCTTCTGCTCGCACTCGAAAGTCAAATGGCTCTTCTGAGGATGCCACATTTGAAGTGGCTTTGAAATGCTTCTCAAATAAAACTGGCACTAAAAGCATTACTAAAAAAATTGGTCCAGATGTAATGCAGTTCCTTTTGGCTTTTGGTTTTCAGGTACCGGTCTTTATTCAATGAGTCGAAGCACCATATATATTTTTTTGAATGACAAAACTTTTAATAAATCTTTTGAGATAAAAGTACAAAGCTTTAGGAGTTAAACCCTCCTAAAGGTGAACTGAAGAGAAAGAACACAACAATGAAAGGCAAACCAACCTGTTCTGCATATACATAACTTCTTAATCATGGGTGTTGGATGATGACTAATTTGGTATCTTTAAACCTCATGGGACTAAGGACTAGCTAGCGATTTTATCCATTTTTCTAATATGAAGCATTGTCTTTTATGCCCTCTGGAAGTAGAAGTATGTTCTCAACTATCCCAAATAACTGTATGAGGAGCTTCTAAATTAGTTCTTTCTTTTTTTCAATAAAAAAGGGTTTTATTTGCTTTCAGGCGCAATTATCAATACTGTCAGAAGGAAATGCAGAAGGAGGAGTCAGTGCTCTTGCAGACTTGTGTCAGATGTTTATCTCTGCTTTTGAAAGTTTGAGAAGTACAAATGAGTAAGGGCACAATTTCTCAGGACTTTAATCTTACACTATTCTTGCTTGCTTATAGTTGCATTATCTGGGAGATGACTACGTAACAAAACTCTTATTTATTTAGGGTTTAGCTAACATTTGCCAAGGGAACATGTTAAGTTTACAACTTAAGAAAGTTTTTTATTGAAAATATAAAAAATTTAAGTTTCCAATGCATTTGTTTTGCATTCATTAAATGAAAACATTTAAAATTTTCCACCAATGGTAAGCTTATCATGTGCCCTTGGGGCACAAGTTAGCTAAACCCATTTATTTAATGTATAAAAAATGATTGCGAGTGCTAATGGTATGTGAAACCATGTCAATTTGAGTATCCTTCCATGTTGAAGTATTGATATATTTCAAAATTTGATTAAATATCCTATAAAAATCCATTATTTATTTAGTAACCCAAGATCCATAATTTTAGTATCTTGACAATTTTCTGATTTTATCTATCATGGTTTAGATCTATGGAGATTTTCTCGATTGGGAAAGAAGCACTATTTACTGCGGCAACTATTATCTCCATGAAATCATAGGATGGAAATAACTGTCGACTTTATCAAATATTCTGTCCTACAATGTAAGATCAACTCCTTTTGTTACCTTACAGTAATTGCAGGTTTCCTTTTATTTAATTTTTCTTTTGTCTTTACTTTAATCTGATTGGAATTAATCAATTCTCCAAAGTAATTAAGTTGAATCCACCAAGACACGAAGTTACAAATAATAATGTCATCCCAACTATTGCATACATAACTGCACACAAACAATGAATTACTTAAACATGAACTTAATAAAAGATACATTGAAGTCACTTGTCCAGTTATGAATGCAAGAATTGTGTCAGTCCCATCTCCCAATCTTCATGCATGCATGCTGCAGTCTCTTCTCTTCTCTCCATGCTTTTTCCCTCTCTTCACTCCCACCAAACTCAGTCTATCCATGGCAGCTGCAAAAGCTTGAAAAAACTTGTTCTTATCATTTGCAAACTCCTGAACCAAAGGCTTGGTTCTTGGGTCCAAAACCAAAGCCTGGTCGGAAGCTAACAACCCCATCTTCTTCTGCAAGTTACCATAATATGCTTGGTCAAATACAAATGGTGTAGTTGCATCAAATGGGGCAACAATGTCCAAGTTTCCACCATAGTTAGGGCAATACATTCTCAGTGCATTGAGGAGTTTGGGGTCAACGTTTGGGTCTGGTTGACCGTTGCCCTTGTAATTGTATAGCCTTTTCACAAAGTGCTTGCAGTGTGCAAAACCTATTGAGTGGGCACCAGAGAGAGCAACCATGTCTTGTATGGTTAAGCCTTTTGAGTTGAAGAGCTTGATGAGCTGATCAACGGTGTAGTTTGCATGAGGGATGTTGGGTTCCACCCTTGATGCCATTGATATCCTCCCATCCCATCTTCCCTTCTTCACTTGGTAGTATGGTCCCCCTGCCTGTGCCACCAGTTACACAATAAATAGTCATTAATTGTGATGGAAAAATATTATATGCATTATTTTTGTATACACTTCATGTGTATACTTTTTACTTTTTGTATTAAAAGTGAAAAAAGATAAAAAAAAAAAAATTGTTTTTTGTACCATAGAACGAAGGGGTACATATAGTGTATCAAAAAGTGGTACAAATATGATTTCTGAGACCAAGATGTATTATCTGTATTGATTCTTTTCATAGATTTTTCTATTATTAGATATAGTGTATCACTATTTGGAGTCTCATAGTCATAGATGTGTGTTGAGTTCGTGTTAAAGGAAAAGTATATAACATTTTTCATTGTAATTTTTGCGATTCATACCTTTCGATGATAGTGCATTATTGAATATTACCAGTTGGCTTTCTTAAACTCAAGCTGTTACAGTAGTTGTAATTTTTATTAAGACTAATATGTACGTTTAGTTGATTTAGAAAAGGAATTATTTTGTATTCTTAACTAGAAAGGCTGAGCTTTATTCCATTGAAATGGATAGGCTACCATATCGTTTCATTAAATCTAATTAGAAATTTGATTGAACTGACTAGTTGGTTTAGTGATTAGTTCATTAGTTTACGAGTATCAGAGGTTCGAATTTTGTTTTATGCATGTAGTAACTCATTGGTCAAACGATAAATCTTTAAATAGAGTTTAGATTTGTGATGAATTAATCTTTGACTAAACATAAATTGAAATTAAATTATTCAGTACTTTTAAGCACAAGGCTCCAACGTGTATAAATCTGACATCTCATAGACAAGGACAATAGTAAGTTATAATAATTTAGACTCAAGGTTTAAGAAGCTTTGCTTAGTGTGTGTATATATAAAATTTGACTGGAATTCGGGAAGTACAAAATTTATGGATATCATAAAAACAATAATGTTATGTTTATAAAAAAATATTGGTTATTTGTATAAAATATAAATATATAATAATCAATTTAGTAGTTAATTTTTTAACTACACTTTAACATTTTTATGAAACAAACTTAAAGTTGACTCATGCTGCTAAATCTTTGTATATGAAAGTGGTCACCCTGCTCATGTCACTATAAAACTACAGTTAACAATATCGAAAAAAGACATTAGATTCTTATGTATTAACCGTTACCGTTTGTTTATTATTAAGATCAATTTGTCTGTTTCCTAGATATAAATACTAAGAGTGCCTTTAATTTGTATTTTCATTTTCAGAGATTTTTATTTTTCTATTTTCATTTTTTATTTTATTATTTTCCTTATAAAACCTTAAAAATTGAAAACATTTAAAAACAAAAATACAAACCAAACTCATTCTAAGTTACTTTGAATATCCCAAATCTAGGCCAGTCAGTACCAAAATACCTAACCCATTTTGTGTCTTTTCCAGCGGATAAATTAGCTAATCGAAAGAGAATTTTATTCAACATAACTGCTACATTTTTTGTCTTTATTTAGGAAGGAAAAAATGGGCTTTTTCTTTTAGTTTGTCTGGTAAAATAAAATAAAAAGCTGTTCCAAAGCAATGCAACTTTTTCAAATATACATCTATTGTCATAAAAAATGGCAAACACAAAAGCTGCAATATATTCTAGGACTCCTTTTTGTTTTTGTTTACTAAGTTCTGTAAGACCACAATGCTTAAAATTTTAGGTCTATAATTTAATTTTTAACCCTTTTCATTATTAGTATTTCCCAAATTTTCTGTTATTCAATTAGGGGGAACAAGAAGTTTTTCTTTAAAACACTTTTCTTCATAAACGGTTTGGATGTAAATCTACTATGAAAGAAACTAAGAAGCACTTAGAGAAAAGAGAAGAAAATTTCATCATCCATTATATAACCACTATATTGATTTCTCTAATATCAAATAAGCCTATTCTTCATGCCATTTCTATGCAAAATTTTCTTGACCTTATGAAAGAGAATAGTTTGCAAGGTGGCCACACTTGAAGAAAAACAAAGGAAGATTATAGAAGAAGAAAAAAGAATGTAGTAATCAAGTATTTTTATTAACTGAAACTCAGAAATGATTACTTACCAAGTGCACATAATCTCTTGCAGCAATTGCAAGAATGTCTGCACATGAAACTACACCAGGACATTTTCTCTCCACTGCTTCCTTAGCCTTCATCACGGTCTCAAAACCTTCCACTCTCAATTCTCTATTAACCTCTGCATCTTTCTCTGCCAATTCTTTGCTTCCTTGCTTTGATGCTATTAGAATAGATCCATCACACCCCTGCATTCACGGGTTTAAGTCATTTCAATAAAGCATGCAATTATTACATGCATGCAAGCAAGCAAAGCTAAAGCATTTACTTCTACAAAACAATCATGGAAGAAGAGGTTAATGGTGGCAGGTCCAGAAACAGGTGATTCTTTGAATTGTTGGTTGGTGACTGACCCTACAAGCTGTTCTACATTGGGACAAGTTCTTGCATAGTAATCAACTGAGACCTGACGATGGCGGCGGGTGGTGTTGTTGGTAATAATTTTGGCTAAGCATGGTGTAGTAGTTCCAGCTACAATGATGAAGAAAACAAACAAACAAGTGAATTGAGATGAGAAGAAGGAACAAGCAGTAGAATATTTAGGGACAGGCATGACTTTGTTGGAATAATGAAGCAGTTTAGGACAAAGGAAAATAAAAGGGTGTTATTGTGGTTGGAATAATGATAATGATGTTGAAATGTTTTGTTTGTATGGTACAGATTTAAGGGGTTTTAAGGGAATCAAGTCTCGTGAATCTGAGAGAGAAGGGAAACAAGAAGCTGAGTTAGTAGTTGGTGGTTACAAAGCCCCAAAAAAAAAAAAAAAAAGAATTCAGAAAAATCCAAAAGACATCTCCTTGAAGAACATGTTGAGACTTTGAAGGTTTGCCACCTGATAACAGCTTTTCTGACGTTTCTTCTATTTTGTTTATAATCCATAATGGATTTATCATTTATATGTTTGGTCAAATGGAAATTATTTATATAATGTAGGGTCTACATTTCATGGCATCTTGATAGGTGTCTCTGTTTTTTTTCTTTCTTAAATGGTATTTTGATTTAATTTGGATTCCCTAGAATATATAATCTCAGTGACAGTTGATACAATGGAGACAAAAAATCTAGTTTATCAAGGAAAAGTCTAGGGGGCCACAACTTTTGTATTTTCTGGCCAGCACTTAACCATCAAAACAAAAGTGAGTGATTTCCCACCATTAGATGTAATCTCACACTATTAAAAACACTATTGATGGTCAATTGATAGTTACAAAACATCAAAATTGCTGGTCCCCTAGCATTCTTGGTTTATCAATTATCAATGATTATTTGAAAACAGTAAAGTTGAACTATCATTATTAAAATATATGTGGCTTCAAATTTTGATAAAATGTTAAGGAAGAAACTCGTGATGGTGATGAAGAGATTCATTCACGTGTATGAATATATGGAATTGCAGCAGCTCTAGATCGTTAAAAATGTTGGCTATAGATTAAATGGGACTGGCCAATGAATAGATATGAGACATATATTAAGAATAGTTTGGAGTAAACTACAATTTTTTATTTATAAATAAACAAAATTAGTTTTGTATTCACGAAATATGAGTAATTATTATTTTTATTTATAAAAGTTTAGAGTGATAATAAATCTATTTATGAATGAAATTAACATATTTAAATATTTTTATGCATGTAGATTATTTTTTTTAATACAAAGCAAATTTTATTTATTTTCGAATAGATTTGTTAATATTTAAAACTTTTATGGATAAAACTTACTCAATAGTTTAAGTATTATAGTTGAGAGTCACCAAAAAGTGAGAGTAGCAAAATAAAATATTAATATGAAATAGAATGATTAGTGTTCAAAAAACTCTTTTATTGAAGTGTAAAACATTAAGCAAAAAGTCTTTGGTATATTTGTTAAAAATTCATTAAATAAATAGTATATAATATAAGAAATTTATAAATTTAATACCTTAAATCTTTGGATTAGGATGTACTAATGTCAATTTCTTTTTGTAATTTATCACTTATTTATTTAGTTCTTTCCAATAGTTGAGTTCCTCTGGATACTTTATCCAATTTCATAAGTGGATTGGATTTCAAGGACTCAGCAAGGACATAAAGCAAACTAGTAAGGGATGACTATTAACATTTACAAAGGATAAAGGATATTGGTTTTTGCACAACTATTTTGCACTGTAAAAAATGTAATAGAGTTAAACAAATATGTGAGAATAAAATTTTTAATGTACAAAAACATGGTCAAAGGAAAAGGATAACAGAGAGAGTCAGCAGAACCACAAGTTCACAAACAACCACTGAGCATTGAGCACTACCTTTGCATGAATTAATAAATGCATGGCATGTGCACTTAAAGCCTAAACACCCCACTCCTCCTACCACTAGATGAAAAAATGGTTTTCGAATTCACAATTCTTTTTTATATATATTCTGAGTAAATTCACTTATTTTTAATGTTGGGGAATGATATTACAATTTCTATGTTTGATAATACCACTTCGTATATAATTATATATTATTTTTTTATATCGTATATTTGTATGAATTTATTAAAAAAAATAGTAATATTATCAAAATAGAAGTAATTGATAATATTCATTCTCTCTAATATGATATAACATAATAGAATTCAACTAATTTACTAGCGTATCTCAATAAATAGTTAAAGTGTTAGGCCATCATGGGAGAGTTTTCGATATCCAAAAGACTTAAAACCAAATGAAAAAATACATAATGGGTTTCTTGTTGAACCAGTTTGAATTCTCCTTAATCACCAGACCAATGAACTACCAGTTCTGAAATTATTTGTTAGATCACTATAAAAGGTTTAAGACACCCATATTCAATTCAAAACTTTAAAGTATCAAATTAATGAATTTTCCATTTTATAAACTATAAATTCCTCATATTTTTTTATTTTTTTTTTAAAGTGAACGAGATTAATTTTATGTCCTCACACTTGTAATATTATCACCAAAAAAAAAAAATACCATTTGACTTCTGACAAGGAAAAAAAAAGTGCATGTAACGGAACTCTAAATTAATGTAAGTGCTCATAGAATAATTAATCCAGTGCATGTATGTAAATAAGATGACCAAACTGCTGAGTTTGTTTTTTTTATTCCTTTCTGAGGTTCGTCTTAAGTGTTGAAAGCCCTTGTTGTAACCATACTAAAAGCTAGTGGACTGTGGACCATCTTAGCAATATCATTCCTCTTGTATGGTGGGTGGTGCTACTTTTTTCATGACAAGAGTTATTATGACTTATGAGTTATGGTCATTCATTCAGGGACCAAAGTGAAAGTGACACAACTTTTCACTTGGGCTCCACCCCTTTTATTTTTTGGGGTCAGCTTGTTATTAAGAGATGCTTTTTTGTTGTTTTGTTAAATAAGATTATATTGTCTCACAAAAAAAAAAAATTATATTATTGTCACTAGAAATATTTGAGCCTCATTATTAAATCAAGTATATATCTTTTGCATGCTTAGCAGCTTTAATTAAATTCAGTTCAAACTTCTTCCATTTTCATATGATACTTTTGAAAGTTGAAAATGCAAAGTGGTATCATGTTATGTGAAAAGGCAATGCTGAATTAAACATTTTAGCTTGTTATTTTCTATTTTTTTTTACGTAGGAATTATTCATAGTAGAACTAGAAGAAATTCTTTTCTCATCCATAAAAGGACAAGCATTTCTATTCCACACAACGATATCCATCTTGTTTATCTTCTCACTCTTTTTATGTCGCTTTTCTCTTTAACAACCAAAGGTTGGGATGCTCCATGAAATAAACAAGAGACTATACCTAAACAAGCAAAAAATAAAATAAAACAAAATTACACTCAAATTCTTTTCTTATGGTTCTTTCCGAACTCTTTTTTTTTTTTAAATAAACTAATTTTATTGTTAGAGAACTACTAATAATTTAATAGGTAAAATATATTTTTTGTCTTTAAAGTTTAGTAAAAGTTTAAAAAATACCTTTACATTTTATTTTGTTTTAATTTGTCCTAAAAATTTTCGATTTGCATCAAATATGCCTTTGATGGCTAATTTTTCAAAAAATTTAGAACCAATTCAACAACAATTATATAAGAATAACCTTCAATACAAGCAAATCAAACATAATTATCATACATTATTGTTGGATTTGTCTTAAATTTTTTGAAAATTTAGCTGTCGGAGGGTATATTTGATACAAATAAAAAATTTTTGAGACAAAATTAAAATAAAATAAAATTTAAAGATATTTTTAAAATTACTATTAAACTTTAAAGAAAAAAAAAATACTTTACTCTAATTTAATATTATTGGTGATGTTTTCGTTGTCAATAACTGATTTTTTTTTTTTGGTGTAGTGAACAATTGATCTTTGGTCAACATGTATGTTATGCGCAAGCCCATTTGGGGAAAACTTTGGGCTAACTTGGATATAGGCCCAAAATAAGGCTTGAAACGTTTTGTTTTATAAATTTGTTCAACAAATTTAATGAACTCATCATAAGCTATCGCCTACGCCTATCGGCCTCTTACCAAGTTAAGTTCATAAGTCATAACCATCGCTTCTACTAAAATTTTCAAGCTTAACCCCTGAAAACAAAACACTGCCACTGATTCATTCAATTGTCAAATTTGTTCCTTTTTCTCATTTCTGAATTCTACCATGCAAAGGGTATCTTCAACAATCTCAAGGACCATAGCTTCTTTGTCCAAGGCCAGAATCCCGTTTCTGCTTAAACGCACTTTCTTTGCAGCAACTACCCAGAAATCACAGTAGCCGGAGATTCCGGGAGATATCCGGAAATGGGGTTCGGTTGGGTTTTGCAGGACGTCAAAGTTCGCCAGTGGGTTCACTCCTTTGCAGCCAAAGCCCTTGGATTCCATTGTAGATGTTGAAAGATTGAAGGACCGCTATCCTGATGATATTGCTTCTATTTGGGATGATGCAAGTCTTTCATTTTCGGGCTACTTATTACTCAATTACCATGTATCAAATAGTTCTTTATTCCTTCCTTTATGGACTTATATGCATTAAGAGAAGGATCAGATTAAACTCAAAATCCTCTTCTTTGTCTTTGCTGTTTGCTTTTACTATATTTGTTTTTTTATCTTATTATTTTCCCTGGAATTTGTGGAACTTGGTAAAAAAAAAATGCTTTTGCTTGTGCCTAATGTGATATATTGAATAGCTTGAGTTAGCTTTTCTTAGCTTTGATGGAATCATGGAATGCAATTCATCATAAAGCTATTATGTCTCCTTTGAAGAGTTTTGTTTATTTATTTATGATAATATGATTTGGCTTGTTTTATTTTAGTATCACTTGGGAAGAGGTCATATTGGAGCATCCATGAAAGCAAAACTTTATAACCTACTGGAGCATAGAGCTTCAGAATGGTATTATTTTTTCTTTTTTAATTATTTTGGTTGTTATTAAGATAGGTATCACGATATTTGTACCATTCCAAAATTCATGTTCTCACCTCAGCTTTGTTTATCCTTGGCAGCCGATATTTTGTCATTCCTGTTTGGAGAGGAAGTGGTTATACAACAATGTTTGTTCAAGGTTTGATAAAAATTTTATCTCGGTTATCATTTAGTCTAAATTTAATTTATACTTGTGAATCAAAACTGTGTTACAAATCTTTGATGATTTTTAAAAGAGAGTCTGAACAGTTTTGACTTTTGATACATAGGATAAACACTGACCTTGGACCCTTATGTACATCCTAAAAATCTAGGTTATTAGTAGAAGTTCTATAAGCCCAATCTATTCAGATAACTAATGGAAACTTGAATATACCATGCAGTTCAGCTATGTTGATGCAAACGATTTATTTGTTTTGTTGTCTCTATTTGTTTCTCTTCTTCCAATTTGATCTTGAGATGCATATTCATTCTTTTCTTGCAGTGCAGATGCCACACATTCTTTTTACGGGTCTTGAAGATTACAAGGCCAGGGGAACACAAGCAGCCCCTACTTTACTGTGACCTTTTACAAAGAATTTGCTGAGACGAAGGACTTGGTGCTTATCCGTGGGGATGTTGTGTTTACCAGCAAGCTGATTGACTCTGAGGTGGAATGGCTAATAGAAACTGTTCAGTCTTTCTATTTGAATGATGCGAGGTGCAAACTGGTTGAGAGGTTCAACAAAGAAACACATGATTTTGAGTTTAAGGATGTCTTGCAAGCGTTGAACATGCCGATTCTGTGACCACTTTTAATTGGACAAATACTAAATTGCTGCAACAAGCAAAGAAGAAGGGTTGATTGGAGCAAGGACATTGAAGTTGCAAATGAACCTGTTTATCGAGATGTCTGTCTGCAGCCTATGGTGAAGGGAGACACAAAATGGAAATTACTCATGGCAAGGTTAGAGGAGATATTTCTTCATTTTTTATTTGTTAAAATCTTGCATTCAAATACTTTTATGTGTTTCCTTCTGGTGCAAGGAAGGGACTAGAAGTTAACTTTCAATTATATATATATCCCCAAATGTAGTCTTGTTTCTTTCTTGCTTGCTGAAACATTACTTACCCAGTTACCAATAAAGTACAATGAAGGATGTGTGAAACTAGAAAAATATCAATACTATTTATGAACATTGATCTATTTTCTTGATTGTTAATTCTACAAATAACATTTAAGAAAATACAATATGAATAGCAAGGGAAAAATAAAGCTAAGCTTTGCATTACATTCAGAGTATGATCTTCATGGAAATCACTGCATTATCATATCACGTTATTCCAAATCTTCTCAAAAACCTCTTGATACATGACACTTTTAGTACTATCTCATGCATTTTTGTTCTTGTCTAAAATTAATATCTCAAGGCTAGCTTTGGATTTTACTCTTGATATAGCAACATAGAGTTGTCCATAAGTGAAAACATACTTTGACAAAAACAAACCGGCATGAGAGAGTGGTTGCCCTTGACTTTTATAAATGATCATGGCAAAACAAAGTTCAATAGGAAATTGTCTTCTCTGAAACTGGATCAGATGAGATTAAATTCATTCGAGGAATGAAAACTTTCTCACCAATATGCTGTCTTGTAATAACAATAGCACTTATGATATTATGTCTCAATTCACTAACAACTAATCTTGTAGCATGATTAGAACTCCGTTTTTCAAAACTTATTTATGATTTGGAGTTCAAGAACATTTCATTTCATTTAAGAATTCAATAGTTATCCACTTAGCTTCAATGCCAACATCTTGATCTGTCACATAAAATGGGTCCGAACTTAAATACTCTTTCTCCTCTGAAGGAATTTGCGAAAGAATATATATATATATTTTATTGAGCATCTCATCATCTTCAAGAGTTGGTGCTAACAATACTTTATCTTCCAAATAATTGAAGTCACTCATATTATCCAATAATTTCGGTTATGTGTCAACAATAATATCCAGAGGAAACTGTGATTCCCAAATTTAAAGAACTCATGCAATCTCATGATTGGTCAAGGTAAGCACTTTATGGTAAGATCATAACTTTGATGAGTTAATTGTTGCAAAGTACATCTTCTCTAGAAGCTTTTTGGAATACCGGTAATATTTGACGAAGGGCACCTCCAACGACAATTGTTTTTCCACCAAAAAGTTTATATGTTGAATTGTTGTTACAGAACCTCATAAGATCTCTTAAGAGTGCGATCAAAAGCCTCAAAAGCAAATTTACTAGTCATATTCCAACTTCCTTGCTTGATGTTGCAAGTTGATGATTGTGTAAAATTTAAAGGTATGAAAAATCAGGTGAAAGAAGTGAAGCAATCTCACTTAAACACAACTAAATGCTCATTTGGAAGATGGAAGCTTAATGTTTAAACAGAAGGCCATTTGTCATGGATATGACATGTAAAAATCCTCCACCACAATTGTGTATTTTGTGGCTTTTTTATTAAAATAAATAAGGAAAAAACTTTAATTCCCTAATTACGCATGCATGAAAATAATTCCAAGACTACGCAGTCCCAATTCATGCACGTCACCTACGAAATGGGTTTGCATGCCAATTCAGGGGAGCCGCCCACGAAATGGGCCAGGGTTCCAATACAGGAACAGCAGGCACGAAATGGCACCTCAGGTACAGCGTCCACGAATTGGTGCAACTCCGGGGTGGTACACGCGAATTGGCACACCATGGGAAAGTCTATTGGGCCAGACGCGAAATGGAACCACACATCAGATGTACTCCACACGAAATGGAGCCCGGAATTCGCTATATAAAGGGGTGGGGCAGGCAGTTTGCAAGCATGGATGGAAATTTTTGTTGTGTGACAGAAAATTTCTATTCCAACGACTCTCTCTTTTTTCTGTCTTTCTCTTCTTTGTAAAATTCTGTAGTGGGTATTTTGTAGTGTCCACGACCACCGAAAATGTGTACGTTGTTGTATATTCGAATGGAGAAATTTTTCTCACATCTAGAGGTGTTACATTTGTTTGTGATGATCCACTATGAATAATGATTCCTCTGCAGACGTGTTTGAAGAGCTGAAGAATGTGATCCTAATGAATACCAGTCTGGTCGGAAAGAAGGAAATCACGAAATTGACTTACAGAATGCCAGTTACGGTTGCCAACTCGTTTGCATATTAGAAAATGTAGATTAAGTCTGACCAACAAGTTTTGATGATGTTTTCTTTTCATCGGAGCATTGGAAGTATCTACTCATTGGAACTATGTGTTTCTTATATAGCAAATTCCGGGCTCCATTTCGTGTGGAGTACAACTAATGTGGTTCCATTTCGCGTCTGGCCCGATAGACTTGCCCATGGCGTGCCAATTCACGTGTACCACCCCGGAGTTGCAACAATTCGTGGACGCTGTACCTGAGGTGCCATTTCGTGCCTGCTGTCCCTGTATTGGAACTAGGGGTGTTCCGTGTTCGCGGTGCGGTTTGGATCGGTTTTGAGTAAAAAATTCATCTGATCCGAACACTAATTTTACTTGTGGTGCGGTTTGGATTGGATTGGATTGGATTTGCGGTTTTATAAATTAAAAAATTAAATATATATAACAAGTCTCAACATCAAATTTTAAATAATCAACAATGATATAACAAGTCTCAACAATATCTTAAAAAGCCAATAATAACATAATAATAGAAATAAAATTATAGATTAGTTAAAATAAATAAATAAATAACATTTTGAACATAAAATATTTATTAAATAATAATAATACATGAATAATATAAAAATGTATAAAAAATTGAACATGTTATAAATATAATTGTAAATATAATAATAGAATAATAATATTATAGTACATTGTGCAGTTTGGATTGGATTGGATCGGTTATGAAAATTAGATCCGAAATCCGATCCGATCCAACAGTTTGCAAAAAATAGAATCCAATAAAATCCGAATTAGTGCGATTTTAATTGGTTTTCAGTTTGAATTGGATTGGATGAACGATTTAATTTAGATCGATTTGGATTTGAACACCCTAATTGGAACCCTGGCCCATTTCATGGGCGGCTCTCTTATGTTGGCATGCAAACCCATTTTGTGGGTGACGTACATGAATTGGGACTGCGTACTCTTGAAATTATTTTCATCCATGCGTAATTAGGGAATTAAAGTTTTTTCCTTATTTATTTTAATAAAAAAGCATGTAGAATCATAATGATCAAATTACCCATATTGTTATCACCTCTAAAATCTTGACAAATAAAAAAGAACACGAAAATATTATTTTATTATAATCTAAAAAAAATGGCTTCATATGCAAAAATTTACAGCTCTTAGTTTTACGATACTTGTCCCAAAACACACAACACGCATGTTAAGAAAAATATTTTAATAATAATAGAAAATTATATAAATAAACAGAATTTATCTCGTGAAAATAAACATTAACTAACAGTCTAACACAATAGTATTACACTTATTCTATAAAGTTACATCCTTATTAACAGCAAAATAGAAAAAAAAAAAATATTACTTAAGATATTATAAATAAGAGAAATTCTTTAAAATATACCGATGAGACAATTATTGACAAAGTTGTCATCTAAAGTAACTGCTTCCGTAACCGTAACCGTAACCGGTGAAGTCCATGTAAATTTAATTAGGGTTGCGTTGCCGTTTATGGCATAGTAGTAGTAATTAATAAGAACGACCTGTCGTTTACATCCAAGTGGATAGATAGTTGGTTTTCGCTAGTGAAGAAGATAAAAGACGAAACGGTGCAGTATTGGTTTAGCGTTTACCTGAAGGAAACTGAACTCGCCCCCATCGAAAGACGAGGTCGACCCTCCATCACTGAATCCCAATTCCCAACTCAACCCTCGCGCGCGCGTGAGACCAGAGCTGAGCTGTTTCTTCAGGTCAGTACTAGTTTACTGCTACAGTTAGTCAGTTACCATTCACACTTTCTTTCTTCCTCAACGTAGAGTGAGAACAACTCAGATTACCACACTCAAATCAAACATAAACCTAAAACCCATCCCCTTTTGGTTCTTCTTCGTCGCAAGCTAATTTATCCCTTCGATTTCAATTCCAATTTCAGTGGCAGAACCTTCCAATCCCAATGACTGACCCTTCCGAAGAGGCTGCTTACATCGAGAAGCTCTACGAGTATGGCGAGAAGCTCAACGCTGCCACCGATAAGTCTCAGGTCACCTCTCTCTTTTAGCTACTACTAACGAAAAATATATTATTGAAGTTCTTTATGTGTTTTTACTTTTTCCTTTTCAGTTTGGAGTACTAGGGTTTTCGATTGTGTAATGGTTGTGTCTTGAATCGTGTTTATTTGTTTGTTTGGATTGGCAGCATGTGAATGATTACCAGGGAATCATAGATGCCGCGAAGACGAGCGTAAAGGCGAAGCAGCTCGCCGCGCAGCTTATTCCTAGGTTCTACAAGTTCTTCCCTGACCTCTCTGGTCCCGCCCTTGACGCCCATCTTGATCTGGTTGAGGCTGAAGAACTTGGGGTCAGTAGCTATACTGCTTGTAATTCTGCCTATCTATTGTTTCTTTTTATTTTATTTGTCTTTACATGACAGGGAGCAATGTTAGTCATTTGATCTATGTTGTGGATCCTACCTAGTAGGACAAGGTTTTGTTGTTCTTGTTGTGTTTATTTATTATTCTTTTTCCAGTAAAGGAATGCAGTGTTATTATTCTTTCCTGAGGTTTGTTTTCCCTCTTTTGTGTTATGAACTTATGATCCTGCTGTACAGGTACGGGTGCAAGCAATTAGAGGACTGCCTCTTTTCTGCAAGGATACGCCTGAAAACATTGGGAAGATGGTTGATATTCTAGTGCAAATTCTTGGGTCTGGTATGTTGCAGTCTTTGTTTGAAGATTTTGCATTCTTAAGATGTTGGTCTCAATTGAGATTCTGATTTTTGCCCCCTTGTTGCATTTAGAGGAATTCGTGGAGCGTGATGCTGTACATAAGGCTCTTATGTCTCTGCTGCGGCAGGATGTGAAAGGTATTCTGATTTGCCCTTATGCTAGGAAAAAGTCTCTCTGGCAGAGCAGATTCTGGTAGTTGAATGATTTAAATTTTATTAAGCACCTTAAGTTCATCTAGATTAAAATTTAAAACAGTGTGTCCACATTACTTTAAAGCAAAAATAACTTGCTTCTAATTCTAGGTGTTGCATAGTGTGATGATTGCTGAGTTGCATGTACACTAACGTGACACAGGAATAGAAATATAGCAAAATGCCAATCCAAAGGCCTATAGTTGGTAGCTGGTAGTAAAGTGCTTAAACTTGAATTCAAGAACTTCTTCTGATATATTAATCTTCATTATCATGTAAACTAATTCTCAAGCTGATCTTACATTTGATTTACTCTATGTGCAACTTTTTCCTTTCACGGGTAGTAATACTAGCCAATCTTATCTATAAACAACGGAGCCATCAGGCATGATCCGTGTCAAGCCTTGTCATCTATGTATAATGGAAAAAAGAAAATGGCAATCTAACAATACTCTTGTCTAACACCTAACTGATGGACATGGTATGTGCTTTTGGGAAATACGTTACTCTGAAAGTATTGGTTTGTCAATTGGCTGGAGTCGTCACAATATTGGGATGAATAGTGAGTCCTATTTAGAAAATCCCCCCTAGTTTTTCTTCCCTGCACCCAATTAAGATCACCTGTATCATGTTATAGTATGGATTCATGAAGAGATAAAACTTGAAACATTTACTCAGATAGCAAGGATGGGATTAATTGCCTGTTCAATAATTTTGTAAATAAAGCTCCAGGGAATAGTGTTGGTGGACTTATGATTTTTTCGTTGAAAGCTACAGTTAAAGAGAAAACCTGTATTGTTATATAATGCATATTTGAATGCTTAATTAATAATATTGAGATAATCATACAATATTATTTATAGATTCCAAACATTATAATTAGTGGTGCATTTTGGTTGTCTCTTATAGCATGATTGTCAATGCAGCTTCTTTGACGGCTTTGTTTAAGCACATTGGGAGTGTTGAAGAGCCAAGTACAGATGAAGTTATTCGTGAAAAGGTTATCAACTTTGTTCGAGATAAGGTGAGTAGAGAAAGCTTGACTATAATGTCCATATTATTATTATTATTGCATCATTAAAATATAAGCATATGCTGAGTTTCAGATATCTTTGTTTAGGTTTTCCCTATTAAAGCTGAACTGTTGAAGCCTCAAGAAGAAATGGAAAGACACATAACTGATCTCATAAAAAAGGTATTCCTAATCAGCCTATCTTGTTACTTTTATCAATTGAGTTTAGTTCTCTGCTATTGTTGTTGTGTCTTTGGATGTTGATGAATTTTTTGGTTTCATTTCATCGCAGAGTGTAGAAGATGTAACTGGTATAGAATTTAGAATGTTTATAGATTTCCTCAAGAGCTTGAACCTATTTGGAGAGAAGGCTCCGCCTGAGAGGATGAAAGAGCTGATTGGAATCATTGAAGGGCAAGCTGATCTAGATGCACAGTTCAATGTCTCTCTCTCTCTCTCTCTCTCTCTCTCTCTCTCTCTCTCTCTCTCTCTCTCTCTCTCTCATCCAGTTAGACACACAAACTTGGTCATTTTTGGTATCAAAAGAGTCTGTTTTATATTTATATAAGATTGTATGATTTTAGGCGTAATATTAGTTGCATGTTTAATATTGTTATTTGTTGGTCTCATGCTGTGGTTTTTTAAACTGGTAATTTGTAGGTTTCCGATGCAGATCATATTGACAGGTTGATATCATGCCTTCATATGGCACTTCCATTTGTTGTGGTAAGGAGTGTTTACACCCCTTTATTGTTTTCATACTGTTTTTCGTTTAGTCTTTTTTCTTATTTATTTATTTGATATTTTCCTTGCAGAGGGGTGCATCTAGCAACAAATTTCTCAACTATATAAACAAGTACATAATACCTGTTTTTGACCAGGTAATACTTTAGATAATTAAGTTGGGAAGAATAGTCATGTCTATCAATTTATTCTTAAAATGATTCTATCCCTCTCAGCTTCCTGGGGAACGGAAAGTAGATTTGCTCAGAAGTCTTGCAGAATTTTCACCTTACACAACACCGCAAGATTCACGCCAAATGCTTCCTTCTATTGTTCAGTTGCTGAAGGTATATATTATTTAAAAATGGCATGTTTGACATATTTCAATGCGTTAATTCTTGGATAGGGCACTGCTTCCTGCTATGAAAACTTTTAACGTTTTTTTGTCTACTAAGTCTAGTTTATTCTGTTATATGAAAGGTCAAATCTCTGTTCCTTCAAATTTTCTACTTCGTTATTTTTATGAAAGAATTAATGTTTGATTACTAAAAGATTGGATTATATCAGTTTATTCCTTCAAAGTTTATTTCATCGTTGATCACTTTAATATCCTATATTTATTCATGAGTCCTGACAAAGACAAAAGTAAGGTCACTTTTTGAAGACTATATTCATTTTTTGTCAAATTTATTAATGATGTGATTAATTATTGTGCGTAATCATTCACAGACTCAATTAATACCAAAAAAAAAAAAAAAATCTCAGGACTACGGACAATATATCAATTTGCTCTATATGGGTGTAATTTCTTCTCTCTTTTTATGTTTCATTAAGCTGGCTTGCTCTTAACAGAAATATATGACTTGGAAGAAGTCTGGGGAGGAGATGAACTTTACATATGTTGAGTGCTTGTTGTACACGTTTCATCACCTCGCTCACAAGGTATTACCTCTATCTTTAAGAAAATATCGTAATGTTGCGTTGGCACCCTATATGCAAGGCATGGCTGAATTTGATTATTCTTAGGTTCCCAATGCTACAAACAGTTTATGCGGTTATAAGATTGTTACTGGTCAGCCATCTGATAGGCTCGGAGAGGACTTTTCAGAGCAATACAATGATTTTACTGAGAGGTATTATGATTATCCATCTTTTAATAAAAATAAAACAGAGTTCACCAGATTTTTTGTTTTCATTTTCCTAAGATCATTTAACATATCCTCATATTTGTTAGTAGATTTTTCTTGTTATGTGATCTTCAGTAGAACCAAGGCATACATATTCAATCTATACATTGCCTCAATCTCTTCCAAGAATTCATTCTTGACTCTTATGTCACCATATCCTCTTTCTATTCTTTCAAATTTTAAGACATTTTAACTTTTTCATAACCTTAAAAGGCTTCCCTGCCTGGAACATCTTTGTGAAAATTCATGATTTCTACTTATCTCAATTGGCATCGTGTTAGTGCTGTCCTTGTTTACCAACTCTCCCATCCTCTGGATTTTGGTGCCCAACTGTTTTTAAATTCTCCTTTTCCATATAGATTGTACCTCTCATTTTTACTATCTATTATGGGGATTATTGTGCCATTTGAACCTATTGTTATTAGTTGGGTGTCAATTCAGCCCAAAGTTAATACATATACCCTTTTATGAAATGGATATTATAACCTGATCAGTGTATGAAGCCTGCACTTAGCAGGGGTGGGTTATTAACATTTTAATATTAATAGGCTTTTTCAGAGTTCAATAAGAAGTAAACTTTGTTATTTGTGAGTTCTCAGTGACTGTTCAGTCCTGTTCTTGAGAGTGGTCTACTAGTAACTTTTTTCCATTGTTTTACCATTTTTGACCCATTTTGTACAGACTTTGATGATTTTTGTTTTCTGATCACCTTTTTTTTTGTTATTTTCTCACCCAGGTTGAATAACGTTGAGGAGTTCACCCGGGCCACGATTAAGAAATTAACACAAGGAATGGCTGAAAACAGCAAATCTATGGCTGATGCTAAAACTGATGAAGAAAAGGAAAAAATTGTGAGTTTTTGTGGTTTTGAAGTAATGTATTGCCTTTCTCTGATTATGTTGTATCCTAACATTTTTACACGATGTTGCAGAAAACTAAGAAACAGAATGCTACAACCGGGTTGCGGACCTGCAACAACATTTTGACCATGACAAAGGTAAGAGGGCTGCAGTGCCAGCTTCTTTTGCAGATGTGCTGTCACATACGTTATTTTATTTTCTTATATATTTTTACTAATTTGATTTATATGATCAGCCATTGCATGCTAAAGTGCCGACTTTCATTGGAGATAAGCGAGTCAACCTTTCTTGGAAGGAGGCAACAAAACCTGCGTCATCTACCACACCAGCCGCTGGGTATAGTTCCTTCTCTTCTTTTAAATATCATTTTACTCTTTTTCCCTAGTGACAGTATTCAAAGCCCGGCTTGGCCTGGACCCCAAGCATATTTTGCCGGGTTTGGTTTTGTTATCTTTACCCGATGTCCTTTTTGTGCTGGGTTCGGGTCATGCATTGGTTAGACTTGGAGGCCTCGGCCTGAGCCCATGTTTTATAAATAAAATACATACTTTCAAGTGGAATTAGTAATGAAATGTTATGTTTTTATATTTCAATTAATATCTTTTACATTATATTGTGTTATTCTTGCTTTAAAATAATTTATTTTCGTACAAATATTATATAATATTTATTAAATTTAATCGTTACAGATAAGGTTTTTAGGGTTTAAAATATTATATAATTTATTGAGTTGACCCGGTTTAACCATATTATTTCGGGTTAATTTAGGGTGGTTGTTGGTCTTTAAAATAGACCCGGAAACATATTACAATCGGCTCCGGGTCTAACTAAAACCCAGCCTGACCTAGGCCATTCACCCCCTAGCTTGGAATATCAAAGATCTCATGGCTTTGGCCTTTGTGCAATATAAATATTTGAAATTGATTAACTTATTTATTTATTTATTTATTTTACTTCAGATCCAAACGATCTTCTGGTTCTACTAATGGATCCAACAATATTCCATCAAAGAAGGGTCGAGGAGGTGGTGGCGGTTTGCCAAATCAGCTTGTCAATAGAGCGCTGGAAGGATTATCTGGTGGTGGAAGGGGTGGTCCAAGGGGCAGAGGCAGGGGCTGGGGTGGTCGAGAAAGAGGAAGAGGAAGAGGAAGAGGAAGAGGAGGGTATCGGTAACTTTCTTGTGGTGACATAGATCACATTGGATTTCAGGTGACTACGAATAGGGCCTGTTAAATGTACTAAAATTCTTTGTCAGAGGAAGTTTTGATTATAGTGGAGGATCAGAGTTTACATTAGTTGTACTTTGTCGGAAGCTTGTTTATGTAACGTGCCGACTTGTTGATCATTTTTCCAAATCCACTTGATGCAAGCAGCAGGTGAGAACCACTTGAAGAAACTTCTTATGCCCCTTGGTATGTATTGCATGTAATTTAATGACAATTTATTTCAAGACCACGTTTGACTAGTAGAATCAGTTTCAACTTATGTCAAATTATAATTGGTAAGGTTCTTTAGCACAATGATCGGAATGCATTCTCTCCTACCGATTATAAGCAATTTCCAAGTTCATACCCTTGACCTAATTTTTTAGGTAGGATAAAATTTAGGTAATGTTCCTTACATATTTGTAATATTTTTCTCAAATGTGCGGATGTCGTGCTTTCAGTGGTGAGAAATTTTTCCTTATATATCTTACTGTGGCTTATTTTTTAATGAAGCAAGATGGATCAATCATTTAAACATTTTGGTTGTCTTTAATTTAGCATAGATACTAAGAGGAGACGAGTCAAATACGAGATTTTAGACTCAAACGTAGATATCTTTTAACGTGGATGTTTTCATAAGATGTTTTATGTTGGTTTTGTACTTAAATTTATTTTAGTCCATATGTGAAATAGATGCTTATTAGTATACTTGAATGTTAGTCTTAATCGGATAACATGTTAAAAGAATATTTGGATTAAATTTTAATGTGTAAAAATGAATGAGTTATGCTACACATACAACTCGTTTTGGTTTACAAGTCTTACAAGTTGGGCCAAATATAACAAAAATTACATTCACCCACTGGAGCGTGATAACACGCGCGTCACTCAACTATTTCCAAAGTGCGCTCTTACTCACTATTATGGAAGACACTTCTTCACGTTCCTCCTTCTCCTCTTCCTCTTCCTTCTTCTTCTTTTCCTTTTTCTTTGCGTTTTTTTTTTCCTTTTTCTTCGCGTGTTTCATCTTCGTCGTTGTTTTTTATTACCGTTGTTGTTGCTTCACGTGTTTTCTCTTTCTATTGATTTTGCAATATTATGATTTTTTTCTTTGTTTGATTTTTTTTCCAAAGAAGAATTATAAGAAAACGAAATAAGAAGCAGTAGAATATGAAGAGGCAATAGAAGATGAAGAGGAGGAAGAGGAAGAGGAAGAGTTTTGAATTATGCAGAACTTATCAGAATAAAAATACACTAAAAAATTCTTAAAATACACCCAAATATCTTCGTATTACACCTAAATATCTTCGTGTTACACCAAAATTTGCTGCAAATACAGAAAAATATTTTTTCTAATGTTGCGCTTTTTTTCTTCTTTTTTTTTTTCCTTATTTCTTTCTTTCTTTTAGTTAAATGAATGTAAGTTCATCCTCTTTCAAGTAATTTTTGTTCGGGTACCGGACGGTTCTGGGCCGTTGGGTTGGAGAGGGTGCAGACGACTTCCCGAGCACTTCATGTGGAGAGAAAAGGGGGGGGGGGAGGGGTGTCACCTGCAAAGACACTCCGACGCTCTAGTCAGTAGAGTGTGCAGGCGAAAAAGGGGAAATGATGTGTGACGTACCTTGGGAGAAGGGTAGGTCCTTCCCCATTTATACCGTGTCAAAGGTGGGCCCTGCAAGGATAGGCCCACCTTCTTCGAGACCTCCCCTGCACAGCTGTAGCGAAGCTGTCAGGGACGCGTGTCCGGGTTAGCGGACGGGTGCCTTGTTCCTAACCGTTCGGGTCGGGTTGTGCCCGGGTTGGGCCGGCCCACATTCAGTTTGGGCCAGGCCGTAACAGTGCCCCCAACGCGCTAGCAACGACCGTGAGGGTCGTTGGTGGTGTGTTCTCTCCTTTCGTGCGTTGTCGCCAGGTCGGCCGTCTGTGGAGGGGACGTGACTCTTGCGCGCGTGTCTGTTCGTTGCTGGAATGGCCGCTTGTTGCCTCGTTCTTCGCGTGGAGCATTAAATGCTCATAATGGGTTGGAAAACCCTGTATGCAAAGACCATTTTGCCCCCAGGCCTTTCGCGCTTCTTGAGTGGCAGTTTTAAACAGTTTTACCTTAGTTTTTCCTCTCCCAGTCTTGCTCCTCCTATCTCTCTCTTCTTCACTCCCAAAGGTCCCAAAGCTTCGTTCTAGCATCCTTGCGCATCTTCCCTGTTTCCTTCCCAGTTTTTGCAACCAATCTAGGTAAGCATTAATCCCTTCTCTTTTCTGCTTCGTTGTTTCATATTCTCATTGGTGTCTTTCTTGTGCGTTTGTTGTCTGTATTTGCTTCTTGTTCTTGCTGTCTGTTTGGTTCTTGCGTGGTAGATGACCTTTTAGTGTCAAGTAGGTGCTGTTAGGGGGTTACCATTCCAGGATGTCTGCTTTCTTGACTTGGATTTTGCTTTAGCCATACTTGATTTTAGTTTTTGAGTGGGTTGAGTATAGTTTCTGAGTTTTTCCGAGCTCCCGACCTGTTAGACTAACCGAGTGGTAACCCCACTGTAGGTATACCTCGCATCGTCTCACGAACTTCCACCTCCGCTCCGAGCTATGACCCGTACGCTTGGGTTGTTTCCGACTTAAAGGATTCTCCAAACCAGATGGCAGAGGAGGAGCTGATGGAGTTCCGACAAGGCGAATATCTCTGCGGAGGGACAGACGAGGAGGCTAATTATGACGTCTTCGTCCCTGCCCCTAGCGAGCGGTTATACGAAATTAACTTCCACTTCCCTCGGGTTGCCGACTGGATCTGGTTTTATAAGGCCATGTTCACCCAAATGGGAGTTCGCATCCCGTTTTCCTCATTTCAAATGGCGCTTCTTAACCGGATATCCGTTGCGCCGTCACAGCTACACCCGAACAGCTGGGCTTCCATTCGTTGTTTTGAGATGGTATGCGAGTATTTGGAGTTACCGGTGTCTGTTAATGTCTTTTTATTTTTCTTCAACCTCACAAATCCTTCTAAGGAGGGGAAAGCGAGGAAGGGGTTCATGTCCTTCCGATCTGCCCAGGGGCGGAGGATCTTTGGCTTGTTCGAGGACTCATATCATGGGTTAAAGGATAAGTATTTTAAGGTGCGTCCAGTCAAGGGTCGCCACCCCTTTTGGTTGTCATTAGAGGGGGAACGGCTTATCCCGACGTATTGGAGTTTTGGAGCTGGGTCTAACACCTTCATTAAGGTGACTTATAAGGAAATGTTGGCCACGGACAAGAGAATTGCCGACGTGTTGTGGGCCGTTTTCGGAAAGAACCATGTAAACCCCCATCTCCTTATGGGTGAATGGGAGGTCGCTAGGAATTATATTTGTGAGCTGCTTTGTCTTGTGTTTTTTGCATTGTTATCGCTTTATTTGGTTTTATCGGCTTCACGACTAACATGCTTGTTTGTCCGTTGCAATGGAGATGTCGGCTTCAGTAACAGGGCTCGAGGTTTTGTATAAGACCTTCTTGGAGGACAGCGATGAGGAGAAGGCCGACGAGAAGGTTGCCGGGAAGTTGGAGGACCTTTCTCTGGAGAAGAAAGATCAGTCGGTGCCTTCCCCTCGTGACGCCGAAATGTCTGACAAGAATCCTATCGACGTGCATGCCTCCCCTATTCACGAGGAGACGGCCGGCGTTGGGCATTCCTCCTCCCGACAAGAGAGTCCCGACTTAAAGCTCATCCCTACTCCCAAAAGGCAGAGGGCATCCTCTAGCCCTGAGGGGACTCTTACTGTGATGGAGAGAAACTTCGATGCTGGGGCTTTCATCGACTCCCAACTGATCCCCGGCACAGAGGATCACTTCCTCGGTACCGAGCTGACGAGCCAGGTGAGGTGGATGTATCGCACGCTGCTTCGTGGAGCTGTAATAGCTCAGAAGGCCGAGTTCGAGTTGTCGGGGATGCAGTCACTACGAAGAAAACTTGAGTCTGCTGCCACGGCCAACAACGAATTCAAAGTTCAAGTTGAATTGCTTCAAGGGAAGCTGTCTGAAGAGGGGGAGAAACTCAAGATTGCCGAGGAGAAAGCCATGTATGCCGAGGAGAAAATGAGAGCCTCCGACGAGACCGTGTCCCGTTTAACTGAGCGGGAGATGACTCTGGAGAGTCAGCTGACGCCGCGCAAGGTTGGGTGGTGGCCTTGGAGAAAGAGCGTGATGAGGCCATCCCGCTAGCTAAGGCTGCTCAGGCTGAGGTTGAAGAGCTCAAGAAGAAACACAAGGCGACTAGGGAGCAGGGGAAGAACGCGATCTTCATGACTGAGGAGGCCCTTAAGGCCCAGGTGAAGATCGTGGCTCCCGATTTCGACACATCAGCGATCGGAGTATTCAAGACGATCAAAGATGGTAAAATTGTTGAGATGCCGAGGAAATGAGCCCTTGTGCCTTTATGTTTTTATATGGCTTTACGGTTTTTGTTGCAAAACACTGTAGAACTTACTCTGTTATACATTAATAGTCGCTAGGTCGGCTTCTGATTATCGCCTTTATCTGCTTATTTAATAGCATTTTGTTTTATTACCGTTTGTCGGTATGGACTTATCGCTTGTGTTCGTTTTGTCGTTATGTCGGTATCTGAGGCGAAACCGAGTCGGCCTATTGTCGGGGCCGTTTGTTGTGTCTCGGATTTGTTTGGCTCCCGGGGTGATCAGTCCCGGGTTGCCGTGTTGTTGTCCCGTTTACCATGCGTTGAAAAATATCACGTTTGTGGGACAAATGTTGGGGAATAGCAAATGGAAGAATTTGGACAAGTAAACATTAATCATCAGTTAAACAGGTATATAGCCATGGTAGGCACTTAACAAAGGTAAATCAGAGCTTGTTAAAAGTAAATCATTGAGCTCGTCAGGCCGCTTGGCCGGTGTACTTGCGCTATGAATAAAATCTCCTCAAGTTACCTGCGTTCCATGTCCTTGGGATTTCTTTGCCGTTGAGTTTCTCCAATTTGTAGGCGCCTTTGCCGAGCACTTCCTTGACTCTGTAGGGACCTTCCCAGTTTGCCGCCAGCTTCCCTTCCCCCGGGGTCGGTAGCCCAATGTCGTTGCGTCGCAAGACAAGGTCATTCTCCTCGAATTCCCTCTTGAGCACCCTGGTGTTGTAGCACAGGGCCATTCTTTGTTTCAGCACTACTTCCGACAAGTGGGCCATCTCCCTGGCCTCATTCAGCAGGTCCTTCTCCACTGCTTCTTCTACTCCTTTCAGGAGTATCCGTGGACTCAGCTCACCGATCTCCACGGGTATTACCGCGTCAACCCCGTACGTTAGATGGAAGGGGGTTTTTCCCGTGGAGCTTTGCTCGGTAGTACGGTAGGACCAGAGAACTGAGGCGAGTTCGTCGGCCCATGCACCTTTTTTGCTATCCAACTGCTTCTTGAGGCCCAGCAAGATGATCTTATTTGCGGACTTCACTTGCCCGTTTATCTGGGGGTGTTCTACCGAGGAGAACTTCTGTTTTACACCCAGGTTGGCGAGGAATTCCACGAACTTCCTGTCCGTGAATTGTGTCCCATTGTCAGAGATGACGTTTTCCAGGATGCCGAAGCGGGTTATCACCTGCCTCCACATGAACTTTCTACAATTGGATGAGGATATGCTGGCTAGCGGTTCAGCCTCTATCCATTTGGTGTAGTAGTCAATGGCGACTATTAGATATTTGACCTGCCCCGGACCAACCGGGAAGGGTCCCAGGAGGTCGATTCCCCATTGTGCAAAAGGTCGTGAGGACGTCAGTAAGCTCAGCTCGAAAGCCGGTGCTCTATGGAAGTTAGCGTTCTCTTGACACTTTGCGCATTTTCTCACGAATTCTTGGGAGTCTCTCATCATTAACGGCCAGTAATATCCAGCTCGGATGAGCTTCCTCGCTAGGGCTTTGCCCCCGATATAATGGCCGCAGCACCCCTCGTGGACTTCCATGAGCACGTAGTCCGTCTGGTCAGGATGTAGGCACTTCAGTAAAGGTTGGCTCAGTCCCTTTTTGAACAGTTGGTCTTGTATGACCGTGTATTTGGTTGCATCCCTTCTTAACGCTTTAGCTTCCTTCTCGCCTCTAGGGAGTTTTCCGTTTTGCAAGAAGTCGGTGATGGGGTCCATCCAGGAGAGGTTTATCTTGGTCAGGTGGAGGGCGACTGTTGGTTCCCTCGTGATGCCTTGGATGAGGGAGCGGTTGCCGGTTCCAGGTTTCGTGCTTGCTAGCTTGGACAGGAGGTCTGCTCTCGTGTTCCTTTCCCTTGGAATGTGTTGGACCGTGACCTACACAAACTGTTTGCTCAATTCTTTAACTCTCTCCAAGTACTTTTGCAATAGCGAGTCCCTAGCCTGGTAGCTTCCATTCACTTGCGACGTGACGATCTGTGAGTCGCTGCTTACCTCTAGCCTTGTAGCCCCGACTTCCCGGGCTAAGGTCAAACCGCCTAGGAGGGCTTCATATTCTGCTTGGTTGTTCGATACGGGAAACTCGAACTTAACCGATTGTTCGTATATGACCCCCGTTGGGCTTTCTAAGATGATTTCAGCACCTCCGGACGTCTGGTTGGAGGCTCCGTCTACAGGAAGCTTCCACCGTGTGTCCGTGTTCTCTGTTGGGTCACTGGTTACTTCCACGAAGAAATCTGCCATTGCTTGCGCCTTAATCGCATGTCGGGGCTCATATCGCAAATCGTATTGGGAGAGTTCAATAGCCCAAGTCATCATCCTTCCTGCCAAATCAGGTTTTTGGAGTACTTAACGAATTGCTTGGTTTGTTCTTACGACAATATGGTAGCCCTGGAAGTATTGTCTTAGTCTACGGGAGGAGGTCAGGAGTGCCAGCGCCAGTTTCTCTAGTTTACTATACCTCAGTTCTGCTCCTTGCAGCGCTCTACTCACAAAGTAAATTGGTTGCTGAGTCCTCCCTTCTTCCCGCACTAGTACCGCTGCGAGTGCTTCTTCCGTTATGGCCAGGTACAGGTATAGTGGTTCTCCGGCCTTGAGCTTCCCGAGTATCGGGGGTGTTTCCAGGATTTCTTTGAAGTGGTTGAACGCTTCCTCGCACGCGGGGGTCCACTCAAATGCTATTCCCTTTTTCATCAGATTGAAGAAGGGCAGGGCCTTTGCTACCGATGCGCCGAGGAAGCAGGACAGCGCGGTGAGTCTCCCTGCCAACCGTTGGACGTCTTTCACACAACCCGGGCTCTTCATCTGGAGTGTCGCTTGGCATTTTTCAGGGTTGGCTTCCACCCCCCTTTGGGTTATCATGAATCCAAGGAACTTCCCGGCCTCCATGGCAAAGGCGCACTTGAGGGGGTTGAGCCTCATGCTGTGTTGTCAGAGTGATGCGAATACCTTCCCCAAGTCGCTTAGGAGGTCATCAGGTCGGGTCATCTTTGCGAGGATATCGTCTATATAGACTTCCACTGTCTTGCCTATGAGATTGCTGAATATCTTGTTCATCAGCCTTTGGTATGTGGCCCCCGCATTTTTCAGGCTGAAAGGCATCACCTTGTAGCAATAGATTCCTCTCGGCATTATGAACGTTGTTTTGTCTTCGTCAGGTCAGTGTATCAGTATCTGATTGTAGTCGGAGTAAGCGTCCATAAAGCTCAGATATCGGTATCCCACCGCCGCGTCGACGAGTGCATCAATATTGGGAAGGGGGTAGCAATCCTTGGGACATGCTTTATTGAGATCGGAATAATCCACACACATTCTCCATCTCCCATTGTGCTTTTTTACTAGGACTACATTCGATAGCCAGGTCGAGTAGTCTAGTTCTCGGATAAACCCTGCTTCCAGGAGGCTGGCCGTCTGCCTGGCCACCTCCTCTGCTCTTTTCTGTGACATCTTCCTTCTCCTTTGAGCCACTGGTCGGGCTTCCGGTTTGACGGCCAGGTGGTGTGACATGAGCTGGGGGTCTATCCCCGGCATGTCGGCTAGAGTCCACGCAAACAAGTCGCCGTTGGCCCTGATCATTTCCATCAAAGGCTCTTTCAGCTCGTGTGGGAGGTTTCTGTTCACGAAGGTGAACTTCTCCTCCGTATCCCCGACCCTGAACTTCTCCAGGTCCCCCTCTGGTTCGGGTCTGGGTTTCTCATCGACTCTAGCGTCTAGGTCGGCGAGAAACACTCCTGACGCATCTTTAGATTTTTTTCTTAAGGAGAGGCTGGCGTTGTCGCAAGCGACTGCCGTTTCCAATCTCCTTTAATGGCTCCTATGGAACCGTCATCAGCGACAAATTTCATCATGAGCAGTTTCGTGCTGATCGCCGCACCGAGATCGTTAATAGTTTTCCTTCCTAGGATGATGTTGTATGCTATGGAGTCCCGTAGAACTACGAACTCGGCCATTATCGATCTTCGCCCCTGTCCTTGTCCCACAGAGATCGGCAGGGAGATAATCCCGTCCGGTTTGATGAAGTAGTCGCCTAACCCTACCACACCGTGCTGGTGGGTCGCCAAGTCGGCGTCGCGCAATCCTAAGGCATCGAATACGTTGCGAAACATAATATTCGAGTCTGCCCCGTATCAACAAGGATTCGTTTGACGAGACCAGTCCCCACCCTGGCCGTGATGACCATGGGAGGCTTTCCGGGACCTCGTCGAACCATTGGTCCTCCGGGTCGAAGGAGATTGATGGAAGTCTTTTGGAGCTTTTCGCCAATGAAGAGGAGACCGCCAGGATTTTGGCATCTTTCTTGTGCGCCGATTTTGACTTTGGGGCCGTGTTTCTTGCAGTTACTACATTCACCACGGTAAGACCGTGGTCCTCGTCCTCCGGTTCCTATTGTCGCTTCACCGTTCAGGCTTTATCTTCCCCATCGTGGTCGCGGTTTCGTCTCCTCGGCTCCTTGATAAGGTGGGAGAGATCGGCTAGCTTTTCATCCCTGATCGCTTGTTCCAGGGTGTCCTTCAGGTCGAAGCAGTCCTGCATCTTGTGCCCATAGCCTTTGTGGTAGTCACAATAAAGGCTCTTGTTCCCGCCTGTTCGCTCCTTCAAAGGTCGGGGTTTCGACAAAATTTCCTTCTCGGCTATCTGTTGGTAAACTTCCGTAATCGGTGCGGTTAGGGGAGTGTAATTAGTGAACCTCCCGACACAAGGGAAAGGCCTGGGAGTTTTACTCAGACCACCGTCCCTGGCGTGTTCCTTTTATCTTTCTTCGCTCCCGTGGTGTCGGTTTTGATTGTAGGAGGGTTGCCGTTTATTGGTAGCCACGACCTGACTGACTTCTTCGTCATTGATGTACTCTCTGGCTACGCATTGACGCATTGGATCTCCTGCATTGTCCACACCGGTTTTGTCGTGAGGTGCTTACTGAAGTCTTCGTTTAGGAGACCGTTCGTTAGGCATAGGCTGGTAACTGAATCGGTCAGTCCATCGATCTCTAGGCACTCGTCGTTGAAATGATCCAGATATTTTCTTGTCAGTTCTCCGGACCTCTGCGTCACTCCAAGCAGGTTGATTGGGTGCTTTGCCTTGATTATCCTGATAGTGAATTGGGCTAAGAAGGCGTGGCTTATATCCAAGAACTTGGCCACCGAGCCCTACGGGAGGCTATTAAACCACCGTATCGCAGGTCCCGCGAGGGTGACCAGGAAAGCGCGACACCTTACCTCGTCCCCTACCCCCTCCAGGTTCATCCTGGCCTCGAAAGTCGTAAGGTGCTCCTGTGGGTCTTGGGTTCCATCGTACCTCATGTCTGTTGGCTTGTCAAAGTGCTTTGGCAGCCGGACTTCGAGGATGGAGCGATGAAAAGGGGTCGCGCCTACTATGACTGGTCCGCGTGTTTGCCGTGTTCTCCCTTCGTTGTCTTCCCGACGACCATCTTCTCGGTCACGATCAGCGGCGGCGTGATCTGTGGCACACCGTCTCCTGTTCCTGACATATATGAGGGGGTCGTGGCGCCTCCTTATACGTGCTTCCTCCCTGGGGCTCTCAGGTTCGGACCTTGGGCTAGCTGCGCGTCAGGAGCGGCTTCTCGGGGGAGAGCGGGAGTCGCCTGACTCGGGTGTTTGCTGGCGATGCTCCCGAGCTTCCAGTCGATGTTCTAGGTCCTGCATTCTGTGACGTAGTTCCTGCATTATCCTGGTGCTATTGTCGCCGGTTCCCCCAAAGGGGCGTCTTTCAAAGGATCGTGTGGTTCGTCGAGGAGGGGATCTTGTGCGCTCCTCCGAGGATGCTACGACGGGTTTCCCTCTCTGCCCGGCTTCTCGCCCTGCTCCTCCAGGGCCTTGTACTACTTCCATTCAGGCGGTCCCCACAGACGGCGCCAATGTTCGGTTGTTCGGGTACCGGACGGTTCAGGTTGATGTTTCGATTGATGAGAGGGGGATCGCCTGGTTCCAGGCCACTGGGTTGGAGAGGGTGCAGACAACTTTCCGAGCACTTCGTGTGGAGAGAAAAGGGGGGTGACACTCCGACGCTCTAGTCATTTGAGTGTGCAGGCGAAAAAGGGGAAATGATGTGTGACGTACCTTGGGGGAAGGGTAGGTCCTTCCCCATTTATACTGTGTCAGAGGTGGGCCCTGCAAGGATAGGCCCACCTTCTTCGAGACCTCCCCTGCACAGCTGTAGCGAAGCTGTCAGGGACGCGTGTCCGGGTCGGCGGACGGGTGCCTTGTTCCTAACCGTTCGGGTCGGGTTGTGCCCGGGTCGGGCCGGCCCACATTCAGTTTGGGCCAGGCCGTAACAATTTTGCAGCATTATGTGTTTCTTCTTCTTTTTTTTGATTTTTTTTTGTTTTTATTCTTGTTAAGAGAGTAAAACAAGAAGAAAATTAAGAAGGTAAAATAAATAAAAAAAGATGAATAAGAAAAAAAAGGAGAAAAAGATTGTGATGATGATAAAAAAAAGAAGCACTAGAATATGAGAAGGGGGAAAAGGAAGAGTTTTGAATTATGCAGAACTTATCAGAATAAAAATACATCCAAAAATTCTTAAAATACACCCAAATATCTTCGTGTACACCCAAATTTGCTGCAAATATAGAAAAATATTTTCTCTAATGCTGCGCTTTTTTTTCTTATTTCTTTCTTTCTTTTAGTTAAATGAATGTAAGTTCATCATCTTTCAAGTAATTTTGCAGCATTAGGTGTTTCTTCTTCTTCTTTGTTTGATTTTTTTGTTTTTATTCTCGTTAAGAGAGTAAAATAAGAAGAAACTTGAGAAGGTAATATAAAAAAAGATTAATAAGAAAAAAAAGAAGAAAATGGTGATGATGATAAAAAAAGGAAAAAACAGTAGAAAATGAAAAGGAGAAAGATGAAGAGTTTTGAATTATGCAAAACTTATCAGAATAAAAATACACCAAAAAATTCTTAAAATACACCTAAATATCTTCGTGTTACCCCCAAATATCTTCGTACTATGCCCAAATTTGCTGCAGAAAATGCTATATTTTTTCTTCTAAATTGAACTACACCTTAGTCTTGGATTCAAAACAATAATCAATTTCGTTATGGTTCAATTGACAATCTGAACCTGAATTATTTATTATTTTCAACAAACGAGATAACTGATGATGAAGGAGAAAGAGAACACGAAAAGAGGAGAAGAAATTTCAATGAAAAAAGAAGGAGAAAGAAAAGGAGGAGGAAGATGTGATGTTGATGACGATGATAACGAGAGAGAAAAATTACGAAAAAGAAGAAGAAGAAGAAGAAGGAGAAGAAGAAAAAGAGAAGGTACGGAGAAAGAAGAAGAAGAAGAAAAAAATCACAGAGAAAAACGTAAAAAATGCGTAAATATAAATGACTTGTATGACTCATATGAGAAAACATTTTTTATATGGAGAATAACTTAAAATGAATATTGTTTTTCCTTCCAGACTGAAGGGGTGTTATAAGATCTAACACTCAACACAGAATAATAATCAAAGTCCTGGTGGGGAGTTGACGCCAAAATGAGAAATATTGCGTGTTTACTTATTGACAGATATCTCTATATTTTAGATGGACTATAAGTCTATAACACATAGAGCTACAAGGAAATGAATATCTTCGTTTTAAAAATGCTATTTGTACATTAGAAATTAACCATTAAATCAAATATTATAGGAAGAATTTTACATGTGCCAATGTACTTTACTAGTATATTGGTGTATAATGAATCTGCACTATTAAAATAATAATTTTAAAATATGAATGTATGAAATTTTTTTATGGAACTTCTCCTTATGATGGAGAGGATCGTAAAGTGTGTACCAAATTTTATGTTAATCGAAGTATAATTGTATGAAGAATTAAAGATTACACCTGCTGCTCCTTGGCGCAGGCTTCCCGTATTAGTGGCTTGGTGGCTGCTTCCTTAGGTGGTTTACTTTTGTTTTGGTTTGGCTAGTTTCCTTTTTGTAGGGATAATGGACCTTTTTGTCCCATAGTTGTTGCTTATATTAATTTGAGAGTAATTGATCATTTTTTGGTGTATTATTTTTGTATAGTTTTTGGCCAGCATTATACTATTGGGTTAAAAATGGTAGAGGCATAATTGTTAAATTTTGTATCATTTTTTATTTATTATTTGGTTCATAATTTAGCACTAACCCTTATACATGTACTAACATAAAGTAGGGAGATTGCGGTGCAGTTTGGATAAGTTTTGGATCGGTTTTGAGTAAAAAAATTATCCAATTCAAACACTAATTTTATTTGTGGTGTGAATTGGATTGGATGAGTTTTTTTAAAAAAAATCATATCCGATTCGATCCAATTTCAAGCGGTTTGGATGTGATTGGATTTGAGGTTTTGTAAGGTAAAAAAATGAAATATATATAACAAGTTTCAACATTAAATTTTAAATAACTAACAATGACATAACAAGTCTCAAAAATATCTTAAATAATCAACGATAACATAACAATAGAAATAAAATTATAAGTCAGTTATAATAAAATAAATAATTCACATGGCAAACATAGAAAATTTATTAAATAATAAGAATACATGAATAATATAAAAATATATAATAAGTTGAACATGTTAAAGTATAATTGTAAATATAAAAATAAAACAGTAATATTATAGCACATTGTACAGTTTGGGCTGGATTGGATCCGTTATGGAGTTCGATCCAAAATTCGATCCAATCCAATTGTTTGCAAAAAATATAATCCAATCAAATCTAAATTAGTGCGTTTTAATCGGTTTTTATTGGATGAGCAGTTTAATATGAATTGATCTGGATTTGAACACCTCTGTAAATAACGGTACCGCAGTCTCCCTTATTCACAAAGTACTGTTTTAGTCCTCTAAATTTGGGACAAATCTTAATTTGATCTCTAACATTTCAAACACTATTTTTATTCGAAAAAGTTTTAAACAGGTGCAATGTAGTGTTACCATTAAATTTGCCACTAATAATTAAGCGAATGAGTTATGTGAACGTTAATAAAATTACTAATTAATTCATATCTTCTTCCATGTGTTAAAAAAATATAAACAAAATTCTAATAAAAAATAATACCCAAGGTGGCAGGCACATACCTAGAGGGGGTGAATAGTGGTTTCTACCACTCCCCAAATTTTAAGGAACTTAAATTTATATATAGATATGTGGTCAAAGAAAAATAAAATTGTTTAATTTAGTAGTTTTATATGTATTATTTATTATTATCTAATAGATTTATATCTCAGTTGTTAAAGTCGCTTAAATTTTTTACTTAAGCAATCTAATATAATAGCTTCAAGTCTTTGTCAAATTAGTTTTTATATAATTATGCCTATATCCAACTTTAAAAAAAATTGTTTGTTTTTTAAGATTAATATATTTAACTATTAATGATGTAGTACTCATAATCAACTATACGAATACCATGACACAAGTACATCAATTTTTGTTCGATTGAATTTAATTGTTAATTTAGATTATATTTATCTAAACCTAAAATAAGAAATTTTGAATTTAGAAAATTTTAGAATTTTAAATAAGTTGAATAAAA
The DNA here is from genome assembly GCF_059453495.1 of Arachis ipaensis. Lineage (NCBI taxonomy): Eukaryota > Viridiplantae > Streptophyta > Magnoliopsida > Fabales > Fabaceae > Arachis > Arachis ipaensis. Next base: position 133,621,567 of record NC_142438.1, read on the forward strand.
TTATATGACATGAAAAAATAAGAATACACCAATATAATAGTGTTGAGGAACATTATATTAACATAAGAAGCGATGTTGTACATGTGTTGAATAAATTTAAAATTTAGAATTGTAAAATTTGTTTTTTTAAAAAATTTTAAACGTTATTTATTTTGAATCATATATTTAAATAATCTGTACGAGTAGAATAATATAAAAATTGTGGTTAAATCATTAAAAAAATAAATATATTTTTTTCATTATTAAAAACAAATCGTGAATATGAACTAAAGATTTATAAAGAAAATGAATCTGAGTAAGATTACTAATGTTTTTCTAATAACATTTAGAGATGGGAAAAGTATAATTTAAACTTCTCCAAATTTGATAAAAATTTAAAAACGTATAAGTTTCATTTTTTACATCTTAATTTTAACCAAATAATGTTTTATTTCGATCGAATATAACGATGACAAACTAATTTTAGTATTCTGAATCATTGAAATTAAATAATCTTTATCTGTCTTTAGTAAAAATAAAAACTAATCCGATTATCTCTTAATACTCTTCTTTAGTACTTTTCTTATATTTAAGTATAACTTTGTAATAAAATTAATGTTATAAAAATTAAGAATAATAAATAAAATATATACTAATTTTAAAAATAATAAAAAATATATAAAGTCAAATAAAAAAATTTTATTAAAAAATATATATTAATAAAAATAAAAAAATTACTTGAGCAATGAGGGCTAAAAATATATTTAAAAAAAGTACAATAATGTACATAAATAAACATAAAAAAAATTCAAAGAAAGACACCTTTATTTGCTGATGCATACTCCCTTGCCCTTTTATCGAAGTACACGTTTAGGCATCAAGTTCCAAGTATGCGATAACTAGGGTAGAGGTATGGTTGTTTCATGTCACTATCCAAAGTCATCACACTAGCCATCGCCGACTTCTGTCTAAGTAGATTTCTAACCTGCTTGTGTACCAAGTACTTGAAGCCGAAGATTCGCGATGAACCAATGATGACTCTTTAAAATAAACGGAGTTATGTGTGGACATGGTTCATCCACGCAATCTGGGATATGGATGATGTCTCCCTGCCATAACGCCGAAAAAAAGCAATGATTAGCAGGTAATCCTAGATGCAAATCTTTCCGAGAAGATTATGTTAAGCGTTTGATCTGACGTGTCCATCACAGATAGGGGTGCAATGATCATGATATACCAATAGGCACGTCACGCCTTATCGGCCGATAGACTTATGACGAGGGTGTTAGAGTTTGTAGGAGGAAAAGTTGGCGCCATCGAGAGAGATGGATTTCCTCCACAAAGTTGAACTTCGAAAGTGTTGACGTTGGTGATGATCAGTTCCTTTGCACAGTGTGAGTAATCAGTCGTTTAAATTCCTTATTAGAACACGTGCTTAAATAACCAAGGAAAATGAAAATTCAAATTGCAGGGTCTTTTAGGAAGGAAAGGCAATTCCAATAATTTATCTTTTGTGATGATCAGAGCTAGTAGGCCAATGCTACGTGTGAGTGTCTTTTCTAATATCAATCCCTTTGGAGGTATTGATCCTTCATTATATAAGTTGGTTTAGGTGGTGTCTCCTCTCTTCACATCCATCACCATCTTACTATCTCGGTATCACATTTCTTGACAAACACTTTTTACTACTGCGCTTGCTTAGGGGGATAACCATGGATGCTCCGAGGGAATCTCACCGTCCAGCAGAAGAGGATGGGTACGTGTTTCAATTTGTTCGGTTTGCATAAAGTTGAATACGTTATATTAAAGTAACAATTTTTAAAGTTATCATCTTCTCGGTGATATTGGATTTTCATGGAGTCCATATTGGACTAATGACACGTATCTGGTGCAAAGACTTGTGTCGTCCCCTCTAACTCCCTCCTGCAAGCACACCGCTGGGATGCACATACCAGGAACATCAATCTGGAGCTTGTAGCAGACATGGTGAGTTTCTCTCCTCTATGGTCTCTTTCATTTTTTTAGTAGTGGTCTTAATTGACCTTTGACTAGCCGTGGTTTCTTGTGCTATGTTGTGACATAGTCGGCCCATGGAGCTGATAAGGCTGTTCAAAAGGACGATATCGACTCTGATGATGCTCACAATGAGAAGCTCCGCATGATTTTGGCAACGGTAGAGGTTAGTAACTCGGAAAGTTCCTTTATTTTTTTCAGAAATGTTTCATTAGGGTTGGGTTGTAAACTAACTTTCCACTTAACAACCAAGAAAGTATTTGAGACGCATCCCATGTTACCTTTGATACGTCATTTATGTAATCTGGTTCATCTGACATTCAAGTTGCTTTTGTAGATGATCGAGGCTAGGTCAGTGGTCCTTGACGAGCTTCTGGAAGAGATGCAGAAGCCAATAGCTGGCCTGGTTGCTGATGTTAGTCAGGTCCGAAGGATGGTTGAAAGGAAGGCTACAACTAATGGAAGGGACCAAGTTGTGCCATCACATATGCCTAACACAGGAGGGGCTGGTACTGGATTTCGTAATGTTGCAGGCACAGTACAGGCGTCCGTCGGAGCTTGCATTGTACCTTCTACGAGAGTCCAGACTGATTTGAAGATTCAATCGTACACCCATAAGATCAACCCTAGAGATAAAGCCAAGGGTAAGGTCGAAGATGGCCCTGGTCATATGTGGGATGTCATTGTTCCCAACTCACCCGGATACGATGATGATGTCATCATTGACGAGTCAATCTCAACGCCGAGGCCAGTCCCATCAGTGCCTTCTATTTGCTTGCCGATGAGGCCGTTGCTGCATTGGTCATCCGGAACTCCAAAACTGTCCCTTGGCGGTAGCATTGGGAGCCATGTCCCAGTTTGGAACTCCACTGAAAAGGTACGTAGTAAATTATTTGGCATTATACCTTCGTGTATACCTATAAACCAAGGATAGACACAGATATGATAAGACTGATATAGACTTTTTGTAATACTGGGCATGCAGATAATGTAGGCTTTTAATGAGCTACCCAACTCTGACCAGCTTGATTGCACAAGCTTGGTATCTGAACTGTTTTTGTTATCGCTGATGCCGGCTCGAGCTACAAAACATGCAAAGATAGAGCCATTAGAGGGAGTCAAAGTGTGCTCCGATCCCAGCGTGGTCGTTCCCACCCCACCTAACATGTCAGCTCTTCCCAGGACTGATGGCACCACTCCGGTAAGGAGAGCAAGTGGAAAAGAAATCCGGCGCCCTGGCCTAATCTCTAGATCTGACTCCCCTATCTTCCTGATTCCCACGGTAAACCAACTTCACATGGAATCACCTATAAATCGTTTTGATTTTTGCCAAAAAGTGACCTCCTAACTGCTATCCCTAAACCTTGCAGTCGTTCGAGATGGTTTTTGATCCGACTGCTGACATGGACCTCACAACGGAGGAGTGCCGTATCGCTGCATATATATTTGGGAAGACAGATAACTATGGATACGAACTTACTTTGATAGACGGTGTTAATGGATATTTCGTAACAAATTTGTGGTTCATTAATTGCAGCAAATTCATAAGTACTTGCAGCAATACGGCACCAAATACAATGTTTAGTGATGATCATTAATCAGAAACAAATTTCATTAACAAATTTAACATTCACTAGCAAATTCAACTTTCAGCCACAAAAACAAACTACAGTGATGTAATATGAATTACGACAACAAATATCAAAAACAGAAAAATTTGCTGCAACTCACCAAATCAATTACCAGGTTCTCAAACAGCGAGGAGGACCACATCGAAGGCGTCCGTGTGAGTGCGAACGGTGACAACAAATAGAGCGGCGACAAGGATCAGCTCTGGGACCCGATTCTTTCGCCCGCGGCTATGACGACCACGGGAAAGGTGCAATGCCGCGTGCGACACGGTGGCCACACAGTGCGCCCTGCACACGACCAATTGTAAGACCGCGACTCTAAGACCATAAAGGTTTGTTATGACGGCCACAGCTAAAGAGGTGACACCGACAGAAATTGTGCTTCACGGAGACAGTCGCGGGAAAGATATGAGCGACTGAGTTTGGCTTGGGGGTGATTGATTGGCATTACATTAGGGCACATGGTGGAGACGGCAGGCTGATTTCTGGTTTTGGGAGGTTGTTTTACCTTAAAAGGACACTGCTTAACATTTTAACAAAACAAAAAAAATATCACTACCTAGTCCGGGTTCTTTAAACCGGTCCATCACCATTTTTTCTAACAATGTTAAATACCGTCTACTCATCAATAAAATACAAAATTTACCACAGTTTCATTATTATTTAGTAATCCAAGCCCATTTATAATATCTCTTAGGTTGGTAGATAAATAGCCCATCAGCTTTCAGTCGTTAGAGCCAAACCTACTCACGTTAGTTTCTTATTAGCTTCAACCATGAAGCACAAAGTCAGTCTTTTATTTCCATAATTTTACTATATAACTAAGGACAATTTAGGCTTTTTATCCATGACTATATGACAAAGAGTTGACTGCTAACCAGACCGTACTTGCTATATGCCTGTACCAAAAAAGTAATTGGTACATGTGAAAATTTTCCAATATTATATAGTTGTATCTAAATAACTGATTTTTTTGTGTATATGTATCATAATTTCATTTATCAGTACAAGTTACAACTTGCATATTGATATGCAAGTAAGTAACATAATTAAATAAAGAAAAAAAAATTAAGAATTAGTATAATTTATTATTTTTTGCTAATAATTTTAGTTTTTTTTTGAAGAGTAAACAAGCTCAACTAACTAGGTGGATCATACAAGGGACCAAACATAAACGTAAACAACTCCTATATCATCTCCGGTATAGCCATCAACAATATAGGTTATTTGCACCAATCTGTAGAACAACAAAACGACCTAGCAACACAATCTACTACTTCTATAGACTTGTTCTGAAAGATGAACTTGTTCCTACATAGCCAGATATTCCATATAACTGAGAAGAACCCACTAACCATGTTTTCCTAGCGTCTTTTCTCAAGGACAATTATCTCCAACCCTCAAAATGCTCTTTTATGGATCCTGGGAAGCTCCATGCACGACCCACATAACTAATCCACGCGCACCACACCTGCCATGCATACTCATACATAACAAACAGATGCTCTACAGTTTCGATTTCCTTTTTACACATTACACAAATGTTATCAGTTCGTTCAATGATACCCAGTCTACTCAGTCGATCCTTTGTATTAACTCGGCCTACCAGCACAAACCAAGTAAATAACTCTACTCGAGGGGGGCACAAGTCCTTTCCAGATTCCACTTGTGAACTTGTATCTGAGAATTTCTTCTATCACGGTCTGTACCTGCAACACCTGCACAAATGAGTTAGTAGTATAAACGCCTTCCTTATCAAATATCCACACCACTCTATTCTTGTGCGCCTTCTATCAATCTCACATCTTGTAAGATATCTAAAACTTGGTTCAAACTGTCAGCCTCCCATTGGCGAAATTCCCTCCTCCACTAAAAGTTCCAAACCCACTCTATGCCATCTCAAAACCCACAGTCCCCTATCATGAATCCTTTGTTATTTGAAATCAAGTAGAGTCTCGGAAAGGAGTCTTTCAGCTTTTCCCACTGTAGCCATGTATCTTCCCAAAATCTGGTTGATCTGCCATCACCTACTTCCACAGCTAAACCGTCAATCATCTTTTGTCTGACATGTTGTTCTTTGATTTGCAAGTGACAGATATCCTTCCACGGACCTCCTTTTGCTGGTATAGTTTGAGTTAATAATAACTGCCTAGGATTCATATTGTTACATGAGCAGACAACCTTCTTCCACAAAGGACAATCTTTCTTAGAAAACCTCCACCACCGCTTAAACAATAAAGCAGTATTCCGAATCGCCGCATCTCCCACACCCAGCCCTCCTAGTTTTTTCGGTACTTGTGCCAACTCCCACTTTACAAGAGCCAGCCCAGGCGTCCATCATCCTTCCCCCAAAAGAATCTCCTTTGTAGTGAAATTAATTTTTTTTGCTACCGTAGCCGGCATTTTATACAAACTCAAATAGTATATAGGCAGACTATTAATCACTGACTTGATGAGGACCAACTTTCCAGCTTTGCTTAGCACCTTCGCTTTCCACAAACTAAGTTTCTCTGCTACTTTATCTATTACTGGCTTCCATGTTTTAACTAGTCTTGGGTTCGCTCCTAGCTCAATGCCCAGGTACTTCACTGGTAGGCTTGCCGCCTGGCAACCTAATACTGGCACATTCGACCAACCCACTCCTGACTACAATTCACCGGTATCAAACTCGACTTGTCAAAGTTAATACTCAATTTCGACATCACTTCAAAGCATCTCAACAGTCTCTTGTAATTTCTGACGGTCTCCTCCTCCGACGGACAGAACAATATAATGTCATCAGCAAATTGAAGATGTGATAACTCTATATTATCCCTACCGACTAAGAGGGGTGCTATTCTCCTATTCCTTACCGCCTCCCCGATCACATCTACAACCAGCACGAATAGAAAAGGTGATAGCGGATCACCTTGCTGGAGCTCCCTCTCCATCTTAAAAGGTTTTGATGGTGACCCATTAATCATTAGGGAAATAGATGCTGATCTAATGCATTCTGTGGTCCATGCTCTCCATCTTGCACCAAATCCCATCTTTTCTAGCACCGTATCAACAAAGTTTCATTTGACTCTTTCATAGGCTTTTTGGAAGTTCAATTTGATGATTGCTGCCGCCTTCTTCTTCAGTTTTAGCCACTGTACAGTCTCACAAGCTATTAGCGCTCCATCATGTATCTTTTTTCCTTTGACAAATGCAGTCTGTGATTCCCCAACTAATCATGGCATTACCCTCCTCATCCTTCTTGTCAACACTTTAGATATGACCTTGTAGACGCATCCTATAATACTGATTGGCCGCAGATCCTTTATTTCCTTCGCACCTACGAACTTCGGTGCTAGCGCTACCCAAGTAACGTTGGAGTTTGCTGGCAGCCTAGCCGACTCAAAGAAACTCATCACTGCTTTAGTAAATTCTAGTCCAATCTCCTCCCAGGACCTTTTTATGAAGTTCATGTTATACCCATCGTTCCCCAGAGCCTTAGATGAATTGCATTCCCATACTGCATCCTTTGTTTCCTCCTCCGACGGTAACACCTCTAGAGCTTGAGCGTCCTCCAACTCCAACCGATTTACTAGGCCATCCCGAAAAAGCTTATGTTTGGCGAGGCCTCCTGGTGGTATAGGTTTTTGTAGAAGTCTCTGATGGCTATCTTAATTCTTGTATGATTCCTTACTAGCCTTCCATTAAACACTAAAGAGTTAATCCTGTTGTTCCTCCTTCTGGCCGATGCAATATTATGGAAGTATCTAGTGTTCCTGTCCATCTCATTGGCATGCCTAGACCTAGACATTTGCTTCCAGTGTATATCTTGCCTTGTATACCATACCTCACAACATCTTACCAGCGCCTTCCTTCTTGCTTCTATCGTACCGTCATGTACTCCGTTGCTCACCATATCATCCACTTTTTTTATCTCATCCTCAAAATTTTGTATCTTCTCAGGTATGTCCCTAAAGAACTGCTTGTGCCAGCTGCTCAGAGGTTTTGAGAGGGCTTTCATTTTATCTAAAAACTGCATATCTCCCAACCCCCTCCATTCTTCCTTCACCATCCTTAGGAAACCTTCATGTGTGAACCACGAGTCTAAACTGCGGAACGGTCTTGGTCCCTGACCAATTCTTCTATCTTCCACTATCAAAGGGCAGTGATCTGATAAGCCTCTCGGTCCTCCTTTAAGACGGGTGTCTGGGAACGCATCTAACCACTCCAAGTTAACCAGGCATCTGTCAATACGACTGCGGGACTGACATCTGAACCATGTATACTTGCGATCATTTAGCGCCAAGTCGACTAGCTCCATATCGTTAATCCAATCTCTGAAATTTTTAGCAGAAGCTGGTAGGCTGGTAGCCCTTTTTCTTTCCTCTATGTGCACAATTTCATTGAAATCTCCCATGTAACAGCAGGGGATTTGACACAACCCTGCGTTGTAGCTTAATTCCTCCCACATTAAGAGCTTTTCATTTTGCACATGTGGCCCATAAACCATACAAATAGCACAGTAAAAGTTATCTTTAGTCATCACTCCTTCTACACATAACCACCTATCTCCTTTATAGGAATTCAACAATTTAAATACGGAGTCATCCCAAATTAACAGAAGACCTCCTAAGGCACCAACAGAGTTAACACACTCGCAGCTAGCACTATCATTTCCCCAAATCCTAGCTACATCATATCTATTTACCTTCTCTTTTTTTGTTTCTATCAACCCCAAAATATCTAGTCTGAACTTATTTTTGAAGTTTTTTTTATCATATTCAATTTTGCAACACCTCCCAACCCCCTAATATTCCAAGAGCTTAAAATCATTTGTAAATTTTGTTACACACCTGTTTACGTGTTTTTGGCCGACTTCTTCTGATTTTCTCCTTTTGCTTCAATAGTTTTCGTTTCAAAGCTATAGCTTCATTTTGCTCCTGGAGAATGGCCATGATGTCCTCCTCATCACTACATGGTGCTGCTCCTGATTCGACCGCCAATTTCCAAGCCACTTTATTCTCTGCCAGCTCCTCTCTCCAATTCCGGCTTTGGTTGTCTCTGTAGATTGTTGACCCTTCGCGCATAGTGACCTCTGTGCGAGACCTGTCTAGCACAATGTCGTCATGTTCCCCATTTCCTACTCCTTCCCCCAACTCCACCAGCAACATGTCCCCTGCCTTTGACCTCCTGCAAAATAGATCGCCAGAACCCTGCCCTTCTTCCTGGTGGTGAGTGTTTGCTATTTCTGTTCTATCCTCATATTGTATCTGTACTCCAACCGGCTCTGTCTCTCTCAACTCATTCTGTTTTAGATTCATCCTTTTTTGATTAGCTGCTTGATTAACAGATAGCACATTATCCTCCTCATGTTCGTGTTCCTCATGTCGAATTTATTTAGTCTAATAATTTAACAATATATTTTTAATTTATATTTTAAATATTATTAATTAATTACTAACAAAAAAATAAATTTTATTAGTTCTCTAACATTTTTCTCATGCGAATACATTTTCACCAAAATATAGGAACCAAAACCCTCAAAGGCTCCTACTTCTTCTGAGGTTTAATTAGATGTTTGAATTATCATGAAGCAGAGTTTTCTTTTTTAAAAAAATTTAACCTTTTCATAACAAATGCTAATGCTTTGTGAAAAAAAAAGTGCAGCATTTTTTAAAATTTTATTTATTATTAAAAATAAAAAAAACAAAAATTAAAATATTCTAAATTTTAAATTTTAAACTTAAACAATTAATATAAAATACAACAAATAAAAAATTAAATTTTATTTAATTAACAAAAAATATAATATTTATTATTTAAGAGCATTTGAGAACGAAATTATTTTTATCAATAAATTATAATTCAAATAATATAATATTTCCGTATTCATTTAAGAGATGCGGGTTTAAATTTTCCTATTTAAAAAAAAAAAAAAATGAACGAGGCTGTTTTTCGTTGAGGAGTGTCAATAACACAAATTAAAGTGTTTATTAAATGATTAAATCAAATGGCATCAAGATATTTATCTTACCCTTGCCCTCTCAGCTAAGTTACAAGTTACAAATTGATACCTACGGGAGGATCTCTTTTCACTTTTCAGTTCGTTATGGTAAAGAAGGGGTTTCTACTTTCTGCTGCTTTGAACCAAGTTTCAAGGTCATCTCTTCAAATTCCTTTATCATTGAAGATACACATTGTGTCAGCCTAACGATACTCTAATATATATTTTTACATTTATCTACCATTCTACATATCAGGTTAGATGAGAAGATTAGGGTTAGTTGTATCTTGCATTCGTGATTCCATGATCGGGAGTTGTCATTGGTGTGTGTGATGGAGAGGAAGAAACCGTTATGATTTCTTGTAACTCAGAACTGTCAATGTCAGTTACATCCTCACGTGCCTCACTTTCTTCGCTTTGTTTCTTGCTTTTACAAATCTGCTTAGCTAATGTAACCGCTCTTTTCCAAGGTGATGAATGCAGGGTAGAAAGTAGGAAACATATGGTGGAAGTTGCACCAGAAATCACATACAGAATCCAGAAACTCCCAAGCTTCAAACTTTCTGTGTTGCTTGTGGTGACATTGCTAGCGCACTCTCCCATCGGGCTCAGCCATTTCTCTTCTAAACTCTTTATTTCTCCCTGTTCTAAGAGCTGCAATATCGCTTTAGAAACATCTTTGGTCACCGGGGAGCCTTTCTGGAACATCTGTATCACAAAAGATTTGAATTTGATTCTATAGGTTATGGAAAAATACAAGTTGAACATTGAGGAGAATTGTAGTGTGACTTACAAATCCAAGTCCTCCAAATCTGATGGCAGGGGTGGAGCCAGAGAAGCCCTTGCAGTATTTACTCATGTATACTTTTTCATAAGGGAGTTCAAGAAAAGCAGCTGCTATGGTGCCGTTTTTGAATACATCAACATAGCTGTATTCACTGCTAACATTTATGATGTTTTCTACCTTGAACCTCTCTACTCTCTCAAGGTATGTCCTAACAAAAGAATCTCCATCGCAACCAATCTTCATGTTGTTCTTCTTCAGCCACTCGATGTCTGTGATATTCGGTTGCAGTTGTTGAACTGTGAGCATCGATGAAAGACTTGCAGTGTAGCTCGAGTTAAGGATCAGAACTAGAAACAGCCAAGATACCATCACAACACGGCTTAAGTTGCTAGACAAGTTCTCCTCTGCATCATGTTACAATTAGGATTGGTTTACTCTAATGAGCATGGTAAATATGATTGATCAATTCTGTTATTTTATTGAGGTATGTGAATGAATAATTGATACTTACTATGAGCAAAGAATAGGGAGGAGAAGGTAAACCAAAGTGCAGTGCTAAGTTGGCTCTTCCAGTTGCCATGAAACTCGGGATTTGATTCTCGCTCCAGGTACCACACTACCAACATTGTGTAGAACAAGATAGCAGCAGTTACCACCCACATTTGCCAGGTGAAAGGCTTCAGGAACATCCATGCTGATTCATCTGACTTTGATGGAACTACCATTGACAATCCTGATTCTGCATATGGCACAGTGAAATCTACAAATGGCATTCTGTCTGCTAGTAAGGTTATGTCCCCAACAACAGCCTCATAAGTCTTCCATGATTTCAATTCACATCACAGCCAGAAAGAAAAAATCTATGTCAGTAATCAAAATTAAACTTCAACTCCGCATATATCGAGTCAGCCAAGGTTTTGTGTCTTTTCAAATTATAACAAAACTTGGTAATACAGGCTTTTGTTCCTTTTAATACAAAAAAACTTCTGAAAATACACAAGAAATATGGACATATTATATGAACATTAGTGTGGACCTTTTTCAAATGTAGAACACCTTCAAATTCAAGCAAACATAAAAGCATCATGAGATATGTTTTTACCTTGTTATAGACAAGTTGGACCAGGTCAGGATAGGTTCCATTGATGGGATAGTACTCATATGGCAAATCATAATCCAATAGTTCTAACACCTTATCAAAAATTTCAATGCAGAATCCACTATATTTATTTGGCTTTCCATTCTCACCATAATCGACCTTGACAAACTTGGAAAATGAAGTTCTTCCTGGCACTGCAATTCTCATTGGATTTTCCTTAGTAGGCAGATTCCACCCTTTTGGAACTCTCAACAATTTCCCTGGCCAAATTACCACTCCACTTAAACCCTCTGTGTTCCTAGAAGTATCATTTCCACCTTCTCCTAATCTACTGGTAAATCCATGTTCTAGACTCCAAAAATCTAGTTCCCTATAACTCCTCCCACCAATATTAACAATCCTTAAGGTAGGGTTCTGCATGAGCTGCAATTCTTGAAATTGAATTTCTCCACTTAAACCAAGGAATTTGCTAGACAATATTCCTCTTAGTAAAGTCTTCCCACTACTGCTGCTACTACTATTGTGACTGGCTATTCTGTCCACTGCTTGTGCAACAATTTTAATGCTGTCATATGCTTGCAGACCGTAGAATCCTGGGTTGCGGTTATCTTCCTCGGTATACTTGGAGTGAAATGTTCTCCGGAACTGAGCTTCAAAATCTTTATACTCTGTGCTATTTTCAGAGTAGTAGTTCTTGATCCCTATAGCCCCTTCCATATAGGAAATAGCAGACTTATTGACAGAATCCAATAGATTAGTTATACTCTCTGGAATTATCCATACTGATTCTCTATCCACAAGACCCATTTGTGAAGCTTCTCTGAACAAATGAATCACCATATCTAATGATGATGGAAGAACAATGAACACCCGAGATTGCGTATTTTCAATTAGCTTTAGCAGCTCGTTGCGAAGAAATTCAGCAGGATCAGGCAGATAAGAAGGTGATGGAAGTGCTAAGCGATACTCAATCATTGAACCTACATCTTGGAGTGCCTCAGATAGCATACCTACCATACCATTATCTCCACCGTAGCCATCATCTTCATAAATGGCTACTACTCTTTGCCAGCCATAAGCATGAACTATATCTGCTATGCATTTTGAATATGCAGTGCCCTTGTTATCTAGCCTCACCAAAAAAGGCCATCGATTTGCCATCAATGGTGAGCTAACAGAAGGTGCTGCGAAGGATATGACAGGAACTTGAGCCTGGCTTCCTAGTTCAGCTACCAAAGCTGCTTCTGTCCATGTTTGCATTCCCACAATCACTTCCACGTTCTGATTTTTAATCATATCTTCAGCTGCAAGAAATCAACATAGGGTTATGCACATTAATAAAGATATTTATGTTAGCTAAACAAAAGGAATATCAAACCTATTCTTTTTTCTTAGGCTCTGTTTGGTAATGAAACAGAAACAGAAACAAGCAAAATGTGTCTGTCTTTGAATCAAGATTTCTCTATTTTTTATCCACTTAAAAATCGAGGGACAAAGGCATAATGTTTTCTGTTCTGTTTCGATATTTTCTGTTTGGTACTACTAAGTACTAACCAATGGAAGTGGCTTTTAAGGGATTCATGGTGGGGTTCTGAAAATGAAGAGCCAGCTTGTAGGTCTTTGAAGTGTTATTGTAACTTTGAGCTGCAATGTCCATGGCTACTAGCTGTTCTTTCCCAATACGCGAGTTAACATCGATGATTGCGCCTATAGATATGACTTTGTTGTCTCCATTAGCAGTAGCCTCAACTTGGAGAAGAAAGGAGACGAATAAATAGAAGTAGAGACAACAACTTCTTGCAGGTGCTTGAGAAAGATTTGAATGGAAATTCATTCTTGTGCTTCAGTGCTTGTGAATGATGTATAAGTACATGGCATATGCTATATAAAAGATAGATAGGAAATGAAAAAGAAATGATTGGATACCAATGATTCTGGAGGGTCCATGGAGAGATTTTGGACTTGGTCAAATATGGTGTGTTGAATAAGAATGGTTACAAGACTTAAGAAAGAAATACAGGTAGGAGAATTGAGAAGTGGGCTTAACTGCAGGTAGGAAGCACAAAAGGTCGGTTTAGGATTCCAGAGTGTTGAAAGTTTCAATCAACCAGATCTTGAAGTTCAACCCAAATGATAGAGAATTTATGCTTCATACATTTACATTATTATATATAAATCAGAGACTTTTATATGTCTGTATTTAACAAGTGGGCTTAAAGTTTTGTTTCCTATATATAATATAAGATGGATATTAAGAACTAATATGTTTCAGTATTTTTAGCTATTGATTTTAAGTTTTAGCTATGTATATATTTTACGATTAAAATCAATAGTTAAAAATACTAAAACACTTTAATCCCTGCCATACTTAAAATGTTTCTTATAGTATAATAAACGAAATTATGGGGATGCTTTCATGCAAATATTAAATTAGTACGTGACATCTCTGTGCCATAGAATCTGATACTTGGTTTATGAGTAGAAGATAGAAGTATTGAACTTTCCTTAGTTTGGTTTTCTGCTCTATATGTTTATTTCGTTTCTTGGTTTTGGAACTTTGCAAGCTATACTTGCTGGCTTGCTGCATGCAGTAACTCTTGAGTTTCTTCATTGATCAAAATAAATAAATAATAAAAAAACTCATTTTCATTATTAATATAGGGGAAGATAAAATAAAGGAATTTTAAACTTTTTTCTTATTTTGCGTTGAGTTAGCAAGTAAGCTGCTGAAACAAGGTTTTCATGTAAGACTAATTCACGTATTGAAACTAAGTTATTAGTAGTATAATAAGTTAACAAATTAAGAAACTACCGTAATATGAATTGAATTGAAGAACATAGAAATTGGAAGGTGAGTGGAAATTCTTGATTGAATTTTTTTAGCACTTCAACATAACATCTGCACTTTCCAAGAAAAAACACGCATGACTTATGAGACATCCACGTACGTCAAAAATTGAAAGGCCAAGCAATTGTTTTCACTATGAAAAGCCTAGTTTGTCTTGTGTATGCGTTTGTTTCAGTTTTACGGCCGGTTTCTATATATAAATATAAAAAGAAAGTATAGGAACAATGAAGTATCTATACAATGTGTACAGTGGGGATATAGGGATATTCAGTAGGATATCAGATATTTATTATCCCTGATACCCGGATGGTTATTCTGGATAGTATGAGTGTATTGTGTTTGAAAAATTAGTAGTATTTTACCCTAGATGTTCATTTTTTAACTCATATTGAGCCAAATAAATAGCTCATTGTACACATTGTACGAATACTCTATTGACTCCCTAACGGGACTCAAATATAAATGATTCATCAATCCTAAAACCTTAAATTTAACTCAAATTCGTGATAGATCATTTACCGAAAATATCAATTCATGAATCGAAAATATTCATTGACATAACAAAATTATGATTTATGCTAATGACTTTGAAATTTGGCATAATCTTCTTCAAAAATGCTATTTGTACACTAAAATTAGCTAACAAAATCAGTTACTGTGTATTTATGTATAAATATATATATTATTTATTTTATTTTTAATGTATATTTTGTATTTTCACATATATTTTATACTAGTGGTTAGTTTGAATATTCATATAGATCATAAGATAGTCGAATTTTCTTTCATAAGCAAGAATTTCATCCACGTCTGTATTCATCAATAGGAAAAAGTCTAGGAACTTAATTTTTTATATAGCCAATTTCAATCAATCTTTTGTTAATGACTTTCTTTACTCATTCTCTTTTTTTTTTTTTTTTTATCAAAAATAGAAGATTCAAATTTGTGATCTCTTAGTTGAGTATGAAAAAATTATGCCATTTAAATTATAACTCATTGACTTTTTACTCATTCTCTTTACAACTACATTTATCGAGATCTAAATCTGATTTCAATTTCAAACACATTACTTATCTCTCCCATGACTTTCAATAAAACCATAATATTGACCTTTGGATATTTTATTTTATTTTCGAATATTTTTATTGAAGCTTCAAATATTCTTCTGGTAGGTAATTTTGGATGTTCATTTTAAATATTGTTATAAATAAAACTTAAAAAAATGGGCTGATTGACTAATAAATAATTGGTTCCCAAGTTGGATATGAATGGAATAACTTATTGATATTTATTTTTTGCCATTGATGATATTTTTTCCTAATAAGAAATTGTTACGTTTGTTTCACAATAATTTCCTCTAATAAAATATTTAAAAATATCATTTATATATTAAAATTAATTATTATATATTTATGTATAAATATATGTGTTGTTTAACATTATTTATATATTAAAATTAATTATTATATATTTATACATAAATACATGTATTGTTTAATTTATTTTTATAATTTTATATTTTAATATATATTTTATTTCGATGATTGATTTTGGTATAAAATCCAAACGGTAAAAGAACACTCTTAACAGATAATCTCCTCTGATATACTAATTAAAAGTTTAAAACAATATCCAAATTGTATACTATAATATATATGCTATGGCCTATAAAAGTCTCCATATATTGGTATATATTTTGATTTTTGACTCGTTCTAACAATTTTTACTTTAACATACATAATAATATAATATTCAAGTCAAGAAGGAAAATGCCATACTAATTTCCTCCCCTCCCACGCTTCTAAGTTTTGCCACATTTTTTCTATATAGTAGAGGCGGTTTTGAATGAATTTAAACGCAGAAGAATAATAACAAGCAAAATAATTAAAGGCCAAATGGTTTTTTTTTTTTTTTTTGGAAAGAAGGAGCTCAATACAAATAGTGGAATAAGGACAAGAACAAACAACAAGCAAAAAAAAATATGTTGAATGTTTAATTAAACATTAGCAAAAAACTTGATTTACAATTAAAAAGTCCTAGCAGAGAAAGAGTATGTACTTCGTACTCAAGGAGAATGAGAGAAGGAGAGAGCGGGGACGAACGGTTGAGGGTGAAACGCGGTGAGGAAGATGGCCATGCCATCGGAGGAGATAAGAGGGAGAGCGTGGGTGGGTGTGTCTCCGGTGTTAAGGAGGGTTCTTCTCGAGAGGGGTTAGAAAAGCCATCCAATGTCTCTTTTAGAGATAAAGTCATTGGTGCAGAAAAGTTTAAGGTCTTTGCATTAGTAGGGTCTTTATCTGTGGATGGTATCGTGACGGTGACAGGTAAGCAGGGTGATTCTCGCCCACCAAGTGTCAGTTTTACCAAGGAGGCAAAGAGCTGTCTAGCTGAACCTTACAAGGAAGCCATCGTGATCAAGGTGCTGGATAAGCATTATGGCTACACGGCTCTCATGCATAAGCTTCGGATAGTATGGCGCATCAAAGGAGGGTTTGATTTGTTGGATGTGGGGTTTGGGTATTTTTTGGTTAAATTTGATATTGTTGCGGATCGTGAGAAAGTCATTCTTGGTGGCCCGTGGTTGATAGACGGTCACTATGTTGCAGTAAAGCCATGGGATGTGGATTTTAGACCATGCGAAAAATCCTTTGGATCAACGCTGGTATGAATTCGAGTCTCGGGACTTCCAGTTTGGTGCTACCAGGAACAAGCAATGCTGCGAATTGCTTCTGCAATAGGGGTTCCGGTGAAAGTAGATTTGGCCACTAAGCTTGCAGAAAGAGGAAAATATGCTCGAGCTTGTGTTCAAATTAATCTTGAGTTGCCTGTAATCAAACATATTATAGTGGAGGGTGTGACTCATGAAGTGGAGTACGAGAGTTTACAGTTGATTTGTGCTACTTGTGCACGGTATGGGCATGATAAATCGTTGTGCATGGAGAAGGAGTCCTTGGAAGGAAACAGAAATTCCTTTGGTGATGGAAAAAATAATGAAGCCCCGACACTAGTGCCACACAACAATCATGAGCTTCATAAAGAGGCTAAATCAGAAGCTCGTGATTTGGGTGAGAATTCTCGTAATTTGGGTGAGAAATTAGGAGTTGTTAAAGGAAAGGATGTGGTTACGGAATCATTGGCTCCTCACGTGCCTGATGGTCATGTTAATGAGGCATGCATGGATGATGGAGAGGGCTGGCAACAAGTGCTGCGTAAGAAAAAATTCACAACGGGCCAGTCATCAGGTTTGAAAGACCAAGATGGAAAGCAACACAAGTATGGTTCGAGAAGGGTTCCAAGGCCCAATTTGCATGGTGATGGAGGCAAATCAATTGGCATTAGGATGGGGAAGCGAGAAAAACATGAAATTGCGCCATCTCCATCGCGCAGAACTCCTGCACGTCGTGGAATTTCTCTACAGAAGCGTCCTCGGCCTTCCTCCCTGCAGAACTCGCCAGTTGATAAAAATGGTGGCACAACGGAGAAAACCTTAGTAGATGGAAGCATGGCAGGTGCAGTGTTAGGGGGTCCGAAGGTAGCAATTATTGAGGATCAGAGTGTGCCAGTACCGCAGGACAAACCACCTATTGAGGTTGGTAATTCTGATTAGAGTTTATGTTCTTATTTATTCTGTCCCTATTATTTATGGATATTTTAAATATGATTGTTTGGAATATTAGGGGTGCTTCTAATAAGTTAGCCCGGGTGCATTGTAAGGAACTTGTTAGAAAATTTAGACATGTTTTCTTTATTGTGGTTGAAACCCACTCCCTCTTTCAGCATTTAAAATTATTTTGGGAAAGATTGGGGTATCACTCTGTTGGTATAGTAGAAGCAGAAGGGCATAAGGGAGGTATTTGGTTTCTATCCTCTATGAAGGGTGTTTGTTGTAAGTTCATTGATAATTTTGATCAGGGTGTTACTGTTGAGGTTCAATTTGATAATTTAATTTGGAGGTGTAGTGGTATTTATGGCAGTCCTCAATTTAATAAAAGGGTTCTCCTTTGGGATTATCTTGTTGCACAATCCATGATTTTTCAAGGACCTTGGATTGTTCTTGGTGATTTTAATGAAGTCAAATTTTCTCATGAATCTAAGGGCTGCCAATTTTCTCATAAAAAAGCAGACATGTTTGCTACTTCATTAGGGGATAGTGGTTTGTTTGATATGAAGACTATTGGGAGGCGGTTTTCTTGGTACAGAAGGGTGAAAAATTATGTTGACGTGGCAAAAAAGCTTGATCGAGTCTGTATAAATAGTAGTTGGTTATCTATCTTTCTAGAGGCTTATGCAGAAGTTTTAAATAGGCTTCAGTCTGATCATTGCCCTATTCTGGTGCGTTGTAAAGGTCGTCCTCAACCTAAAGGGAATCGACCTTTCCGATTTGTTGCTGCTTGGGCTACTCATCCTGGGTATAGGGATATTGTGAATCAGTCATGGTGGTCTGGTAATAGAGGGATTCATGGCAAGCTTTCGGAAGTATAGAAGAATTCACTAGAGTTTAACTCGAAAGTATTTGGTAACATTTTTGTTAAGAAATGTGAATTAGAGCAGCAGATTAATTATTTACAAAAGCGTTTAGAAGTGGTGGATAGTATTTATTTGCGTCAGAAAGAACAACAGTTACTTGATGATTATAATAATACTCTAGTGCAAGAAGAGCTCCTATGGTTCCAAAAGTCCAGAGAGCAGTGGGTAAGGTTCGGGGATAGGAATACAAGATTCTTTCATATTCAAACTCTTGCGCGAAGGAAGCATAATAAGATTCATGGCCTTTTTCTCAAGGATGGAGTGTGGGAAACTGATCCAGAGGTTCTGAGTCAAGAAGCAGAGTCTTTCTATAAAAGCTTATTCTGTCATTTGGATGATGTTGATTTGGGTTGCCTTGGTGATGTGCCTCTTCCTTCTCTGAATGAGGAAGCTTGCAATAATCTTACGGCACCTATAGAGGAAGTCAGAACAGCTATTTTTCACATGAACTCTTTTAAAGTTCCGAATCCTGATGGGTTTCAAGCTTTCTTCTTCAAAGAATATTGGGAGATCATTGGTCTTGATGTTTGGAAGATGGTTAAGCAGGCATTCTCCGGTGTTACTCTTGATCCGAGAATGTTGGAGACTTTACTGGTTCTTATTCCAAAGGTTGAATCACCAGTATCTATGAAAGATTTCAGGCCGATTAGTCTCTGCAATGTAGTTTACAAGATCATCACGAAGGTCCTTGTTAATAGGCTTCGTCCTCATCTTGCGGAGATTGTTGGCTTGCTTCAAGGAGGATTTATTCCGGGACGAGGAACTCCTGACAACATCATTATTGCTCAAGAAGTTCTCCACTTTATGAAGAAGACTAAATCAAAGAAAGGCATACTGGCTTTTAAGATTGATCTGGAGAAAGCTTATGACAGAGTTGACTGGAGGTTTTTAGCTCATACCCTTAAGAGCTTTGGTTTTCCTATTCCTACAATTAATTTGATTATGAATTGTGTCATTGCTTCTTCCTTATCTATTCTTTGGAATGGGAATCGTCTGAATGGCTTTACTCCTAGTCGAGGTCTTAGACAAGGAGACCCTATGTCACCCTATCTTTTTGTGTTGTGTATGGAGCGATTGGCATGTTTTATTAGTCATCAGGTTGATTTGGGCTTGTGGGAGCCGGTTGCTATTTCTAGAGGGGATCAAGAATATCCCACTTAATGTTTGCGGATGACTTGCTTCTATTCTGTAAAGCTACAAAGAGACAAGTGCAAAATGTGATGTTGGTTTTAGAGACTTTTTACAAAGCATCTGGGATGAAGATTAATGTGGAGAAGTCTAAAGCGCTTTGCTCCAAGAATGTCTCTGCAACAAGGAAAGAGGTTTTCATTGGGGTATCCTCTATCAGATTTGTCTAGGACTTGGGCAGGTATCTTGGAGTTACCTTTAGCCATTCTAGGGTGACTCGTTTAGCTTTCAATGGTGTCCTGGATAAGATTCGGAGTAGGCTAGCAAGCTGGAAAGGGAATTTACTCAATCGGGCTGGTAGACTCTGCTTGGTTAATTCTGTTGTAGCCGCTATTCCCACGTACCAGATGCAGGTCTCTATTTTTCCCAAAAGAATCATTAGTAAATTGGAGTCTATGATGAGGAATTTTCTTTGGAAAGGACAAGTTGATGGAAGAGGATTGAATCTTGTTAGTTGGAAGGTACTGGTTACTCCAAAAAAATATGGAGGTTTGGGGATTAGAGATCCTTATTGTGTAAATATTGCTCTTCTTGGGAAGCTAGTTTGGACTTTTTTCCAGCAACCAAACAAGCTATGGGTCCAATTGTTGGATGCCAAATACCGATCATCTATATATGACTATTTTAGTTATCCTAAGAACAAGGACTCTCCCATTTGGAGGTGTCTTTGCAAGGCTTGGGAAGTGTTGAAGGATGGGTTTGCTTGGTGTATTGGAGATTTGAATCAGAATTTTTGGTTTTCTAGCTGGAGGAGAGAAGGACGGTTATCTAATGAGATGGATTATGTTCACATTTCTGATTCGAATCTCCGGATACAGGATATTTGGTCGGTTAGTAAGTGGCATTTGGATACTCTTTATTCTCCTTTATCTCAAAATCTGAAAGGTAATATTCTCTCTTACAATCCAGATGAACAAGCAGGTCCGGAAGTGGGTTGGTATTGGTGTGGGTCTGCTGCCAAAGTCTATGACTCACGTAATGGTTACTTGTGGTTGTGTAAGCAGCTATTTGGTTGGGAGGAGCGGGAGAATTGGCTTTGGCTTTGGCTTTGGCGTCAGCTTGTTCCAGAAAAGCATAAGTTTTTGGCTTGGTTGTGTCTTAAGGAGGCTCTTCTTACTGCAAGTTTTTGCTTTAGAAGAGGGATGTCGTCATCGGATAGGTGTCCAAGATGTCTTTCTAGCCAGGAATCGGTTTTACATTGTATTCGGGATTGTCCAAAAGCTCAGCTTGTTTGGCATAGGTTGGATATTTCTTGTCATCCTTTGGATTTGAAGAACTGGTTCTTGTATCATAGCAGAGAGCATCCGTTCAAGTTCTTTTTGGGACTTTGGTGGATATGGAGAGCAAGGGATAATGACTTTAATCCTCATGAAACTTGGCCTCCGGAAAAAGTGATTTGTCTGGCATTAACTTCAGAAAAGAAGCTTAGGAATATTTTTGAATTACAACGTATGTCCCTTCCCTCTACTCTAAATGGTTTTTGGAATCCCCATCCATTGGTACTTTTAAGATTAATTGTGATGCTAGTTATTTTGGTTTGGGTGATAGTGTTGGTTTTGCTTGTGTTATTAGAGATTGTAATGGGAGTTGGCAAAGGGGGTGTTTGGGAATGATTGAGAGTAATAGTATTCTTCAAGGAGAATTGTTTGCCATTTGGAGAGAATATCTCTTAGTTTGGGATATGGGTCAACGAGATGTTATTTGTGAGACGGATTGTGTGGAAGCATTTAATCTTGTTACTCAAGATGGTTTTGGATTTCTTGATCCATTGGTACTCAAAATAAGAGATATCATGCATTGGAATTGGCGTGTTGACTTTCGTTTGATTATGAGAGATGCAAACACGGTGGCAGATACTATGGCAAAGATGGCGATGAAGTTACAACTTTCACATGTGGAGCTTCTTTCACCTTGGGAGGAGTTTAAGAGTAGTCTTAAACAGGACTGTCCCTCTATTTAAATAGTTCCTTGTTTTGTTTGTTTTATTTTTCTTTGTTTAGTTTATTTCAATCACAAAAAAAAAAAAAAAACAACAAGCAAAAATAAAAACCTAGCTAAAACGATCTAGCCATAAAACTCTTTTGTCATCTCTGACAATGTCATCAACAACTAAAAGGGTCAGCACCTAACCACTCAGTGTAGCTCTGAACAGACAAGTTTATAATCTCCTCTGCTCTTTTTTCTTTATTCTAAAAAATTCTCCTATTCCGTTCCAACCAAATGTTCCACATAATGGCACAAAAAGACACCATCCATCTCTTGCGCTCCTCCTTGTTAATTGCTACCTCAGTCCAACTGTGAAAATGCTCCTTGACTGTACCCGGGCATATCTATTGTAAACCAACATGAGATATCCAAGCACACCAGACCTGCCATAAAAAATTACAGCCCAGAAACAAGTGGTAATCATTTTCATCACCTACTTTACATAAGACACATAGAGAATCTTCTTGGTTAATAACCCCGAAACGACGTAGTCTCTCCTTCGTATTAACCCTGCCAGTCAATCCAAACCAAACAAATAACTCCACCCTAGGAGGGACAAGTCCTTTCCAGATTGAACTAGTAAAGCTATAACTTGATATATCCTCCAGAGCCATTTCTACCTGCAACACCTGCACAAATGAGTTAGTAGAAAAAACACATTTTTTATCAAATTTTCACACAACTCTATCCTCTCTCCCACGTGCAAGTTTAACTATGCTCAAAGTATTGTGAAGCTGGTTCACTAGATCCAACTCCCATTGGAACAGTTCTCGCCTCCATTGGAAGTTCCATATCCAAGTTAACCCATCCCAAAACCCACAATCTCCTATCACTGATCCTGTTTAGTTTGACACCGAGAAGAGCCTTGGGAATCGATCTTTCAATGAACCTCCAATAATCCAGACATCCTCCCAAAACTGAGTACGTCTCCCATCACCTACCTCCATAGCCAATCCAGTAATCATCTTCTGCCTAACTTCTTGATTCTTAAACTGTAGCTGACAAATGTCCTTCCACGGACCCCCCGATCAGGCAATTTCTGAGAGGATTATAGCTCATTTGGATTCAAGTTATTACAAGAGCAAATAACCTTCTTCCACAACGGACAGTCTTCTTTAGAGAACCGCCACCACCACTTAAACAAAAGAGCTGTATTGCGTACCACAACATCTCCAACTCCCAATCCGCCCAACTTCTTAGGAGCCTGCACCACTTCCCACTTCACTAAGGCCATACCAGAGCTCCCATCCTCCTTACACCATAAAAATCTTCTTTGCAAAGAAATCAGTTTCTCTGCAATAGTCTTTGGCATCTTATAAAGGCTCAAATAATAAACCTGAAGGCTATTCAACACAGATTTGATAAGCACCAACTTACCGGCTTTATTAAGCGCCTTGGCTTTCCAAAGGCTAAGCTTCTACTCCACTTTGTCTATTATTGGCTTCCACGTCTTGACCAACCTTGGGTTGGCGCCTAGTGAGATGCCCAGATATTTAACTGGAAGGGAGTCTTGCTTGCATCCTAGAACACAACACATACGTTGCACCCACTGCTCATCACAGTTGATAGGAATTAAACTCGACTTCTCAAAATTGATACATAAGTCTGACATCAACTCAAAGCACCGAAGCAACCTCTTGTAGTTCTTAATGGTCTCATCTTCAGGAGGGCAGAACAAAATAGTATCATCTGCGAACTGTAGATGCGACAACTCAATATGATATCTTCCAACCAACAATGGAGATAAGCGACCGTTCCTCACTGCTTCTTCAAGCATTCTATGTAAGACATCCACTACAAGTACAAAAAGGAACGGAGACAATGGATCACCCTATCGCAGGCCCCTTTCCATCTTGAACGGCTTAGAAGGCGAGCCGTTTATCAACACTGATATTGAGCACGACGTCACACACTCCATAACCCACGCCCTCCATCTCTGTCCGAAACTCATCTTCTGCAACACGAGGTCGACGAATTTCCACTTTACCCTGTCATATGCTTTCTGGAAGTCTAATTTTATTATTGTCGCTTCCAACTTCCTCATTTTGATCCACTGAACCGTTTCACATGCGATAAGCGCCCCATCATGAATCTTCCAACCCTTGACAAATGCGCTCTGCGTCTCACCTACTAATCCAGGCATAACGGCTCTCATCCTCCTCACTAGCATCTTCGAGATAACCTTATATACACACCCACCATGCTGATCGGCCGCAAATCTTTGATTTTCTTAGCACCAGTAAACTTCGGGGCCAGTGCCACCCAAGTTACGTTAGCATCTGTCGGCAGCCTTGATGATTGGAAGAAATCTAGTATAGCTGTCGTGAATTCAGAGCCAATGTCGCCCCAACACTTCTTTATAAAGTTCATGTTGTATCCGTCACTTCCTGGAGCTTTGGACGATTCACAATCCCACACTGCCTCTCTAACCTCCTCAGGTGTTGGTAACATCTCTAGAGCCATAGCATCCTCATCGTTGATTCTTTCCACTAGTCCGTCTCTGAACCCCACCATCGGAGACTCCTCTTGACGATATAACTCCTTGTAGAACTCCCTTATGGCAATCTTAATCCTAGCTTGATTCCTTATCAACCTCCCATTAATGACCAGAGCATCAATTCTATTATTCCTCCTTCTTGCTGAAGCTAAGTTATGGAAATATCTCGTGTTTTTATCCATTTGTCTCGCATGCCTAGACCTCGACATCTACTTCCAGTGAATTTCTTTCCGAACATACCACTTCTCACAGCAAGTAACTAAGGCCCTCCTTCTAGCTTCCATTGTTCCATCATATGCCCCATTGCCAACCATGTCATTAATTTTCTTAATTTCTTCTTCAAACATAGTGATTTTCTTGTCCATGTCATCAAAGTTGTCTCTGTGCCATCTTCTCAAAGGACTCGTCAAAGCCTTCAATTTGACAGTGAATTGTATAGCTCCCAATCCTCTCCATTCCTCCTTGACCATCCTTAGAAACCCTTTTATGAGTAAACCACGAATCAAGGCTGCAGAACGGTCTCGGACCATCCCTTATCCTCTTATCTTCCACTATAATAGGACAGTGATCTGACAGACCCCGTGGTCCACCCCTCAAGTGGGTTCCTGGAAACACCTCAAGCCATTCCAGGCTAACCAGGGCTCTATCAAGGCGGCTACAAGAACGTCTTCGAAACCACGTAAACTTCCTATCAGTAATCAGCAAGTCCACCAGTCCCATATCATTTATCCAATCCTTAAACTCTTGTGCTGACAAAGACAAGTTATCAGTGCCTTGCCTCTCCTCCACATGTGTAATTTCATTAAAATCTTCCAAAAAACAAAAGGGCCCCTGTCATAACTCAGCCACATAGCATAACTCCTCCCACACAACTAATTTCTCATCTCTAGTATGTGCACCATACAGCAAGAAGAAAGCACAGTTGATAGAGTTTTCTAACAAGACATCTCTCACCTTTATAGCTATTTCTTTTTTTAAAAAATCCCTCATCCCACATTAACAACAACCCTCCAGAAGCACCATCAGATTCTACATACTCCCATCCCGCACAATGTTTACCCCAAATTTTCAAAACATCAAATTTCGTCACTATCTGTCTTTTGGTTTCTACCAGACCTAACATATTCAATCTATATTTGTTCTTAAAATGTTTCACCATTCTCAACTTTTCGTCTCCCCTTAGCCCCCGAACATTCCATGAACTAACAATCATTTTAAATTAATATTACACACCTTATTGTGACATTTAGGTCTGCTCCGCCTTACTTTAGCCTTCTGTTTTGCAAGCCTTCTTTTCCGGGTAATTTCTTCATTCTGTTCTTGAAGGATAGCCATTATGTCGTCATCTTCATTACATAGCATTGCTCCTGACTCCTTTGCTAAATTCCAAGTCTTTTGCTTTTCCAACATTTGCTCATCCAAGCTTGCACCCTCGTTTTCTTTGTCCTCATCATTATTGCCCTGCCCTTCATTTTCCACATGGTCTTCAGTGTCTCCGTAGCCCTCTCTCTTATTCTACCCCATCAGGTTATTATCATCAAGCGAGACGTGACCCGGGCCTTCGTTAGCTTCCTCTGCATTAGTAATAACCTCCTCTGGTATAAGCCTTCCATTCGCATCTTCCCCTGGTTGAACCCCTTCAGATACCGCCCCTACCCCTACATCCTGCTTATCCTTATTAGCATCACGACCCTCTTGACATTTTTGCTTCGCTCCGGGATCAAGGTGTCGTTCGAGACCTTTAGAAATTTTAATATCTTCCAACACGGTACTTCCACCTATTCCTTGCTCTGTCCTCAATCCCTGTACAGCCTCTGGTTCCAACCGGTTATCCCTTCCCATCTTCCCGTTGGCCCCTCCGCCCGCCTTCATCTCACCACCAACAAGGTTCATCTCCCTCGCTCCACCAGCAAACCTAGGTGCAGCTTCTACTTGGGCCAGCAGCCCCTTCGACTTTCCATCGCGCACCCTACCCTCGTGATTGGCACAGCCGCACTGCACTGAGACGAAACCCTCCTCACGGTCCAAGCGATGCCGCAGAACAACGTCTTCAGTGGGTCCAGCGTTCGTCCCTTCCTGGTTGCTGCGGAGCCCCCGAGTCCATGAGACCGCACTTTCAACACTGGATTAGCGCCAGACCTGGGACTAGTAATCGGTCCACTTACAGCCCGCCCCATAGCTCCTTGACCCAGCCCAGAATAAGCCACCACTTCATGCTCCTTTCCATACGGTAATGTTCTTTGAATCACTTGGCCCAATACCCTCCTGTTGAGGTGATAATTATTGTTGGCCCAATATTTGTTTCCCATGCTAAGATTATTTTTTTACTCCCCTTGCAAGTCCATCAAGATCACCGTTATAATTCCACGGGATGGTAAGCTCTAAATCCGCTTCAAAACTTTCCTCATATCCCCCAAGTTCAGCCAGGCGTTCAGTATCACCATTAATATGTTGATACGTTAATAAATTGGTTTGATTGGGTCTTAAATTGTTATAACTCCATTCATTCAAAATTGATTCAGAATTTACCAATCTGCCCTCATCTTCAACCCTTATCGTTCGAACCTCCATAGCTACTATTGCTGCTTGATCTCCAGTATCTATCAACTCTGATGCTCTAGACAGCGTTATATCTACACCATCCGAGTCCTTTGTGATTTCGTTACTTTGGAGAATATTACCATTACCTTCTTGCATCTTATTTTCGGAGTTACATTGCGAACTATATACTTCCTGTCCCATCTCCTTTACCAGAACATCAAATTCACTGGTACCTAATGTGATATGGATCCATTCATTCATCACATCCATAACACAAGTATCAATTAGTACACGTCCAACACTAAAAGAGGATCGGGATTCCGTCACTTTATCGCACCCAATTACCTCTCCCCATTAACCTCCTATCGTCTTGAACGTATCCACTGACCAAACATACAACGGAACTCCAAAACACTCTAGCCAAACTCTTCGAGATTCACTTCTCTCATATTCGTCCCACCTCCAAACACTATGAAAAATCTGAAGTAGGCTATTCATCTTAAATGTGTACGTCTCTTCAGCATTCAACAGGCTATCAAAAGTCAATAAAGCTTTATATGCTCCCATTTCGGATACTTGGATAACTTGTGGGAAGTTCTTCGCCACCGTATCCTTCAAGGAGCCAAAGTCAATAGCCTTCGTCGTTCCACCTATCAGGCTTTTCTGCAACCAGTCCAAGTTTTCTTTTGCCACAACCACTTCTAACTTTTTCGTCCACCCCTTCCCATTTGAATCTTGGGTCTCTTTATCCTTTCTCTCATCTTTAGAGCCACTAGCAGGGGGTAGCGGCGCATTTTGATGTTCTCGAAGCGGCTGGCGAACAATTCCATTTCGTATGTCAACTCCTACCTGTACCCTTCGCGAGTCCTTAGCATCCGACGACGCTCTTCTGTATTTTGCCTCACCAACAAACACGACCTTGCCTCTCAATCTTATATGGTTCATTTTTGTTATAGCCTTCAACGCCCCTCCCTTCGTAGTGTAGCGTATGAACGCAAAGATGTATATTCTATCTCTCTTTTGCTTTCGTGATAGATACATGTCATTTATGTGCCCAGTCCATCAAAAAAGTTGAAACAGTTCTCGCTTCGAAATGTCCTCCGAGAGATTATCTAAAAGATCGAAAACGACTCATTCTCCAGTCGACGATACTCTTCTCGGTTCCAAACTCTAGGATCCTTGATACTTGATAGCATGCTGAATCAGTTACTTAGGAGTTATAGTTACCATAGACTTAGTTAATCCCTTTATTATGTAAATGAGCAACGTAGGATTTGGTTTTACTTTTAATTTAAAGCCTCACATTTTTTTCTCTATCTATTATGAGAAGAGAAGGCTGAAAATACTTATTTGTTGTTCCAACATCACCAATCAATAACTATGTATAGAAGGTGACACTCAACAACCTCAAGGCAAATTTCCAAAACACTTCAAAAATTTTCCATCGAAAACCAATGTTTCTACTTTACGAACGGAAAACCAACAAAGTTGTTAGTTGATGTGTTTTCTGCTCAGTTTCTAAGTCTATGTTTTGGGTGGATTAGGGAGCAACCTAAATGGAGTCTATGGTAATATATTAGTAACCTGATGAAAGTGATCGATGTGTGTGCTTAAATCAGATTATCAAAATTAAATACTATATTGTCTTGACAATCAATTTTATTTTTTGAAAATATTCTTTATATGTTAGTGTATACAGGTTTATAAAAGATACACACACATAATTACATGAAAGTATATATATACTTGTAGGAAAAAAATCAGTAGCATATAAAAAGAGAGATCATTTTGATACCCAAAGGAAGTTTATTTTAAATCATTTGAAATATAGAAAGTAATACCTATATAAACACATGGTCCCGTAGCTCAGTTGGTTAGAGCGTTGGTCTTATGAGCCGAAGGTCGCGAGTTCGTGCCTCGCCGGGACCATTAAACTTTTTAGGGGCTTGCATGCTATCTATTGGACATCATTTATCACCATAGAAAGTAGAAACAGTTAATTGCTCCAATAGATGAATACAAGAAAGCAAAAACAAGATGAGAAGCAACCCCCGTGGGAGGTTCACTGTCAAGTATCAAGGTATTTTGTTATCACAGTTTGTTGTGCATTGCTTGTCGCTGTAACTTTGCATTCACCAAAACTTTCCAACCAACAGTGTCACACTGTCACATAACAACGTTACGTTATTCTCTGCCTCTCAGTTCTGAGACTAAACATGCACACCAATGGCCATCTCTTTTCTCTTGTGGGCCTTATGTTCTGCATAAATGGCTGGTTGATTATTTGATTGAGAGAGAGAGTGTGTGTGTGTGCTTGTGTATGTACTGTTTGTTCTCTCTCCTTTTTGTTTGGTTTAGTTTGTATCTTTTTCTCCTTCTACATCATAATAATGTCAACAAATCAATGGTGGTGTAGGGGTCATGGCATCTCATATTCTACACCCACTCACCTTTTACTTCTGACCCTTCATCTCTATTTCTCTTTTCTCTATTGAGCTTTCCTTGGATACTTCCCATTTCTTGGTAAGTCATTCTCAAGCAGATTCATCTTTGTTGGATCAACATGTATTTGGTTTCATACTTCCATTAAGAAGTTCTTAATATGTATTTTTATCTTTGATCAGCAGTTTTGTTATTGCTTTTTTTCTTGTTCTGTATGGTAGGTAGATCATAGTTTCAACTAAAATTACTACCAGGGTTATGTCAATTTGAAAGAAGTTACTTACTTCACATCAAGCATGGGTTCAGGCCATTGGTTTAAGACAATCATTCGATTAAGAAAATCAAAGCAAAGCAGATCAAAGAAATCAAAGGTACAGCACACTTTCTTTGTGTCAATTTTACCTTCATTAATCATCCTAGTCCAGGATTTCATTGCATGAGAGTCAAAATGATTATGCAAAACTATGTAGTACCACTATGTGGAGAGATTTGAAGTTCATGTATGTCTTCCTACCAACAAGGTCGATACAAATGAAGTTTTAACTTGAGTTTAGCATCAAGTCCTTAATTACAATGATATGAAATCTACTTCATATGAGGGTTGTTCACTTTTAAGTTCTAACAAGAAAGTTTCTATTTCCACATATCTGCTAATAATTTGATATAGGGATCTTTAGCTTCATTGAAGATAAAGAATAATACAGAAAGAGAGTCTAGTGGTTTAGCAAATGGAACTAGTACTGCAAGTGAAAATCTTGTGTCCTCTGGGCTACCACTTGAAACTATTGCTGCAACAAGAATACAGATGGCATTCCGGGCATACAAGGTATGTCAAAAATTCAGAGTAACGATTTGAGATCATTGATTTAGCACCTCCCTGCCAAGCATGCTTCCCATTTCATATTTTGTTGTTCAACTCTGGATAATATGCTTAACATTTATTTACAGATCTTTCTTAAAGCCATCTACTTTTTTTTCGTTTTACCAAGACAACATTCAAATTCTACAGGCTAGAAAATCTTTAGGCCGATTAAAAGGATTGGCAAAGCTAAAGATTCTGACAGAAGGTTACTCTGTTAGAAAACAAGCTACTACAGCCATAAATTATCTTCACTCATGGAGTAAGATACAGACAGATATTAGAGCTCGCCGAATCTGTATGGTGACAGAAGACAGGATCAGGCGGAAGAAACTGGATTCACAGCTAAAGCTTGAAGCAAAGCTCCATGATCTGGAGGTAACCTTCCCATACATTGTGGTATGCTAGCATGTAAAGCTAGAAAGTTTTCATAAAGGAACATTTTCCCTTTTTAAAACTAATGCTTCTTTACAGAACACTTTTTACAATGTGATATTACCTAGTGAAAATCTTGTTAATGTACTAATTTTATTAAAGTCAATAGATAGATGAACTTATTTGAACCCCCCTTTAGATACTCTCTTCTCTGATTCATAGGTGGATTGGTGTGGAGGCCCTGAAACCATGGAGGAAATCGTTGCAAGGCTACATCAGAGAGAAGAAGCAGCAGTTAAGAGGGAAAGAGCCATGGCTTATGCCTTTTCTCATCAGGTAGGTTAACCTTAGAACATGAGTCTCATCTGAAGTGCATGATCTTGTTTATTTCCCCTGACACAACTGAAAGCCAATTATATATATATATATATATGCACACAGTGGAGGGCCAACTGTAGTCAGAGTCAAGGGCTAGGCAGTTATGAACTTGGCAAAGCTAACTGGGGTTGGAGCTGGAAGGAGTGCTGGATTGCGGCTCGCCCGTGGGAAAGCCGCATCCCCAACCTAACCGTGAGTCCCAAGAAAGCTCAAAATAAGTACTCAAGCCAAGGTCAGAAGGATAAGAACACATTGACACCAAATGGACAAGTTTCAGTTAAAGCTCCTTCACCTAATGTAAAAGGCACTCCTCCTTCTTTAGGTAGTGCAAAAGGGTCTACAAAAGCTAGGAGATTATCTTACCCAACCACACAGAAAATGGTGGTGCATGAAGGAAAGCAATGAAATCTCATGTGGCTGGCACTCATAATATGCAGTTTTCTTTTAATTCAAGCCTATTGTGTAACACTTTTTTTTTTTCCTTCCTTGTGTTTTTATGCTACCTTTCAGGGTTCCAAATTGATCAAATATTCACAAAATTAGAGAACCAACAGACTTGTCTTTCTAAAGAGAGTAGACATTCAAACTGTAATATCAAGCTTATGACATGGACTAATTTCCCTTAGCAACTGGGCCCCTGGTTTTCATATTATATGGCAATAATTACTTGGATTTATATGCTTTCCACCAAACATCTATTGACCACCCAACTACCTAAAAGGCTAAAAATTATTATTGTCTTATTTTTTATTTTAATAATTTAGTTCCCATAAATTTTAACTTCCAAATTAATTCATAATTTTTTAGACAAATCATTCTTCGCATTATATTTTTTTTTCCGGAGTGTTTGAGGCTAATCATAATAGGTTGTTCTGCCAATTCTGTTATCGCTGAAGAAGAAATGGTAAACTCAACCACCATAACAATTAACATAATAATGTTCCATATCTTCAAAAATGTATCAACATAAAAGTGGGTCAAAAACCATAATTAATTGATATAGTATGTAATATAGTATAGGCTATAGCAGCTAGCGCACACATGGTTTCCATTCTGAGAGCGTTATTATCAACACCGTTATTATTACCCAGAGCATCTCTCTCCAGATTCATGGATTCTTCTTCTTCTTCTTGTTCTTCCAACTTCCACGAAGGAGGATCCCAGAAGCTTCGGGCTTTGGCGCAGCAGCTCCGATTCTACAAGCCACCGCCTTTTTCGGAGGAGGTTGAGGAACAGAGCAATGAAGAAGAGTGTGGGAGCGGTAAGGTTGTTTCCCAAGTGGGATTTCCTGAATCGGCCACACCAGTGGCTCAGAACCCTGAAAAGTTCAGACCAAAGAGAGCTGCTGTTTTGATCTGCCTCTTTGAAGGGGATGCCGGTGATCTTAGGGTTATACTCACTAAGCGCTCTTCTAAGCTCTCCTCTCACTCCGGTAGGTCCTGTATTTTTTGGGAGTGTTGTTTGTTTGCAGGTCAATTGTTTGAGAAATTGTCTCAAAGAGATTAATTTTGAATTTTTGTTATGGTGATCATATGATATGGTAGCATCATGTGTAGATATGTAATACAATATTGAATTGGATAATTGTGTATCAAAATTAAATCTTCGTGTAAATTCAGCTTAATTAGTTTTGCAATTAAGGTTCTGTGAATTAAGTGTTCAGGTGAAGTGGCTTTGCCCGGTGGGAAAGCAGAGGAAGGGGATAAGGATGATGGGGACACTGCAAAGAGAGAGGCAAAGGAGGAAATTGGGTTGGACCCTGAACTTGTCAATGTTGTTACTGTTCTTGAACCATTCTTGTCTAAGGTGTGTGTTCTATTTTATTTGATACTTGGATAATTTGATAGACAGATCCCTGGCTTGCTTGTGTTTTTAAAGCAAGACTGTGTATTCTCCAGTTGTGTGTGATTAGGATTTTAGCTGTAGGATTCAGACACTTTTAAGAGTGTTGATTTTTGGTTTCCACAGGTCACTGATTGGTGAAACTCAGGGTTCTTGCTTTATTTTGATTATGCAACTAGATGATTTCCAGTAAAATAGTAATTGTTAATTAATGTTAATGTGATTATTGTCTTATATACTAATTGCTTCATAAGATATTGATGTAATGATGTCTGTGTAACTCTAATGAGTGGTCAATGGGTTGATGATGAGATACATCCCCTTTGTTATGATTGAGTTCCAATTCACTCGTTATTTCTGGAAATAGAAATCTATAAATGATATGCTAGAGGGTCCTCATTTCTATGCATATTTCATTTCACTAGTTAGTATAGTCAGTAGCTGTTATTTAATCTGTAACAACTGATGTTAGATGATTGGGACTCCTTTTAGTTAGGCTAAATCTCATCTTCTTCAGATTATAAGTGTTTGATAGGAAATTTACCAGCAGCTCCCTATCATGCTTCTTTTGTAGCACCTCCTCAGAGTGGTTCCAGTCATTGGCATACTTCATGACAAGAAAGCATTCAAACCGGTTCTAAATCCTGCAGAAGTGGACGCAGTATTTGATGCACCTCTGGAAATGTTTCTGAAGGTGCGGTCTAGTTTCTTTCTCTGTGTCTTCTAAATTATTGACATTTCTTTTACAGGTTGTCTGATGA
Organism: Arachis ipaensis; assembly: GCF_059453495.1. Taxonomy (NCBI): domain Eukaryota; kingdom Viridiplantae; phylum Streptophyta; class Magnoliopsida; order Fabales; family Fabaceae; genus Arachis; species Arachis ipaensis. Next base: position 133,655,300 of record NC_142438.1, read on the forward strand.
TGTTGCTTGAATCAGGATGAAAATCGGAATCAGGAGGAGAGGGAGTGGATGGGAGAGAAGTATTTGATACATTACTTCGACTATGAAACTGAGCATACAAACTACCTCATATGGGGTTTAACTGCTGGTATATTGATTAGGGCTGCGTCAGTTGTGTACAAACGGGAACCAGCTTTCATGGAGCAGAATCCTAAATTCAAAGTTCCAAAGGTTTTAACTAAGGATACTGTAATGCGTTGAGTTCAATATTTACTTTAACTTGTCATTAATATTTGTTCGTCCCACAATAATATTTTACACAGCTATAAATTTCTTGAGTCAAAGGAAGCTGTTTTATATTTACTGAAAGAAAGGAAAAGGGTATGACGAAGTTGAGGGTTTCGAGACCACTTAAAAGGGCGTGGATATCAACGAATCCTAGAAGCATTTCCTGAATATTGTTCTTTTTCCTCAGGTACCATGGTCAGTTTGTTTTGTCATCTCCAGGATTCATGGTAGTCTTACTCATGTGTTGTGTGTCTGATACTCTGATCCAGTGCCTGATTACACCATTGATAAAGAAAGTAACATTTATGGGTCCAGATGTTTGGTTTTTTTTCTGTTGAATTGAATTTATAGGTTATGATATAATTAGGCTTAGTTGTTACTTGTTATGTAAGAAAGAGCCGCATGCCATGTACCATCCTACACTGACTACGTAATGCTGGGTTAAGGTTGGAGGGCTTATAGTAGTTATTTTATGACTTTTGAGTTGAACTTTATATGTTCAACACTAAAAGTTTGTGACGACCCACTGTAAATCGTGGTAAATGCCAGATGAGTACTGCCTGGACGCTTGCTGATAATGCATCGTGCAACAGAACAAGGAAAACTACCGAATAATATAGATAGAGATTATGGTGTGTGGACAATTCATTGAGTTATAAAGGTTAGATGATGATATTTACATTTTAGCAAGAGTACTGCAAAACACTCAACCCCAAACAACAACAAACCCCCACACCCAACCCCCCCCCCCCTTTTTTTTTCTCTTCTGTCCCAAAGAAAAACAAGGAAAATCTAAAAAATAAGGAAGCACACTTCTTTTATTGATATAAAGTCCAAACTCAAACACACAAAAGGCCTAGGTATTAGAATTGAGATAATATTCAGATTGTTCTCTGAAATTTGAAGGTAGGATTAAATTGACTCCTAAAATGTCAATTGACCCAAAATGAATTTTAAAATTTATAGTTGTAATTCATATTAGTCCTTAAGCTCATATTCGTTAAAGGCACTGCTGTTTTGGCACGTTAACTTATTAGACTCAATAAAACAAAACGACATTTTATATTGACGCTCAATCTTTAAAAATTTATGTCATTTTATTTTATTCAGCGTGTCAAGTTAATGTGTCAAATCAACCAAGAGCTTAGTGACTAATATAAATTTGAGGGTCCAATTTAGATTAATTTAAATTTTAAGGTTCAATTTGGGTATTAACACCTCTAATGACTTTATCCTTAAAGTTTTGTTTGTTTTTAGAATAATCAGATATTGGAAATATAAAAAGTTTCACCCTGCTTTTAGAACTAAAATTTATGGAGATAGATACTATCATACTAAAACTTTAATAACTTTTTTTTTTTTAATTTTCTTACTTAACTTTTCAAATTTCAATTTACCCCTCGGTGATTGATGAGAGGCTGATGACTGAGAACCAAAATTATAAGAGAGGAGGGGGAAGGGACAGCGCTGGCGGGTTGAATGCCTTCGTCACCATTGACGCAAAAAGGAAGAGGAAAAGTGAACAAGAGAGAGGAGAATGCTGGTAGGGGAAGAGAGAGAGAGAGAGATGGACCGCGCCAGTGAGCAGGGGAGAAGAGGAAGAAGGCGAGGACGGCCGAGGAGGACGCCGCCATCGCCAATCAGTAAAAACACACACACACACACAGAGAGAGAGAGAGAGAGAGAGAGAGAGAGAGAGAGAGAGAGAGAGAGAGAGTAATCATTGTCGAGAAAGGGGAAAGGGAAAATGGATTAGGGTATATTTTGTATTTTTTTTTTAATTAGGTATTTAAATAATTCTATTTGTTGCAGTCTTTATATTTATATCTTAAACTAAATAGGATACTAAAACATAAGTTAATCATGTACACCTTGAATCAAACACAATCCTAAAACAAAATTTAGTTATGTAATTTTCCTTCTAAACGCAGCTTAAGAGATGTAGAACTTGTAGTACCAGAATTTGTTTATACATGAATGTCCCAGGACAACAGATGAAAATGTAAATAGTAAGGTGATAATAATATCTTTAGTAAATACTATATGGCATATAATGTTATATGTTATTCCACAATCAGCTAAATACCTCGTAAAATTTCTCAATAACAAGTAAACCTGAGTCTATCGATTCCAAGGGATCCTTTCTAAGCCTGTGCCTCAAGCAGTTAGGGATGACAGTAGCAATATCCTCTGCACTTACTTTGTCTCTTCCCTTCAAAGCAGCAAGAGCTTTTGCAGCCCTATTGGTTACTATGTCTCCTCTTAATCCATCCACATTCAAGTCAGCACAAACCTTGGAGATTTTCACCTTGAGATCATGATCAATTTGAACAGATGGGAGGGCACTCCTTGCTGAGGCAATTTGTTGCTGGAGCTTATCTTGCTCAGCTTTGTAGGAATCTCGGAACTCCTTTGGATTCTTGTCGAATCTAGCCCTCTCCTCCACAATCTTCACTCTTAGCTCAGCGTCCCTTACAGTCCCAACTTGAGCATGCATTCCAAACCTGTCCAGCAGTTGAGGCCGGAGCTCACCTTCTTCCGGGTTGCCTGAACCAATGAGTATGAACCGAGCTGGATGTGAGATTGAAATTCCCTCTCTCTCCACTGTGTTCCAACCTGATGCAGCGGAATCCAATAAGACATCCACCAAGTGATCATCCAAAAGGTTAACTTCATCAACATATAGTATTCCCCTGTTGGCTTTGGCCAGTAGGCCAGGCTCAAATGCCTTCACACCCTCAGTTAGTGCTTTCTCAATGTCAATTGTCCCACACACTCTATCTTCCGTAGCACCCAATGGCAAATCAACCATGTTAATTTTGGTGTACACAACCTCGAGTTGCTCTCCTTTCAGCACCCGCTCTCTCACTTCAATGCCCATGAATTCTGGATCTTCAGGATCTGAATTGTATGGGTCACCAGCAACAACCTTGATCTCAGGAAGCAAATCAACCAGTGACCTAACTGTTGTAGATTTCCCGGTTCCCCTATCCCCCATGATCATCACACCACCAATCTTGGGATCAATCACATTTAGGAGAAGGCAAAGCTTCATCTCATCCTGTCCAACTATAGCAGAAAATGGGTACACCGGCCTCTGGCTCTCTTTAGAAGCAATCTTCTGAGCCTGAATATGATAAGATCAGAGAGTTGGGAAGCACATACAGATAAAAAAAATTAAGAACTACAACCAGATTCCTTGTTTGTAATGGACTTTCAAATATATATCAAGTGTAGCCTTTACAGGAACAACAATGGGAAGCTATAAAAAAGACTGAATAAAAATTTAAAAGGGAAAGGATTTACACACTATTTGTATTATACAGATAAGCTTCGTATCAAGTGTTTTATACATATTAAGTTCGATCAATGCTTCCCCTGACTATGAATCCAAAGCTGAAAACCAGTAGTTTTAAGATTTTACAAAGCATTTTACTTTCCATGTATGAACAATGGAAGAAAATCTGTCATAAAAACTGGAATATCCCTTATGTACCTGTTCTACAGAGTTAACTTCAGTGGCAACACTGGCAACTGAGAATTGAGGCCTTCCCTTTATGCCATGAAATCCAATTCGTCCGTAAAACTTGCGCCCAAATACCTGCCCTGCAAAGCCAAAACCCATCCAATATCAATAACAAGTTACACAGTACCTGCAAGTGCAACAAGCACCCACCTTCCATTTCCATGTAGAAACTCCCCAAGCCGATAAAAGTTAAAGAGATTTGGCACAAAAGAACAGATATGAAATGGGTTTTCCTATTAGGCTATAAACACCCAAAATAATGGGAGGACAAAAAAACAGAAAAACTATTGGGGCCAACAATTTTTAATATTTTTTGCCATCATTTGACCAGCATAAATACTAAATTGTATTTAACAAATAAATTCTACTAATTTATGTGTGCAAACCCTGAAAAATGTGAGTGCAAACTATATTGGCTCATGTGTACAAAACTCTAATAAATATAAGTGAAAACATTATACTTCTTGTGTGCAAAACACTGTAAATATGGGTGCAAATTATTGCTGGCCAAGGCAAAAAATGATAAAATTTGCTGGCCATGTAAATTGGGATATGATATAGGTACAAATAGTGAAGTGTCTGTTAATGAATTGTACCTGTGGTTAGAGAGAGAGCGTGGACAGAAGGGGAAGATTGGCATCTGGAACGAGAAGGAAAGAGTGCAATTGAGGAAGTGCCGAGCATGGACGCCATATTCAGTTAGTATGCAGTAGCTCTACATGGTTAAGGTTAACCAAAAAACCAAACCTGATTTCAGTTAACTAGAAATTTGATTTAGGTTAGTAAGTAAAACTGGTTTTAAATGAGAAAACCGGTTATTAACCAATTACATAAGTAACAAACCAATTACGAAATCAGCTATACACTTGAATGAGTGTGTGATGAGCACTGAAATCAGCAAAGACTTGAATCCAAACAGAGGCTGAAGAAGAAGGAATGTGTTGAGCACTTCACTGAACGCGCCAAAACAAAATCAATCTCATTATCACATTCTTATTGTTATTGTAATAATTGTTAAAATCATATTAATCACAATTATTTATTGTCAAAGCATTAAAAAGAAGGGTGAATGGCGGAGTGAAGATGTACCCGAAGGAGAGAGAGGAAGCGGAAGAAATGGCGGAGAAGCACAGGCGACGACAGAGCACCACCGACCACTAACGTAGTAAACACCACGGCGAACGTGAGGGGAAGGAGCTGAAGCAGCAGTGGCGGCGAGCACAGGAGGAGCGGAGGCCGGAGAGTGTCTCTGGTGAAAAGTGCAAACAGGTTTGAGGGTGAGGCTACCTGAGGATAAGAAAGTGGATGATTTCGCATTTGCAATATTCGGGTCACGTCTCCTTTTTCCTTTTTTTTTTTTTCAATTTTTTTTTATAAATTTTCTCATTTGTTATTTTTTTTTAACCAACATGTATTATTTTCTCTTCTGGTCACTCGTTTAAGCAAAAGCAAGCATAAGAAATTTGAATTTCCACTTTATATATAGCAACTCATTGATCAGTAATAAGCTTTTAAATAAAATTTAAATTCGTAATCAATTAATCTTTATATATAGCAACTCATTGATCAGTAATAAGCTTTTAAATAAAATTTAAATTCGTAATAAATTAATCTTTAACCTATAAGACTAAAAGATACCATAAACAAAAAATTAACTAAATAAGCACAACTAACTTAGATTTAACTAGTGATTAGTTCATTCTTCGATTTAAGTAAATATCTAATATTTAAATAAGGAATGCTAAGAGACTAGCAGAATTTGTGATATTTAGCCATCAATTAGCCATCATCAATATTTTCAATAGTGTGAAATGAGATCTAATGATGTAGGATTAATTATTTTTCCTTTGATGGTTAAGTGCTGGCCAAATTTCAACAAAAATACTGACCCCATAGACTTTCTCTAATTTTAATAAAAATAGCATACAGATGGCTTAAATATTACCACATGGTAAATTAATTCTTTTAAGCCCGACGTGGGCTAATTGTGAGTGTGAACATTTCAAGAAAAGCTCAGTGTCATAACCTCCGCAAAAACCGAACAAGATGGTTAAAAACTTAAAATCACAAATTCCACAAAAATTGTATACACATGGAACCATACAAATGCTTCCTACTAAATTAGAGAAACAAATGATAACATTCTACCAAGAAGCTTATGTCATTATTTGAATATTTGTAAATAAATAACCACCACCCCCCACAAAAACAAAACAAAAAAAACATACAAAAAAAATGACACATGGAGGATTTATCTTTTTATGTTGTCACCAAAAGATATGCTAGGCCTTTCAGGTATTCAACAATCTCCGATCCACCAAGTTTTGAACTTCCAAATACTCTATCAACAAATGTGATTGGAACCTGTATGTATGCGAAACTAAAGTCAGCTCCAAAGTGAATTATGAACTCTTAGTCACCCAATCCTCAAGTTGCCATCATGAGAGATGTTTCATACGTAGATTCAAATGTGAAATTTTGTAGCATCATTGTTTTATCTAATCATTAAGTGCTTACTTCGCTGTATTAAACTACCGGTCATGTTTATGCCTAGTGGCAAGCAAATAATATAACTCACAAAAAGAGAAAGATCAATAGAAAAGAATAGAGCCAACCCTGAGAAGAATTCCAATGTCCAGCCAATTCAGTGCTATTAGAAAATGTTTCTATGATTTGTTTGTGTTCAACATCGTTCCAAATCTCATGGATATCTACTGAAGACCAAGGGCTATCTACTTTTGTACGTTAAGGTAAATTTCACAAGGTGACCGTCAAAGGCACAACTACAGTGGCCACTAGCACCAACAGTGCACTAATTGTCTCAAAATAAAGCACACACTTGTATGTTGTATACAAATGATCAACGCTAATACACATCTAAATCAAGAGCTATGAACTAATGAAAGTCAACAAAACAACCAGGTTAACCTATATTATAAACATCATTATGTAAATGTACCTCTTCAATATGGTATCCTTTTCTGGATGCTCTTACTATCATCTCCATTTGAAAGACATATCCCTTACTAACACAGCAACTAATGATGTCTTCAAGAACAGACTTCCTATAAAGTCTACAAAGAACAAGAATAAATTTATTTCAAATCATGGAAACAAGGGAGAAACTTACTCTCAACAATGTATTTATTACAAATTATCAAGATCAATACCTAAATGATCCTGTCAAATCTGAGACACCGGGCCATAAAAATGTTTGAGCAAGAACATTTGCTCCCCTGCTTGTTAGTTTGCGCATAAGATTCCATCCGTGCACACCACCACCTTTAACATAACGAGTACCAGTAACTATATCTGCTCTAGTTTCCATCTGCTTGCTGAAAAACATGAGAGATCAATAGTAACAGCTACTCATATAAAGATGGCATAGGCAGTTCAAAAGAGAGCAAGAAATGAATTATTGAAAGCTTTTCTTACCTAATGAATCTTGGCAAATATTTTGGCTGCAGAAGAACTAAACAGATCAGACAAAGAAACATAAATAAATAAGAAGAGGTTAACACATTTCTCATACTAATAATTGTCTAAACTAAAATGAAGTTCACCTAATTATTCTCTCTTATTTTTCAGTATTTATTTCCAAATTTAATCACTATTAATAACCACAATCTGTCATTTACATGTAAACAGCAAATCTTACATGGTGTGACAGATCAGCATCCATGATGACAACAAAATTTCCAGATGCATGCTTCATGCCATGAATATAAGCAGTTCCTGCACATGAATTGTATCAAAGGCCAATACAATCAAGATCATTTAGCAAAAGTATCAGGTACATACCTAAACCCAGCTTCTTAGGTCTCGGTCTTAAAAGCTGGAACCAAAGAAATAAGCTCGATTATCCTAAATGATAAAAACAAAGGGGGGAAAATCAAAGATAACTAGTTGTTTAACTCGTACAATTCGATCTTCTCCATAAACTTTCTGCAGTTGTATGACTATATCTTGGGTACCATCAGGACTCCCATCATCCACAACGATAACTTCAAAATCAACATCCCTAAATTGGGCAACGAAAAGGAGTGTCCATAAAGATAGATAAACACGGTATCAATATGGTATATAAGATGGTTTTCTGAAATTTTCACATGAAACACAAAAGCATAACAAAATGACTACTCTTTGTCAACCTTTTCCACAAAGGAACAAGCTCAGAATACAAAATTGGTGATGCAAATTATAAATTTATACCCATAGGAATACGGTAAACTGAAGAAGCGGATTGCAAGAGCCATGAAGAGAATGGAAAACTTACTTAAGATGCTTGAAGATGAGGTAAACTATGAGACCAATGTTGAGCCGTTCATTGTACGTAGGAACAATTATACTGTACTTGTTTGCTTGATTCTTATTCAGTCCATCCATTCTCTAACGGAGACCAAAGCCACCCGATGCTGAGTTTGTCAGTCTGATGAGTTATCATAGATTAAAAGGAAAATATACAATAAAACAACAATTCATTAGGGAAAGTAAAACGGTTAAGCAGAAAAATCAGCATTCAAATATTAAAATCTCAAAAGATCAGTAAGGAGACAGAATCATGACAACCAGTGGCTTCTCGAATTCAACCTAGCAACTGGAGGATACGCAAAATCGCTTGTGGATCATCAAGGTGCAAAATTTGTCAGAAGGGGAAAGCTATTTTCTCGGTGACGAAAAAGCCTTGACGTGAATCACTAGATTCCATTGGGCAAATTCTATCGCAAGATTGAAGAAAATTAAGGGAGCGATGAACTAACCTTAGGATCCAAGCAGCGGCAGCTAATTCAGCTACGGGTTCCCTCCCTGGCTCCTATTAATAATATTAATAACTCGAGAAATACTCAGATATCTATATAATTTATTGTTTTTGTTTATTATTTAATTATTTATCTAATTTTTTTAATTTAATAATTTAATAATGTATTTTAATTCATACTCAAAGTTCCTATGGTCTTTTAGTGTTCTCCTTGACAACTCTCCATTTTAATACAAAATAAATATTATTAATTTAAGAGTAAAAAATAGGATAAATCATATGCATAAACTAAAGGCAAGAAAAAATGACGTGTATCATCAAAATAGAAAATCGTTATGTGTATATTTCTAGAGGGTATTTCTATATAAATTGAAGCAGGCAAACTCAATTTAGCATGGTTCTATGTAAATCGAAATAGAGAAATTCGATTTAGTAAAATCATGTAAATCAAAATAACCTCCTTCTATTTATGTATGTAGGGCTACATTTCTATGTAAATCGAATTTACCTCATTTGATTTATGTATGGTTGGAATGTTTCCAAGTAAATCGAAGTAACTTAATTCGATTCACCTCCTTCTAGATCAACGTGAATATATTGAATTAGGGGGGCAGATTTACTAAAGTTTCAGCAATATATATAAATGGATACTGGGTAATTCGATTTAGTAGGGTACAAATGTGTATAAATAGCTATGAAATATGAATTCTCCATCATAGTGAGCCCCACAATGGCTAGTGATGAGAGTTTCTTAGTTTTAGTACGCTATAAAGGGTCGATTAAGAAAAAAACGCATTCCAGAATTAAGTTTATTGATAAGGATCCGCTTAGTATTTTCATGAAACCTTCGACGAGTTTCACCGAGTTTCAGGATACTATAATCCAAAAACTGGGGTTGCAAGACGAGAAACGGGTGGAGAAGTTATTCTACAGAATTTTGATATCTATTTTGCGGGATGATGTGAAGTATGATTTGTTCGTCTTAAGCAGCGATGAAGATTTGGAAGTTCTATTCCATTGTCGTCGGCAATTTCCGGAGGTGAGGACCGTTAAGTTGTTGGCCAAACTTGTGGATGTGGTCTTTAGTTCAGGAGGTTCTAACCGGAATCCTTTGCCTTCAGCCACAGCAGCCGACTCGAGTTCGAGGCCTATTGGTGCCTCTTCATCTCTACCCGTGATTGAGCCTGAGGCAGTTTTGGTGGCCTCCCCATCCTTCGATGCTGATCTAAATCGCACTCGTGGCGGAGAAAGGGTTGACACTGGACCCGTAGTTGATGTTGCGATTGCTATGGCCGGCATTGATGATGTGGTCCCAGAATCCCGACAGGGTGGAGCACCGGATGGCGTGGAAGATATATTTCAGGATGAGGATGATGATGTGGAGCCCGCCACGATTAATTATAAAAATCAAGTACCAAACGGTTTAACATCACTAACAATCCTCTAACACACTACCAACCCTAAATCGATATTCTAACTACTACTTTAAGCTTAGACCTTCTAATAATTCTAATCATCAAATTCTAAGTGACTCAATATTACTAACAACAATTTATTTCTTAAATTAAAAAAATTACTAATCTCGTCATGCACGCTACCAGCAATATGCGCGACTCCATCCAACTGATAGATTCGATTTGGGTCATCTTCCATTTGTACGCTATCAAACTTGAAGAGTAAAGTCACTTTCTTTGGATTTTTTTGGAGTTGGTGGGGTATGGAGGTGTAATGTAGTTCGAATGAAACGAATTCGAACTCTATATATAACTGAAACAATGGTAATGAAAGAGCCTAGCAACGAAAACGACACAAATATCCAACACAAGAATAATATGGAAGCACTCACAACACAATATGGCAGCAACCATAACAAGAAAATATAGCAAGTAAAGCAATAAGAAGAACATACCGAGATCTTAACGTGGAAAACCCCCCTCAGTGTGAGAGGTAAAAATCACGGGTCGTCCAGACCAATAAAATAGCTCCACTATAATCAAATGAGGTACAAGAGAGTCTCAAACAAAGTACAAAAACGTGCATATAACCAGCCAAAACATCAAAGCACCAAAGCTTACAAATGAGAAGCAAGAAGATGAAAAATACCCAAAAAATAGAGCTTCTATTTGAAGCCTATTTCTCCATTTATAGACCTCTAATTAAAATCTTCACCGTCCAGAATGAAGAACAAGATGTGAAAAATCTGCAGTTCAAATTTAACGTCGATCCAACGGTGAAAGAATGAGAAAATGCCATTTAAATTTTACTGCTTTGCATAAAAATAGAAAATCTGTTTTTCCCTCTTCTCTCTCACTTTAGTGGCTATACTCTCTCTCTCAAAAAAACCTAAAAAAAATATGAGTAGGATTGTGGCACATTGGGTGCAAAGAGACACCCTCAAAATGTTGGGTTTGGGCCTCACAAATGAGAGAAAAAACCCAACAAATCTCCCCCTTCTCGACTAGGTGGAAGCCCTCGCCATTCCGGCGATCAAACAACATATTTCAACATTTTCTCTTGACAATGCTTTTGTCATCATATCAACACCATTGTCATCAGTGTGAACTTTCTCAAGTTCCAACAACTTGGAATCTAACACATCCCGTATCCAGTGATACCTAACATCAATATGTTTAGATCTTGCATGAAAAGTAGAATTCTTGGCAAGATGAATACCACTTTGGCTATCACACAACAACACATAACGGTCTTGCTTGAAACCAAGTGCTGCAAGAAATTTCTTCATCCACAACAATTCTTTACATGCTTCAGTTGCTGCAATAAATTCTGCCTCTGTGGTAGAAAGTGCAACATACTTTTGTAGTCTTGACTGCCATGAAATAGCTCCCCTGCAAACTTGACCAAATAACCTGAAGTAGACTTTCAAGAATCAATATCTCCTGCCATGTCTGCATCAGTAAAGCCAACTAGCAAAGGTTTCTCACCACTAAAACTCAAACTGAAGTTAGTTGTACCTTTGAGATATTTCATAATCCATTTAACAGCATTCTAATATTTTTTACCTGGATTAGAGAAAAAATGACTCACAGTACCAACCGCATGAGCAATGTTTGGTCTAGTACACACCATAGCATACATCAAGTTTTCAACAGCTGAGGCATAAGGAATTTCATTCATTGCTTGTTTTTCCTCATCAGTGGTTAGACACTGCTTGGTGCTCAACTTAAAATGAAGAGCAAAAGAACTAGCAACACATTTGGCATCATTCATGCCAAACCTTTGAAGCATCTTCTTTATGTACTTCTCCTGTGACAAATAAAGCTTCTTAGAATCTCTATAATGAGTAATAGTCATGCCCAAAATCTGTTTGGCAGGATCCAAGTCTTTCATAGCAAAGAACTTGCTCAACTATTTCTTCAACTCATTAATCCTCAAAGCATTCTTGCCCACAATCAAAATATCATCCACATAAAGCAAAAGAATGATAAAATCATCATTAGAAAATTTTTGTACAAATACACAATGATCTGAAGTTGTCTTACGGTAACTATGCTCTCCCATAACAGATTCAAACTTCTTGTACCACTGTCTTGGAGCTTGCTTCAATCCATAAATACTCTTCTTAAGCTTGCACACAGAATCTTCCTTTCCTTTAACAACAAATCCCTCCGGTTGCTCCATATAGATCTCCTTGTCTAAATCACCATGAAGAAAAGTTGTCTTCACATCCATTTGCTCAATCTCCAAATCAAGAGACGCTGCTAATCCAAGTACAGCATGAATGGATGACATCCTCACAACAGGAGAAAAGATCTCCTCATAATCAACACATTTTCTCTGTCTAAAACCTCTAACAACCAATCTAGCCTTATACAGAGGCTTAGAATTGTGTTCTTCATTCTTGATTCTGAATACCCATTTGTTCTTCAAAACTCGCATACCCTTTGGTAGCTTCACCAACTCATAGGTATCATTCTCAAGCAAGGACTTCATTTCTTCTTGCATAGCTTCAAGCCATTGAGCTTTGTTTTCATCTTCAACAGCCTCTCCAAAGCATTCAGGTTCTCCCCTATTAGTCAACAAAATAAACTCATGTAGAGAATACCTTGACGAAGGCTTCCTCTTTCTTGTAGACCTTCTGAGTGCATTTGCAGGAATTTCCAAAGTTGGTTGTTCATCTTGATCATCATCACCAACTTCATCAAGTATCGGATCAACTGTTTCATCTTCACCTGCACTTGCATCATGCTCATTATTTTTAGCTTCAACTTTACCATCTTCTACCATAGGCATAGAGGGAGTAATATCCAAGTCAGAAAAATCATCACTAGGCTGAACCATTGGCTTCTCCGCATTATCAATATCCTTCAATGTTTGGTCTTCAACAAAGACAACATCTCTACTACGAATCACCTTCTTGCTAACAGGATCATAAAACCTGTGACCAAACTCATCCATGCCATAGCCAATAAAAATACACTGCCTAGTCTTTACATCAAGCTTAGATCTCTCATCTTTGGGAATATGAACAAAAGCTTTACATCCAAAGACTCTTAAATGATCATAAGAAACATCTTTACCTGACCATACGTTCTCTGGCACTTCAAATTGCAAGGAAACACATGGTGTCTGGTTCAAGACATGAACAATAGTGCTCAAAGCTTCACCCAAAAGGATTTTGCCAATTCAGATTGTGACAATAAGCACCTAACTCTTTCAACCAATGTTCTGTTTATCCTTTCAGCCAAGCCATTCAACTGAGAAGTCTTCAGAAGAGTCTTTTGATGTCTTATACTATGCTCTTTACAACAAGCATCAAATGGACCTGAGTACTCACCATCATTGTCAGTACGAATGCATTTCAAATTCTTTCCAGTTTCTCTTTCAATAGAAGCTTGAAATTGCTTGAACACATTCAAAACTTGATCTTTGGTCTTCAAAGTGTAAACCCATAATTTTCTAGAATGGTCATCAATAAAGATTACAAAATATATAGACCCTCCAAGTGTTCTTGTCTTCATCGGCCCACATACATTAGAATGCACCAAGTCAAGTATCTTCGGCTTTCTTGAAGGTGGATGACTCTTAAAAGAAACCCTGTTTTGTTTCCCAGCAAAGCAATGGTTGCACTTTTGTAAAGCAACCTTACAACTAGATAAAAGATTCCTCTTGGATAATATATTCATGCCATTCTCACTCATATGACATAATCTCTTATGCCATAAATCAGTTTCATCAAATAACTTAGCAGCATTAACAACATCTTTCACAATCTTTGCTTGAGTTAAATAAAGAGTAGAGTGTCGTGTACCTCTAGCAACAACCATGGAACCCTTGGTGAGCTTCCAACTATCACGAGAGAATGAGCTATCCAAGTCTTTATCACATAACTTACCAACAGAAAATAAGTTCAACCGAATATCTGGAACATGCTTTACACGCTTCAAAGTCAACTTGGTACCGTTGGAGGTTTCTAAGCAACTTGTCCAACACTGGCATATTTTGCAACACCTTGATGAGCCATTTTCACATCACCAAAATCACCAGGAGTATAAGATGTAAACAAATTCCTCCTAGATGTAACATGAATAGAAGCACCACTATCAATCACCCAACTAGTGCTATTATCAACAAGGTTAATAGATTTAAACTCCTCAACAAGAAGAAAATCATCATGAGTTACATTGACCTTGTCTTCATTGCTACCATCATCTTTATTTTTGCTCTTGTCTTTACTTACCTTGACTTTCTCCTTCTTTAGCTGCCAACAAATTTTTTTCACATGTCCCTTTTGACCACAATGATGACACTCAATATTCTTATACTTTTCTCGAGAATTGCTTCTGCCTTGATCTCTACCTTTAGGACCTCGACTTTTGTTTCTCCCCTAGACTCAGAAACAAGAACATCTGAATGTGTAGTCGATGTACCTTGTGACTTTCTTCTCATTTCTTCATTCAAAACATTGTTCTTGGCAAGATCCATAGAGATTACACCATCAGGAGCAGAATTAGACAATGACATTATGAGAATTTCCCACGAGTCTAGTAAGGAGCCAAGAAGTAACAATCCTTGAACCTCTTCATAAAACTTGATACCCATGAAAGATAACTGATTCATTATTTCTTAGAAGTTATTAAAGTGATCTGTCATTGATGTCCCATCTGTATACTTCAAAGCCAACAACTGCTTGATAAAAAATATCTTGTTATTTCCAGTTTTTCGAGCATACAACTGTTCAAGCTTAATCCAAAGAGGCTGAGCATGTGTCTCTCCAATAATATGGTTTAACACATTATCGTCAACTCACTGCCTAATATATCCACAAACTTGTCTATGCAACAAAGTCCAATCATCATCAGATTTATCATTAGGCTTCTCTGTACCAAAAACTGGTTGATAAATTTTTTTTATATAAAGCAAATCTTCCATCTTTGACTTCTACAAATCATAATTAGGACCATTAAGAGTGATCATTCTACTAGTATTAGTATTAGCTTCCATTTTTCACAGAATCACAAGTCCAGAAAAATACCAACAAGCTCTTATGCCAGTATGAAAGGGCCTAGCAGCAGAAACGACACAAATATCCAACACAAGAACAATATAGAAGCACTCACAACACAACATGGCAGCAACTATAACAAGCAAATATAACAAGTAAAGCAATAACAAGAACACACCGAGATCTTAACGTGGAAAACCCCATCAATGTGTGAGATAAAAACCACGGGTCGTCCAGACCAATGAAATAGCTCCACTATAATCAAATAAGGTACAAGAGAGTCTCAAACAAAGTACAAAAAGTGCATATAACCAGCCAAAACATCAAAGCACCAAAGCTTACAAATGAGAAGCAAGAAGATGAAAAATACCCAAAAAATAGAGCTACTGTTCGAAGCCTATTTCTCCATCTGCAGACCTCCAATTAAAATCTCCACCGTCCAGAATGAAGAACAATATGTGGAGAATATGCAATCTAAATTTGACATCGATCCAACAGTGAAAGAATGAGAAGTTGCCATTTAAAATTTACTACTTTGCATAAAAACGAGAATTCTGTTTTTTCCTCTTCTCTCTCACTTTGGTGGCTACACACACTCTCTCTCTCAAAAAGACCTAAAAAAATCTGATTAGGGTTGTGGCATGTTGGGTGCAAAGAGACACCCTCAAAATGTTGGGTTTGGGCCTTACAAAGGAGAAAAAAATCCAACAGATAAATTGAATTAGGCATTATAGATTTATGTTCGACTAACCATCTGTGTAAATCGATTTGCCCTGATTCGATTTACCTTAAAATAAAAAAACATGTGCTAATTTGATGTAGCCTGTTTCGATTTACTATTATGTGACACCCAAACCATGTACTCCCCTAGTAATTCGACAAAGGCAGTTTTGATTTATATCCATAATACAAAATTGAGATGCTCAAATTTAATTTACTATTAGTTATTGTAAATCGAATATATCTCATTTGATTTATATAGATACACTGTTTAAGAACATGCACGTAATGTAATCTTATCTACTTAATATACTAAAACTTTTCTCCCAACTATTGAAGGTGACGTGTCGATCTCTCATGACTCCGTTTTCCCTCCAAAATGAACTTTCCTATTCTCTATTCTAAATTATTTTATAAAAAATATATTTATTATAATTATATTATAATTAATATTTAATAAATAATACATAATTATACTAATTTAGGAACATATCTTTATTTTTAGAAAGTACTATTTTCATATAATTAAAGCACTCTTCTCTCTTCTAAATTTTTTTTTAGAAAAATATCTTTATTATAATTATATTACAATTAGCATTTATTGAATAATGCATGATTATACTAATTTAGGAAATATCTTTATTTTTAGAAAATACTATTAATGAAAGGACTATTCTCTCTTCTAAAATTATTTTTAGAAAAATATCTTTATTATAATTATATTACAATTAGCATTTAATGAATAATGTATAATTATACTGATTTAAAAAATATCTTAATTATAATATATAAAAAGTTAAACATAATTTTATAATTCTAATTGCTATAAATATGATACTAACGTTCATAGTGATAAATTGATATTGCAATAATTAATTTATATAATTATTTTTGTACTACTAAAGGCTATATATAGTGTTTCTTTGTGGTTAGTGAGTCTAAATCTAAGAATCAAAACATTTTTTTCTAATCTGTTATTCTTTTTTGATTGTGCAATTGTTTCTAAGGAGCTTTGTAGGTCAAGTTCAAGTCACATCTCCTCTACGTTTTCTACGTTTGTCCAAAAATATTCGAAATGGAGCATATAATGAGATCGAATTTCCTCAATTTAGGTTCAATTTTGAAAAATTCGTGCCAACCTTGAAGATGCAATTCAAAGATTGGTACTATATTTAAATTTTTTCTCTTAAGCTTTTTGTATTAAAAATAATTTTATAATATATTGTATTTTTTTTCAGAAACTATCGGTCTTTTGGTGCATTAATGCAATGCCATTGAAGAGAATAAAAGTCAATTTAATTTGATAATTTTAACAAGAAGATAGTCTGAATTTGTACCGATTTTAAGTATTCGATCTTATGATGTTATTTTGGTTAGTTGTTACGAGAATGACTCTAATTTATATGTATCTAAGGATTAGAATAGATTAAATATTATTTAAATAATTTAGTTCTAATATTGGTAGTTGATTAAATTAGTTTTAGAGAAATTTAAATTGTTGTCTCAATTTATATATTATGATTATTCTTTATGGATATGTTATTTTTAAACTTTTTAATATGATTTTTTTAAGTTTATTTTCTTTTTTTATATATGTATCACCTTTTTTTATATTTCATATTAGTAATTCAATTATTAAGAGAAATGTAATTCATCAATAAATTAGAATGATTAAAAGTTAAATTAAGATTAACTAACATCTGTTTTGGACACAATATTGATTAATTAAGATTAAGGCGTGAAAAAGGAAAAAGAGTCACAATACGTGGTTTTGTTTTCTTGCTAATATATAAAAATACGTGAAAGAAAAAAATTAAAATATCACCATTTTAAAAAAATTGTTAATCATACATATGAAAAAGGATTGGGGAATATGCATGGACATAAAAAATAAAAAATTATTACTCGATTGTAGAATAAAAAATAATCATATATATATATAAAAAAATAATCATAACAAAAAAATAATTAATATATGTGACTTAAATTTTTATATGTACAATTAATATATATATATATAAAGAAGTATTTAGAATTATTTAAAACAATAAATATATTCTAAAAATAAAAAAATTATTAACTAAACAATTGATATATATATATATATAAATAAATACGGAAATTAATATGATTTATGAATATTATTACGCATATGATGGTATTAATGGAATAACAAAATTAGTATAATTATTGTAGGCTAAAAAAATTATTTATAATAAAAAAATCAAAAAATAATTAATATATGTGACTTAATATATGTGTACTTAAATAAGGAAAGATTTAAAATTATTTAAACAAAATAAATAAATATATCCTACGAATAAAAAAACTATTGACTAATTGATTAATATATACTGGTAGTATAAATAAAAAATAATTAAATAAAAAATAGTATATTTTCAATTTTGGGAATAAAACATAAATAATTATAATATAATAATTTGTTTAATTATTAATATTTATAATTATTATTTTAAATCATAAATTTAGAGGAAAAAAATAGATTAACAAAAACGATTAATAACTATATTAGAGTTGATACACATAACACTAGATTAAGAAAAAATAAACGCAATTACTACAATTTAAATTAATTTTAATAAAATAATTTAAAATTATAATTTCAAACTTATCATGTGCATAGTACGAATTATTGAACAATTTATTATTATGTACATGGCACCGATTATTAAACAATTTCTCATGTATTTTTTTTCCAAAATAAAAATACTATTTTTACTTATAATTATTATTCTTTATCAACTCTTTCATTTAAATACTAATATTATTTATTAATTTTTTTTATTTTTATTCCTCACATTTATTAAAAATTTCTTTTCAATAATTTAGGTATTAATTGTTATTATTTAATTAACTTATTTTAGGTATTTACTTATTAAAATTTTAGGTATTAATTATACCTCAATTACGGTATTAAGACTTTTAACATAATTTTAATTTAATTTTGGACAATATCAAAAACAAATATATATATATATATATATATATATATATATATATATGATATTTTAGATATTAATTATTATTATCTATTAACTTATTTTAGATTTTTAATTATTAAAATATTAGATATTAATTATATTCTGTTTATCATGTTAAGTCTTTAGACATAATTCCAATTTAATTTTAGACAATATAAGAAGCAAATATATATATATATATATATATATATATATATATATATAGTTTATTATTTTTTCATTACATGACATATTTATTATTATATTTCAAATTTAGAGTTTCTTTGATCTAACATTGCAGTGAAAGAATAACAAACAAAAAAAAAAAATATGGGAACATTCTAAATTATCTTAGAGTAATTTATTTAGAGTAATAACTAAATTTATTATAACTATAGTAAAATTATCTTTAAACTATTAGTATTATTAGTAAATTTTTAAAATTATTGACATATTATTAGTATATATAATAAGCAGTAAATTTTCTTTCATGTTTATTATTTAAAAAATTTATAATTTTCACATAGTCTTTATTCTATTTTTTTTCTATACCTAATGACTATTGACTACGATCCTATTAATAGTATCACCTATAGTAGATTATACGAAGAGAAAGTATGAAAAATAAAGACAAGAATTATAAGGCTATAAAAAGTTCCATTTAAGTTTGATAAGAGTAAGACGGTTTACATAGAAATAGTTCTAATAGATGATAAGATTAATTGATTCGTTTACTAAATTTTTTCAAGTAATGCTAAGTTCAATTTTTAAATAGAGTTTAATTTTGATGCACTGACAGTGTAAAGCGTTTTACGTAATCGTGCAATCACATCCGTTCTTTTGGATGACCATTCACGCGGTCAATGTGAAATGTATTTATTTTTATTGATGTGTCATTACGTAATTGGATACACGTGTAAAACTACTTTACACTGTCAGTGCATCAAAATTAAATTCTTATAAATATTTGTAGTCCATATTTTAAGTTAATTTTATAAGTACACCATTTCACAAGTCAAAGACAATTCTTTTTAATAGCTTTGTAAATGCTAATAGCTTTTATATTTAATTTATTTTGCAATACGATAAAATTCATTGTTCAATCAAGTCAAAGACAATTCTTTTTAATAGCTTTGTAAATGCTAATAGCTTTTATATTTAATTTATTTTGCAATACGATAAAATTCATTGTTCAATCAAGAATTATTTGACAAAAATATTTGAGAATGAATTGGTAGAAAGGAAAGTCTATGTCTTCTCAAATTTTGAGATCGAGAAATCAAGCGGAATATATCTTCTAACTGTACACACGTGCAAAATATCTTTTAAGATGGAGTTAGGTATAGTACATTTGGTCGATGATCGTAAAATTCTGGATAATCATTTTAATTTTCTTGTTCATGCTGATATATTGAAACAAACAAATAAACGATTCTACTTATTTGGTACGTAATTAATTTATATTAACCCACACAAAATTATTTCCTTTTGATTTTAAGTTTTGCCAAAAAATTGTATAATAGCATCATTTTATCGATAACAAAAATTTTAATAGTTTATTTATGAAAATATTTGAAATTGTATTGTGACTTTTTTTAAAGGTATATCCTTTTATTAATATACTATTTTTAGTTTTATCGTTTAATATAAAATAAATCAATAAATTCTTTTTATTTTATACACGTTAGAAGTTATAATTTCTTATATTATTCACTCATTTGTCCTTAATTTGGTATTTTTAATTCAATTTTTTTGTTCAATTAGATGTTATTAGATTCTTGACTAGAAAAGAAAAACTCATATCATGGTAAAAAATAAAGAGAAGTGACCAGTATATTATGATTGATCTTCATGATTTGCAGTATGTAAAATTTAATATGAATATTTCTTTAGGTTATAATTATGTATTGCGGTGCAATTTTTTTTCTTTATATATTACTACTTACTCCCTTAATTCATTAAAAAATGAAAAAAAAAATAAGATGTACACTATGAGATCAATTTACAATCCAATTACTTGATCATCTATGTGATCACTAAGCAACCAAATACATAATTTATTCTCTAATTTATAAAATTTAGCAAAGACATTAGTAAACATATTGGTTTCACATTTATTTATATATTTTATTTATTTATGTTATATTCGTAATTATATTATATCTATTTTTATCAATATATTTTTTAAAAAAATATCGTTAGTGTTAGCACATTGTGTATTAAATAAATTAGATGATAGAAACACGTAACTATTTTTTTTCAGTCAAGATTAAGTAAAATACTGTAATTTAGACTTGTAATATCAACATATTAATAGTAAAATGAAGAAAAAATGTAATATTATATAAAAAAAAATTTAAATCATAATTGTAATTTACGATTGAAATCATAATTTAAATATTTTAAACGGGATAATTTCATTTAGAGAATTCATAATTCAAACATAATTTTTATACACTTAATAACTACATTCGAGTTAATATATTTAATATTATATTTGAAAAAACACGAACAATGCACATCATATTATTTATTTATTAATTAAATTATTACAATTCAAATTAATTTTAATAAAATAATTTAAAATTATAATTTCAGTTTTATCACGTGCATGATACGGGTTATTACACTTGTTTAAGTGATATATGTAATTTTTTTTTACCTTTAGTTTATGCACGTAATTTGCCATTAAAAAATATGTATCTATCAGTTAATAACTTAATATCTTCTTCCTCTTTTTTATTTAAAAAACAAAAGATTCAGTACTTTTTAAATTAGTTCATTTCTAAATATAAATAATTTTTTTGGTCGAGAAATGTTATTTTTATTATTGGCAGGAAAAGGGTGAAAAATATTATTATTATTATTATTATTTTGGTCGTAATTTTCTTTTTTTGGCAAACGTGATATTATTATTTTTTTTTTGGTTTTTCACGGTATTTTCCAACCCGACAAGTCAAGGACTAATCCGTCGCGGATCTGAACTCTATTTAAGGGTCTACCACTGGCCAATGGGTTGCTGCATGTACAAGGCGAAATTCAAACCCCCGACACTTACTTAAGCGGACGAGTGAGTTGACCACTCGACCAACCCAAGTTGATTCGCGATATTATTATTTTAAAAATGAGAAAATGAATGTGATATTGGGCTTAAATTTCACGCCAACATATTAGTTACCACTGGGCTTTAAGTTGGATGCTCCACGTCCGACATTGTATACGTTGGGCTTAAAAAATAGGCTACCTAAAATGTTTATAAGGGCTCACATTATTCACTGTTCCAGTCATCTATTGGGCTTCCACCTCCTAACAATGAAAAACCTCGTCTATTTTGTTTCTTGTCGTCGGAAGTGTCCGACAGCCGGCTCCGCAGCCGTGAACGCCGTCGCTTTCCCAAATTCTAGCTTTTCATGTTCCCCAAGGAAAAGCTTTCTGGATTCGTGCTGACACCATCTTCCATTACGTGTGATTTCAATAGATAACATATTAAATAGTATGTGTGGCTTTCTTTTACATTTATCTTTGTTTATATTAAAATAAAACGTGTAAAAATTTTAGAAATTAAAATAAAATATTTAAAATGTTAAAGATTAAATTAAAATTTAGTCTAAATATTAAAAATTAAAATAATAATTTATTTTAATCATTTAGACAAATAAAATTTGATACTAGTTTATAAATTTAGATAAAAAATTAAGTACAATTAATTTCATGTTAAATTAATAACTAAAAATTATTAAATAAAAATTAAAAATTTAATTAAATCAATCAAATTATTTAATTATTTTTAACTATTAACTTTACCTAAAAAAAATCAATTACACGAGTTTTTACCACAATTTTATATCTGTCATTTATTTTACCTCTTTTTCTCCCGCCTTCCCGTAGCAAAGACTTAGAAGCCGTTCATATTTAATGCTAATTCGAATGAACAGTTCAGTTTCCATTGTTTTCCTCTTCGGTCTTCACTCTTAACACTGTGAAGCTTCCCGTGTGGCCGCGTTCATTTTCTTTCGATCAAAACGCTACATTTTCTCGCATCTCTATTCTCATCACAGTAACCGAACGAATTCTCTCTTGCTGTCGATCGTCACTCTCACTCTGTTACGCAAATTGCAAATCTCTGCTTTCTCACAGGTTTCGTATCTTAACGCTTCCGTTTCCGCTTTGTCACCTAGCTTTCCTCGATCTGTCAATTACGCATCTATTTTCTGCTGTGAATTGATCTCTTCGATTCTCACAAATTTCGTGTTTTCTGTTTACAATTTTCATACATTTTGTTAGTTTTGGTGTCCGTGGAGTTATGCCAATGCCGATAGATTCACTAGTCACAACTTCACTTGCGCTTGATTTATTGCTATTGCTAGTTCCTTTCTCTTCTTGACGAATTTTGAATTCCTTTGGTTATTTTCACAGCCTAATCAATTTGACTTTTAGTCAGAATTTTCATGGATCGCCAAAGTTAATTGATTTCTCAATGTATTATTATATTATATGCAATAGTTTACGGTATAATGGTATTTCACTACAGGATGCTAAGGAAGTGGTTTTTGGACTTTTTTTACGCAATTTACCACTTCCCTGTTAGCTTTCCATAGTACGATATCTGTAGTTAGCTTGTTCATAATATGCTTTTGACTACGACTAGGATACTTTGCAGTAATGTGAAAACTGTAAATATGAAACTATTTTCTCTATAATGTCAACTCTCAATTGTTATATCTTGTTATGTCTAATTTGGGAGGATTAACCAAAAGAGTGATGGACATCGTTCAAAGATGGTTCATATGGTGAAATGGTCAACTTTATTTTCTTTGTTTAATTCATCCTAAGTCCGTAGGATATCCTAATTTGCTGTTCTCTCTGGCCTATTATTCACTGTTAGTTGTTGGTAATCATTTGTATTTGCTTGACGAATAGCTAATTTGTTATTCTTTGTTTCCATCATTGGAGGGCTGAAGCACTTGGTTTATTATTGGCCAGATATTTCCACCTGGATGTTTTCATTTATTTTTACATTCTTCCCATGTGAAGCATCTATGATAGCTAACGGCTTGCAGTCTGTCTTAAGGTTGTTGGATTTGACAAACACTTTTGTTACCTTTTTTGTATTCAGAATTTTTGCCAGCCTCAAGCAATGGCAGAAAAGAACAAGGAATCATCATCTGCAGATTCAAAAGATAAAGGTTCATTGCTAGGTAATATAAGTGAACTCTTCCTAGTATTTTTATATGGAAATTGAAACAATATTAGAATAAGAGGATGAAATAAATGATCTAGGAATTAATTACATTTACTTGTCATATTTACTAGTAAACTTTGTTTAAAATGAGTGTGTTTGTTGATAGTTCATAAAATTTAAGGAAGCATATCAATTCAATGAACTCAATTCTTCTAAGTATTTTTCCATTTCAAATTAAGAAAAAATATATCAGGTTTCTGCATACAAAATAGTACTGCAACAGATATCACCATTGCATTTGATCAGTTGCCAAGGATATGAAGTGAACATGAGTAGAATATACAAAGTAAGATAGAGTTCATCAGATTCAATAATAGTTCTGATGTATAGGGCTTAAGTTCTTCACTGTTTCCATATGCAGTTTTTTGCACTTCATTAAGGATCTAACCTATTATATTATCGATGCAAGATTCTTAGAGATATTATGTTACATGAGTTTTCTTTTATCATTATACACTTTTCATTTCCGACAGATGAAGACATTGGAAAGGAATTTCTTAGTTCATGGAAAACCATGTCAATGGCAGATGATGATACAATGGATTTTGGCTTTGACTCTATTCCTAAAGGGAAGAAAAAGACATTTGACTTTGAGAAACTGTGAGTCTTCTTGAATTTTAGAGTTTGATTTTGGCAAAGGGAAATATGAAGTCAAAGGATGCTGTTATTGGTTTCATTCTGAAACATCCTTCATTTTAAATGTTCCAGTTGACTGATAAGATGTTTGTATTTAACACTTATACTAGAGAAAGGGTTATATGATACATTAAATTTTTTATTTCACTAAAGGCAGGATATACATATATGCAAATGTGAATTAGTAGCAACTATTTATTTCTAAGAAATACTCTCTTGCTGTAGGGACATGAATTTTAATTTGGACGGTGATTTCAAAAACATATCATCATTTAAGATGGACATGTCTGACCTTGATTTTGCATGCACACCCAAAAAGTCTTCCCAGTCTAAGGACAAAAAAGGAGAATCTTCTGGTGGTGGAAAAGCAGGAAAACAAGATGCATTTAATTTCAGCTTTGATTTTAATGAGTAAGTA
Organism: Arachis ipaensis; assembly: GCF_059453495.1. Lineage (NCBI taxonomy): Eukaryota > Viridiplantae > Streptophyta > Magnoliopsida > Fabales > Fabaceae > Arachis > Arachis ipaensis. The sequence goes on from NC_142438.1 coordinate 133,680,312, forward strand.
GCAAAATACTCAAGACAATAATCATCTAATGTGGAACAATGTTATTGTTGGCTTCTGCTATGGTAGTGTGAGTGTTTTGAAGGTTCAAATGTATTATCATATTTACACATCTTCTATTGGCATAGGTTGGATAACTTCAATCTTGATCCAAGCTTAATAAAAAGAGATGCTTCTTCCAACAAGAACCTTAGGGAAAAAGTAATTACAGCAGAAGAAAGTGACAATGCAGGTGCTAAAATGCCTAAAGCTAGTAATGATGAAAATGCTCATGCATCTACTGATAGCATAGCTATAAAACCACAGGCATCAGAGAGACTGGAAAAATTGAAAATTGAGACTTCAGTTGGTAACCTAGGGAATCTAGATTCTGGACTAGGTAGTTCTACTTCCAAATTGTCATCCTTGGGTTCCATGGACGTTTCAATTGTGAACCAAGCTTCAGATATAAATAAAATTGCAGAGACAGAAGAAATGAACAAAGAAAAATACTTGTGTGAGATGACAAAGTCGACAGAATCAATGCCTGTACAAGTTACCATTAAAGAGTCTTACCAGTTAGTAGGTCAGAGTGATCCAGAGAAAGACATTATCCCAGAAGAGGTTAATGTTTCAGGTGAAAAACCAAAGGTTAATGATGAGGCAATATATATGGATTCTGATGGAGTTGACCTACATTTAGAGCATTCATCCCTGATGCACAGCACTGGGTCAGATAATACTGTTGGAGAAAATCTAGGTAGCAGTACCCAAGGTGTAACAAATGACCCTCAACCTGAAAAGAGTGATAAAAGCCTTGAAGATACTGCTAAAAGTGATGCCCCAATGGAGACTTCATGTGACAATGACATCATAGAAAAGCAAAATTCAAGTTTGGAGTGTCAGTTGGCTCCAACAAGCAGGTCGAGATTATATCATTTTACTGTCATGTCTATACCCATTCATTTCTTTTTGTGTTGTTAGCTTTGGTAAAACTCCTACTCTGTCGGACTCACAAGGACTTGAAATTAAAATGGTTATAACCTTTATAGGTAAGCAGCATTTTTCACAATTCTTACACACTTGATACAGTAAATCCCTAGATTATAAAACCAAGCTGATGAAAGACAAAGAACTCCAAGGCACACAGTCAAATATAATCAGCCGGCCAGAGGATAAAAGCTCCATAAAACATCATGCATCAACAGCTGGGGCAAAGAGTATTACTTTTGGCTGCCAAAGAAATGGTGATATGAACCTGAGATCCATAACTCAGGCACGGTGCGTTATGCTTGCTAAAGCAATTATTTATTATCTTTTAAATGGTCAGTGTTTTTTATAGATATCTTTAAATTGGGAAGGGCTTCAGATCAAATAGCACGAGCTCTGGTAGCAAATTGGCAATTGATTTACTTCCGGCTTCCAGCAAACTAATGAGACCATTGCTTGATAGCAAAGATGGTCTTAAAAGTGGTTGCAATATGAGGTGATATATATGTTCCTTGACTTATGTTATACATGTATTTACTTTCTATTTGCAAAAGTTAGGTTGCTACATGCCAGTAATGAATGTTACTGTCACTTCTGAATCGTGAACAGGGAGGGAACATCGTCTGTTACGCCAAGTGCAGGCAGGTTAACTGGAAATGAGCAGTTATTTCACCAAGAAGTAAATAAAAGCAAGGCTATATTTCCAGGAACTAGAACGTCGGCTAAGGATGTTAGTATATTGAAGTAAGGAGCTATTTTTCCTTTTGTGATATAACCGTGTTTGGTGGTAGTATACCAAAAATTCCAGAAAATATTTTGATGATAGGAGAGTATGTGCTAACCTACAGCACTGTGAATGAAACAGATCGAATTTGACCATGCTTTTGGTTAATATAATCAAAAGAAATGATATTTTCAAGCAAAAGAAATTAATCGAAGAATTTGGTCAATAAAGAATTAGCATATTGGAAGAGTTTGTAAACCTTCATATCATATGGAATCTTGTCTACGTGGTTCAGACTTCTGATATATATCTCTGCCTGATCTTTCACCAATGCATTAAAGAAGGGAAAAACTCTGAATATTTTATATTCAATTGTGATCTTTCTTGATAGATAATTTTCATGGTCTTCACCGTGCATTTATTATCTTGATTTTCTCTATGTTAATGCTAGGATAAATAAAGCTTAGTTAAATTCTCTACTTTGAGCTTTCAAGACATCCTGCAGAATTATTGTGCATGATCTGCTGCTATCTGTGGTGTTTTGTAGTTCTCAACTTAACCCTTCCTGCTTAGCTGAGAAGACAACTAGAAATGCTACACAGATGTCTGTAAATTCTCAAGCTGAAGTGTCAGCCAAGGAATCTTCTCAAAAATCAAGGATGAGTTCCATAGATGGAAGTAAACTTGCTTCTGTTAAAGCTTGCAAGATAACTCCACCTCTCTCTAGCTTGAAATCTTTAAGGTGTGATGCTGTGTTCTTTATTCTATCTGCTGCTTCCTTCGAAATCATGAAGGGACTTTGAGTGGGCTTTATTTGTTATCTTAGGAACATTGAAGCTAGCAGGGTGCTACCAGCTAACATACACCAAAAAGAAGCGAACTCCAAAGTAAGCTCTGAACAAAGTTTGGAGATTCAGGGCACTAAAGCATCAAAAGATCACCATCTTACTGATAGCGGTGGCAATCAAAAGCCTTTGACACCACTCTTGAAGAGGAAAACTATTGAGGTGGGACCCTTAATTTTTCTGCTTTTTAACGGATAAAATAGGAGTTATGACTCAAATGATTTGACACCAGAAGCCCTATGTTGGATTTCTTTTTATCTTTCACATCTACGTATGTATTTTCTTACTATATTCTTTTACCTTTTTTAATTGATTTGGTATATCATATGATTACTATTGTCTGCTACGTTTGGTTCATAGTTCTTCCCCTTGGTCCTCACCCTCAATGGCATAACAAATCATTTTTTTTCCCCAAAGGAAAGAAACTCAAAAGACAAATAATGTCAACTGTCAAAAGAAATTCATGATTACAGTACTCTAACTTTCTAAATAAGATTTGGTACCTTATGTGTTGAAGAAGTTAATCCCTTATTGAAATTCTTCGAATAATGCAATTGTGCAGGGTCTAGAAGCAGGTATGACCTCGTTGAGGTCCTTAAAGCGCCTCTCTCAGTCTCCTAGCAGGTCATAATGAACAAATTAATTGTTCTATATATTTTCTTTGTTAGGGGGTAGTTCTTTTTCTTTGTTGGTTCTTCTAGACAAGTAACATAGTTCTGAACATCTGCAGAAACTCCAAGGAATCCTTGGAAGAAGTTATTGAGCAGGTACATTTAGGCATAATTTTATACGGCCTGTTTTCATATAGTTGAGGATGAATGATATAATGTAAGGATACTTGAAGATACGTATTTAACCGTGACTGTGTAATACCAGTTTCTTTTCAGACATTACTCAGTTTTACTTTCATGGAAATTAGGTACAGAGTAAGCCGGCCAATTTAATCTGTCAGCACCCAAGCTTTGGACTTGAAAGTTCATCAGAGATTAAAGTGAAAGAAATCGAAGTAACTGATTCTATACTCATGGAAAATAACAGCAATGTTGGAAAGGCAGAAGCATGTATGAAGGAACTTGAAGATGTGAGTGATTCAAAATTCTACCATATTTTTTGTATGTCAATTTTATGGTTGCCCAGAAATTTGGTGGTTGTCTGAAAATTGAAAATGGGCTATTGTATTTCCTGAATAAAATAGCATGAAATATTTGTTAGCCATCTTAACAAAAACTGCATGTACTATATTTTACACATCAGAATTTTTGAGGAAACGTGCATCTTTTAAACAGGGCCATTCTTGTTCCTAAAGATACATTGCATGTGTTTCGGTGAGGAAATCAAATTATTCTTTGCACATAAACAAAATGATAGATTCATACACTTGCAAGTTACAACGATTCCGATCCATATCTGTTAACATATTTGATGGAAATAAATTAAACATTTCCATTCAAGCATTCATTATAATTAGAGCTTGGAATGAGAAAAAAAAAAATCACACTCGGTGGATTTATTCTTGAATCAGTTTTTTTTTTTTGGCAGATTTGTAACATGCTGAGAAAGAAGCACGAGGAAGCAAAAGAATTATTAGTTAGAGCCATTGTGAACGATAATAACTTGCTGATGCTTAATCATCCCATTTATGAAGAAGAAATATCCTTTATTCTCTTCTGCCATTTGCTACTTGTCAATAAATTTATTTATTACAGTTGGTAAAACTGGATATTTTTCTTAACTTTTGTGAACATTCGGAAGGTTCAGCAATTTGCTTCCCAATTGATGTCCAAGGGGATTCAAACATGATCAGCAGCAAAATGTTGCATTTGGAGGTCAGTATTCACACGAATCTACAAAAGTTTCTTGGTTGCTGTGAATTTTCTTCTTCAATATAACACTTGTTAGATTATTAGTCATCATTTGAATTTAGGGACCGAATATCTGGACTAATTTTGGCCATTCCATAGAAAGAAATTTTAAAACATTTGCGATTTTGTGGGTTGTGTAACATGTGATTAGACATAACTTTGGTCCGTTTGAGATTTTGAACATTTAAAAGAGGAAAAGTCTAGGGGGCCAGCAGTTTTGTTGAATTTTGGCCAGCATGTAACCAGCAGAGAAATGTGAGTCATTGGATGAAATCTCACATCAATCACACACCATTAGATCATCATTGATGGCTATTTGATGGCTACCAATCACAAAAGTTGCTGGCCCCTAGCATTGCTCTTTAAAAGAAGACGATTGCTGAGCATGCCTCAAGTCCATTGTGGCCCTAAATTGTCATCTCGAAAGATTCCTCTGTCAGATTTTGACATTTTGTCTCGAGAATTAATGATGAAGTAGAATTAACTATTCTACGTACAAAGCTAAAATGTGGGCTCCATTGCAAAAATGAAGGGTGAAATATAACATTATCGACGTTAATCTACAATATTTCTCTCTTAGCGTAGCATTGAAGCAGGGATCTGAGTTCTTAGGATAAAATAGAAAACAGTTAGGGATTATAAGATAATTTGTTTAAGAAAAAGAATATTCCAAACTACCGAGTTCTGAGAAACATAGCAAGGCTTCCTACATAATTGACCCAATTCAGTGGCCAATTTATTACCAAACTAGCTTTTACCTTTATAACTGTTATGAATATTAACGATTTGACCAAGGTTTCCTACCCAACAGTTTATCCAGTCTCTACGTTTAATCCTCCGTTCTAAATAACGAAGAAAGCAAGGATTCATGTTAGCTCCACGAATCCACAATAAATTTGCTGTATCCACCACCTCGACAATAGCTTTTGTCGCCTTTCTCTTTCTTTTCCACATACGACATAGATACACAATCATAAGGCAACAAATTGGCACTAATGAGTTGAAGTTTTCTAGTTGACATTCGATCGAATACAACAATCTAACCTTTACGTATAAGACTCCAGGATACATCTTTTCAGCCATATATCCAATTAGCTTTCCGCATGGTTTGTATTTAACCTACAAGACAACAAAGGCTTTTGACGATTACTGGAAGTGCTCATAAAGAAACAAAAACGAATCGCACGACACACTCGGACAATTTTTTGTTGACCTTGCACTTCCCACATGGATTCCTATAAAATACTGGCAGTATCTACGCCCCGAACCTCTATATATATGCTTCCATCTATACTTGGAACATAGTAAAAACGTCAACAATCTCTTGAAATCTTGAAGGTGTGGAGAATGGCGAGATCTGGTTTCTGTTTCTGTTTCTGCATCTTGCTCCTATTGCTTTCGTTCACCATGTCTGAGGCTCGGCCTCTAAGAATTCATAGTCCCTTTTCATCTCACATCCCTGTCTTCCTCAACAGTGTCAATAAAGATGGTACCATATTGCATGAAAGTTCTAAGGTATCTTCAAAGGTTGAGTTAAGAGCTACGAATGCAACGGGAAGCCAGTACTACCATCCCCGTAGAGTGAGTCCAGGGGGGCCAGACGCACACCACCACTTGAAAACAGTTGGCATCGGAGGAAGAGAGCGGAAGTTGCTCAACTTTGTGTACTAAGTTTAGTTTCGTAGCGTCATGACTCATTAGGCGATTTATAACTTGAAAAATAAAGACCTGGCTCTGTTCAGGGTGGCGTGAGATGCCTTTGGAAGCAGTCAAATCATCAATAATAAAATTGTTAAAAAGACAGAATTTTTGGTAGGAATCATAATCCAAAATCAGTGAATTTGGATGAGAAAAAAATGTCTTACTTTTTATATTTCATCCGATTATTACCATAATTTATATAAAAAATTCTGGTTATATTATTGTGGCTTTGTAACATTGCTGAATTATTTTGGAGTTTTGTTATGGAATAAAGTGTACTCGCATTTCACCAAAAAAAAAAATGTACGAATTTATATCTTAAAATTTTAAAAACTCAAAATTATATATTTTTGTTACAAAAATATTTGGTAACAAAAAAAATTAATCAAAATTAATTAAAATTTATCTTATTTAATATTTATTAATTATTACAACAATTAATGAAGATTAAATAACATAAATTCTAATTTTTTATTTTTTATCTTCCTAGTTCCTAGCATATGATGCTATTCCTTCCTTCCTATATAGGGTATATTTGTGAATTATGAGGAAAATGTAAGGAGAGGCATTAGAGAGGCAGGAAAGGGTAGTTAATGATAAGTTTCAGGTGTTTTTTTTTTTTTTTTTTTTTTTGCAAATTTTAAATAGATAATTAGAAAATTCTGGTTAACTGACTAATGGTTTAAGACACTTTTTTTTTTTAAAAAAAAATCACTATTAGTGTACATAAAAAATTAGTCATTAAATTAATTATTTATATAAAATATATATTAAAATATAAAATATATATTTTAAATAATTACAATTAAATAATATATAAATTTATACAGAAATATAATAATTAAATTTTGATGTACATATAATATTTTTATTTATAGATATATTATGATGCATAAATTAAAGCAGTTATTAATTAACGATGTAAGTAAAAAAGAATGCAATAGTTGTTTTTTAGATGATAACTCTACTATAAATTGAAGCAGCTATCAATTATATCTTCTCAAGAATGTATATTATGAGACCGAAGAGAGAACATTGATTTTCCCTCGTTGTCAATGTCTAGATATACATGTTCAGTGCCCAACCAAAACTATTAAAAGTAAAACAAAAATATTCATTGATAGTTGGATACTAACAATGCAAAGATGAGAAAGTCAATAGGTCGGGGATGAATTTTCCATATATGGATAAGAGTTTAATTTTAATGTATTAATAATATAAAATATTTTATATAATCATCTAATTATATTAGTTTTTTTAGATATTTATTTAAGGAATTAATATAAAAAATAGTTATTTTTAGTAATGTAAAAAAATATAATTAAATACATATATAAAAAAAATTATTTATATACTAAAATCAGCTACTAAAATTAATCACTAATATATGAGATAATACTCAATTTGGTCCCTGAACTTATACGCGAGTCTCAATTTAGTCCCTGAGGTTTCAATTGCCTCTATTTAGTCCCCGAAGTTTATAAACGTGCCTCATATTAGTCCCTGTGACCATTTTTAGTATAAAAACGTTAATAGAGCGCTGTTGTAGACTATCATATGTCACGTTAAAACTTGTAAAATGATGCAGTTTTGTTTTTGACATTTAAATAGCTCAAAAACGACATCGTATTACTTATTTTGTTAGGTAAAAATTTAATAAACACCATTTAGGATGTTGTTTTTAGGTTATTTGAGTGCCAAAACCAAAACGACATCATTTTACAAAGTTTAATGTGGCATCCGGCTGTTACGACAGTGTTCCGTTAACGTTTGTACGTTGAAAATTGTTTCAAGGACTAACATGAGTTATGTTCACAAAGTTTGGGGACTAAATAGAGGCAATTGAAACTTCAGGGACTAAATTGAGACTCGTGTGTAAGTTCAGGGACCAAATCGAGTATTATCTCCTAATATATTTATGTATAAATATATATGTAATTTAATTTATTTTTAATGTGTATTTATATTCTAATATATATTTTATATTAGTGACTAATTTTAGTGTACATGTAACATTTACGAATTAAATTGTAAGGATAATGCTAACTTGCTAAGTGTCTATATAAAAATATTTAAGCAACAAATGCCAATAAGGCAAGGGATATGACCCACAATTAATTAGGATAAGGTTAGTATCGAAAAATGTAATTAGGATAAGGTAAAGAGTATATAGAATGATATCTTCTCATCAAAGTGGATTTTTCTGTTGATATTCTATAAGTAATGTATGATATGTATCTTGGTACTCCAGGAGGATTGCATATAATATAAGTATGTATCTTGGTCTGGATCATATATACTAAATACTAAATTTTCAGACAGATTTGTAGGATCCATTCATTGAAAGATGATAACAATATAATGCATTCCTGTGGTTATGAGTTGCTTCATCAAATAGATATATGCTCTTCATTCTCTAAGAGTAGGACGAAATTGTCGGTGTTTTATACAATGCCGACCAATATTAACAAATAATACTGCGATTTAGCACTACTGCAATGGATTTTATTTTAATTTTTGAAAAATGGATAGCATCTACAAGCTAGGGTTTATTAGGTTTTGGATGTCTCGTTTATGGTGGATGCATGATCTATATAGTGCAAGGCCACAATTCTTTTATAATGTTACAAGATCAGATGATGAATAATTTGAAACTCTATTACAATTTAAAATCCCTTTCAGAAAACTACTCTGACGAACTTTAATTTTGGAAGAACGAAGAGCTTCCTTCTCCACGTTAAGTTATCACTAGGGTGTGCATGGGCCGGGTGAAATCGGATTTGATGTGACTCAGATTCGACCTGAAATATATACCGGGCCTATTTGTTAGATTCGAACCCGACCATAGACCCGATGAAATCTATACACTTTCGGGCTACGATTATACCGGGTAAAAACCGGGCCGTTAATATTATATTACCTTGATACCTTCTTGTAAGTTAGCATGTAAAAATATCCAAATTTTCAAGACTCCAATCATTATTTGACATGGTAAAATTCACTTAGAAAAATATAATAAGAACCAATTCTTCTCTAAAATTAAAGCATAACCATAATCAATACTAATATTGCCTAATAACACCAAATATTTAAATCAATACAAATAACACAAGATTATGATTTAATCTAAAGTCTTATACATTTTAAACATAAAATATTAACTTATAGTCTTATATATAATGACTAATAACACAAAATATTAAGGTTTACAACACTTAAATTTCACATAATAATAGCCATCATCCATCACTAATAACACAAAATATTAATTATGTATGATGACCGGGCTACCAGGCCGATTTCGGGTGACCCGAACTATGACCCGGACCCGACCCAAAATAATTACCGGGTCTATTTTTGAGACCCATACCCGACCCTAGACCCGATGAAATCACACCAAATTAGTCCCTAAAGTGTTCGAGACCGAATCGGATCTTCGGATCGAACCGGGTCATACACACCCCTAGTTACCACTAAAATTTGTATTAAATATGAAAGTATGAACCCAATTGTTAAGTGTGTAACTATCAAAACAGAGCAGCGTAGGATGGCAATGGCTTTCATAGCCTCTCATCTCTGTTACTAATATCTATTTATCATCACACGGATATTTTAGATATTATTAATTAAAAAAAATCTCAAAAGAATAATACCAAATAATAAATGAATAATACTACACATTCAAATCTTTTTATTAATCAAATTTAATGTCTAATATAACAAAAATCAATTATGATTAATATTATTTTAAGTCTTATTATTTAGATTGGTTGGATTTAGTTCATGTGATATGGCAGCTATCAATACGAGTTATAACTCGGTATCGCCCGTTATAATTCGGCATTCATGACCTATAAATCAAACAACTAACATTTCTGTCTTAGCCGAGCATTACCCGTTATAGCTCGGCACTTATGAGCAATAACTCGGTCAGGTTAATGTTCCTATCATAACCGATGTTCAAACGGCACAACAATTGCTTACATTACTCATCATACCAAAGCCGACGTTAACGCCAAAAGCGTAACGGACGAGAAACCCACCATATAAAGCAAGGTAAAGTATTTTCTTCACTAAGTTCGAATAATACAAAATACTAACTTAAGTTTCGATGTGCCTTTGCAGGTACACTCCCCCTTCTCTCATTTGCTCGCGCTCTTATGTCACATTGAGAAGAAAGCTCGGATTCAAGGATTGGACGTTCAGCCACCGAGGTGATAGCTCGGCAATCATCCATCGTTAGGGGCCGAGCTATTTCACAAGCAAGAACAATTGGCGCCCACCGTGGGGCCGAAGAAATAAGTCTTTTCTTTTGGTCCTGCTACCTTCACTTACACTCATGGCTGACGTACTACCCACTTCCCCATCCGAACTTCTGCGAATGGTAACCAAGCTGCAACAAGCTAATCAGCGTATGGCAGAGGAGAATCAACGAATGGCTGCCCAAATAGCTGAGATGAACAACGCCCTCATCGAGAATAACAACGCTCATGGGCAACAACCAGAAGATAACGAACATCATTCTGATCCTTCCCATGTTTCGGAAACCATCCGAGTTGAAGGAGCCCAACCTGAAGATGAAAACGAAGATCCCGACGAACTCGTGGGACCCTTCACATTAGAAGTGATGACTTCGAACTACCACGAAGATTCACCCTGCCACTGAAACTCACACCTTATGATGGGCTCGGAGATCCGAAGAAGTTCCTCAAGAAATTTCAATCAATAATGATCGTTAACGGTGCATCAGATATTATTTTATGCCGTTGTTTTTCGAATTATTTAGATGGTCCTGCACTTGATTGGCTTTGTGCTTTGCCTGCAGATTCTATCTCACGATTTCAGCAACTGGCCAAGCTATTTGAAGAATACTTCGCTGGATCCACAATTTATCTGCATGACTCAGATTATCTGAACACTATTAAGCAGGGGCAAAATGAAAGTTTGAAGGACTATATGACTCGCTTCACAAAAGTCGCCATTAGCATACCCGACCTCCATCCCGAGGTCCATCTGCATGCAATCAAAAGCGGCCTCCGACCTGGGAAGTTCCAAGAAACAATTGCGGTGGCCAAACCAAAGACCCTTGCCGAGTTCCATGAGAAAGCCAAAGGCCAAATCGATATCGAAGAACTCAGAGAGGCTCGCAAGTCTGACAAAGCAAATTACAGAGACGAAGATAAAGCTTCGAGTAGTAAGAAAGGTTTTAAACTCACACCTCGTTTTGATTCTTATACGCAGTTCAACACTAAGCGAGAGGATATAATCAAAGAAATTCTGAACTCAAAACTCATCAAGCCACCAAGGAAGGCCGGCACCTACCAAGAAACTAAGAATGTAGATAAATCTAAATATTGTGCTTTCTACCAGAAGCACGGCCACACCACTGATGACTGTGTGGTGGCAAAAGATCTCTTGGAGCGGTTAGCTCGGCAAGGCCATCGTGACAAGTACATTGGAGGTCACATTCAAAAACGTACCACACTTTCCAGCAACGATGATCGGTCGAAACAACAACACCGAGAAAAAGAAAAGTCATCCTCAAACCAATATGAAAAGCCCCGAGGTATAATCAATTGTATTTCAGGGGGATACGCTAGTGGAGGACCCTCAAGCTCGGCCAGGAAGAGATCATTCCGAGCTATATGCTCGGTAGGTGGCCCTTAGCGCGAAGCCAGAGTCACAACCCAGCTTCCGCAAGTGACATTCACACACGCCGACTTTGATTCAAGCATACACAACCTAGATGATCATGTCGTCATCACTCTTCAATTGGGGGATCTATTGGTAAGGAAAGTACTCCTGGATCCCGGAAGCAGCACCGACGTTCTATTCTACTCAACATTCCAAAAAATGAAGCTCAGCAACAACATCATCCAATCAACAGGAGGTGACCTTCTCGGTTTCTCGGGTGAGCGAGTTCCGATATTGGGATTAGTGTGGTTACAAACCACACTAGGTGAGCATCCTCTTTCCAAAACATGTGATATTCAATATTTAGTAGTAGACTGCTTTAGCCCATATAATCTTATACTTGGCTGACCTTTTTTGAACAAGTTCGGCGCCATTGTATCTACAGTTCACCTGTGTGTTAAGTTCCCTTTGCAGGACGATCAAGTTGTAACAATCCATGGGGATCATAAAAAGGCACGCCAATGTTACAACATCAGCATGAAACTACCAAATCGTTCCAAGCAACAAGTCAACAACCTCCACCACGTCGCCAATAGCTCGGCATTAGCCGACCTCGATCCAAGAGCCGACTTTCTTGAGCGACCAACACCATCAGGTGACTTACAGAAAGTATATTTCAATCATGATCCTAACAAATATACTTATGTAGGTACGTCAATAGACGCGATGGAATTAGAGGCCATCACGACCTTTCTACAAGAACAAGCCGACCTATTCGCATGGATGCCTTCTGACATGCCCGGCATCGACCCACAAATCATCAGCCATAAATTAGCTATAAACCCGTCCGCACGACCAGTGCAGCAAAAGAAAAGAAAAGTCAGCGATGAAAAGAAAAAAGCATCATTAGAGGAAACTCAAAAGCTTATCCATGCAGAATTCATTAAAGAAATCAGATTTACTACCCAGCTGGCAAACGTGGTAATGGTAAGGAAACAAAACGGTAAGTGGCGCATGTGCGTCGACTTTACTGACTTAAACAAAGCTTGCCCGAAAGATTCTTATCCTTTACCATCCATAGATTCTTTGGTAGATAACGCTTCCGGTTATGCTACCTTGAGTTTCATGGATGCCTATTCGGGTTATAATCAAATCCTCATGCATCCCTCTGATCAGAGTAAAATGGCATTTATCACTGAATTTGGTAATTACTGCTATAAAGTTATGCTCTTTGGACTAAAGAATGCAGGAGCAACTTACCAGCGTCTTATGGACAAAGTCTTCGCCAAACAGATCGGCAGAAATATAGAGGTATATGTCGACGACATGGTGGCCAAAAGAAAACTCGGCAATAACCATATCGATGACTTAAAAGAGATCTTTGCCCAAATACGCCATTACAACATGCGTCTGAACCCAGAGAAATGTGCCTTCGCTGTTCAAGGTGGTAAATTTTTAGGGTTCTTATTAACAAGCAGAGGCATTGAAGCGAACCCTGACAAATGCCGAGCAGTTGTGGAGATGACAAGCCCAAAAACAATAAAAGAAGTTCAACGCCTCACAGAAAGACTTGTGGCTTTATCCAGATTTGTCCCATACTCCCATGCCTAGCTACTAAATCTATTCCATTTTTTTAAACGATAAAGAAGAAAAACAAATTTCAATGGAACGACGATTGTGAGAGAGCTTTCAATACATTAAAAACAACTCTCTCACAACCGCCGACTTTGCAAAAGCCCTTACAGAGGAAAGATTTATTCTTGTATTTATCAGTTACTGATTGGGAGATAAGCTCTGCTCTTGTTACAGAAAGGGACAAAACTCAACAGCCAATATATTTCGTCAGCAAAACTCTACAACATGCCGAACTCAACTATCCGAGAATAGAAAAGCTAGCTTTGGCATTAATATTTTCAGCTAGAAGACTCCGACCTTATTTCCAGAGTCATGTCATCTATGTCAGGACCGATCACCCATTACGCCAAGTGCTACATAAACTAGAAATCACAGGCAAACTTATTAAATGGTCAATAGAATTGTCGGAGTTCAACATCAGGTTCCAATCAAGAGGACCGATTAAGTCACAATTCCTGGCCGATTTTATTTCAGAACTTACAATACCTTCAGAGGACGACCATACAAAAGAGTGGACCTTATACGTCGACGGCTCATCAAACAATGAGGGCTGCGGTGCCGGAATCCGTCTGGAAGCTGACGATGGCTTTATTCTCGAACATTCCTTACACCTGTCTTTCAAAGCTAGTAACAATCAATCGGAATACGAAGCCCTCGTTGCAGGACTCCGACTTTGTTTAGATCTCCACATCTCCACTATAAAGGTATACTGCGACTCCCTATTGGTAGTACAACAGGTAAACGACCTTTTTCAAGTAAGGGATCCTCTCCTCTCTAAATACTTACTGCTAGAAAAAGATTTGACTTCAAAATTTTTAAAATTTGAAATACAACACATACCACGAGAACAAAATCAAAGGGCCGACATATTATCTAAACTCGGCAGCACACAATCTGATTTATCCACATTGCATCAATCCACTATTACCTCTCCAAGTGTTAGCCTAACAGATGTGTTAAGTGATACACAGGAACAGGATTGGCAAGACGACTACATACAATATCTGAAAATAGGTCATGTACCAGATAAGGTCGACAACGCAAAACGGTTCCGGAGACAAGCATCTTTTTTCACCTTACTCAATGGGACTTTATACCGCCGAGGATATACTCGCCCATTGCTAAAATGCCTTATCAAAGATGAAGCTGATCTAGCCTTGTCTGAAGCACATGAAGAAATTTGCGAAACACATACGGGAGCTCGGAGTTTAGCCTCAAAAATCCTCTGTGCCGATTTCTTTTGGCCGACCTTACAACAAGATAGCAAGAATAAGGTTCAAACTTGTGAAAATTGCCAGAAACACGCACCACTCATACACATCCCTACCGAGCACCTGCATTATTCCAACATAAGTTGGCCCTTCCATCAATGGGGGCTGGATATCCTCGGTCCGTTTCCAACGGCACCGGGACAGGTAAAATTTTTAATCGTTGCAATTGATTATTTCTCAAAGTGGGTTGAAGCCCAACCTTTTGCCAGAATCACATCGCAACAAATGATTTTTTTCACTTGAAAAAATATTATTTGCCGCTTTGGCATTCCTCACCATATCATCACTGACAATGGTCGCCAGTTTACCGACCACAAATTTCAGTCCTTTTTGCAGAACCTTAAGGTCAAGCAACATTTTGCCTCCATTGAACATCCTCAGACAAACGGATTAGCAGAGGCTGCAAATAAGGTCATACTGCATGCATTAAAGAAAAAGTTAGATGATGCCAAAGGACTTTGGGCCGAACTAATACCTGAAATCCTTTGGGGATACAATACAACACCACAATCGTCAACAAAAGAGACACCATTTCGACTAGTGTATGGCTCTGAAGCTATGATACCTCTAGAGATCTCGCAAAGCTCCGTCAGAACTCAGCTCGGTAACCAAGATGAAGCTCCGCGAGCCGAGCTAGATCTCATTAAAGAAATAAGGGAAACAGCAACACTTCGACAACGTGTGGCTCAACAAACAATTGCTCGACGACATAATAAATCGGTAAGAAACCGATCATTTCAAATAGGCGAGCTAGTGCTTCGAAAGACAGAAACGGCATGGAGACCTCCATCCCATGGAAAACTCGCAGCGAACTGGGACGGCCCGTACCAAGTTAAAGAAGTCCTCGGCAACGGAGCCTACAAACTAGAATCAATGAATGGTACAACACTACCTAATACCTGGAATATTTCCTCTCTAAAGAAGTTTTACAGTTAAAAATCAGGAACAGGCTTGTACTCTTTTTCCTACTACCAAGATTTTTTCCAAAAGGTTTTACTTGGAGAGGTTTTACTTGGAGAGATTTTAACGAGGCTAGCCTACTTGAGCCTTTGAATCCAAAAGGTCATCAATGTTACTGTATATGAACAATAAATTTTTCTTCCATTCTTTTTAACTCAAGTGTATACCAACTCTATCCCTCAATCATTCTGATATTTGCTCTTACAATTAAACTCATGCATCCAACTTTATCCATGGTCGAACCTCAAAACATGAATATCTTCGTCCAAATTACAATCCGAAGATTCTCGGCAGAAAGACTATGCAAACATAAAATGGAATATTCTGAACAGAAGTTCCAATCAATTATGCAAACGCTTTTTTCAAAAGCAAACCAAAATCAATTCATATAGCAAAAGTCAAAAAACACCATCAGCAAGCTACAAACTACAAAGTAGCAACTATAACTATTGTATTATCGATTACATCATCGAGGACAAAATATTCAAAACATAAAAGTTCTAAAAATAGAACAACATCCTACACATTCTCTGCTTCATCTTCGGCAACGCCATCATCCTCAACCATCTTCCCATCCCGGACAATCTTCCCAGGATCCATCTCAGAAAGATCAGCTTCTGGTGCGAAGAACTTCGCCTATAAAGACGCCCTTTCAAACCCCTCAACAAATGAATCCAAAATTTCATCACTCTTCTTCTTTTCCATTTCTTTAAGCTGAGCAGTTACCTCAATCAGCCGAGCTTCCATGCTCGCCAAATTAGCTTCCTTCTTCTTCAAATCCTCAACATTATTAGCATAATTTTCTTTGGTCTCCTTCAACTGTTTCTCAGTTTCAGTCAACTTACTCTGAAGTTCAGAAACAACACCTTTGCACTTACCCAATTCTTCTTTCAACAACAAAACCTCATTTCTATCCACCACCACCTTCTTATGCCTCAGCTCCTGGCTACGCCCTAAGCTGGCTAACCTCAAACCAACAACCTACAAACCATGACAACAAGAAGATCAATATATCAACATCCTACTAACAAAAATGGAATCACCATGGACATAAAAGCGGACCTTACCTGCATATACTGCCCAATAGCCATTTCACCGATCTCATTCGCCAAAGACACATCAGCTTGAGACTGACAATACTCATCCGCCACAGCCATGTAGGGATACTCCTTCCCCCACAAAGACAAACCTTCGCTCTGCTCAGATATCTCATGCAGTTTCTTCTGATTCACCACAAAGGCATGAAGCTCTTCTAAAGAGACTCCCTGCTCCTTCTCACTAGAATCATCAGATAAATCTACCACGCCCCGACTTTCTCTTCTTCACAGTCACTTTCCTACGCCCCTGGCGGGGCTGACTAACTTCTCCGGCCGCTCCCCCTTTTTCACGATTCGACGACGACACTTCCTTTTCCAGATTTTTACTTTTAAAACGTGACCTAAGGGAAGCAGCTAAAACTCCAGGGTATTTACCACCTGCAAAACAAGTACAGCATCTGTCAGAAACTCATACGAAGTTAGTATGCACTAAAAGAAAACCCCAAACTCACCCAAGTACTCTATGACAGCATCTTTATCCTCTTCTCACTTGAGTAACTCATACATAGATATCAACTCCTTACGATCAATACCCTCAACCAAAAACTCAATCAAACACCTATTTCTCGGCCATATAACCTCCGGCCCGAGTATATTTTGCGGTTCTGAGCACCACCACAAGGGAAACCTCTCTGCCAGATTCTCATCAACATAAAAGGAAAAATCTTTCTCTAAGTTCCTAACCTTAAGGTACATTTCCTTAAAATCCTTAAAAGAGGATTTATATAACTTGAATATTTCAAACCCAGGCGTGCTATTGAAATTTATCCAACCCCCTTTCCACACCCCTTCCGCTTGAAATAAAGAAAAGAATAGATCCATTGATGGCGTTTCCTCGAGATATTCCATCAGAATCTCAAAGGAACGTA
This sequence comes from Arachis ipaensis, assembly GCF_059453495.1. NCBI lineage: Eukaryota > Viridiplantae > Streptophyta > Magnoliopsida > Fabales > Fabaceae > Arachis > Arachis ipaensis. The sequence goes on from NC_142438.1 coordinate 133,697,876, forward strand.
AGAACGCCCAGCCATTAGGATGAAGTTGAGATGCAGCACAGTTTAACTGTTTCAAAACCTGACACTCAAACTCCATAAATGGCAATTTAACCCTCAATTCCTCTAAAACGCAGCTGTGCATGTAAAAGAATTCGAAACCCTGGCCCCGGTGATACACCCTATCATCATCACTACATGGCAACAACTCAACCTGAACCCCAGAACCGGCCCTAACAACTTTTCCTGCATTCACCTCCTTCACAGCAGCCTCATCATGAAATAAGGAGATTCGGGACTTCACATCCTCACTAACCCAGTCGTAAGACCAGTCAATCTCACCCTTTTTCTCCTTTTTAAACCCCATTAAGAAACAATAGCAAACAAACAAGAATAGAAGAAGAACAAAGTAGTAATAAGAAGGAAAAAGAAAAAGCATACATACCTCTCTTACTCATTCTGTTACCAAAGAAGATAAAACCAAACACCAATAGATACCAAGAGTATAACTTCAGATAGTAACCAGTAAAGCCAGTTAACCACAAAAAACGCTTCGAATAATAAAACTGCTACCACATCAAACGACGCAGCCACTTTGGAAAGGCAACAAGACTTTAATGCGTTCATCAATGTTTCTCTCTCCTCAGCAAAACAAGGACACAAACCCCCACATCATAATAATAATAATTTTTTAATGAAGTATGTTGAACTGGGGGCTCACCCAGTAACCTGCCCAACCAAATTATAACTCATCAAGAAGCTCAACCTGCTTCTTTAAAAACTCTCCTCAGGCTAAACTTGGGGCTGTGATATGGCAGCTATCAATACGAGTTATAACTCGGTATCGCCCGTTATAATTCGGCATTCATGACCTATAAATCAAACAACTAACATTCCTGTCTTAGCCGAGCATTACCCGTTATAGCTCGGCACTTATGAGCAATAACTCGGTCAGGTTAATGTTCCTATCATAACCGACGTTCAAACGGCACAACAATCGCTTACGTTACTCATCATACCAAAGCCGACGTTAATGCCAAAAGCGTAACGGACGAGAAACCCACCATATAAAGCAAGGTAAAGTATTTTCTTCACTAAGTTCGAATAATACAAAATACTGACCTAAGTTTCGGAGTGCCTTTGCAAGGACACTCCCCCCCCCCCTCTCTCATTTGCTCGTGCTCTTACGTCACATTGAGAAGAAAGCTCGGATTCAAGGATTGGACGTTCAGCCACCGAGGTGATAGCTCGGTAATCATCCATCGTTAGGGGCCGAGCTATTTCGCAAGCAAGAACAGTTCATAAAAAGACTTAAATGTGTAGTATTATTCATAATAAATATAACACAACATAACCAACATAATTTAATTTAAATATAAAATTTTATGATTTATTCATTAAAAAACACAATATAAAGTTAAAATATAACATAAAAATTAATTTATATCATTCCAAAGACAAACTATTTTAAACATATAAGATTATTCATGTATTGTGTATCACATTTTTAAGATAATATTGTCAACATTTCATAACAACAAAATCAATAATAACTAAAAATTTTAATTTTAGATTCTTTTTATAAATAAAATTCATGATTATATTATAACTTCATGTCATGAGATTTAGCTGGTCTCTATAGAGTTAATACTTAAAATGGCCTCTGAAATTTGATCTCCGACTCAATTTAGTTCCTAAAATTTCAATTGACTCTAATTGTACCCTGAAATTTTGACTCGTGCTTCAATTTGACTCTTCCATAGTTTTCCGTCACCAGAAAGCTGATCTGGCAATTTTGGTTGACACCTGGCAGCAAAACAGTTAGATGACGTGGAAAAATGTTTGAAGGCGTCAATTTAACCGTTAAAAATTTCAAATAAAACCTAACAGCCCCAATTTTTTCAAATCGCAAGAGTCTCTCGAAGAGTTGAGAAGGATGTTGGGGAGCAGCACCCAAGGCTCAGGTAGCTCTATTAAAGCTCCTTCGCATGGTGGCTGGGTGAAGAACGCGCACCGTGACAGAGGTGGGAAGGTTCCCTATTGGTGCGGTTGTGGGTTTTGCATCCTATTTTTCGATGGTTTGGGACAGATTCTAATCACCATTTTATGGATGCCCTAACATTAATGTGAGTTGGTTGAATTGTTGCAACTTGATTGTGTGTCTCATTTCTCAAATTCTTCTTGGTTTTGTAGTTGCTCTTCCTCTCAATTTTTTTTAGGTTTTTGGTGTTGTAGACTGCCGGTAAGAGATGGTGCGGATTTTTTAAATGGGTAGATGGTAAAGAAGAAGAGGCCATAGTTGGGAGAAATGAAACTTCAGTTAGTGAAGATCATTGAAAAATTTATCTCTGATAGAAAATTAGTGCAGTTAAAGATGAAATTAGAATCTTAAAAATGTGGAATATTATGTTGTCTTTGTTTGTCATTATTTTTGGATTTGGGATTGTAGCTTCTGGATTAAGTGGAATGAAATATATGTAAATGTGATATGAATTATGTGAATGAAATATTGGTATGTATTTGATTGTTTTTTTTTCATAGACCTGAAAGTTGATGACAAAATAGAAATGGAGTTTTATGTTCTCTTGGGTAATGATGTGTACTGTGAAAGTTGAATAAAATTGAAATTATATGAAAGAGGTATAAAGTTTTACAAAATAAGTTATAAAAAAACAAAGATAGCCATTCATGTAGGAACACATAGTAATTAATCATTGTCATCAATGATAAGTAGCATTAACAAAAGCAGTATCTATAACACAACACAATACCCTACATAACAGAATTTCAGAATATCCTTAACCAAAATAGATTACCCTACATGACAGAGTCTCAAAATATCAAAAGAGCATAGTTTGATCAAATGCACTTTACAAAAAATATGTCCTACACAACATCCAGTCAACATTGTAAATTGTATTCTATTTTGTTGTTGGTGGTTTGAAGCCTGGAGTGGGGACGAATTTCATAAATTCTGTCAAGCGTGCAGCTGTCCCAGAGCCCATTTGTTAGTATTCTTTGTTTGTCCCACCACTTTTTCTTTTAGTCTAGCAGATGACCTGGTTGTAGTAGAGGTTGATTTGAATGAAGTGGCTTTAGATTTGGGTGCTGAGTTGGGAGTTGGATTGGGCTTGGGTGCTGGTTTAGGTGTTGAATTGAGTTTGGATCCGGACTTGGGTGTGGACTTAGTTCTATTTGAGGTGGATTTTGGTTTAGGAACTGGTTTAGATGTGGTATTGGGCTTAGGAGCTGGTTTGGGTGTGGACTTGGATTTAGGTGCTACTTTGGGTGTGGGCTTAGGTATCTCCTTAGATGCTAGTTTGGGCTTAGTTATCTCTTTAGGTATGGACTTAGGTGCTGGTTTTGGTTGGGATGTCTCCTTTAATTGGGGGTTGGGTGATTTGGGTGCTGTATTGGAAGGGCCTTCAGCTGTGGAGTCAATGGGTAAATGGGTGATTTCGGTGCTGTATTGGAAGAGCCTTCAGGTGTTGTAGGATTGGTTTCTTCAGAAGGAATGGTTGGCGTATAATTTTTTGGGCTAGGTGTGGTCCCTTTGATATCTTTGTCTACACCAGTGTGATCGGGTGTTAACGTTATCAATTCAGGTGGTTCATCTACCATGGGTTGGGAAACTTCATGCTCATAGTATATGTGCACTCTTTCATCATTATTCTTTGCATAGAAACACATCTCTACCAGCTCCTTGTCATGACTTAGTGTTCACAGTCCACTCTTCATAGGTCTACCAGGAACAAGCCACCAACACTCAATCATGTTAATATAACCTAGGACCTTGTAGTGATCTCTCAGTGAAAATACGTCTAGTACATCCTCATCCAACCCAGACAACTCATCAGTATAACCATTGTCATAAACCAAACTACCATTTGGTTTCGAGACAAAACTACCTCCATGATGATACACAATGGTTATACTTTCATCTATCTATAAATAAGATTAAAAAAGATACAATAGTTAAAAATAACACTTACTTTAATATATTAAAAACAGTAATTTAGATTACAGACAATTCAATTGGAGCTTAATTAGTTATAATATATTGAATAAGTTAATCATAACCAAATATCACTGTCTACAAGGAATAGAATAATAGAATGGGCATCAAATATCTATGAGGTGAAAATTTAAGCCTCTGGTTTGTACTGATATGCGATCAAAATTCAAAATAAATTTAGTGTTAGTTGAATTATGTAAAATTATAGAGACAAATTTAGAGTACAAACAAAAAGTAAACAATAGAATTCAAAAACAAGTCCCACATGTATTTTCATAGATCAATGCAATTTCTCAAAGATATACAAAAGTTGTTCAGTTGTTCTATACCACATCTCATAAATTTTACCGCATAGATTATTGTATCTATTATATTTAAAATGATTAAAAGGTAACAAGAACATATTGAATGACATACAACATGACTCTACCATTAAAATTACATAGTTTTCCAATGAAAAATCAATTAAAAAGAACAAATAAACAAACTAACCAGAATCGCGCAGCTAGAATGTCAAATTAAAAGCTAATATTTTGCAACAAATAATAGAATCAATTCTCAATTAAAATGGGATATGAAGGAGTAAGATTGTCATTTTAAAATGAAATATGAAGAATTCATGACTGCGTTACAAAAAATTATAGGATTCAGTTGATCACAACCACATACATACAAAAAAATTAAACCCTAGCATATAAGAACTCTACTATCATCAACAACCGTAATCAACCAAAGTCCCCCAAATTTGTCCCCCAAATTTTCACTGATGAAATAGAGCGAAAAAAATGAAGACAAACCTCATGCAACATTTTGCAAAAAATAGAACATCGTATGTTAATAGAAACGATTTTGTTACTAACCTGTTTTCGAAGAGATGGTGATTTCCAGGCAATTAGTCTTCACAATAGGGGCAAAACAAGTAAGAAAAGTTTCAAGCTTTAGTTACAGCGACACCCATGGTTCTTCTCTGAAGGTACGTATACGAGGGGAGGAGAAGGAAGAAGGAGGGTCAGTTGGGGGTTTCATTTTTAAGTAGTTAACGTTTGGATTTTGGTATTAACCCCTTTCTCATGTCAAACGACGTCGTTTCTAAATAATTTGGGCGCCAAGAGTTAAACGATGTCATTTTGATAGTGTCAGGTGTCAACCAAATTTGCCAGGTTAGCTCTCCGGTAATGGAAAACGACAGAAGGGCCAAATTGAGGCGCGGGTCAAAATTTCAGGATAAAATTAGAGTCAATTGAAATCTTAAGGGCTAAATTGAGTCAGAATCAAATTTCAGGGGTCATTTTGAATATTAACTCGGTCTCTATATGATAGGATTTCTTTTTTCTCTGTTCCATTCCTATTTATTTGTGAGACAGGCTTTTATTCCTTGAGAATTTGATGGGTCTCTCACCAAGAGTAATAATTCCTACAATTATTTTTGCTGATTTCTAAATAGGGGTGTTTATCGTGACTCGATATTTATATTTTTTAAAGAGTAAATTACCAATTATGTCCCCGAATTTATAAAACGCTGACATAAATACCCCTAATATTTGTTAACGACAATCATACCCTTGAAAAATTTAAAAACAGAATAAATCTGCCCAACTGTGAGGAGAACCCTTCTTCGTTAAACGGAGCTTGGTGATGTGGCAAACGGAAGTCCAACGTGGCATCCGTATTAGGCTCTCAATCCCGTTTTGTCCATGTATCCCCAATTCAACAAACCCTAATTGCCCAATTCAGATGAAATGACGAAATTAACCCTAAGTGAAACACCATATTTAACAAAGACTATGTTGGACGCGCGAAACTGAAGAGTTTGTGGGTGGTCGTCTCTGTTTCTCTTCGTCTGTTGTCGCTTTATATTCGTTTCTTGGATTTGGCAACGTCACATGCAGTATCACATTTGGCGTTGATACGGAGTGAAGAAGTTGCTGTCGATCAACCAAGGTTTTGGTAAGCATCTTATGTTTGCATTGTTGTTATTATCAGTCGTTTGGGGTTTGCAATGGAGGTATGATGATGGTGTTTTCATGTGTTGTGTTAGCTGATTATGACTTTTTTGATGATTTTTGTCAGATGGCTACGCACATCACATTTGTTTATCACCATCGGGGTTGGTTAAAGAAGGATGCAGATGGTGTGCTGAAGTATAATGGTGGTTTAGTGAGTATCATCGAGAGGGTGCATGTTGATACTTGTAATCTATTCCTTGTTGAAGGCTTGTTTCTAGATTTAGGTTATACTAGGTTTAATGAAGTTTATTGGTTGGAGCCAGGGATGGATTTAGCTAACGGGTTACGGGTGCTCAGAAGGGATGCCGATGTGGTTAAGATGTGTGATGCTGCACTGAGGAATGAAAACAGGGTCCACTTGTATTTTGAGCATCCAGTTGATGCAGATCCAGAGTATGTTGATGAGGCTGAGGTTTTGGCTAACGAAGATGTTGACATGCCTCCTTTAGAAGACCAGCAAAATCATGACCAGGAACCCCAACAAAATGAAGAGGAGGAAGGATATGAACATACAGAAGTAGAGAGAGTTCCTTTATTAAATGAAGCAAATGAACAAGACGATCCCCCACAGCACGAGGAGCAACAACAAGAAGAGGATGAACCAACGTTGAACAACGGGGGGTATGATAAAGCATTGCCAGAGGAGGCTGGTACTGAAAACCTTTCTAATCAAACTGAGGCTGGAACAATTGAAAATGAGGCCCCCAATTTAGGAGACAATCAGCAGACACATGTTGAAGACCATGAGAGGCTATCTAATCTTGAAGAAGTTGATGGCAGGGGAAGAAAACGCAGGAAGAAACATGCGAGGCCCCCACCATCTGGTAGAGATCAACCTGCACCACAAAACAATAGTGATGCACATGCTGGTTAGTATATGAATTGTAGATCAACCTCATCTGTTGATGCTTTGAATGATGTTGTCTTCGTAGGTGGGACATAATTCCAGGACATGTCCTAATAAGAAGACTCATGTTGCAGCTGAGGAAGATGAAGATGCACAACAAGCACCTGAAGCAGGTCAGCCGGCAACAGGAGGAATTGTGCCACCCAGGGGCTTACAAGACATGTCAGACTCAGAGCAGGAGATGTTTTGGGAAGAAACCATGGATGCAGTTGAAGAGGAGCTAACCCAAGGCCACCCACAGTCTGAAGCTGATGAAGAGGTAGCTCATTTCTCAATAATTGTTGTTTACAGTAAATTCACATGTACTAATTAGACTTAATTTCTTGTAGGCCAACATGAACACATCCGGGGCAACAACTCATGGTGAAGGAGGGAGAGCTGCTAGATCCAACCCTGCAAGGAGAGCACCAAGATCTAAAACTCCCTCCAATGCTGCTGCGGCTGTTGCTGCATCTACTAGCAAGGAAAGATCCAGGGTAAAGATGCCTATTAGGAGACACCCCTTATCCCAACCAAGTATGAGGCCCACATCTACAGCTCCAACAGCCCAACCCAATGTTAGGCCCATAGCTCCAGGCCCACCAGCCACTCCAAGGCCCAACCCACCATTTAGGCCCTCATGGATAAGGCCCGTTGCACCTTCTACAAATGCTGCTGCTGGTTCAAGAGTTTCAGACTCCACAAGGACTCCACTTGTGTCAAATGAAACCATGAATGGTGCATCTAAAGCAACCACTTCTAGGTTCTCAAAGTTCATGCCAAATCAGTCAACTTGAGGGAAACTTTGGTGCATAATTAGTTGATCTTTTGGGTTATAAGTTGATATTTAGTTGCAGTGGTTTATGTAGTTTTTGGGTTGTATGTTGATATTTAGTATGGTTGGTTATTTCCTTTTGTTGGACAATTTGAGTATTTTGATATCTGGTATTAAGACTGATTAGCCAGTATCTAGTATTTTGGATGGAACAATTAGTTCTAATGCTTAATGTTATGCAGACCAATTACTTAATCTTGTGCCTTTACCAATTTTTATTTCTTAGGTCTATTTGAAATTAGTTAACATATCTCAGTTACCTTTTTAGTTAGATTCACTTCACTCAATTCATGCTTCTATTAGTGATGCAATTGAATTCAAGACACAGATCCAATTGCTCAACAAGTGACTAAATAGCCACAACAATGTCAACATAACTTCTAAGCAACAATAACAATTAACATTCATTAATAAACCCTGTCCTACAGTCATCCCTTGTTCTATCTAACCAAACAAATCAAACTCATACATAAACTCAGTACAACTCCACCCAGAATGAAACACACAAGCAATTCAACTCTCTTCATCTGCTCTATCAACATCTTTCCATCTATGTGTGTCGTCTCAGTCTCAATACTGGTAAACCTCCCTTTCAAGACTCCACATGTATTGCATACTACTGTGTCATTATTGGAGGATTCTTTCACCCCAGCAGATTCCTCAATAGATTCATCCATCCACTGAAAATAACGGCACCCAGTGTTCTTCGTCTGCCCAACACAAATACAGTTCATCAAGCTCGATTCTCAACCGGAGGGGGGGGGACAAATGAAGCAGAAAAATCATACATACCTTCCACAGAGGACACCTGAAAAACCATCTTTCTGGGTTTCTCCTCGTCTTCGACTTCAAGGCCACCACCTGAAGACGGCAGAAGCATGTCCCATCATATGGCTTGCTCACATGTTCTTCGAGCCCTTCAGAGCTACAATTTTCCATACACTGTATCCTTCGGTTACAATTTGACATGACTCTGCTTCCACTATGCATGGCTCTGGTTAGGGTTTTGCTTGCTGCTCAAATTGGGGAAAACGTTCCTACCTAACACTATATAAGGGAGAGAAGGGATTGAGAGCCTAATACGGATGCCACGTTGGACTTCCGTTTGCCACATCACCAAGCTCCGTTTAACGGAGAAGGGTTCTCCTCACAGTTGGGCAGATTTGTTCCGTTTTTAAATTTTTCAAGGATATGATTGTCGTTAACAAATATTAGAGATATTTATGTCAGCGTTTTACAAATTCGGGAGCATAATTGGTAATTTACTCTTTTTTTAAAAAAATTATATGTATTAAAATTAAAAATTTATATTAAATCTTCGTGTTGAAATTATTTATTTAATATAAGTATTATATAATATCTATTTTTGAATTTCACCTTTACTTTTCAATCTTATTATATTTTGCTATATATAATATGTAAGCTTATAATTAAATATTATAATTTTGGTCGAAATTTAAAAAAAATAGACAGGCAAAAATAGGATAAGACTTCAGTCTAATTAAAGTCAGCCTGATTAGACTCATATCTACCACCTAATTAAAATTTAAAAGAAACAAATAAATATTTGCTCGTTTGATAAATAATAAAAATAATTAAAAAAGAGCCCCATATATTATTGAGAAAAAACGCAAAACAGCTTTTGACAATTACCTTAAAAGATAACGAAATTTTTTACCAAAAAAAATTCTAACCCGACCCCTGACAATTATCTCGAAAAAATAACGAGGTTCCTGTGCCAAAAAAAAGTTAATGTTATTTTTTTTTATAGGGACTAATCAGTCTAAAAAAAATCAGGGACCGAATTTGATATTTTTTTTTTTCTTGAAGACCTCGTTGTCCTTTCGAGATAATTGTTAGGGGTCGGATAGGTATTCACTCTATTATTTCAAAAAGTTATGCTAATTAACTATGACCATATGGCACTTTGGCACCTTTATTATTAGAATATTGCCGATTTGCCTATGAGTGTGCTCGATCGGTCATGAAAGGAAGTGACCTAAAACACTAGGTAGTACATTGCACTAAATAAAAGAACCAACAAACTTGTTTTAATTTCACGCATTACGACATTAAGAATTAGGTCATGGAAGATCAATTTATACTTGGCCTTCCCATGGTACATAGCAGATATTATTGGAGAATTCATGAGAAAATTGAAACCGGATCTATGAAATATTTATACACCTTTTATATGTCTGTCCAAAGTTTAAAGCATGATGACCAAGTATGATAACCGTATGCACTGTTTCATAAAAAGTACAATAAAAACTAATAAATTAGTTCTATCTTTAATTTTACAAAGACAACTTACTAGCGAAATCTCTTTATTTTATTAACATTTTAAGTGTGATTCTGTTTTTGCTTATTATAAATATGCTTATTGCCTAAGATCATAATCATCCTCTCTATTATTGCTACAATAAGTAAAAATGTTGAGGTTCTGGTTTTGCACATTCTTGATCTTATGCTTAGTTTTAATTTCCGAGCCTCGGTCTCTGACTTCTTCTTCATCGTCCTCTGAAAGCCATAATCACTCTGGTGCATTGGATGCTTTCGTAGTGATTTCAAGGCTAAAAGTAATGGAGAATGTTCAACATAGGGTGAAGCGTCTGAGTCCAATGGGCCCCGATCCCAGGCACCATTAGTGATGAATGCATGCTGCAATCCTCTCTTATTTTGATATCAATCAATAATCAATAGAATATTATTACCATGCATTCATATGCACAATGCATGGTTGTCGTTGTTAACTATAAATGTGCATAATCAATAAGTATTAAGTAACAAGCAAGTTCTTTTTCGTTTTTCCCCCTTTTTTTCAAAATAAAAATACAGTATCTGCATAAATTTGCTTTCAAGTCCAAAAGAAATATACTTATATAAGGAATTGATAAGACTAATAAGGGGAGAAAGCAGTAGAGAGGGTTTCAAAGTACGACGATAACAGAAGAATCCCGCTAGAAAGCCGACGGAGTATTTGTACAATGTGTACAATGAACTATTTATTTGATCCAATATGAGTTAAAAAATGAACATTCAGGTAAAATATTACTAATTTCTCAAACATAATATATTCATACTATCCAAAATAACCATCCGAATACTAAGGATAATAAACATCTGATATCCTACTGAATTAAATATCCTTAAACTTCCATTATACACATTGTACAGGTATTCTATTGGCTCCCTATACTTCCTCGTAACAGAAAGGGAGAAAATACCCAATCGAAAGCAACAATGCGCATAACAACTTGGAGGAAAATGGGAGAACAATTTAATTGAGCAGAGCCGAAACATGGGGGTGTGTGAGATCTTCTTTCTGAATATTCTCTCTTATCCTCTGATTGAATTCTTCTTCTGTTCCTAATTCTTGAATGTATGTATCTTGAATCTGCAGGTGGAGCAACCACTTTCATACTTACAATTCTTTATACTGATGGAGATATTCATCCTTCATTCTTTTGTTGATTGACTGTTTATTCAATCCATACCAATTTTAAAGTTAGACCCGACGACATATTTTTTTAAATCTGATTCAATCAATATTCGTAAGACTTTAATCAAGTTATTAACATGAACTTATAGACACTCCTAAGGACAACTAATAAAAAGAGGTGAATTCTATGGTATTTTTTATCCTGTTGTCTAAATTTTTTAACTTATTTTTAAAAATAAAAAATAAAATATTTAAAATTTATTAAATATTATGTATTTATTTTTTTAATAAGTTAAGCACAATATAGTAAGCACCATAACATTCACCTAAAAAAATCCATGAGAAATGTTTACAAGATTAACAAGTTTGGCTTACCCTTTCGTCACCTTAACAATGCAAAAGAATGACAATGCACTGTTTGATGTGTTCATTTAGTAAATAATATTCATACTTTGATCAAACTGATTTTGATTTACTCCAAACCACAAAATAAACATGCTAAGTTAGGTGCGCATCTATCTATGAGTGTATGGGTTGTGAGCAAGTGTGGCTAACCACTTGTCTTCATTTCATACCAAATATATATATATATCCATTTCATTCTGCCTTATCCATTAGCAGGGTTATTAGAATCCCTTTTTTACTTTAGTGGGCCTTTTTTTAACAAGTTTTTGTTTAAGTCATTATTGGAAATCTTTTATGGTAATATAAGATCTCTGTTTTAAGTTTTAAAATTTCAAGAAAAAATTTATTCTTATAGCATGAAAGTTTTATTCCTACCTCAAAAGAGTAGAATTTTGCATATAAAATTATTAATATTATATTTTTTATTATTATATTTTCTAAAAAAATATATTAAAAAACAAATATTTTATAATTTATGTATAAAAATGTGAGAAAGCAATAGCCAAAACATCTATATTAGGTGTAACAAAATATTAGCTATCAAATCAACCACTCATATAAAATATATATTAAAATATAAAATATATATTAAAAATAAATTAAATAATATATATATTTATATATAAATGATGACTGGTTTAAAAATTAATTTTTATATATGTATAATATTTTTGTTATCTAAAATATATAACCCTAAACAGAAATTTTTTTTTATCAACTATACTAAATATATATATAAATTAGCTACTATATTTTATTATAGTATACAAAATCTAAAATAATCCACATCAAAAATCAACCTTATGGTATAATCAAACACATTCTAAAATTATATTACAAACTCTATTTATAATCAAACGTAATAGCCAAACTTAAATATTGAATTATCGAATGAATGAGAGAAGAGATTATTAAAGGGTGGAGGTGCTGGGCCGCAGTAACAGTAGTTGAATGGGTTGGGCGCAGCACGTATAGTTGATTTGGATTATTAATGTAGAAAAGGTGTATAGGCATCAATTTTATTAAAATTTGATTAAAATCAATTTTATTAAAATTTGATCAGTATTTAATCAGTAAAAAAATTAGATGTAATTTTAAATTATTAAAAATATTAATAATGATTAATTAATGATTATAAATTACAAAATCTATTAACTTTTAGTACTTCTCATTAATGTATATGTATAAAAATATGATGGCTGATTTTGATGTATATTTAATATTTTTTTTATAATATATAATTTACGAAAAATCTTAGGATAATTGGGCAGTGCAGATGATTAGGTGAGCAAAAAGGATAACTACCAAATCACTTTGCGTCATCAGTAATCACTATGTAGATTGAGGTAAATAACACTACTAGTGGATAGAACTATAGAAGTGCCTGTAACAAGGCACACGTAACATAAAAATAAAATGAAATGTACTCGATTTGATGTTTATATATTAAGCTAAGCTGTTTGCATATTAGAATGTTTGAATCAATCTTATTCCGTTGGGCCTGGAAAGTGATATTTACACATCAACCACAAAGTCCAATTGGTCGATCATTACATCAGATAGAGAGAGAGAGAGAGAGAGGCTTATTAGCTTCTTTTTGTTTTGCGAATTCTTGTTGGGGCGGCACAGACACATCATCAGATCCAGACATTATTCTTTCAATTCTAATCAATCATATATCGTGTCATCGGATACACTCAACCGCACTAGCTGCGTGCTATAAATACGGTGCTGACTGCTTCATATATATGTATATATATCGTTGCATTGGATACATATATAGATATAGATCGATGAGGATGAGCGTGTTGATGAGGAGAATAATTGTGGTTTGCAATTTGTGTTGTGTGTTGTTGGTTCTAATGATGAGTGTACGGTGTGAGGCACGGCCTCTGATACGACGTCGTGTAATCATTGGAGAAGCTGGACAGTCACAGTATCATGACAACCTCCGATTGAGCCCTGGGGGACCCGATCCCCATCATCATTAGCACTCATCATTCTTAAACTTTCATGTATTTTACTTCAAACTTTCCACTTTATATGTACCATCATTTCGCTCAGCAATAACATTTAATTACGTGAAAGATGTGATTTGTAGTCATTAAGTAGCTATTAATGATTTATTTAATGGTATAAGATTTTATCTAATAATGTGAAATTATTTATTTTTTTTGCTGGTTACATACTAGTCAAAATTTAATAAAATTACTGACTCTCTAAATTTTTCTTATGCGAAATATATATATATATATATATATAGCGAGTTTGAGCTAGCTCACAACAATAATCTAATTTCTAAATTTCTCATAATCTTTTTTTTTTAAAGTTAGGAGGATGACTCAAATTTGTAATCTCTAGATGAGTGTGATGAGACTATACTTATTAGTAAGTGCTACAGGATCTCGTACATTAGAACCCATAATTATGGTTATGCACCCGAATCCATTAGTAGGGAACATTCTTTTTTTCAAATAAAATTTCTTATTCACTAAATTTTGCCAAAAGAAAATTAAAGCACACGAAACAAATATTTAGTTAGCCGATATTAGTTTTTATGATTTTGAATTTTGGATTAAAGATTTATAATTTAGAATCTAAAATTTAAAATAATTAAAATAATTTTTAAAAAATTGGTCGATGTTTGCTAAAAAAAATTAATTATATTATTCTTATCAAAATGATACGTTGTTATTCATCCTTGATTAATGTGTATATATATAATTTTAAAAATGTTATTTGTATATTAAAATTAGTCACTAAAATCAGCCACCAATATATTTGTGTATAAATATATGTATAGTTTAATTTATTTTCAATATGTATTTATATTCTAATATGTATTTTATACTGATAGCTAATTTTGGTGACTAATTTTAGTGTACACGTAGCATAATCTATACAATTTTACCAGCACTGATACCACAACTATTTATTTTCCTTTTTTGTTTTTTTTACATTAATTAGTTTGTGTTTTAAAGGCTTATATCTTTAGTACTTTTTTTCCTTCTAAATACTTTACAAGTAATAATTTATAATTTTACTATCTTTGCTAATAAAACAAAACGACATACCTACTAAATATTTATTATGCGATAGAGAATATTTTTCTAAAAATTGGTCGAAATTCTTTGAAAATATTTAATTGTTAGAAAAGTACTATACTATACCATGTATATAATCCAATGTGAAAAGACACAACGATTAGAATCGGTGTGACAGCACATTTTTCAGTTAGAAGTAGTAGTGATTAGTGAAGGTGATGACACAAATGGATTTCCTTGTGTGTAATGAAAGGTAAACGTGTATATATCATCATCATCAGCATGCAGCATAAGCACAGTAATGTGGATTCAGCACTGAGAACCTCGGTGCCTGATTAATTAATAGTGGAATATATATATAGTATGTGACTTGAAACTCATCTTATGCATGGGGTCGTGGTTTGAATTTCTTCTGGCTATGGATTATACATTTCAACTGATCACTCCAAAGTCAAATAGTTGTTTAATAATTTAGCACCTGATGATAGTGACTAAGCGATTAGTGTTCTTATCTGCATAAATTTTTGGTTTTGACATTAATCAACGTCAATCATGATAGAAAATATATCCTCCGATTCAATGATCAATAATTATACAAACAAAAAATTTTGAAAAACAATAAAAAATTACAAACTAACAATTTTTGAATATTTTATTTTCAATAAATTGAAATTGATCAATTAATTAAGATATTTGGATTTTTTATAAAATGTGTTGTGGTAATTTGGAGATATTTTTAGGATTAGTATTTTGAAGATTTGGAATTTTTATTTGGAGAAGATTAAATAGTTATAGATGTAATAATTAGGATCGAAGTATAGAGAAAAAATTGGATTTAATTTCACACAAAATTTGAAATTGATATTTGGTGTAAGTAAAAAAAAAAGATTATAATAAAAATGTATCAGTTGATTATGAGATGTAATTCACACTTTTTTTATAAATAAAGTGTTATTAAGTATACCAATGAGCAATAGCTCAAATGGCATATTCTTTCCATACTCAATTAAGAGGTTGCGGATTCGAATCTCATATCTTTGTTAAAAAAAAAAGGTTGCGAACAGATAACACCTATTCAAATAAATAATTGTTCCATCATACACACAAGTTGGACAACAACTCCCAAACCTAGTTCACTAATCTCCAGTTACTATCGTAATAAGACTGATTTTTGTTTTCTCTCATATATTTTTTAAAACTAATAATGAGAATGGGAATGATTTATATCTCAGATTTTTTAATTGAAATGAGAGTAAATTATATTAAGTATCAGGGGTTAAATGTTGTAAATTATATTAAGTATCAGGGGTTAAATGTTGTGTTGAACATTAATGCTTAATGGCTATTGTCAATTAATAAATGAGTATATGGGTGAAAAATATATATATTAACATTAAATGTCTACTTTTTCATAATGAATATATATGAATTATTAATTGAATAAGTCTTTATGTATAAGCTTTTTTTCATACAAGTCTTTACAAGTTATTTATATTCACGTGCTTTAAGCTATTATTGCATATTTTTCATTGCATGTTCTTCTTCTTCTTACTGCACGTTTTTTTTTCCTCTTTTTCTTCCTTCTCCTCCTCCTCTACTTCTTCTATTTTGTTATCGTCGTCACCAACACCACCACTTCCTCCTCCTCCTCCTCTTCCTCTTTCTTTTTTCATTAGAATTTCTTCTAGTTAATTTTTTCGTTAATAGTTTATGATTCTGTAGGTGAATAATATTTAATCGTTGATGGTTTGAATTGAATATAATGTAAAAGTTCTACATTAAAAAATATATTTTTCTATATTTGCAGTAAATTTAGGTGTAACACGAAGATATTTGAATGTAACATGAAGATATTTGGGTGTATTTTAAGAATTTTTGAGTATATTTTTATTCTGATAAGTTCTGCATAATTCAAAACTCTTCCTCTTCCTCTTTCTCATCTTCTACTGCTTCTTCTTTTTTTTTTTTTCATCATCATCACTATCTTCTTCTTCCTCATCTTCTTATTTTGTTTTTTTATAATTTTTCTTGGAAGAAAAAATTAAACAAAGAAGAAAAAAATACATAATGTTGTAAAATCAATAGAAAGAGAAAGAGGAAAAAAATGTAGCAACAATAACAGTAATAAGAAAACAACGATGAAAATAAAACACGCGAAGAAAAAGGAGGAGAAACGCAAAGAAAGAGGAGAAGAAGAAGGAAGAGGAGGAGGAGCGCGAAACACACTATGAAAACCGTTGAATAATCACATGTGATTTGGCCCAACTTATATGACTTAGCTTATAAACAATGATTTGTATATGTAGCACTTCTCTAATTAATTTACACCTTGTTATTTACATATAATTTTCAAAAGTTGGATTCTTTATTTGTACTAAGTGGTGGGATTTCAAATAAAAACGATTAGTATGTACGAATATATAAGACCACATACAAGATGACAAAAAAAAAAAAAGTAAACTCTTAAAAAGGAAAAAAATAAAATAAAATAAAATAAAAAATGATGACCAACTTTAGGTAATGTATTGCACGCGTAACCAGCCAACCATCTCATCTCATGCACTTGGATATATCTGATCCTCTCTTTAATTTTACGTAGAAATTTAATTTTATAACTTAATTAATCACTTATCATCAACTAACTTTTATCATATCATGCCCAGCCACGCAATAATAATTTAAAAAATCACTTCTGAAAAAAACAAAGCTTCTTTTTTGTTCCAAATGGGAAATTTTTATTTATTTTAATCAAGCTTCTATTTATAAACTCAGTGGAAACTGCATTAGCATATCAAATTTAAAATTCAGCCAAATAATTAAGAACGGATTAATTAAGGTGCATGCATATATGTGCATGATATTTTGGCCTTATATGCATCACTACTCTTTATTTGAAGGCTTTATTTCGTACTGATTTTTTGCTTTAATAATTTCCTTTTTGACATTATATCGTGAACTATATATCTGTAAACATATTAAATAACGATGTGGATGACTTGATAAGTGTATTTACTATTTATAATTTTATATAGGCCAAGATGATTCTTTGAGGTGGGTGGATCTCTGATCTATGTATCTTTCATCTCTCGTCTAAAAGGCAGAAAGCTTTTCATAGAAAGCAGCAGATAATTAATAAAAACAAAAAAAATTATTTAGTTTGCTTTTATAGTTATGTAAAACAGGTATTTGTATTGGTAATACCACTAGTGGAAAAAATATCCTTTTTTAAAAAAAAAAATAACCAACTATAACATAAACCTACTTCCACAAATTAATGCCAGTATACTAGGGGTGCACATGGGCCGGATGAAGCCTAAATAATGATCGGGTCTATTTATGAGACCCTTACCCGATTATAGACCCGATGAAATCGTGTTACTTTCTGGCCACACTTAAGCCAGGTCTAGACCGGGTGAAGCCCGGATCTTGATCAACTTTATCACGACATCACCAAAAATTAGATTCTACATCTTTTGAACCTCTAAATTTTGAAATATAATTATTCCATAACAATGCAACATTTGAGCCAACCGTGACGACATCACCAAAAATTAGATTCTACATCTTTTGAACCTCTAAATTTTGAAATATAATTATTCCATAACAATGCAACATTTGAGCCAACCGTGGGGAGCTCTCAACAACCGGGGAGAATTCAAGTGAGAGAACATAAGATGAGAAGACACCACATCCAACTCAAAACCTTAAGGTGTCAAGTTAATGGGTCTTTCATCTTATAAACTCCTCACTCTTCCTTACTTTCTTTGATGTGGGACTAACTTCAACACTCCTCACACTTGCAACACTAACAATCTCCCCCTCAAGTGTGAGCCTCCACATCAAGCACCAACTCCCCCTCTTTCTAGCTCCTCCACCACCACGAGTATTCGTCCTTTGATGTGGGACTAATTTCAACACTCCTCACACTTGCAACACTAACAGCGGGTTCGAGTTTCATATCTTTGGTAAAAAAAAAAATTAGAATCTAATAATAATAATTTAAAGTTTCGTAATAATAATTATATCAATTACACATTAAACATTCAAAGTTCAAAAGACAATTAAAACAAAGTTAACAACCAACACAAGATTAACACAATAATAATAAGTTATAGTGTCATACCAACCAATAACAACAAAATATTAAGTAACAAACAACTACACGGGTTCAACGGGCCGAAGCCGGGTGACTCGAGACTTAGCCCGAACCCGATTTAATAAATAACCGGGCCATCTATTGAAACTTCGGATCTGACTGGGCCATAACCAAGCCGGGCCAAATTAGCCCCGAAATCATCGGGTCCGGTTTGAATCTTCGGGCCGGACCGGATCTTGTGCACCCCTACAGTATACAAAAAAATTTAAAGTGTGTAACACTCTATAAAAATTAATTTATTATTAATGTAAAAAAAATAGTTTAAATTTTAAATTTAAATTATTAATATTAAATATAATAAATAAATAATTAAAATTTATTTAATTATAAAAAAGTATAGTACTTTCTACTTAATAAAAAACGATGAAGGACGAGCGGCACCAGCCAAATTTAAACAATGAAAAAAAAAAACGTAAGATTCATAAAATGAAAAACAGGGTACGATCCAATTAAGAATCAAAGGCCATTAGGCCACCATCATCACTACGACTCTACGAGGGCAGTTTGGGGGGGAAAAAAGAGAAATATTTAATATGACAGTCGGCGGATATAATATGCTAATTTTTTAAGTTATGAAAATGTTATGCTTAATTATAGAAAAATAATGTGTTTTTTTATAGATATGGAGATAATTTTGTTTTTAATTCGAATTCATAAATTAGAGGCTCAATTTTATTTTGGAAACAAAACTTAGAATCTGATTTGGAGTAACAGAGAAATCTGAACTTTAAATTTATGTGGCTAAAAATTTTCTTTAAGAGATAAGCAAATTGTTGGGTCAATTTTGTGAAAAAAAATTATAAACCACATCAATTTGTAGTATTCACATTAAAAAAATACATCAAATATTTACATTACTAAAAACACCACTTAAATCACAAGATTTGTGGTATCCACACTAAAAAAAATACATCAAATATTCACATTACTAAAAACACCACTTAAATCACAATGCTAAAAATAAAAAGTCGATATAGAATACTGATCAGACATCACTATTAATCAAATTGTCAATACAAATCTAAGAAGAATTAGCATATGTTGAAATTTTAAGATTATGAGACGATGAAAAGAGCTTAATTAAATTTGTGAGCATTGCTGTTATTAAAATTTATTATTTTTTACTATTATTTTTAATCATTAATTCAATTTTTTTAATATAATGATTTAATAATATAATTTTATTTGATATTTTTAAATATTAATAATTAACTGATGACTAAAAAGTAATAAATTCTAATAATGTTCTATCATTCTTATTTTGAAATAGAGGTCCTATTTTGTAATAGTGTAATGATACTCCATCTTTTGAAACCTTGTTTTCAGTATCAAATCAAACTCATTAACACAGAAAATTGTAATTTAATACAATTCAAGAGCAATGCAAGTATCTATCCATTATCAAAGGAAAACTTGTAACACTTCTCCACATAAGCTTAAATCATTTTACATAAACTAGCAGAAGTAGCAAAGCTTTCAACAATGGTGAACATACAATAATAACCCCAAAGAAAAGGCATATCATTCTATTACTACTGAAATGCCTTCAGAGGATCATTAGGATTGATATCAGCTATTAGAGGGAGTTCAGCTGTCATTGATTCAACACTCACGCCTTCATCTCTCAGCTTCGCCACCACTTCGTCGAAAACAACTTGATTCCCTTTTTTAGTGAGATGCAAACCGTCGCTGCATGTCAGTTATCAAAATCATGTATCCATTTCAAACTCCGGTTATTTCTCAGGCAAGGCAAATCACAGAACACAGGCAAAAAAATCTCAGTGTTTGCAGCATAAGCATATTAAAGTAGCTATGATCCAAAATGTGATATTTACATGAAACTTTCTCTGTTCTTCACTTCCTATATATGGAGCTTATTAAATTTTCAGTAGTCTTCAATTTACATCTTTGACCAAAGCATACCTTTCAAATAATTATATTCTGCACAAGTTTAAAGGTTCTATACATTGCTATAATGACTGATGACTACTCAGTCAATAGCATCATCACATTCATTAGCATGCTTAAAAAGGAATAAATGATAGCTATTTCGCTATTTTAATATTGCACATTAGTGACAAGGACCAATTCTGCTAAAAAATAGTTGAGAGATAATTTGGTTTTGATGTATGGACAATTTATAAGCATGCTCACCTTATAGCCCTATACATTTTCCTATAGAGAGTTTGACATTATGTAATACAACACCCTACATAAAACCACTCTTTGGGCTTGAAGCACAGGTAATGTGCATCGAGAATGAGAGCGGCATGGATCAAATTCCTCATAGGCAAAGGCTATACCTTAGATATTCTTTCTTCCAGTCGGGGCACTGCTGCATTTTGGTCCAGAGATCAATCACAGGGACTCCACATTCTGCAGCCACAGCAGTGCATGCTTTAGCATACTCGCCAGCAGCTTCGTTTGTCCTCTCAGGAAGACCCTGTGGGTTGTCTGTATATGGATATCTGCAAAAGATATTTTGCGAATCGTCAACTTTAAATCTCTGTCAATATCTCCAAAATTCTATAGGTGGATAGAAGGAAAGAGGGGCCAAAAAAAACCATACTGAAGACGTGCAACTTCGTCAATTGGAGGAGGCGTTATGAGTAGAACAATTGCTTTTGGCCATAGCTTCTGAAATTCAAAGAAAGATTTCACGACATCTAGATAGTAAGCAACGGTGAGAATGAAAGCAAAATCAAATTCAGAGAAAACACAAGATGAAATGGAATCTCCTCCATCATAAGGCTCATGTTACATGTAGTCCTTTCATGTTCCTATATTGAAAGCAGTTCCAAAGTTAATTTGATGTGCTCAGATGGTGATTGAGCTTGTAATTTATTATTGGTTTCATGCCAAGAGCAAATAATGACTTACAAAAAGGTTTTCTTAAAATCAGAACCCAACACTGAAAACATAATAGATATATTGGTTATGCTATATGTTACATCCCAGATAGTCCAAAAAACAAGAAGGTTAATATGGATGCATCAAATGTTATTCATAAGTATGAACTAGCACAAACTAAAATAGGGGCTGGGAAAAATAAACATTTCATCTTATTTAGAAAATTTATATGTCACAATCAACTTTGAGCCTTAGCCTTTTAAAGGGTGTTGGAAGAAAAACGCTACTAGCATCTACTTTTGTCTAATTCATTGCTTGTTAGATTATTTTTACTGATAAATTCATGTCTCATGATATCATAAATATAGTCCATTATCCATATTCCCGAACATAATTATATAAAATGAAAGTAGCCCAACATAAGCGTCAGCATTCATTAGCACAAGTCTTAATCCTTAAGGAGCCACCGCTCTTTCCACACCTAAAGTGACTTTTGGTCTCTTCCAAAATCTTATCTTGCTTCACTCCCAGAAAGGCAACAAGCAAGTATTGAAATCTTTGGTCCCTTTTCTCCATGTCCCTTATTTTTCCTTGGTAAAAAATTCCTTTTTCTCAGTTGCCATTTTTCAAAGATAAAAAAGAAAAGAAAATTGCCATTGTGGAATTAAGAGAACTGACAAGGGATCATAAAGAAAGTGACAAATGGTTTTAATCCAACGTGGAAACAGCTAGGAAACCACATCCACATAATGTAGACAAGTTAACTCGAATAAAGGTCTTAGCACAAGGTTCATCAAGCAACATATATGCATGGGCACTGTGAAAACAACAATCCCTGATAGCCTCCTACACTCTAGACCAAAAATGATTATCGAAAACTCCTTAAAAGTAAGAACCTTTACAAACTCCACTACCATAGAAAGCAATGCCTATCTATTTAGATTTTATTAAATTAAATTGTCAATCCCACTCATAACTCACTTAACCCCTTTTTCAAACTTTGAATTTAACAAGGTGTATAAGTGCACCAAATTAAATGTGTAAATAGATTTTGTGTGTATTTTTGCAAGTCTGTCGTGGACAAGTGGGAAATAGAAACAGCGACAGCCACTGCATGTGTTTGTTGTTTGACCCTACAAGCCACAGTCATCAACAATTTTTAAAAGGGTCCCCCACAACCCATCTTTGACTAACCAGACTAAGAAACAGCCATCATTAACACTCAAACCCCACAAGTGACAAATGATTAATCCTTTTTGCTGTATATGCATTGGAGTAGTGTTGGCTCCAAAGCATGCATCAAAATCAGTGGGTCAAAACTCAAAACTACTAAAAGCCTTTTCTGTCACTCAAAACACAGTGTCCTCTTTTTCTATTTTCTATTTTTTCCCCCTTTTTTTCTTCTGGGTTTCAACACCGCCTAACTTTTGCTTATTCATTTGGAAGTTTGTTGCAAAAAACAAAGTCATAAACACACACAAGGCATGCCTACCTTGAAGAAGGAGACAATGGAGTGAAGGTTGTGCTTGTATTCATTGAGAGGCACGTGCTGAAAACCAGAACACCTATCTGGAAGGGTAGCATCGTTAGCACCAAAGAAAACAGTGACAGCAGCAACCGGTGCATCACCATCTCCTTGTGATGGTGGGGCTTCAGGGAAAACCTTCTCCAACACCTTCAACGCCCACCTAGTGTTGTAGCCGCTATACCCTCTCAGCACCACATCTACCTGAAGAATACAAAACAAAACATCACCATCATGGACAACCCCATTCTCAAAAGCTTCAAACTTTACATGCAAGTCATCTTACCCTTCATGTGAAAAAACCTACAAAAAGCTAAGCTTTTAAATGTATATATCATGAATGGTCAACCCATTAATAGGAAGATTCAAACTTTGATAAGCTAAGAAGAAGAAGAAGAAGAAGATGAAAGATGAATACCATGCGGCAGAAATGGTTGGCAAGAGAGGCACCCCATCCACCTTCAGAGAATGATTCCTCGGTGATTGAATCACCCAACAGATAAATCCTTGGCCTCATGTCACAAGCTGGATGATCAAGTGTTTAATTACTAATAAACGAATCTGAATCTAGATTCGATACAAATCCACAAGTCTCTCTCTCACTCAGTGACTTGTTGCTGCCTAAATAATTGAGCTGGCCTTATTATTTTATTATTATTTGGTTTATTTTTGTTTTATAATTGGGTGTAGCGGAAAAGTGAAGTGCAAATGAAATGGAAGGAAGGGTGGGATCTAAAAGGGGCCAGTGAGAGAAGAAAAAAGGCACACACGCATGGAGCGACACTGATTTCATGGGGACAAAATCACTTTTTGCTACTACACTACTACTAGTAGCGTGCCAACCAAACTGCCATTTGCTAAATTCTAAAGTCTTTTGTTAGGGAGACTGTTACTTTTATAAATAATGTCAATAATAAATTTTATAATTGATCTAATATGTAAAAAATATTCTATTTTTAAATTATTTTTTAAATTTTAATATTAGGATAATTATTTATATATTTAATGAATTAAATATCAGTCATTATTAACTGTGTATCAATAAATCAAATAAAAAAATAATTATTTAATTAAAAATAATAAACATAATTATCTGCATACCTATTAAATTAAATATTATATATATTTATTGTTCATATTGTTTAATATTTTTATTGTCTACCTATATTTTCTTATTATAAAATTCACATTTAACAACAACAAATAATAAAAACAAGAGAAATGACAATATGGACCATCAAAATTTATTATTTTTGTTATTATTTAATTATTAATTCAATTTTTCAATATAATTTTTTTAATTTAGTTATTTAATAATATCTTTTATTTTATATTTTAAATATTAATAGCTAATTAATAACCAAAAATAATAAATTTTGATAATATCTTAATATTTTTTCTAAAAACAATAAGATACTTTACGAAAAAATGATATTGTAAATCATCAAAACATACATAATTAAATATATTAAATTATTTAATAGTTTATAATATTATATTTATGTAAAGATGTCCTTATAAAAGAATTCACCTATAAAAATAATAGTTATTCTCATAAAGATATTTTTATATAAAAATAATATTATAAATTATTAAATAATTTAATATATTTAACTAAATTATTTAATCATTTGTAGTATTATTTTCAAATAAAATGTTTTTATTAACAATTATACTATCAAAAATTATAAAATTTAGCTATTATATGTCTTAAAAATATGTATTAAAAACATTATTAAGTTTAATTTTGATAGACTTACATCTAACACATTTATTTTTTAATTATCATTTATACTGTCAATATAAAAAAAATTATTTTTGTTAACATGATATTATATAATTAAATGTACATGTAAAACTATTTTTAAAATATATTTAAAATTCAACTTTATATCTTTTCGTATAAAATTTTATTTATATTTACCTATCAAAAGTTTTAGGTGCCAAAAATATTAATCATCACTATTTTGAGTTAAGTCTCAAAGTGGTCCCTAAAATTATACTCGAGCCTCATAGTGTTCTCTTAAGTTAATAGTTATTCATATTCATCCTCAAAGTTGTATTCCAGGACTCAAAGTCGTCCTTCAAGCAATTTTCGTCAATTAAACGCCAATGAAAAGCTAATGTAGACAAATTTTTGACACGCTGGCAAGCCTAAATGACGTAGTATTTGGTTTGGCACCTAAATTGTACCAGACGATGTCATTTCATTTGTGTAAGTAAATTAACCCTTCCCTAATTCAACATTTTCTCTTCCTCCCAAAACACAAACAGAGATCTTTTTTTCTCTTTATTATTCTTTAATAGCGTTGCTCTGAGATATCAAGGGTCCTCCTGCAAATATCATAGATAGCTTCATTGTCCAAAAAGTACAGCGACATCAATGTGTTCGAAGAGATAATGACTGAAAAGAACATTGTTGTATGGCTCTACAACAACCGTCCAAACCAACCTGAAACCAGAAATTAGAAAGGAGGAAAGGATAGATGGTGAAGCCCAAGCTTGGACTTCTTGCCGTAATCGACGGAGAGGTGCTCAAGGAAGAGGGAACCGAGGTTTGAGCCAGTACCGCTACCGGTGTTGAAAACGAGGAAGGCTGAAGGCTGGTGCAGTTGTTGGCGGGCCCGGGCTTGCAAACGTGATCAAAGCAGAAGTTGATGATCTCCTTGTTGACGGTGTAGTGTCCCTTGGTGAAGTTGTTTGCGGTGTCCTCCTTGCTGGAGATAAGCTGCTCTGGGTGAAAGAGCTGGCGGTAGGTGTCGGCTCTAACCCGTCGATGACGGTTGGCTTCAGATCAACGAAGACAGCATGAGGAATGTGCTTGCTAGATCTTGTTTTGCTGAAGAAAATATTGAATGCATCGTGCGCCACTCTAAAAGAAGTGTCACTGGTAGTTATAGAAATCAGATCGAAGAATTGATGAATCGAAAAATGGAATTGGAATTGAAATTGAAATTGAAACCTAGTTAGTTAGTTACCTAGGCATCATCCCATCAAACTGGATACCATTGATAGAGAAAGACTTCATCATCATCAGCATTCTTTCTCCTAGTGAAGAACAGCTAAGAAGAGAAGGTCTGAAGCAAATTTAATTGGGGCTTAAGATTTTTAAAATTGGTTCAGGGACTAAATTGCCATAGAAAAGTTTCGTCCTCCATATCAGCTAGCTGTTATTTTGCCAACGTATCAGAAATGAGTCCACATCAGCTTTCTGATGATGCTTGTTGATGGAAATTGCTTGAAGGTCGACTCTAGGTCGCAGAGTGCAACTTTAGAGATGAATATAAGTAATTATTAACTTGAAGGATCACTGATTCAATGTAACTTCAATTTTAGATAATACATAATTAGCTACGTGTGGGACTCACAAAAATATGAAATTTGAGACTTTTAATTAAAAAAAAAAAGATTTTTTATTTTTTTGGGACCAAATGATTTTTCGGCTTCTTGCATTAAGCAAAAAATATTTATTATTTTTATTGTTATTGTGATTTAAAAAAAAAAAGACTTTTTGCAAGGTGTAAATAAAAAAGTTTTTTCGACAAAAAAAATTGCAAGTTGCAAAAATATTTTTGTACTATTATTTCTTTGACAAAATGTTATTGCAAATACCAAAAAATAAATAACATCGACCATAACACTATAAATTCTCCGACCTCACCATAACCCTATATTTCAAAGATTCCATCCAAAATAAATAAATAAATAAAAAGTGAATATATACATATATATACACAAGTAAGTAATTAAGTGTTGAAAATTTATTTGTCTAGTTTATATATTTATGGTGAATACTATGATGCTTATTACATTGTATCTAAATTATAAAAAAAGATAATTAAATAATATTTAATAAATTTTATATGATTTATTTTTTATTTTAAATATTATATTTTTTATTTTAAAAAATAAATTAAATAATTTAAACACCGTAACAAAGATATCATAAAAGTCACCTATATTTATATCCTACTAAAGAGGTACTTTTTAGGGAGAATACCAATGAATGCTAGAAAAGATTGTTGGGATCCGGAGGAGCATTCCACTATGTATGCCGTGGAGTATCTTGTTGGAGATGAATTGATGTGTTCACTATTTTCTGATTGCTAGAAAAATCAAAATGCACGTGAACTCGTGAAGGACTACAAGTTCATTTTAATTTTGTTTTTCTTATTCACTACTACAGTATTTTAAATTTTGGATGGTAATATTTTTCTAACGTCTGTTACAATCGGCTGTGTTGCTAGTTATAACGTTGTTTGTTTCTGACTTTCTGGTCAAGGCAACGCAAACAGAGATGGCACGCGAATCGGATCAGATATAGCCTATAATTTTATCTGATTTACATTATATTTATTGGATCGGATACGATATTCGCATTTTTTCAAATTGGATCCGATCCGATCCGCATACTTGTGGACCGGATCGGATGTCGAGTATATCCGTATAATTCAAAAAAATTGTTTTAAGGTCCTTTTTGGCTCTCAAAAATCTATTTTTTCACCTGTTTTTAAGTCTATTTACTCCTAAAATATTATCAATAAAATTTTTTTGAATAACAAAAAAAAAATAATAATACAAGATCTAAATTTAATTATTCTAAGTTAAAGTACAACATACAAAATTAAAAACAAGATATTATAAAATCCATAAAACAACACACTAAAATTCATATCACATTAGGGCTTACTCTCTAAACTATACTATTTATATGAGATGTGCAGATATGCGAATCCACGGATATCACTGCTGCAATCCAATCCTACCATAGTGCAGATCAAATCCAATCCGATTCGATCCGATGGCTTTGCAAATCGAATAGTATCCGTAAAATTCAGATCAGATGCGAATAATTACCGTAAATATGTGAATATTATCTGATCCATGTGTAATCCTACAAACAGTTCATTTTCATGTATGCATAAAAAATAGGGATTATATGTAAATAGTTGTGTGTTGAAATGATACGTTAATGCAACAAGAAAATTTTGTTTCTAGTGGCATTTACTATTGGTGGTATCCGCTTAAATATTGTTAATCAATGATTAAGTTTCAATAATCAATGCACCATTTTGCTATAGACCAAAGTCCAAAATCTAGCATACAGTTTCAATTCATTGCTATTTATTAAGAAAAGGGATTATGATGCGGGTGTTTTACAATTATGGAATTATTAGTTAGCGAGACTTAAATCTATTTATGGAAAGTAAGGCCGTTAAAGTACTAGAAAGTTGGATACAGTTTGTTTTTTTTTTTTTTTATCTACTCACACTTAGATAATTTATTTAATGGTTAAATCTCCTGCATTTTATTTGATATATTATACTGGTAAAAGTTAAAACAGTATCGATAAATAATTAGAATAATATATAAAATGTAATTTCACAAAGTAAATGCCTTTAAAATTTGCTTGTGATTTTATAAACTAATTTAACCTTTGCTTTTATATTGAATTACTGTAGTATTATGGTTGTTAGTGGTAAGCTGAGAAGTTTAGGCCTTTTTTGGGCTAGTAGTTTTAACTATTGAACAGTGATTTGGCCCAGGGAATTTAGCTTTGAAGGCCTTAAGTTCGAAAAGAGTATAATTGGTTCAATTACCATTCCATTTTTATGCGATTAGTGCATTATATTGGAGTTAGATGATTTGGCTGAGTTGGTGATGCTGTTCAGTGTTCATCCTTCAATCCATCATTGTGACTGCATTTTGGGATTTTGACAAAGCTGATGTTTAAAAAAACTTGTCCACTTTCCATAAAATGGTCGATCCAATCAAATTGTAGTAGGAGAGCTTGCTTGTATATTTAGTGTTTTTTATGCCAACACACAAAGCACAGAAATTGTTTCGTTATGTTTGTTCAGAAATTGTCCTATTCATAGCTTATAGGAAAAAATTAACTATATAAATTTAATTTTAATGCACTCTCAATATAAAATATTTTTATACGTGTATCCAATTATATAACGCCACATCGTAAAAAAAAATTCATATTGACCGTATGAATGATCATCTAAAAGAACAAATGTAATTGTACGACTGTTAAAATACTATACTATAAGTACATAAAAATTAAATTCTTTGTATATATCTCTTTTTGTATTTTTTATTGTATAAAAAATAAATTTTATCTTCTATTATTTTTTATCAATCACATTTAATACTAACATAAAAGATCGATATTAAAAAATATAAATAACACATATAATATTTCTTGTGAACATATGCCAAGGATATGGGTTTGGCTGCACGTAATTATCGTATATCATATGCGGTGTTCACCATTGACATTCAATTTGTTGGCATGTGAATTGTTGCATTGATTCGATTGATCAAGGTACTCTAACATTTAAATTGGCTATTAGTTGGGACTGATTTATAATAACTTTTAATTATTTGTTTGGATTTATAGTTTAAAAAATTTAACCGTAAACAATTTCATTGTAAATATAATACATGTTAATCTATATAATCCACCTCCTCTAATGGTATAAAACTTTACTATTATTGTTATTGTTATTGTTGTTAGTAAAGAGATTGAAGAAAACCTAGCTAAATTTCTACTCTGAAGTTTTTCTATCCCAGGATATGTTGTGTTTCTTCTCTCAAAAGAATGACACTTAGCTTCTTGTTATAAGGTTACCAATTATGAAAAAATTTAAAATTTTTGTATTATATTACTAACCTTAACAAGCACTAATAAACTATTTGTTAATAATAAAATCCTATAAAATTTAATGAATTAACAAAAATTTGTGTATGTGTGTGGAGTAAAATATTATTTTGATCTTTAAGATTTTTGTTCAAAATAAAAATTGTTTTTAATAATTTTATATTTTAAAATCATCCTTAATATAAAAATAAATTGCGGTGAGATGAGAGTAGAAATGATGTGAAGAGGTTGATTTTGATTTTAGTTGTCTGTGTGTTTAATTTGTTAATATAGATTACCCAGTTGATAAGCCACGTCAATGCAATCAAGGAAGGCATATATAAATGCTTGTATTAGTGACAGTAGTTATTAATAATGAAAAATGATTAAATAAAAAAAATATTCACATAATAATATCTTCATATAAAGATAATATTATAAATTTTTAAATAATTAATTAAATATATTTAGTCAAACATATTAACTCATCTAATAATTTACAATACTATTTTCAATTGAAGATATCATAATGGAAATATCACCTAAACAAAATCCCTAAGTTGGAACTTATTATTACTCTCAATCCCTTGAGCCCCAACGAGTCAATGTACGGACTTGCAAAAATTATCCAATTGCTTGGCAATTATTGATGCTGAAAAGTTCCCCATCTCATCAGTGAGCTTTTTAGACAAATATAAAAGCTAGGTTGGCTAAAATACTGGTTTATTTTAAGACTCAAATCAAAATTTCTTCTTTGTTAACAAAAACTAAAGGCGTATTTGGTTTGTATTTTTATTTTTTGCTTTTATTTTCAGTATTTTTTATTTTTTAGATTTTGTGAAAAAAAAATAAAAATAAGAGATAAAAATAAAAAATTAAATTTTATTATTTTTATTGTTTTTACTCTTTTATTCACAAAATTTAAAAAACAAAAAATACTAAAAATAAAAATAAAAAATAAAACTAAACACATCCTGACATTTTAAATTATTAATGTTGCTTCATAAAAATGAAAAAGTTAGGAAATCTTTATATCCCATACATAGTGGCTCCATTTATATTTGTTAGGAATTGTCTGACAAGTGTTAGTAATGAATAAGACATTCACGTACTGACATCTCATGCAATTAATTGTTTTCCCTAATACTAACTTGCATGTGAGGGCATGGCCCTTACCCTCCTTCATGCCAACAACCCTAACCCCCAAATCATGGTCATCATCATCATTGCTAATAGCTAACTCTTTCTGTAGAGTTTTAATTAATTGGTGTCTCATTAGGAATTTTAATTTCATGTTACAATATACACAATTATCTTGTGACTGTGATTTCATTACAATTAATCACCGCCGCAACATTACCTACCCAAGTAGGCCTTATTAGTTATCCAAAAATAAAACATAAATTTTGTTGATGGATCAGAAGAAAATTGGCATTATTAAGATGTTGTTAACTACTTAGTTATATAAGACATATTCATTCAACGTGAAGAGACAATCGAAATTATTTGAGTGTGTAGAAATATCGTGTTTGAAATTAAACATAACAATCATTGTTGCTAAGTGTATATATGCCAAGAAAAACATTAAGTATATATTGCTTCGTTGGCCATGTTATATCTAGAAACTATAGAAATGTATAAAGAGTATAAATAGCAGTTGGAGGCCCAATAACTTCATAAGTTCAAACAGCACCAGGACAGTGTACTCGATCCCAACCATGATACATTCCTTTCATGCTAGCTTTCTCCGCTATGTGAGACTTCAAAAAAAAAAAAAATGATAAATGAATAAAAATATACATAAAAGAATTTGAGAGACAAAAAAAATTTGTAAATATCAAAGTCTCTTTCGAAAATTATATTTTACGTTTTTTTATGTATATTTGTATTCATAAAAAATAATCTTTTAAGATATACTTTGATATTTATAAATTTTGATGTGTATTTTTGTTTATTTTAAACTCTTTCATATGTATTTTTATTCATTTGGTCTATTAATGCTCAATTCATGAGGGAAGCTGTTTTAAAACCATATATATGACACCAAAAATAAAAATAGAATAACACCTCAAAACACACACAAACATAAAACCTACCCTAATTTCCTTTTAACTGTTCGAAGTTTATAACTTGGGTATCATATTTTCCAAAATTTATTGATAACTAGAAAGATAAAAAAAATCTGTAAAGTGAAATATCAAATAATAGCATCAGTTGCAAACATCCAAGAATGAAGGTACAACATAATAATGCTTTAAAGGTTGATCATGAAAAGTTTGTTATAATATTTTTGTTGACTGTTCAGGCTATAAAGTATAGAGAGGTGCATGCAGTGAGGATGATGCAACATTATTCGAGTGTGATTCCGAAGCAAGCAATGGCTTCACATGACAAATTCATAATCGTCACCTGAAAATTTGGTGGTTGAAAACAACCCCAAATTATAATAGGTTTCTATCTAGTAGCTAGGACTCTAGTCGAGGCCCTTATTATGGACCATGTAAAGTGCACAATTGTAGAAAACCTGATGAAAATTTTCCAACTACAAACTAGTGTTGCTGCAGTTGCCATATGTTTTCACCTTAAGTGTGAAACAACTAACTCTATCTCCTTTTTTTTTTTTTAAAATCTTTGTAGTTAACCTTAATTATCACAAGCCACCAACAATTCAGTTTTTGGCGGCCGGGTCATCCACACACCCTTTTTTGCTTTGTTGATATCTGAGAAGTAACTAATAATTTCGAAATATTGTAATTAAGTAACTCAAGTACTAGAATAAACACTATTTCATTTCATATAGGTCGCAATTTAAGTTGTTTTGCTTTCTTCTCAAGCCATTACGTACGTTGTTTTATGGTTTCGGATGAAATTACATGTATCCTTTTTCTTTGATTTCTCCCATCTTTGTAAAGAAATTGATTGCAGATGAAATGAGTTTCCCGCAATTCCCTGATTCTATTTTTTCAATTATAAAAAAACTGTAGGGATGGTGGTAATAAATAATTGTCCAGTTTGGAACGGTAACCCCCCAGCAGCTCCACCTCGTCCCCTTTTGCCTTTTTGACCAGCAAAAACCACGAGTAGCCTTCCCGGTATATCGTGAGAAAATAACTCTACATACAGTGCATAGTACAAAGCCACACCCCACTCCTGCGTGACTAGTTTTAAAACCGTTACTCCCTAACAC
This sequence comes from Arachis ipaensis, assembly GCF_059453495.1. Taxonomy (NCBI): domain Eukaryota; kingdom Viridiplantae; phylum Streptophyta; class Magnoliopsida; order Fabales; family Fabaceae; genus Arachis; species Arachis ipaensis. Next base: position 133,730,852 of record NC_142438.1, read on the forward strand.
AAGGTCAGAGCAACAATAAACAATTATTATATCTTGTATTTAGAAATAGCCGTTACACTCACAACACCCATGCATATCAAATGATACCACCACCACCACCATAACTCAGTACGGACACTGAATCTGGAACCTCTTCTCCCACTTTTACACCATTCCCCTTCTCCAATTCTCACAAGCCTATGAGATTCAAAACCATAAAACCCAAATCATAAAGAAAAATAAAGCCTCCCAAATGGTCGCCGGTAAGGTAAGGGTTGCAATGGGGTTCCAGAAGTCATCGTCGCCGTCACCGTCGCCCACCAATCAGACTCCTCCGCCGCAGAAGAAGCAACCTCCTCCTCCTCCCTCGTCCACGACCACCTCCTCCGGCAAGTCCTCCTCCCACAAATCCTCATTCTCTCGCTCTTTTGGCGCCTACTTCCCACGCTCCTCCGCACAGGTCCAACCCCGCCCGCCGGACGTGGCGGAGCTTCTCCGCCTAGTGGAGTCGCTCCGGGAGAGCGAGTCTCGACTGAAGACGGAGCTTCTCGAACACAAGCTCCTGAAGGAGTCCCTTGCCATTGTCCCGGTTCTCGAGAACGAGCTCGTGGCGAGGGACACCGAGGTTGAACGGAGCAAGAAGAGAGTGCAGGAGCTAGAAGAAGAAAACGAGAAGCTCAAGAGCGAGTTGCGGGAACTGAAGCTAAGAATGGAAGAAGAAAAGAAGAAGAGCGATAAGAGAACGAAGGCGCTGGAGGATGAGATTGCGGAGCTGAAGAAAACGACGTCGTTTGATAGTGGTAGCGCTAGCTGCAGTAGCCACAGAGCGACATTGGAGAGTGACGAACACTCTTCCTCTTCGCAGAGGTTCCTTGAGGTTTCTGTAAGGCCGAACCTCTTGAAGAGCTTGAAGCGAACCACGTCGTCGGATCATGGATTCGGCATTCAGAAGCATTTTGACGGTTCAGATTTGAAAAGAGAAGTAGCAGAAATTACTGAAAGGCCACCTCACTCGCGTTGTAACTCGGAGGAACTCGCCGATTCTACTGACTCGGTTCTCGCTACGGCTGTCAGATCTCGCGAGCCTCGAGTTCCCAAACCGCCGCCCAAACCATCTTCTTCGTCGCCGGCTTCCCCGTCGGGTTCTTCCCCTGAAGATAACGGCAATGGTGAAATTGAGAAGTCGATTCCGCAACCACCACCGCCACCTCCTCCGCCACCGCCGCTAAAGATGGCACCTCCACCACCTCCTCCACCGCCAAAGGTGGCGGCTACATGCAAGGCTACTGCTCCGCCGCCGCCTCCTCCTCCACCTAAAGTCGGACGTGCAGCCCCGGCGAAGGTGAGGAGAGTGCCGGAGGTGGTGGAGTTCTACCACTCTCTGATGCGAAGGGACTCACAAGCACGGCGAGAGTCAAGCTCTGGTGGTGGCGGTGGTTCAGCGGAGGTTCCCGCGACGGCTAATGCCCGTGACATGATTGGAGAGATCGAAAACCGTTCGACGCATTTGCTGGCGGTAAGTGTGTGTGGCGTAATTACAACTTTGCCATTGGCCATTTATTTCAGTAGACAGACATGTGTGAGGCGCTTTTATTGCTTTATTTTGAAATTGATGAACTGCCTTGTTAGCAAAACAATGCACCGCAGCGTTGTAATTCGAACAAGGGTCGGAACCGTAAATATGTTCCAAAGTAGTGGCATTTTTAGAGTCTGATACCAAAAATTAAAAGTTTAAACACTAGTTGATGATTTAACTTAATTTCTGGCATTTCCTTCTCATTGTAGATAAAAACAGATGTAGAAACGCAAGGAGATTTTATTAAATACTTGATCAAAGAGGTAGAGAGAGCAACATTCACAAACATTGAAGACGTGGTACCTTTCGTGAAATGGCTTGATGATGAGCTATCCTACTTGGTACTTATTATTTCTCAAGAAAGTTAAATGGATTGTAAAAATGTGTGTTTTGTTGTTCAAATAGTATATTGATTATTGATTGATATTAATCAGGTTGATGAAAGAGCAGTGCTGAAACACTTCGAATGGCCAGAGCAGAAGGCGGATGCTCTGAGGGAGGCCGCGTTTGGCTTCTGTGATCTGAAGAAGCTGGAATCGGAGGCTTCGTCTTTCCATGACGATCCGCGCCAGCCTTGTGCTCCTGCTCTCAAGAAGATGCAGGCCCTATTCGAAAAGTATGTCGATTTCTACTGAACTCTGCTTTTTCTTGTAATATAATCATACTCAATTGTAACAGGATTCATTCGTCATTGCAGATTAGAACACGGGGTTTACAACATCTCAAGAATGAGAGAGTCCGCAACAAAGAGATACAAACACTTCCAAATACCTGTTGATTGGATGCTTGATAGTGGCTATGCCAGCCAGGTAAGATCAATTATGATTTAGGAATTAGGATATGAAACTTGTTTACGTATAGTGTTAAGTGTTAACATTAGATTATGATTTATTTTAGATAATATTGTGTTATATAACAGACGGATCATGACGCTAGTATGGATAGTGTATTAGGTGGCTAACTGAAAAGCCCGCATTCAAGTCAACAGGCGCAGTTACTAGCTAGTATGGTAGATTGCAAGTTTGCAACTACTAGTTTTCCTTTTTTGATTGAATGTACCTGCAATAATGTTATAAAGTTATTGTGGCAGATCAAGCTGGCATCAGTAAAATTGGCGATGAAATACATGAGGAGAGTCTCTGCTGAGCTAGAGACAGTTGGTGGTGGTCCTGAAGAAGAAGAGCTCATAGTTCAAGGAGTTAGATTTGCGTTTCGGGTACATCAGGTAAATAAATAGTACAAAATTTTGATGCCTATACTAAAATAGAGATGGCACGTATCCTGTCCAGCCATAATGGAGTAATGAGTCATTTGATGTAACTACTGTTTTGGCAGTTCGCTGGGGGCTTTGATGTGGAGACAATGAGGGCATTTCAGGAATTGAGGGACAAAGCGAGGTCATGCCATGTTCAATGCCATAGCCAGCAACAAAAATTCTATTGCCGGTCTACAACATGTTAAATGTTGGAGCAAACTCAGCTTCAACGGAAATTTAGTAGCGCCCCCATCATGGTATCTGTAAAGATAGTGACAGTGTTTTAATTTGTTTGTGAATAGTGTATGGCAATAGTATTAGCCATCCTCAATGTAGATCACTTCTGTAATAATTCATCAATTCATTGTTTACCAGCAACTCCCGTTACTTTGTTTTCACTGCATAATCCTGCATTATACACTGTACTCTGTATAATCCTGCATTTTACGTCGAGACTAATTGAACCTTAAACTGCGTTAGGATTTTTAGGGTTTAAACTAAATCCAGCTTATCTATTCTTCTTCTTCTTCTCCCGGAGCTTAAAAATGTTACCTCCATCATCCTTTTAATTGAATATCTGTACATAATTCTTTCTTAAAGATTATTGCTTACAAAGTGATGAATTCCCAAAGTTTGAAACTTTGCCTGTGGGCATTGGTACGGCAAGTAGTTTGAACTTGAGTTTGGTGCAAGTTGATTTTCTAACTTGAGATTGTGGGGATTGTGCACTGTAAAGTTGAAACTTGAAAGTATAGTATAGTGTAATTTAGAGTGCCAAATTGGAATTTGGATATTGTAGGCTGATTTCTTTCTTTTCATTTTTTTTTGTGTGTGTTTGTGTCAAGAGCTACCTTTGCATCAAGAGCTTCCATTCCATGGGTAGATTAGAGATATAGATGGGAATTTGGAATTAATTAAGTTAGGATTGGAGAGGTAATTTGAAAATTTTAAGAAGTTTTGTCACTTGGAATATATTTTTTATTTATACAACGAAGTTTTGATTTTTTTTGATAGATTTATTAGCGTTATAAAAATTTGTAGGTATAATAAGTTTTTTATTCTTTTGATGATTTTATAAGTATTTATTAAAAAATATAAAAAGATTTAATTATATTGACTTTAATAAATGTCTTATAACATTTTAGCACCAACTATATTATTAATACAATAATATTTAAAAGATAATAAAAAATTAGTTTAAATAGTCTAAAATTATATTATTTAATATTTATTAATTATCGTTAAAATAATTATACAATTTTATATGTAATAAATATATAATTACAGATATTATATTATGAAATTACAGATGTTATGTTACATAAAATAATTTTAAATATTATCTCCTTAACATTATACTAATAAATGAATGCAAACCTCAAAACTATATATTTTGGTATTAGCAAAATTATTTAATTCAATCATTTAATGCAATAATAATCTATAAATATCGGAAATAAATTCTCTCAATTTTTTTTAATTTAAGAAATTAAAGTGTGATCTCTCATTAAATATTTTATAAGTAAGATTAAAAAAAATATGAGAAAAAAAATATTAAAAGATTAAAAATTATATTTTACTCTCTCAATTAAAAAGAAATTGAGAAGATTCATTTTCTCCTAAAATTATATTATAATACAGAGTAAATAATAAAATTCATTTTTAAAAGATAATTTTTTTAAATTAGTCATCAAAAATTTTTTTTAGTAGTCATATTAATCTTTTTATTACTTTCACTATTTACGATATAAAAATTTATTAATATAATATATTAAGTGATATTATACTAATTATAATTTATATTTAATAGTTCTAATTGAATATAATATAATAAATTTATAAAATTAAATAATATTATCTGCTAAATAGAATTATGTATCATTTAATATATATTATATTAATAAATTTTAATGTCATTAACCAAAAAAGCGATGAAAAGAGTTATGTGATTAACTTAAAAGTTCTAACCGAGGGATTTGATTAAAAAGTTTGTTTGGAGAGTAATTTGATGTTCCGGGAATATTTTAATAATGATTTTCACTATTTACTCCTATGATTTAGTTAGCTAGTAGTGGGGATGTTTAAATTTAGACCGATCTAAATTAAACCACTCGTTCAATCTAATCTAAATCGAAAATCGATTAAAACCGTACTAATTCGAATTTGATTGGATTCTATTTTTTGCAAATTGCTGGATTGAATCGGGTTTTGAATCTACTTTTTATAACCGATCCAATCCAATCCAAACCGCACAATATGCCATAATATTATTATTTTATTATTATATTTACGATTGTACTTATAACATGTTCAATTTGTTATGCATTTTTTTATTATTCATATATTATTATTATTTAATAAATATTTTATATTCAAAATATTATTTATTTATTTATTTTAACTAACTTATAATTTTATTTCTATTGTTATATTATCGTTGGTTTTTTAAGATATTGTTAAGATTTGTTATGTCATTGTTGATTATTTAAAATTTAATGTTGAGACTTATTATATGTATTTAATTTTTTATTTAAAAAACTGTAAATCAAAACCGATTCAAACTGCTTGTAATCAGATCGGATCGAATTTTTAAAAAAAGTTCATCACATAAATTAAAAATTCAGATCGAATGACTTTTTTCCTTAAAACCGAATCAAACCGCACCGCGAAAACCTCCTCCTATTAGCTACATAATAAACACCGCAAAAAGAGAAGAGTGTCGGGTCAGTGATGAAGTTAACCCGATTATTTCGTGACTCATCTTTATTCGTGATTCCAATTCTTCGTTGTTTGTAAACAAGAGCATTGAAAATTTGAAATGAGTGAGTGCTGTTGTTCAATTGTAATTCCAAATCTTCAGATTCCATCATTTACCAAAAACCCTTTTCCCATCGCTGATTTCGGCCGCCGAAACCATTTTTCACGGTGTTTCCCCGCATCTCTTCCTTTCCCAAATCCGTCGTCAAAGCTGCCACCTTTTCGAGTTTCTAGAACTATCCAGGCCACGTCAGCTCACATGGAAGTGGAACGAACTCAAGGGTTTGAGTCAAACAGCGCCTCAATGAAGCTCTTGTTTGTGGAGATGGGTGTCGGATACGATCAACACGGGTATCCTCTTTTCTCTTCTCTTCTTTGGCCCTTTTCCCTTCTTTTCTTCCCAAGAAAAGTTTGATGACATGGGATTTCGAAACTGATTGCACTGCATTCACAAAAATTAATAACAGGCAGAATATAACGGCTGCAGCAATGAGGGCATGCAGGGATGCCATTTCTTCTAATTCAATCCCAGCTTTCCGCAGAGGTATGCCTTCTTTAATGCCCAAATTTCAATTTTATTGATATATTGACTTTGGTGATAGGGTTTGGTTAGGGGTGTTCATAGTTCGGATTTATATGGTATGCCGTATTTATCCGAATTCGATCCAAAATTGTGGATATAGATCCGATCTATACATTGGATGGTGGATTTTATGTATGTATCCGCATATTCGATGTGCGGATCCACAAAAATAAATAAGTAGATTTTTTTTATGTTTTATTTTAACTAATAATTATTATATATGTTGTATTATTTTATTTTTATTATTAAGAAAAGTATGTATGATATTATTTTAAGAGTAAACATGTTAAAAAAATAACAAAAAGGGATTTTATTGATATTTTTTAATAAAAATAAGTTTTTAAAAGTATTTTATATGTTTTGCGGATATATTTGATATCTGATTCGATACGCAAATGTGTAGACCAGATCTAAGCTTAAAAACTGCAAATATTGTATCCGATCTGATTCGATAATATTAGTGCGAATCAGATCAAAATTTTGGCCATATCCCATCCAAAAACTCCAAGTTTGGTTGGATTGGGGGGTTGAGTGTGGTATATGTATATTACTTCTTAGTTTAGTGATGCGTTTGAGTAGGAAGAAATTGAGGTATTGTAATGGTTACAATAAGTGGTAACGATTTCGAACCTATATGCTTTGACAATGATATTCACAGTTAATTATGCATTTGCGATATATAATCTTGTTTAGGTTCCATCCCTGGTGTCAATTTCGATCAGATGAAATTGCAGATCAAGCTAGGTGTTCCCAATTCTCTTCAGAGCTCTTTGGATATCGAGAAAGTCAAGTCTGTGTTTCCCTAGTGAGTACCTTGAAAACTGTTGCATTGCATTTCCAATAGCTTAACGTGGACAATTTTAACCGAAACCTTAATCTTATATTTTTAGTATGTCCTAAAAATACACGCCTTTAAAGTTATAGTTGAAGCATTGAACCAAGATATAACTATGATGTTCTGAGATATGGTTATTTCTCATTTAAATTTCAAGATTTGCAATACAACAATATTTGCACAAAATATAATAAGTTATCTGTAATCATTCTCTCGTAGTCTAATCTCTGTTTCCCCCCAAAAACATTGCAGTGGAAAAATTTTGAATGTTGAAGTGGTGGATGGTGGATTGATATGCTCAAGTGGGGTGCATGTGGAAGAGATGGGTGACAAGAATGATGATTGTTACATTGTCAATGCTGCTGTATATGTAGGCTATTAATAATAAAAGCTTTATTCTCCTGTTTTTGGTGAACTTCTGATTCTGATAACTTTGTGTCTTCTCTGTATAATAATACACCAATATTTTTAGTTTATCCTGGTTTTTTAATTTCAGAAAGAATATGTTGTGTATATTGCAGTATTTATCTATGGAAAAAAGGTTTTTACGTGTCACATTTTCAAATATGTGGCATAATTAAATGAAAACGTGGCAGATAGAGAGAAACAATGCTTAGAAGTAGAAAAAGACAAACTCATATAAGTCATATAACATTTGACCATGTTCTTAGTTTATGATACACGTATCATCGTCTGAATGCTGATTTGGCAAATCAACAACCGATACACGAGAGCCTTCTCATGAGTTTCCCAAGTCTTATAAATTTCGAGTTTCAGCTATGTTCAAGAGTTAGTAACTTGCTTCTAATCAAACTCAGTCTTAACCAATCGAAGAAGGAATATATAAGCTGAGCGACAATGGAAGGTGGCCAAAAGGGAATGAACCCGTTGTTTGTGGAGATGGGGGTTGGCTATGATCTTGATGGGTACTCTATTTTATTTAAATCTTCTGAATAATAAATGTTGTTATTAATAAGGTTCCGAGTAAAATTTATGATTAACAGATTCAAAAAAAACTTAAATATCATAATTTATTTGTTATATAATATAACATGTTTGACTTACATAACAGGCAGGACATAACAGCTGCTGCTATGAGAGCATGCAAAGATGCAATAGCTACTAATTCAATTCCAGCTTTCCAAAAGGGTATCTCTTTAATTGGAATTTGACTATTACATATTATTATTGTAGTCATGATTTTAAATTACTCTTCATATCCATGTACTCAGTGCAATGGATACTTTTGCAATTTGAATAGTAATTTTTGGTGTATGCAGGTAGCATCCCTGGTGTTACATCTGATAACATGAAAGTACATGTGAAACTTGGGGTGCCTCATCCTCTCCAACAAGGCTTGGATAAGGACAAAATTAAGACTGTGTTTCCATAGTGAGTAATTATATAATCAACATTTTTGTTTCTTCTAAGGAATAATGTTTCAATTTGCACAATTTTGTAGTGGACAAGTTACGGGGTTTGAAGTAGTGGATGGTGGAATGGTGTGCTCAACTGAGGAAACGGTTGACAGGAACGATGACTGTTACATTGTCAATGCTGCTGTCTATGTTGGTTATTAAGAATTTGGTTCCTCTCGGTTCCCTGTGGTTAGTTTCACTTTTGTTTCTTGAATCGCATGGTTTGTTTTATGGGTAACTCTAAACCTTAATAATATTGTAAATGATTAACAGGTTGGAATATGGAGCTTCAGATGCATAAGTAGTAAAGCCATCATGGTGTGTATGTGGACTTTTACTATGTACTTAGTTGTAAGGTGTGCTGTAATAATTGATTAGTGCTATTGTTGGTTATGGTTAAAGCTTAAAACTTTAGAAGTTGAGTGGTTGTAAATTTGTAATAATAATGTTTAAGTAAAATAATAATAGCAATAAAATTGTTGGACATCTTGAATGGTATAATAACCGAGTTCATGAGGTGGTGAGTGCTGCATTTAGGAGGAGGTTCCAAGTATCAGGTACTCCAGGGAGGCACCAATGGCTGCAATCTTCACCCTTGGCCTCTTGATCCTCAGGGTGCCCATCATTTCTTAGTTGTGAGAGCAGAGTTATGTCAAGCAGGTACACCTTGTACTTGATGCTCTTCAACACTCTGTTCACTATGCCATTTTCTGGTAGTAGAACTTCTGGATATGGCCCCTTATATGGTTCTGTTTCTCCAGTGCAACTTCATTTGAAACATAAGATTAGTTGAAACTCTAATTGATTCATGAGAGGAGTTAATTAATTATTACTTCTTACTGGGTATGTTTAGGAGAAATGCCATGAAAGAATACTTTGGTTTTGGAAGGGTCAAGATTTTGATCAACCCATGCAGCCCATGTGTTTAACCCCTTATGAAATGCTTCCAAACGGTCCATGTCCTTCACAAGATTTGAATCATCTCTAATATAATCCCATCTGCATGGTTATAATGTTGATATAAATGTACTTAATGATAGGTTGGGTGTGATATATGATATATCATAATATATGCAAGTTACCCTTGAGAGGAAGGTCCGATGTAGGTCCACCAATGCCACGTGTTGAAGATCAAGAGGTCAGTCCCTAACCATGATTTATTACCAGCTTGAATGGAGTCTAAGTTGAGGACTCGTCCAAGGCTTTCTTCAACTATGTCCACCAAATATTGCGTCCACTTTCATTCACCAAAGATAAATCCTAGAAATTGGAAGGCCAAGGCACACGCATGCAAAACAAGTTGAAGTTGCAGTCACGTGTCTCATTCGTTCATTTTTATGCATAAAATATTCACGTAATATAAGCTGTCACGCTCACTTTATGAATTTAACAACACAGTCAAATCAAAATGGTTGCATGCAGTGATAAATTTGGGATATTATTCTAGCTTGGAGCATCGAACCTTGATATCTATGTTTCACGTGTTTGAATCTGAAGAATATAATATTGGAATATCCAGCTATATATATAGCTGCAAAACATGTATAAGCTTGTCCGTTTCTAAGGAATCTCGTGAATGTTTTTCAGATTATGTATTGTATTTGTATCGTAGGCAGCTACTGCTATATCAATTTACTGACAACTTGATAAGTTATCTTGAGAGCGAGATTCATTAGCAAAGCTATTATAATGAAGAGGCAATCAGTTCTTGAATGCTTTTGGCAATCAAACTGAGCATCTAAGAAGGGGCAGCTTGAAGAGTCATAGGGTGGGTATGAAGGGTCAACAACCCAACTTCCCATGAATAAGTTGCACCCATTTAATAAAGAATCATCCTTTCTTCCTCTCTAAGGTGATGATTATGAGAATCAGACTTTGCTGCTCTTGCTGCTGCTTGCGTTTCACAAAGCACACAGAATAGAAGCAGAGTATGGACCTTGATCATACCCATTATTGCTATTCCGACAAGCTAAGTCAGAATGCTCACGTTATGTACAATACTTGTAGATAGAGATCATCACATATATAGGTAAAATTTTATACTGTTATTTAATTGTGTATAGCCACATGTCAATGCAAACTATCTTTTAAAAATAGGTTTACACTATAATACAAACTAATTAAACATTTTACATTTTATTGGGGACGATCATAATGATGTTAAATCTTGATGAAATCTAGCAAATGATTCTCATCAGTCATCATAGATAATAATTGTTATCTAATGATTACATATATATAAAAAATGTACAACATCATGCCAAAAGAAAAAAAAAAGTTATAATAAGGAGTTGTAATATACTAAAAGTTAAATAGTAAACAAACAAATACTAAAAGTTAAATGCAATAAATACTAAAGCTGCAACAAGTTAAATAGCACTTTTTTTATTTTTAATATTGGATTAGCAATGGTGTTTTTTTAAATTGTGATCTACTGTGATATTTTTTTAAAATATAGGATGATTTAATGTACGGAGTACAAATCGGACCGTCCGATTTGTGTTGAAAAAATTAAAAAAACTTGGAGTACACAAATCAGACTGTCTGATTTGTGTACTCCAAATTTTTTTAATCTTTTCAACCAAAACACCAAAAATTACCACGTTAAGATATAACACTCATTCTACTTCCATATTCAAATTTTTTAGCCCTTAAATAGATGTTGTTCTTGCTTAGTTTTTAGATGTTATTTTTTTTTAAATTTTTTTATGTTTTGTTTTGATAGATTTTAAAAATTTTAAAAGGATTTTGGACATCTCATTTTTTTAAGGTTTTGAATTATTTCATTTTATTATGTTTCAGATGTTTTTTTAAAATAAATTAAAAATAGTTTTTTGAGTTTTAGAATAATTTTAAAAGAATTTTAGATTTTTGTTATTTTTTTTTTTAGATTAATTTTTTTATTTTAGACTTATTCATTAGAGTTTAGATGTTTCAAATTAATAATTTGAATTGATGTTTTTTCTAAAAAAAACTCAAATAAAAAAAAGTACTAGTTGACTGTACCACTTATTAGTTGCGTAGCTAAAAGTCACCAAAAAAACAGAAGTCACCAAAAAAAAGTTGCGTAGCTAAATTGTTATTTTACTCTAGCCATCAAATTTAAGATAAACATTTATTAAAATATGCATTTTATGCTTAGCTAAGGTGAGAACCATATCACTATAAAAATTTTTTATAACAAATTTAAAATTATTATAAAAAATTAGTTTTTTGTAACAAAAATTAATAATTGTTACATACTAATAATATTTTGTAATAACAATACAATTTGTTACAAATTATATTGATTTTTGTAACGAATCGATGTTTTGTTGCAAAAGTTCAGAATATTTTGTAACAAAAAATTAATTTGTCACAAAATTTAATATTGTTTGTAACAAGTTATTTTGTTTGTCACAAAATATAAAAAAGATTAACTAAAAAAATTATTTTAAAATGTTAAAATCTTCAAAATAATTTTATTTTGTTTCTAAAATTTAAGTTTTTAAAATATTATTTGTATTAATTAATTATTTTTTATAAAAAATTAAAGATTAAATGATTAATTTTTAAAAATGGTATATATTATTTTATATTTTTTATAAAATTAATATATAATTTTTACTAAAAAATTAATTTAAAAAAATTAATTGTTAAACTCAAATAAAAATAGTTAAAATTTAAAAATAAAATCAAATATAAAAAGTAAAAACCCTAATTCTAACCATCACTTTACTCTTCATTCTACTATTCGTCATCCTCGTCCACTCTCACTGCCTTTACGGTTCCACCTCTCATACTGATCACTGTCTCATTACTGTAGTTTTAGAATAATTTTAGATGTTTGTTATTATTTGATTTTAGATGAATTTTTTTATTTTGGATTTTTTCATTAGAATTTGGATGTTTCAAATTAATAATTTGAATTGATGTTTCTTCTAAAAAAATTCAAATAAAAAAAAGTACTAGTTAACTGTACCACTTAGCCAAGGTGAGAACCGTATGGATGATAAAGTTATTAGTTCATTATTTTATTTAAGAGAGTGTGAAAGATTGAATTTTGTCTTATATATATAATATTTTATTGGTTAGTTACAGACTCTTAAATAAAATTTAGATTTACAGCCGTCTCTCAGATTAAAAAATACTACTATAAAAAAAGAAGTAATGTAATGCTTATGGGATACAAAAAATCATCAAGTTTTATCGAATAAGTATAAAAAACTAATTTTTAATTAGTTAATATTGGTCAATTTTTAAAAAGTTTAGGATTTTGTGTTTATAATTTATAATTTAAAATTTAGAATTTAAAATAAAAAATATTTTAAAAATAGTTAAAATTGGCTTAAAAAATTAATTCCCTAATTGAATTATTTTTACCTAATCTAAATCGATCACAACTTCACGATTTAAACTTACAATCTCTTTATTAGTGAATTAAGTGTAATATTTAAAAGTCATTTGAATTGATGGAATGGTTATCAGCTCAGTTTTTTACTTAAAAAAATGTCAAATGATCAAATTTTATCTGGATAACTATAATAAACTAACTTTTAATTAATAAACATTAGTAAATTCTTTTTAAGGATTTAGAATTTATCATTTTTTATTAGAATTTAAAATTAAAACTTAGGATTTAAAATTTAAAACAAAAATAATTTTAAAAATAGTTAAACTTGGTTTGAAAATAACTAATTAATTTTCTAATTAAATTATTTTTAACTAATCTAAATCACAACTATTTAAAATTTTCTGATATTGAATTAGTGACAATAATGATTACTTGTAGAGTTGTAATTGTATGGTATGTGTGATAAAAAAAAATTTAGTGCCGATGGGTTTACATGCATGGAGGGCACTTAGATTTTCTTTCAGTAACGGGGCACTGTATTGCTGTTGGATAAGTTCATTATAGTGCGTTATGGGTTTGTGATTGGTCATTGGAAAGTGTGTTTTTTCTAGGGTAAAATAAAATGATAAGTAAACAATCATTCTGGTCCTATCTATTTTATATTAAGACAAAGTGATATTTTACAAAAAAAGTCACTCACATCTGTTTTTGTTTGTGCATAAAATAATTTATTGTGTCTCCTCTCTTGTATCTCTTGTCTATAGTTGATGAAAACATTTGATGTAGCATTTATCGGTGCTGATCTGAAATTTAGTTTAGAGTTAAGTGTTAATGTGGATTAAGAAAAATGGACAAGGGTCGATTTGTCTTCCTGTCACATTTAAAAAGGCGTCGTTTCTAGGTTAAAGAGGAAGAAAACGTCATTCTCACCCATATAACTGCCCAAGTCCTAACTCGTATTTACAGAATAACCAAAACCTCTGTAACCTTCTTCACACGAAAAGATAGACATTGGTAAAAGTAGTTAGTATTGGTGCTGACAAGACCGCTAAGAAAGACTTGGAAGACGCTTGTAACTGCACCATTGACGAAGTTACTAACGTCGTAGAGTGGACGTAGCTTTTGTCGCCGTTCAGGTTAGTGACGGATTTGATCATCTAAAAATTTAGTACTATCCAAACTCTATTCCTTGCATGTTGGTGTTGGAGTGTTCAGTGGTGTTAAAATGGTTTGTCTGGTTGTGCTTTTTTAAAAATGTTATTTTCGTGAATGGAATTTGAAGTTTTTTTAACTAATTTGGTAAATAAATAATGTTGCTTGTCAATAGTTTAGATCACTGGCACAGTGAGATAAAATTTCATTAACTGGATTTTGATTAGTAGTAGTAATTTGTAGATGGATAAGTTTAAAGTAGTTTCTATTTTTCATCATGAAAAAAAATTTAAGAGAAATTCACAGGGTAAATTAGAATATGGTGATAGAAAAGTGAAGAAGTAGCCACCTTTAGACATTGATTTGGTGAACTTCTTTGATTTTGGAGCGTTACTGAAGGAGTTGGGTTACACAGAGTACAAGACTATGTTTTGGTTTGATAGCACGGCACCTGACTTAGAATTTGGCTTACATGTAATGAGGGGTGATATTGAGATAAATGATATAAGGAATAACAAGAGTAAAAACAAGAAGACAAATGAAATTTATATCTATGTTGATCATCCGGTTAGTGTGCCAGAAGTTGTGGACGAGGAGAAGCAAGCTAAGGAGGTTATTTTGAGTGACTCATCATCCTCAAATGATGGGTATGAAACAACTGAGGATGAGCCATACAAGCCACCTCCTCCGGAATATGAAGATACTCATAGCAGTGAAGACAGTAAGGAACGGAGAAGGAAGGAGAGATTGAAGAAAAAAGAAAAAATGGTATCACCAAGGAAGAGAGCTAGGCAGGGCTCAGCTGGTGAGGTGAAGTCTGGCCCAAATAGAAAATTAATCAAGAGTGGCCCAAATAGTAGGGATAAGGCTGGACCAAGTAAAGGTGGTCCAGGTTATTCTCCAAAGACAGCTAAGAAACGGGCTTCCAAGAAGTATTCAGGTAGGAGGAGGACACATATTCCGAGGAATGAAAAAACTGGAGTAGAATGTGCAGAAGATGAAGGGCCTAAAGCAGGGGGTGATGTGGGGTCTGAAAATGGACTGGCTAGGAATACAATGGGTTCTAATTCTGAAATATTCGGAGAAGAATTAGACTCAGATTATGACAAGCCTTATGAATATGAGAGTGAAGCATTTAAAAGTTCAGTGTCAGATGATGATGAAAGCAAGATTGCATTTGATGCTTTCAATGAGGAGACAAAATATGGGAAGGTTGAGTTTAAGGTGGGGCAAACATTCATCACAATGGAAAGTTTTAAGAATGCACTAAAGGACTATTTTGTGTATGAAGGGAAGGATGTAGTGTATCTAAAGAATGAAAATAAGAGGGTAAGGCTACATGTGCAGGAGAGCAGTGTCATTGGTTGATTCTGACCTCTTGGAACAGTGCTGGGGGTTGTTATCAGGTGAAGACATTGGTGAATGAGTATAGTTGTGTTAGAAATTTTGGTAGTAATCTAGCTGATAGACAATGGGTGACATCGAAGTTGGTCAAGAGGCTACTCACTCAGCCTGACTTAAAGCCTAAACAAGCTAGGGAATACATGACTGAGAATTACAATGTACACACTAGTGATAAAATGATAAGTAGGGGACTGAAGGCGGCTAGAGAGATAGTTATAGGCAACGAACAAGCTCAATATAGAAAGATCCGTGACTATCTGATAGAACTACACAGGAGTAATCCAGGGAGTACAGCTATGATTGATGTCATACCTCAGTCAGAGTCAATGTCACTGTTCGACAGATTATATATAAGTTTGGATGTATGTAAAAGGGGTTTTAAATATGGGTGCAGGCCTCTAATCGGGTTGGATGGGTGCTTCCTCAAATGTTACTATGGTGGACAGTTGTTATCTGCAGTAGGGCAAGATGCTAATAACCATTTTTTTTGTTATTGCGTATGTTGTGGTTCCGAACGAATGTAAAGACACATGGGGGTGGGTCGATCCAGGAGATTGCACTGAACTGGGATTGAATTTTATCTCCGATCAACAAAAGGTCAACTCTATATCCTAATATATTAAGTTGTTTAATGTCATATACTCTTACTTGTTTTTTATGTCATGTAATTTGATTGGCTACTTGTTGATGATTTATGTATGATGTACTCTGTTTTGTTGTTGTTTTTCTTGTCAAGTCACTGATGACTATGATATTTTTTTTTTGTTATAATCTGCTATGTTAGTATTTGGGACCTTAACTGTTTGATGACTTTCATGTCATGTACTTTCACACTATGCTATGACTTTGATCATATGCTTCTACATTGGTATACCCTGCTATGGGTATTAATTTGTTCATGAGTTTGCTATTATCTGTTTAATGTAATGTAATCTGTGCCAATAGAACTTCAATTTGTCATGTCTTTGGACTAATTTAGGGGTTGTCATTAGCTTTGAAAGAGGTTTTTCCGAGAGCTCATCACAGGATCTGTGTGCTACATATCTGGAAGAACTTCATCAAGCACTTCAAAGATGAAGAGACGAAACAGTAGGTTTGGGAATGTACAAAGTGCATCACACACAATGAATTCAGTGCTGCAATGGAGAAGTTAAAGCAAGTAAGTGCACCAGCATGGGAATATATGAAAAAATTTGAGCCAGCTATTTGATGTAAGGCGTTATTTAGTCATGAGTCGAAAGTGGACAATATCACTAACAACATGTGTGAAGTATGGAATGCAAAGATCGTGGAACACATGGAAAAGCCTATTTTGACGATGTGTGAAGGATTACGGTGTTACATAATGAGAAAGATAGCAATGCACAAGAAGAAGTTGGAGGCTCACATTGGACCGCTTGTTCCAGTACAACATAAGAAATTGGATCAATTTATCAAACCTAAGAGCCATAAATGGAGAGCTATATAGACCCGTGATTCAAAAAGAGTTTTTTTGAGGTTCATTCCTAAAATCATAAAGTTGGTGTTAATCTTCACAAAAGGATATGCACATGCAATGTTTGGCAATTGACTGATAAGTTTGGTTTCATAGTTATTGCATAGTCATGTGCTAAAGTTTAATTGCTGTAGCCATACTAAGGCTTGTTTGAAAAAAAATTGGTTTTATAATTATTGGTTTGTTGCTAACTGTCCATTGTCTTTTTCTAATTCTGCATAACTTGGATATTGTCCATAGGAATGCCTTATAGACATGCAGTAGCAGCACTAGCTAAAATGGGTCTTAAGGCTGAGGACTTTGTCTATAAGTGGCTAACTATGGATGCCATCAGGTCAACTTATTCACATTGCATTAAACCAGTCAACAGTGAAGAGTACTAGACACCTACCGATGCACCAAGGCCACTGCCTCCCATAATCAAGAGAGCTGCTCATAGACCCAAGTTGAAGAGAAGAACTGATCCAGTTGAGAGAGAGATGAGCACCACTAAGGCAAAGAAGACATTCGTTGTTACTTGCTTTAAGTGTGGCAAAAAAAGTCATTACTACAAGACATGTCAAAATGCAGCACAAAATCCCAATTGGAAGCCTATGACTAAAAAGGAGAGACGAGCACAAAAGAAAACAACAAACCAGAATTCATCAACTGATCCAGCAACAAGCACTAATCCAATAACAAACACTGATTAGGTACAATGTCTGTGTTTGGGAATTGAGTTGTGCCAAACATTAACTTCTTTACTTTATTATATGTCCTAATTAGATTTAGATGAGGGTTGAGTTGTGGATTTTTTTTTCTCCTGTCAATGATTAGGTTTAAGATGGTCATGAAAGCACCACTGATGTCAATGAAAATACCACAACAGGAGGGCCAATGTTAGATTCTGTGGTGAGTCTAGGGTTTAGGAATATATGTTATACACTTATACTATTTTGTTGCTTGCTTTCTATAACATATTGATTTGTCATAGGCCAAAACAAGAAAAGCCAAGAAGAACCTGCCCAAAAAGTCTATCAGAACTGGCACAGCGACTCAAAATTAAAGAAAAGAAATTCGAGTATCACAGTCTGCACCACAAGCTGAGAAGGTCATTTTTTTCTTTTTAAAAAAAAATTAAAACATGTTTCATGCTGCATATTATTACAACTCAATTCTATAGACTTAGTCATTTATATAATTGTTAAAGTAAATTTGTTACTGGCTGTAGGAAAAAACTCCAATGGCAAGCTTACACCATTTAAAGAAGCACCAAATTATTAGGTCACCAGCTCCATGTTTTGTGCCTCCACCCATACCAGCACCAGGACCAACCTTATGGTTGAAATCTCAACCTTCCCAAACTCCAAACCTGATGCCGCATACCTCACAGAACCAATCGAATGACTCAATAGTTGAGAAGACAAGTCCACGAAACACTCATGATGTAATTTCTCAAGGGACGATGGCTGCTGCAACTTCAACTATTGCATCAAGACTTTTAAAATTTGTGCCAACACCTGACTTCAAGCCTCCAAGACTCAGGCCTCCTAAACAGGGGTGATAATGCTAATAGGGATATAGAAATGTGTTATTATTGTTTTGGTATTTTGACTCTTTAGTTTGAAGTGATACAATTATTCCAATATATATATTAGTTGTTTTATTTAGGGCCATGTTGGCCTCTACAATGATAGGTGAACTGTGAACAGATGAATTATATGTTTGGTGACAATATGAATATAATGGTATGAACTGCTATGCTTTACATGAAATTACTTGAATCCATGCTATATGTACAAATATTTGTTGCACTAATTTGGATTAAGATTTGAGAAGAAACTTTAAACAGTGATAACAATAATTCATCTTCATTTAATATCCACAATGTTTACATACACAATTTCATCTTGTAACACAAAACTCTTAGATAACCTAAAATTATTCATCAAGTTGCATACACAGTTATCTTAAATAAACAGGTAACCATAACCCCACCAAAAAATGCAAAAATACTACAATCTAACCCCAAGCATCTACTTTTACCTATTTTTTCTACTCTTCTCCAATTGATTTTCTAATCCAATCAACCTAATTTCTAGCTCTTCCACTTTGTCATTCACCGCATCACTTAGACCTTCAAATCGATGTTGCTTCTGCGGCAATACCCCTTTGATATTGTCTTCAAAGCATACTCATTAAACAAAGAAATATAATCATCTAGCCATACAAAGAATGAGCAATGAGCTTCTGCAATCTATAATTAAACAAAAAAACATTAAAACCATAAACATACCTTGAAGTAAGTACAGAATTGAACAAAATCAACACATAACTGTCCATGAACATACCTTGAAGTTAGGGCAACGTAAGAATAACCTATTTGAATTATTTTTGGTCCCAGACATGAATTGAATAGCATGAGACTCGCAATAGCACTTTGAGGAGACCCATCTTTTCTTCTTTTGACCTCCAACATTCTCACTAGAGTTCATGCTACAACTCAAATTATCGCCTCCCACTCGCAGGTCGGAGGATGAGCAACATTCTCCACTTCCGACTATGATGTCTTAGGGTTTCGTTATTGTTGTTTCGAATACGAGTAGTATGTGGAGAGGTCGGGGAACCAGAGGACCATCGAAGTTAACGTTTCCTCTCTCTTTAACCCATAAACAACGCCGCTTTTTGAATGTGACAGGGGGACAAATCGATCCCTATCCATTTCTTCTAATCTACGTTGACACTTAACTCTGAACTAACTTTTAGATTAGTACCGGTAAGTACCACATCAGATTTTTTCGTTAACTATGGATGGAGAATACAAGGAAGGAGACGCAATAGATTATTTTATGTATGGACAGAGACCGACGTGGATGACTTTTTTTTTTGTAAGAAGTCGCCTTGTTCTAGTATAAAATAGACAAAAATTGCGTTGGATGCTAATTCTAAAATAATTCTAATTTACACTACTTGGGAGGATTGATTGAATTGTTCTTTTTCTTTCGGTTGGCCTTACGGCTCCAGGTACCGGAGCTCAATAGTGAATAAGTTTCTATGATTTTATATTAGAGTGCTTGAATCTTGGGTTTGAAATTAAAAACCACACGTAATCTCATGCATTAGTAATGTAGTCTTTAAAATCTGCAAGTGAATAATTTAAATTTTTAATACTTATTTAAATAGATAAGAGAGTTAATATTTAATCAATAAAAATCAATTATTATGTAATTTTTTTTTTAGTTCAACTCATCTTTAGCAGGATTTATCATTTAGACTAATCCAAATTGATTATTATATCATGACAAATATGGTTTGGGCTTGAGTAAATTAGGTCATACTAAAAAAAGACATTAAGATTTAAAATAAAAAATTTAAAAAATTTTAGATAACAATGATTTAAATTTAAATTCTTTAGCTTTTCAAAATATATTTTTGATTCCTCATTTAACAAATTTTGGTTCTTATGTTTTGTAAAAAAAAATATCCCATAATTTTGAAATTAAATTTGATTCATTTTAAAAATTAGATCCAACAAAATCCGATATGATCTTTTATGTTCGTTGAATTTTAAATTTGGATCGCAAACTACTACAGAAAGAATACAGAATGAAATTGACTTATAGTCTAACTATATCCTCTATATAAAAGTAAATAAATGTCTTTCTCAAATCATCGTCACTGAATCAAAAAGTGAATAGTATAACAGAGAACCATGTATCCATTCTTTCGATCAACAAAATTTTGATGTTTCAGATTGCTTTCGAGATCGATCCATCCAAGTTAAAATGTCAGGAGGCGCTAGCGATCTTCCTCAGGATCTTCTGTCGCTCGTTGCGGATGAGCTAGGACTCATCGATCTTCTCAGCTTCCGTGCCGTTTGCAGGAATTGGCGCTCTGCTTCCACATGGTCCACAGCTGTGGTTGAATCCATGCACGGGCATCCATGGTTGCTCATCTATGGCGAATACTCTCCTATCTGTATCTTGCAAAGCAGAGACAAGGGGATTATTTACAAACTCAGATTTGAGGAATTGGAGGGAGCAATTTGCATGGCATCTCATGAAGGGTGGTTACTTCTATTCAAAAAGGGGTTTATGTTTTTCTTCTGTCCTTTCTCTAGAACAAGAATCTCTTCCAAACTATCCTTTATTGGAGCTACCGGAATCATACGTGGCAACTTTTTCTTCTGCTCCTACTAGCCACTATTGCATTGTGGCTGTAGCTACCAAGAATAATGCTAAAAGTAGCAGCAAATTGGAGGTACGGTTGCTTTTTCGAGGCTATAAAGAATGGTTGGAGTATGAATATGAAACGTGTTCTGGTGAACTTGATATGGCTATTTATCACAATGGGGTTTTTCATATTTTTCATGATTCATCTAAATTACTCACATTTATTTCGGTTGATGGGAAGGTAACATGGGAATTCTATCATCTGGTTTCTAAGAGTACGGAATCTAAATTTAATGAATTTCCACCGTCATGGTTAGGTGATAAGAAACCAGTTAAGTATGTAAGATGGAACACGGAAAAATTTTTACAGTCCTTCTTCATTCGAATGAAGAACAATTTTGGATCAAATTCGTCTTCTATTACATGGTCTATATCTACATGTGGGACTAAATTTGTAGAACAGAATGAACCTGCTCAGTGCAGCATAATTTACAAAGAGAAGAAAGTACTCCCTCCTCTAGATCCACAAGAAGGATGTGATAGCCGCAACTGTAACTTAAAAGCAGTGTGGATTCAACCAAGATACTTTCAAGTATCTCCTCATCAAACTTGGTGATTTGAAAATTATATTTCGATTTTTTTATTTTGTTAGAATTAAGAGTTAAAATTTATAATTTAGGATGAAAAATAATTTTAATATTACTTGAAAAAATTGAGTACATATTAAATTTTTAATTATTTAATAATAGTTTTTTATGTGTTTATCTAAATGATTACACTATCTTAGAGGTTTGTTGACTTTGTTAAATTTGTAGGTTTACTTCTATGAATTTTAAATCAATTACTTCATTTCAATTTCAAATAATAATTAAGAAAATTTTAGGTGTTTATTGCATAGATTATAACTCTGAATATATTAATGTTAATAGTTTTTAACAGGGTAAAGTATATTTTTTGTCCTTAAAGTTTGGTAAAAGTTTCAAAAATACCTCTAAGTTCTATTTTGTTTCAATTTTAGGAGTATTTTTGAAACTTTTATCAAACTTGAAAGATAGAAAGTATATTTTACCTTTTTTAATATTTGAATTAAGTTTTATTTTTGTCTCAAATGTTTTATTTCAATCTTATTTTAATTTAATGAATTTTTTTAAAAAATTATTTATTTTTTTATTAATATTTTTAAGTATTAGAACAATAATTAAAATAAAAAATAATAAAAATAGAACGAAAAAAATATTTACAACGAAAATAAGATATTTTACATATTAAAAATAAAACTAAAATTTAATTCAAATATTAAAAATTAAAATAATATTTTATATTTTTACTTTATAATTTTATTCTAATATACTATTTTCGTTATCATCGTCATACCATGATCCGTTGAAGAGTTAGTGTCCCTCTTCCACTAGTAGAATATTTTTAAATTAGTTTAATTCATATCTATGTATGCTTTATCTATATATATAATTTAATAAATGAGATTTATTAATTTTTATCCAATAAAAATTATTATATATATATTAATCTTTTCGGATTATAATATCATTTTTAATAATTCTATTAGATTAAAATATAAAAGATTCATCTCTTAATATTATAATTACTATCACAATGATAAATCTTTAAATTTAATCAAGGACATTATTATATTAACATTTTAATATAATAACAATAGCAAATTATTTGACATATGATTGATTAGATTGTGGTCATACTACTTATTCCCAACAATCTCCCACTTGCACGAGAGCC
The DNA here is from genome assembly GCF_059453495.1 of Arachis ipaensis. Lineage (NCBI taxonomy): Eukaryota > Viridiplantae > Streptophyta > Magnoliopsida > Fabales > Fabaceae > Arachis > Arachis ipaensis. Next base: position 133,753,545 of record NC_142438.1, read on the forward strand.
AATTATGATAGATTAGATCTTGGACATACTATATTATCTTAATAATCATACTATTATTATATTCTTGGTGCTAGCAAAGAATATAATAATATTCTATTTAAATTAATATAATTATTTATTTGATCAAATCAAAATAATAATTAAATAATTCTCAAGTAAATATTAGAACACTCGTTAGTGTGTGACCCCATATGTTGAATACTAAGCGGGTAGTAAATTAGTTGTACTAAATTTACTAATCAAATGTTGGCGTCTAGCAACACTCTTAACGAGCAGTAATATATTTTTACTAAGAACTCGAGAAGAACATAGTTTGGCTAACCTCTTATAATATGGTTTAATTGTCAAACTCTAACTTGTTAATTACCATTATTATAATGACTGTGAATCACTTAACAAACCCATTTCTTCATTCATTCATTTCTTCATTCATTCAATCTTTTTGGCCAAGGTTTTATTCATCTCAGTCATTATAATCATAGAGCTCAAACTCTTTATCGAGAATTGACGGATTCTTTATTGACTAGTTCGTTAATTGTACAAGTATTTAAATCATATCCAATATCCATTCAACTAGCACCCTAGGAATTAGGTGTCCGAACTCAAAGTATAATAAATACATTGTCAATTACTACGATAGTCTCAAATGGAAGGAACTCTATTACTATGTTCATTTTGAAAATATCTTATTGACAAATATACCGTAATTATAACTATTAGAAGTTCTCAAAGTGAGTCAATGGTCATATCTCTATATGCACAATCTATATATATAATTTAATAAATGAGATCTATTAATCTTCATCCAATGAAGACCGTTATATATATATATATATATACAAAATATTCATCTCTCAATATTATGATCACTATCACAATGATAAATCTCTAAATTTAATCAAGGACTTTATTATATTAACATTTTAATATAATAACAATAACAAATTATTTGACATATGATTGATTAGATTGTAGTCATATTACTTATCCCCAATACCTTCAACCAACACAATTATCAAATTTTCAGATAGAAAACAATTGCAAGTAACAACAATACTCCCCCTCTAATAAATCGAATATATTTCATTTGATTTATTATTGTTTTAGTTAAATAAAATCTATTTCATTCTATTTATATGGAATGTGTTTAAATCGAACTTAATAGTTTTGATTTACATAGTTTAAAAATGAAAATTAAACATCTATAACAATATATAAAGAGAATATAGAGAGAATGATGTCTAATTATCGTATTCTCATTTTAACCTTATTAATAAACAGTGATTGAAGTAACTGCGTTTTAAAGACGGTATAAAATATAATTATCATTAACTTTCCTTCGTTGATATTACGATTACCTTTTTATTTATTTTATGCACAATTCTTACTTACTCATTGTGTCTTTTTCTTTGTTTCACTAAGTACAAGTAGTACTCTCTTTTTATCTTTAAGGTAATCCTATTAGTACATAAGTATTAATACATAAATATTAATTATGTCAATATTTTATCAAAGTCAAATCTCTTACTATAATTAATACATAAATATTAATTGTGTCAATATTTTATATAATTTTTGTCTGTTTTCTTCTATCTTTTAGTTATGTAATTTTTTTTTCTAACCAAAGGATACGAAAGTTTCTCAATATTAAAAGAGAAAGTATATATCTGTTATTCAAGGTCGTCATACAATTTTAAAGTATATCCAGTTTGAATGGTATCAACCATTTAAGAAAATGAATTTGAACTTAAATAAGTATTTTTAATCAAGAGTATTGGGTATATTTTTATTGATTTAAAAAAAATATGTATTTATATGTCATCTTTTATTTTTGTGGTGATGGACAATAGTGCTCACATCATAATTTTAAGATTCATTTTATATTTATATCAATTCATAAAGTATTTTACAAAAATTATGTTTAAGTAAATTTTTTATTTATAATTATTTTATATTTTGAGATTTAAAATTTTGTATTTTTATTTTTATTCAAGAATTATTTTTATATTTTATTTTAATATTTTTGTCTAAAAATATTAATATTAATTTTAATTTTTTAATTTTTAGAATAAATAAAAAGATGTGATTTTTTTTATAAATTAGATTATTCAAAACCTACTCATTATAAAAGAAGTTAAATTTAATTCTTGACACATTAAATAAAAAAAGTTTAATTAGATAAAAAAATTATAAAAAAATTAATAAAAAATATAAGAACACATATTAGATATTTTTTTTTCTTTCTATGTCAATTTAATAAGATAAAAAAAGTTTTTCTTTTACATCAAATTGATAAAAGCAAAAGATAGAACTATTTTTTATGTGAAAAGATAGAAGAATAACAGAAAATATAAATTAAATAAGTAAACTAAAGAGAAGGAAAAATGCAAGTGAAAGCTGGAAGTTATGCGTGAAATCAAATGAAATTTACAATGTAGTGGAGGAAAGCAACGAAAGACTATGAAAAAGATGCAATTGAGGGTGTTGAAAAAAGGAAAAGGGCCATAGCAAGAGAAACACATAAACTGATAAAAGTGTGCATGAAGAATAAAATTGGTAGATTTTTTAAAAAAAATTAGAAAAAACTTTAATAGAATAATGAGGGTGGAACCAAACTATTGGTGAGAGTACACGGCCGGTTTAAACAAAAGAATATAAACTAAAACTAACATAAAATTAAACAAAACATAAAGATGGTGAAGAATGTAAAGACATTGATAAAATAAAGGAGGGTTAACCACAAAAAATGTCCTTGAAATATTTAAACGCTAACAAAAATACACCCAATTCTTACTATCGACAAAAATACCTTTAAATAATTTAAAAACGCGATCAAAATGTCCAATAGTAAATATGTATTTTCAAAAAATATCTTAAAAATTAAATTTTGATACAATTTTTTGCGAGCATGACTAAAAAATGAGATATTATTATTCTTAAAATTTAGTAATTTTTTGCTAAGTATATATATATATTTTTTGTGATTTTTTAATAGTATTATTGGTTGTTAACAAAAAATTACAAAAAAATATATACTTAACGAAAAATTACCAAATTTTAAGGATAATAATATCTCATTTTTATAATCATATTTGTAAAAAATCGCATCAAAATTCAATTTCTAAGACATTTTTTGAGAATATATATTTACTGTTGGACATTTTTGTCACGTTTTTAAATAATTTGAAGGTTTTTATATCGACAATAAAATTTGGGTGTATTTTTGTCCGCATTTGAATAATTTGTGGGCATTTTTTGTGGTTAACCCAATGAAGGATATAAATAAAACAAACATATAATTAAACAAAACATAAAGATGGTAAAAAATGTAAAGACATTGATGTTCACTGAGTCTATTTTTTGATTTATTAACAATTTGTAGACACTCTGTATTTTTGTTGTTGAGAGATGTGTTATCATGGTTATAGGAGTAAATTTTATTTTAGTGGGATGTTATTAGATTTTTCAAAATGAATTTTATAACTATTTTGTCCTTATAATTTGCTTTATGAAATGATTTGTTAAAGAATAAATATAGTCCAAAAAATTTTGAAACTAAAGTCGTGACCAACTCTTTATATTAGCTTTATAGATTTTCACCTTTTGTTATACAGTAGAAAGATTATATATAATATAATAAAGGTTAAATGTTCTCATATGTAAGAACATGGGACTTAATATTATTCTTTTATAAAGTTTCTCTGTCTAAATAAAAGAACTAATATCATTTAGACTTAATGTTTATTTTTGTACTTAATAAAAAAATTAATGTCATTTAACTTTAATTTTTAACTTTCAAGATACATAAAAAGATGTAACATTTTATGCATTAGATAATTTAAAAGATATTTATTATATAGGAAGTTAAAAATATTTTAAACTTAAAAAACTATTTAATAACAAAATTAAATTTGTTCAAAATAGTAGGAAGAGAAAGAGAAAGTTGAAATTTTTTAACTAATTACAAAGAATCACCACCATAATTTGAGTATCTTAAGTGAGGTTTAAGAAGTAAACCAGAACTATAAATCTAAAAGTTTTCTGTCTTTCTTTATAACGAATAAAATAATAAGAAGATTCGTATTAGATTATGAAAATTAATCTCATCCTTATAATACGATAACATTATTTCAAAACATGTAAAATGAAATAATAAATTACAGTTTAATTAATGTGCACAATAAAATAAATATGAAAGTTATATTAAACTGAGACTTAAATTTATAATTATTAGTTAAAAAACTTACAATTATGTACTATTTTTTATTATTTTGGTTGAAAATAATATATTTTGATATTGTTTTTTAGGATTACTGACATCAAATTTTAATAATTTTAAAAAATTTTAAATGATTTATGTCTTAATTCTTTTAGCAAAATTTCAACAACTCATAAAAGTTAACACAATAGATAGTTATAAATCAAAGTGACGGACAACAGTAAAAGTTGTGATGATGATACTTGATAATAATTAATAACGATAGGATGAAGAGAATGTGAAAGCAGAAGAAAAAATGAGAAAGTAGAATAAAGTAATATAATAGTGGCGATGAGACAATGACACGTATGTATATAGAGAACAATATATCGTAAGAGAAAGAATAGTGTTTGATATAGTGAGGCGATATAATACAAATGTAAATTAATAATTTTTAAAAAATAATGCAATTAAAGATAGTATAAAAAATTAAATATAAAATTAAAAAAATATTTTTTATCAATTAAAATTATGCATGAAGATAAAAAGTTTTTGAATATAAATTTTTATCTCTACTTTAAATTAAATACTATTAAAAATAAATAAATAAACTTAATAACATTTCTAAATTGTTAATTGTAAATAATGTCTCTAAATTCTTATTTTTATTTTGTTACACATAATAATAACATAATAAATTTGTTTAATATCTTATTTAATTTAAATTTATAAATTTTATTCATTCTAAAAGTTAAATAATTTATAAAATTTTTATTTTTGTTTTTAACTTTTTTTTATTCTTAATGTTTAGATTATATTATTAAATTTATAATTTTAAAAATAAAATTATAAAAATTAATTTCTTCACAATAATAGAAAAGCGGCTGAACAGGTACGATAGTGTCTGTTGAGCCGCTAGTCCTTATAATACGATAACATTATTTCAAAACATGTAAAATGAAATAATAAATAATAGTTTAATTGATGTGCACAATAAAATAAATATGAAACTTATAAAATAGCAGTAAAATATGGATAGCAATGGTTGCCTTTTGTTTTAAAGTACTATATTAAACTGGGACTTAAATTGATAATTATTAATTAAAAAACTTACAATTATGTACTATTTTTTATTATTTTGGTTGAAAATAATATATTTTGATATTATTTTTTAGGATTACTGACATCAAATTTTGATCATTTCAAAATATTTTAAATGATTTATGTCTTAATTCTTTTAGCAAATCTTCAACAACTCATAAAAGTTAATACAATGGATAGTTATTATAAATCAAAGTGATAGACAAGAGTAAAAGTTGCGATGATGATACTTGATAATAATTAAAAATGATCGGATGAAGAGAATGTGAAAGCAGAAGAAAAAAAATGAGAAAGTAGAACAAGGTAATATAATAGTGGCGATGAGACAATGACATGTATGTATAGAGAGAACAATATATCGTAAGAGAAAGAATAGTGTTTGATATAGTGAGACGATATAATACAAATATAAATTAATAATTTTAAAAAAATAATGCAATTAAAGATAATATAAAAAATTAAATATAAAATTTTAAAAAATATTTTTTATCAATTGAAATTATAAATGAAGATAAAGAATATTTTGAATATAAATTTGTATCTCTGTTTTAAATTAAATACTATTAAAAATAAATAAATAAATAAACTTAATAACGTTTCTAAATTGTTAATTGTAAATAATGTCTCTAAATTCTTATTTTATTTTATTACACATAATAATAATATAATATTGATAAATTTGTTTAATATCTCTTATTTAATTTAAATTTATAAATTTTATACATTCTAAAAGTTAAATAATTTATAATTTTTTTTTGTTTTTAACTTTTTTTTTTATTCTTAATGTTTAGATTATATTATTAAATTTATAATTTTAAAAATAAAATTATAAAAATTAATTTTTTCATAATAATAGAAAAACGGCTGAATAGACACGATAGTACTTGTTGAGCCGCTAATATATATATAAGGTATGTATTTGGTTTTAAGATATTCATATAATATTTGATATCCATTTTATTTGTTTAAGTAAATTACCCAATTATTTATGTTCTTATAAAATGTAATTATTTTTTAACATAGTGATATATAATTAGATGCATGTGTCTCACATCTTACATTTTCCAGCGTATGAAAATTACAATTCCGTATGTTTAATTTGAGCTCAATGGTTACATTTTGCAAAGCGAGCGCTCTACAATTTTAGATACATCCCCAATCTGCCAAATTTTAGAATTGTTAAAACAACAAAAGGAACAGTGACGGCGGACTTCAAAAAACTTGGATCCCAAGAAAACTTGAATCCCAAGGAAAACTTGGACTAATATTTTTCTGTTACAACTAAAACCACTGTAGTGAGGCTTAATTTAGGTTATTATATATATATACTCATATGATTCCTTTTGTTTTGTGTGGGTAATCTTTTTCTAAATAAAATGGACCAACATAGCAACATTTCAGAAGCAGATTCTGATAACAAGAAAAGAAACAATTCTATCCACCTTCTTGCACAAATATTTTCAGATTATTTAGAGTTGAAGGAGCTTCTTAGAATCCGCGGCGTTTGCAAGGATTGGAAATACGCTTCCACCGAAGCATTGGCTCGTCTTGAAATTGAAACCTTTCAAGACGAGCCATGGTTTCTTATGTATGGCGAAGGTTCTACGTGTTCGTTGCTAAGCAACGAGGATAAGTTGTATACATTGAACATCCCAGAATTCGATGGAGCAACCTGCGTTGCCTCGAATTCGGGGTGGCTGCTTCTGTTTCGCGAAGGCTCGATTTTCTTCCTTTGCCCGTTCTCCAGAGCAAGGATTGATCTTCCAAATTTTCCATTACCGGAACTAATAGATTGCTCTGAATATGTTGCTGCATTTTCGTCGGCTCCGACTAGTGAAGATTGCACGGTGGCTGTGATTAACCGATGGCATGAAATCGCTTTGCAGTTACATCTTCTTCGCCGCAGCGACCAACGTTGGAGAGTGTATGAATGTCTTTGTACAATAGGAGATTTGAGTACAATAAAGTTTGCTACTTATAAGGAAGGAGCTTTTCAAATATTAGATGGTTTTAATGGGTCAGTTACCTTTGATGCTAGAACCAAAAGATGGAGAAAACTGTTGGAATAAATTAATTTCAATAACCCAAATCATCCACGTTGAATCATCAAAAATATATCATATTATAATGCGGAAGCGTACCTGAATTCATAAACATGAATCATACGATCGGAAGAGTTTGGATCTTGTGGTTCTTTCGATCTTTCTCAACCAAAGCCTTCTGTATTCCTAGGAGGCTGAACTGCAACTCTTTTGATGAGGAAAGAGTAACAAAGGCGGCTTTTGGTATATCGGGAACCGAAACCCTGAAGGTCTATTTATATTTGAGCATGGCACCCATTAAACCCTTAAACCCAAATAAAATAGTATCTAAAGCCCAAAAGATAATATATCTAAAATCCAAAAAAGATAATTATCTAAGGAACAAAAGATAATATCCTGTTTTATTCTCATTTAATTCCAAATCAAAAGTAATAATGACTTATTCAATTAGCATTTAAAATAATAAATGAGATCATCATTATATAAGTCATTTAATTTTAAATAGCATAATTTGTGATTATAATTAATATATGTATTGCCCACAAATAAGTTAGGAAATCAAATAATTTCCTAACAATCTCCCACTTGGGCTATACATATATTATTTCTTGACATAATCACATCTTTATAAACTTTATGCGCGCATCTGAATGCTATTTCTCTCATTACTTTAACAATCTGGTCCGTCTCATACATTAGATATGGAACTACCGCAGCTTTTATCACATTAAATGCCGTGACTAAACCACGCCAATCACCATCCTAATATACTCAACGACATAGATCAAATTTGGATGAGTAATATGGAAATTACATGCCAAGTGATCTCATGCATGTCTATTTCCAGCTGGTCCAACTTTATTGAGATCAAATACAATACAAAATATTGTAAAATGAACATTTCACATAATATGAAATAAACCATCAACTTAATTCTGCAGAAAAATAATTCAATTATCTGTCATAGGACATATAGCATAAACTCCCACTAAACCAAGGCATCACAAATATTGACACCCATCCGAGCAGTGTGCTCATGAAAAACTTTAGAGGTCAATCCTTGGTAATGAGTCTGCTAGCATATACTCTGTTCCTATATGTCCTATGGAAATCTGTTTTTCTTAAACTTTCTCCTTGACAACTAAGAACTTGATGTCTGTATGCTTCGATTTTGTCAAGCTCTTATTGTTATTGGAGTATAGTACTGCTGACTTATTGTCACAAAATATCTTTAATGGTCTTTCAATGTCATCTACTATATGAAGCTTAGTGACAAAGTTTCGCAACCATATGCCATGAAATCGGAAACAGAGTACCCAATCATCTCCAAATTTTTCTGATCTCCGATAAATAAGCATGTAATCCTTTGTTTTCTTTAAACAACGCATTACGCGTTTAACAGCTATCCAATGATCCATATCCGGATTGCTCAAGTATCTACCCAACACTCCCACTATAAATGATATATCGGGATGTATGTAGACTTGAGCATACATTAAATTCCCTAGTGCTTATGCATAAGGCTTATCATGCATTGATGTCCTCTCAAGATCATTTTTAGGGCATTGCTTGAGACTGAACTTGTCTCCTTTAACCACGGGTGTGTCCATTGGTCTACAACCTTTTATGACATATCTACTTAAAATCTTTTCGATATAGTTCTTTTGTGACAATCCAAGAATACCTTGAGAGTAATCTCTTAGTATCTTGATTCCTAATACAAAAGAGGCATCACCAAGATCTTTCATTTCGAATTTGTCCGATAGAAATTTCTTAGTTTCATGCAACAAGCCTATATTGTTGCTGGCAAATAGAATGTCATCAACATACAAGACCAAAAAAAGTATTTACTCCCACTGAACTTACGGTATACACATTCATCTATAATATTTACCTCAAAACCGTATGAGGTAATGACTTGATGAAACTTGTGATACCATTGACGAGAAGCTTGTTTGAGACCATAGATGGATTTTCTCCTTTTTCTATTGGATCTCATTAATGACACTTCTTGAGGTTGTTGAGCTTGCTGTATGGGTTGGGTTTGAGGAGGATTCTCATTATTTTCCTGTACTGTAGCAGTATCTTGAGCAACAACAATATTCTCATTGTTCTCTTGTACTGTAGCTGGATTTACAACAGGATTCTCATTGTACTTTTGTACTATAACTGTATCTTGAACAATAATAGGCACAAGGTCCTGATCATTGTCAGTTATAGAATCCTTATCAAAAGCAACATTCCTAATATTTCCTTCCCCCCCAAACTCAACATCCTCAAGAAATCTCGCATTTCCCGTCTCAAAAATAGACCTTGATGCAGGATTGTAAAACTTGTACCCCCGTGAACGCTCAGCGTAACCAACAAAGTAGCAACTAATTGTCCTTGAGTCCAATTTTCTTTCATGCGGCCTATAAGGTCGCGCCTCAGCTGGACATCCCCAAATATGCAAATGCTTTATACTAGGCCTTTTCCCAGTCCAAATTTCATATGGGGTTTTGTTAACTGCTTTGCTTGGCACCCTATTAAGGATGTACACTGCGGTCTTTAAGGCTTCTCCCCAGAGTGATTCAGGCAAGGAAGAATGACTAATCATACTTCTCACCATGTCCTTAAGAGTTCGGTTCCTTCGCTCTGCAACACCATTCATGCTAGGTTTGCCTGGCATAGTGTATTGCGGAACAATACCACACTCCTCTAGGAAAAGAGCAAAAGGCCCAGGACGTTGCTCTCCTGAACCGTCATATCTTCCGTAGTATTCACCACCACGATCAGATTTGACAGCTTTAATTTTCTTTCCAAGTTGAAGTTCAACTTCATCTTTGAAAGACTTGAAAACATCCAAGGCTTGGGACTTTTCATGAATTAAATATAGATACCCGTAACGAGAGTAATCATCTATGAACGTAATAAAGTACCGTTGTCCATTCCAAGAGACAGTAGGAAATGGGCCACATATATCGGTATGTATTAGTTCTAAGACATCTTTAGCTCTCTCGGCACCTAATTTCCTTTCGTTTGTCCTTTTTCCCTTTATGCACTCAATGCAGACTTCAAAGTCCGCCAAATTTAGGGGTCCGAGAATTCCATCCGACACGAGCCTCTGAATTCTCTGTTTAGAGATGTGGCCTAGGCATTTGTGCCATAATGATGCCGAATTCTCATTCAGTTTTTTTTTTTTTTTGTTTTGTACCCGTTTGCAGTATTTCATTATTATAGGAATTTAAGTTAAGCCTATATAGATTATCCACCAAATGACCAGAGCAAATATTATTCGAATTGTAAAAGAGACTGACTTTATTGTCTCCAAATGAACAAAAATAACCTGATTTGTCCAAACGAGAAACAGAAACCAAATTTCGTCTAAATGACGGTACATAAAATGTCTCTAATAAATCCAAGTAAAATCCACTCGTGGAACATAATCTAAAGGTTCCTATAGCTTCGACTGCAACTATATTACCGTTTGCCACATAGATGTATCTTTCAGCATCACTTGGCGGTCGGCTCCACAGGCAACCCTGCATAGTAACACTTACATGAGTAGTAGTAGCAGAATCTACCCACCAAGTATCAACAGGTGCATAACTTAAACTAGCCTCAGAACAAACGAAAGTAAGAATTATACCCTTCTTTACACGCCAGGTGGCATATTTGGTACAATCCTTCTTCATGTGTCCCACCTTCTTACAGAAGAAACAAGTTGAAACTTGATCTTGTTTCTTAGCCTTTTTCTGCTGAGAAGGCACATCCGCAGTAGTATCACGCTTTCTTTTATACTGAGAAGATGAAGCCATGTGAGCACTTTCAGTCTTATCTTGCTGTAGCCTCTCTTCTTCTTACACACAGTGAGATATAAGCTCATTTAAGGACCAAGTGTCCTTCAAAGTGTTATAACTCACTTTGAATTGCCCAAAGTGTGCAGGAAGGGAAATCAAAATGAAATGCACGAGTAAATCTTCAGACAACTCTAACTTTAGTGCTTTCAATTTTGAAGCAAGATGAGACATTTCCATAATGTACTCCCTTATGTTCCCGTTACCTTTATACCTCATGGAGACAAGTTTGCTCAAAAGACTACTTGCCTCCGCCTTTTCATTCTTAGTAAAGAATTTTTCTACATCCTTTAGGAACTGTTTGGCATCTTTATCCTCAGTGATTGAGCCCCGAAACGCCTCAGGAATTGAGCGTTTCATGATCATGATGCTCATTCGATTGGATCTCTCCCACTTCTCTATTTTAACCTCATTGAGGTTTTCCGGAGTGGAAGTGGGTTTCTCCTCTCGAAGAGCTATATCTAGGTCCATACAACCGAGGACAATCTCCACGGTATCCTTCCAAACTTTAAAGTTTGAACCATTCAGCATAGGAATACTGCTAATTTGCGCAAAAACATTGGTAGCTAAAGCCATAGTTTCTGGATCAGAACAAAAAGAACATGCAGTAAATATTAGTTATTAATGGGTAAAAAATCCATATTGAGATATCTAGCACAACATTAATTTTCAATCTTTGGATAGAAAAATTAACTGTAAGTGATACTCTCATTGCAGTAATCAAATATTGTCAAAATTCCTGTCACACATTAAGCCTTTCTTTGGACCGACTTAATGCGCACATGAAAACTTAAACTTCGCAACCTATTTATTACCGCATATATTCTCTATTAATTGGCCAAACAATAACCTTCCTTTGGGCCGATTATTGACCGCATAATTAATAGAAAATAAACAGAAGTATGCAATGCTTATTATTTGGCCAAACAATAAACTTCCTTTGGGCCGATTATTGTTTGCATAAATAATAAACATTACTTTATTCTTAATTAGTTACCCAAATATTTATTTACCATTAATATGTGTATGTAATTTGGTCAAATATAGGCCTTCCTTTGGGCCGACCAATATTCGCATGAATTACATATCACCATATTCTTAATGTTTTAAATAAATCAATTTTCACAAAAGAGGCTACTTTGGCAGCATAATGTTGAATCAATTTATTTCAAAACCAAATCTTTATAAAAATAGATGGGTATACTAATTTAAATTGTTACCAGTTTCCTTATGTAACAAAAAAAATACTTAAATCCTAAAAAGAATTAAATCTTAATAATGTCTTTTAAGACCTTAAAGAAAAACATGATTATAACTCATGTGTCAAAAATTCTTGATTTATTAACATTAAAATTAATCATTATAATTCAATAATACTTTATTAATGTTTTAAAAAATAAAACATTTATTTATTATATAAATTAAACGCCAGTTCGGTTTCATGTATATATAGTTATACCTTAAACAATGATAATATATATAAACAATCATACATGATAACACATTTATATAAGGAATTGCAATATCACGGCACTGGCATTAACAAAAGGAAATTAATCTGTGTTTGTGCAATAGTACCAGTATACGACGCACACACATCATACACATTTATTTCTGAATTCACAAATCAAAGGCGCAGTACATTCACATGTACAAAATTCATTAACAAATAAATCAATACATATAAAGAAGGCACTGCAATTCATAAGGTCAATGTATACACATTAAAAATTAAATAACGAATTCACCGGATTCACAAAATTGAATTCGATCCGAACAACGCAAACATGTTTTGATCCGGTGAAATAAAAAAAATTAATATTTTTAATGGCTCAATTATGGATGGCTCTGATACCACTTGTTGGAATAAATTAATTTCAATAACCCAAATCATCCACGTTGAATCATCAAAAATATATCATATCATAATGTGGAAGCGTACCTGAATTCATAAACATGAATCATACGATCGGAAGAGTTTGGATCTTGTGGTTCTTTCGATCTTTCTCAACCAAAGCCTTCTGTATTCCTAGGAGGCTGAACTGCAACTCTTTTGATGAGGAAAGAGTAACAAAGGCGGCTTTTGGTATATCGGGGACCGAAACCCTGAAGGTCTATTTATATTTGAGCATGGCACCCATTAAACCCTTAAGCCCAAATAAAATAGTATCTAAAACCCAAAAGATAATATATCTAAAATCCAAAAAAGATAATTATCTAAGGAACAAAAGATAATATCCTGTTTTATTCTCATTTAATTTCAAATCAAAAGTAATAATGACTTATTCAATTAGCATTTAAAATAATAAATGAGATCATCATTATATAAGTCATTTAATTTTAAATAGCATAATTTGTGATTATAATTAATATATGTATTGCCCAAAAATAAGTTAGGAAATCAAATAATTTCCTAACAAAAACATGTTGAAAACTCTTCGTCAGTAGGAAAGTATCTCAGGTGTAACATAGGTAATAATTTGAGCGAGAAACTAGGGTTGGAGGAAAATGTTTGTGTGTCTACATGTGGAACTCTGATTTCACAGTGTGATGGACTTGACATCGTGATTCAGAATGAGAATATTCAAGCAGCTAAAGGGTCTCAAAATTGTCAAGTTAAAGGGGTTTGGATCCAACCCAAATTCTTTAAAATGACACATGAACATAGATGGTAGCTCGAGGTGTTTTTTTTTTTTTTGGGGGGTTTGAAGCATATTGTATTATCTACATCCCCTAGGATAATAGTATTCGTACCTCTAATAAGATTTATTTATGGTTCAGTCGAGAGAAACATTCTTATAATAGTATATAGCGTATCAAAATTAGTAGGTAGTATTTTTATAAAGGAAAAATACAGATAGATAATGAAAATATTAAATAATGTAAATAGTTGATATATTGAATGTTTATTTTTTTAGGTGTGTGGATGGTTATTCTAATATTAAAATTTAGGTGGGTAATTTAGAGGTACAGTGTGTTTTGATTTAATTCATGCTGTTCAAAAAGTTATTGGTTATCTAGCATATAGAATAATCATTATATTATTCTACAACGAATAGTATTTTAGTACAAAAAATGCTTAAGTATAATTAGACTAATTACCAATAATTATTATAATATAAAAAATAATTAAATTAAAAAATATGTTAATAATAAATAATACTTTTAGATTATTACTCAAAAAAAACTAAATCATGTATAATACTAATAATTGTATTAAAAAATTTTATTTACGTTGCATAAAATAGTTAATAGTTAGATTAAAATTTATCAACAACTATAAGGTTAAAAATTTTAGTTGTCGAGTGTGATATATCTAGTTGAGCTAAAATTTCAGCAACGTTAGTTAATAGAATTATTATTGGGTTAAAATTTAGTTGTCAAATAATATATATTTAGATATATAAAAAAATAATTATGGAAATAAAAAAACTAAATTGATAACTACAATTAATGACTATAATTAATATATATCAAATTAATATAGTATTAGTTAAAAATTTAGGGTTAAGTACTGAAATCATCCTTAAGGTCTAGGGTGAAAATCAAAATCGTCCCCGACCTTTTTTTGTTATTAAAATTATCCCCAACGTTATAAAATCGTCCTTTTTTACTTTAATTTCATTTTCTTGACTAAATTACCCTTAAAATTAATAAAAATAAAATAAAAAAAAAACCACCACCCCCCATCCTGTCTCCGTGTCTCTCCCTCTCTTCCCTTTCATCTCCTTCTTTCTACCCTTCTTGGGAACCCTCCCTCCCAACCACAACTCCAATTCTTTCTCTCTCTCTTTCCGTCACCGTATCATTTCCGCCCCCACCTCCTTCTCCACCTTCTTCTCCCTTTCCATCACCAACCTCAACCCTTCCTCCATTAACGTTGGCCTCACCTTTCTCATCTCCTTCTCCACTTTCTTCTCTCTTTCCATCACCGACCTCAATCCTTACCCCTCGACGACAACCATGCCCTCTGACTCTTCTTCAGCGCCAACTCCTTCTCCGTCGCGCTCTTTCTCTCGCAGCGCCGGCATGCGTTCTTCCTCTCATAGCGCCACGCCTCCGTTCTGCCTCCTGCAGTGTTGCGCCTCCGTTCTGCCTTCTTGCCGTATCGCTCCTCCTTCCAGATTCAGATCTATTCTTCTTCCTGTTCTGCTTCTCTGATTCTCTGTTTTGCTTCCTAGAGCTCACCACTTTCCATGGGGATCGATGCGGGTAGGAGGAGTGAGGTCAGTTGTGAGAGGTTAGGAAGGTGGAGAGCAGAGGGTGGTGGGATCGATAGAAGCGTCTTCGAGTTTGTCGTCTTCAGCCTCGAATCCCTCTTCTTTTTGTTCCTTTTTTCTTATTTTTTTTCTGAAGAACATAAACTGATAAATATCATTTTTTTAAATTTTTTTAATTTCTGTTGCTGTTGAATTTGGATATGAAGTTGCAGTTGATAATTGCTGAATTGTTGTTAAATTTAAAATCTTTGTTGATTTATTTTGTGGATGTTGTTGTTGATGTTGTTCATTTTGTTGTTGCTGTTGCTAAATGTGTGTTAATGTTGCCGAATTTGTTGGTTAATTTGCTGTTGCTGTTGCTGAATTTAGTTTGTGGGTGGGTGATAGTAATTTAGAGAGAAGGAAATAAAGTGTGATAGTTATGGAGGCAGTGGTGATGGCCATGAGAAAAAGAAGAGGGAGAGGAAGAGTTTTGCCTAAGGATGATGAAGATGATGCAGAAGTTATGGACAAAAGGTGATAAAGATGATGAAGATGATGCAGAACATGATGCGTAGGTGTGATAGTGAGGGAGTTATGGGAGGGGAGGGGAGGGGAGGGGAGGGGAGGGGAGTTTGTTTTAATTTTTTAATATTATTTTTATTTATTTTTATTATTAATGAAGGGTAATATGGTAAAAAAAATAAAATTGAAGTGGAAAATGACGATTTTATAACGTTTTATAACGTTGAGGATGATTTTAATAACAAAAAAAGGTCGGGAACGATTTTGATTTTCACCCCAGACTTTAGGAACGATTTCAGTACTTAACCCAAAAATTTATTTGTCTAGTGTGATTAATTTAGTATTAATATATATCAAATTAACGATTATAATTTAAAAAGTAATGTTACATGGTTAGTAAATATTATTATTTTTAACCAATAAGTATTAAATTAATACAATTTGCACCTACGTTTTTTAAAATTTGCACATATGAATTAAAAAAATGACAATTTAATACTTGTATTAGTTAAATGATAATTAAAAATATTAAAAATTATTAGGCCTCAAGAATTTCTCTAATTAAAACTTAGTTTTCCAGTGTGATTTATAAAAATTATCGTGTTTAGCGGCCATAATTTATAAAAATTATAAGTACAATGATATTAATAATAAATTAAAGAATATATATATATAATCATAGTCAGAAATAATTAATATATACGTGACTTAAATATATTTACGTATAATTAATTAATATATAGTATACATAAATAAAAAATATTTAAAATAATTCTAACAAAATAATATATCATGAGAATATAGAAACTATTAATTATAAATAAATATATACATATATATAAAAATTATTAATTAAAAAATTATAATAAATTTTTTATTTTACAAATCAATCACATATAATTAAAATAATTTATTCTAAAAATAGATAATTAAATTAATTTAATATCAATCAAATGTTATTATTTTTAATTTAAAATAGATCAATCTTATACTATATATATATATATATATATATATATATATATATATATATATATATGTCCCTTAGTATATTATGTAATTATAAATTTTTATATTCGAGATTTATATTTTTCTTAACAATTGTTATGGTTACTAGATTATATTTTAATATTTTTTTAATTTTTTTGCAGGTACGATCTTATTAAGAATTGAGTAAAGTATCGTTTTTGTTCTTAACATTTGAGGTAAGTCTTAAAGTTGTCATAACCTTTAAATCGTCCTATTTAAATCCCTAACGTTTTAAAATTGACTTAATATTGTCCTTAAGAATCTGTTAATAGAATTGACGACAGGACAAAATTGAGACAATTTTAAAATATTAAGAACTTAAATAGGATGAAGATATTGGAACAAAAACAATACATAAAACATAAAATTTAAAAACTTAAAGTTAAAATACTTTGATACAAGAACAAAGATACAGTATGTATAGTAGATATACAATGATCAATGTTAGAAATATAACCTAAAGTTTTGATTGTTTAAAAAAAATATGTACCACATTTTTTTTATAAAAGTTAAGTTGATTTATTTCATATTACGTCTTTTTCTTTGATTAAATTAATTATTTTGTAAATTTTTTTGTTACGTATTTTTTCTTAATATTTACACCAACAAAAAATAATAAATTATAATTAATTTAAAATTAAATATATTAAAAAATATTTTAATTAAAAATATTATAAATATAAATAAAAAAGTAAATATTTATTTTTCATACGTCACACAAAGAGTACATACACTAATACACAAATACATACATTAATACACAGTTTATTCAAATGGAATAACATACATATATGATGATGATAAGGTTCTGATTCCTCAGTGCCAGCTTCGAACCAAATACACTCGAGTTAAAAGTAGATGCTTCTAACAAGAAGCTACTTGAGAAGCTAGTTTTTTATAAGGTATATAGCATAAGCAATATGATAATGCGTAGTTATCATCACATAACTGGCTTTTTATATTATTAATTAAGCACATAAAGTAATTAAGTAGTACCATTATTTTAAAGTCTTATTATTTAATTTAATTAGATTTAATTTATAAAAATATTTAAAGGTGTAATATTATTCTTAATAAATGGGATAAGAAGGACGCATGGCAATGCCACAAAGGCCCTGAGGTTCACCACCCTCTCTTAGCATCCTTATGTAACCATTCTCACCCCACTTTGTTCCCCATGAGTTCCTTACCAACCAATATTTATTTCCATATGTGTCCTGATCATACCCAATTATATTAACTGCATGGTTAAGACTATACCCACATTCACCAGTGAAAACACCCTGAGAGTAAAACTTAAATGCTTGTCCACTAGCTTCAATTGATACTGAGATAGGTTGAATAGCCACTACCCTCAGCATTTCTTGCTCATTGTTTGGAGTTATATCGGAGTAACCACTGATCCTGGCCACAGAATTCATATTTTGTGCATCACACATCCCATCTGTGGCCATGTATGGGTAATCTGTTTCGCTGCTAAGACCTTGGTTTGCTATATATTCAAATGCTTTGTCCTTGTCGTATCCGCCGCAACCGTTGTTGGTGACGGTGGCGCAGTCTACCAATTGTTGCTCAGACAATGAAGGCAAGTTTCCCGTTTTGATTTTGATAATTCCTTCAACGGATGCCACGGCGGAAAAAGCCCAACAACTCCCTGCAGTTATAACGCTAAATAGGAGTTAATTATTCACCCCAATTATGTTAGGTGTATATCAATCTATAAATCACAAAAGTTGCTATCCCCTAGTATTCCTCTTGTATATAAATACAAAAAGCTTTCAATAAGATTGTCCAAGTATACATGCATGATGCATGGATTCAAATGTTGCAAGCATGCATTATTAGTACGTTAGAGACAATTATTACATACCGCAAACCCCCTGGTTCTTTATGTCGTTGACAGCTCCTTTCTCTCTCCAATCCAAGCTAGGCGGCTCAATGTTATCAGCACTCATCATGTTGCTGACGTTCCGATGAGGTTGTTTGTTGTGGTGGTGGATAGCTCCGGTGTGAGAGGCATAAAATTCTTCATCGCTTAAGTCAGCAAAAGGGTTTAGGCTCAACTTGAAACTCTTGTTTCCTTCTTTATTGAACCTCTCTATAAACTCTAAGTTATTCTTGAATATCTCTTGTCGTTTGGTTTTTTCTTCATTGTCTTTGTAGGTCCGGCCGTACAAGGTCATCCATTGTTCATGTTTCTGGACAATGGATGACTCATCATTGGCCGGACGAATGGATTTAACACGAGATGTGCAAGTCCACAGGAAGAGGAAGATGGCAACAAGTGATTTCATGACTAAAGCCATTATTGCTGGAAGCTAAGAACACAACGCAAGCAATGTCTTAAAATGGTTTGAGGGATGGGTGTGTGTGAAGAATTCAGCTTGCATTGCGGGTTTATATATACAAGTTCATCACAGTTTCCTGTTAGTTTCTCTGATAGGGTTTATATGGCTGAAAAATATCACGATTTTGTAGCGTCGAAACTGGGTTATCAGTCAATCTCCTCGTAAACTCTACGAAATAATGTTGCTTTGTTTCACATGATTTTTTCCTGTGACTAGAAAACTACTCTCTTGTTTTTTATTGCCCATCTTCTTTGACAATTATTTATTTATAATTTTTTATTATATTTTCTTTTAATTTAATTACATTTTGCGATAAAATAATATAATGGTCTATATAAGAATTGCACAATATTTATATATAAATATATATATATTTTAATTTATTTTTAATATATATTTATATTTCAATATATATATATATATATTTTATATTTATAACTGATTTTAACGACTAATTTTAATATACACATAATATAATCATTATTATTTTGGGCTCACAAATATAATTTAGAACCAACATTTACGGTCATATAGTTTATCTAGTCAAATTGTTATTCATAACTAAAAATTTACACACATTTTTTTGGAACCACCAAAATCTTGAATTTAGACCTAAGAGTATTTTTGTTGTGTTTCATTTTTTGAGAAGATTATGATTTTACATCAAGAATTACATGTACTTAGTAATTCGTCGTTTCATTTTAAATTACAGTTTATAAGGACACATATGTAAGTTTTTTGGTTTTTCAAAAATCACATTTTTTTTTTAAAATAAATTTATTCATGTAGAAAGTCTTAATTATTATATTTATAAAGTCGAAACAGTTTCCGAAAATAATAAATAAGACCACTATTCAAATCTATCAATTATCAAATAGAGTTTATATATTTAATTATAATGCTTTTAAAATTAAGAGATAAATTATTAATTAATAATATAGTAATTTAATTCTCTAATTTAAGAATAAATAGTTCTGTATAATTGTAGTATAATTTATATAATTTACGTTTAATATACTAGTAATAAATAAGAATATTATCTTTTTTTTAATAATATAATCATATAGATTATTGTTACTATTAATTAATTTAAAATATTAATACACATATTTTAATTTTAATAATATATAAAATTATAAATATTATATTTTTTATAATCATATATTAATATGCACATTTCTTCCATAAATATCATGCTTTTAAGATTACAAATAAAGTTATTAATTAATGACATAATAAAGAGCATAAAAATAAAAAATTTAGAAAGATAGGAGACTCGAACCCGCAACCTCTTAAAAAAAAGAGAGTTATAATTCAAATGGCATAGACTCTCCATACTCAATTAAGAGGTTGGGGGTTCAAGTCTCCTATCTTCCAAATTTTTAGCCAATAAATAATAACTCAAATGGCATAGTCTCCTATCTTTGGTAAAAAAAAAAGAGCATAAAAATAAAATATCAAAATAACTACTTAAAACAAATTGATTACCAAATTTTTAACAATGAAAATTTTAAATTATTATTTTATTCTAAAAATTCAATTTAAAAATTATGCTTAATAGACTAATGTATTTACCTCTTAATTAGAGTATATGTATTTAATTATAATATTTTTAAATTAAAAAATAAATTATTAATTAATAATATAATAATTTAATTCTCTAATTTAAGAACAAATAAGTGTATATATATATATATATATATATATATATATGGTTCTCGTATGTGCAATTATAGTATAATTTGTATAATTTATATTTAATATAACTAATATTAACTTAGTATAATTAGTATATATTAACTGATAAAATGAGATCAATTTTTAAATTTTTTTAAAATTAAACTAATCAAATGATCAAATCCTAATATTAAAATTAAGTTATTTAAATAATATTTAAGGTGATCATTTTTAGATTTTAGGCATATATACATTAAAATCATTCATAATGACAACTAATTAAATAATTTAATTAGATTGAATATGCAGAATTTTTTTTATTAAATAAACTTTATCATTTGTTATTTATATAATATAGCAAGATAAAAATAATTATATTTAGTTTAATAATAAATTTAACTCCCTTATAAAATATAACTTGACTCACATTCTATTAAATTTATCATAATATATAAAAAAAATATTAATTCTTTAGTAAAATAAAGTTTATTGTCTCTATATTGTGTTGAACTCTTACACATCTATATAATTAGCATCCGAACTAATAAAAATAATTTGAAATGAAACATAATAGAAGTAATGCATTGTAAATGATTGCAGTAACAAATAATTTAACTACAAAAACAAAAAAAAATTGAGTAATTAAAAATACTTATCATACAATTAAAAGAATAAAAGTAAAGTTATAATTATAATAAAATGACAAATTTTTTATTTATATCTTAAAAATGATCAATTTTGATAGAAACAAAATAGTACATTATATTATTTATTATATGAAATAGTTAAAAAAGAAAAAAAATAAAAAATAAAAAATAAGACAAAATTTTGACTCTAAAATTTATACTCATAAACGATAAATAAAACACTCTCTATATGTAGTATAATACTCATAGAGATATAAGAATCATTGTAATTATTAAAAAGATATGATATAAGATATTATAATTATTAATGAATTTTACTATAATTAATTATTAAAGACTAATAAATATAATTGTTTGAAATTGATACTATAATTTCCAGGAATAAGAAATAAAAGAGTAAAGTAAGCATACTGGTACCCGAATGCATCATGTTATTATGTTTAGTGCCATAATGTAACCTGTTGTAGAATAATATAATGATGATAATCTATAAAGTACGGACACTTTTCTGATTTATCGTGTTCGCATGTTGAACACATTTTGGATATGATACTCATCGACACTCATCCGACACGCGTGTTTTCTGTGTCCAACAATGTCTTAATAAAAGATAAAAAAAATTCTTCGAACACGCTTGGAAACACCTAAATATATACCATCATATGTCAGCGTGTCCAACCTTATTCTTAACATGTATTCTTGAAATGACTTTAGAAATAGTATATATTTTTAATTATTAAAACAAAACATATTTTAAATACTTTATATATTTAAAAAATATTAAAGATAATTAAAAAATTATATTTTAATATCAATAAAATACCAAAATATCATTATAATTTATCTAAAAAATATTTTATATTTTATATATATACCATCTTATAAGAGTTTTAAATCCGTGTGTCCGCGTGTCCCTTGTCATGTCGTGTCCCCTATTCGTATAAGTGTCCATGCATCATAGATGATAATAAATGTACATTCATCTTATCTTTAATAATTTTTGTAAGTGTTTAAACTAATAAAAAAATAAAACAATTTTTAAGTATAAATACAAAAGACAAATATGTCAATAAGTTTCAACAAGTAATAATATTGGTCATATTACTTTGATTCAAATAATGAATATGATACTAAAATATAAAATAGTTTAGGTAGACTTTAACAAAAATGAATTTTGAAAATATTTTTTTGCTATAATAATAAAAAATATGATTCAAGAGTAAATTTTATCTCATGTTATATTATATTTGACCAAATTAATTTTAACATACGAATAAGAGAATTTAAAAATTTTACTCATAAATAAAAAAAATGTCTACAAATTCAACTACTAATGTTATTTAAAAAAGAATCTTAAAAAAAAGTTTTAATATAAATATTTCAATTTAATCACAAACTAAATATTACTATTAATAAATAATTATTATACTTAAAAAATAAATAAAATTATTATTTATTAATTTTATTATTTTCAGTACTAAAAATAGTTAAATTTTAATTTTAATTAATTTTATAAAATTTTTGTAACAAAAATTAATATGTATATATTTTTTTTAAATACGTAAAAAATATTTTATATATTTTTGTATATTATCTCGTACAAGAACCAGATACATACATATAATAATATCAAATATAATCTCAAAATATCTCAAGACTGGTTAAATATCTCACACTATAAGACGCAAGAACCCTATGGTCAATGTCGTTTTTCTTTCTGAATCTCCTAAGCTATCAGTACAGTCAGAAAGAAAATTCAAATGAAGGAGATGAGCGTATGCATGTGATATCTTTCTTTTTTAATTTTAACATCGTTTTTTAAGAACAAATTAAGAATACTTCTATCACTAAAGCTGCTGCGTTTGTTTTTGAGGATAGGATATGACAAAACATTGATGGATAGAGATACAAAATTTTGTGTTTTGTATTCTATTTGGTGATAAACTATAACAAATTATGAAAATTTAATTTATTTTTATTTTTTTATTCAAAAATTTTGAGATGAAAAATGTAATAATAAAAAATATAATTATAAAAAATTAACAAAAATAATAAAATAAAAAATAAAAAAAAATTGTGTCTTTTGTTAGTGTCTTCGTGTTTTTTCTGTCAGGATAGACACAAAATACACTAATTCAGTGTCTCTAAAATACATTACTTTTATCTATATCTCATCTATCAAACACAATTTTATATTTTTATGTCCTTATTTCAGTATTTTATCTCTGTAAATAAACGCAGCCTAATTAACAGTTTCGGGTTTAATAAGATAGAGAAATGCATGCATAAGCAATAATATAATCTAACTTTGTTGATTCTTTTTTATTAAGAGTTCCTAAAATAGTACTATTTGAAAGGGAAAAAAAAAGTGATATGATTGTTATTTCCTTACAAATCCTTAAGGAATTTTTTTCACTTTTTAATTTTGGTATGATTATGAATTATGTGTTTTATTATAGTAGTGCTTAGAATTCGTCTCTATTCACTTTTTACCATTCATCTCGATAAAATTTATATTTATTTTTTTAATATTTTTTCAGAAATGGATTATTTTTTTCTCAAAAATAAAAAAAATGATTGCCTCATATAATAAAAAGTACAATTCATTCTATAAAAATCCGCCTTTTAGAAATTAAAAGAAATACAATTCACCTCTTACATTTTCTTACTTTTTATATTTGAAAGAAAACACGAAAAAACTCAATTTTTTAAATTATCACTTGGTTTTTTTGGTATTATCTTTGAAATATCACTTGAATTTCTCATATATAATTATTTTTGTAAGAAAAAAACTCTAACGGCCGTCGACAATTACTTCGAAAGATAATGAGACCTTTAACAAAAAAAGAAATATCTTTTTTGACTCCTAATTTTTATTTTTATGAGACTGATTAACTTCTCTATCAATATTTTTTCTCTATATTGATAGAATAAGTCTACATGACATGTTAAACGGTTGATTAATCCATTAAGAACCAAAAGATTGACAAATTCTTTTTTTTGGAGTTTCGTTGTCTTTTAAAAATAATTGTCAAGACCGTTTAGTTTTTTTTTAATAACTTTTTTCAAATACATTAGCTAAATTTATGGTGTAAAACTAAGAAATATGAGTGATTAACATATCACAAATATATTTTGAAGAGGGGAGTAGATTATCTCCAGTGGAAAACAAATTGGATGGTGTCCAATATTTAATCTCACCCTTCATTGCTTTCTCTCCTATTTATTTTTGGTCTCACTTTATTCTCTCAAGTGTTAAAAAAAATGAAGAAGATCCATTTTTTTTTTAAAAAGAGATCATTGACAAAGAGACTAATCAATTCTACAAAATTAAATATTAAAAATGAAAAAGAAATTTTTTTTTTTTTTGTTGGAAGTCTCAAAATCCTTCAAGAAACCGACATGGGTATTCATCCATATTTTTGCCGGTTTTTGGTCTGTATCTCAACAAGAGACCATAACAATAAAAGGGCAAAAGCCCAAAAAGGGGTGTTTTTTCCGGTAATACAACAGGACTAAAAGCCGAAGAGCTTTAGCTCAGTGGCATTTCACCCCCTCCCCATCACTAAGGTCTAGAGTTCAAACTCTAGAGGATATATTTGAGGAAAAAATGTGACAAAATGTGTGAGAAGTATGTGGGTGTGTTGTGTACCTAAGATTGGGAGTTGTCCAATCTATTGGGGTACCTAGGATTGGAGATTGTCCAATCCACCGACCAAAAAAAAAAAAAACAGGACTAAACAACTGGAAAGGAATTTTGTTTTTTAATAATGTGTTTTTATATGGAAATGCAAAAGGCCTATCAAAGTAGCATGCGTGGCAAAACAGCACTAAGAATGAAACACCGAAGGAAACATCAATCTTGAAATAAAAAATATAATCCCGTCCAAAAAAAAAGAAATAAAAAATATAAGAAAAGAGGCTTCTGATCTTACTTTTTTTTTTTGTGTCCTGAAATATAATTTTTCGGTTTTTCTTTTTCCTAAAGCCCATTTGATTTCAAGTACGAATTTATAAAATGGCATTGGTGGCTGAGGCTTGCCCAATTGGCAATCACATTTGCCTCCTAGAATTGCCACATAGATTCGAATCTCTAAGTGAAAAAGAGTATAAGAGGTGTGTGTGGGTAGGGTGCCTGTGCGGTGTGTTGTATTGACCGAAAAAAAAAAAATGGCATTCTTGTTAATGCATGGAATAAGCATGGTTTTGAAAACCGAACCGGACCGGCCGGTTCAACTGTAAAAACTGGGAACCGATCATCTAGCCGGTCCGGATAAGGTCAGAAATCGCCTTGCAAAAAATTGGTGAGAAAACCGATCGAACCGACGGTTAACTGATGAATCGAGAAAACCGTCCAGTTTTTTAGCGGTTTTTAGTTTGGATATTAAACTTCAAAACAGCGTCGTTTTGAAGGTTAAAAAAAAAAAAGAAAAGAAAAGAGAGAAGCTAAAGTGCTAAACGCACAACCCTAATCCTAATCTCAGTCTCTACTCTCAACTCTCAACTCTCACACTCTCACAAGAGACACCATAGCCACCACGGGCAGACCCACCGTCGCAGCCCCTCTTCGCCATCCCACTCTTCGTCGTCGTCGAGCTCCTCTCTTCCATCGTCGTCACCGAGCTTGCCTCCTCCATCGTCGCCCCTACTCGCCGCCGGTAATACTCTGCCTTCCAACCCTAACTTTCTCAGTCTCTCTTCAACCTTCTTCCTCCAAAGTACAAACACCACCGTCACCTCCAACAAACGCCGGAGCAAAGCATCACCGTCGCGGGTCGAAGGTCACCGTCGCGTCCGGGTCGAAGGTCGCCTTCCCGCGGTGAGTACTCAGTAGTCAGTACTTCAATCTTTTCCTTCTTTCAATTAATTTTGTTTATTTGGTGATAAAACTATATGAATTGGACAGATTTGAGCTCATGGTTCTTGTTCTGTTTTTCAATTAATTTTTTTATTTTGTTAATTATTCTTGTTTTGTTTTTCAATTTTGTTTATTTTGAATTTCGGTATATAAATTCAATTCTGCTATGTTGGATTTGGCTATATTGAGTTTTGTTTATTTCTGCTCTGTTGAATACTGCTCTGTTGAATTTTGGGGTTTAAAATTTAAATTCAATTCTGCTCTGTTAATTATGTTGAATGAATGTCGTATGAGTTATATGGATTAATATATTTTTATGGATTCTAGATTGCTGTCATTTTGAATTTAGATGAAACAGCCACAAAATGATCAGCAACTACAACATAATTCTGTGGGCATCTTCAAGGCTAGAAATTATGGAATTAGCCCTCTCTAGTTGCTTGTTGAGAACCATTCTATTTTGATTGACTTCATTTAGTGATTTTGTTCAGGTTCACTTTTCTTTTCAATTTGAATTAATTCTTTTGAAATAATTTTGTTAATTTTTTGTGGTACTTATTAATTTTGTTGATTGTTAATTGTTGATTTAATTGTCTAATTGTTTGGATTCTAACTTCTGAATTTGTTTTTTGAACTTTTAATGCCGAATGTAATTGATAATTTTCTGTTTTGAACTTTTGGTGCTGCATGTATTCTTTGCTTCTTGACGTGATTAGAAATTCTGTAAATCTGTTCAACAATCAATATTTAATTTGTGTAAATTTGTGTTTGTAAATTATAGTTGTTACTAATTAGAAATTTTTATTTTTGAAGATAGAACAACTAGATAGTGATCAAGCATTACATATATTAATTTTTAATAATTTTATTTAATATTTAATTAAACCGGTTGAACCCCGATTGAATCCCAATCGAACTATTGAACCAGTTGTCTTACCGGTTTATTAACCGATCCGGTTCTCGCAACCTTGGGAATAAGGGACTGTCTAAGAACCGCAACAATGATCTTCTTTGGAACTGAGCTGAATCAATGGCTAGAATTGAATTTATACAACAAGATATAGGAAGGTTCTCTGAATATCATTGGAAGGATTAATTCATCATGACATATTGGTGGGTGTGGAATTGGAGGTTAATTTTCAGGAAGCTTATGAGAAGAGAAAAAGCGGGATGCTGGGGCCTACTAAGTACTAAGAACACATGAAGGGTTATGGATTTCTGGACTTATGGCCAAGCCAGAGGGATTTTCAAAGCTTAATCCTAAAGTAAGAGACATTACGGAGTTCACTAATAGGCTTCGGAAACTCTTGCGTTGACTGAATGGCTAATAATATTTTGTGTATATTACTCTATCTTTTTATTTTTTTAATATCTAAAATTATAATAAATATGACATGAATTACGAGGCTGATTTTTTTTATATGATTTGGAGGTGTGAGTTATGCTGGGATATGATTATTATGGGTGATTTACCGATTTGTGTGAGGAAGAGGTTGAGGGGCATAAAATCGGTGCCACCGATTTCTGGGTGGAAAAAGACGTTAGCTGAAGAGTGCAGTAATCAGTGGGACCGATTACTGGAGGCAGAAAATTTTATTTTAATCCGGGATGCACCAATCGGACCCACCGATTTGGGGGTGCAGTGGTCGGTCCGTCCGATTTGTCCGTTAGTGCATACAAAAAGCGGATGGTGAGTTCACAGAAGCCCCATTTCTTCTTCGCCGGTCTCAGCTAATGTTCATCCTCTTCTCTTCTCTTCTCTGATTCTTCTCCTTCATGTTTGTAAAAGAAATTTCCGTGAGGTTGAGAATAGTCAAGTACGTGTAGTGTTATGGATGATAGAGTTGTATTGAAGATTTATTATTACGGACAGATCTTATTGCAAACATATGAGGGAGTTCAATTTGTGTGTGAAAATTCATTAGATGTTGTTATTCCGTTCACATTGTCATTTGAGAAGTTGAAAGGTGTGATTTGTGAGAAGATAGATTCTCAAAGATGTAGGAGAGTATCGTGTATTTTGTACAGGTATCCTTTACCTGTGTTTGGTGGGTTTGTTCAATTTCAGACCAAGTACGTGACGGACGAAGCGAGTATGCATGAAATGTTTTCAATGTACATGGAAAATCACCACCAAATGTCGTGCATCGAGTTATATATTGAGTTTGAGAAATCTGAAGCGAACCGTAACATTGAATTGAAAGATTATAATAGTGAAAGCGAAGATGAATTTGAAAGTAACTATGAGATCGTCGGTCCAGGTGAAGACGAAGATGAAGCTGGCGGCGCCATGAACGCAGATGTGGCAGAAGTTGCAAATGCACTAGCAAACTCGCATTCGTTTCAGGAGCCTTCTTTCATGCGGTCGTTGGATTTGGAGGCTATGCACGCACCGGAGTTTCCGCAATATATGAATGCAGGTGCGTAAACCTAGGTAGCTATGTGAAACTCTGAAGTAGGAGATCAATAAGTCGGATGAGTAATGTATGTGATATGTGACTAGGCATTTGTGACCATAGCGTTTGATTTTTTTATTAATTAATAGTTCTTTGTTGTGAATGATATTTAGTTGTTCTTTACGTAGATGGAATAGCGAAAAATAAGACTATAACGATCTTACATAGTAAAGTGTGTTTATTAATTGAGTTGTAATAAAAGAATTCTTACTGAGTACATAATGAAGCATTTATTACTTTTGATGTATGCAGCGCCTCCTGTTGTGGCGGATGGTGAGTTCACAGTGGGGATGGAATTCAGTTCAAGGGAGGCAATAATCAAGGCAATGAAAGATTATACCATCCGGAGAGGTGTGGACTATCGGGTATATGAGTCGGAACCGACGACATTCTATGCCAAATGTACAGAATATGAGAATGGTTGTGACTGGTTGATCAGGGTAACCAAAATGCAGAAGAAGTACTGTTGGGAGATAAGGAGGTACAATGGAAGTCACACTTGTACCAGGTCTACTATTTCTCAAGACCATTCGAAGCTGGATTCCAAGACAATTGCAGAAGCAATAAAGCCGTTGGTAGAGGTTGACCCGTCTATAAAGGTGAAATCAGTAATTGATGATGTCCTGTCAAAGTTTAACTACACCATCAGTTATCGCAAGGCTTGGTTAGCAAAACAGCAGGCGGTCGAATCAATTTTCGGAAGTTGGAAAGCATCGTATGAAGCTTTGCCCATATGGTTTGAGGCCATGTGCCACAAAGAGCCATCAGCAGTGGTTCACTTTGAAACAATGCCTGCTTACCAGGGGGATGATTTGGTTCCTGATATACGTGTTCTACATAGAGTCTTCTGGAGTTATTACCCCTGTAATAAGGGCCTTCAGACACTGCAAGCCAGTGGTGCAGGTGGACGGGACTCATTTGTATGGAAAATACAAGGGTTGTTTATTGGTTGCAGTCTCACAAGATGGTAATAACAACATCATGCCTATTGCATTTGCCATAGTGGAGGGAGAGACTTCTGATGCATGGTACTTTTTTCTGAGCAACCTGCGTCAACATGTGGTGACACGTGATGGTGTGGGACTTATCTCTGATCGACACGATTCGATTAGGTCAGCTATTGAATGAAGTAATGGGGGCATGGTCTCCTCCTAGAGCTTTCCATATGTTTTGTATCCGGCATATTGAGTCCAACTTCTTGAGGAAGTTCAAGGCACCTTACTTGCAGAAGCTTATCGTCAACATTGGTAAGTTTGAATAGAATGAACTTTGAATTTATTGTAAGTACGATCAAATAGAATGGTGTTCATAGTTGACTGAATGTTTTTCATAGGATACTCGAGGACGACCAGGGAGTACCAGATACGCTATGAACGATTAAAGGAACGGGGTGAGGCTTACACCAACTGGCTTGATCGGATCCCTCGTGAGCAGTATACTTTGGCATTTGATGGTGGTTACCGATGGGGTCATATGACCACCAATCTTGTGGAATGTATCAACTCCGTCTTAAAGGGTCCATGCAATCTCCCAGTCACTGCACTTGTTAAGGCTACATTTTACAGACTGAATGAGTTGTTCACTAGGAAAAGAGCCGAGGCTGAAGCCCGAATCAATGCTGGACTTGTGTTCTCTGAGATGGTGACAACCAAGCTGCATGCAAATCAACGCGCATCAGGTAACATACAGGTTAGCTGTTTTGATAGAGAAAATGAAGTCTTCGAAGTACGCGAGATGCCTAGTGGGGTTGAGTATGCAGTTGACCTATGCCACCATCGGTGCGACTGTGGTGAATTCCAGGTTGACCGAATTCCGTGTCGACACGTGTTTGCGTGTTGTGCAAATCAGAGGTTGGATTGGCAAGTGTACGTTAATGACGTTTACAAGATGGACCAAGTTCGAAGAGTATACAGGGCTAGGTTTAGACCACTGGAAAATCCGGCAACGTGGCCTGCTTATCATGGACCTAGATTCGTTGGAAATCCGTTTCTCAGACGGGTAGCCAAAGGTCGGCCGAAGATGACCCGCTTCTTGAATGAGATGGATACTCGTATGTTGCGTTGCCCGAGGCGATGCAAGTAATGTGATACCGAGGGCCATAGTCGCACTAGATGTCGTCAAAATGGTGGACCGAGTGCAGGTCCAGCCGAAGAGTAGTAGTTACCTTTTTTTACATTTCGTTTGAATTTACATTTATGTACAACGTTGACATTTGAATTGACCAACTGGTGCTTGTATTCATTTCAAACCTGATTAACATACTCGATAGAAAAATAGTCATAACAACGTAATTAACATATTCGATAGGCAAAAAGTAATAACAACCTAGTTAACATACTCAATAAGTAAATACTAATAACCAAATTAACATAGTCAACAATAACATCCTAGTTAACATACTCAATAAGTAAATACTAATAACCAAATTAACATAGTCAACAATAACTACCTAGTTAAGATACTCAATAAGTAAATAGTACAAATTATTTCTTAAATAGTAGTAAGAACCTAATTAACATTCTCAATAATTAAATAGTTACAACTTCACTTTTTCGGTGCCCACTTCATATCTTTGTATAACTTTTTGCACTTCTTTGCAATCCTGTTAAAAGCGGATAGTGTATACCGATTTGCACTCCAACGTGGAGGATCAGCTCTAAGGTTGTAACCTTTATCTTTTTCACTTGTGGCCGTACCTATAAAAACACAACAAATACAAATACAAGTTCATTGTGTAATACAAATACAAATACAAATACAAATACAAGTTCACCATGAAGCTACTAATAAAAATTCATAATCAAGCCCTAAATCATTACTAGCAGTTTATTTTACCTGCACTAGGCGCTGGATCCTCGTCAGCAGCATCGTCATCCTCATTCTCATCCTCATCCTCATCCGCATCCTCTGGATAGTCTACTAGGTAGTTATCATTCTCATCATGAACTACTCTATTACCAGTCAGATGATTACACAACAATTAATTCACTTAACAAGTTACATAAGGTACTTGTATTTTACAAAATACCTGTCCTTCTTGTAGATCATCCAACAACCTCCTGTAGTGCGCAAGCGTTTTATATTGGTAGGCATAGTTTTGACGGTCCCAGTTATGCCACCTGCCGACGGACAATCCATTAGTTAACTTATCTTACCCTAAACAAAATACAATTTCTATCAATTCTTTCAATGCATACTTTAATCAAAATTACCTGTTTGCAATTGGAAACACTCGGGGATTGCTGGGAATCGGCGCTAGAAATGGTAGCCGGATCCAAGCCCAAGTGACCAACAGTGTCAGTGGACCGTCCATCTCCTTGCAGTCGACACGAGTTGTCCTACACAATGATCTATACAAGTGTGCCAAGCATGCCGAACCCCAACTAAACTGTATGATCCCACCGAAGTTCCGGAGCAAAGGTAAAAATTTCCAGTGCACCGCTGCACCCGACTTATCTACAAACAGAATTGTCCCAAATAACAACATTATGTGACACTTTACATACATCTGCATGTGCACATCATCATTCAACACTATACGATCTTTCAAACCCCTAAACCACTTTAATTTTATAAAGCTCCCTCTACAATCCGTCTTCCTCGGTGCAATTCCAAATTGGTGCAAGCATTCGGCTTCCAATGCCTCAAAGCTACTCATGGTCGGACCTGTAACCGGAAGATCATTTGTCGGCGGACCGAGAATTACCGCCACATCCTCCAAGGTCACGGCACACTCACCAACCGAAAAATGAAAAGTGTGAGTCTCGCGCCACTATCTCTCAATCAGAGCATTAATCATTGCTGACTGACCTTTAATAACTCCAATTTGGGATACATAATAAAATTCAGTCTCGCGTAACTGTGACTCAACAATTTAGTTGTATGGATCCGGCGGGTGTAAATGATTGCACATCAACATCCTTGAAGCCTACAATATCACATTTCCGTTATAAGAACAAGTATAATATAACTATATTATTCAAAAACACAATTATCCTTAACATGTCCATTATAACTAATTCCCAGCATAATTGTATTTCAAACATACACATTAAATCTGTTATACAAAAATCCTTTAATCATATTCATTACCTTATAACAGAAATTAATTAACCTTACACAATAAATCAGTCTCTATTATTATTATTATTATTATTATTGTTATTATTATTATTATTCTTCATATAAAACAGCATACTAATTTTTTATTATTATTATTATTATTATTATTATTATTATTATTATTATTATTATTATTATTATTATTCAAACAGCATACATACTAATTTTATTATTATTATTATTCATATAAAACAGCATACTAATTTATATTTATTATTATTATTATTATTATTATTCAAACAGCATACATATTATTATTATTATTATTATTATTATTATTGTTATTATTATTCATATAAAACAGCATACTAATTTTTTATTATTATTATTCAAACAGCATACATATTATTATTAGGGTAAAGTATACTTTTTGTCCCTGAAGTTTGACAAAAATTTCAAAAATATCCCTAAGTTTTATTTTGTTTTAATTTTGTCCCAAAAGTTTTCGATTTGCATCAAATATATCCTTAGCGGCTAATTTTTCAAAAAATTTAAGACCAATTCAACAACAATTTCATAAGAACAACCCTCAACACAAGCAAATTAAGCATCATTTTCATGCATTATTGTTAGATTGGTCTTAAATTTTTTGAAAATTTAGCTGTCGGGGGTATATTTGATGCAAATCGAAAACTTTTGGAACAAAATTGAAACAAAATAAAACTTAAGGGTATTTTTGAAACTTTTGCCAAACTTCAGGGACAAAAAATAAACTTTACCCTTATTATTATTATTATTATTATTATTATTATTATTATTATTATTATTATTATTATTATTATTATTATTATTTAATACAGCATAAAATCTAAGTTTAGTTATTACTAATTTATTATCTAAATTTTACTGAATTAAAATTCAATTGTTAATGATCATAAATAAAATAATTAATTCAATTTTTATTATTAATCATAATAATTAATTAAACTCAATTACTAATACTGATAATAACAACAACAATATATCAATATCCACCTATTCCAATCTAATATGTATAGATTTCATTTTTTTTCTCTTTCATTCATTAATTTTTTACATGTGTCATTCATTTTTTCATTTTATTTTAATTAATATGCATAAAAAAAAATCCAGTTCACCTTCACTGATACAATTTACTAACTAACCATATCATTCATACATACATACATACAAGGTTTATTCCTATTTTAATTTCTATTTCTAACCACCTAATAATAAAATCATACATACATACATGCTTAATCTCTACTTAGTGCCATTATAATATATATTGCTAATAAAATCTAAAATTATCACTATTATTATCATTAAATCAGATTATTAAAAAATAAAAACTTACATAATTTGGATGTCCAAGATAATTAACAATATGAAGCTCTGGTTAATTTACTTCCTTAATTTTTTGTCTTCTTAGCATTTTTATTCAAATTTTTCACCAAGATTGTTGTGGTCCAACAATGGTGAAATGGTGGGGTTGAGAGTAAGCAGAAAGGGATAGTTTGTGTGAGAGCGAAAGAAATAGTGTTGGGAGGGTGAAAGAGATAGTGAAAAACGGGTTTTGAGGAGTGAAACACGGATAGAGTCACGGGCCACCCAGAAACCAGGTGCATGCGCGACGCGTGGCAAGGGGTCACCAATTGGTACCACCGATTTGTGCACCTTCTACGCCCTGAAATCGGACCCACTGATTTCCGTCCCCTCATCGGTGCCACCGATTTCTTCGACAACGCCGTCACATCTCGGTGAAACACCCCAAACTCCCATAACGCTGCAAAACTCCTTCACCGGCTCCATATAAAAAATTTGAATTACGATGATAAGTATTTTATATTTTTTCCGAGGGTTTGTTTGGGTGCTTTTAAGAAAAAAAAAATTTTTTGAGTTATTTTTTTTAAAAGATCTTATGAAAAAGTAAAAGTAATTTTATGTTTAGATATCTAATGCAGAAAGATCTTTTTATTTATCAATTATGTTTAGATATAATAATATAAAAATATTTTATTTATTTATTTATTATGCAAAAAATATTTTTTTTAAGAAAAAAAGATCTTTTAAAAAAAGATATAAATTATAACTTTTCAAAAAAAAGTATTCTTTTGATTTTTCTAATGCTTTTACTTTTATTACTAGAAATTTGCCAAACAAATTAGAAAAAAAAGGATTTTTTTCATTGAAAAAATATCTTTTTTATTAAGATAATGACACTCAAATAAACACTAAGAGATATTAGATTTGATATTATGTGCTTGTTTGGGCGCATTATCTTGATAAAAAAAAAATTTTTTCGTTGAAAAAGATATATTTTTTTATTTTTTAACGTGTTTGGCAAATTTTTAGTAATAAAAATAAAAGTAAAAGCACTAGAAAAAATAAAAAAATAATATCTTTTTTGAGGAGCTGTAATTTATATCTTTTTTTAAAAGATTTTTTTCTTTAAAAAAATATTTTTTATCATAATTGATAAATAAAAAAATCGTTTTACATGAGATATCCAAACATAAATTACTTTCACTTTCTCATAAAATCTTTTAAAAAAAATAATTCGAAAAAAATTTTTTTTTTAAAAACTCACCCAAATAATAAAAGGTATTTTAGAAATAAAAATTTGTAAACCAAACTTTTTTAATTCCAAATAAAAAAATACCCTTATTATTTTGAGGATAAAAAAAATATACTTATTATTATTATTATTATACATGAAAAATACTAAAAAACAAGGGAAGAGTAGAATCCAATAAAGATGAGTTGCATATTAAATAAATAAATAAATTTGCTTTAGATTTGTAACTTGCCACACCACAAAAATAACCAGTTATTTCTTTTCTTTTTAAAAACTCTAAATAAATAGTGTAACCGATGAAATAAAAGAGAAGCTAAGTGCGTAACCCTTTTGCAGGGTTTCTATCTATCTCGCTATCCTGCCTCTCGTGCTTCTCTGTCTTTCTACCAGCCTCGCTTCGCAGGTTACACTTCCAATATCTGAAATCCCTAGTTCCCAAATACTCTCGCCATGGATCTCTCCAAGAAGCGTAAAACGGAACAGAACGGGGACGCTGATTCCTCGCCTTCACAACAACCTCCCCCTTCCACCTCCCTCTCCGCAGACGACATCCGCAAGATCCTGCAACCCTTCACGCAGGAGCAGCTCATCGACCTCCTCCAGTCAGCGTCCCTCCGCCACCCCGATGTCCTCGACTCTGTCCGCTCCGTCGCCGACCGCGACTCCACACTCCGAAAGCTATTCGTCCGCGGCCTCGCCGCCGACACCACCACGGACACTATCCGCGCCATCTTCTCCGCCTACGGCGACCTAGACGAAGCCATCGTCATCTTCGACAAGAACACCGGAAAATCCAAGGGCTACGGCTTCGTCACCTTCTCCCACGTCGACGGCGCTGTCCTCGCCCTCAAGGATCCCAGCAAGAAAATCGACGGCCGCATGACCGTCACGCAGCTTGCCGCCTCCGGCGGACCCGGCGCCGCCTCAGCTACCGACGTAGCCGCACGGAAGGTGTTTGTAGGTAACGTCCCATTCGAAATCCCATCGGAGAGGCTCTTGAGCCACTTTCTTGCATACGGTGAGGTAGAAGAAGGTCCTTTAGGGTTTGATAAGAGTAGCGGTAAATCAAGAGGGTTTGCGTTCTTCGTGTACAAGACTGAAGAAGGTGCTAGGGCTTGTTTGGCAGAGCCAACGAAGACAATTGATGGCCACCAAGTGTTCTGCAAGTTGGCTGTGGATAACAAGAAAGCGAAGCCGCAGAATCCTGCTTCTGGTTTTGCAGGGGATGGTATGCATGCTCAGCAGCAACAGCAACAGCAACAGCAACCTTCTTACAATGCTCCTATGCTGATTTCTCAGTACGGTGGATATGCTGGCGGTGGTGGGCATGGCAACGGATATGGGATGCAGCCTTCGGTGCCGTCGTATGGGAACCATGTTCCAGCTGCTGCTGCTGGTGTTGGTGGGTATGGGGCTACGGTTGGTGGGGGCGGTTATGGGAATTCGCAGTATGGCGGACCGGTTTCCGGCGAGTATGGCGCGAGGTTGCCTCCTACGTCCGGTGGAGTACCCTCTGGTGGGTTTATGGATGGCTCCCATTATGGTGGTTTACCCTCGTCTGCAATTCCGTCACAGCAGCCGCAGCCTGTTCCGATGCCAAGACCTGCCCCTCCTGGAGGAATGTACCAAGGCGTGCCGCCCTATTACTGAGTGAGGTAAATTGTGGTGTTTGGTTTTAATTTATAGTTGTAGGTGGTGTGTATTGCTTCTGCTTACTTTTCTTGGCTGGTTGGTTCTCTGTGCGTGTAGTTGTAGTGGTTCAAAAATGTGATTTATGTCTTTATTTTGATTCAGTGCTCTTCTGAAAAAGTCTTGGGTCTCGGTTATTTGCTAATCATTCGTTTGCGAGTTTTGCTGCAATCTTCATTTTCTTGCTGTCTGACCCTTTTTTTCCCCTCTAAACAAAGAATCTATGTTTTGAGTTTGTAATCGGAATGACAATTCCCTCCTTGCTGTTTTGCATTTTTTCACATTTTTTAAATATGTATGTATTATTCAATCTTTGAGTGGCTTTTGCCATGTTACCAATTTGCATTTCTTTGGGTGTAATATCCTGTCATAATTGATGTTGAATCAAGTTTGTTTATCTGTTGGTTCTGTTTTACGTTTCAGTTATGAAAATGACTTAAGTTAAAATTTTCCAAACATGTTAATCATTGATTTGAGTTTTGAATAGGTGTTTCATTCAGGTTTGTGATGGCTTCTTGGGCGCTAATGCTTTAAATGGTTGTGCTGATTTCGTGCATGCAGACACTAATACTTGGTTTTGGTTACATGGACTGCTGTAAATTTGTTGCTGCTTCACTACATCTGCTTCTATGTGTTATGGTTCCATATGTGATTAATGTTAGTGAAAGCTTACGTGATCTGGCGTAGAATTTGAATGTAGTACTTATGTGGTTTTTCTGTAGAACTATTTATTCAAATTTTCCTTAGTTTTTAGTAAATGACAAGGTGTTTACCTTACAATTTGAAGTATCTTATTTCATTCTATGTTCCTTTGAAGTATCTTATTTCATTCTATGTTCCTATGTGCATAATACTCTGCGTGGTTGCTGTGGTGAGACAGTTCATTTGAAGTGCTTTCTCTTTTTTCTGCTCAGTTAGCTTCTGTTCCTTTGAAAAGTATTTGTTTTTGATGGTGACTCGTTATCTCTATGTTTTTCTTTGTAACACCCTGCAAATTTGTTTGTAGGAAAATTTAAACATATCTTTAGAAGATTTAGAAACAATGGAAGTAACGTGAGTAATGATGAAATAGGACTGAAAGATAAGGAATGGTAATGAGAGATATTTGTAACCTTCTTGTTTGATTGTTTACTGAAGGAAGGGAAGGGATTTTTTCAGAAGCTATTTCATATTCCTTTTTAACCCCCCATATTGGGTGGACAAAAAATTGAGAGCTTTGATTAAGTCAGGGACCTCTTCATTTTCTTTTGTTATTCCACCACCCAAAGAACACTTCAAAACGGACTATATATATATATATATGACAGATTATTTGTTGTTGATCCTTTCATTCCTTTGGAACATAGCCTAAATACATATCCCTCCCTCTTCCATGCATACCTTTTGGATAGGTGAGAGGTAAGAGGGTGGCGTCGAATTAGATTCAAAAGGAGTGAAATGGAGTCCAAGTGGGTGGGTTCATTACCCCATTGTTGGATAAAATAAGGTTTCCATCAAAATCTACAAATTTGGAAGGAACA
The DNA here is from genome assembly GCF_059453495.1 of Arachis ipaensis. NCBI lineage: Eukaryota > Viridiplantae > Streptophyta > Magnoliopsida > Fabales > Fabaceae > Arachis > Arachis ipaensis. Next base: position 133,792,331 of record NC_142438.1, read on the forward strand.
GAAAAGGTAGGTGTTAACAAAAACAGGATAGGAAGGAAATTATTTGACTAACCATTACACTCCATTTAAAGACCCCCCCAAAAAAATCCACTTCATTACGATGTTATCAATCCATTAGATTCTCTTGCTCTGACCCTCAAACCTCTTATCCCAACACACCTTTTTTTTATGTATGTTTTGAATGACATCAAATGTAAAACATAATATTGCGGTAATGCTAGGGAGATGAAAAACACAATCCAAATTTGTCTTATTTAGCATTTATTAATTGTTACAACTTGGGGCTGTTTTGGCTGATTTTTTATGGTCTCCCAAACGCTGTTGTATTTTTGCCTCATCTTTTGCTCTGCTACCCGTGAATATTTTTAGTATCATGTCTTTGGTTGGCTCTGGGATACTTAGTCTTATGTGAATAAGCAACTTGTTTCGCTATGGTTGAATGCTTTTATTTATTTGCTTGTTTTTGGGAATCATCTTTTTTGGCCGTCTAATTGTTCTTGTTGGTTGCAAGTTACTTGGACGAAGTTCTTGTTTGTTTGCTTTTACTGAACGTTTCTACATTATTTTGTTGACTTTGGAATCAAACCTTTTGATTATTCATGTGCTACTATCTAATGATTTTTGAGGTGGTTTTCTTGTTTGGTTCTGAATTGACGTAGCTTGTCCAACAGAAAGTCACATGTAGTAGTAATTTGAGCGTAGGACTTGGGACATTCTAGTGATGTTGGGTGAAAGGGGTCAAGCTATCTTTTGTACTATCATTCACAAAAGGGGGACAATTGCTTTGTAATATAATAATTTTGTGATAGTGAAAAGAGAAGTATGAGATTAATGGGTTTGGAATGCGTTGCGGTTGCGCTTGTCTCATGATTTATTTTGACAGTAGTTTTGTTTTATACTTTTTTTTTTCTCCATTTCGTTTCAATTAGAAATGGTCAGAAAACATAATGTTGGTTAGATGATTCGAAGTGGTAAGATTTATTTTTTCATACAAAAGCTAAAACAATATTACGTTATATTTGCAGCAACATTCTAGTTGTTTATTATTATTCAAATTATTTCAATGTAAATGAATGATATACAATTAATCAAAATCTCAATTTAGTGAGGGTGGGTCAAGTGAAGTTGATAAATGAGACTTGAAATCGGGTTCATATTCCACCAGCAAATGATTCAATCCTATCAACTTCTTCTCTTGCCGAATGCCAAGATGGTATTGGCAGATTTTGAGAATGAAGAAGTGCCGATTTTACATGGCGCGTAATCAGTAATCAGATAGAATGGAACAAATGCCATTTCATTGTGCATATGTGAGTATGACCGCAGAACCTCCTTTTCGCATTCTGAGTTAAGTGGGATTCTATTCTCTTCTATCCTTTTGTTTTGTTTTGTTGCTGATGATTGAAAGTCAGCTTCAAAACTGTAAAATCGGTCTAGATTCACATACCAAAGTGAAGCTTCTTCATGCACGGGCTCCTTCTCTACTATTTCAAGCTATTCAACCTTGCTTTTGATGAGAGGATTAGCTGTATTGGAGGTGATGATGAAGAGGAAGAAATTTCGTTAGACAACTAATTTTCATATCAAATTTTGATTAAAAAAATAGATAATTTAGTTTTTATCGTTATTTGATGAAAATACAAGTTTTTATGAAATAAAGTTAAGTCTCGTTTTTATTAGTATACAACTATGCAAGGCTTCAATTTATTTCTAAATTAAAAATTCCATTACACACCAAACAGCTATAATTAAACACCAAAGACCAAACACTTATTTATACGTAGCTGCACATTAAATCCAAATAACATGCAAGCATCAACAGAGGCCGTGTTTGGAGTAAGCTCAGTAACATTACAAGTTTACCCAAAAAAGAAATTAATATGATATAATACAGCATGCTAATCAACACGAAAAGATTCATGGTTGGATGGTGAAATGAACTGAATGATTCAATTCTCAAGCAAGCAGATTCTTCTTCTCTTACATGGAAGTGAAGCTCTGAGTGAGTACTCAAGTGCATTAGAAGCCTTATCTATTACAAGACTCAGTGCCTTTTGAACATTTCTTGCAAGAGCTTGACATGCCTCGGTGTTATTATTGTCACCTTTCCCTTTGCAACATCTATACACAAACACATTTTTCATTCTTCCTTCTAAGGTTGATATCTCTGCCCTCACCAGTTGCAGTTCAAGGGCATCAAGTGTGTGTCGCAGGTCGAAGAGAATCTCCGGCCGGTAATCACAGCAGATGGATGCCTTGTATGACATGGATCTATGATCTTCATATGGTTCAACTTCAACTTCATCAAAATCTGTTGGGATTAGAAGACCTTTACTTGCTTCCATTGCATTCCTCTGCAATTCCTTCACTTGGCTAACCACTTTTGATAATATTGTTGCTTTGTCCATCTAAGATTAACAATTGAAACCCAAATCAAATAAATAAATACTCAAGTCTTTTTTTTATCCCTCTCTCTAACAAATCTTTTATCAATTGAAAATCCAAACCATGCCCACCCTAGGGAGGATAATATAAATAAGAAATTGCATTGCATCACTTTTGTTGTCACCAACCAATATATATATGTTTATGCTTTTAACTACTCAACACTAGTCTGACACATCTACAACAACACTTGATAGCAATGTCTTAATTGATCCAGTTCTACTTAATAGTTAATACATTTCTAATTTTCTCTTAGATACGACCATGAAATTAAAATATATAATCAAGATTGACATTCTATAGTTCTTTATGTCTTGTACTTGATTTCATATGATTTAATCAATAAAAAAACTAAAAAGCAAAATCATTGGCTGCTAACTTGATTTCATATTCTTGACTTCTTCTTAGAATGCAACTTGGTCAAATAAATGAATAATGGAAGCAGCTATTTGGGTACCATTCAGAGTTAAATAAATAATATATAAGTGGATAGTAATATTCAGCTAGTGCAGTGGGGCACAAGAAAGAAACAAGTGGTGTATGTACATTCATCTAACATACTGAATATAAATAGTAAATGAACTATTTTTATTTTCAGTGTCGATCATGGAAGATGAAGCCAAAAACTAGAACTTAGATGATTATGAAATATTTTGTGACGTTGTGTCACATATTAATAAACAAAGCCACCCTATGATAAAGTTATACAGCTTAATAGTTGACTTCTAGCAACTCCCATACCCAGCTGACCAAACAAGGACAAACAATGATGCAATCAAAATTAAACCCCTTATTTTAATAATAATTAGGTTCAATTATCAAAATGTTGTGGCTGTTATCAACTTATCATACACCATGAAAGGGCAACATACACACATAGCCATAAGCATTAAGACATAACTGCAAAAAAAAAAGTAAAAAACAATCATGTTACATTAAACCAGTAAATGGTTTAATTAGTTCTCGAAACATCATTTATTCTTTAAATTAGTTCTTGAAAGATACTTTTAATAACATTCATTCTTCAAATATTTTACGTTAGTCATTTTAGTTATTCTGTCACTTTCGTTGCTAACAGTGTCAAAATTTGTTGATGTGACACGTTAAGTGACACCACAATCATACATAATAGTCCTAATTGACGATTAGCATGATAAATTTATAAAATTAGATCAAATAAATCCCAAATTAAGAGATTTTAATGCCTCAAGTTCTCTTCTTAATTAGGTTTTGATTTGATCTAATTTCATATTAAAAAATTTTAGTGTTATGAACAAAGAAAATAATAGAAAGACTAACGCGATTAATTTAAAATTTTTGAAAAACGAATTGGATTAAAAAAACCTTCGAAAACCAATTTGGAAAACAAATAAATTTTCAAAGACAAATTTGACAATTTGCCCTAAATTCGACATATTAGATACTTCTATGTGTCAAAATAGACTCATGGTTATTCATTTATACATAAGTGGGGAATTCACTTACATAAATTTCCCTACTTATATAGTTATATGTATACATTGGATGCTAATTAAAAATATAAACAAGTTTTTCTAAAAGAAAAATTTATATTCACAATGTTGGTTTATCTTCCTTCAAAGTTATGCATACTGGTTTCCCCGGAAACTGAAGACTATTAAATCCACTCTTCCCATTTCTTAACACCGATAACAGAATATGCACTTTATTGAAACATCAGCTTGGTTCTTATGCACGAAAGAATTAGAATTGTGAATTTAGCATATCCATGTTTGTCATACTCTTGATGAACATGCTAATTAAACCCAATTATACAACATAAGCAAAATCATAAAATTCAAGAGGCCAAAAAGAATTCAACGCTGTTACAAACCACGAAAACATAAATAACAAAATAACTTTTGTTTCAAAAATAATTGTCATTTTGATCGAACAATGATCTCTCAATATATCACTTTGTTCAAACTAATTGTAAAAACTCAGCTGCAGTTAATTTCATGTGATGTTGATAGTTAAGAATTATTAAATAATTTGATAAATTTGACTAAATTATCATCTAAGGACTCTAAACTATCAATTTCAAATGAAGTTAACTGTATCAGAATTATTTCGAAACAAAAGTAATAACTTGCATTAGAAGGAAAAGAATAGAAACATACCTTGTCAGTGGAGGAAACAAGACCTCGTAGAGTTGCAAGATGACCATTGATTCTCTCCCTCCTCCTCCTCTCAGCTTCACTGTGATTCTTCAAAGCAGCTAAGGCTTTTGCATCAGAGTTCTCATAATTCTTTCCAACCCTTGCATCTTCTGATCCATTATTCACTTGCTCTATCTTTTCACTCTCCAAAATCAATGCATGTGATGGTTCCAAACCACCATAGGAAGCTCCATAGTCATGCAAAGAAGGACTAATCAACCTCGAAACATCGAAGCCGGGGGAAGAAGAATGATTGGAGTTATAAAAGGAGTAAACCATTGACTTGAATCTTTGTAGAGAAGACTAGTTTAGTTGTTGTCACTTGAGGAAACCAGGTGGACGAGTCGTTGGTGCAAACCAAAAAGAGAGTTTGTGGAGATGGAACCTTTCTGAAGAACCTGCTATGTTGCTTTGTTTGTTGATTATGATGATGATGATGGTGCTGGTGAAGAACATACCTTCCATTACGCAAAAGGAGAAAAACTTGAAGGGGTTGAAGAAAGGAAAGATCAGAGATTAAACATCCACATTCTCTTCATGATGTTCTTGAACTCCACCATTTCTAGCGTGTGCCAAAAAGATCAAAATTAAAAGAGAAAGAACTCTGGCTTGGAATTCAATTCACACAAGATTTTTTCTGATAGAAATTATTGTAGGGAACTATTTTTCTTGATACATATGTATCTGGTGTAATGTTGACTATATTTATAGTGTCAATAATTTAGTTCATGTCTATGAAGAAAATAATATAATAGTATTTTTATGAAAACATAGTAATATAATATCATCTATATATACTACTGAATTATTCATAGGTTGAAGTAAACCGACCACATGATTTTTTAAAATATATTTTTGCTTTTCTTCTTGGTTTGGGTGTTATTGACGTGCAAGGCTTAAATTAGCACTCTGATTATTATTATTAGAGATGAATTATTGGAGCAATAATGATTGAAAATTTGGAAATAATATAATTTAATATGGTTTTTCTTTTTATAAAATTGTGATTGGGTAGTTGAAGCGCCGTATCTTTGCCGCATTTCTTTCTGAAGCGTCGATAGACACTATTTGCTCTACACAACTTTTGCAAGTTTTCTTTTATATTCCAAAAGGTACCAAGGCAAAAAGAAAAGATTATTACTGTATTACTGTAGACTATGTTTGTAGATAAATTTTGTGTACGAAAGTAAAAAAAGAAAAATATTAGAAGGATGTTAGAACGTCAGTAAAATTTATTTTTTGATCTGTAGTTAATTAATAATATTTAAAAGTAAGTTAGCAGTATATTATTAGATTGTTAAACTAAAAAATTGAATTAATGATTGGTTAAAAATAATAAATTCATCTGGGTTTTTAGCTTTTCTCAAAAAATTATTTATAAATATTTTTATCTCATTTTCATAATAAAAGAATAGCTGGACAGAATGAGATTGGAATAAAATAAATGTGTATTATTATTATTATTATTATTATTATTATTGTTATTATTATTATTATTATTTAATCTGTTAGTTTTTTATCAACGCAACAACATACACATTAAACACCAGAGAAATAAACATTGGTATCATAATATGTAATAATGTAGCACAACTTTTTCCAATATTATGATTATTGATAATTTTACGGGGTTAGATCATCAACCTAAACAATTTCTTAGGGATTCCTGTTTCCTATAATTATAATACAAAAATATTATTTGTACACCAAAATCAATTACTAATATATTTATGTATAAATATATTTATAATTTATTTATTTTTAATATATATTTTATATTTTAATATACATTCTATATTAATAGCTGATTTTAGTAGTTGATTTTTTTATACACTTAACATAATTTATAATAATACTATACATCTAAATTTTTTTTATTAACTAAGTCTAATTAAATTAGTCTAATATAATAAAAATTAATTATAATTAGTATTATTCTAAATTTTATTATTTAATTTGATTAAACTTAATTTTTGAATGGGTAATATTACTCATTTATAATTATAATAATAATATCGTTCTAAAGAGACAAAGAGATTAAAGTAGTAGAGGAAAATGACACACACCTAATCGTATGTCGGGGAGACTTTCTTGAAATAGTAATGGAAACTTAACTCCTCATTTGGGTTACATGGACACTTCAAAAGGTCCCTCCTTCCTAAAACTACCTTTTGCAAGCTAATATACACTTTCTTTATTCTATCAAGGTATATAATAATAATAATAAAATTCATGCACATCATATACTATATATATAGCATTGCTTTGCTTGAAAATAGCGAGAAAATGTTTTCTTTTCCTGAACAAAAAAATAAAAATAAAAATAAAAAGGAAAGAGTCCCTCTGTGTTAGTCACATGGCGAAATTTTCATGCCCTAAAGTTCATAATAATAAATATATAAACGGAGTCAAAATATGTGACGTTGGTGTGTGGTGCTCTAGTAGTGGCAGGGCACTTTCTAATTAATCAACATTATGTGTTTAGTAGAATTACAAAATTATATTTAGCTAAGGATCTAAAAGAGAGATACAAGTCATTTAGATACAATAAGAAATTCAGTAGATGCCTATACAATAGCTATTACTCCAAATATCTTGGTGCCTAAGAATTATACTCAATTACTCATATAAAAGAAGTGACATACAAGTCCAAACTAATGTTACATTTTTCGTGTGCAGTTCACATAATATCATAATTTGTAGGAATTATGCAAAATGAAGTGTTGTCTTTGGTACGAATAGGTAGTTTCTTTTTATTTTTGTTTATTTTTTGCCTGGTCAGTATAGTAGTCTAATTATCTTAGGTTTGAAAAATAAATACTCATACAATGCTATGTGAATTACACTCGCCCCCAATAATAGAGAGCATTTTAGATAAACAAATATATTTGATAATAAAAATAAAAAAACTGTCAAAACGTATTATTTTTTACCTTATTTAATGCATCATATAATAAATAAATTTTAAATAAGATAAAGTCTAGATTTTTTTTTTCCTAGCATTACTGTTAGATAAAATTTACCTCTAATTCTAACCCATATTTTTCTTAAGCTCACTTGATTACACTCACTATAATGGAGAAGTTGATATAAAATTAAAGGGCATTTTATCCTTTTTAGGAAATATTTTCCACTAATACACAAAGGAATATATATCTATGAATAATGTTGAAAGATTAAGTTCTGAATAACAATATATACGTATTTGAAAGCAAGGGCTAAATAAATTACATGTGATTTAGCAAAGTCGGCTGGGAAATTCAACAGTATTGCAGATAAATTTCTTTAACCCACTGATTTGGACCTTCCACCTAAACCCTTATAATGTGCCATTTTTATTTGGTTCCATTCTAATCTGTAACTAACAGAACAGGTCAACTGACGCAAACAACTCTGACATGACAGATTAGTTCAATTGCAAGAAAGAACAATAAGTCAATTAGTTTAGCATTTTTATGTGTTGTAACTTGTAACTAGTTTTGTATCATTTTAATTTACGTGCTGCTAGGAAAGCAACGAATAGCTTAGTTTCTGATTTCAAAATTTTCAACAAGTGGACTAGTGGAGGTGCTACTTGATGACTTCAAATACAGATCATTGGCTAATCCTTCATTTTACTAATTAATTTCCATAATAATGCAAATCACACAGCACATATATCACCTCACATTTCCACAATTTTTAATACGACCTGATTACTCAGACTTTGCTAGAAAAATCTGATGAATTAGGTGATGTGTATCTAAAACATTACATTTACACCTAATATAATTGTTATTTTTATGTGACATATTATGCTGATGCTTCAAATTGACTTTAAAATTTTATAAGTTCTACAAATCAAGTTTACATAAGCTCCACAAGTTTAAATGAAATCTAGAGTCTGATGAACAATAGCTTCTTCTTCAAGCATCTTTCTTACTTCTTTCATTGAAGGATGATCATTTGGCGATCTGCATATCGCAACCTTCATGTAAATATTCGATTCCACGTGCCACACCAATAGCAATGTTATGATTTTCAAGGAAATCCTCAACCTCATCACATTCAGATTCATCCCTCATTTTGATCCATTTGTAAATCAAGAATGCTACCCGATTGCAAGTTTTGCAGCAAATCAGAACAACACTCTGTACACTGCACAATATACTTGAACATTAGCATTAGTAATAATATTTTTGTGTAGATGTTTAATTTAGCCAATGAAATTATGTTTTGTCAAGTATTTTAATTTTTCAAGTTAAATTTTACAAGTCATTTTAAGGATCAAAATAGTCTATAAAAATATAATTTCAAAGACTAAATTAATACTGTTAAAACTTTAGAAATTAAAACAAAACACGCTTATAATTTCAAAGAACAAATTAAACTCTTATTCTTTTCTCTCACTCATACTCTTACTTTATATTTGTAGCCTTAGTCAACCAAGATGTTAAAATTGCGTAGCTAAATAAGAAAATTGAAATTCATTGGTCAATTTAAGTAAACTAAAACTCAATTAAGGGGAGTTAGAGATCTTACCGCTATAAATTGGGATAACCATAACCCCTGAGCTACTGAAATTATAAAAGAGGGAAAAAGGATTAGAAAATGGAAATAGTTAAAAATAATGTCCACCACATATTAGCAGATTAAAAAGCTTTTGTTCAGGCGTACACAACAAAATAAGAATTTAGCTGAAGTTGTATACTTGTGCACCAACGAAACGAACGTAGATTAAATTATTAAATTGAACTCTCTTATTTAGTATTCATTAAAGGTCGCAACAATTAATGAATGTTAAATAAAATAAATTCTGACTCTTTTTGGCTAATTTTCTTTAGTTATCAAACATTTTATTAAATTAATTAGTATATATTCTTGTATAAATATATATTAATTAAATTATTTATATATTATAATTAAATTAAATTACGCTATAGGTTCACACTTACACTCACTCTACTACTGCATATGTACCAAGCCTCCTCTGCAAATTAAAATCAAATTGAACGTAATTTTGTCAGTGTTCGGGGCTAGCTATGAAAGCATTGGTTATAGTCTGAAACTGGGTGAGATTTTCTTTTTTTGGTTTGTCTGAAAATAAAAAAAGTTAGCATCCCAACCAAAAATATAAAAGAGTTAGGTGGAGGTTGACCCCAAAAAAGAATTATCAAAGGGTACCCAGAAATATAGAAAATAGGTGAGCCCAAATTTATTCGAAGTTGACGAAAACATTCAAGGGTATTTTTATCAGATGTCCCCGAAGGGTATTACAGTAATTCCATATTCGCCCACCAGCCACATTACCTCCAAACTCAAAAGTAAAGTACAAATTCGAGGGAATAGAATCCAATTTCGTTGGAACATTTCATCAAACACCATAGCTTCCATCCTTTTTCCATGCAAATGCAATGCAGCCACTCAGAAACCCGAATCTATCTCCACCACTACGTCACTTTCTCTTCAGATTCAGAGTCAAACCCAATCCTCATGATTCACCATCACTGTCACTGAAGAATCTCAATCCATACCTTCACAGAACTCTCTGCGCTTCTTCTTATACGACATCATCATCTTCTCCTACGCCTCGTGAATCCGATTCCAAAGATGTAAAACCCTCGGTTCACATCGATGCAGGATCGTCAAACCGCAAACCAATTAGTCTATGGCCTGGGATGTTCCATTCCCCTGCTACACACGCTCTCTGGGAGGCCAGATCCAAGATCCACGAGTGCCCCACCCTTCCCAATGGCAAAAGCTTAGAAACCGTTGCGAAATCGCCGTCAAGAAGCAGGACTAGCATATACTACAACTTCTCTTCGGATCACATACTTCGCGAGCAGTATAGGAACCCATGGAACCATATCAGGATGGGGAAGCTCGTCGAGGATTTCGACGCTCTTGCTGGAACAATTGCATTCAAGGTCTGCACTACACTCTCAAAATTAAAGTTCTTTCTTTTCTTGTTGTGTGGTAAAGCTTTTTTTTTTTTTTTTTTTTTTTGTGGTGTAGCATTGCAGCAACGAAGATGGAGCTACGAGGCCTCTATTATTGGTGACTGCTTCTGTTGACAAAATGGTTCTGAAGAAACCGATCCATATTGATGAAGATTTGACTATCGCTGGTGCGGTTACTTGGGTTGGAAGGTCATCCATGGAGATTCAACTCGAACTCACTCAGTTTACAAAAGGTAACGTATCATCATTACCATTTACCGCTACAAATGGATTATGAGGACTCAATAATCAACGCTTTCAATGCATATATCAGTATTAGGTTTCTAAAAGTCTGCTGCTTTTAGTGTTAGTACTTGGGTTGGCTACTTGGCTGTGTTTATTTAATGCAGTATATGAAGTGATTGTCAAAGTGTATTTAGAGTGTGACAATTTCTTAACTTAGCTTCATTTTATACGTTACCAAGCATGCATTTGTCACTGTCAATACGTCCAAAACAACCGACTTTATTTATTCAATATTATTACTTAGTTGGATGAATTCGTGGCGTTAGTAATTACTAGTTATTGTGCAATGCATGCAGTACTGTTTGAGTGTTTGGTTATTATTTTCTTTAAATTTGCGATACAAGCCATGCAGGGTCAAACAGTAACTGCATCTTATTATTAACTTATGCATCATATTGTGCGATAATATGTCCCTTCAGAAAAGGGAAAAAAAGTATGAGAATGGAAACTTCCTGTTATAGAGAGCCCCTTTCGAATTTTTATGATGACATAGTTTTATACGCCCAAACCTGTCTTTAAAGTGTTGCATAAATAGGCTTGCTTGTGAATTTTAAATACAATAAAGTATAATACATAAATATGAAAATTTTACATAAAGAAACTAGTCACAAATTTATGTTTTAAAAAAAAGTATTTGTGTATCATAGTCATAGCCATTAGCCACTGATACTGCCCTCTTGATACTTCACTTGTTGCTAACAGGGAACGCGGAAATCCAAGAATCACCTAAACTTGTGGCCAACTTCACATTTGTGGCTCGGGACTCTGCCACCGGAAAGGCAGTCCCAATTAACCAGGTCTTACCTGAAACTGAGAAAGAAAAATTGCTATGGGAAGAAGCAGAGAAGAGTAGCAAGTTAAGGAAACAAAGGAAAACAGAAGAGAAACATGGAAATGATGGAGACACTGGAAACAGGCTCAGTGCACTATTGGCAGAAGGGCGTATATTCAGTGACATGCCAGCATTGGCCAACAGAGACAGCATCCTTATGAAGGATACTTGTCTCCAAAATTCTTTTATCTGCCAGCCACAGCAGAGGAACATCCATGGCCGAATCTTTGGGGGTTTCTTGATGAGAAGAGCCTTTGAATTAGCCTTCTCAACAGCTTATGCCTTTGCTGGTGTGGCACCTCATTTCTTGGAAGTTGATCATGTTGATTTTGTTAAGCCTGTGAGTAGCATACAGGGGGCGATTATAACGAACTGAACATACATAATCATCATTAACCTCATTTATGTTAATATTTCGAGAAGATGTTGAACTGAAAACAAGCTTGATGATGCAGGTGGATGTTGGAAATTTTCTTCGTCTCAAGACTTGTGTTCTGTACACTGAAGTAGACAATCCAACAAAGCCTCTGGTAAATGTTGAAGTTGTTGCACACGTTACCAAGCCTGAACTACGGTCCAGTGAGGTGAGTTTGGAATTCATATTTTAAAATGTCAATATCAAATATTCCCCACTATGGAATAATTAAAAGATATCCTCTGGTGAAAAAAGACATTCTTTGCTGTTGTATATCTCATAAAATTGTAGAGTATTATTTTTTTTTCTTTCTACAATATTTTTATGAAGAGGCGGCAAAGATTCCCTGCCATTGTTTTCCTCAAATATCTGTTCAATTCTATTTTAAAATTTCGCATGGATAATAAACTAGCACTACTATCGAAATATAAAAATCGAGTGCTTTATTTTTAACCATTTCACTTAATTCCATGTTTGTCTTCAAACAGGTATCTAACAGATTCTACTTCACATTCGGTGTTGATTCTGAGGCCATTAGAAATGGATTGAGGATTAGAACCGTTGTTCCTGCTACAGAAGAGGAAGCACGAAAGGTACTTGAACGCATGGATGCCGAGTGTGAGGACTCCTAGTTTTAGTTAATCAGGACATGAACCTCCTTGTGATTAAAGAGAACAAGGGTATACAGAAAAAAGAGAACCTGTTTAATTGTTTCTTGAAGAATTTTATTATGTCCGAAATGTCCGCTGTGTATTGGATCTACAACACCAATATTTATTAATTCTTAATTCTGTGGAACATGAAGCTACTTCTCCATTCAGGTTATGGAATTCATAATGAAGTTGAAGGGAATGTGATGGAACTGCTAATGAAATTAAAGAGTGCTTCATAACTCGCAGTGATCAAATTGCTATGGCCTATCATTTAATATCATCATTAGCACCAAACATATTAAACTTGGTTATGAGGGGCAACAATGTGTTTGACAGATATTGACATTGGCACATTACAGCCACATGGACCACTCTTAAGTTAGGTTAACCCAAGTAATGTCATTTATCTCCATAGTTGTGGATTTTAGGGATCCAGATTGATATTCCCTCAGACTCAGAGGCAAATGCCAGAAAGGAAAAACCAGGACCTTTTTCCACAAAATAGCTTTCAAGTTCGGATGATTCTTAACCTTAGTGCCCCCACCACTGCTACATTAGTAATAACTTGATTGTACTCGGAAATAATAATTCTCTACTTACATGGATGATAAAAACAAGGAAAATCCAAAATTTCTATCTATCATATCATTTATAACTACAACACTGTAACGCTAAAAAAGAAATGTACTCAAATTTATTATATGGTCTAGGCAGTAAACATATACAGAGTAATCTAGGCACGAGAAAAAGTGTCATCCATGATAGCATGGGCTTTGTCATCATTCAAAGAAGGGATATGCTTGTCTTCAGGTGAGAAATGTCGTAATGTTTGGATAGTAAAAATCTAGCGCATCAATGACCAAAACCAAACATGTATAGAACTTACTCAAACAGTTGCAGTTGGGTTAATCAGATTCAGATGAATCACATGGCTGCTTACCAGTAATAATAGGAAAAATTGCTGGCGTTACAGGGTTTGCAGGCATTACAGATTGTCTAGAACCAACTAGAGTCCTCTCATTTGCTTTCCCAACTTCCTTGCACACACCATCTAATATCGAAAGGAAATCCCTCACTACCATAAAAATCCTAAACGGATGAGCTTCTTCCTTTGCTGAATTCCCATGGAAATACTCAGTTATCTCCTTTACTGAAGAGAGAGCCCTTTTCTCTTGGTTCTGGATTCTTAAAATTTCTTCTCCTCCTTTCTCCAAGAAACATTTCATTGCCTCAGAAAACTTTTGGCTAGTGTCTTTCAAGGGTGACATTTCATTCAGTTTGACAACTTCCACAACTTTCTCGATCCCCTTAGCAAGTTTAGCAACATCGCTGCTAAGCATGTCTGAGTCCATGGTAGCTGTTTTTTTCACATTGGTGAGCTCACCACTCAAGCCCGAAACAACTTGCAGTCCAAGCTTCCGGAATTCAACCTCATCTTGAAGAGTATATTGCTGGTTGTTCTCGGAGGCCTGATGATTGTTAGAACCGGAAATATGAGATCCCTCGGTTCTGACGATTTCCTGTACAACAAAATGCAATAGAGTGGTCTTTCCATCAGTTCCTTTAATATCAACGAGCTTCAGAAGCGTGTCCAGCTTGAATGCATGCGCATCGCCCCGATCAGTGCCAACATTCATTCGGTTTCCAGTTCTGAGAACAGCTTCAAGTAACTTCAAAAACATTCTGCTGTTCCTCAATTCCTCACAAGCCACCTGCGGGAAAGATTGAAATATGAGAATTTATTGCAGTCTTCGTATAAAAAATCAGTCATGGTTGCAATTAGATTAGTAAGTTTAAGGTAATAGTTAAGTGTTTTCGCCTTTTTTGGCTTGATTGATACTGAAAGGTCAGAGATTCATAATATCATATCAAACAATAAGCACACAATATGAATACATACCTCCAGAGTCTCAAAGGACTTTTTAAGGTATTCTAATTCAGAATCAAAATTAGCAATGTAGAGCATAGCTTCCACTCTCTTAAATGCAAAAGGTATATCAAGCATGATCTTGAGAAATTTCTCAGCAGGTCCAAGCTTGAAGGGCGATTCGTCTTGGAACTCCCTCAGCTTAGTTTCTTCTTCTTTGGTTGGAGCCATCTTCAACAAACTCTCCAGAAGTTCTGTTCCCAGTGTATCACAGTTGCCTATTCCCAAAAAAGGAATAAAAAAATAAGTATTTCAAAATCTCACTGAAAAATAAAGGCCCTTAAATAGTAGTTTACATCTTATTCAGTTTTAGTTTCACCTTCCCTGAGAGCTTCACAAACTTCATCAATAGTTACATTGAGCGCCCTAAGCAAAATAGCAATGTTCTGAGACTTCTTGGGGTCAAGCACCCTATTCTCCGGCGGCACCGGTGAAGAATGAACCGTTTGACCACGGCGGCCATTATTATCTCTAAAAGCCAATGTAGGATTTTCCTTTGAGTTATTAACCATGAACAGCGTCTCAATCATGTCCTCGTTCAATCTGCATAACTCAGATCCATCAAATCATTATATAATTGAAACAACACAAACATATAATATAATATATAGAAAAGAATATAGAATCGCACTAAGATGTTGACTGATATTAATCAACAATGGAAAAAGCTAACTTAATTAATTAATAATAAAGAATAGGACGTGAGTTTAATGTGTCATACTGGAAAGAACTTGGTCTCAAGCGATCCCACACCGTTGCCCTATCAGAACTAGCTTTCACTTTATCCCAATGCAAAGCTTTTAACTTTGGCTTCGGAGTTTCCTCACTCTCATTCTTATCAACATTTGGCGCCAATTTATTCATCACCGGAGTCTCCCAGAACCTCGGCGGAGGCGGCGGTGGTGGTGGCGGAGGAGGAGGAGGAGGCAGTTCGGTGGCCGGAACATCCCAACTGGATCTCAACTCCTCTCTAGGCTTAGGAGAAGAAGAAGAAGAACACAAAGAAGACGGCGACTGCGACGCAGAAACTGGGTTCTGATTAGGTGGTGGCAGTGATTTGGTGCTTTCAGGGCTGTGAGGGGAACAAGAACGAGAATGAGATGGGGTTCTTGAGTTTAAGCTTCTGCATCCGAGTTTCTCCAAAGGAAAAGCCTCCGGTGAACGAGAACTTGAATCTTCGACTCCAAGAACCGCAACAGGGGAAGGAGGACTCTCTTGTCTGTTACCGGAAGAGCCTCTCGGAGAAAAGAACTGTTCCTCTTCTTCGTCTTGATTCTCCTTGTGTTTTTCGTCCTTGTCTTCTTCTTCACTCAGCCATGGCCGGAAATTGTGGCGGGGCAGGGGAGGCAGTGGTTTCAGTTCCGGCGAATCATTCAGTTTTCGGTACGGCGGCACCATCAAGGTTCCGGTGGTGCTGCTGGAGCTTGAATCCGGTGGCTCTGAACTAGCCACCGTGCCGAGGTAGAGGTAATCTGTGCGCGGGCTTGAGGCGGCGCCGGGGCCGCCGCGGGGCTTGGGGTGGGTGCCGTCGGAGGTGGCAGCGTTGCGTGGGAACAGGCGGAGGCTATCTTGCCTGGAGGCCTTGTCGTCGTCTTCGTCATCGTCGGCGTGGAAGGATGACGAGGTGCGGGAGCGGCGGTGGAGTGCGAATGCGGCAGCGGCGGAGAGGAGGGCGAGGGAAACAAGAGAGAGGGTGAGAGCAAGTGCGAGAGCGGGACGGTGGTGGCTGGAGGTAGGATGTGGGAGGAGGAGGGAGGAGATGTTAGCCGGGAATGTGGCGACGACGGAGGGTGATGGAGGAGGTGGAGAGGGGCGGTAGGTAGGAAAGAAGAAATGGTTGTTTGGTGAGGAAGAAGAAGACGGTGAGGAAGGTGATGTAATAGAAGAGGATGGAAGCTTGGGTTGTTGGTGTTGTGGTTGTGGTTGTGGTTGTGGTTGAGGAGAGGGAGATGGTGGTTGTGTTGGGGGAATGGGGATGGGGAGTGAAGGCGCCGGGAAGAGTGGGTGGTGGAGAAGATGGCGGTGATGAGCGGCGAAGGAAGAAGAGAAGAGGAGTGATAGGAAGCAGAAGAGGAAGGTAAATGTAGTGTGGGACATGATGCAGAAGAAAAAAGGAGAAGAAGGTTTGGGAGTAAATAATGTTATTTGGGAGAATGGTAGGAATGTAGCTCAAGACTTGTAGTTGAGTGGCATGGTGTTCTCAGAATTGTCACTGATCATTTTGGTACAAGTAGTGAAGTACCATATGGTATTCATGGTTAAGAGAACAAACAAGATTTGATAGCGTTGAAGGGTTGTTGAGGTGGTGTATGCAGTGTGCAGGAAGTTGGCAGCAGTGGAGACTGGAGAGAGGTAAAAAGGTAAAACCAAAGCCCCATGCCACCCGCGCTTTCTCTCAAAACTTGTGATCTTTTCAATTCTCCTTATACTGTTCACACTCATGCCTCATCACCCCAAATTTCCATTTCTTTCCTTTCTCTCTTTTACCATCACTTACCCTTTTATTATTTCAACCATTCTAATTATCCATTTCTTCATTCTTCAACATTTTTTCTTCACAACCAAGTTATTTATTGTTTTTTTTTTATCGAAGACAGAAAGACTTAAACCCCTAATCTCTTACGTGAGCATAGAGAGATTATGGTATGTTTGAAAAAGTTTAAAAGTAATTTTTTTAAGTTTTTGACTTATAAAAAATAGTAGTATTAATGTTTGGTATAATTTTTAAAATTAAATTGTAATTTTTTAAAAAATTATTTAAGAGCTTATAGAGAAGTTACAAAAAATGACTTCTCTCGTAATACTACTATTTTTTATTACCACATTTTTATAAAATAAGTACTTTTAGAACTAAAAATCCAAATACAAAATAATTTATTTATAAACTACTTTTAATATCAGGGATGCTACACATTCATGTAACCATGTAACCAAGTTGCCCAACACCAAAAAAACCTAATACCATTAAATGAAACGTGAAATACACGCGCCCAATACATCGCCCAACGCTTCTTCTCCTCCACGCTTCTTCTTCTTCTTCTCCCGCGCTTCTTCTTTTTTTCACGCTCGTTTACGCACGGAGCGTCTTCTTCTTCTTCGCCTTCTTCTTCGCGTTCCTCCTTCCCCTCCTTCTCCTCCTTTTTCGCGTTCCTTCTTCTTCACGTGTTTTCTCCTTATCGTCATTCTTTTGTTGTTGTTGTTGTTGTATTTTTTTTTGTCTTTTCCTCTTTCTCTCTGGTGAAGAAACAGTAGAATGTGAGGAAGAAGAGTTTTGAATAGTGCAGAATGAACCGAATACAGTACTCATAGTGAACCGAACATAGTACTCATGGTGAACCGAAAATAATACAATTGTATAGTACTGAGTGAACAAAACATAATCCATTATATAAAATCAAATTCAAACAGCTTTCTGCAGAATGAACCGAATACAGTACTCATGGTGAACTGAACACAGTACTCATGGTGAACCGAAAACAATATGTATAGTACTGAGTGAACGAAACATAATCCATTATATAAAATCAAATTCAAATAACTCTGCCTACAATTTACATATTATCAATTCAATTCAATTCAATTCAGTATACCTCCGTCCATTTAATTCAATTCAAATTAGCAATTGCATTCCATTCAATTCGATTCAAAATTGAATAATCCAAACTTTGTCAGTTTGATTCGTTTCAGAAGAGTAATCGAAATCACTCTCCTGTTTACCAAAAAATTATGAACCCCTAAACACTGAACCCTAAACACTAAAACCAGAACCATGAACACTGAACCCTGAACCCATAAACCCTAAATCCCTAAAATCCTAAAACCTAAACTCTAAATCCTACACCCTAAAACCTAAACCCTAAACCTTGAATCCGAACCTTGAACTCTGAACCCTAAACACTAAACCTAAACCCTGAACCCGAACCCTGAACACTGAACTATGAACCCTAAATGCTAAACCCTAAACCCTAAACCCTGAACCCTACCGTAAACCCTAAACCCCTAAAACCATGAACCCTGAACCCTAAATTCTAAACCCTCAACCATGAACACAGTGAACCAAAATTAATACACGGGGTGAACCGAAAGTTTGAAACACACTGAACCCCTGTACACTGAACCCTGAACCCATAAACCCTAAATCCTGAAACCCTATCGTTATTTTTTGTTGTTGTTGCTGCTGTATTTTTTGTCTTTTCCTCCTTCTCTCTGGTGAAGAAGCAGTAGAAAGTGAGAAAGAAGAGTTTTGAATAGTGCAGAATGAACCGAACACAGTACTCATGGTGAACCGAAATTTTAGTTATGGTGAACCAAAATCTTAATTACAGTGAAACAATTATATAGTGCTTAGGGAAGAAAACAGAACATATTGGTCTAATTTTTGTTAGACTTCTTTTTGCAGACCGAACCGAAAATATGAAAGTGATGAACCACCTCTTTAGTACTTACCGAACCGAAAAGTTACTCACATTTACTCATAGTTACTCACAATTACTGACACTCACAATTACTGACAGTTACATATTATCAATTCAATTGAATTCAATTCAGATGTAGATCACCTTACTCCATTCAATTCACTTCAAAAGTGCAGATCGAAAAAAAAACGAAGAAGAAGATGAACGACGAAGATAATTGCGTTGAATCAATCCAGATCCATAATGTAGAGAAGAAAAACGCGAAAGAGCAGAACAACAAAAAGGAGGAGGAGGAGGTTTACGTTGTATGAAAAAGTTTGCATTGAGAAACGTTGATAACGCAAAATAAGGATTCGTTATATAGGTTATAAGAGGCGCGTGTAAAACAAATGGGGTGTGGGGCGTGGAGTGAAAGTTACTTGGATATCATCCATGTAATTTTTACATGGATGTAGAGCTTTTCCCTTTTAATATAGTCATTTATTGTTTAAGCTATTTTTTCAAAAGAAACTTAATTAAGTTGTTTACTCAAATTAAACCCAAAAATGTTTGGTAACCAAAGAAAATCAGACATAATTTGCCTTATTTAGCATTTATTAATTGTTGCGACAATTAATTAATGCTAAATAAGGTAAGTTCTGGCTATTTTTTTTGTCTATCTAGCATTACCCATTAAACCTATGTCATTTGAGTTATAACTCATTAGTTATTTATTTATTTAGTGTTAAATATGATAACTTTTTAGAATTTTATAAACATGTATGTAGATTTTAAAATTTTCATCCGATGAATATATATTACCATTATATCTTTTTTTTTTTGGTTTCCCACGGTATCCCCCAACCCGACAGGTCAAGGACTAATCCGTCGCGGTACTGAGCTCCATTTAAGGGTTTGCCGCTGGCCAATATTACCATTATATCTAGTAATGATGAATATCCACCAAACCAAAATCTATAAATAATGAACCAATTACTATTTTTGCCCAATAAAAATTATCAACATCTAATAATAATAGAAATCATTATTTATAATTGTACGGAGAGTTTAAATAGAAAAGATAGTGATAGAGGTAATTTGGACCCTTTTTTTTCCCATACATTTTTATTATGGCTATTGATTGTAATTTGTAGGTTTGTTTTAACTGTGTATTTGTTTGAATAGCAATTTCTAATAATAAAGAGTGGATTACCACATATCTTTTTAAGAATAAAAATACAAAAATAATGAGAAAAAAATATTATGTTTCTTCTACCTTATATTGAAACTATATATATCCTTTTTGTCTTTATTATTTGAAGAAAGAATTAAATATTTTTAATGTTTAATTTATATAATTTTTATATTCTAAGGGTTGTCATGGTTTATAAAGTCCGAAATTATAGCTTCGATTGTCTTAAGATAAAACTAGTTTAGTTTTTTTTTTTTTATATTATTTTGTCTTGGCTTTTTAATTGATGTTTGTAATTTTAGTGATTGATATAGTAAAGTTCTGCTGTTATTATAATAGAGACTAAATGTATACTTCTTTACACTTTAAAATTAAACTATGATACATATTAGTGTAACTTTTTTTATTCTTTTGTTTTTAATTTTTTACGGTTGCAAAAGACTAAACTAAAAAAATCTTTTACCAACTAATAACTCGCTTTAATTTAAAAAGAATGCCTTACTTCAAACTTTCTTTTTCTCAAAACATATAAAATCTACAATCTTAAAATTATATGCATAATTTATGGGAATATTATTTGTAAAACTTACCCATAATTTTTTTTTTAAAAAAAATCTTGTTCTAATCCAATTGTATACACGTAACTTTGACACACTTATCAGAGCAGTTAACCTCAAATCTCAACCTCAAGTAAATGTTAGTACGTGCTAAGTAATGCAGGTGCCACCCAGGTGATCACTGCTCAAGGCAATGCCAAAACATGCCGCCAGATGTTGACAAATCTGATAGCATGCAATCATATTTAATAATCTTTGATAATGTCACGTATTATATATGTGCTAAATCTCTTTTACAGTAATAATTAATCACTACTTTGTCTTTCAGTTATATAGGTTTGAATATAATTATTCATACATAAGGCCTTTATAGTTATAGAGGGGATCATGTGCCCGATTTCCCCTTCAAGCATATGCTCCACTTTCTGCACTTATATTGTATACCATGACAACAAAGAATGAATGAAATCCCAACCTAAACTTTTTGATCAAACTTTTTCTCTCTTTTTTTTTTTCCTTTTCTTTTTTGGTAAAATCCTTTTTGTTTCGTGGCTATCTAGTCTACTTCAATTCGTTCGTCTACTACGACTGTTCCCAGCTTTGTGCATCCGACATTATTGAAGTTGGATTCTCAATCATTTTGTTGATTCAATCAATACAAACCATGAAACTAAGTAAAAATAATTGTATTCCCCTCATGATGAAGGCATGAATTATTATTTTTCCTCCTAAGGCCCCACCACCCTTTATTATCGTTGGTGCTGCTGCTAGCTAGGTGCCACCACTTTCATTCGAATCAAATTGAAATCAAAACAATAAGAGTTTCAATTTCATGTATATGGTCCTCAAGGTTTTACAACGGAAGACAAGGTGTTAGCTACTCTTTACACTTGGATCAAAATAATAACCTACTGTTATTATGTATAAGTATCTAATTTCGTACACGAAAATTTTTATATCGTTTTAATATTAGTATCTCTAACAATTTATTCACATTTTTTGTGTAATTTTTTTAATTAAAAAAATTATTAAAATATATAACTAAATTGATAACAAGGATATTGTTATTATAGTGACAAAACTATTTGATGTACTAATATATCTTTTTAAGAACTAGCACAATATTTGTTATATTAACTAGCAGAATATCAATCATTCAATAAGTTAAAAGACAATCACGGAGATTAACAATGAAATCACAAAACAAACCGCATAAGTGAATGAAATTACTAGTCATCATTAATTTTGTCCAAGTTATCATAGGACTAGCTGGACACGTTGAATTGGAGAAAGGGAAGTACTCCTACATTTGAACACTTAATCATCTCCCTCAGCGAGTAATTGTCACTGTGTTTTTAATAACTCCATGGTTATTTTTCTTTTGGGTGTATATCGTTTTGTTTTATTTTATTTTTTTCTAGTATTTATTTATTTTAGTTCAAAAAAAATTTTGGACTAGACATTTTAGTTTGTAACTAAAATTAATTAATTTGTTAGTCTCTAATATTTAATTCTCATATTAGTTCTTGGTCTATTTCGTTTCGTCAAATTTCTAACGAAATTGTGTTACATTTCATGTTAAGTTACATATTAAGTGCCACGCTATAAATAAGACAAATTAATTTCTGAACAAATTATTACCATTAATTTAATCTTTAAAATATTTTTTGTTAGACAAATTAATTTTTAAAATTATTTATTATAAGATTAATCAGTCCCTAAAAATATTTATTATCAATAAATATATTGGGCCTTTTGATAATAAATATTTTTGAAGAGTAATGCATTTTATAATGAATAATTTTAGAACTAATTTGTCAGATAATAAATATTTTAGAGGATCAAATTAATTGTAATTTGTGTAATGGTCAATTTGTTTTTTTACATGCCTGGTACTTAACATCTGACGGGATAAAGGATAATATAATATAATACTTAGAATAATTCTATTAAAAATTGACAAAACAGTGAATCAAGATTATAATATAATTTACGGAATTAAATGTTGTAGAGCAAAATTGATAATGGCTAATTTTATGGTGTTTATAAATTTTTGTCTAAATTTTACTTAATTTATTTTTTTGTAGTAAATTTTGATTTTTTAAAAATTATTTATTTTTATATCTTTTAAATTAAATAATAACTTTTAATTATTTTTAGTAAATAAACACCACCTTTTAGATATGATAGCATTCACCTATTGATAAATACTATCTACTTTTTCCGAAAACCTAAACATATATAGGGTGTGTTTATCTTGCTCAGCATTGAGAACTTCGTCCATCATAATTAATTAATGGAAATGCAGGGTCTTGTGACTTGATCCTACTTGCACCCTCTATTGCTATTTGTGTCGCTGTATATATGTCACCACATGAAATTTTATAGACTACAAATTATGGTCAAGATGCTACGTCAGGAATCCGTTAGCCAAATATAGCACTTGTGAATTGTGATGGATTTTTTTTAATATAAAAATATAATATTTCAAAAATAATAAAAAATATTAAATAACCTATTTTACATTACATCTTTTTATAATTTAGATCTGTTAAAAAATTGATATAATTTATTATAATTTAGATTAATTATAAATTGAATTGGATCAATTTAAATTAAACAAATGTCTCTTTAAAAAAAAAAAAAGAAAAGAGATTTTTCACGTTTAGGTTCCATGAGAGGGTTAAGAAGCTTGGATAATTGATCTCTCGTGATTCGTGTATTGGATAAGATATTGTATGTGGTTGTTTACGAAAAAATTAACTAGCTTTTAGAAAATAACAACAATTCAAATAACTACAAGCTGTATTATAATCTCTTCTTTCCTATAAATTTTAAATTTGAATAGATTCATCCAATCAGAATAAATTAAATTAGACTAAATTTAAAAATAAATTTAAATTGATATTTTTAAATAAAATTTAATTAAATTAATAAATAAAAAATAAATAAATACTATTTAAATAATAATAATAAATAATACCAATTCTACGAAAATCTATTCAGTTTGATTTAAATAGTACAGTCAAGAATGAATCCAAAATTTAAATAGTACCGTCAAAAATAGATCCAAAAATCTAAAAATAAAATAATTTAAAATTAAAATATTATATAATCAAATATAATATCATATATTTGATAATAAATATAATTATAATTAATTTTTTAATTAAAAAAATTAATAAATACTTGTCAAATAAAAAAATTATCTCAGTTTTTGTAATTTTTTTATAATTTTAAATTTAATAAAATATAAAATTATTTATTTTAAAATATTTTATTAATTAATTAATTTTATTAATTTATTTATTTATTAAATATTCATGTAACAATGAGTTATATTTTTATGTTTTATATAATTGAAAAATATGACACAAAATAACATAAATTAATTGCGCTAATAATTTTGTTATATGAATTTAAAATATATTAAAATATTTTTATATAATAATAGGGGTAAAAATTAATAGAAAAATAATAAAAAAATAACTAAATAAAATTAGAAAAAAATAACATTATTATAAATAATATTAAAGTACTTTTTATATGATTATAAATATTAAAATTAATTTTAAAAAATGTAAAAAATTTTAAATTAAATAAAAAATACAAATAATATAAATATATATAGAAAAATTTAAATTTTAATATATAAAAAATATCATTTTTTTTACTATCACTACATTATTAAGCTTTATTCTATACAATGTATCTTTTATATTAATATATGAGTTTAAAATTTGTTATGAGATGAAAGTCACTACTTGTCTCCTTTTAAATTTATTCTTTACAGTATATCATTTTATTATTTGATTCAAGTTATACTATAAATATTTTTTTATTATTTTGAGGGAATTATATTTTTATATTTATAAATACCGATATCTCGCTTATAAATATGGTCCCTCAAAATTTTAAATATATATCATTTGCACCCCAAATACCGTTTTAAAAAATATAACTTTTATTTATAATGTAAATAAAAATATGTATATTATACTCATTTATACCATAAATAAAATATGTAATATGATTTAAAAATATAAATACTCCTCAAATGGTATATATTGATAAATAAAATATTTAATTTGTTTATTTATTAAAAAAATCCCACTTGTGATTGTAACAGAGTCTCAGAGATTGGACATTGGCATGTTTGATATTTGTTTAATTTAAAATGAACTTTACTGACCCATCATCCAAGTATAGCAATATGTTGCTTCTGGATTTGCACATTTTTTGAAATGAAGGTTTCTATTGGCTCTATTTGGTTAATTAATGACAATCATTTAGGGTGTGTTTAGAAAATTCGTTGGAGGTGAAGAAGCACGTTTAGATTTTTCGAAAGTTTCAACTTTTGATTTGGCAAATTTTTTTCTCATGAAAGTATAAGTGATTTTGCTACCAAAATCACGTTTACAAGAAGCAACTATTTGTAGTTTCTGCGTTTTTCTAACGGACTTTTAGCCATAGATACTAACCATTTATTTACCTTTTACCAACTTTATCCTTTATGTATGTTATTGTATTATTTATAAAATTCTTGTTATTTCTATTTATATGAGCTCTATTTTTTTATTATTTATTTTTTTATTTTTTCAACTGTTTGTTTGACCTTATACACTTTTATAATTGTGATTTTTGTGTATTATGTTTGTTATTATCTTTTTATAATATAATTTTTTGATTCTATTAGGTAAAGTAAATTAAACAAAAAATTAACTGTAAATACTAATAATAGTAAAAAATTATAGCATACTAAAAAAGAGTACTAAAAATACTAAAAATATACTATATAAAAAGATCATCAAGAACTTTTAGATTTATTTCAATTATTACAAAATAAATATTTAATTTTTTTATTATTTTTAGTACTCTCTTTTATAATTGTAATTCTCGTATACTATGTTTTAATGTAATTTTTTATAATATAGATTATGATTCCATTAAAAAAATAAATTAAATAAAAAATTAATCATAGATAATAATAAAATTATAAACATTGGATTCTAAATTAATATTAAGAATAAGATTATTGAGTCCTAAAATAAGAGTACGATGTAAAAAAATACTAAAATAACATTCTTATGTTAATACTTAAAAAATGTAATATATTTGATTAATTGTAAAATTATCCCGAGAGAGAGTTTGACAACATAACATAAAGTGCTCGTCATGAATTTCTGCGTTGAGCAAAAATTGAGGAAAAGACATCATACGAAGAACCCAAGGACGAGGTAGTGGCAGATGAAATGTGAGGAACAAAGAAGCTTCCTAAGACAGGTAGGAGAAGAGGCAAAGTGGGATGGGAATGGAAGCGCGGAAGAGATGTGGAGGGAAATGGCATAAGTTATTAGAAGAACATCAAAAGAAAGCTTTGGTGAATCTAAAGGAATAGGACCAAGAGACAAGGAGTCTTGGTGGTGGAATGCAAGTGTACAAGATAAGATAAAGATAAAAAGGAAGTGCTTTAAAAAGTGGTCTCTATGCCGCAACGCAGATAACTGGAAAAAATATAAGGCGACTAAGAAAGAGACAAAAGTGGCTGTAAGTGAAGCAAGAACAAGAACATATGAGGGTCTCTACCAGTCTTTGGGCACAAAAGAAGGAGAAAAAGGTATATATAGAATCGCAAAGAGTCGTGAAAGAATAACGAGAGATTTGGATCAAGTTAAGTGCATAAAGGATAAGGATGGAGAGGTGTTGGCTCAAGAGGAGAAGATTAATGAAAGGTGGAAGAGCTACTTCTACGAGTTATTTAATGAGGGACAGAAGACTCTTCCAAGCCTTGGTCGGTTATGCACAAGGGAAGAAGATCAAAACTTTGACTACTATCGGAGGATCCGATACTTCGAGGTAAAAAAGGCTCTAAAGCAGATGAAAAATGGCAGGGCAGTAGGACCTGATAATATCCCGATTGAGGTTTGGAAGGGTCTTGGAGAAAAAGGCATCAACTGGTTAACCAAGCTTTTTAATGAGATTTTAAATTCAAAGAAGATGCCTGATGAGTGGAGAAAGAGCACCTTGGTACCTATCTACAAGAATAAGGGAGATATACAAAGTTGTGGAAATTATAGAGGGATCAAGCTTATGAGTCATACCATGAAAATTATGGGAAAGGGTGATAGAACGGAGGTTGAGAAAAGATACACAAGTAATAGAGAACCAATTTGGATTTATGCCAAGCAGAGATCTACCACTGAAGCGATATACCTTTTAAGAAGGATGATGGAGAGGTATCGTAGTAATAAAAGGGATCTACATATGTTGTTTATTGATTTGGAAAAAGCGTATGATAGAGTACCAAGGGAGGTCTTATGGAAGGTTTTAGAAAAGAGGAGAGTAAGGATCGCATATATTTGTGCAATTAAAGACATGTATGATGGGGCCACAACTAGTGTGAAGACTTAAGGTGGTGTGACAGAGGAATTTCCTATTGGTATAGGATTACACTAGGGATCATCCTTAAGTCCATACCTTTTCACATTAGTCTTGGAAGTACTCATAGAGCACATCCAAGAGCCTGTGCCATGGTGCATGCTTTTTGCCGATGATATCGTCCTTATGGGAGAGTCAAGGGAAGACCTAAATAAAAAGTTAGAGTTATGGAGAGAAGCTCTAAAAGTGTATGGTCTGCGCATAAGCCGTAGCAAGACGGAATATATGGAATGTAAGTTCAGTCTGAGAAGGGAAAATCCTAATATAGAGGTGAAGATTGGAGAAAACAGCCTACGGAAAGTTAAAAGTTTTAAGTATTTTGGGTGCATGATACATGATAATGGAGAGATTGAACAGGATGTAAATCATAGGATCCAAGCAGGTTGGTCAAAATGGCGGAGTGCATCTAGTTTTATAATTGACAAAAAAGTGCCTTTAAAACTTAAAGGTAAATTCTATCTCACCGCTATAAGACCGGCTATGCTTTATGGTACGGAGTGTTGGGTGGCTAAAGGGGAGCATGAACATAAGTTGAGTGTGGCAGAGATGAAGATGTTTAGATGGATGAGTGATCATACGCGATTGGATAAAATAAGGAACGAAGATATAAGGGAGAGAGTTGGAGTAGCACCCATTGTGGAAAAGATGGTTGAATCGTGTCTCAGGTGGTTTGGAAATGTGAGAAGAAGATCGATAGAACATCCAGTCAGGAGGGTGGATGAGATGGTAAATTGACAAGGGGCGAAAGGCAGAGGAAGACCTAAGAAGACCATCTATGAGGTGGTCAAACGAGATTTACATGTAAACGGTCTCGCTGTAGACATGATACATGACAGAGCACAATGGTGTCGTTTGATTCATGTAGCCGACCCCGCTTAGTGGGACAAGACTTTGTTGTTGTTGTTGTTGTATATATATATATATATAATTTATATTTTTTATTTTTATTTAAAAATATATTTTATCTATTTTTATATGTTATTTTATTTTAGTAAGTAAAGATTAATTTTATTATAAAATTAACTAATAAAATCTATTTAAATATTTAAATTAAAATGATAGGATAATATAAAAAAATTATTTAAATTGATGTCTATTTTAGTAATTTTTTATCTAAAAGTAATTTTAAATGGTATAAGCCAAACAACATTTATTTTACTATAATCAATTTTGATATAAAAATTACCAAACATAAATCACTTTAATACAAACTTATTTTTTATCAAAATCAAATTTATAAAATCAATTTTATACAAACTCCAGTTTGCCAACGATAATCCAAACACACAAAGTCACTGATTTCGGTCACAATTATTCTTAAACTTTAAACCTGGTCGGCGAAAAAATGGCAATACTTTTATCGCATCAGTTTACGCGTTAGAATTAGGATATAAGTTTATATTTTATACAATACAAAGGAAAAAGAATAATAGTCACGAACTGACGAACACATAGTAAAATTAAATAATAAAAATATAACAAATATAAATAATACCCTAAATATTTTCATAATGTAAGAATAAGAACTATGCTTCAAACATTATTCTGTGAGAAAAAATAAAGGCATTCAAATGTTCTTATTATTTATTCCTTATTAATCTAGTTAACCATCACACTCATGTCATGGTTGTAACTATCTGAATAGAAAAAGAAATGGGTTTTGTCGATTTTTTTTATTAAGAGTATAAAGTATATTTTTTAACTCTAAATTGTTTCGTTCTATTTATGAAATGAAATGTATAATAAAAAAACATATTTTACACTTTAAAGTAAAAAGAAAAAAAATTTAAGAGAATGCACTTTCAATAAAAAAACTATTTTAGTCCTTCATAATTGTTAGTTATTACCTTCTCCTGATTGTAACTATTTTAGTAGAAAACTACGATATCATAGTTATAGAAACTGGAAAGTAATTCTTAAAAGTAAGATCGATATACCAAACTAACATATAATACATTATATAGCATTAAATAAAAGCCTTCACTTGTATAACATTAAATATAAATATAGTACGACATATGTATATAATGACGTGGATATTGAAAGTGTCGTTTTCGTGCATGAGAGAAACTCTATTTTCATGCATCGAATTGAGGAAATATTGAGCAGAAATTATTTCTCGTGTTCAGTTCGGTCCTTGTCGTTGAGAGCGCTCAGCTCTGTACGTAGCCCAGAGTTTCCTCCAGAATTTATATAATATTACTATTATTTATTTTTGGACTTATCTAATATCATTTTTTCTGTCTAATAACTAGATGTTACTTTCTCTTTTCATTTGCAAAATATCCCTTTCTTACAGTCATTTAGAAATAGAATATTCCATGCAATTTAACTCATGAGTGAAATATAAACTAGTAATTTTTTGAGCATTTACTTTGTAAGGAAGGGAGAAATTGACATACAATAGCTTGACGCCTATCATCATACATACTATAGTTTGGTACAATAATTATTTATTTATTTATAGGTGCTTCACGTGGTGTTACTATTGGGGGGTAAAATGGAGACAAAACTATCATTTCATATTAATCACCAATGCCCCCACCACTATAACACAAGTAAACCCCACTTCTGTCTTCTTTTTGTTGGGCCTCTGATTCTCATTTAACATCAACATATATAAATATATAATATGTAGATTTTTCTTTTATTTCTCATGGAAATTTGAAAACTTTACACACAATACTCATGTCATGAGATTTCATTTTTTTTCCTTAATGATTTTGGTGGAATATTTAGGTTAATTTTTGGTCTGAGAAAAAGGTAGCAGTTGAAGAAGCCTATTGGGCTTCGAGGTATACTTAGGCCCATAAAATCATTGGGCCGGATCTGACGAATATGTGAGAATCCGACCCGATCATGTGGGTAATGTGATTATGTGAATCTGGAGATGGAGAAGGACAAACGAGAAAAGGAACAAAACAAAAGCCAGCTTAGCTGCGTTGCAATTTGCAAGCCATTCAGATTGGGAAGGAAGAAGAAACTGTGTCGATTCAAATCAAATTGAATCGAATCGAATCCCTATTTGTTGTTGCTGCTGGAATCGGAATCGGTTTGGAAGTGACAAGCAACGCACATCACATGATCAGACAACAGAAACAGTAGTAACAACAACAGAAATCTAAAGGGAAAACAATGGGGAAGAATCAAGCCTACAAAGCTATGCAGAGGGCCAGGCTCGGCGGCGCCTCCGCCGGCCCCGACGAGATTGAAGACGGCATGGTTTGTACCCTTCCATACCACCCATCTATTTAATTTTTCTCATTCCATTTAACCTAATCTTGCTTTTTTGTGGATTTAGGGTTCTATTTAAAAAAAAAAAAAAATCAGCTTGTGCTTTGTTCCTTTTATTTACTATATACTTTTCTGATTGTTTTTGGTGTATTCCCTAACAAAATCCTTTTCCTTATTCAAGACATTGAGTAATTTTGACCTTCATAGTTTATGCTTGGTTCTACACTCTCTAGACTGAGTTTGGTATGGTCTTATAATTAGGGAAAAAATAAATAATAGGTGTGATTTTTCGTGAAAATTTCATTTTGGGATTTAGTTACTTCGGGAGGCCGCCAAACTGGTCATTAGTGCCATCAGTTTAACGGTAAATTCATTATAAGTTGTATTAAAGATGCTAATAACATGATCACCCATCAACAATTTTACCTTGTGAATTTACTCAATGGACAACTTGATAAAATATAGCTGAACTCTACTACATTGGAACAGCAGGGTCATCAATGTTGACATGGACAAACTAAACCTTTTCAGAACTAAGGAATAAAGAATTGACAGTTAATGCATATGTGTCCTAAGTACACATGGATACCTAATATTAGCAAGAATCACACAATAGTACCCTGGATTTTTTATTTTTTCCTAGTAACTTTCAATTTAATAACACTGCATTAGAAATTTTGTTGAAAGGAATGCTTCTTCCCTTGGCTCTCAGTTTTTTATCTTTTTGTGTATTATGGGTTTTTATGCTTTGTAATACTTGAATGTTAGATCTCTGTTTTTCTCGTGGACCTTTATTGATGAGGACAGTCGCAGGTGGATGGTTCATTTCATTCACCAGAGTGGCATGCTGCTCGTTTGGCTAGCCTTAACACTTCTCACACAATTACCTGGGAGGAGTTCAAAAAGAAACAGAAGGTAATCATTCCAGCACCTTTACAGCACCGTTATTATTTGATCTTATAAAGGAAGTATAAATCTCATTTGTTTCTGGGGATTGAGGCTACCTACTTTACTTTTTTTCACCAGTGTTAGTTGAAAATAGGCCCATGAATTTTCTATGCTAATCAGTCTTTGAGCTGCATATGCTATAACTCTTTTACCGTTTCGAATCCGTGTCAGTGGTGAGGACTGTGATAATAAGCATGGGACTGTAATAAGATTGTATCTGGCCACTAGAAAGTTGAACTGAGGAAACCTGTGGGGCAGGTAAAGGTGAATTACTTCTCTGGCCTACTAACTGATTTGAGGGGGTCATAGGCAAAGTTTTCACTTGCTTTTATACGGTATTTCTGACCCTGACCAATAGTTTTGTTTGTGACTGTTGCTTGTTCCCCGGGGAGCTCTTCTGGATTTGCAAGTTTGTTTCTAGCATACTAGCTTATACTAGCTTGTGTCAATTTCCCAGGGCAATCACTCCATTAATTATCTTGTGTTTCTTTAATGTGTAATACATTTGATTTTATTAGAATTTAATTTAATAGGAAGAAGAAATGAGAAAAGGGGAGTTGGAAGCAGATGCAGATAGGATGATGAGAGAGTACAGAGCTCAACTAGATGCTGAAAGGGCCCGCAAACTTTCGCAAGGAAGGAACCATTCTGGTAGTAAGTCCAAACTCAAAGGTATGTGTGGTGAGGTTGCAGAACATGGTGACTGGCATGTGTTTCTTGTATTTCTTTTCCCCACTCCCAACTTCTAAAACTGTTGCATGTTCTCCCATGCAGTTAAGAAGGACAAAATTTCAAAGAAGCACAGCAGCAGAAAGCGAAAGGTGCTTTTTGATTTCTAAAACGTCCAGTTCTGAAATTTACTTTTCCCAGAGAAGAACTCGGTTTTTATGCTAAAATTGATGATTTTGTTTTCAATTCGAATAGTAATGTTAGTATGCTACTATCCCTTCAAATTTCGTAGCACTGCTAAGTAGTGGCTATCTCTTTCCTCTTAGTTTTCAGTAATGTTGATATTGGACCAGTTATAGTGTGTGTTTAATTATTGGCACAACAGGCATGTTGAAAATTTGGTGAAGCCTTGCATGTGTATCTCTGTTTTGAACTTCACTTTGTTCGAAATAAATTGATGTTACGTTGCTGCTTCCTTTTCCCTCGAGATAACTGAGAAAATGTTTGAATGGATTTAAAGTTCATTATCTCTCGGCAATCATTTATTTTTTTAAAAAGAATAAGTTTCTGTTAATGAAACGGATAATCATATATAATGTACTTGTAGTCTTGTACTATCATTTGCTTTACATCAATGGCTTTGTTTTAAGGTATGAAAGTGCTTTTCTGACTGAAGTGATTGATTATTTATCTCGTAGGTTTTTATTGTTAGATTTTGCAAAACGAATGTTAATTTTGAATAGGTTATATATCTGTTTACTTTTGTTATTGTATATTTTCTATGGTTTCTCATTGTAACTACTATTGTAGCATTCAAGAAGATCTTCATCTAGCTCCTCTTCATCCTCCTCCTCATATTCTTCCAGTAGCGATGAAGAAAGAGGGTCAAGAAGATCCAAGTCCAGGTCCAAGAGATCAAAGAAGGAAAAGAAGGCAAAGTCAAGAACAAAGGATTCTGGAACTGATGATGAAGATGGTGGCCCAGTTCGCCTTTCAAAATTTTTTGGGAATGTCAAGAGTTGATAGGTGATTTATTCAATACTTGGTTGTGTATCATAAAAATTGTTCTATGCAAATAGTAAATTCTGGTCTGCTGCTTTCATGATCAACGTATTCTTTCTCTACAGATTTGTAATTGCATGTCATATTATGTATTCTCTTTCAGAGAGATTATTTTATTGTCTTGGGTTAACCTGTGAGATTGGAGTGACCATTGAGTATCAACGACCAGACATTGAAAATCTTCTGATCTATTAGGAGCATCCTTAATGAAGACAAAGTGATAAGGGGAGATCTTTCGTTTTTTTTTACCCCCCGGAAGAAAATGACCTTTTTAAATATGGTAGGATTTTGTTACAAAATTAATTAACTTAAAAAAATGCTATTGTATACTAAAAATTAGTTATTATATATTTATGTATAAAATATATGTTTTGTTTTATAAATTCTAATGTGTATTTTATAATTCAACATATATTCAAGCAAGGTTGAATGAACTTTGTTGAGTTAATGAATTCTTCCCTAAGTTGAAACCAAAAGATTCTGTGTGTTCGTGGTAAACTGGGAATTTCACAAAAAAGAGTATGGTTAGTCAGAAGCTTTAAACTTCGTTTTTATCAGTTACCGTAAATTGTAGGGATCATTCTAGCAAATAAGGAAAAGAGACTTGGCATGATGCTGAATATCAGTCAACAATGTTGCTGAAAGATGAATAACAAGAAAGACCCCAACAGAATAAAGTAAAACGCTTTTAGAAAAATGGATTTTTGGTTCCCAACTCACTCGTCTCTCAAGACTCCAAAGGTCAAGCTTAAAAAGTTAAAATCCATAGAGAAATTCGACCACTGTTAAAACGGAAGCAGCTGCTATTAGCGTGCGCTCTCCTCTTTTCCTTTCCTTTTTTCTTTATCCTGAAAGAAAAACCTAACAATGGCAAAAGGCGCCTATAAGTTCAAAATGAAGAAAATAATAATTATGACTTGTTGATCCTTGATGCAATTTTCTTACAAAAATAAAACAAGATATAAAAACAAAAAACTTCTTTGAAAAAATTATCAAGTGGAAAAGAGTACAAAAATACATTGTTCTGCTTCAAAATACAAAACCGGCAGGAGCACAAATTTGACAAGCAAGGTAAAAGGATTTTATGGGTGAAGCCAATGAACTGGAGAATAATATGAAGCAAAATAAGCCATCCATGATCCATACAAGGTACATTGTTATGATTGTTGTTTGTTGCAGTCTGCCAATCATGCCTCTAATCCAAAACAATTTAACTCCAACAAAGGTCATCTGGTTTCAGATGATTAAATATTTTAAAATATATATACAGAAATCTCTATTGACACAGTCACCACACATTTTCTTTAAAACCCAAAGATAATATCCTCCAAATCACTATTGACTTTACTGATATTCAGGGTTAAATGCTAGAGCCTCTCTGTATATCAGTTCTTTCATCTGCTCCTCTGTCAAAGCATGCTGCTCAAAATCAAAGTTGAAGGGGGTCATGCACACCGGTTCATCACTTATGTCATGCAGCGATGTCAGATACGGGTGTGCCAGTGCATCTTCAACTGCAACACAAAGAAAGAAAAGTTAGTGCTAGCACAACACTTGGTAAGGTAAAGATAAAAAGAAACTGGGTTAAGAGCGCAGGACAAAGTTAACATAACAGAGAGACAACATGGGAGAACATCAACTGAGTTGTTAAATAATGGTTTCCTTAAATGACTTTGTCATTCAAATCTTCTGGAGAGGGAAACAGCTTATAATTTGATTTCAAATTAAACAAACAAATAACACCTTCAGTTGGTAAAACAAAAATGAGCCTCAGTGCCTCACTAAGCATCTAAACAGAACATGCCACAATTAATCCATAGTCAAAGCCAAGCTGTAGGTTTGGGATGTGTAAACATTGATAGAAGATGTGCATGAGAGGAAATGATATACAAACATTTGTCTGAACTCTGAAGGATACAAAGATCAATGAAAGTTTACCAATACCAAGAAGAAAGCACTTATGATGCAACATCTAGTAGTAAATGATCAAACAATGTTACTTTTAATAAGAACATTTGACGCCAAAAAGCATACAATTTTAAAGAGATATGCATCAACATTGTATACAAAAACCAAAGGAAATGAAAACATACCAGTAATCCTTTGTCGAGGATCAAAGGTCAACATCTTTTCAACAAGATCAATGGCAGCAGGATGGACCTGAGGAAACTTTTCTTGGAAAGATTGGCGTCGGTAAAGAGGGAGTTGCCTAATGTATCTCTTAGCATTTTCATTCAGAAATCCCAAATCAGCTTCTGATGGGGTGCCAATGAGCTGTACGGTATGAAGCATGTCAATTATATTGATTAATTGATATCAATCTAGGCTGTTGTCAAATTTAAAGTGCATAGATCAAACAAGTTTTAAAAAATGAAAGATTCCAGCACAAATTCACTGATTCAGTCAAGGGGTCAGATTATTGTCAACGATAAACATATTACTATGAAAATAAAATCTAGCTTAATTATATGCTCCATAATGACTGCAACGAATTTCAATTTGGTTTAATGTGTTAACCAAAAGTCTAAAAGGTTTTAATCATTTCAATTTCAACCATTAAAAAACCAATGTAGATCACTAAATGTTTAACTTCTTCAAAAATCAAAGACCTATAAATAAGTTACCTCCATAAGTAGACGCAGTTGATGCACGTGATCTCTGCCAGGGAACAATGGTTTTCGATCCATCAGTTCCATGAAGATACAACCAACAGACCATACATCAATTGCTGCGGTATAATCGGAAGAGTTTAACAGAAGCTCTGGTGCTCGGTACCATCTTGTAACAACATATTCAGTCATGAAATCAGTCTCAGAGGTGACACGGGCCAGTCCAAAATCACAAATTTTTAAGTCGCAGTTGGCATTCAGGAGAAGGTTGCTAGGTTTCAAGTCCCTATGCAAAACATTTGCTGAATGTATGTACTTCAAACCACGGAGGATTTGATACAGAAAGTACTGCAGAAATGAAAATCTTGGTGATGAAAGTTGATATAGGATGAAGGTGAGAGAGGGAACAAGGAGATATTATTTAAAGAAATTCCAATTTTCTCTTGGCATTAAAATGTGTACCTGACAGTGCTCCTCTGACAATGCTTGATTCGAGCGAATGATTTGGTGAAGATCAGTGTCCATCAACTCATAGGCAATGTAAACATCATTGAATGCCTCCCTCTGAGGTGGTGGCACTATATCCCTTATTGCAACCACCTGAAAAACAATCGCAACGCATAAAGAATAAAAGAAATATTCATAATGCTAATTCTAAAATTATGTGAAATTTCCACTCATGAGGTTATCTGGTCACCCCCTTTCACCACCTCCTTTCCAGACACCTCCTTCCCGGATATATACGACAACCTATTTCAAACAGGGCTTTAAATCAAACAAGATTTAAACCACACGTGCTTTCGTTGTTACCGGAACCACAACTCGACAAATGTTGGTAATCATGCAGTAAATGCGACATTCTTAACTGAATATCTAGAAAGCACATTGTTGTCACCTGGTGCCGCACGAGCAACAAATTAAATGAGAAACGCTTGTGTACATTCATTAAGACAGGGTAGTTATGGAAAGTAACGACACCGTGTTTGAGGATAAAACTCTAAGCTGTTCAATGATAACTACAGGATATCAAACAAGAACCCGAATCAACCAATTTGGATAAAATTCTGTCGTTTACTTGTAGCCATTACCCATTAAGAGTTATTATAACTAACTAGTAGCCATTTTTGAAAACATGGTCATCAATGATTTTACTACTAGTAATCTAAATACCAGCAATGAAAATGATGATGTATAAACCAATTGGATCTTTCATCTTTAGTTACACATCCAGTAAGAAAAGTTGTTCTGTGAATAGCTTCAACAAGTGAAAAATTCAAAGCATCAAGTCCAGAACACATTAAGCAAGATCTAATCGACAAGCAAATCTCAGCTGAATCTCAAACCCGAAACATACACACCCACACCAAACAACAAACAATAAAGGGGATTCATGTAAATTCACAGATGAAAAATAAAACTATCATTCACTCACGTTTTCATGATCCATGTGACGAAGCAGCTTGATTTCACGGAGGGTCCTCTTGGCGTCAATCTTGTTGTCAAATGCATTGGCAATCTTCTTAATGGCAACATGCTCATTCGTCTCCGAATTTAGAGCGGAACTACATACATATTACATTCACATTAACAAAACCCCGTGACACAGAAATGGAAAGAAAAGATCAGATTTTTAATTTTTCCGATTTCCATTCCGAACCCAATAAGAAAGACCAATTTTTTATGGAAGGAAAGGAACAAATCAACACAAAAACGCAAACTTTAAGGGTTGGATTTGCTTACCAAACGATGCCATAAGCGCCTTTTCCGATGGGCATAATGGGGGGTTTGTATTTGGCGGTGACTTCGAATATGTTCCCAAATATGTTGTATTGGATGAACCTACCGCCGTGGCTCAGCGTCGCCGGAATATTCTCCACACCCGTGGGCGCTGCCGGCTGCTGGTGCTGCTGTTGATGGTCCTGCGGCGGAGGCGCCGCGTCGGACATGACAGCGTCAGCAGGTGGGGCAGCTCCTCCTTCCATTCCTGTCTTTCTCTCTCTTCTCTTTCTCTCTCTCTATTTAGCTTCTCCTTCTTCTCTGCTATGCCTATAAATGGGGTTTTGGTTTTTTGAGACAACAGAAAACAAAACCAAAATAAGGGTTAATAGGTAATATCCCTTATGAAATGAATTGGTATATATGTATAACATATATATTAAGTATATACAAAGAATAAATGTAAAAATGGAATATGATAATATTAATATGTATTGGATTTTGATGAATATATACCGAGGATGATGCAACTGCACTTATAAAGATTGGGAGTTTGGTGTGAGAAGAAACCTGATTTTCTGTCTTGTTTTGTGTTTTTGGTCAAACAGATCTGTGATTTATCTCTCTCTCTCTCTCTCTCTCTCTCTCTCTCTCTCTCTCTCTCTCTCTCTCTCTCTCTCTCTCTCTCTCTCATATACCTTCGCCAACCTGTGTCATTTTTCTTATGTGTGATCTGCCCAAAGTTCTTCTTTTTATTGTAACGCATTGCTTAGTCCATGTAACACTTCACTAATATTGTGATAGATTTTTAGCTTAATATATTTATGATGTGCATTCAAAATGAAAAGGAAAACATTGAAGGAGCATTTTTTTTTCCACTGAAGTTTATATGGTGTTTGTAATAAATGAGCAGGAACTTGTATATTTGGTTTACTAAATTAGAATAAAATTTTAAAATATTATTAAATACAAATAAGATAATTAGATAAATATGCCGGAAATATAAATCTGCTAAATATGGCTATCTTGATTTATATGTAGATTCTAAACTTTAATGACTTACTAAAATGAGCAGGAACTTGCATATTTGGTTTTTTTTTTTGTGACTACTTGCATATTTGGTTTATTAAAATAGAATAAAATTTTAAAATATTATTTAATACAAATAAGATAATTAGATAAATATACCCGAAATATAAATCTACTAAATATGGCTATCTTGATTTATATGCAGATTCTAAACTTTACTGGCTTACTAAAAAAAATATCTTATTGCTTACCCAAAAGACACCTTACTAACCGTATTAAATTGTACTTCCTAGTACATTAAAAGGACAATTGCTTTGTAGTAGTTAACATAGTAAATACGTATCTTTTTTTTTTCCTTTTCTTTTCTTTTAAGTTAGATAAGTACGAATCATAATTGAACGCCATTAATATCCAAAATACTGTACTAAAATAGTAAACTTAAAAAAAAATAAAAAATAGACATCTAATGTTTCATGTAGTTTATGTCTGTTTTTTTTTTAAATGCATGAAGAGAATATTATTGGCTTTGATTTACTTCATTTTGCAACATATTTGTTGGCTTCAATTAAATTAGCCATACATAAAATTAAGTACATTGCATTAATAATAGTGATGTTTTATGTATAAGTATTTTTGATAATTTAAGTCTAATTAAATTGGTATAAATTTAGAAAAAAAAAATACAAAAGCACACGTTCATCACGTGGTTTTTGTTGTAAAATAAATAATTAAAAAATATATAGTAAATATAAAATAAAAAAGTGTAAATAGAAAGTTCTAATATTATTATTCACCATAATTAATTATTTTAATATAATAAAAATAATTCATATATATATATATATATATATATATATATATATATATATATATATATATATTACTAATATGTGTAGTAAATTATATATAATAGAGAAAGAAGAATGCGTGGCAATATAAAAGAGAGGAAGAATTGTTATTGGTTTTTTTGTGTATCCGTATTATCACAAATCCATGTTCTATTTATACTTGTCCAAGATTCCCCTTTTCAAATTACATTAATATAAAGTCTATCCTGAAAAAACAAAGCACCGCTCATAGTTAATAGGTGGTTTCTTCCAAACCCATGCCAATTTTGTGGGTAAGTTATCCTTACACATGTGTCATCATCTCAGCCATTGATCAAACAAATTTTCAACCTCTCATTAATTAATGTAATGTAAAAGTCAAAGCTCATAATGAATGTATAGGATGAATATGCTACATTGTAATGTATGAGTAGTTGTTATATATTGATACTGTATAATGTATTGGGAAAAATTTACAATTAAAATTTCTACACTCTAAATTGATTTCTTAACACTAAAGACCTTCCTTTTGTTCTTCAAGTTCAACATGCATTTCTGAGAAAAAGAAGACACATAGGCATTAGTGACCCAACCCTCATTTTTTGGCCTTCGTTCTATACTCTCCAACATGTTATTCAACCCCAGGACCTAGGCACATAACCACTGACCCAACCCTCTTCGTTTTCTATTTTTCACTTCAACCACAGGTTCATTCTGTTATCTGTGGTTGCGGGAGCCATCACTGGAACTCTGTGGTTGCGAGAGCCATCACTTGAACTCTGTTTCCATCGGTTGGGCTCCGCTGTCGACTTAGGTGACGCCGAAGGATGACCTCTGTGTGCTTGCATGTTGTGAATTTTGTGAACCTAGTAGGTTTACATCTGATCACGAAGAAGCTGTTGCAGGTGGAAGGGGTTTACCATCCCCATTTCTCAGCCGGCTACGAATCACATGCGGGTGTTTAATTAAGATTGTCTCCCTCCAGAAGTTCAGTTCTTTACTCATTGGATTTCAAGCTTCGGTTGTCATCAAGGTATCTCCGTTTCAATTTTTTTTTAATAATGGAGGTTAGTTTAATTTTAATGGAAGTCTCTGTCTTTTAAACATTTCTCTGTTTATGGTGTTGGGTTTGAGTTCTGGAATTAGGATTTTAATTCACATTTGCCAGTTGTATGCTGTGGCTAGGTTTGGGGCATTGAAATTAAAACGTTATACTTGACTCTTTAACAGTTGGCTTAGGTTAAGTAGACTTGGTTCCGGTGACTGTGGTTTTTTTTTAGTAGTTTAAGTTAGCTTTATGTAGTTGCTGCCATTGGTTCTGTTTATTCA
Organism: Arachis ipaensis; assembly: GCF_059453495.1. NCBI lineage: Eukaryota > Viridiplantae > Streptophyta > Magnoliopsida > Fabales > Fabaceae > Arachis > Arachis ipaensis. Next base: position 133,833,008 of record NC_142438.1, read on the forward strand.
CATTTTGTTTCACCAACCTGGAATTTGGCAGGGGTAAAATTATGTCCAAAAACGAGGATGATGTGAAGAATGATTTTGATAATGATTTGGGTGATGATTTCGATTATCAACCGAATGCAGAAGATGATGCTGAAGACGACGATGTGGATTCACTGGATTCTACTAGCAAGAGTGAAGAAGTTTGTGGTGTAAAAAGAATAGGATTTAATGGTGGAGGATATTTGGAACCTGGAGTTTAGGACAGAGGATGAGGCTTGCCAATTTTATAATGCTTATTCTTGTTGGCATGGATTTGTAATGAGGAAGGACGACGTGGTTAGGGATAATCAAGGTAGAATCATTAGCAGGCAACTTGTTTGCAATAAGGAGGGCTGGAGGAATATGAGGTATCTTGATCTGGATGATAGATCAAGGGAGGCAAGGTCACTAACGCGAACTAAGTGTCCAACTCGGCTTAGGGTAAAGCTTGACTACGGCTGCGGTAGATGGAAGGTAACATGTTTTGTTGAATCTCACAACCACGATCTGACGCCACCCCAATTTGCGCATTTGGTTCCAGCCAATCGTCGTCTCACTGTCACTGATAAAGTCCAAGTGGAAAATCTTCATAATTTTGGTGTCAAGACCTGCCATATTATGGGGTATATTGTGTTCCAGAAGGGTGGATATCGTCATGCTGGCTTCACACGCAAAGATTTGTACAACCACATTGATCGTTATCATCGGTCAAAGGTTAAAAATGGGGATGCCAATGCGGCAATAAACTATTTGATTGGCAAGTCAAACAACGATCCGCTGTTCTTTGGAAAGTATACGTTCACTAGTGATGAAAGGCTCGAGCATATTTTTTAGGCAGATGGACAGTCAATTATCAACTATCACTGCTTTGGAGATATTGTTGCCTTTGATTCAACCTACAAGAAGAATAAATACAACAAGCCTTTGGTCATTTTCTCCGGATGCAATCATCACAGGCAGACTGTTATCTTTGGCTCCGGCCTACTATCCGATGAAACCACAGAGACGTATAAGTAGTTGTTGGAAACCTTTGTTGAAGCGATGGGTGAGAAAAGTCCTAAAGCAGTAATAACTGACGGAGACCTTGCAATGCGAGATGCAATCAAGAATGTTCTTCCTAATGCGACCCATCGGTTATGCGGATGGCATCTGCAGAGAAATGCATGTGAAAATATAAAGAATCCTAATTTCCTGCGCAATTTTAAGGGTCTTATATACGACAACAACGACCACAGAGACTTTGATCGGAGATGGGAAGCCATTTTGGATAAGCACAACCTTGTTAGGAGTACCTGGATGGAAAAAACGTATGAAACTCGTTCGATGTGGTCCCATTGTTTCCTCCGGGATAAGTTTTTTGGTTACATAAGGATGACATCACAGTGCGAAGGTATAAATTCTCTCATCAGCTTTTATGTTAATCGCAAGAACACCCTCATTAACTTCATGCATAACCTGGATAGGGCCTTAAAGGAGTATAGAAACAACGAATTAATCGCTGACTTTAAGTCTCAGTGCTCAGAACCAGTGATGATTACCTCGTTGGAGGTATATGAAAGATCTGCATCATGTTATTTCACTCGAAACATTTTTAAGGAAATTCGTAATGCGATTCAGAGGGCAGGGGCTTTGAATATCAAGGTACTAAGCACAACATTGGACAAGGTCGAGTTCAGTGTGACTGCTCTCGGAGACCCGGCCAAAGATCGACGGGTGGAAGTCGATAGAGGTAAGAATCTGTTCTCGTGCTCGTGCAAGCTGTTTGAATCACGTGGTATTCCCTGTAGTCATGTCTTCTGTGCCATGAAGTTCGAAAACATACTTGAGTTTCCAGATTCGTTGATCTACAAAAGGTGGACAAAGAATGCAAAGAACGAATTTATTAGCACACAAATGCCTGTGAATGATGACGTCGAAAGGGTCTTAAAGTTTCGAATTGGTAGATTGGCATCGAATTGCAACAAGCTCTGTGATATTGCTTGCAAGGATGTTGCATACTTTGATGAAGTCCAATCTGAACTTGTCAACTTAATTATCCGCCTGCAGTCACGCAAACAAGGAAACTCAATGCCTAATGTTAACGTGGAAGGCATCAACGATCCCTTTGTTGTGAAAAGTAAAGGAGCCCCTTCCAAGAGGTCTTCTTGGAGGAAGAAGAGAGCATGCTCTAATTGCCATAAGTACGGTCATTACTACAAGCGCTGTCCAGAACTGATGCAGCATAGTGTGGAAGGTAACCCCCGCGATCGATCAGACGGCAATGCATTAGCCAGGGACTCAGGTTTTAGTCCAGAAAGGTTTGCTAATTCTTCGAGGTCGTTCTCAGTTAAGTCCGAAAATCACTCAGGACCTAAGACCAAGGTACGATTTGTTTATTCTAACTACGCTAATGCTGTGAAAATCTTCTTCGGTAGGGTGTCCCTTTAAAAACCATTAAACTATGTGAATGTTCCTATGTTTGCGCAGCCTTTTAAAAATGCTGGAACAAGGAAGTTTACGGCGACAGGTATGAGGAACTGGAAGGGTAAAGACAACACTTTTGTTGAGGTAATTTTTGTGAATGTAAACCTCTAATATCTGTGATATGAACTGGGTAAATTAATGAAGATCTCCTTCTTCTTGTTTAAAAAAAATTATAAAACAGCGGAACCTCAATGAAAGCAGTGAATCCATTGACATCGCATCCATGAATGGATTTTTCAACAAAAATCTCTATTCGTTAACAAAGGTGCGATGCGTAAAACTCCTGTTAACCACTTTGCGATGAATGACCGTTACGCTTTTATGCATGATTATGGTTTCTTATTGGGGATTATGATGTCATAACCAGGTGAAGGAGTCACAGGAGGACAAGGGACATTCATTCACAAACTATGAATGCGTTAATGATGTCATGGATGAAAAATATGACACACCACATGTGCAGATTGATGTCCGAGATCCATCACTATCGTCAATGCCTTGTGGCAATAAACAAGGATCGTACATGGCATTGTTCGCATCGATGCATAGGACACTTTGACCAATTGGAAGAATTAGTCTTATGAATTTTGTGCAACCCAAATATTTGGTTCTATAAGCATGATTAGTCCTGATTTACTGACTGCAATGTATTTGGCATTGCTTGGTATTAAGGAGTATTAACCTGTTGTTATTTACGTTAACTGTGAATATGTCTATTATGATGATAATTATCTTCAAGAATATTTACATCTTTTGCTTACATTGCTGTATTCTAGCATCAGTTAATTGTGGTTGAATTTTGGGTAAGGAGTTGCTACCATTGTGATTATGCAATACAGTTGATCAATTAGAATTGTGTTAATTGATTTTTTTCCCCACTTAGTGCATTAGGATGATAATCATGTTCAATAATATGTATGTATTTTGCTTACATTGCTGTATTTTAGCTGCAGCTAATTGTGGTTGCATTTGGTGTAAGGACTTCCTACAATTGTGATTATGCAATACAGTTGATAAATCAGAGTTGTGTTAATGGATTTTTTTCCTACTTAGTGTAGTTGATTTACCAACCAAATTCTTAGATTTCATGGGTCGTATGCTCCAGGGTTGAATTGTTCATCGATGGTTGTACCAATGTTGTGTTACCTATGTTGTTTTACTTTCAGGTTGTGAATCTATTTTGTTATTATGGATTTCCTATTTTCGTCGGAAATTTTGTTTAGGGGAAGTGGCGCCCTGTATATGAAAACAGTTTCAAATATAGTGGGCGTTTCTTGTACCGTTTTAGCCGATTCGTTATTTGTCATGAATCTGTTATATATAAAGCAAAAAACATAAACACAAACACATTTATATTTGAGCATATCATACTTTTGATTATTAGGAACAATAACATTTTGAAGATGCTAATCTTAGATACTGACAGAAGATAACATTAGGAACAATAATACTTTGAAACCCTGCGGACATTTCCTTTAAGTTTAACATTAGCAAATCTTTCTATGTTTTCAGCTATTTGCCTACAGCATGACTTTGATAGGCAGGGTTTTGCTTCCTGGGATTTCTGCCTGAACGTTTCCAAAATATTTTCATCTGTCATATGTAACATTGTAGACTATTATTACCTGATATTAAAAATTAATAAACAATCACTGTAACAAAAGTATATGTGAAGACATTTCAAGAAAGCAAAGACTGTAATCATTATAATTACTTGATTCATACATCCATCTGATCATGCAACTCAGCCATGTTGTCACCCAAAACCCACAGTCGCCTCTTAAAAAAAAAGTTCAAATCAATTTACACACCACATTCTCTCTCATTGTATTGTCTTAAATAGAAACCGGAAAGGGCTATCAAAACCTATGGCATAGAAAGTTTTAGCGGAGATGGAATGAATGTATGGGATGCCTTGAATGTAAAATGTAGCAAGAAAGAAGATGATAGTATTTGGTTGAATGCACTCCAAAATGGACTTGTAGAGTTATTCGAATAAAAGTAAGTGTATTTTGTGATTCTAGAATACAAAGGAAGAGCTAGATTTAAGTTCTTGGTGATCCGTTTGATTGCCTCAGAGATAGAATACTCAAGTTTCAGAAGTTTCTATAATGCTCATCCCCATATGAATCGGAAAATTATTTCCCACATGGTTATGATCGTCACCATGGAAATTTGTCAAACTCGAATATTCAATTTCCGATTCACTCGAACGCCTCACTAAGATCCTAAATCTAGGTTCTCATTCATATTCTAAAACCACGAAATACCCAAGTTTTAATTCCAATCACTACACAAATCTGGACCAGCATTCACACAACCAAGCACTACCATCTCCCTCCTTCCCCATGTTACGTTTATCCCATACAAGACGACTGAAAATGCATTTGTCATACAAGTTTTTTTATCGATTTTGAAAACCCAACAATTATTCATTTTGATATGAACTATATACATAAAATTTATCTATTCCGTTACTAACCGATTTGTGAGAGGGCGTCGCCGTATCAATCTGACATACAGGACGCGTACCTCCAACTCCGGCTCCTTCTCATGCATGTAGATGAGAATGTGTCAGAATAACTTCCATTAATAAGTTAGAGTGTTAATTAATACTAAGCTACTAGCAGCATAACAAAATCAGTTGCTAGTTTGTCATTCGTAATGAAGGTCATAGACAACCGTTACATCCGATATCGTTGGAACTACCAACCGGAAATAAAATAAAAGGAAAATGGAGCATGAAAGAAGATATCAGTGTTTGGTTGAATGAAGGTTGGCACAGAATTCATGAGTTGCTAGAATTAAAGCATGAATATTTTGTGGTTTTTAAGTGTAACAGTTAATCCAAACTCAAATTCATGGTGATTCGTTCTAGTACCTCAGAGATCGATTATTCAAGTTTGAGAAATTTTCATACCAATCGCCACCGTTCGAATCGGAAAATCATTTCCCACACAGCAATGATCGTCATGGAAAGTACTCAAACTCGAATAATCGACCTCTGAGTCACCCCAATGGATCACAACGAATTTAAACTAGGATTTTTCGTAACACGTACATACCACAAAATACACAAACTTTAATCCCTGTAACTCGAGAACTCTATACCAAACCCTCATTCAACCAAATGCTAACCTCTTATTTCTTACTCCCTTTTTCGTTTATTTCATTTCTGGTTGGTAGTTCAAAGGAAATTGAATTTAAGAGTATGCTCCACTATCTACATAATTATTATGTTTTGTAGAGGACAACACCCAGTACATTAACCATCGATATGACCCACAATAAAATAAAACAAAACCCCTTTTATTCGGTTTTCTCCGTACAAAATTTGAACATCTTATTTTCTAACGGCATACACAAAGCTAAGTACAATAGTACGTACCGATTCAGCAGGAGTGGGCGGAAGGAATATGGCTCTAGGCACTGTTTACAGATAGCTAATTCATCCAACCCGAAGCAAGGAAGATGGTCATTTAGCATCATTTATTATCGTCACTATTGTTCGCATGCAGCCCCTCCGTTTGTGTTTCCGGATAGCCGGATGTCTGATCTTTTACCTAAGTACCAACCTGGTTGCACAAACAACAAAACGAAAAATCAAAAGGACAAAAATTCACAATCAATGAAGCAAAAATAACATATATTCACATACCCGATAAATAGGGATCCACCACCCTGCTACTAACCCTGTTGCGATTGGGTATTAGGGTTTCATCAATTTCCTTTCCCGGTGGCCACAACCTAGTTTGTGGTGTTACCCATGTTTCAACCACTGTCCATCTGATTTCAAGTAAAAAAAAATACATATAGCAAATGAGAATGACACATTTCCTTATAATCAATAACGTATAAAGTCAATTATCATAATCCAAGAGGAAAGGAATGAGTACTTACAATGAAGAGATGAATCTTAACGCCCGATAGGTAGTCACCACCAATAAACATGATAGGGCAGACGACTTAGGAAGATTATGTAAAATTATCAGGCGACCGACTTTGTTGATTAATATGGATCTGCCTCTGATGACATATGCTTAAGGTTTTCTTCGAATATAGCTGGTTTCCTCCTTCTGATGACATTTGGCTTTCTTCAAAGTTTTTTGGTGTGTGGATCTTTCTAGTTCACATTTACTGGGCTAAGAAAACCAGAAAAAAAGATAAAACCCACACCACATCGGACATTCAACCCTGAGCATATCTAAGCCCAACTACAATAAATTACCAAATATTGAATCATCAATAAAAAATATACATTAACAATAAAAACATGAGCTAATGGTTGTCTTTCTCATTTATTGGGCCGGATTTTTTTTTTTACATTATGTTCAATTACGAAAAAAAATTCTCATGTTTCCAAATTCCAAAATTTAAAAAAAAAATTTGTTCTCCAACGAAGAATGGTTTATAAATCGTAGTTTAAAAAAAAATTGTTTACCGGATATTAAAGCCCAACAAAAAAAATGTTTGTTCCCCAGATGAATAAACCCATTCTGGCAATTTTCAAAAAAAAAAAATAGAGGCTATTCTGCCATTTGATCTTAACAAAAAAAAAAAAAAACTTTCCAGCTAGTTACATTCACAATGCCAATTATAAACGTACGACAACTTACATCGTTGGCTAATGCGAAACTGATTCAGTTACGATCCAAATTTGTCTTCAAAATATACATACCAAAAAAGCAAATATAATTGTTCAACAAACAGCTAACACATAATTCAGTTTCATACTTCCTAAAACTAAGAGAAAAATTCTATCATGATAGATGGACAAACATGTCAAACACAGGCGCATTACGCCTTCAGTTCCTCATCGTAAGGCATCCTATCTGCATCGAACCTGGATGATCGTCACTGGCTCAGTGGATATCATCTCGAAGATCCCCAAACCACCTGGGTTGAAGTTGCACAATGAAGCAAAGTTCTCCCATCCTCCAGAAATAACGCCGAAGCTACCGTCCCTTTTTTCACTGTACCTTGTATATGTAGCTTCGACCTCTATGTGGCCGTGTGTAAGGATGATAGGGTGCCTCTGACCAGTGAAGTGACTGAGATGAGGGACATTCGGCTGATTTTAACACAAGATATTTCAGTAAGTATCAGCTAATTTAATGCTTCTCAGTAAACATTATTTTAAACAACAGGTTGCAACAAGTTAACGCTTATCAACAATCGCGACGACATCATGCGAGCAGTGAGGTCCATCACAAAAAGGGACACTTGGTTTTTACCTTAGCGGCAACGGCTCTAGCACTGGCTGAAGGAGGAATGTTGATACATTTTGCAATTTGATAGTCACCAGTCCTTACATATGGTGGTTCTTCAGGATCACGGAGTTGGTATGAATTCTCAATGCCACCAAAATCAAAAATCCGGACTTGGAAATTGGAGTTTCCTTTGTGTGTGAAATAGAGCATGGAGTCCAGATTGATTTTGTACATCTGGTAGAACTCCTGCCAGCCACGAGTCAATGCAATTTTGCCACTTTGGAGTTCCGACCAAAAGCATCGAAAGCGGTTATTCCTTCCGTCAGGCACAACAAGGTCCAGGTACGGGGTACGGTTTGGGAGCTCATCCGGAGTTATAGGTAATGACTGTTACATATAGGTCAAGTTCGGTCAAAACATAGATAGCATCGCACAAACTAAAAAATTCAAAGGTCTGTAGTCAAGGGTGGTGATTTACCAGTTTGAACATTGATGGCCTTATTACTGGCTTCAGAAACCTCAACTTGTAGTTCTGTGTGGTACCCTGATCCATCGGTAGCTTTCTCTTACCCTTGTCCTTCGAAGACGTCATCTATGGCAAGTGTAACACAGAGTTCATGTTGAAAAACGAACTAAATCAGAGGCCATGTAAACAAACTCATACAATTGACACTTACAATTCAAAATCTACAGACATGCATATTTTTTGGTATTGGAAAGAAAGTGGTTCATTTTTTTCATAAACAGTGCAACTTCATTTTGTTGAAACAGGTGAATGTCGTGAACCATAGAATCTTTAACAAAACAATCTTAAGCAAACCTAAATGCATAAAATCCTTTTCAGATGAACAAATAAGAAATCCAAATCAGTCACCCATTCATTTAAAAAAACTTAACTGGCTTATATTGATTTTACTACGATTAAAGTTTTATTACATGGACATTGTGTGGAAATGATGATAATAACCGATCGCTATCAGGAGAAGAGTTAGCATAGAGTTTTACCTTGGTCGAGATTTTCGCGGAGAAGAAGCTCTTGGAGTCGAAACCTTCTTTAGCAAAGTGTGTTAGCTTGGGGTTACAAGGAGGAGTTTTTTACGAAGGAAGATGGAAAGTGAAAAGTGAAGGATACTTAAGTTGCACGCTTTTGAAGGAAAAAAATTAAATTTAAAATGAGGTATTAAAACGCGGTGTTTTAAAACAAAAAAAATGAAATTTTAAATGAGCAATTAAAATGTGGCTTTTTGATAATCTTCAACAAATATTCCGTTCTATCCCAATAACTCCCCGTAAATCCCCCTCCATCAATGCCTGTGATTTACGAAAACCTCAAAAAAATTTAATTTGCCTTCCAAAAAAAATAAACTCCTAGGAAAATTAAATTATTCAGTGTTTGCTATTAACCCAATTAATGTTAGCAAAGTTGTTGAAGCACAATATATAACTTAAATAAAAATTTTGAATTAATGAGTTTCTATGTAACTACTAGTATTTCATTTGAAAATTAAATTCTTCAACATTTGTTTCTAGCGCAATTAATGCTAAATTAAAATATACCCGGTTGAATGTTGAAACAAACTTTTTTATTTATTAATATTTAAATTAAAATTTTGAAGTCATTTGATTACTCGGTATGTTTTATTATTTTTTTAATGACTATTACTACGAATTTTGATAACTTTTTAGTGTTTAAATTTAAATTCTTTAATTTTAGTTATTAACGTAATTAAAACTAAAAAATCTTTCCTGGTTTAAGCAAATTTTACTGGGTAAATTAAAATTTTGAAATCATTTGATTACTTGCTTTCTAGATATCAAATAGTATATAACAAATAAACTAGTTTGCAATTCAATTCAGATTTAAAAATAAATTAGTTATAAGTTATAACACTTTCTTTATCAACAACGTGTATGAGCAAGGGATAACAATTTTGAAAACATTAGTGATTCAATTAAAGGGAATCTCTGCACATTTATAAACGAGACATTTCTAAAACATTTTGATAATCAATTAAAGGGGACTTTACGTTTTCGAAACATTAGGATAACACAAAGAATTGACTAACAATAACTACCCACTACCACTGATTAGACGTTTGGATTAATTTCACATTAAAAAGTTTAATAAATTCTCAACTAACATAGTAACATAGCAAAAAAGAAAAAAGTTACACTCATTAATAAACTATTCTTCGTCTGTAACACTTCCTTGGCATCTCCCTCCCTTCAACCACAGCCATCTTCGCAGTAATTAAACAAGAATGGAACCTGTTTTCCAGTAAGCATCTTCTTCAATCTTCTACTACCTCCTTTGATAACAGCTATATCTGTAAAGAATTAAACCGATCATATTTACATAACTGCATGCAGAGAACCAGTAAATAAAGAGTCACGTAATGTTTTGCTATATATCATCCCTTCTTTTAGGTTTCACTCCCCTGTTTTTCATTTGTCATTGTTTCTTCATGTTGGTTAGGTATGTTAATGCATTAAGGAACATACAACAATCGTACAACTAGTTTTATGTCTTCGGGCTCTTCGCAACAGATGTACGTTAATCCACAACTTCTCCTTGTTTTGTTGTTATGCTTCTGTTAAAAAACCTTTGGAACACTAACTTGCCATGTTTTTGTCTTGTTCCGCCACATGATGATATCGAATTCCCACCTAATATCGTGAATCTATTCAAGTGGTACAGTACCACGGATCTTTTTCTAATAGACACTCAAGACAATTGCCTCTACATAACGCCCAAGAGAGACGGTGACAGGTTATGGATTAAGGGAGCTGATTTAGGGAGGATACGACGCATGTATAGACGATCTTCTTTGCTGAGTGTGGAGCTTAGGTACGTTGGCTGGGGAGTATTCTACATGATCGTCAGGGACATCAATCGGATAGAGGAACCTCCCTGTGTCGTTGACGAAATGTATGCGTCGAAGGTTTTGCCTGAACAAATTATACATCGCTTGTCATCGGTGTCCGGTGCTTACTTCAACAAAGAAGCCCAACTAAGAGTCTACCACACCGAGATGTTCCTTAGGAATCACCGCCGGAGCCAACAACAGCATCATGTGGATACTCAGCAGTCAGGGTGAGCAACATCTTACCACTGTTATCTGCTCTAATTTCTCACGTTTTTAATTTTTATGCCTAAATTTTTTGAACTCTACTACATTGTCAACAAGAGGCAACAAGGTGGGGGGGCTGAGGCAGGTCCTAGTGAGCGGCAGCGACCAACAACCTTCCCTGACTCGTCCGTCAACCAGGGGTCAACCTAGCAGATTTATGCAGAGCTTTAAAAGTTCCTGTGTTGTGTAATTAATCAAAATGTTATCGTGAATGTGTTATTTTGTCTGTGATGTGCTGTGTTCAATATTTGGTGAACATTTGTGATCTTTTTTGGTTTGTATATATGGCGCATATATCCTGCTTTCTATTTTATTGCGACTACATTTGGTTATAGGTAGTATATTGACCTAATAGTGATTGCTACTGAATGCAAATGCAATGCTACTGCATGCAAATGATACTGAATGCACATATCAATCGTGAATAATAATCTATCGGGAACAGATTCGATTAGGTTAAGTATTTAACAAAAAAAATGACATGTTAACTATTAAACAATAAGCTTGGCCATGACAAGAATTTTAGAATTTTAGTTATTCTTCTTGTGCAAGAATTGTTTGTGGCCGTAACATCATTCTCACAATGTTGTAACCCTCATGAATGTTGGGTTTATTTGATTTCTTCACTTTGTTATTTGTTAATTTGGGCACTCTACCGGTTTTGGGTTTTAAAAAAAATGAAAAATGAAACGTAATGGAATTCCGAACAAGTACATTATCAATGGCCCATTTAAATTTCAATTGGATTTTTTGGTCATAGTGTATAATCCTTTATGGTTCAGAAAGATTCTATTTTTTACTAACAACATCTTTAGGGCCCTTGAAAAAAATTAAAAATTTATACACAACCAGGCAGCCACATACACCAGGCCGATTTCAAACTGTCACACTAAAAAAGGTGATATTTAACGTGTATAGTTCCAAAAAACATTCCTGGTATGCCCCCTACGTTAGTCCCAAGAAGTTCAACTACATCATAATATCTTATCTTTAGAAGGTGGATGGTGAAGGACTCCAAACGACATGAACTTAATTACTGGTCATAGGGTTTCTGATTTCCAATTTAAACTTCATGACAACAGCCGAATAAGGAACCAGAATGAGCAAGATTTTAGGAACAAAATCCGGTAACATATAATGGAACGATAGTTTAAATTGGAATTAAAAAAAGGAACATTTGTGCTTTCGTGGTATATCCCATGGTGTTTTAATTCCATCTAACGTATAAATCAGCTCCCTTAACCAGTAAATATTCTGATGTAACTAAATTAATTTGAAAAAATGACACTAACCTTGATCGTGTATTGTAGACTAGTCCACACAGCAATAATGTGTTCCTGTCCACCATTTGATCCAACTTTTCATGCCTTGTATGTTATGATGAACAACATTTTTGTCCCCCATGATAATACGCAAGATTGAGACGTCGTTGAAAAGAACGAAAGCAAAATCACCGGAGTCTTTGTCCCTCCGAGGCATGACTGTCACTCTTTGAACCACATGACCAAACAAGTTGCAAAAAAACTCAGCAATTCCATTTGCAGTGGGCATAGACTCTCGACTGAAGCATACAGTCAGTGTTTTTAGACGTTCCGCGTCGTCCAGCTCCTTGTAGACGTACTTCTACTTTCCCTTTTCTTGCTCAGTTTGCCTTCCTCCTTGTTGCATATACATTTGTCGGCCATTGTTATGTCTACTCAATTCCTCTGGTGCAACTGATATGCCCTCGTCCTGTGTGTTGAAACTCAATAATCTTGCAGGATTCCTCTGATACTCCAACCACACGGCATCCATTGTTACGTCGCCTAGAATTTTAGAGCAAATATTTGAGAGGGTATCAGGAATTATGGTTAAGAGGACGAATCTCATCCTATGAACCTGGTATAAGGTGAGCTCAGTTTTCAACGCGTGTCCGAGGGTTTCTAGTTTTCTGGATTTGTCCAGAAACCCTGAGAACTTGGGAGATAGTAGGCATTGCAAACAGATGACACAATCCTCGGCAAGACTGTTCATAAACCAGCCTTCATTTTTTTATTGAAGTTTGCAGAATACCGCTCATACCCATGGTCTCAATTGAAAGTAGAAATGCGATGACCATCAAGGACTGTGTAACTTCACAGTTAAGGACTTGTGTCAGCATCCTGAATGCAGTTCGATCGATTCCATGGAACATTTCCAAACATTCGACTGCCATGCTTGAGGGCTTCCTTCTAGTATCCATGTTGTATGGGGAAGAATTTGTAAGCATATAGTTTGTAGTTTTCGTGTATAGTCCACCCACTCGTAGCCTCCTTCTTGTAAGCATGCAGCATGGTATCCACTTTATTGCACCATGTTGTTGCTCGTAGTCCTAGACTAACCATTACCTACCTTGGAATATTAATTAATGGCCTTAATTACGTGGTATATGGTATTATGGATACCACTAGGTGCGGTTTAGAGTTTCTTCTTGATATAGAACATGCAATACCTTTATCTAATACGGAGAAATTGAAGTTAAATTTGGTAAACCTCCCCGTATTTTATGAATCATGCCAAATTATTTAGCTTAAGCAACTGTATACCAACACTTAGTTTTAGTGTTATCGATGTGTTCGGCTTAGGGTTCACGGTTCAATGCGTATGGTTCAATGTGTACGGTTTAGTGACTAGGTTTTAGAGTGAATGGTTTCGTGGGTATGGTTTAGTGACTTGGCGATTTCTGGTTCAATGCGTAAGGTTCAATGTGTACGGTTTACTGACTAGGTTCACTACGCTTTATATTCAATGGTTTCGTGCATATGGTTTATGGTTTGGCGGTTTCCGGTTCAATGCGTACGGTTCAATGTGTAGGGTTTAGTGACTAGGTTTTAGAGTGAATGGTTTAGGGGGTATGGTTTAGTGAGTTGGCGGTTTCTGGTTCAATGCGTACGGTTCAATGTTCACGGACCAGTGACTAGGTTTTAGATTGAAGGGTTTCGTGCCTATGGTTTACGGTTTGGCAGTTTCCGGTTCAATGTGTACGGTTTAGTGACTAGGTTTTAGAGTGAATGGTTTAGAGGGTATGGTTTAGTGAGTTGGCGGTTCCAGTTCAATGCGTACGGTTCAATGTTCACGGACCAGTGACTAGGTTTTAGATTGAATGATTTCGTGCCTATAGTTTACGGCATGGCGGTTTTCGGTTCAATGTGTACGGTTCAAAGTGTACGGTTTAGTGACTAGGTTTTAGAGTGAATGGTTTCGGGGGTATGGTTTAGTGACTTGGCGGTTTTCGATTCCATGCTTACGGTTCAATGTGTATGGTTTAGTGACTAGGTTCACTACGTTTTAGATTGAATGATTTCATGCCTATGCTTTACGGTTTGGTAGTTTTCGGTTCAATGCGTACGATTCAATGTGTATGGTTTAATGACTAGGTTCACTACGTTTTAGATTGAATATTTTCGTGCATATGGTTTATGGTTTGGCGGTTTTCGGTTCAATGCATACGGTTCAATGTGTACGGTTTAGTGAATAGATTTTAGAGTTAATGATTTCGTGGGTATGGTTTAGTGACTTGGCGGTTTCCGATTCAATGCGTACGTTTCAATGTGTATGGTTTAGTGACTTGGTTCACTACGTTTTATATTCAATGGTTTCGTGCATATGGTTTATGGTTTGGTGGTTTCCGGTTCAATGTGTAGGGTTTAGTGACTAGGTTTTAGAGTGAATGGTTTAGGGGGTATGGTTTAGTGAGTTGGCGATTTCCAGTTCAACGCGTACGATTCAATGTTCACGGACCAGTGACTAGGTTTTAGATTGAATGATTTCGTGCCTATGCTTTACGGTTTGGCAGTTTTCGGTTAAATGCGTACGGTTCAATGTGTACGGTTTAGTGACTAGGTTCACTACGTTTTAGTTTGAATGATTTCGTGCCTATGGTTTACGGTTTGGTGGTTTCCGATTCCATGCGTACGGTTCAATGTGTACGGTTTAGTGACTAGGTTCACTACGTTTTAGTTTGAATGATTTCGTGCCTATGGTTTACGATTTGGTAGTTTTCGGTTCAATGCGTACGGTTCAATGTGTACGGTTTAGTGACTAGGTTCACTACGTTTTAGATTGAATGTTTTCGTGCATATGGTTTATGGTTTGGCGGTTTCCGGTTCAATGCGTACGGTTCAATGTGTACGGTTTAGTGAATAGTTTTTAGAGTGAATGGTTTCGTGGGCATGGTTTAGTGACTTGGCAGTTTCCGGTTCAATGCGTACGTTGCAATGCGTACGGTTTAGTGACTAGGTTCACTACGTTTTATATTCAATGGTTTCGTGCATATGGTTTATGATTTGGCGGTTTCCGGTTCAATACGTACAGTTCAATGTGTACGGTTTAGTGACTAGGTTTTAGAGTGAATGG
Organism: Arachis ipaensis; assembly: GCF_059453495.1. NCBI lineage: Eukaryota > Viridiplantae > Streptophyta > Magnoliopsida > Fabales > Fabaceae > Arachis > Arachis ipaensis. The sequence continues at coordinate 133,848,204 of NC_142438.1, forward strand.
TTTAGGGGGTATGGTTTAGTGAGTTGGCGGTTTTCGGTTCAATGCGTATGGTTCAATGTTCATGGACCACTGACTAAGTTTTAGATTGAATGATTTCGTGCCTATGGTTTACGGCATGGCGGTTTCCGGTTCAATGCGTACGGTTCAAAATGTACAATTTAGTGACTAGGTTTTAGAGTGAATGGTTTCGAGGGTATGGTTTAGTGACTTGGCGGTTTCCGGTTCCGTGCATACGATTCAGTGTGTACGGTTTAGTGACTAGGTTCACTACGTTTTAGATTGAATGATGTCGTGCCTATGCTTTACAGTTTGGTAGTTTTCGGTTTAATGCGTACGGTTCAATGTGTACGGTTTAGTGACTAGGTTCACTACGTTTTAGATTGAATGTTTTTGTGCATATGGTTTATAGTTTTGCGGTTTTCGGTTCAATACGTACGGTTCAATGTGTACGATTTAGTGAATAGGTTTTAGAGTGAATGGTTTCGTGGGTATGGTTTAGTGACTTGGCAGTTTCCGGTTCAATGCGTACGTTTCAATGTGTACGGTATAGTGACTAGGTTCACTACGTTTTATATTCAATGGTTTCGTGCATATGGTTTATGGTTTGGCGGTTTCTGGTTCAATGCGTACGGTTCAATGTGTAGGGTTTAGTGACTAGGTTTTAGAGTGAATGGTTTAGGGGGTATGGTTTAGTGAGTTGGCGGTTTCCGGTTCAATGCGTACGATTCAATGTTCACGGACCACTGGCTAGGTTTTAGATTGAATGATTTCGTGCCTATGCTTTACGGTTTGGCGGTTTTCGGTTCAATGCGTACGGTTCAATTTGTACGGTTTAGTGACTAGGTTCACTACGTTTTAGTTTAAATGATTTCGTGCCTATAGCTTATGGTTTGGTAGTTTGCGGTTCAATGCATACGGTTCAATGTGTACGGCTTAGTGACTAGGTTCACTACGTTTTAGTTTGAATGATTTCGTGCCTATCGTTTACGGTTTGGTAGTTTCCGGTTCAATGCGTACGGTTCAATGTGTACGGTTTAATGACTAGGTTCACTATCTTTTAGATTGAATGTTTTCATGCATATGATTTATGGTTTGGCGGTTTTCGGTTCAATGCGTACGGTTTAATGTGTACGGTTTAGTGAATAGGTTTTAGAATGAATGGTTTCGTGGGTATGGTTTAGTGACTTGATGGTTTTCGGTTCAATGCGTACATTTCAATGTGTACGGTTTAGTGACTAGGTTCACTACATTTTATATTCAATGGTTTCGCGCATATGGTTTATGGTTTGGCGGTTTCTAGTTCAATGCGTACGGTTCAATGTGTAGGGTTTAGTGTCTAGGTTTTAGAGTGAATGGTTTAGGGGGTATGGTTTAGTGAGTTGGCGGTTTCCGGTTCAATGTTGACGGACCAGTGACTAGGTTTTAGATTGAATGGTTTCGTGCCTATGGTTTACGGTTTGGCGGTTTCCGGTTCAATGTGTACGATTTAGTGACTAGGTTTTAGAGTGAATGGTTTCATTCGTATGGTTTTTGGTTTGGCAGTTTCCGGTTCAATGTGTACGATTTAGTGACTAATAGTTTTTTTTTTATTTCGTATTTTTTTCCTTCATGGAATGAAGTGATTTGCGATGAGGGATGGGAAGGTTAGTCTCCTACGAATTAACTATATAGGCGACGGCCAAAAAGTGGAATGCACAAAAGTCATTACGCAATAAATTAGCTGCTGAGTGTCCATGACAAAGGAAAATTAAAGAAAGAAGAGTGTGGGAGACAGGTAATGTAATACACATAGTTAATGAAAAGGAATATAACTCATAGAAAATGAGAAAAAATATACCATTTTTCTCGAGTTATTGACCTAGTACGTGTATAAGTTTTTCAAACTAACATTTTCGAGTGTTTAGCCATCTCATTAAAGTCTGTTGTGGACTAAATCTTTGACCGGGTGTGTGATAATGAGAGATAGCAACAAAGACAATTCTGTTATGAGTATACTATTATGAGAATTAAGTCAATTAATTGATTCATGGAGACAAGCATTAATTACGAAAATTAAAAGAAATCCTTAAGTAACTAACTGGCTTTACGAAAATATAGTCAGTTACTAGAAAAATTTAGATTTGACTATAAGAATGTAAATCAAGTAATGTATTGAGCTGAACAACTTCAATTAGTTCCAACAGATAGAGACTTCGAGTCATAAAAAAAAAGGATGCAGCCTTATCTGTTACCAATCAGAAAATAGAGTTTCAAATAAATTAATCTTTTGCAAAACGTACGTAACCTGCCTCATATATTAGAGGTCTAATACCAAATATCAATCAGCTGTCAGAACTCATCTGAATAGTATGGACAACCTACCATGTTTGTTATTCTTTTAAGAAATTGTGCTTGGTAGTCGAGTGCAACTCATTAACTGTACATGTTGCAATATTTTTCTTTTTTTTTTTTTAAAATTTCAAACAGCTAAAACACCCAATGGCTGCTAGAGGAAAGCGACGCTCAACACAAAAAAATAGAAAAGGGAGACGACGAAGCCAAAAAGGAACAAAATAGAAAAATCTCAAGAAAATTCGTCGAGAAGGAAGTCATAGAACTGTCATCCAGGTTAGAATTAAGTTATATTTCAACAATTTGTGAGTGTACTTTTAAATCGATTCCGAATACAAAGTATTCATATTTTATGTTTTGTTTTTCATAGTATCCGCGTAAGCACCATGAATGACCAGCGACTACATGTAAATTTTAACGATGGATCCGGTAAAGAAATTGGCGAGGACTTGGGTAAAGCAACAGTACTAGAAGGGTCCCTAAAAGATGTGGTAACGCGACGATGATGAATACACTTTCAAACCTGATTGCTTCCCAGACCAAGACGTGTTATCCTGAGTTTGGAACAATGCCACAGACTATTCATCTTCGGAATGGTCCGCCCGATAACTTCAACCATGCAGTAATGCCTATGATCATGAGCGGATTCATCATGCCATTGGGTACTCTTGAGAGGAATCTAGATTCATCCAAGAAGATTAGATCCAACATGTCCAGTATTCATCAAGCCGCGGATTCAATTTCGCATAAAAATACAAAGTGTTGTTCAATGTCTCCGAAGTGTGAACAAACAACGCCAGTTGATTATGTTATTCGCCGCAATTTGTTCAGTGATGATGGTATTGGAAAGAAGATAGATACAGAACCAGTTATACCGAGTAGCTTAGACAAGGTGGTATATGTTAGCTACTTCAACCCGGCTGATAGAAAGTTGCCACTAACGAAGGAATCCGCAAAGATACCTGCGGTGGGTTATCTACTGTTAAGGAATTGTTAAATATTTGTTGTTCTAATTAAGTATTAATAACTAATGCGTAAGTTTTCATTTTATCAGTGGATGCCTATTCTGTTCCGCCCCCAGCTGATATGGCATTGTGCAAGGACGAAGTTTCAGTCGTGACCTACGTATTTGGTTCAGATCTGGAGGACGAAGAATTAAATTCGGAGGTAATTTCACAGACAAACTTGTGGCACGCTAATAGGAGAGTCATGTATACTCTACTGCCAAACAAATCATTAGTGGACGAGGTATGGATTGTTAAGTCATGAGCATTTGTTACTTTCATAAATGAAATTTCAAACATCTAAAATAGTTCTATTAATGGAATATCTGTATATATTTGTTCTTATTGTTCATCAAACAACGAACGATAAAGCAGATCATAAACTTGACATCAAGCATGCTCATGTGTGATGCACGCAAGGACACCACGTTTCCCTGCTTGTGGTTTTTACCCACTACATTTTCGATGAGTCAAAAAACAATTAACAGATTGTCCATCGCATGGTTTCCATTGATCTTATACATGTTCCCCTAAACTGAAATTTTAGCAATTTGCCCTTAATTGGACTCACTCGCCAAAGACTTTGAAACGCTATTACACTGAGGAATACATGGGAGAGTTTGAATCATTATGCAAGGTAAGTTTGTACTTTACGTATCACAATATATGTTAATGTCAGTAAAGAATACTTATTCCAATATAACTTATTTATGTAATTTTTGTTAGATTTTCGTTCCAATGAATGAGGATAACATGCACTGGTACCTGCTTGTAATTGACATTGAAAAAAGACACCTGATATTACTAGATTCTAAACCATGCGTCTCGAGCAGAAACAGGGGCCGTCGTTGCGCCAAGCTAATGGTAGTGTTTTAAAATTGATAAGACTCAGAAATATCACCTTCTAAATTACTTGAACACGCAGTGGACTTGACACATGAAATAAACTTTACTATGATTACAGGCATTGTTTATTGAGGAGATGCTTGATGACTCGACCTTCTATGTTAACCACACAACACACAGACTAGTAATTTCAGAATATCCTATAATACACCCTGCAGAGATTGGCGAGCAAAATGATGACTCGTAAAAAACCATAAAAATTGTCGTTGAAAGTTGAATTCTAAATTACCGACAGACATCAATGATGTTGCTAACATGTGAAGAAAATTTTTGCTTTTGCACAACTTCAAGAGACTGCTAAGATATTTATTGATGTTGTTATTGTGATATACACTGATTTTCCTTCCAGCATTGCTTAAAGATGATAAAATTTTTTACAGTACCATTCCATCTGCTATGATCATGTACCCTAAGAAATTAAGTTGGGTATATACTATAACAAACTTTTTTTAATATGGAAGGAATGATTGTGGAGTTTGGATGACAACCTGGATGAGAGAGTGCCAATGGAGGAATAACTACAATATTAAGGTAATTATACAATAAAATTCCTTTCATGGTTTCCTATATTATCTTAAAATGTTAATCTAACATATGCTGACATTCTGGCTTTTTTTTTGCGCTTAGGTAAATGAAAGCACAAGATTGCGGCTGGCTATTGATCTGGTCATGAATCCGTTCAATTTGAAATCCCAGGAAGTCCTTCAGGCAGCAAAGATATACTACAATGAAATATCTAAAAAGGAAGAGCGATTGATTCAGGGGATAGGAAATATGCTCTGAGTTATTTATACCCAAGGCATTGAAATAATTGTGTTAATTGTTTAGACTTTTAATCCTTTAATGCTTGCAACAACTTATTAGGATTATGTTATTCGCCATACTTTACGTTAATTATGAATTTAGGTTTTATATTGCGCATATTGATTGAGAAAAAACTACTGGGTCATAATAAAATCGAACTAGTTGGCCCGGACCCTTTTTAAAAAAACGAAAAAAAAATTTTACCTGATATTATGATATTTATATATTAATTAATGGGATATTTTAGTCCATTTTATAATGGAATACCGCATCTTGGTATGTTAATGAGAAAATCGTTTGAATTAGTTCTGATATTTTGTAAATCAATTAACTAAAAATGATTTCAATAATTTAACTAACTATAAACACAAGATTATACTTATTATAATGTTTTTTTATTCTTTTTTGTGTAACCTTCGTTATCTTTATTATGTGTATTCATTTAGTGATACGCAGACCAACGAAGGGTTATTAAACTTCATTTACATTTTCCAAACAAGAGGAATACCATTCAAAGAGAATTTAGTGTATGTATTTATTATTCAGTTTACAATTTCGAAAAGGTTTGATAACTAATGGCGTTTGAATCCAAATGGATGGCTTCAAGATATCCATTTAACCCTCCTATGCAACTGGTGCGACGTTTGGTTTAACTCCCTTTAAAAGTTAATCTTGAGTTCCTCCAAAAATCATTTGATAACAACATTTTAAACCCTCTTCTAAATCACTCACCGCGCCTATTACCTGCAGCAACTACTAACAACTTGTAGCAAACAAAGATGGAGCCACAATTCCGGTAAGCATCTAACTGTTATCTGCTTTTTTATCATGGTTTTTTTCCACACACATGACTGTCTATCTTTGCATGGATTGTGCTTTACAACTTTGATGATTTTACAATTTTTTGGTTGTGTGATTGCATGGTTTGTTCTTATTAATGTTGCTGCCTATTCAATTTTTGGTTTGGGTTGGCTAGTTACGTGAATGCATTTACGAACGTAAGAAGATGCCCTGACCAGACTTTCGTCTTAAACCTATTCGCAGTGGATGTAAGTTTATGGCCAACACCACAGACGTTTCTTCTTTTTCTTTTTTGTATCTAAACTTTTTGCAACATCAGTGTGACATGTAATTATGTTTCTGTGACTATAGGAAGATATACAGTTTCCACCACACATTGTATGGAACTTCTCTTTCTTCACAACCACTGATCTCTACTTCATAGACAGACAAGACAACTGTCTCCATATCAACCCAAAGAGACAGGGTGATAAGTACTCGATCAAAGCATCGAACATAGGGAGGATAAGATCGCTCTATCGACCAATTCTGTTGCTTATTGTGGAACTGAGTTACGTAGGTTGGGGGATCTTCTACATGCTTGCATGGGACCATACTCATGCGGAGGAAAAGCCCAGAGCGGTTGACAACATATACACGGCCACCGTGTTGCCTGACCAAATCATTCATTGGCTGGCAGACCGATGCAAGGTACACTTCAACAAGGAAGAACAGCTGGCTGCGTTTGAGACCGAAAGGTTATTACGCCTGCAGCGTCGGAGGCAACAAGGTTCACCACTGCGTTCCCAGGAGTAAAGGTAACAATAATTCGTTTAGTTAAGAGATTATATTCACAGTCTTTTTATATTAATTGCTGTATAATAAATTTTCCAAAAATATTACAGGATCAACCGCCATCAACAGGGGGAGGGGCAGCAGCAGGACCTAGTAGGAGGTATCGAAGAATCTCGTCATCTGACTCTTCCGACTCGTCTGTGAACCAGAGAACACCATACTCGTAGGACAGAACATGGCAACGTTATTAGTTTTTGCTTTTATGGTGCCCTTATGTTTTGTAATAATTTTCGGTGGCCATGTGTATATGTACATATTTACTTTTGTGGACATCTTCGATTAGTATTCTGTATAATAACTTTGATTTTCTTAATGTAAATTATCCTGTTGGAAATTGTTATTTTGTCAATATATATGTGGGTCATATATATTGTATAATCTATTGGTTTTATTTTTATTAACTGTCACACAATTCTACCATGACAAGAATTTTTTTACTCCAGTAATTATTTTGGTAACAAAAGATTTTTCATGTGGAACACTTAGATTGTTGTTTTTCTGTGGCTACATGGATGAGGGTGTGGCAGTGGTAACATCCTAATTAGTGATTGGAAATACTTTATGAAGAATCTGCGGAAATGATTAAATTGGAAGTGAGATGGTGTTCTTAGAAACATAAAACTTAGAAAGATAAGGTAAATACACATGCAGGACACATGGATTTGGTTAGCAAGTATTTCCATTCTAGAAGGAAAAATTGGAGGCTGCTTCTAATTTCAAACTAAATTAACAAAAAATCAGAGAAAACTTAAACTAGTATGTTGGAACTCCTACATAATTTATTTGCAAGCATAGCCAAAACTTTGGTAGACGAGACAAGTTTAATGGTGCATAACACCTAGTTCAAACTGGTTACAATTAACATCGGTAAACACAATATTCTTCCATATCAATTCTCATTGGATGCAACATCTCACACAATTAATTAGTTAGAGAAAGTTAAGTTCATTACTTATAAGCGAACAAGAGACTTCAACCAAACAAAAACGACAGCATAAACCTACCCAAAACCAAGACTACAAAATGTGCCTCTAGAAAAATGACTAAATGCAAACTAATTTATCTTCCGTTGCCGGTTATACCGGATGAACTTCTGCAAGAAATCTTTCTGTGAAGTAGTGCCAAAGTTGTAGGGAGATGTATGTGCTTGAATAAATTCTGGAACTGACGCCTACGCCAACCAGAGACATGCATAGAACACATACGAAGGCAGAAAGTGTTAGATCAACATGTCTTGTTTCATGTTGGATACTCACTACTGTTAATGGGTTCGGATTCACTATATATAGTGAATGCTGCTTCCGGAGAAGAAGTGCATGTTCAGCAACCTTTCGGAGTTGGAATTCATGGGTGGTTTTGTATTGTGGGAGTGTCAAACGGGAACATATATTTCAAGTTCTCCCGTGGACAAGACGACACAAGTCTTTTGGTATGGAATCCAACAGCACAACGCTCTAGAGAAATTTCCGACCCCCACAGGGACCACGGTAGATCATATTTCCCAGTATATGGTTTCGGTTATGTCCCAAACACAGATGCATACACCATCATACATATGTGCAAAAGGGACATAGCTGATTCCTTCGTTTTTTTTTCTCTAGATATTATTCAAGGCGTTCTACATGGTTTCACTGTGTTGATTGTCTCCCTGGTGTAGAAAAATTGACTCTAATTCTGTTTTTCTTAATGGTCATGCATATTGGATTACTGGTATAGGAGATAGTTATGCTACACCCAAGTCTGTTTTATGTTACAGTGTTGAAGATAAATCTTTTAGCGAGGTGTCTATTCCAGTAGGTGCAATATATACCGTTCACAGTTTACTAACCCACAAGGACAAGGTTGCACTCCTCGCTAAGACACACAATGAATTTGGTTATGTCGCATCAATTTGGCACTTGAATGAGGACGCCGGTGGAAACAAAATATTAGAGCAACACTGCAGGTTTGCGAGTCGAAGCATCAGAGAAAATCCAATACTATTCGTGGATGATAACCTAATTCTGTTGGTGAACAATTCAAAGAAAATAGAGTTACTCGTCAGTTATAGGTACAGAGAGCTTGTGTTGACGGAATATGACATTGAACATGGCACTAGAAATCTATTGGTGAGGAGAGCATGGCGAGACCCAGGAATGCCACACCCGATCACAGTTAGGTCTACACTCAAGTATTTTACAGGGATGTTTCCTGTCTAGAAATAATTGACATTTAGATCTACTCTGACTAAATGTTTTGTTGAACTTTGTTGAACCTCTATGTTTAGTATTCGGTTGATGTTCTTTATGTTTTTTTTTTGGTTAAAAGAAACCCCAGTTAATTGTTATGCTGTTGGTTAATGCTAATTTTTTTTATTTCAGATTATCTTAATTGTGTATGTTTAACATTGGTTTGAAAGGCCAAAAATTAAGAGAAATAGTTGCATAACAACTTCATTCTATCTAATTCGATGTGTCATGTAGTGTTCCTCATGTATAAGAGATTTATAATGGTGTTATTCTATTTCTAACCATCTTAGTATAGAGATTATGTGACTAATCAGTTAACCTACTAACATTTTTACGAGAATATTCAATCAAAATATCCTATTCAAAAAAAAAAGATTGAGCAAGGTAAGGGTAGACAGACACATGAATGGAATAAATAGTTACCTGGAAAAAGTTGTTTTGCCTTAAAATTCCAGAGAAACTTGGGCTTAACCGGTTTCAAGCCACTTGCTGCATTAATCCTCAGCTGAATTATCTACTAATTATTTTTGTAGCTGGCCCAATTTGATTGTTAGCCCACTTTACTTTTAGAGAGACTTGAACTACCAAAAAATAAATATTTTTCCAGGTTAGTTGACCGAGCCCAATCCCAAGTGTATCAGACATACTAAATATTCAGTTATTTATACTAACTAACACCGGGAAAAAAAAATATCGATGACATTTGATTATCTAATATGTTAAACCTTAATACCTAACCAGAACTCAACCGGGATGATCGTGAATCGACACATGCATACAAAATTCGACCTATAATTCGACCAAAAAGACGACATATAAACGGGCAATGAAGAAACTACTTGAAATAAGTTAGAAGATAAACTTACATGATGGCCCTGGGTTTCAGGAGTACAATTGTAAAGGATTCAGCAATAATGGCAAGCTACGGTTTTTTGAAAAATCAGATCTTTCATTTGGAGCATTATACATCATCTGCAAGGGGATAAAGATGATGATCTACAACTTCAATACCTGATGAGCTGAAGCCTTTGAAATCCATTACGTTTATAGACAGGCTAGCTTATTTAAAGCATCATACCTGGTCTCCGTTGCTTTACCCCAGTCTATGACATATACAACATCATCTACAATGGAAAATTAAAAATAATCAAAGTTACAAAACCTGAGAATTAATAAAAAATATCAATCCACTTTTTGCTGAACAATTGATGTATATTAGAACAAAGCAGTGGCCTTTCATCATGGTCAGATAAACTACAAGTGATAAGATTTACTTAGGTTCAATGGAATAGTAATTTGAAAACCTATGCAGGAAAATTTCTGAAAGGAAAGCAATTAAACTTGACTAACACGTTGCAATTCACCAATTTTTCCAAGCCTAACATAACATTCTACTTGAGTTTCAACTTCTTCATTCTCTCATTTGTTAAAATTTATGCTGCACACTAGTATATAAGAAGAAAAACAGATCTTGTCAAATATCTATTGTGGTGGCTGCATGATTTGTCATGGAAGTCAGCAAATCATCTGTCTATATTGCCATGCCCTTCTCCTTCCTACTCTTACAGAATTGCCGAAGATTGAGTTATAACATGACTGCAATCTTAAGCATTCATGTCACTAATAAAGATGTTATTTTCTGGTATTCGGACTGACTTACTACAACATATTAGCGTTCATATGCTACTGAAATTAGTAGGGAACTTTGATAACTAACTCACAAAAATAAATACCATAAAACATATACGTATGTATAGGTAAAACATAATCAACTTCTAACCATGTTACCCATATCAAAAAAAAGTCATCGACAATTTTTCCTTTAAAAGTTTCAAGCAATTGTGTGTCTACATTCTAGTATAAAAATTCAGAAAGAATGCAATTATTCTTAAGTTTCTAAACCTAATAGAGGTGTTTCAGGTTCTGGTTTTCATCTAATCGTTAGACTTTGTTGACGAAGCCTCCATCTCTCCTGCAGCTGCTTCTCTAGTCTTCTTCCTCAACTCTGCTTGTATACTTTTCTTGTTCAGCAGCTTCTCTAGGTTTACTATTCTTTCCTCTACATGTGCTATTAGGTTATCCATTCCCAAATGTTCTTCAACATGATTCTACTTCCCATCACCCGATCCCCTTGTAGCCTTCCCCGCTCTAACCCTTACAATGTGGTCATCAACCCAAAGAAAGAATTTGCAGTGTGCTTCTGTCACCTATATCAAATAGAACACAATGAATGTATGGTGGTACAAAATACTCCAATTAAAACTAATCCACATATGTGAATGTAATTAATCCCTAAAGGCTAAATATTAAAAATCCTTTCAAATTTTAAAGCCATTTTTTATATCAGATCAGGTTCCATGTGAATTCATGTCAAAATCAACATTTTTAATCTAGGTACATCTATTTTCAAGAAATCAACTTTTTCCCAGTTCTCAATCATTCTTCAAAATTAACCAGCACCAATATCAAATCATATACAATATCAACCCAATTTAACAGCATATCGCTTACAAAATCAAATCATTTTCATAACCAATAGGCATGCCATTCTAAACAACTAAAAATCACATCCACAACAACTTGAGCTAGGGAAAATAACCAAAGTCTATATTCTAAAACTCCATTCCAAAAATTCTAAATTAAGCCAATTTTAGCATAAACTTAGTGATCATACATGAAGAATTGGGTGCTTACCTTTAACAATGGGCATCCAAAAATTAGCCTATTCGGGTTGGTGTCTGTCTTTGACATGTACAGATGGCATATTTTCCGTAGAAGCATTTTGGGACAACACCATCTGTTACATCCATAGGTTACAGTGAACTTGAACTTTCATATCCAGCTATCAGTTCCTGTTGTCTGCCGGCTTCGCCTCTGCCTCGTCTCGTGTTTGAGGAGCATGCATCACTGGCCATCAATCTGATTAACATTAAACACCACCATGAACAACTATTATCAACTATTGCATTCAAAATTGAAACAATCAGATTCGATCAATGGTGATTAAAGAAAGTGAATAACAGAACAAATCATGCAAATTTGGTTGTGAAAATCGACAACAAAAAGAAACGAATCAGGTATAAGAAGAAGCAGTAGGCCTTACGATGGTTTTTCGAGAGGGTTTTCCACGTGGGTCGACGGAACCGTTCCCGGCAAGGGGATGAGTTATGTTCTTCGACGGTTTCAGAAATACTTCACTCCGCCTGTGAGTCACAGAAAAGGACACCCGCGTAACCCTAGACGAAGAAGTAGTAGGTAGGGTCTTCGACGGGGTTCAGAAAAATCTGTCACTAACGATGAGTCACCGAAGAAATTAGATGAATGAGGTAGAAGAAGAGGCTGTTGACATTACACGGGTATTTGGGGGAAGGTTTTGCGAGTGGGTCGCCGGAAAAATCAAACGCTTCAACTACAGGAACGGTTGGAGGAACAGCGAGGTAGAAGAGGAAGCTCTGGACATTACACGGGTATTTGGGGAAGGTTTTGCGAGTGGGTCGCTGGAAAAATAAAACCCGTCACCTATAGGAAGGGTAAAGAAAGCAGTGAGGTAGTAGAAGAAGAAGCAGTGGACATTACAGGGGTATTTGGGGAAGGTTTTGCGAGTGGGTCACCGGAAAAATCACACCCATCACCTACAGGAAGGGTAGAGAAGAAGGAGCAGTGGTCAGTAGGGGAGAAGAAGCATTTCCTTCGAAGTGTATTTTGAGAGGTAGAAGAAGAAGAAGCTGTAGACATTCAAATGGTATTTGGGGAAGATTTTGATTTCTTTGGTATTTGGGGAGGGATTTGTAAAATCAACTATTTGCACATTATACACAGTATAAATACGTTATGTGGTATAATGTAAATACTATAAAATACAATGTAGTGTGAACACATTTATTGAATGCATTAATGCAAGGTTGAAAATTTTACTTGATCAATGGCTGAGATGATGACACATATGCAAGGATAATTTACCCACAAAATTGGCATGGATTTGGAAGAAATCACTTAGTTAATATTGTACCGCCCAAAATTAACTTGATTGGAGGAATGGACATTCATACTTATCATAACACTCTCCCTTGAATGTCCATTTAGGAATATGTCTCATTAAAACCTTACTAAAGAAAAACCCAGTGGGAAAAATCTTTAGTGAAGGAAAAAGAGTACAATATCCTTTGTGATGAGGACTGCCTCATTAAAAACCTTGTCAAGAAAAACCCAATGGGAAAAAACCTTACCAAGAAAAAAAGAGTACAGTCTCCCCCTCTTGTCGACATCATTTAATATTTCAAAATCAACGCATCCCAATCTCATGCACCAATCTTTCAAAGGAGGATTTTGGGAGTGACTTTGTGAATAAATCTGCCAGATTGACACTTGAGCGGATCTGTTGGACATCAATTGTCTCTTGATTTTGAAGATCATGAGTGAAGAAGAATTTGGGAGAAATATACTTTGTTCTATCACCTTTGATGTATCCGCCTTTAAGTTGAGCAATGCATGTTGTATTATCTTCAAACATGACAATTGGAGCTATTTTATGATTAATCAGTCTACATGATGACAGAATATATTGGATCAAACTCCTTAGCTAAAAATACTCGCGACTTGTTTCATGAATCGCTAGTATTTCAGCATGAATAGAGGATGTTGCTGCAATTGTCTGTTTCGTGGACCTCCATGATATAGTTGTACCACCATATGTGAATATGTATCCTATTTGAGATCTCCCTTTATGTGGATCAGACAAGTATCCAGCATCTGCATAGCCAACTAATTGTGACTTGGATCCATAGGAATAAAACAATCCCATATCAACCGTTCCATGAAGATATCGAAAGATTTGTTTGATTCCACTCCAGTGTCTTCTAGTTGGAGAGGAACTATACCTTGCTAATAAATTCACAGCAAATGATATATCGGGTCGTGTATTATTAGCAAGATACATTAGTGCTCCAATGGCACTAAGATATGGTACTTCATGACCAAGGATATCTTCATTTTCTTCTTTATGACGGAATTGATCATTTTTCACATCCAAAGATCTTACGATCATTGGGGTACTCAAGGGATGTGACTTATCCATATAAAATCTTTTCAAGATCTTCTCTATGTATGTTGTTTGATGAATAAAGATCCCATTTTTTATATGCTCGATCTGCAGGTCGAGACAAAATTTAGTCCTTCCAAGATCTTTCATCTCAAACTCTTCTTTTAGAGTTTTTATAATTGTTGGAATCTATTTAGGAGTCTCAATGATATTTAAATCATCAACGTATACAGCAATTATAATTAATCTAGATGCAGATTTCTTTATGAAAACATAAGGACAGATATCATCATTTTTGAATCCATTTTTGGCCAGATACTCAGTAAGACGATTATACCACATTCGTCCAGATTGCTTTAGACCATATAAAGATCTTTGCAATTTGATTGAGTATAACCCTTGCAAATATTCATTGGATGGTTTAGATATCTTTAGTCCTTCGGGGACTTTCATATAGATATCCCGATCTAATGAGCCGTATAAATAGGCTGTTACCACATCCATTAAATGCATATACAGTTTATGATATGCAGATAAACTGATCAAATAACGCAATGTTATCGCATCCACTACAGGGGAATACATTTCTTCATAATCTATACCGGGTCTCTGTGAAAAACCTTGTGCTACAAGTCGAGCTTTGTAGCGTACAACTTCATTTTTATCATTTCTTTTTCTCACAAATACCCATCGGTATCCAACAGGTTTTACATCTTCAGGTGTACAGACTACAGGTCCAAAGACTTCATGTTTTGCAAGTGAGTCTAATTTCAGTCTTCATGGCTTCTTCCCATTTTGGCCAATCATTTTTTTGTCGACATTCTTCGACTGATCTTGGCTCAAGATCTTTACTTTCATGCATGATATTTAATGTCACATTATATGCAAATATTTTATTGACAATTGTCTTATTTCGGTCCCATTTCTCTCCTGTAAAGATATAATTTATCGAGATCTCGTCATTTTCACAATTTTCAGGTACCTGAACGTCTTCTAGCGTTAAAATTATATCGGAATTTTGGACAACTACAAGTGTCTTTACTATGTCTTTTTCAACATGAATGGTATTTACCTCTTATATTAAGGAAGATATAATAAATATAAAATAAGAAAGTGTAAATAGAAAACTCTAGTATTACTATTCACCACAATTAATTGTCTCAATATAATAAAAATAATTCATATATATATATATATATATATATTACTAATATGTGTAGTAAATTATATATAATAGAGAAAGAAGAATGTGTGGCAGTATAAAAGAGAGGAAGAATTGTTATTGATTTTTTTGTGTGTCCGTATTATCACAAATCTCTACTCTATTTATACTTGTCCAAGATTCTCCTTTTCAAATTACATTAATATAAAGTCTATCCTAAAAAAATAAAGCACCGCTCATAATTAATATTACACCGCCCAAAATTAACTTGATTGGAGGAATGAACATTCATAATAATCATAACAGTTTTTTGTTTTTATGCTTTTTTAGCACAAACATTATTACAAAGAACAAAAATTTTGTTATTGAATATAAATTCTTACACACAACACGAAAAATTTTATACATAACATGTAAACTTTTAAATATAACAAATTTTTGTACATAATACAAAAATTTATTAATATAATATATAAATTTTTTTATGGTGTGTACTAATTTTTTTGTATTGTTTATTAAAATTATGTGTTTATTATATTTGTTGAATATATATAGAAAAAGAAAAGGAAGAAAAAAAAAGAAGATAATAATGATGATGATAGATGAAGAGAAAAAAAAAGAAGAGATTAAATCAACAACAAGAAAAAAATAATGAAAAAAGACGATAACAGTGACGACGATGATGATAGGAGAATAGGAAGAAGAAACAGCAGCGACAATAACTTACTTATTTGATTGAGAGCAATGCTAGGGAACCAAAAGGGTATTAGCCAAAAACCAGCCAAAATATTTTTGGTGAATCCAAAATTTCTACGAATTAATATATATGGATGTTTCTTCTGCTAAGTATCAGAATGTTTCTTTTCCATACTAAATGGATGTTCTTTTATATATTTTTTGAATTTTTTTTGTATTGCAAATGTGAATGCCTCTATTTCTTTAAAAATTTTATATTTTTTTAAATTTTATAAATATTTAATTATTTTTGCTAAAATATAATTAGATATTTCTTTTGTTAAGTATTAGGATGTTTTTTTTATATTAAATGAATATTTTTTTTATATTTTTGTTTAAATGCTTGTAACATCTACGAAAAATTTTGTTTATAACCTGGTTGGTGACATTTAAGTCTAAGATTACAAAGGAAGAGAAGTTTGTTGTCCCTAGCAAATCATCTACATAGGATGATGATGGTATTTATGTGGTAACAGAAATCAATTAGTGAGAAGGTGGATCTGGATTGAACTTGATAGATTTCCTCCATATGAGCTCCTTGACATCCTCTTCAGTGCATGTTGGATGCTCAAAGTCAAAATTGAATGGCCTCGGACAAACCGGTTCATCATTGATGGCCTCCGTCGCCTCCTTAGATAGCACAATCGGCCTCAGACTTATGCCGGAGCTACTCGGTCTCGACGCGCCTGTTCCTGTCGCTGTTGACGCCGGCTCCGAGGGGGAAGTCACGTGCGCTGACGCGCGGAAACTCCGAGATTCGAACCCGAGTCCGAACATAAGGTTCACAAGCTCCCGATCTGGTAAAGACAGTTCCGACTAGAAGCGGAAGCGATCGGAGGAGTGGGTTGCGGTGGGGAGGCAGAGAGAGCCTGCCGGTGAGAAAGAGAAGGAAGGTATTGTTAGAGGTGGGTAGATTAATGTGAGAGAGAAAAGAAAGGTTTTTATAGGTTTTAATTAGGTTTAGTTAATCAATTTTTAATTTTTAAAATTTTAAATTTAAAAAATTTAAAATTAATTATTAATATAAATTAATGTGGTTTTGTTTAGTTTTTGACCGGTAACCTTTTGGTTCTATATACTTTTCCTTTGATTGAACTATTGAAGACTTAATTTAAAAAATATTTTAGACACTTAATTTTATTGCATTAATAATAGATTTGAAATGAGTAAGTGAAATACAATTAAATAAAGCGTCATTAACTCAAATTTTATTTTTGTCACTCTCATAAAGTGAGCAGAATAGTTTTACTTCTACTAGGGACATAAATGTACTTCAGGGTAAATCTATTAGGGAATTTGGTGTCATTATTTTTTAAGTTTTTTGGCGATCATGACACTTATATTTGTTGATAAGTTGACTAGATTTTAGTAACAGAAATATTTCAATTTCAATCATCTTGTCCTTGATTTTAAGGATTATTATTAGTCAATTTAACATATTCTTTTCTAGTGTATTTTTTTAGATTTGGCTTCAGCTACAAGAGGGCAACTCAACCATTCTTTCGACGCCTCAAATGCATGCATTCAGCTTCAAATGAACAAATGATTCTTATTATTTTATATCATCTACTCCTAAATATGTAGAATTGCGAATTGCTCAAATATTTTAAAATGTTTACCACAGAAGGGAGTTAGTTTGCATTTTTTTCCAATTAAAATATTATGTTACTTTCTAATATTTAAACTAAATATTAATTTTACTTGAATTAAATTTAATTATATTTATAATATTTAAGATATTTTATTTTAGCCTATTTTTTCTTTTAACCAAAATTAATATTTTTTCTTTTAAAAATATATTTTATCCGCTATTATTATATTCTTCTTTCTCTTATTAATTATTGTTTTGTCACTTTCACTATTAAATCACTATACTAACACGATCATCGCAATTACGATTGCTGCCGCTATTTAGAATAAAATGATAATGGAAGAAAAAAGGTATTTTGGAAAAAAAAATTTAACTAGAAGACTAAAATAGAAAAAAAATTAAAACAAAAATAGGACATTAACATTCAAGATAAAATTCAAAAACATCGAACACAACCAATACTTTCTTTTTATCTTTATTATTAGGAAATCGAACACAACCAATACTTTCTTTTTATCTTTATTATTAGAAAATCGCTTTGATAAAGATACTAAAAATGTCTTTTTTTTAAAGACGTTTACATGTATCATGATATTATTAGACATCTTTACTAAATTGGTTAATAATTTATTTTTTAATAAACTAGAACAAAATCAGTTTTTTATAATAACAATAATAAACCGAGTTGTCCGCATTATAATTATTAGGCTCGATTTGATCTGATAGATTTACACAATTTAAATCTAATCATGTTTAAATTTTTTTATAAAAAAACAACTATTTCTCTGATTTTTGTTTAAAAAAAAATGATCCAGTGGGTTATGTAAATTAGTCGGTTCGATCAGATCTGATAACAATTAGATTTATTGTTATTGTTATAAAAAAATCGATTTTATTCTAATTTCAGTAATTTGTTAAAAAATTTAAAAATAACCGATTCATTAATACGTCCAATAATAATGCGATATAAAAAAATTAGTTTTACACGTCTTTATAGGAGCATCCTCTTTATTATTATTATTATTATTATTATTATTATTATTATTATTATTATTTTGGGAGGCAAGTTTAGTTACAACTTTCAAGTTGTAATATACGTTTGTGCATGACAGGGAAAAATCTTTGACAATAATGATTGATAACACTAATTTACAATATAATGTTGGAGTACATGAAGTTTTGTACTTTGTAACAATGGTCAATAAATCATACAAAATCTAAAGATCACATTTTGCGACTCTGATAATTGGAACAATAGTGGTTCAGATTCATTTGCCATGATGATCTTGATCTACCATGAGAATGAAGGCAATACATAAGATGGAAAAGCACCATATTTTGTTGCAAGTGCTTCCACAGAAGATGAATCTGCTACCTCCCCAAACCCATCAAGTCCAAGTTCGGTCGCGTGAATACCACCAGTGATGAATACTGATTCGATTCCGGCGGCATTGGCACCCTTTATGTCGTGATGGAGAGAATCACCCACGGCAATACATTCAGAAACATGTGTGCCAGCCATTGCCATGGCTGCTTTGTAGATTATCTGATAAAGGATGTATATGTTATGTGAATGCTAAACAAAAGATGATCTATTGAGGTCAACAAAATTGTTAATCCAGTTATCATATGCATGCATATGCTGAAGCTCAAAAAATTAAAATAATGTTAAGTATTTTCAATTATCTGTGAAACAATGTGCAGAAACGAGGTAAACTAGATTAAGAGAAGAATAATGTAGATAATTTATTCGATCCAATTAAAGTTAATGAACACAGCTTAGCTTGACCAAAAGATTATTTAACACTGAATTCACTTTTGCATGTTAAGACTGCAAACATATTGCAAGGACTTGTATATTTGTAATAACTGGATACAGTTAACAACTTAACATGAACATCGCTGTCGGATTAAACGTGCTGTTTAATCAATTTGGGAAGTAATTAACATTTTTGTTTGATACTTGTGTGCATGCAATCTTTAGCAGCCTAAGTGCTAAAAAGCATTAATAACACAGGAGAAAACAAGAATCACAGTGAATTTATTTTGGCAGAAACATTGTCACCTCGCCAGGTTTGCCCATCCATTTCACTTCACCCCCAAGCTTTTCATATTTGGCCGCTAGTGTACCTATTAAGTTTAAGATACACGCAGAAGTATTGGTATCGAAAAGAAGGAAATGAAGAAACCCATAGCAGTATCAAATTAAGAAATTTTACAGAAAATAAGCACTATTCAGGGGCTATGCTAGATTAAATACAAAGGAAAAGGGAAAGCAAAGTCACCCGGCATCACACGCAAGTCCCTTGCTTCAACAGTTACATAATCTGGATTGGCTACCACCATAGGGATTCCTTTGGAAGCACAAAGCTCCAATATTTTCTCGAGATCTTCAAGTTTCATTGAATGCGCATCCCCATGGGGACTCCCCAAGGCTTCTGTGCCATGAGCCAAAACAAACTCAGCATCTTCAATGTTTTCCACAACTTGCAAATCTAAGCCCTACATGAAGTTATAAAACACACAAAAGGATTTGAAAACCTTTGATGCATAGTATACCCTTTTGGCCATTATCTTTATATATTACATAATATAAGCATTTTGTACAAAAAATATACAATACATTATCCCTAGATTTATATTTTTAACAATTTGACAAGAAAAAAAAAGCTGACCTCAGTAATCTACTACAACATCAACAACCAAAGTATTTACCCATAAGGTGGGATTGTCAACATGGATAGTGCAAATCAAATTCTCCTAACTCTGCACACCTTCAATGAGGTTAGAAGAAAGGGAAACCTCTCTAAGCAGACTAATTAATTTACATTGCAAACATGACAGCTCAAAAAAATAAAAGAATTAAAAAAAACAACCACTCCAAGAATCATACAATGTTATATTGAATAAGATGACTGATATTTTGCAAGTAGCTACTGAATATGGTGAATAGCGAAATGGAAGCCAAAATGCATTTTAGTTCAAACATACCTCAAGAGATATTGCTCCGCGGCCCTTCCATGTGAAATGAATGCAAGACCTTCCCAATGCCGCAAACCAAGGATCATCTCTCCTGTTTGAAAGAAAATTTCAACAGAGTTAAAACTGCATAAATAGTTAAATACATAAGCATGAAACTGTATATGATGAATAAGCATCTTTGAAGAAACTTAAAATCTGACTGCAAATGACTACAACAGGTATGAATTAATGAAAGAAACTTTTCCCAGTGATGATGATGTAGCATGCTACAACCTTTGCAAGTACTGATGAGTGAGCTCTCCGCTGGTGATGGCTCCGGCAAAAAGCGAGTCATCAAAGCCGAGACTCTTCACTTTTTCCATAGTGACAGATGAGCGCCTTGAGGAGTTGCTTATGATCACCATCTTACCACCACTCTTTGCTATATTTTCTACTAAGAAACATTACAATTTAAAAATAATAAGAACACATAACATACAATACATACACCATATTTGAACACCAAAAAGGTTGAGGTGTATATACCTAGCCCAATTCAGTTTCAATAAACATAGAATACAAGAATTCAAGTGTTACAAAAACACAAAATGCATGTTGTGTGTAAAGTAGAGGAGAATACATGTAGGGATAGCAGTAGGATAAGGTTGTTTTCCATCGTGGAGGACTCCGAACTGATCCAACAACCAAACCTAAAACACAGCATAAAACAAAACGCTCATCAATCAAATAACGTGGAATTGAAACTGAGACTGGGGAAGAGTAAGGAGTGAGGAGCACCTTAAAACGACGCGTTTCAGCGAGCTGTCGGAGTCCATTCAAGCTCTGAAACTGAATCTGAGATGGCGGCACTGCGCATTTGGGAATCATTCTGTGAATCGATAACTCGCTACTTCACCAAACCTGCACAGTGCACACCCTCATTTCATCTGCTTCGCTTCTCTCCCTCTGCTTCAACCAAATATTCCTCCCCTTTCTTTTTTTTTTTTTTTCCATATCATATCTTATATAGGCCCAATTAATTTTAAGAACCTCAAAAAAACTATTTTGGGCCAACAGTTGAGTTTACATTTTTACTTAATCTTTAGGCGTCTAAAAGAAAAAAAAGATCTTTTGATTCAATTAATTGGTGATCGTTTATTCAGGAATTAATGAAATGTATGTAACAGTTCACCTTGGATTAAGAAAATTGGTGAATTACATGCCAAGTAAATATGTAGTTTGGTACATTCAAATATATGGAATTATGGATCAAGGATGAGAGGTCATGACGTCCCAACGAACCACCATCACATCATGTTGTACCTTTTATTTTCTTAGAATGCAAGCACAAAGAAAGAACCGAGTTTCTACTTTCTACATCTGCTTTCATTAAGACAAAATTAATAAAGAGACGTTTGAATAATTCGTATGAAATCATAATTTTAATTTCAGCACTATATATTTTTTCTTAACGGTTGCTTATGTATTAAGAAAGATAAGGGGCGTTAAACTTAAAATGCGTAAAAATGATAATTAAGACGTATTATTTATTATATTGAACATCTCAAACCATCAAATGATTTTCGATTATTACATAGTGACCTTCAACTATATTACAGGCGCGTTGATGTTGAATTTCTAACGTAGGGAAAATTGTAAAACGATAAAATGAGTAATTAAATTAAACAAGAGAAGTAATAGTTGACAAGAACAGGATGAAAAAGGGAAGGGGTTAACATTTTGTAAAGTATATTTATTCAGGTTGAGGTGCAGGTGGTGGTGATGGCTCTTTAATAATGGGCTTTCCTCGCTCTCTAAGCCTGGCCACTTCTTCTTTCATGGCTTCTTTCCTCCTCTTGCTAGCCAACACTTTTGCCTGAACACCACTCACGTTTGGATCCTTTCTCTCCTCTGGCGGAGGCGGCGGGGGCCTTCTTCCGGCAGCACTTGCTACGCGCTCGTCGCTCAAACTCAATCCCCCCAACACTAGTGCGCCACTTAACCCCATCAATGCCCTGCATCACCAACCGTGTAGTCATGCGATACTGCATTGTATAGAGGAATTTAGCTGATCAGAGAAAATATAGATAGTTACCTGCGCCGAAGAGAATGGTGGTCAGAGGAAGAAGGGAGTTCATGCTGTTCAGAGATGAAGTGGCAGCACACTCGTCCCTTCTTCCAAGAATTTGGGGAGCTTTTCCGGGGTTTTGAGGAAAGGCCTATTGAGGCGGTGGTGGTAGTAGGAGCAGGTGTCAGCAAATGAGCCATGATTTGGTCGGTTTCAAAAACCAGAAACCAACTACAAGTTAGGCAATATGACTCTTTTTTTTTTCCCGTTTTAGGATTAAATTGGAAATTAATGTTTTCCGTTCTTAGGGGTTATCTCATGTGTCAGGAGTCACGACACACACAACAGAAATGACCAAGCAGCATAGCGGGGAGTAGGAATAGGAGTGGATATCGTTTGGAGTATCGGAAATGTGATTTGATTGTGGAAATTCATTGGTTCGTTTCGGATAAGGTTCAATCAACTTCTGTACTGTGGCCCCTCCTCACAGGCATTCGCTTTTGCCTTTGTATATTGTATATATGGCTAATGATTTCTTGTTTTTGAGCATCCAAATGGAACATTCCCCCCTTTGGTAGCCAAAACCACCAATAAAACATCATATAAGCTCATTTAAGATCGATAACCTCATCCATTATCCATTCCTGACCAACTTTAGATAATTCTTGAATGAGAAAGGATTGTATGATCAAACAAAACCACTGATAAACTGAAGATGTAAAGGGATTTTCTTTTATGATTAAGTGTCTGGAATGTTGCCAGTTCCACCATGATTAAACGATAAACTCAAATTGTAAAGAATCAAATTACACTCCATAATCAAAAATGAAATTCACCATTTTGGTAGACTAAGTACTGAATTTGAACCTTCGAACTCACCTTTCTGCCTAGTTGGTTACAAGCTAAAAGAAAAGTGGGTAAATAGAAAAATAAAATCCATCAAATACCAAGCTACTAATGCAATGTACTAACAGTAGAATCCTACACTATAATATTACATAAATGAATGGACTTTACATGACATAATACAACAAAATTTGAAAAAGTTTACAAAATCGATATCAACAACCGAAGCACACTATCGTGTAATTAAACTGCTGAGAGGCTAGCCCATTTCCCAAGCTCATATGGATCGGCATAGTAATACAGCTTAACTCTGTTGGACAAAGATAAGCCTGCTGCCAAAGGAGAAACTCTGTTGCCAGAATCATCTTGTTCTGAAGGGTCATCTGTATAAGCTGCAACGTCTCCAAGTAGTTTGAATGAAATCCTGCGAGTTTGTATTGTCCTAGGGAAATCAAAGTACATTGGTGTTCCCACCTTGGCCTCTGGTAATCGGTACTCGCCAATGGTCACCATGCTTTGATAATCCTGCAATTAATTCCAAACATTAGACTGTTTTCACCCAACAATACAAATCGCATGCTAAGACAAAATAAATAAATATAACAGTTCTATCTTACACGAAAAAGATGCTATCTTACACGAGGATAAAATTAATGACGATATTGACTGCTATCCTACCAGATTCTCCAGTTAGAAGTTCATGTAAAACAGAGTGACATACTTTCAACAGAACAAGTAAAAGAAAAATTGAACAGAAAAACAGAATGCAAACCGTATAAAAAGCAGTTTCTGCACATAATATACATATATGGAGAGAATCTGATACACAATGCATAAAAATTGATGGAAATTCACAGAAAATGAAAGTTATAATCCAACCCATCTTGCAAATGCATAACTCCCTTCTTATACGACTTCAGCTTTTGCCATCCACCCAACCCCCTTTCAAACTGAAATTAAACAGTCACTTCTTTTCCTGCCTTTCCTTCTACATTGTACTTGAGAAATAGTAGTATCATCCTGGTTATACCCAGGCAAGAGAAAGATGACAAAATCAGTGTGATGATGTTTCAGTATATACCTGAAGAACAGACACTTGTATGTATAACACTGCAGGTGCAATGTATCTATCATCCAGAAGTGATGAAAAACTTTCACTTTGAACATCTGAAGCAGGTGAATGGGTGACCCTAGGCTTTATTGCACTAAAGGCATCTAAACGGAATCCAGCAAGCAAGGGAGAAGCAGCAGATAGATACTGCTCCAGGACAAGATCATTGTCCATTAATCTTTCAGCCTCAAGTGGAACCTAAAAAGAATCCAGGGTTCATCAATTATGATTGTGAGATGAAGTAAACAATTTACGAAACATGGCTGTAAGGATTAGGCAAAATTGGAAAATTTTTACCTTAAATCTATTCAATTGTGGAGCTCTCTCCAACCATCCTTTCAGGTTCAACTGATCAGGGCTTTGCTGTGGCTTGAGATCAACTTCCTTTCTGCTGGGGCTACCGATGACTAAAATCCTCTTGGCATGAAGACAGGGTTCACTTTCAGCGGATCCTCCAAAAGAGGCCCGTCGAGTTTCTTGTGCAAAAGGATTCTCATCTAGAGACAACATATTGAAATCGTTTCCAATATTTATAGAACTTGAACCCGGCCGCTGAAGGCGTAAATTTATCCAAATTATGCGGCATCGAACAGAATTCTTAAAGGGAAACTTTAAATGTCTAGGAACTTTATGCTCTGTTCTTGATGTCTCAGGCCCACATAACTCTGAGGAAGACTTGATCATAGATTGCACATCCCATTTTCCCATAAATGATCTTTCTTCCTTGTGTATTTTATCACTTGCCCAAATTTGCACCTGTACCAATATATCATTGAGTTCATATCATAGAGTTCATTTCTTAATTCAGGGAATAGCGGGGAAAAAAAAAACAAATATAGAGCACAAGGAAAATTATAATGAGCACTCACAAGAGGAGCATCGGCCATAGAGTAGCCACATGAACTGACTATTAACATAACCCCTCTAACATCGGACATATTACCAAGGACAATACCAAATTCAACAGAGGTGGCACCAGATGGAGCTTTCCAATATGATAGCCGTGAACCAAAATTAAATGGAGCAAGCAACGACAAAAATGGAGCAGAGTTTGATGCTGTTTCAACCTGCAATAGCATTGCCAATGGTTGGTAACAAAGACCTTTTTTTATCTTGGAAAAAGAAAGATATGCAAAATAAAATGTAGTTTATACACTACAACAAAATGTGCATTTTAAGGGTCTCATTCTAGCACCGCATAACATGCACTCTGTCTACAAGGTACAAACACAAAGAACCACCCAGAAGCAAAAGTTGATTGAATCAGCAAAATAGGCCAATATTCGGTAGAAATCTTCCATTAGAACTATATATAAGTTCTCCTGGCATTTGCGAATATTTTTAATCTTTTCAATACACACAGCTTCTATATTATTTCAAGACTATGTTGGATGTCATATCGCTTGAAAATCAAATTTTGACAAAGTAATCTAGCAAAAAAGAGACCATCTAATAGTATTTATGCAGGAAAATCATTTAAATTCATGGAGTGTGTGCGGGCATGCATGCATGTGTTTATAGTCTTCAAATGCCAACTTAAGCTCAAATTTTAAGTGTTCGTTATATCCGGTGCTTCCTTTGCTCTGCTCGACTGTCAACGGATCATCCAATACTGCATTCATAACTTATTTAAATATTTTAAATTTAATCCCACAATTGCTTTGTTGATACAAGTATTGCATCACAGGATAACACATTGTTGATAGAAACAATGGCAAGTGGATTGTTAGCTGCATTGATACCCCATGTCCCAAAAGAAAAAAGAAAAAAAAAAAACAAAACAGAATGCTGCAGGGCCCAAAATCAAAACACATAGTTTAAAAAATATACCGGATGTAAAAAGCTGGCAAGAGGAAATTCAGCCACGGATTCATATCCATTTGGTATCAGCTGCATTGATTTGTCTGCAGACAGATTATCAGAGGCCTTATTCTTTTCTAGAAGACAATCCCAAGATGACCCAATGATTTGCTTCAGAGCATTGTAAGCTGCCTTTTCCACACGATCGGATCTTCGTAAGCTAATCAGAACTCTCACATAGTCCAAGATCAATGCATCAAGCACAATATCCTGGCAGCACCGCTTACAAATTATACCATCACGTGCTAATAGACGGTTTACAGGGAGGTCAACTTGACCACCATAGCTTGATGCACCATTATAACTCATGGGGTCTCTTGAGTTATAACCTGAAAGAAGAAGTGCGCCTCTCCCAGCACAGCAAACTCTGCAAACTTTCCTTTCACATTGAGAACACAAGAATACAGGTTCTGAAGGCCCGTCAGATGAATAAACTGACTTTTTAATCTCAGCACGCACCTCACACTTGCCGCCAGAACAGATTTCCCCATTTCTGATAATATTCCAGAAATCTATTGCATTGTCATCAACAGTCCCAAGACCAATAGCAGAAATACGTTTATCTTCAAGAGAAGCTTCACCAAGCAGTGTGAGAGTGCTTGCAACTTTAGACAATCTCCCTATGTAAACTTCGTCGAGCAATGTATTTGGATTTATAGTTGCAGGATCCATTCCAACAGATAGCAGTGCTCTATCCCTTTCAGCAGCAGAGAGATTCAGCTTAAGACGCTCAATTTCAAGTTTCATGGCTTCCATGAAAACTAGTTTCTTTTGCTGAAAAACCAGGCAAGATAAATCAAGAAGTATATGTAAGTTAAAGATCTTACAACCAAAACAAGCAATCCATTTATGAGCTGACAAATCCAATGAAAAAATCACTTCACCCAAGAATGCCAACCAATTTATTCCAAACATTTCGTGCCTACACATATGAAATGAAAAATGGGGAACTTAAGCTAGTCATGAAAACTGTGAAGAATCAGATCACACACAATAATCCTGAGTGAGATTTCAGTCCCCTTTTTGGGTATAAGGTTAATAGAAAAGCTAAGTTCATCTAAAAAAAAGCAATGACTAAATCAAAATAATGGTGTGCAATGAACTAACTATCTTTGGCCAAAAGACAACAACAAACAGATGGAAGATTGTGGAAACACTCATAAAGTAAAATAAAGTCTAGGAGGTGATGGGAAAACAAGAATATACCAAACTTGGCCCTGCAAGAGATTTCAGGCATTTTAAATATTGTGCAGTACTAGAATCTGAATGTGTTGTCTCTTTTGAAGAAATTTGACAATCACTTTTAGCACCGTGATATTCAACAGCTTGATCCAAAAACTCAAGGGGGTCACTTTCATAATGGACATGTTCAGTAACTGGTTGAGCAAGTGGGTGTGGTAGTGGGTCTTCCCCAGACAAGAGGTCAATCAAAAGGTCAGCAGAATTCCCTCCTTGCACAGGTGGTGACACATTTTCTGTAGATGAAGAGTTGAATTGATTCAGCTCTGAACCAGAGGAAAAGGGATTAAGCTCCTCTTGATACTTTTTGACATGCTCAATTAATCTTCCACCAAGGCCTTCATTTGTAAAGACGCTCTTCCAAGGAAGAGAAACTCCAAGGATCTCAATCTATAGCCAAATCATATCTCATTAGCTGAAAAAGAAGACTTACATTGAAACAGTATTTACATCTATGTTGAAAAATACAATAAAAAAGTGAATTGAAAAGGTGAGTTTCCATTACTATATTTATTACAAATAATTCAGAATCTCAATTCATCGAAGAGAAAAATCATTACAGATACATAAGGATGATAGAATTTTAACTACAGTTCCAAGATTTTAAATTGATTAAGAATGTTAGCTTTTATATTTGGGTATATAAAAAACTAAGATATAAATTCACAATTCTGACTTGAGCAGGAATTTTAGCTTTGTTTCGCACAAAAATTTCTAAGTTCAAATAGTAAGACTTTAAAATTTAAAAGTTCTAACTCCTTTTATACCTCCATGAATCACACTGGTCTCTAGTGAATTATGATTCATAACCAGGAAAAACTCCAAATAGATCATTTTTTATTGCAGCCTAAGCCAAATGACTAACAAATATCCTGGCTACAAGAGGAAATGATTTTTTCTTTAATAAGTAAAAAGGGTTATCTGAAATATTTCAAACCATAAATATTGGTTTAGTAAGCATATTAAGATTCTATCCCCAGGATGGAGCAAAAGAAAATGCAAACCTATTAAGCTACACTATACACCATACTTGCACTATATTACTTTTACTGTTTACAAGACAAAACAGTACACCCATGCATATTACATCAAAAAGTAACAAATAACTGCCATACAATATCATAGCTAGTCAAGCCATCATCAGTGTGAAATATCATATGCTTAAAAATATGTACCTCACCAAGAGTGAACGGGTTCCTTCCAGAAATGTTAGGATAAAAGGTTAACGCCACTACACGAGTAAGGAAATCCCACTCTCCCTCGAGTTCCTCGAAATCATACAGTAATGACAACGGTGATGCATCTTGGGCATGCAGGCGAGAGCTTGCTCCAGTTATAGCCATGTCTTCTGAACTAATTGCCCCAGGCAGGGGTATTAATAGGTTTGTTCCACTAGCGCACCTTGGTATAGAAGCACCCTGCCATTAGATGCCAGGTGGGATCAGATTATATAACTAGATTTTCTAAAATCTTATATTTAAAGATATCACAGTATAACCAGAAAAGTGCTCCTTTTGGAGGGGGACAAAAAAGGTTTTCCTCACAACATAAAGTCATAAATAACCCTCTTACTGTTCAGCTAACATTATTAAGATCACCTCTTACTGCCGTACCATCAAAAGCATAAATGAACATATAGAGTGGGGCAAAGTGAAGTTGTGATACAGACCTCCAATACAAGTTTCAGCCCATCCAAATTGCGTCCTGTCCGCACATCAACTGTTGATGGATAAGTTGAATCATCTGCACCATGGGATATTGTGAGAAGAAGCTGACAAACATGGCAAGGCTCACCAAGATAAATAAAGATTTCAACTACATCTGCAGGCTGTGGACAAATCTGTGAAAGGAAAAGGTGTATACTTTTGTAAGAGAAGATATTTAAAACTTAACAACTTAAGAAGAATATTAATAAAGAATTCAAACATCAGAGAGTGTTTATAAGTAGTATAGGAGTATCCAGAAAATAGAAGGAAATATTTAGCATACCCAAACTAGGTTTTTTCCCTTGAAACTTAGAAGACTAACTTCACCACCCGCAACAGGAAATAAGTTTGCAACTGGTTTGAGACAGAATCCAGACGGCCGAGATGATACCTATGGTGATCACGTAGCTCAGTTATTGATAACTATTTTTGTTGAAAACGCAAAGTTCAAAGGTGGAAGCAACATTATCTAATTCTGATGTCCTAACACATATTACATAGACAACATTTAGCTGTGGAATCATTAAAAAACATAAATCAAGAAACAAAGTAAAGACAGAGGCAGATTTGACATAAATTAACAAGTCCTTAAGACAGAAAGTGGATACAATTTAGTCACCAACATGATATTAATTATGAAACTGCAATCACTAGGCACTTGCTGTATGAAAAGAAACACAAAGCCATCACTCATTTAACTTTGGCAGTTGACAAGTCACATACTTGTAGAGGTTGAAGAGAAATTGAGGGAAGATGCTTGAAAAGCCTCATTCCAAGAAACATTTCTAACTGCTTTTGACGAGAACTATCCACAACGGCATTCTTATATCTTCTTTGCAAAGTGATTTTCACATTCTGTGCAGCAGAAAACTGTTTGAACTTCCCTCCTGTATCTTCGTTGAATATGCTCAGAATCTGACTGTGCATTGCTTTAGACCCAGTGTAAAGAGTGGCATGAATATCCCCAGCAAGAAGAAAAAGATCAGCTAGTTGAGATACAGGAGATAAAATAGTTGATCTCTTGAACTCTTCAAATGTCATATCAAATCTCTTCCATGGTTTATCTGGACATGGATGCATCCATGTGGTAGTTCTGGTGTTATGGTCAATATAATATGTTTTTCCTGTAACTGCATCAGAACGCTTTTCCCACCCAGGTGGTAGTGGAGCAGTATATCCACCATAATGATTATTGGTTGACTGATAGCCAAATGCAATATCACTGTCAAGTGATATTGCCAGCCGTCTACATTGCTCCATGAAGACTTGGAGGGAACCAAAAAAACTAGCAGCATTGGTTCTATCAAGAGAATCAGCACAATTAAAACGTATTACCCCATTTTGACGTGTTCTTAAGCAGAAGGCACCATCAAAATCATCATTGTATATGACCTCACCTCTGCAATCATTTATTCGTTGTCGTGAGGGCAAATAATCTCCTTCAGAGATACCTATTAATATAGTGGGTGCTTTTAAAAGCTTCCATAACCCTTCAATTGTCTGTTGTTCACCTTTTAGTTTTATGCTTTGATGCCAGTCATAATGTATCAAATGGACCCGTGTATATGGAAGCTTCCCAGTTGATCTAATGAAGTTTAAAGACTCCTCAAAATGCTGAACCAAAATGGACTCTGATTTTCCTTCTCCATATCGAAGCAGGTTAATGCATACAATGGGAACCATAGCTTTTCGGCTTGGATTCTCACCAGCACTTGTATTTAGATTCCGTGTATCATACCTCTTACTCAGTCTTTGATAATACTGCACACTTCCTTTATAAGGATCAATATCGGAAACATAAATTTCAGCTTCTGCAGCAGTGATTTTCAGCTCTGCACCCCACCACATAGGAATTGTACCTCTTCGCCATACATATGTGTTGAAAGGTACACTTTGACCAGCTCGTTTAGGGACCCATACGAGTTGCTCACATTCCACTTCATTTCCTGTCAAATGGGACGTGATTATTTCATTAATGTTTTGTGCAGAGCTATATGAGGGCAAAGTTTCACCAGAAAGTTAATTTTGATTTGATGACAGATTGAAAAACTTCTTTTTGCAATTTTTGTAATTGTACGAAGATGCTGCCTGATACTAATACGTGTAAATTGGAAACAAAAGAACGTTCTGTGAATAAAATATAAAAATGGAAGTGGTAAAATCAACAGAAAAAACCATACTGGACGTGACTGAAAGCATTTTAATACTAAAATCTTACATTGGCAAAGCAAAGACATAATGAAACAAGGTTTAATTAAGATAACTGATTCCCTTGTAGTTAGCCTGATTAGAATTGTTATGTTCATAGTTAGTTCAATGTAGATGGAAAATTCTAAGTTCGATACTTGTTGGTAGGTTTCTTACCTGTACTGTAACATGAATTTATCCCCCTCGCCAAGTAACGAGTACCGGGGTGTAGCCTGCTCCGCCGTGCTATGAGAGCAACAATACCTTCTAGTTGACCAGAGCTTCCAAAACTCCGACATTCTGCAAACCCCTACACATTAAGACCAAGTAAGATAACAAAATGCACCAATGCAAATTATTTCTCTCTCTCAAATCCTTCTCCACATTCACATTGCCAATCCATTGGCAATGCTGCTAGTGCACATAACCAATACACAAACAACCACACATTACAAATACAAAAAGAAATCACGAAAATGGGAAGGGCAGCCATGAAAAACGCCAAGCACAAAGAAAAACCTGCAGGAGTGTGACACAATGCCTTGGCAATCCAATGTTCGCAAAAGGCTGCGAGAACCACCCGTTCCAAACGAACTCCTGGTCGGGCTCCCCGACCGGAAAGCGACTCGGAAACGGCCTAGTGATATCCCTTGTCTCGCAGAAGTAATGCTTCCCATCAATGTCGAGCTCCGTCAACTCCTGGATGTTCTTAACCTCCCCTTTCCCCTGCAGCTGTGCATTCTGCAGTGAAATCTTGATCCACTGGCTCTCTGTCACCGTGTAAATGCACCCTCCACCGGGCAAATAGGATACGCTTGCAGTTACCCTCGTCGCCAGAAGCAACAACGCGTAGTTTCCCAACGCAGCATAGCCTAAGATGGCCCTAGCGTAGGTCTTGCTCTTGAATATGGAACGCAATCCGTTTGTGACGAATTCGAGAGCTTCGGTCTGAGACCTGAAGAGATCGAACCCTAACTTCGCAGTATAGCGGAGGGAACCGGTGGTTGGATCAACGTAGATAACCTGAGTGTCCGTTCGAGTGGAGAGGCTCGCAATGATGTAGACCTCGTCAGAGTCCAATGTCAGCACGATCACCGACGTGTCCCTCGGGGTTCCACCAGCACCTGAAACGATCAAAGAATCAAGAATTAAAACAGAGAGAAGGAAATAGTGGAATCGAAATCGGAGCAAGATCGATTGGGGAATTTGAGAGTTGGAGTGGTGTATTGAGCCAGGATTGATATAGTATAGATTTGGTTAGTGGTGAATGTTGTCACCAGATGATTCCATCAGTTAGGGATGAATCGGCGGCAGCGGCAGCGGCAACGGAAGCTTGAGCAGCGTGGCATAAAGGGAGAACGGAATTGAATTGAAATGGAATTGCAGAAGGAATTTGTGTCGGGAGAGAGAAGGATGATGATAATGATGATGGAGGATGGTTCGGACCCTGGCGGATCGGGTCCGTCCTGAAGGTGGTGCTTCCTGTGGGGAAGGAGGAGGAGGAGAAGAGCGAGGAAGTTCCGTGACCGATGTTTGCAGTTTGCTTTTCCTCTCGACTTTGGAAATTTGGAAAACGAGTTTTTTTTTTTTTTCGGCTTAATCAAACAAAAATAGTACAAAAACATGAGACAAGTTTTTAAATTGAATAAATGACCATTTGTATCCATCAAAGTTTAGAATGTTGACATTTGTATTATCGTAGTTGAAAATTGACTTTGTAATAATGAAAGATGAGTTCCGTATGACAAAAATAACTTGATTTTGGTTGGCACTTGCTTTAGATTTGTAGGACCCTACGTGACTCTTCGAACCTCCTAAAATTCTGTCTACGTGGATCAGGCATAACCTTGTGCTTCCTCTTTGCCTTTTCCTCATAGTTAAACATAGCCAAAGCACGCTTATCCTCAGCACTATAAACCTGGTTCTCCTTTTTAATACGAATAGCATTCATCTTCTGATGCCTGCTACCACTCATGACATAACCAAGGCTCTCAAACTTCTGAATCTCCTCAGTTGAAAGACCGACTTCACCTCTTTGTGGGATACGCTTCCTCTGCTGCACATACTGCGCGATTGCATCACCTTCTCCCGGTCTAAGGGCACCACCATAACTTATGTGACCCTCTGCCCTTGGCAAGGGCATTGGCCCTACTGCAGGTTCGTTATTTAAAGCTGGTGTCTTCTGAGATTCAAAGAGTTCCTTCAATTTCGAAGCCTCAGGGTTCACCTCTGTTTTCATCACCTCTTCCACTATTGCTTTGTTCTTTGCATCAGCAGAATCCTTTTCCTCTTCTGACTTAGAACCCTCGCTTTCTGATTCAGATTTTTTGCTTCTTTCTCTTCTGCTTACCTTCGACAGCGAAGAATGCTTCTTCTTTCTCTTGCTGCTACCATCGGAAGAATAATTGCTTTCACTCTCTTCACTCTCATCAGATTCGTTGTAGTTTCTCTTCTTTCTGCTCCCTCTTCTCTTACCACTCTCCCTCTTACCCCTTCCTATTTTTGCGCTCCTCTTCTTCAGTATCGCTTTCCTCCGATTCAACATCACTATCAACTTTTCTCCTTCTCCTTCTCCAACCTTCGACTTGGAACTCCTTCTTCTCTTCCTCCTTGAAATTGAATCGTCAGATTCGGATTCACTATCATCAGATTCGTTATCGCTATTCGACTTTCGTCTACTGCGCTTGGAACCATAACTCTTTCTTCTCTTTCTCCTCGAGCGCGAACCGTCGGATTCCGATTCAGACTTTGAAGAACTCTCTGAATTGGATTCAGATTTTGATTTTTCGTAATGTTTGATCTCTTTGTCGCTCGAATCGTTATTATTCTCGCGCCTAGGAGGGCTCGGCGTGATGTTCCAAATACAGTGCCTCAGCGACTTCCGCATCTTCTGCCTCTTCAGCCTCCGATACCCTTCGAACGGCAATCCCTTCAGTTCCTCGTCGGACTCGGAATCAAAGCGCCGTCGCCAGTCACCATTGCGACGGTCGCGGTTGTGAAACAAGCCACCGTTCTGGCGGCCGAAGTTCTTTGGAAGTTCATCGCCGTTAGGATGTCCTTCGTTGGTGGTGACGCGCTTGGGGCTTCTACGTTTGGATGACTCGGGTCGGTGGCGATCACGTCTGCGGTCTCTACTGCAGTCGTATGAGTCATGTAAACCTCGGTTAAATTAGTAGATAATTAGTCAATAAATTAGTTTTTAATAAGGAGGATTAGAAACGTAAATATTATATTAAATTAGGATATAGCTCATTGAAACAATAATTTTGACACCAATTTCGAAGAAAACGGTCCAAAAGTGGACCGAACAGACCGAACCAGTTGAACCGGACCCGAACCGGGATGTTGGTCCAACCGGACCAGCCCTTTTAAGTGAACCCAAGCCCTTCATCCCCTTCATTCCAACAGAAACGAAGCTTTCAGCTTCCAAGGGAGGGAAGAACGAGAAAAATCCCGTAACCCTCACGTTACTTTCCAAATCACGTAATTCCTCCGTTCGAGCTCCGATCGCCGCACCGTTTGCGGCCACGCGTTCACTGCGTCGAGCTCTACGTTTCTACTGGAACAATTTCATAGGTAACTCGTTATTTTATACTCAGCCTTCATTTCCCCCAATTTTCGAGTTTGTTGAATTTCTTTGATTTCTGATGTTTTAGGATCCAATTAGCTTGAGAGAAACGTTCACTCTTGCTTATGTGAAGCTTGGGTAAGGTGAGGATACGATAATTCTATTTTATTTTCATTGAATTTGAGTTTTGAGTATTAAATTGGATATATATGTGTTATGAATGTGTATTAGGTTGTGAATAAATAATTGGAGCTTGAAATTGTGAATACTGGAACTTGGAGGAACCGGATTAGTTGAGTTTTGAGGGGCTGCCTTGGTTTTGAATAAATAGCTTTGGTCGTTACGTGGAAATCGGCCAAGGTATGGTTTAGGTTTCTTGCATTTAATATATAATGTTCTGTGAAAGCTTAGGCTAGATGACCATTGGATAAGTTGGAATGCAGGTGTATGTTTAATATTTAGTAAATTGTCGATGAATATATTTGGTTGAAGTTTATTGAATAATTAGTTATTAATTTTGAATGGTGAATGTTGTTATGTTAATTTGGAGAGAATTATGGTTGAATGTTATTGTTGATGAACATGGTTGGTTTGGTGCTTGTTGATTAACTAATGATTTGGTGAACTATTGATTTGAGGTATAACTATTGTGGAGGTTGTTGTGATAATGAGGTATTTTGTGTTAAAAGTCTAGGATTTGTGAACTATGATTTGTAGTTGAATTTTGGGTTGTTGGATTTGAAAATTGTACGAGTATAATTATTTATCTAAGGTAGATTTATTGTGGTGATTGTTATGATGATGAGGAAGGGTATGTTGAATTGAAAAGGAAGCAGGTTTGGACCCGAAAAGGGTGGTAAAGTCCGAGTTTTAGAGGAGATGCTGCCGAAATTTTATAAAAATTAGAGATTTTATTTAGATGATTATTTAAAAGATATTTAGATTTAAAGGTTATATGGTTTGATTTTGAGTTATTAAGAAAATGAGTATGTTTTAAGTTTGAAGTTTGATTTATTTAGAAAAGAATGAATTATGTTTTGAATTGGAACTATTGATGGACGGAATGGGAGGTGTGATAATGAAGGATAAGGATTGAATATGATTGACGTATAATGATGAATGAGATGCAATTGAGAATGATGTGGATGTTAATGAATTATAATTGAATTATTTATATGGCTTATGAATTTGAGTAATCTGAGATACGAGATTCCCTTGATTAAGTGCCGTGGCTTGCCATCACGTGTACCAGGTTGAAAACTCGATACTCTGTTGACCCTACGACGTAAGTGTGACCGGGCACTATATAAATTCCCGGGAATGTTATCCCCATTGAGCAATATTGATTATTTGAGAAAAATATATGCATAGACTCTTGGGGATGCACGTCGGGGGACAGTCTAAGGACAATTCAGACTTGTCGGGTTGGCTGGATAACCGACAGATGAGCCTCATCAGCCATAGGACAGGCATGCATCATATACATATTACTTGAATTACTTGCTTGTGCTTTAATTGGGTGTGCCTATATGTACTTGCCATGTTAAATGTGTATTTGTTACCTGCAGTATTTGTAACCTTCTTGTGCTTGCCTTTATCTGTTTATCTGTCTGTGAAATATATGATGGAGTTGGAGGTATAGAGGAATGGCAGAATGTGATTTAGATTTAAGGTTAAGTTAGGTTTAAATATCCTTAGTAAACCACCTTTTATGGCTTCTGTTTAATATTTTAAGCTCTGTAATCTGAGTGTCGGCGTTCTAGGATTGCCTCTGGTATTCCCAGGACCTTATATATTATGTGTGTGGCACATTTACCATACTGAGAACCGCCGATTCTCATTCCATACTATGTTGTTATTTTTCAGATGCAGGTCGAGAGGCAACTCGTTAGGCGTCTGGACTCTTAAAGCAGAGTGGTTATTGGGTTATTTTGTTATGCTATGTATATATATATATATATATATATATATATATATATATATATATATATATATATATATATATATATATATATATATATATATATGTACTTGGTTTTCTCTCCGCATAACTTGTTATTTTGATCCTCTTAGAGGTTTATGGAGAGGTAGGATTGTGTATATGTTCTTTTGGGTTTTGGATATGTATATATATATATATATATATATTCTCCGGCCAGTCTTGACTTCGCAGACTGAGTTAGGAGCTTGTTATTTTGTATCTTTGGCACTCTATTCCTACTTCTGTTATCTTATGTTTGATAGTTATGGTTGTCTTAGCACGCAAGTTAACTCGTTCCTTGAGCGTTGCGCTTCTATCTTGCGATTTTTATTTTCCCTATTCTTCAAGGCTCCTAGCATATTATAATTCTTTTGCTATTATATGTACTCATTCTATTTTAGAGGTCGTAATACCACACCACCTCTGTTTTACGGCTTAAGCGTAAAGCTTAGTGTGTTAGGGTGTTACAAGTCATAGCCGGGGTTTCGGCGGCGGTGACGATAATCGACGGAGAGGTCGGAATCCGGGGTGGTGCGACGTTCCCGGTCGAAAGGGCGTCGTTCAGATCCACGTAGACAGGGCTTTGGGAGGTTCGGAGAGCCACGTAGGGTCCTACAACCCTGAAGCAAGTGCCAACCCAAGCCAAGCTACTTTTGTCACACAGAACCCATCTCTCATGGTTACAAAGTCAGTTTCCATCTACGATGGGTACAAATATCAGTGTTCTAAACTCTCATGGGTACAAATAATCATTTATTCTTTTTAAATTTTTTTCCCGTAATTTTAAAATTAAAAGAGTCAAGTGACAATTAGATCTTCGAAGATATTAATTTTAGACTAATTTATTTTTGAAGAAAAAAATATTAATTAGGTCCTCCAAAATAGCAAATAATGAACAAGTATGTCCTTCTGTCAATAAATAATGCAAAACGAAACTAAATTGTCTATATATTTCGTTATTTACCGTGGTGCATATCTCGTTACTATCATACGAGTAGAAAAATTATGTAGTTTTGGACTCATCTTTTGAGTTTTCATATATCATTTATCAACTATTCTCTATTTATCACAAATTCTATCAAAATAAGTGAAGTTTTACTCCAAAATTTGTTATCTACATGACTATCTTTCATAGATAGATCAGAGTAATTAACAGTACATATAAACATCACCGTTAGATTTTAGTTAATAAATTGATAGAAAAATATCATGTGTCCACCGTTTGCTATCCTGGAGGACCAAATTAGTACTTTTTTTTCTTTAAAAATTAATTTATTCGTAGTTAAAATTTTCAAAAACCTAATTGTTACTTTACTCAAATTAAAATATAGATCAAATATGCAAACACAGATTTTATTTTATTTTATTTTTTAAACAAAAAAGTAAAAAACATGAAAACAGTGATAATACCGGTAATTTGAATGTGGTAATAATGGATTTTTTTAATAAATAAAATAACTGTTTTAATTACGAAAATAAGTAATTAATAGAATTTTACTGATATTTGTAATTTTATTTATTTTATTTACAGTGTAACGAAATAAGTATAGTTATATCTCATTTACACAGTAAATAAGATAAGACACAAATATATTTACACATATTATGTTTGTATACATGTTATGACACGGACTTTTGTGGCTATATTTATTTCGTTTACAATGTAAACAAAATAAGGTTAGGCCGCGCTTATAAATAAAACTCGTTCACAGTCTCTCTTCACTCCGTCTCCATCTCCTTAACCCCCTATTTCTCTTTTTTTTCGCACGTTTTCTTGATATTTGTGAGTTGTTTGGACGTTATGGCACGTGCGGACGCACGGACCGTGACATCAACCATCTGAATGGTAGTTGGCACATTGCAAGAGCGATCGATTTTTATAGTTAATAAGAGTATGTGATTATACTATTATAGTTATGGTACTTTTATAAATTTATTGTTTTAACACACGAGGAAGTTGGATTATATTTAGGTAGAGTAATTAACCATTTCTGACCATGAAAGATTGAGGCGCTGATAATACTAACCATGACTAATTTAAATTAACTTTGTAACCATGAAAAATGTACTCCGTTTGACATTTCTAACCAAACATCAATTTTTTAAATTTGTCATTAGTAAGTCTTCCTACGTGGCAAGTTTCCTTCCAACTTGGCTTTCCAACATGGCATTACGGCCTAATTTTACCATAATGACCCTATGTTCTTCTTCTTCTTCATAAGTGTGTGGGTTATTCCAAAATCTAAAATCCTAGTTATGAAAAGTTGAGAATGTAGTTATAAAAGTAGAATATGGATTTATTATGATAGCTATCATGCTTCTTCTTCTCCGTTTATCATGCTTCTTCTGCGATTATGACAAGACTACGTTTATCATGCTTTTTTTTCTGTGTTTATTATGAAAGTAGTTATGAAGATAGAAAAGATTAAAGGAGAAATTATAGAAATTAGGATTTGGATTTTGTCAATTGTTATAGGACTTGTGTTGTGCTTCCTTTCAATCATGTTTTGTAGCATTTAAAATGTAGATCATTGAGGTTTGATTTTATTATATTCTTTTCCTGGGTTGATGTTGAATTGGAATGGAAAGGGGAATATGGCGTTGAACCAATTTCTGATTTGTCAAAATATTTGTTGACAAAAGTAACCTGATAAGTATATATTTGTTGACATATCTAACCACGAAAAATTGAGAATTTGACAAAAGTAACCACTTAAAAATTCGAAATTTAACGTAGTTGGTTATATTTCATATCACAAACACTGATTTAACTTTGACATAACAATATATGAGTTGTGACAATTAACAGTTAATGAAAATTTGTGAATCGAATGAATGTAAATTTGACAAAAATAACCTTTAGATATTCGAAATTTGACATAGCTGCTTATATTTCAAATCACAACCTCTAATTTAACATTGACATAGCAATATATATGAATGGTGATAATTACTAAATGAAAATTTTTGTACCAAATCAATGTGGGACAAAGCCAAATATGTAATCATCTCCCGTTAACATAATAGACATATAAGTTCATGCTAATTCATCATAGTTGTTTGATGAGAATTAAGTAACAAAGCAAACCATGATTGATGTAACTCTAAACCAAAACATTATAAATAAGTTTCCAAAAAGATTGAAGTGCATATGGTCTGTAACAGCCATATCTAAACACTACAACAAAAGTTCCTTAATCCAATTAATCTTAGGCCCTAACTAGGTGTGGAATTGCTACTGCCACTAGAGAGTCCAGTTGTTGATGCTCCAAGTCTTGGAGTCGGCATAAATTGCATGAATCTGGTGTTGCTGATGCTGCCGGTGCTACATCTGGGACTGCTGTCGGTGCTGCTTCTGGGACTATTGCTGGTCCTGCTTCTTCGGCTAGCACAGGAAGACTAATTGGATGCTCAGTAAATATGTCCATCCGCCTATTATGATTTGTGGCAGCTTCATACATCTTAATTATATCAATGTCGGTCCTCAATAACTTCAACCCATTTTTGAGTTCCTTACTGGATTTCAGCCAATAGTACTCATTCACAAGAGTATATCCAATATCCCTTAGGAGACTCTTGATGAAGAAGTTGTTTAGTGTGTCGACGTTAAAATCCTTCTAACTTCGTTGACATCACCTCCAACATATTCCACGTTTTCATCGCTGCATCTTACAAACCTTCCACCATAGTGTAGGAATAGAGTTATATGAGTTGTTGCTGCCATCTAACTAAATATGACACAATATTAAAACTCATGCTAGAATTAACATGATAAATTGCTAAAAACATTAAACTAAATATTCAATTAAAATAAAATAAAAATTAACATGCAAAAAGGCATATTTTTTTTTAATATTCTTCAGAAGGATATCCAGAGGTTACTTGCTGCATGAGTTGGAATCAAGAGACACAGGATGAGTACACCTAGGAGCAAGAGCCGAGCAATACTCTCATGTTAGAGAGGATGAAGAATTTCTATTATTTTCAATCAAATTCTTCTTTTGTTGACCTTAATAATGTGATTACCAGTATAGAGAAGTCAAGTTACATGTTACTAGCAAATGCAAATAAATAAACTGATAAGGCTTATGGGTATAGATTATACATGATTTAGCCACAAATGTACCAATCCCTTAAATTAAGTCAATTTTTTTTTACATAAGTACTCATTTTTTGTTGTCACAAAAATGCTCTCTTTTGTGTCATGTGAACATAAGTTTCAAAGTTACATACTTACATGCATATTTAAAAATGTGATTGATAATTTAATTGTGCAGGCTCTAAAGTGTCGCATAAAATTAGTTAAAAATCTACTAATTCCTTAATGGATTTTAATCCTCAAATGATATAATAACTTATAAATGAAGTAATAATTAGTTCAGGAAGTCAAATCAATCCAATATATTAACAAAATATTAAACTTAAAGAAAACTTATAGGAAACATTGTTCACTAATACTTTGAGTACAAAATATATTTCACCAAAGTTTCTTAAAAATAAATAAATAAAATAAATTCATTGGATTAATTCATGCTTTTGACCAGATAGATGAAAGAAGCACATTGTATTATGAAATCACGTAAGAATATATCATATTTTTCATTTTGAACAGGTGCCTGTAATAGTGCTATAGTCTGCTACATTTTTCTCTTTAAACAATAACTCTCTCTCTATCTCTCTCTCTTTCCTGCACATGTTTAGGTCCCCCTTCCTTCCTTCCATGTTTTTTCTAAAGTCTTGAGAAGATGCCTAAAACTAAATTATACACATGTTGCTAATTGTATCACACCACAAATAACTAAATATTCCACCATTCTAATTAAGATCATTAGGAACAAGACATTTCAAAGTGCAGTGATTCTTTTTAAACTAACAACAATCAATCAAGAACATTCTAAATAGGAATTAACAACAAACAAAAATTACTAAATTAACAATGAATAAAGTATTGAAATTAACAACTTAATCAGCAATCACCAACAATCAATAACCTAATTAGTAAAATCTTTGTCACATTTTCAAAGAAAATCATTAGTAAATTGAGAATTCTACAATGGTAGCATTTGCCCTAACTTAAAAAATGAAAACAACAATGAAAAAAAGAAAGAGTAGAAGCAGGCACCAACCGAAACACAGACAACGAGGGTGACGATGGGAAGGCGACGGCGAATACTTTGAGTGCACGTAAACGCGATAACGACGACTGAGACGGGACGTCCAAGCTCTGAATGTACGACACAGAGGACCTCCACGACAGCAACTACACCAGCGACGCTCACAAACGATGAACGCCGGTGAAGAGCGACGACGTCTGTTGGGTTAGAAGAGGGTCGACATCACCATTGATGAAGAACCTTTACTCTGCGTGCGAAATCCTTGGTGTTTCAATATGGTACAAGAGACTCTGAAGTGATTAGTTTAGTAACATATTATTTTATTATTAAATTAAAATAAAATAATGACACATTGGATAATAATCTGCCACGTAGGAAGCCTTACTAACGACAAATTTAAAAAATTGACGTTTGGTTAGAAATGTCAAACGGAGTACATCTTTCATGGTTACAAAGTTAATTTAAATTAGTCATGGTCAGTATTGTCAGCGCCTCAATCTTTTATGGTCAGAAATAGCTAACTACTCTATTTAGGTAACATAGAATAGGTTAGGTTAGCAAGTTATTAATATTTGTTAGGTGTATAATTTATTTACGAGTTAATAGTCAAATTCATCCTTAAAAGATCACCTATTTTTCAAATTAGACCTCAAAATATTTTTTTAGTCATATTAGTCCTTAAAAAATAAAACGTAAATCAAATTGGTCATTCTGTTAGTTAGATGATAACGGCTGATGACGTGTCACGTTAAGTGACACATGGCATGATGACGTGGCAGGTTAATGCCACGTGTCACTTGACGTGTAAAAAATTATTTATAATAAAAAATAGTCCTTGAAAGTTTAGACGTAAGTCATTTTCATCCTTAAAATTTTAAAAATTAATCAAATTAATCCTTATATAAATTTCTTTTATTTTTTTCATAATATTAAATTTAAAATATTTTTTATAGTACTAATTTTAATATTATTCCTTAATAAATAAAATTTTATTTACATAAAATAATAAAAATAATTTAAAATTTTAATATTTTAAATCTTACTATATAACATAATATTTATTTTAAAATTTAAATCTTTTAAATTTTTAAATTTATAATTTTTATTATTATTTAATATATATGGTAGAAATCAATAATTGAAAAACTGACTTGCGGGATCACTTGTTGAATTTTAATATTTTAATATATATTTTTTTAAATAACTACTATATTTATAGAGTGAGATATAAAAGATTAAAACATTTAAAACAACTACTATATTTATTTAGTGAAATCCAAAATATAGTTTTAATATTTTAGATTTCACTAAATAAATATAGTAGTTATTTTAAATGTTCTAATCTTTTATATCTCACTAAATAAATATAGTAGTTATTCTAAAATATTAAAAAATTAGAGTTTTAATATTTTGAATTTCACTAAATAAATATAGTAGTTATTTTAAAATATTAAAAAACTAGAATTTTAATATTTTAAATTTCACTAAATAAATATAGTAATTATTTTAAATATTTTAATCTTTTATATCTTACTAAAAAAGATAGTAGTTATTTTAAAAAAATTATAAACTTAAAATATTAAATTTTTAAATATACGATCAACAATA
This sequence comes from Arachis ipaensis, assembly GCF_059453495.1. Taxonomy (NCBI): domain Eukaryota; kingdom Viridiplantae; phylum Streptophyta; class Magnoliopsida; order Fabales; family Fabaceae; genus Arachis; species Arachis ipaensis. Next base: position 133,891,887 of record NC_142438.1, read on the forward strand.
ATTTGATAAACTCGTTTAAATAAAAAAATGTCACTATAAAAAATTATAATTTGAAAATATAAAATTTAAAATACAAATGACAAAATAAATTTATAATAATTTATTTATTTTTATTATTTTATGTAAAAAAAATTTTATTTATTAAGGTCTAAAAAATAATATTAAAATTAGTATTATCAAAAAATACTTCAAATTTAATATTATAAAAAAATTATATAAGGACTAATTTGATTAATTTTTAAAATTTTAAGGATGAAATAATTTACGTGTAAACTTTCAGGGACTATTTTGATTATAAATAACTTTTTTACACGTCAAGTGGCACATGGCATGCTACGTGTCACTGATCTGACACGTCAACCAATCATCTTGTGACACGTAGCATTAACCTACCACGTCATCATGTCACATGGCACTTAACATGACACGTCATTATGCCGTTATCATTTAACTAACGGAATGACTAATTTGACTTATGTTTTATCTTTTAAGAACTATTATGACTAAAAGTCTTTTGAGGATTAATTTAAAGAATGGGTGATCTTTCAGGGACGAATTTGACTATTAACTCATTTATTTATGCTAAAAGTTAATTTACTAATTAATTTGGTTTAATTTACGTGAATTTCGCTCTTTTTCATGTAATACATATACAAACGTAATACGTGTAAATGGGTTTCTGTCTTATCTCGTTTATAGTATAAACAAGATATGGCTATATTTATTTCATTTACACTGTAAATGAAATAAGAAATGTTACGAAAATTGATAAAAACTCTATAAATTATCTATTTTCGTAATTAAAATATTTATTTTATTTATTTAAAAGAAATTCATGGTAATAACATAGCATACAAAATAAATAAATAATCAAAATAAAGTAAAATAAGTAACAACAAGAAGATATAGAATTTTATTTTTTGTTATGTAGTACACAATATAATAATATAATAAACAGTAATATTCTGATACAAAAGAACATAAAACTTAATATTATCCTTTTTAGGAGTTTTATATCTTTTTATTTTAATTTTATTAAAAATACTAATATCATTTAATTTTAACTTTTAAGATAAATAAAAAAATATGACATTTTATGCATTAGATAATTTAAAAATTGATTATAGAGGAAGTTAAAAATATGAGAGAGAGAATTTTTTAACCTATTAAATTTGAGTTATATTAAGTGATGATTAAAAAATAAATTAAAATTATAAATTTAAAAAGTTTTTTGTTTCTCTGTATATAATATTTTACTTTAAGTAACTATTTTTTAAGGATAGTATTTAAGTGACAAATAAAATAGTAAAAAGATTCACAAATAAAATAGTAAAAAAATTCACATTAGATTATAAAGACTAATGTTATCTTTATAGTACGATCGCATGATTTCAAAACATGCAAAATAAAATAATAAACTATAGTTTAATTAATTTGCATAATAAAGCAAATGTAAAACTTATATAACTGGAGTCAAATGTAAAAAGCAATGACAACTTTTTATTCAAAGGGATTATATTAAATTACAACTTAAATTTATAATTATTAGTTAAAAATTTACAATAATATACTATATTTTATTACATTAGTTAAAAATAATATATTTTTATATTAATTTTAATGATTACTGACATCAAATTTTGATAATTTGAGCAAGAATTTTAAATACTTGATGTCGTACATTTTTTTAATAGAATAATAAGACTACTTAACACGCGCATCAAGAAAAAAACTATTATTTTTATACATCTAGATATTTAAAAGACACACAAACAAATTTTGTTAACAATACTTTAACCACTCATAAAAATTAATACAATTGATGGTTAATGGTTATAGATCGAATGAAGAGAAAGTGCGAGAAGAATAAAAAAATGAGAAAGAAAAATAAGGCAATAATAGTGTGTGATAAAAAATAATAATATATAATACAATAAGAAAATATAATAAAAATATAAAATAATAATTTAAAAAAAATAATAAAATTAAAGATCATTTAATACATTGAATATAAAATTAAAAAAATAAAATAGTTTTTATCTATAAAAATTATGCATAAAAATAAAAATTATTTTGAATATAAATTTGTATCTTTGTTTTAAATTAAATATTGATAAAAAATAAATAAATAAACTTTGTAATATTTATAAGTAATTATTTTGTAAATATTTATCCATGGAACTTTGCTTAGCGGGCTACAGAGTAAGCAAGCCATATATGAATAACTTCTGTCCTAAGCCTTAACTCTTCAGCCCAAGGTCATTTTGGTTGAAGGATACCCAACTTTGTTTAAAAGAAAAAAAAAACAACAATAATAATAATAATAAATAAATAAATAGATACAATGATACATTAAGGGTTTGTTTGGATGCAAGAATGGAAATAAAAAAGAAAGAAAATGGAAAAGAAAGATTAAAAAAAAAAAAAAAGAATTTGGATGGATTTTAATTTTCTCTTAAATGTTTGGATGAAAGAAAAAAAAAACAATAATTTTTTTGCCTAAAGACTTACTTGATTCACTTTTAAGATTTTATAAATGAAAATAATTTATACGTGTACTTGCAAGAATTAATTTAACTTAACATAAATTTATAACATGTCACTAGCATATCACATCAACTAATTATTGTGTCATTTGGTATTAAATTGTTATGTCATTATATTACGTGGTACGTTTACGTCGTCCTCTAATTGATAAAAGAATTAATTTAAGTTATAATTATATTGATTTAATTATTTTGTTAATTTTTATAATTTTATTAAATTTATAATAAATATTTTGTATTTTTTTTTTTTAACTAGGTCTCTAAATTATTTTAACTTTTTTAATTAAATTTTTACCGTAATAAAAATATTTGAGTTAACAAAATATTTCATTTTTATATTAAAAATACCATGAGTTATTAGTAAATTCCTAAATAAATAATGTTGTTTTGTCAGTTGTGAGTTGTGGCAGCCAAAGATACAAGTGGCCTTAACACATTATGTGAACTTAGAAGTTAGAAAGATGTTAGAGTAAAAATTATTTTAGGTATAGGTGAGTTATAGTCTGCACCGAACCAACTGAAGAGAAGGATGTACCGATAATCACTGCATAAGTTTTTGTTTTGGTGTCAGGTTTTTTTATTATTTAGGCAAAGACTTCTATAGTTGTCATATATTATATATTGACATTTTAAAAACCTAATATTTGCATAAATACCTCATTTTGAATAGTTGGACTGTTTGCTTAGAGGAACAAAAACTGAAACTTTTGCTTAGTCATACCCAGCTATCAAGCCCAAAAAATAGTGTCATATCCGAATGTTCCTTTGGTTTTTTTATAATGAGTAACATTCATATTTTTTTGAGTGACTATTAGTACATTCATATGGTCCAACAAAATATAATATTATATATACTTTTTATAAATTTGATTAATTGAGACATGAATTTTATATAATTAGTTAATGGCCTTCAATTTTATCATATCAACAAATATAATTAGTTCTTATTATTTAAAAGTTCGAATATTAACTAATATATAAAAGAGATAATTATTTAATTATACCATAACTATATTAACATCTTCTAAAACTGGTGGGATTATATATTCGTATTAGAATTTAGAAAATCGTCATGTATGTATGTATGTATGTATGTATGTATGTATGCATAGAGAAATTTGTTAAAATAATTTTTATTTTCAACCAATTTTTGGAAAAATAAGTTAAATGTATACTTGATTCTAATATAATATTAAAATTTATTATATATTACTAATTTTATAATTAAAATATGTTACGTGTCGCTCTTTTATTGCAATTGAAATCAAATTTTTTCTTCTAAAATTAAAAAGTTCTCCCTCATCTCATTCTTTTTTTCTATCTCTCTCATTCCTTCATTCACTTTATTTTTCTTATATATCATTATCAATGACTAATTACAAATTTGACAATCAAAATATACAACATGATATTCTTTAATTACATTCAAATTAAATTAAAATTAAAATTAAAATATAACTACATTATATATTATATTTATATATTACTAACTAATTTAATAACTAAAATGTATCACACAATATTCTCTCATTAAAATTTAGAGAAAATATTTTCCTCCAAAATTAGTAAACCTTCTTTCTAAATTTTTTTATCTACCTCTCTCTTTTTTTTCTATTTTTCTCTATCATTTCCACTCTATATAATTTATAATTTATATTTTATATTAGTAATCTGTCAAATCAAAATGTTATTAGATATTTTTATTATAATTAAAATAAAAAAATTTTGTAACTTCTAAAATTAACAAACCCCCTCTCCCATTCTTCTTATTTATCTTTCTCTCTCTTTTCTCTTATTCTCTACTTCTTTCTACCTTTCTGTTCTATAAAAAATAAAATTAACAACATAATATAATTTAAATAAAAATATTATTATTTGCATATTTTTTATTTAGTTTCAAATTTTACTGTTTATCTTTTTAATCTATATTTTTATTTTTTTTAAATATTTATTACATATAATTTAAAAAAAATATTAATATTGTGATTAAAAATTAAAATTAATATTTAATTATTTTTTAAAAAAATAAATTTAAGTTAATTTTATAACTGTCAATATCCAAAATCAAAATTTTAAAAAATTTAATTATCACTTTACCGTTATGTTATTTAACTTATTTGGGGACATGTAACATAGTTTATCTATACCATGGTTTAAGATCAACATTATCTTATTTTAATTTCATGTTATACACCAATATATCTTAAAGAAAAAGTATACTAAAATTGAATAGTCGCTTTACCAAAGAAAAATGGAAAATATAGTTGGCCAACTGGTAATATACTAGTGGTGATTGCACGTGCAGATTGTAATATTGTATGGATTCATATATGGACCATGCATAACTACTTCACTATTGGAAAACGTCAACTGCTAACTACTTCACTACCGAAATGGATCATCTTTAGCATATTCTTTCTTTATTTTTCATTTTTTAACAGAAAATCAGAAATTATTTATATTTACTAATTAACAAAATATATTATTATTTTAACGTACTAAATTAAGCTATTTAAGATTTGATAAATTTGCAAGTCACGTTAACTAAATTCAAACGAAGCTTATACAGTCATAACTCTGCAATATATTTTTTGGGCTGATGTAATGTTTTGGTTAGTGTTTGGTGTCAAAAAAAAGGTCCAGACCAAAACACAAAATTTATGTCCCGATCCGAATGAATTTGATCTTCCTTTCTCAAATCTGCTGGCTGCAGTTCTGCTCCATTTCCATGGCCGATGCTTCCAACAAATTGACACTGCGATATGCCTCTCCCATGCGAAGAAGACGCAGCTTTCGTACCTCATCATTACTGTGTCGACTGACTTCATGCGTTGCTGTAACGCGAACCGCCATTGTCGTTAGGACTCATCACCATCTTTTTTTCACCGTCACTTGTTATGATTCCGTCCTGGCCCTGACGAGGAATTCTTGATTTCTCTCTGATTGGAATAGCTGTGAATCAGTGACGGACCCAAAAAATTTATGTTGTGGGGGCAAAAATAATATACATTACTATCATAAGATATATTAATCTAAATTAAAAAAAAAATACACATTAATTATTCGAATAAAAAAAATAAAAAATTACATATAATAAAATAGAACGAAAGATATTTTTTAAAATATTTTTCTATTATTATTTTTATAAATAAAAAATATATATTTTAAATTAGTAAATTGATCGATTGACTTTAGAAATTTATATGCAACATAATTACATATAATAAAATAGAACGAAAGATAAACAAATAAATAATAAGGATCACTAAATTGATAATAAAATAAAATATATAAATTTATAAAGAGAATAAAAATTAGATTAATACCTAAATTATAATTGCTTGAATTATAATTTGTAATCGAAAATATCAAAAAGAGAAACAATGAAATTGAAAGATACATAGAGTCATAAAGAGTTATATTAAAAAAAATAGAAAATTTAAAATTTACCTTTTGATGAAGAAAATATGACTACTAGAAAAGGAATAGAAAAAGAAGGTTAAAACTAAGAAGAGGATTTAAGAGAATAAAAGAGTGATGACGGCTGAGATTTGAGAATGAGAGAAGACTAAATTTAATTAGGTTAACTGATGAGTTTGGAAAACTCTAAATTAATATTTGTGATGACTAAACATTATTAAAATTAATTAATTGCAAAATTAATTGATCTGAATTTTTATTCAATATATTGATGTTATAATTTTGCTGCAGGTTTTAATAATGGGCCGAAAACAAATTTATTGTGCTAGCCCAAATTACTCTCAGCCATTGGTTTTGATAATATATGATGAATATGGCTAAGTTGATGTTACTTGGGCCAAGAATGAGTTTTAATGCTATAAGCCCATGTTTGCTTCCTATGCTTGATCCGCTACACAACTCATCAGGAAAGCAAATGTTAACCAATTGGGCCAGCTTTAATTTCAATATTACAAGCCCAAGTCTTACAAAGTGATGAATGTTTTCAAGCTTGGTCCGAAAACAAAGAAAAATGAAAGCCAAGTGCTTCCAACGGAACCAAGTTTCAACCATGTGATGGATTTCAAAATCTATTACATTGGTAATTAATGCATGGGGAACATGAGAGAGAAAGTTCAGCTGAAATTGATTGATGGTTATTATGACTTACACGCCACTCTATACTAGGGAAGTAAAAGCAAGCTATTCTTATTCAATTTGATTAACCACTTTGCTTTGCTTTTCTTTCAGATTTCTTTTACTCTCTCTCATCATTCTCTTCTTCTTTCTTCGGTCCTTAACCAGAGAACCATGGAAGCTACACCAAACTACTATCACCAAAAAGAAGGAGTTGCATGCATCAAGACCATCAAACTAATGATGGCAAGAAAACATACTAAAATAAAAATGAGCTGTGGCTAAGATACTTACCAAATGTGGTCAGATTTGGTGAGGTTATCTTGAGCTTTGCATGCTCAAAAAGGAAGAAGAAGATCTCGGCCAGCAAGGGAGATTCTTGAAGCATGGCTTGTCTTTGATTCTGCTCAACCACCACAGGGAGTAGCTAGAGTGGCGAAGTGATGGTTGAAGGCAGAGATTGAAGCAGATGAAGTCATCATCATCATGAAGCATCAAGGGCCAGAATTCCATCTTGGAGAGCAAGCCAAGGATGGAGAGCTCGGATTGATGAAGGGTGATGATCAAGAAAGGACTAGAGGTAATTGCATGTTGGTTAATGCATGGTTATCTCTTCTCTCTCTTTGTGGCCGAACCGGTTTTGTTGAAGGAGGAAGAAGTTGGTTCGGTTTTGAGCTTCAATAAGTGGAGGCTCCCCTCTTCTATATTAAGGGTGGACAGCCACTGTTTGAAGCAAGGAGAAAAATTGAGAGTGCAAGGCACAGAGTTCTCAGAGCTACCTGAGCTAACAGTTTTCTCTTCTCCTTCAATGTATTCTGTTTTGTATTTTTCTGTTTAATTTTGTCATGTCTTGAGTCTCATGGTAAAAGGCAAACAGTGAGGTTTGTAATGAAAAAGCCATAGAGCGGAAAAAGGCAGAGAGTACAAAATTAAAAGAAAAAGCCATAGATATCTTAGAGTTCCTTTGTTCATCTATGTTGTGTTTCATGATTCTGTGGGAATCCCCTTGTAAGTTGGGTTAGCACTTTACAAGTTGTAATCAGATTGATTATAGTGAAATTCCATCATGTTTGTGATGGAGACTGGATATAGGCTGCACTGCACATAGCAGCTGAACCAGGATATATCTGGGTGTAATCTTCAACTCTTCTCTCCTACATTTCTATTTCTACTGCACAGGAGCAAAAACTAATATTATCTCGTGCCAAGTGACGAGACAAACAGAAAAGTCTCGTGGCTAGGGACGAGACAAAACAAAGTTGCTCGTGTCCAGTAACGAGCAAAAACAGAAAAGTCTCCTCTGAGTTCAGCAAGTGTTAGCAACAAAAAAAAGAGGGCTAAGATTCAACCCCCCTTCTCTTAGTCACTGAAACCATCATTAACTAATAATCAAAATGATAGAAAGATAAAATAGATTTGAAACTTTAAATAATTAGGCTAAATTTATTTGTAATGGGGTCATTTAAATTTTAAAATGGGACAATATTTTATATATATATATATATTTATTTATTTATTTAAAAAATAAAAAGAAGAGTGGGGGCAAATGTCCCCTTGAGTTGGGATCAATGGGTTGATTTGGACTTCAAAAAATAGAAGCCAATATTTGAACAACAAAGACCCCAAATGATGCTGGAAGAAATGTTTTTAATAAATATGTATTTTATACAATACTAAAAAAATATATTTCATATTTTCGAATTTGCATTACAACTTTTTTATTATTTACAAAATAAATACCATTAGACTAAAAATAAAATTTTCATATAAAACTTGTACATCCAGAACCGATAATAAAACAACCTGCACTTTGTCACATGATAACATTTTTTTATTCATGTCATCTATATAAAGGGGATAACAAAATAAAAAGGACAAAGTGCTTTCTTCTCTTTAATTGGACCGGTGTAGATTATAACTCATCTTTAGATATATAGACTTATTGATACACTGAAAAAAGCCTTAAAAAATGCTATCAAAATTTTGTTTCTAATATCTATATTACAATCATCTACTGCAGCTTGTGTAAGCAAATTTTGTCGGAACTGTGATGAAAAAGTTACATACATCCACAGTTTTAGATTCTTTTGGATTTTATTGAAGGGCAGTGCTACGGTGCGAATACTTATTTTTTTTAGTATGGACTGAAGAGATGTAGCTGTTGACAGACAATAATACCTATAAAAATTGTTCCATTGAATGAGACAGCAGTTGCAAGTTTTGTCTGCTGATTGATTTTTAATTATATGAAATTAGTGATTATGATTAAATTCTTTAACATTTTTAGTGTTGACTTTTAAATTTTGGTAAAGGAATGAGTTTGGGTTGTTAATGGACCTTATAAGTTCATAAAATAACATAAAGAAAAAAGTAGGGTTTAGTGAAAGTGTTATTTAGTCTCAGAAAATAATAATAATAATAATAATAATAATAATAATAATAATAATAATTTAGCAGCAAATTACAAGTTAAAACCACTTGAAAAAAATTTTGAATAAAACGAAACAAGTCAAAATCCAAACTTTTTTTTTTAATTTAAAATATGAAATGAAATTTGAACTCATGACCTTTAAATGAGTATGAAAAGACTATACTATTTAAACTATAGCTCATAGATAAAAAACATGAAATCAAAACTTTCATTGAACATAACCAAATATGTTTATCGTATAATTAATTAGATTAATGATTATGATAAATAATACTTTTTAATTTATTTTTTTTTTGAAATTTTTAATTTATATTAAATAGACATAATTGATTTCTGTAAGGTTAAAATTTTATTTTTATTTTTTTAAGTGGTTTTAACTTTTAATTTACTGTTAAATTGTTGTTGTTGTTGTTATTATTATTATTTATTAAAATATTTTTTTTATGGTATTTCTCAATCCAACAAACTAAAATTAATCTGTTGCGGATCTGAGTTTTATTTAAAGGTCTGCCGCTGGATAATGGATTGCTGTATGCACAAGATGAGGTTCAAATTCCCTATACTTGATTAAGCGGACTAGTTATTATTATTTTTTTTGGTCTATCATCATCATCATCAACTATGCTACATCTACACAAAAATTAGCCACCAAAGTCTCAGTATAAAATAAGAGTTAATAGTCAAATCATCCATTCTTCAAATTAGTCCTCAAAAAATTTTTTTTAGTTATATTAGTCCTTAAAAGATAAAACGTAAGTCAAATTGGTCCTTCCGTTAGTTAGATGATGACATGTCACCTTAAGTGTCACGTGGCATGATGGCATGATAGGTTAATACCACATGTCACAAGATGATTGGTTGACGTGTCAGGTCAATGACACATAGCACGCAACGTGTCACTTGACATGTAAAAAAATTATTTATAATCAAAATAGTTTCTAAAAATCTAAACGTAAGTCATTTTCATCCCAAATATTTTAAAAATTAATCAAATTAGTCCTTATATAAATTTCTTTTATTTTTGTTTATAATATTAAATTTGAAGTATTTTTTACAATACTAATTTTAATATTATTTTTTAAACTTTAATAAACAAATTTTTTTACATAAAATAATAAAAATAATTAAATTATTATAAAGTTATTTTTTAATTTGTATTTTAAAATTTTATATTTTCAAATTATAATTGTTTTATAGTGAAATTTTTATATTTAAACGAATTTATCAAATTATTATTGATTATATATTTAAAAATTTAATATTTTAAATCTTACTACATAATATAGTAGTTATTTTAAAATTTAATTTTTTTAATTTTTTTAAAATTATAATTTTTATTATTGTTTAATATATATGGTAGAACTCAATAATTGATGAAATATCGATTTATGGGATCACTTTTTGAATTTTAATATTTTAATATATTTTTTTAAAATAACTACTATATTTATTTGGTGAGATCTAAAAGATTCAAATATTTAAAATAACTGCTATATTTATTTAGTGAAATCCAAAATATTAAACTAGTTGTATACTAAAAGTTTTAATATTTTGGATTTTACTAAATAAATATAGCGATTATTTTAAATGTTTTAATATTTTAGATCTCACTAAATAAATATAATAGTTATTTTAAAAAAATTATAAATTTAGAATATTAAATTTTAAATATATAATCAACAATAATTTTATAAACTCATTTAAATAAAAAAATTTTCAGTATAAAAAAATTATAATTTAAAATATAAATGACAAAATAATTTGATAATAATTTAATTATTTTTATTATTTTATGTAAATAAAAATTTGTTTATTAAGGTCTAAAAAATGATATATTAAAATTAATACTATCAAAAAATATTTTAAATTTAATATTATGAAAAAAATAAAAGAAGTTTATATAAGGACTAATTTGATTAATTTTTAAAATTTTAGGGATGAACATAACTTGAGTCTGGACTTTCAGGGACTATTTTGATTATAAATAATTTTTTTTACATGTCAAATGACACGTGACATGCTAGGTATCATTGACCTGACATGTCAACCAATCATCTTGTGACACGTGGTATTAACCTACCACGTCATTATGCCACGTGGCACTTAACGTGACACGTCATCATCTAACTAACGAAAAGACCAATCTAACTTACGTTTTATCTTTTAAGGACTAATATAACTAAAAAAAATTTGAGGATTAATTTAAAAAATTGGTGATCTCTCAGGGACAAATTTAACTATTAACTCTATAAAATAAATATTAAAATATAAAAATACATTAAAAATAAATTAAACCACATATATTTATACATAAATTCATTAATAGCTTATTTTTATATTATTATTGTTATTTTCGAGGCCTAATAACACCTCTACTAAACCTAACTCTTTTTTCTATGTTATTCTATGGACTCATACTATTAATAACCCAAACCCATTCTTTTACCAAAATTGGTGAGTCAACACCAAAAAATCCAAGAATTTAATCATGACCACTAATTTCACATAATTAAAAATCAAACAGCGGATAAATTCTACAGCAGCTGAACTTAATGCAGCAGCTACCTCATTCAATGGAATAATTTTTACACATATTGTTGTCTATCAACAACTACATCTCTTTAATACATGCTGAAAAAAATAAGTATCCATACCGTAGCACTGCCCTTTATTAAAAGGTGTTTATCTCACAATGAGAGAAATTGTGGCTGACATTTTATTATCCCTGCAAAGCTGAGTCTTAAAATTGTTCATAAATGGTATTCTAGGATGCAAGAAATAAATATTATAAAAACCATCAAACCTTTAGAACCTTTGGAATTTTTTGTATGCTAGAAGTGTTTTTTTTGAACTTTTGAGACAATCTAATTTTTTCATGTTTTTAAAAATTATAAATTTATTAAAATAATTATAAAATTATATATATTATTTAATATTTAATAATTTATTAATTAAAAATAATTGACAAATTTAGCCCGCCAATTTATCATTAAACAAGACGGAAAAAAAATTTAAAAATGTATCCCTAGACGAGACAAAGACCGGTTTGATTATTAATCCGTTTCCTATATATTTATATATTAGATTTGATAGTTAGCGTTATACTTTTTGCTACTTTGGCAATTTTGGCGTTTGTTTGAGAGAAAGTGCATCTAAAAGAGATGTTTTGATGATTTAATTCATATAGAAAAATGAGTAGAGTTTGTAATGGAAGAAAAGAAAAACAAAAAAGAAAGAATGAAAAAATGATATTAAGGTTTTTTTATTTTGTTAATTTTGTGCAATATCTTATAGGTTAGGACTTTATTGGAAAGATAAAGGCACCACATGCTTCTTTCTCTCTTCTTTTTTTTCTTCTTTATGAAGTCTAAGTTCAATATTTTAAGGGTATTTATTTATGGAAAAGTCTAGGGGCCAGCAACTTTGTTAAATTCTGGCCAGCATATAACCAGCAAAGAAAAGTGAGCCATTGGATGAAATCTCACATCAATCTCACACCATTAAAACCATCATTGATGGCTATTTGATGGCTACAAATCACAAAAATTGCTGGCCCCCTAGCATTCCTCTTTATTTATATATATTGTGCCACAATCCTAATCAGATTTTGGAGTCAATTTGAGAAAAAGAGAGTAACCACTAAAGAGAGAAAGAAGAGAAAAAACAGAATTTTCATTTTTATCTAAAGCAGTAAACTTTAAATATCAGTATCTCATTAGTTCACCGTTGGATCGGCTTGAAATTTGAACTGCGTGTTTCTATCATCTTGTTCTTCATTCTGGATGGTAGAGATGTTGATTGAAAGTCATCAGTGAGAGAAATTGGCTTCACAAGAGAGAAATTAGGTTTCCCGTTTTTACACAGAGCAGCAATCTTTGAACGGCCGTTTCTCATTTTTTCACCATTGGATCAACGTGAAATTTGAACTATAGATTCTTCACATCTTGTTCTTTATTCTGAATGGTGAAAATTTTAATTGGAGGTCTGCAGAGGGAGAAATTGACTTCGACAGTAGCTCTATTTTTTGGGTACTTTTCATCTTCTTGCTTTTCATTTATGAGCTTTGGTGCTTTGATGTTTTGGCTGGTTATATGCACATTTTTGTGCTTTGTTTGAGACTCTCTTGTACCTCATTTGATTATAGTGGAGCTATTTTATTGGTCTGGACGACCCGTGATTTTTATCTCTCACATTGAGGGGGTTTTCCACGTTAAAATCTCGGTGTGTTATTGTTATTACTTTACTTGCTATATTTGGTTGTTATAGTTTCTGCCATATTGTATTGTGAGTGCTTCCATATTGTTCTTGTATTAGATATTTGTGTTGTTTTCGCTGTTAGGCTCTTTCATACTGGCACATCAGAGCTTGTTGGTATTTTCTGGGCTTATGATTCTGTGAACAATGGAAGCTAATACTAATACTATTAGGATGATTACTCTTAATGGTCCCAATTATGATTTGTGGAAGTCAAAGATGAAAGATTTGCTTTATGTCAAGAATTTTCATCAACCAGTTTTTGGTACAAAGAAACCTAATGATAAATCTGATGACGATTGGACTTTGTTGCATAGACAAGTTTGTGGATATATTAGGCAGTGGGTTGACGATAATGTGTTGAATCATATTATTGGAGAGACACGTGCTCGAACCCTTTGGATTAATCTTGAACAGTTGTATGCTCGAAAAACTGGGAATAACAAGATGTTTTTGATCAAGCAGTTGTTAGCTTTGAAGTATACAGATGGGACATCAATGACAGATCACTTGAATAATTTCCAAAGAATGATGAATCAGTTATCTTTCATGGGTATCAAGTTTGATGAAGAGGTTCAAGAATTGTTACTTGGCTCCTTACCAGACTCGTGGGAAATTCTCGGAATGTCATTGTCCAATTCTGCTCCTGATGGTGTAATCTCTATGGATCTTGCCAAGAGCAGTGTTTTAGATAAAGAGATGAGAAGAAAGTCACAAGGTACATCGACTACACATTCAGATATTCTCGTTTCTGAGTCTAGGGGGAGAAACAAAAGTCGATATCCTAAAAGTAGAGATCAAAGCAGAAGCAAGTCTCGAGGAAAGTATAAGAATATTGAGTGTCATCATTGTGGTCAAAAGGGACATGTGAAGAAATTTTGTTGGTAGCTAAAGAAGGAGAAAGCCAAGGCAAGTAAAGAAAAGAGCACAAATAAAGATGATGGTAACAAGGAAGTCAAGGTTAATGTAACTCATGATGATTTTCTTGTTGTTGAGGAGTTTGAATATGTTAACCTTGTTGATAATAGCACTAGTTGGGTGATTGATAGTGGTGCTTCTATTCATATTACATCTAGGAGGGATTTGTTTACATCTTATACTCCTGGTGATTTTGGTGATGTGAAAATGGCTCATCAAGGTGTTACAAAATGTGCCGGTGTTGGACAGGTTTGCTTAGAAACCTCCAACGGTACCAAGTTGACTTTGAAGCGTGTGAAGCATGTTCCAAATATTCGATTAAACTTACTTTCTGTTGGTAAATTGTGTGATAAATACTTGGATAGCTCATTCTCTCATGATAGTTGGAAGTTCACCAAGGGTTCCATGGTAGTTGCTAGAGGTACTCGACATTCTACTATTTATTTAACTCAAGCAAAGATTGTGAAAGATGTTGTTAATGCTGCTGAGTTTGTTGATGAAACTGATTTATGGCACAAGAGATTATGTCATATGAGTGAGAAGAGCATGAATATGTTATCCAAGAGGAATCTTTTATCTGGTTGTAAGGTTGCTTTACAAAAGTGTAACCATTACTTTGCTGGAAAACAAAACAGGGTTTCTTTTAAGAGTCAGCCACCTTCAAGAAAGCCGGAGATACTTGACTTGGTGCATCCTAATGTATGTGGGCCGATGAAGACAAGAACACTTGGAGGGTCTATCTATTTTGTAACCTTTATTGATGATCATTCTAGGAAATTATGAGTTTACACTTTGAAGATCAAATATCAAGTTTTAAATGTGTTCAAGCAATTTCAAGCTTCTGTTGAAAGAGAAACTGGAAAGAAGTTGAAATGCATTCGTACTGACAATGGTGGTGAGTACTCAGGTCCATTTGATGCTTATTATAAAGAGCATGGTATAAGACATCATAAGACTCCTCCAAAGACTCCTCAGTTGAATGGCTTGGCTGAAAGGATGAATAGAACATTGGTTGAAATAGTTAGGTGCTTATTGTCACAATCTGGATTGGAAAATTTCTTTTGGGGTGAAGCTTTAAGCATTGTTGTTCATGTCTTGAGCCGGACACCATGTGTTCCCTTGCAATTTGAAGTGCCAGAGAAGATATGGTCAGGTAAAGATGTTTCTTATGATCATTTCAGAGTCTTTGGATGTAAAACTTTTGTTCATATTCCCAAAGATGAGAGATCTAAGCTTGATGTAAAGATTAGGCAATGTATTTTTATTGGCTATGGCATGGATGAGTTTGGTTACAAGTTTTATGATCCTGTTAGCAAGAAGGTGATTCAGAGTAGAGATGTTGTCTTTGTTGAAGACCAAACACTGAAGGATGTTGATAATGTAGAGAAGCCAATGGTTCAGCCTAGTGATGATTTTTCTGACTTGGACATTACTCTCTCTATGTCTATGGTAGAAGATGGTAGAGTTGAAGTTCAAAATAATGAGCATGATACAAGTGCAGGTAAAAATGGAACAGTTGATCCGATACTTGATGAAGTTGGTGATGATGATCAAGATGAAGAACCAGCTTTGGAAATTCCTGCAAATGCACTCAGAAGGTCTACAAGAGAGAGGAAGCCTTCGTCAAGGTATTCTCCACATGAGTTTGTTTTGTTGACTGATGGGGGAGAACCTGAATAATTTGGAGAGGCTATTGAAGATGAAAGCAAAGCTCAATGGCTTGAAGCTATGCAAGAAGAAATGAAGTCCTTACTTGAGAATGATACCTATGAGTTGGTAAAGCTACCAAAGCGTATGCGAGTTTTGAAGAACAAATGGGTATTCAGAATCAAGAATGAAGAACACAATTCTAAGCCTCGGTATAAGGCTAGATTGGTTGTTAGAGGTTTTAGCTAGAAAAAAGGTGTTGATTATGAGGAGATCTTTTCTCCTGTTGTGAGGATGTCATCCATTCGTGCTGTGCTTAGATTAGCAGCGTCTCTTGATTTGGAGATTGAGCAAATGGATGTGAAGACAGCTTTTTTTCATGGTAATTTAGATAAAGAGACTACAGGGAGCAACCGGAGGGCTTTGTTGTTAAAGGAAAAGAAGATTTTGTGTGCAAGTTTAAGAAGAGTCTTTATGGGTTGAAGCAAGCTCCAAAACAGTGGTACAAGAAGTTTGAATCTGTTATGGGGAAGCATGGTTATCGTAAGAGTTAAGACAACTTCAGATCATTGTGTATTTGTGCAAAAATTTTCTGATAATGATTTTATCATTCTTTTACTTTATGTGGATGATATTTTGATTGTGGGCAATAATGTTTTGAGGATTAATGAGTTGAAGAAACAGTTGAGCAAATTCTTTGCTATAAAGGACTTGGGTCCTGCCAAACAGATTTTGGGCATGACTATTACTCGTTATAGAGATTTCAAGAAGCTTTATTTGTCACAGGAGAAGTACATAAAGAAGGTGCTTCAAAGGTTTGGCATGAATGATGCCAAATGTGTTGCTAGTTCTTTTGCTCCTCATTTTAAGTTGAGCACCAAGCAGTGTGATGAGCGGATAATTTATACGCTTTTTGGCATTGTTTTTAGTATGTTTTTAGTAGGATCTAGTTACTTTTAGGGATGTTTTCATTAGTTTTTATGTTAAATTCACATTTCTGGACTTTACTATGAGTTTGTGTGTTTTTCTGTGATTTCAGGTATTTTCTGGCTGAAATTGAGGGACTTGAGCAGAAATCAGATTCAGAGGTTGAAGAAGGACTGCTGATGCTGTTGGATTCTGACCTCCCTGCACTCAAAGTGGATTTTCTGGAGCTACAGAACTCGAAATGGCGCGCTTCCAATTGCGTTGGAAAGTAGACATCCAGGACTTTCCAGCAATATATAATAGTCTATACTTTGGCCAAGAATAGATGACGTAAACTGGCGTTCAATGCCAGCTCTCTGCCCAAATCTGGCGTCCAGCGCCAGAAAAGGAGCCAAAACCAGAGTTGAACGCCCAAACTGGCACAAAAGCTGGCGTTCAACTCCAAGAAGGACCTCTACACGTGCAACACTCAGGCTCAGTCCAAACACACACCAAGTGGGCCCAGGATGTGGATTTATACATCAATTACTTACTCATATAAACCCTAGTAGCTAGTTTATTATAAATAGGACCTCTTACTATTGTATTAGACATCTTTGGATTACCTTATGATCCTTTGATCACGTTTTGGGGGCTGGCCATCTCGGCCATGCCTGGACCTTCACTTATGTATTTTCAACGGTAGAGTTTCTACACTCCATAGATTAAGGTGTGGAGCTCTGCTGTTCCTCAAAGATTAATGCAAAGTACTTCTGTTTTCTATTCAATTCATCTTATTTCGCTTCTAAGATATCCATTCGCACCCAAGAACGTGATGAAGGTGATGATTATGTGTGACGCTCATCATCCTTCTCCCTTATGAACGCGTGCCTGACAAACACTTCTGTTCTACATGAAATAAGCTAGGATGAATATCTCTTAGATCTCTTAACCAGAATCTTCGTGGCGTAAGCTAGAATGATGGCGGCATTCAAGAGAATCCGGAAGGTCTAAACCTTGTCTGTGGTATTCCGAGTAGGATTCGATGAATGAATGACTGTGACGAGCTCCTAACTCGCGATTGCAGGGCGTTAGTGACAGACGCAAAAGGAGGGTGAATCCTATTCCAGCATGATCGAGAACCGACAGATGAATAGCCATGCCGTGACAGGGTGCGTGAGCATATTATTCACTGAGAGGATAAGATGAAGCCATTGGCAAGGGTGATGCCTCCAGACGATTAGCCGTGCTGTGACAGGGCATTGGATCATTTTCCCGAGAGATGACCGAAAGTAGCCATTGACAGTGGTGATGTATCACATAAAGCCAGCCATGGAAAGGAGTGAGACTGATTGGATGAAGATAGCAGGAAAGCAGAGGTTCAGAGGAACGAAAAGCATCTCCATTCGCTTATCTGAAATTCCTACCAATGATTTACATAAGTATCTCTATCCCTATTCTATTATTTATTATTCGAAAACTCCATAATTATTTTATATCCGTCTGACTGAGATTTGCAAGGTGACCATAGCTTGCTTCATACCAACAACCTCCGTGGGATTCGACCCTTACTCACGTAAAGGTATTACTTGGACGACCCAGTGCACTTGCTGGTTAGTTGTATCGAAGTTGTGACAAATTATGAATGCGTAATCACGATTACGCGTACCAAGTTGCTCACGTGCTAGGAATAGTTTGAGCCTGGACATCACAATTTTGTGCACCAAGTTTTTGGCGCCGTTGCCGGGGATTGTTTGAGTTTTCGGCAAGCTTTTGGTCCGGTAACATCAGTGCCAAGTTTGATCCGGCAACAACACCAAGTTTTTGGCGCCGTTGCCGGGGATTGTTCGAGTTTGGACAACTGACGGTTCATCTTGTTGCTCAGATTAGGTAGTTTTCTTTTTATTTTATTTTCAAAAAATTTTCAAAAATATTTCTAAAATTTTCTCATCTGTTTTCGAAAATAATAAAAATGTTTTCAAAAAAATTTTTATTCAAAATTTTTAAGAATGAATTCTAGTGTTTCATGAAGCATGTTGAAGCCTGGCTGGCTGTAAAGCCATGTCTATTCCTTTGGGAATGAGTATGTCAGGCATGTCATATCTGAATTACATGCTGAAGCTTGGCTGGCCATTGGCCATGTCTAGTGTTTTGGACCGGAGCTTTCATTGAAAGCTTGGCTGGCTAGTGAGCCATGTCTAATTCCTGGACTGAAACTTTAGACTAAGAATGCAAGATTCCTGGAATTCATATTAAAAATTTTGGAATCCTTATTTTCCTTTTTCAATTAATTTTTCGAAAAATCCAAAAAAAATTAGAAAATCATAAAAAAATCAAAAATATTTTTCTGTTTCTTGTTTGAGTCTTGAGTCACATTATAAGTTTGGTGTCACTTGCATATGCATCTAGCAATTTTTCGAAAATATCATGCATTCATAGTGTTCTTCATGATCTTCAAGTTGTTCTTGGTAAGTCTTCTTGTTTGATCTTGATGATTTTTTGTTTTGTGTCTTTTCATGTTTATCATATGCATTCTTGAATTCTTAGTGCCTAAGCATTAAAGAATTCTAAGTTTGGTGTCTTGCATGTTTTCTTTGCATTAAAATTTTTTTCAAAATATGTTCTTGATGTTCATCTTGACATTTAAAGTGTTCTTGGTGTTCATCTTGACATTCATATCATTCTTGCATGCATTCATTGTTTTGATCTAAAAATTTCATGCATTGCATCTTTTTAGTGTTTTTCTCTCTCATCATAAAAATTCAAAAATAAAAAAAATATATCTTTCCCTTTTTCTCTCATCAAATTCGAAAATTTGAGTTGACTTTTTCAAAAATTTTTAAAATCAAGTTGTTTCTTATGAGTCAAATCAAATTTTCAATTTGAAAATCTTATCTTTTTCAAAAATCAAATCTTTTTCAAAAGTCTTAGTTATTTTCGAAAATAACAATAACAATTAATGTTTTGATTCAAAAATTTCAAGTTTGTTACTTGCTTGTTAAGAAAGATTCAAACTTTAAGTTCTAGAATCATATCTTGTGATTTCTTATGAATCAAGTCATTAATTGTGATTTTAAAAATCAAATCTTTTTTTCAAAAACTAATTTCTATCATAACTTTTCAAAAATATCTTCTTATCTTACCTGTTTCAAAAAGTTGGTTTCAAAATATCTTTTCTAACCTCCTAACTTCTTATCTTTTCAAAATTTGTTTCAACTAACTAACTAACTTTTTGTTTGTTTCTTATCTTTTTCAAAACCACCTAACTAACTCTCTCTCTCTCATTTTCGAAAATATCTTCCCCCTTTTTCAAAATTTCTTTTTAATTTATTAATTATTTTAATTTTTAAATTTTCGAAAATTACTAACATTTTTCAAAAATCACTAACTCCTTTTCAAAAATAATTTTCGAAAATTCCCTCCTTCTCTCTCATCTTATTTTATTTATTTATTCATCTACTAACATCTCTTCCTCACATCATCACCAAATTCGAACCCCCTCCTCTATCTGTGTTCGAATTTCTTCTTCTTTTCTTCTACTAACAATAAGGAACCTCTTTACTGTGACATAGAGGATTCCTCTTCTTTTCTTTTTCTCTCCTCTTTCTTATGAGCAGGGACAGAGAAAAAGGCATTCTTGTTGAAGCTGATCCAGAACCTGAAAGGACTCTGAAGAGAAAATTAAGAGAAGCTAAATTACAACAATCTAGAGACAACTTGATTGAAAATTTCAAACAAGTAAAGGAGATGGCAGCCGAACCCAACAACAATGCAAGGAGAATGCTTGGTGACTTTACTGCACCAAATTCCAATTTACATGGAAGAAGCATCTCCATTCCTGCCATTGGAGCAAACAACTTTGAGCTGAAACCTCAATTAGTTTCTCTGATGCAGCAGAACTGCAAGTTTCATGGACTTCCATCTGAAGATCCTTTTCAGTTCTTAACTGAATTCTTGCAGATATGTGATACTGTTAAGACTAATGGAGTAGATCCTGAAGTCTACAGGCTCATGCTTTTCCCCTTTGCTGTAAGAGACAGAGCTAGATTATGGTTGGACTCTCAACCTAAAGACAACCTGAACTCGTGGGATAAGCTGGTCACGGCTTTCTTAGCCAAGTACTTTCCTCCTCAAAAGCTGAGCAAGCTTAGAGCTGATGTTCAAATCTTCAGACAGAAAGAAGGTGAATCCCTCTATGAAGCTTGGGAAAGATACAAACAGTTGACCAAAAAGTGTCCTTCTGACATGCTTTCAGAATGGACCATCATGGATATATTCTATGATGGTCTGTCTGAGTTAGCTAAGATGTCATTGGATACTTCTGCAGGTGGATCCATTCACCTAAAGAAAATGCCTGCAGAAGCTCAAGAACTCATTGACATGGTTGCTAATAACCAGTTCATGTACACTTCTGAAAGGAATCCTGTGAGTAATGGGACGCCTATGAAGAAGGGAGTTCTTGAAGTTGATACTCTGAATGCCATATTGGCTCAGAACAAAATATTGACTCAGCAAGTCAATATGATCTCTCAGAGTCTGCATGGAATGCAAGCTGCATCCAACAGTACTCACGAGGCATCTTCTGAAGAAGAAGCCTATGATCCTGAGAACCCTGCAATAGCAGAGGTAAATTACTTAGGTGAACCTTATGGAAACACCTATAACTCAACATGGAGAAATCATCCAAATTTCTCATGGAATGATCAAAAGCCTCAACAAGGCTTTAATAATGGTGGAAGAAACAGGTTTAGCAATAGCAAGCCTTTTCCATCATCAACTCAGCAACAGACAGAGAACTCTGAACAAAATACTTCTAATTTAGCAAACTTAGTCTCTGATCTGTCCAAGGCCACTGTAAGTTTCATGAATGAAACAAGGTCTTCCATTAGAAATTTGGAAGCACAAGTGGGCCAGCTGAGTAAAAGGATCACTGAAATCCCTCCTAGTACTCTCCCAAGCAATACAGAAGAGAATCCAAAAGGAGAGTGCAAGGCCATTGACATAAGCACCATGGCCGAACCTGTGAGGAGAGGAGAGGACATGAATCCCAAGGGGGAAGACCTCCTGGGACGTCCAGTGATCAATAAGGAGCTTCCCTCTGAGGAACCAAAGGACTCTGAGGCTCATCTAGAGACCATAGAGATTCCATTGAACCTCCTTATGCCCTTCATGAGCTTTGATGAGTATTCCTCTTCTGAAGAGAATGAGGATGTTACTGAAGAGCAAACTGCCAAGTTTCTTGGTGCAATCATGAAGCTGAATGCCAAATTATTTGGCATTGATACATGGGAAGTTGAACCTCCCTTGTTCATCAATGAACTAAGTGATCTGGATCAACTGACATTGCCTCAGAAGAGACAGGATCCTGGAAAGTTCATATTACCTTGTACCATAGGCACCATGATCTTTAAAGGCTCTGTGTGACCTTGGTTCAGGGATAAACCTCATGCCCCTTTCTATAATAGAGAAACTGGGAATCTATGGGGTACAAGCTGCTAGAATCTCATTAGAGATGGCAGACAATTCAAGAAAACAGGCTTATGGACAGGTAGAGGACGTGCTAGTAAAGGTTGAGGGCCTTTACATCCCTACTGATTTCATAGTCTTGGATACTGGAAAGGAAGAGGATGAATCCATCATCCTAGGAAGACCTTTCCTGGCCACAGCAAGAGCTGTGATTGATGTTGACAGAGGTGAAATAGTCCTTCAATGGAATAAGGACTCCCTTGTGTTTAAAACTCAAGGATCTCCCTCTGCAACCATGGAGAGGAAGCAGAAAAAGCTTCTCTCAAAGCAGAGTCAACCAGAGCCCCCACAGTCAAACTCTAAGTTTGGTGTTGGGAGGCCACAACCAAACTCTAAGTTTGGTGTTAAACTCCCATATCCAAACTCTAAGTTTGGTGTTGGAGAGTTTCAACAATGCTCTGCACATCTGTGAGGCTCCATGAGAGCCCACTGTCAAGCTATTGACATTAAAAAAGCGCTTGTTGGGAGGCAACCCAATGTTTATTTTATCTAACTATATTTTTTATTAGTTATATGTCTTTGTAGGTTCATGATCATGTGGAGTCACAAAATAAATATAAAAATTGAAAACAGAATCAAAAACAGCAGAAGAAAAATCACACCCTGGAGGAGCATCTGTCTGGCGTTCAGTGCCAGAACAGAGCATGGTGCTGGCGCTGAACGCCCAAAATGGGCAGCTTCTGGGCGCTGAACGCTAGAACAGGCATGGTTCTGGTGTTCAACGCCAGAAATGGCACACAAATGGGCGCTGAACGCCCAAAATGGCCACCAACCTGGCGCTGAACGCCCAGAGTTGGGTACAAAGGCATTTTTACATGCCTAATGGGTGCAGGGATGTAAATCCTTGAACACCTCAGGATCTGTGGACCCCACAGGATCCACTCAGGATCTGTGGACCCCACAGGATCCCCACCTACCTCCACTCACTTCTTCTCACCACTCTCTTTCACACAACCCCATAAACACTCTTCCCCAAAAACCCTTCACCAATCACCTCAAACTCTCTTCCCCATCACCTCTTCACCACTCACATCCATCCACTCTTCCCCATAAACCTACCTCATAAACTCCACCTACCTTCAAAATTCAAAACCAATTTCCCACCCAAACCCACCCATATGGCCGAACCTTAACCCCCCTCCCTTCCCTATATAAAGCCCTCCATTCTTCATCAAATTCACATAACACACCCCTCTACACTCCTCTTGGCCAAAACCACATCTCCCCCTCCCTCTCCATACTTCTTCTTCTTCTTCTTCTATTCTTTTGTTTATTGCTCGAGGGCGAGCAATATTCTAAGTTTGGTGTGGTAAAAGCATAGCTTTTTTGTTTTTCCATTACCATTGATGGCATCTAAGACCGGAGAATCCTCTAGAAGAGGGAAAGGGAAAACAAAAGCTTCCACATCCGAGTCATGGGAGATGGAAAGGTTCATCTCCAAAGCCCATCAAGACCACGTCTATGATGTTGTGGCCAAAAAGAAGGTGATCCCTGAGGTCCCTTTTAAACTCAAAAGAAATGAGTATCCGGAGATCCGACATGAAATTCAAAGAAAAGGTTGGGAAGTTCTAACAAATCCCATCCAACAAGTCGGCATCCTAATGGTTCAAGAGTTCTATGATAATGCATGGATCACCAAGAACCATGATCAAAGTAAGAACCCGGATCCAAAGAACTATGTTACAATGGTTCGGGGGAAATACTTAGATTTTAGTCCGGAGAATGTGAGGTTGGCGTTTAACTTGCCCATGATGCAAGGAGATGAACGCCCCTACACTAGAAGGGTCAACTTT
The DNA here is from genome assembly GCF_059453495.1 of Arachis ipaensis. Classification (NCBI taxonomy): domain Eukaryota; kingdom Viridiplantae; phylum Streptophyta; class Magnoliopsida; order Fabales; family Fabaceae; genus Arachis; species Arachis ipaensis. The sequence goes on from NC_142438.1 coordinate 133,916,003, forward strand.
AATCAAAGGTTGGACCAAGTCCTTATGGACATATGTGTAGAAGGAGCTCAATGGAAGGTTGACTCCAAAGGCAAGCCGGTTCAACTAAGAAGATTGGACCTCAAGCCTGTAGCTAGAGGATGGTTGGAGTTCATTCAATGCTCAATCATTCCCACTAGCAACTGGTCTGAAATCACTATAGACCGGGCCATCATGATCCATAGCATCATGATTGGAGAAGAGGTGGAAGTTCATGAGATTATACCTCAAGAACTCTACAAGGTGGCTGACAAGTCCTCCACTATGGCAAGGTTAGCCTTTCCTCACCTCATCTGCCACCTATGCAATTCGGCTGGGATTGACATAGAGGGAGATATCCTCATTAAAGAGGACAAGCCCATCACTAAGAAAAAGATGGAGCAAGCAAGAGAGCCCAATCATGGAGCTCAAGAGGCGCAAGAAGCTCATTTCCATGAGATCCCGGAGATGCCTCAAATGCACTTTCCTCCACAAAATTATTGGGAGCAAATCAACACCTCCCTAGGAGAATGGAGTTCCAATATGGGACAACTAAGGGTGGAACATCAAGAGCACTCCATCATGCTTCATGAAATAAGAGAAGATCAAAAAGCAATGAGGGAGGAGCAACAAAGACAAGGAAGAGACATAGAAGAGCTCAAGGACATCATTGGTTCCTCAAGAAGGAAACGCCACCATCACTAAGGTGGATTCATTCCTTGTTCTTATTTCTCTGTTTTTCGTTTTCTATGTTATGTGCTTATCTATGTTTATGTCTTCATTACATGATCATTAGTAGTAGTAATTATGTCTTAAAGTTATGAATGTCCTATGAATCCATCACCTCTCTTAAATGAAAAAATGTTTTAAATCAAAAGAACAAGAAGTACATGAGTTTCGAATTTATCCTTGAACTTAGTTTAATTATATTGATGTGGTGACAATGCTTCTTGTTTTCTGAATGAATGCTTGAACAGTGCATATGTCTTTTGAAGTTGTTGTTTAAGAATGTTAAATATGTTGGCTCTTGAAAGAATGATGACTAGGAGACATGTTATTTGATAATCTGAAAAATCATAAAAATGATTCTTGAAGCAAGAAAAAGCAGCAAAGAACAAAGCTTGCAAAAAAAAAAAAAAAAATATATATATATATATATATATATATAGAAAAAAATAGAAAGAAAAAGAAAAAGCAAGCAGAAAAAGCCAATAACCCTTAAAACCAAAAGGCAAGGGCAAATAAAAAGGATCCCAAGGCTTTGAGCATCAGTGGATAGGAGGGCCTAAAGGAATAAAATCCTGGTCTAAGCGGCTAAACCAAGCTGTCCCTAACCATGTGTTTGTGGCGTGAAGGTGTCAAGTGAAAACTTGAGACTGAGCGGTTAAAGTCAAGGTCCAAAGCAGAAAAAGAGTGTGATTAAGAACCTTGGACACCTCTAATTGGGGACTTTAGCAAAGCTGAGTCACAATCTGAAAAGGTTCACCCAATTATGTGTCTGTGGCATTTATGTATCCGGTGGTAATACTGGAAAACAAAGTGCTTAGGGCCACGGCCAAGACTCATAAAGAAGCTGTGTTCAAGAATCATCATACAGAACTAGGAGAGTCAATAACACTATTTGAAATCTGAAGTTCCTATAGATGCCAATCATTCTAAACTTCAATGGATAAAGTGAGATGCCAAAACTATTCAAGAGGAAAAAAAAAAGCTATAAGTCCCGCTCATATGATTGAAGCTCTGTTTCATTGTTAGTTTGGAATTTATAGTATATTCTCTTCTTTTTATCCTATTTGATTTTCAGTTGCTTGGGGACAAGCAACAATTTAAGTTTGGTGTTGTGATGAGCGGATAATTTATACGCTTTTTGGCATTGTTTTTAGTATGTTTTTAGTAGGATCTAGTTACTTTTAGGGATGTTTTCATTAGTTTTTATGTTAAATTCACATTTCTGGACTTTACTATGAGTTTGTGTGTTTTTCTGTGATTTCAGGTATTTTCTGGCTGAAATTGAGGGACTTGAGCAGAAATCAGATTCAGAGGTTGAAGAAGGACTGCTGATGCTGTTGGATTCTGACCTCCCTGCACTCAAAGTGGATTTTCTGGAGCTACAAAACTTGAAATGGCGCGCTTCCAATTGCGTTGGAAAGTAGACATCCAGAGCTTTCCATAAATATATAATAGTTCATACTTTGGCCAAGAATAGACGACGTAAACTAGCGTTCAACGCCAGCTCTCTGCCCAAATCTGGCGTCCAGCGCCAGAAAAGGAGCCAAAACCAGAGTTGAACGCCCAAACTGGCACAAAAGCTGGCGTTCAACTCCAAGAAGAATCTCTACACGTGCAACACTCAGGCTCAGCCCAAACACACACCAAGTGGGCCCAGGAAGTGGATTTATACATCAATTACTTACTCATGTAAACCCTAGTAGCTAGTTTATTATAAATAGGACCTCTTACTATTGTATTAGACATCTTTGGATTACCTTATGATCCTTTGATCACGTTTTGGGGGCTGGCCATCTCGGCCATGCCTGGACCTTCACTTATGTATTTTCAACGGTAGAGTTTCTACACTCCATAGATTAAGGTGTGGAGCTCTGCTGTTCCTCAAAGATTAATGCAAAGTACTTCTGTTTTCTATTCAATTCATCTTATTTCGCTTCTAAGATATCCATTCGCACCCAAGAACGTGATGAAGGTGATGATTATGTGTGACGCTCATCATCCTTCTCCCTTATGAACGCGTGCCTGACAAACACTTCTGTTCTACATGAAATAAGCTAGGATGAATATCTCTTAGATCTCTTAACCAGAATCTTCGTGGCGTAAGCTAGAATGATGGCGGCATTCAAGAGAATCCGGAAGGTCTAAACCTTGTCTGTGGTATTCCGAGTAGGATTCGATGAATGAATGACTGTGACGAGCTCCTAACTCGCGATTGCAGGGCGTTAGTGACAGACGCAAAAGAAGGGTGAATCCTATTCCAGCATGATCGAGAACCGACAGATGAATAGCCGTGCCGTGACAGGGTGCGTGAGCATATTATTCACTGAGAGGATAAGATGAAGCCATTGGCAAGGGTGATGCCTCCAGACGATTAGCCGTGCCGTGACAGGGCATTGGATCATTTTCCCGAGAGATGACCGAAAGTAGCCATTGACAGTGGTGATGTATCACATAAAGCCAGCCATGGAAAGGAGTGAGACTGATTGGATGAAGATAGCAGGAAAGCAGAGGTTCAGAGGAATGAAAAGTATCTCCATTCGCTTATCTGAAATTCCTACCAATGATTTACATAAGTATCTCTATTCCTATTCTATTATTTATTATTCGAAAACTCCATAATTATTTTATATCCGCCTGACTGAGATTTGCAAGGTGACCATAGCTTGCTTCATACCAACAATCTCCGTGGGATTCGACCCTTACTCACGTAAGGTATTACTTGGACGACCCAGTGCACTTGCTGGTTAGTTGTATCGAAGTTGTGACAAATTATGAATGCGTAATCACGATTACGCGTACCAAGTTGCTCACGTGCTAGGAATAGTTTGAGCCTGGACATCACAATTTCGTGCACCACAGTGTCCAACCACTGATGAGGAGAAACAAGCAATGAATGAAATTCCTTATGCCTCAGCTGTTGGAAACTTGATGTATGCTATGGTGTGTACTAGACCAGACATTGCTCATGCGGTTAGTACTGTGAGTCGTTTTCTCTCTAATCCAGGAAAAGAACACTGGAGTGCTGTTAAATGGATTATGAGATATCTCAAAGGTACAACTAACTTGAGTTTGAGTTTTGGTGGTGAGAAACCTTTGCTAGTTGGCTTTACTGATGCAGACATGTCAGGAGATATTGATTCTCGAAAGTCTACTTCAGGTTATTTGGTCAAGTTTGCAGGGGGAGCTAATTCATGGCAGTCAAGGTTACAGAAGTGTGTTGCACTTTCTACCACAGAGGCAGAGTTTATTGCAGCAACTGAAGCATGTAAAGAGTTGTTGTGGATGAAGAAGTTTCTTATAGCACTTGGTTTCAAATAAGACCGTTATGTGTTGTTGTGTGATAGTCAAAGTGCTATTCATCTTGCCAAGAATTCTACTTTTCATGCAAGATCTAAACATATTGATGTTAGGTATCACTAGATACGGGATGTGTTAGATTCCAAGTTGTTAGAACTTGAAAAAGTTCACACTGATGACAATGGGGCTGATATGATGACAAAAGCATTGTCAAGAGATAAGTTTGAAACATGTTGTTTGATCGCCGGAATGGCGAGGGCCTCCACCTAGTCGAGAAGGGGGAGATTTGTTGGGTTTTTTGTCTCTCCTTTGTAAGGACCAAGCCCAACATTTTGAGGGTGTTTCTTTGCACCCATTGTGCCATAATCCTAATCAGATTTTGGGGTCAATTTGAGAGAAAGAGAGTAGCCACCAAAGAGAGAAAGAAGAGAGAAAACATAATTTCTGTTTTTATCCAAAGCAGTAAACTTCAAATGGCAGTTTCTCATTAGTTCACCGTTGGATCGATTTGAAACTTAAACTGCGTGTTTCTCTCATTTTGTTCTTCATTCCGGACGGTGGAGATGTTGATTGGAAGTATTTAGTGAGAAAAATTGGTTTTGCAAGAGAGAAATTAGGTTTCTCATTTCTGCACAGAGTAGAAATCTTTGAATGGCAGTTTCTAATTTTTTCACCGTTAGATTGATGTGAAATTTAAACTATAGATTCTTCACATCTTGTTCTTCATTTTGAGTGGTGGAGATTTTAATTGGAGATTTGCAGAAGGAGAAATTGGCTTCGACAATAGCTCTATTTTTTGGATACTTTTCATCTTCTTGCTTTTCATTTGTGAGCTTTGGTGCTTTGATATTTTGGCTGGTTATATGCATGTTTTTGTGCTTTGTTTGAGACTCTCTTGTACCCCATTTGATTATAGTGGAGCTATTTCATTGCTCTGGATGACCCATGGTTTTTATCTCTCACATTGAAGGGGTTTTCCACGTTAAAATCTCGGTGTGTTCTTGTTAGTGCTTTACTTTCTATATTTGGTTGTTATAGTTGCTACTATATTGTGTTGTGAGTGCTTTCATATTATTCTTGTATTAGATATTTGTGTTGTTTCTGCTGCTAGGTTCTTTCACTTCTTCCCCTTTCTCTTCCTCGTCATCCTCAAATTTATCAACATAAACGATGGTGATAGAAAGATAAGAAGAACAAAGGTAGCAGAAAATAAAAATAATGGTTAGAAAAGAACCAGAAGCCTTCAAAGGAGTAGAACTGCAGAAGAGTACTCTAACCTCATTAGTGACAATCTGACAATGAAGTTGAGTGTAATAGTAAATTCAGAATTTATATTTTTTTTAATGCTTGCCAATTATAAGAACTACTCGATTAATTTAATTATATATTTTATGGACCAATTTAAATTTGATTTTTTTCATTAACTTGATAATTGTATAATTTTTTTAGATGATTTTTATTATTAACCCTAATTTCACAATTATATATGTGGCTCATATTGACTCGGTGGTTGACTACTGCAAAACGTAAGATGTAAGTTTTTTTTTTTTAAACAAAGAGCTCAACACAGTACAGTGGAGCATTCAAACAGAAACAAAACAAGCAAACAAATTATAATAAACGTAATAACATTAAAAGAAGCTCCCTTGTCATCTCCGGCATTGTCATCAACAACTAAAGGGGTCCACACCACTCTATTCGTTGTGGCTCAACACAGTCATGTCGGTGATTTCTTCAACACCTTTGCTTTTATTCTGGAATATCCTTCTATTCCTCTCTAGCCATATGTTCCAAACCACCGCACAGAAACATCTGAATCGTTGCTCTCTCTTCTCCCTCCTCCTTGGCCCCTCCGTCCAACACAGAAAATGTTCCCTCATTGTCCCTGAAATAGACCATTGTTGGCCAACCATCGATAACCAAGCACTCCACACCTGCTAAGCAAACTCGCAGCATAGAAACAAATGGTGCACATGTTCCGCATATTTATTACATAGAACACAGACGTTATCTTCCTGGTTAAGGATCCCTAGCCGGCTTAGCCGTTCTTTTGTATTCACCCTACCTATCAGCACAAACCAAGCAAATAGCTATACTCTCGGTGGAACCAACCCTTTTCAGATGGTCTTTGTGAAATTGTAGCTTGTCACCTCCTCCGGGAGTGTCGTCTCCTGCAAAAACTGAACAAATGAGTTAGTTGAATAAACTCCTTGTCTATCATATTTTTATACTATCCTATCCTCTCTGTTAACTACTAGTTGCACAGGTCTCAATACTTTATGTAATTGACCCAATAGTTCCAACTCCCATTGAAAGAACTCTCTCCTTCATTGAAAGTTCTAAATCCGGTCAAACACATCCCAAAACCTACAATCTCCTATAACAAACTCACATTGGTTTAAAACACAGAAAAACCTCAAAAATTATAGTTAAAAGAGCGGTTTCCCACGCAAGATGTAAGTTGTAAGTAATGTTTCGTAAGTTTTTAGTAGTTTTGAAAATTATAGTTAGACTCGTGCAAGACTCAAACATCATGGGAAGTAGGAACCAATGGAGCAGAAAGTGTGAAGAGGCCCACAACCCAAAAGTCACCACCAATGTGAAACAAGATGAGCCATTGGCACTCTATTGCTTCCACAAAAGGCTTTTCAGAAACCCAAAGGTCGGAAAACAACTAAATTAGAAATATATTTTGATAAAAATTTCAAATAATATTACATTTTCAAGTCTTCTTATAAATCAACTTAAATAATAAACTTACAATAATGTTAATCATAATTAATTATTATTATTATATTAAATTAATTTAATTAATAAAAAAATTTAGATATATAACTTTATTTAAAAAATTCTACAGCGAACGCCGCGCTGCAAATTAGGAGAAGACAGAACTTCGTATCGCACTACAAGAAGGCCTGCGTTAGTTGCTATGTTTTACACTTTTACCACAAAGTACATTTGATTATGAGCAAGTGTGATGTATATATATATTTTTGAGAAAATGATGCTTCGTAAACTTTTTGTATATTTATAAATATTTTCACAAAATGTTTATTTTGAAAAAGTCAATAGGTCCCTTTCTTTTTTTATAAGTCAATGTCTTATTAGCCATTACCACGCTAGTCACGATAATATCATTTTGTTAGTTCCATTTTATGTGGCAACAAGGAGCACAATCAATCAATTATTCATTGAACTTGGACATTTTATTGATAAATTATTAGTGACCTAAATTGCTTCAAGATATTATAAATTTTTGAAAAAAATATTTAGATAATTATTTTAAAAGCTTACAAAAAAATTAGACTAAATTTGTTCTCTTTTTATTTAAAAAATATTTTAATTTTTGATAAAAAAATTACAAAAATATTCTCTTTATATAAAATTATCTAATTTTAAATATTAAAAAATTTATTATTTAAATGTATTAAATTTTATTTTTATTATATATTTTAAATGATAAAAATTTAAATGAGAACAATGTGTACAATGAAGGTTTAAAAAGTATTAGAGATATGATTATTAGTGTTACATTATCCTGTCAGGTTACGCTTTTGGGATGAGTCATGGTATTAGAGTTCTAAATCCGGAAGGTCAAGAGTTTGAATCTTGGTGAATCCAAAATTAGCTTTTTATAACATGAGATGATTATTATCCTGGTATCCAGATGGTTATCCCTACACATTGTATACTTAGGCCATTGACTCTACTACTCAATTTAAATACAGTTAACTTTACCTGAAATTTAATGGTGAAATTATATATAAATACTTTTTACGTGGTGTTTTGATAATTTTCATGATCTGAAAATAAGATTATTACAGTGAGTGAGTGTGAGTTGGAGTTGGAAAAATCCAATGAGGTCCCAGCGCAACTGATTCGATTTCCACCAACAAATATCTTTATCATCATCATCATCATCATCGTAATTTCTTATTCCACTACTTCTGCTTCTCCTCTTCCTCATCATCATCAATGGCTTCTTCTGCTTCCCTATTCAACTCGTTGACTTGCCCTTCCCGTTCTCCTCTTCGCTACTCTCTTACCCGCACCGCCGCCACCCCCACTTTCCTCAGACCGGCTTCCTCACCCTTCTTCTCCACATCCACAAGCCTCTCTTCTTCTTCTTCTTCTTCTTCTTCTTCCGTTATCTGCAAAGCTGTCTCTGTTAAGCCCCAAACCGGGATCGAAGGTCTCAACATTGCCGAAGATGTTACCCAGGTTATTGCTCTTGTTTTTATATTTTATTTTCTTTCGATGGTCAATTGGAATATCTAGAAGATTTGATCCGTTTTATTTGGTGTACTCTCTCAATTTGGCGTATTTTGATAATCTAAATGTGTCCGTGGATAAGTTCTTGTTGCAAATTTTGACTCCTTTATGATTCACCTTGTTTATTCTTTATGCGTGAGAAATAAGCATTCTATAGCATCTTGATATATATATATTTTTTTGAAATGCCACAGCTTATAGGAAAAACCCCAATGGTTTACCTGAACAATATAGTGAAAGGATGCGTGGCCAATGTTGCTGCCAAGCTTGAGATTATGGAGCCATGCTGTAGTGTCAAAGACAGGTGAGAACTGAGAACCTGAATCATTGCTTGTGAGGTCTAAATATCATATGCTTGCATGTTTTACTTGTTTTCCATTTTCATGAAAATATCTGGTGAAGGATGTGACTCTGATGAAAATGATTGTTGTGATTTTTCCAGTTATCTCTTTGTCAGATTATATTGTTTCAATCTTCTTTTTTAACATAGATGAAAATTATTACATAATAAGATGAAGGTGACAATAATGCCAATTAACTGTTAGCTCTATAAGAAACTACGAAAATAATGAGGTTGATGTTAATATTTCTGTAAGACTGCATTCTGTATATGACCTTATGAGCTATGCTTATTTGAAATTGAATCTTTAACCATTTTTTTTAAAACACTTTGTATTTTTATTCTTGCAGGATAGGGTATAGCATGATACTTGATGCTGAGCAGAAAGGAGCTATAACACCTGGGAAGGTAAATCTATTATAGAAATGATTTGTGTTCTTTCCTTGCAGATTAGCCATAAAAGCTATTGCTTCAAACACACTATTTGTTGTTCTCAGTTAACTTGTTTCTTGTGTGCTTTCAGAGTGTTTTAGTCGAACCTACTAGTGGAAACACAGGAATTGGTCTTGCCTTTATAGCGGCTTCAAAAGGATATAAACTCATTCTGACAATGCCTGCATCAATGAGTTTAGAAAGACGAGTTCTTCTGAAAGCTTTTGGGGCTGAGCTTGTTTTAACTGAGGCAGCAAAGGGCATGAATGGAGCAGTTCAGAAAGCTGAAGAAATTTTGAAAACTACACCTAATGCATACATGCTTCAACAATTCGATAATCCGTCTAATCCTAAGGTAAACAGTAACAGTCCATTTTATGGTAAAATATATTAATCCAATTTTTAGGCCGTGTGTTGTACTGAGCATTTTATCAAAAACCATGCTTCAAGCAGCAGTCCAAACTATAGGTTAGAAGAAATACAAAAGCAAGTCAAGTCAAAAGGTTAGGGATAAACATTCTTTGCTGTTCGTTTTCTGAACATATCCCCCTTAATTGATTACAAGTAAATGCTCATGGGTCTGAGGGCATAACCAAGATTCCCCACATAATTCAAAGAGCTTACTTAAAACTCTAAAGTCCTTATCTAACAGCTGGATTATGAAGCTTTAACTATTAACTGTGTAGCTGTTTTTGAAGGTTGGTATCCCATTACACAAAACTATCTTGAATGAAGTTTTGATTAGTTTATGCAGCTACAACACAGGATTAGGGTTAATCCTATTGAGAACTGCTTTCCAAATAAATGAACTACCTTTGAACCCTAGCTAGTGGCAATGAGGACTTAATCGAACCAGTCCTTGGGTTACTCTCTCCCTGGGAATCATGACCTTAAACTTAGTTTGTTAGGTGTTAGCCTCTAAATTGATATTTTTTAATGGAAAAGGGGGTAATTGTTCAAATTGTAGTTTGTAAGCTGATATTTGCTTACCCCTGTTGTGTGTAGTTGAATGGAAGATGTTGTACGACATGTCATAAATTGAATTCTGTCTCTACCATAGTGAGCTGTGGTATGATCTGATATATGAAGTTGGATTCAACTATGCAGATACATTATGAGACAACTGGCCCTGAGATATGGGAAGATACAAGAGGCAAAGTTGATATTTTTGTTGCAGGAATTGGAACTGGTGGAACCATTTCCGGTGTTGGTCAATTCCTAAAACAGAAAAATCCAAACGTAAAGGTAACCATCTCAATTGGCATTATCAAATTGATGGTATCTCTCAGTTTTTTTAACTTCAATAAACAAAATGACTAACATTAATTGTCCCTAAATTTAAAAATACTTGATGTACATGGTTTGATACGGAAATAAAAGATAAATAAGAAGACAAGAATTCAAACTGAATAAAAAGATTACATTGGAATTGAAATAACAATAAAAAGGATAGATTGAAATTGAATACAAAGAGAATCACTCTACTTTATACCCAATTTCTTGACGCAACAAGAAAGGGACTCCTCAACCTAACTTGTCAACGCCATAGTTTGGAAATTGAATCGAAGGGACTCCTCAACCTTCTACCCAATTCCCCGATGTAACAAGAGAGGGACTCCTCAACCTCAATTGTCCACACCATGGTTTCATCACGAAACCAAAAAGGGGTTTTGAAAACCTCTAAATCATTCTATCCTACAACTACAATAGCTAAGGAGGTATTTATAACCTCTTATTAGGTTAAAACAAAGAAAACCCTAAAGCCCATAAACATAAGGCCCAATCTAGTAATTAAATAAACAAAATCAAAATACATTAAATAAAATATTCTAAAAATGTAAACTAAAATATCTTCTAAATAACTCTTGAACTCTTCATATCATGAACATTTGAAGCACGTATCATGGTTCTTTTTACTCAATCAATGAACTAGTCATGTCTTGTTATCCCTTGGAGTAATAATTTGAGTTTGAGGGAAGCTCTCTAATAAGTTGGGTTCCATTTAGCATTTTCTTCGTTATGTATCAGGTTATTGGTGTAGAGCCTACGGAAAGCAATATACTTTCTGGTGGAAAGCCTGGTAAGAAAGCAGAACAAGTTCTACATACTGAGTCCAATACGCTAGTCTTTAAGTAATCCCTTAATTGTATGTTGTTTCTCTTTCCTCTTAACCACAGGACCTCACAAGATTCAGGGTATTGGGGCTGGTTTTGTGCCCAGGAATTTGAACCAAGATATACTTGATGAAGTTATAGAGGTCTGTTGTTTTGTTTTCCCATCTTCTTTCTCCTCTCTTCCTTTTTTTGTATAAAAAAAATAATAAACATAAAAACTTTTTGGAGTTATAATTCAATATGTCCTGTTTAGTACTCTCCATAACTCGGTTTATAAAAATAAAATAAATTAATTAATTCTTTTATCAAGACATGGCAGTTGCATGACTTTGTAATGAGTCATTATGCTTCATTCTTTTAGTACAGGGTTCTTTCTTTGGTACGGAATTCCCTTCTGCCTACATCCATATCTAATTACCGTGTCCTTGTTGGGTTGATCATTTGCTATCAAATTGGGTGGATGTTATATTCTGTTTAGAACTGGATCAGTAAATTCGGGAACATACTAGGGTATTGATGGAATGATTGAACAGTGTTTCTAAAAATCCTAGAATCATGTATTAAAAGTTTGAAACACAGGAAGTTTGAAGGCTCTTCTCTCTCTTCTCCAAATCTTGTTGAATATGTAACTGACTGATGAATCCCCTGCTCTCCACATTTATATTCAACTAAGCATTATATCATATCCTTCCTGTCATTTTTTAATTTAGATGATGTTTAGCAACTTTCGGCTTTGATGGGGAATGAAAATGTCACTTCTGTATCTCACATACAGCATTTAATGCTCTGATTTGCCAATTGTTTTTGTGGCAATATTTTCATAGTTGATATTTATATTCAGCTTCAGATTCAGTTTTATCGTTGGTTACTCTTTAATAACTTTTGTCATGTCTAACGACATGGGGAAACCATATTGACCAGTAGTAAACCTTTCTTCATACGCTGGTTTATTGTTCCTAGTTCTTGCCATTGCTACTATTTTTCTCAATTCAATGCACATCTGAAGCTTTTTTGGGTGGTTTAGTTTATATGTATGTGGCATAGGAACAACCTAACAGGATAAATAGTGAATAATTGAACATCCATTTTTCTTTCTGTTCTATAATTGATTCCTATCCCATGTGAATACGGCAGGTATCGAGTGATGAAGCTGTTGAAACTGCAAAGCAATTAGCACTCCAAGAAGGCTTACTGGTTAGTGCCATGTGTCATCTTTTAACTGTTTCTGTCATTTTAGTTGCATGATTATTTTTAATTGTTCATGCAATATCCCATGCCTTTTGCATAATAGGGTATAATGACTTCTTTTGATCCATATAGCTGATCCCACCTAGTGGGAAAAGGCTTTTTCAGTTTTTTGTTAGTGTTGTTGTACATGCAATGCCGACCCCACCTAGTGGGACAAGACTTTGTTGTTGTTGTTGTTGTACATGCAATATCCCATGTACTGACGCAGTTACACAACTCATGCCAAAGTAGCTTGAAAATTGAAACGATCTAGCACAAGATAATGGAATTTGACATGGTTACTGTGTTAATTTAGTTGTATCATGTGCATGAAGAGTCCTATTATGTGGACATAAAATTTAATCTTCTTTGGAGTGCTTGTCAAAGCTAACTCTTTAAATCTTACAACACCCCAGTAATTTTCTGGCCCAAAATGAAGAGCAAGATCTGTTGATGTTATACTTTAAAACTTTCATGCTCACTTCAATTGGAATGCAGGTGGGAATTTCTTCTGGAGCAGCTGCAGCAGCTGCAATAAGGGTTGGAAAGAGACCTGAGAATGCAGGGAAGCTTATTGCGGTAAGTGCATTCCCTCAAATAATAATAAAAAGCAACAGATGGATATGTTACAAGGAATTTAATCCGCCTCAAATAGGACGTATGTTTACTGAATTTACAAACATCATACAGATTTATATACGTATGATTCCTTTATTGGAACGTAGGGTTAAGTGTCCATCTGCTTGTACGGTAGCATAATTTTTTTTTTTTTCGCATGGGAGAATATGCTTTTGTCCTGCTATTTTGGGTGACCAAGTTTCTTTTATATTGCGTTGTGTCTCCACAACTTGGCAAGCTGCAATTTTTTAGTCTTTAATTTGGGTAGAACCTTTCTACATCATGTTTTTGTGATGTTTGTCTCTTTCTCACCTTTTTTCTTTTGGTTCATATTACAAATTTACAACTCCTCACCCACACTACACACTTACACACTTACACACAATCCTATAAGGGGTTCACATCCATTTTATCTCTTTCTCACTTTGTTGCAAACCTTTTACATTGCCGGTCCCAAGCTCGAAGAGAAGGATTGTGTTGGTCTTTTAGGAATCAATATAGAATTTTGTTGAATTTTTATCTAGGGACAAGACTTTATTATTGTTGTTGCTGTGATCTCATTCCCACTTTAAGCTAATTACATTTCACACACTGTTTATTTATTGCAGGTTGTATTCCCAAGCTTCGGTGAAAGATATTTGTCTACTGTTCTCTTCCAATCAATTCGAGAAGAAGTTGAGAAAATGCAACCAGAGCCCTGAAAAGAACAACTTTGCTCTTGTTATGGCTTAACTTTCATCATCATCCACCTTCTTGTAAAACATGGCAACACATGTCAACGTGTAGCTCTTTTTTTTTCCCTCAATTTTTTACTTTTAAGAATTTAGAGAATTCTGCACGCCATTTTCTTACTATTTTAAATTTTAAATTTTAATTTTAGGGATAAACTTTCCAGATGTGTATTACTATTCACTATCATTACTCTTCTAGTCTTCTTCATGTATTTGTATTGACTGCAAATAAGTCTCTCGATCGTGTTCCTTGTTTTAAATAAAATAATCGATCAAACAAACCTGTTCTCCTTGCCCTTGTCAAATCATATCGCAAGTGAAATCATTTAGTGGCCCACAAGTTCTATGGTCAATGATCTTTGAACTTAAATGTGACAATATTGCTAATAAGTCATCTGTGCTTGAACACTTGAACCCGTTGCAATAATATAATACACTGGGCCCAAGAATGATTTAGTTTGAAAGATTCTGACTCTAGTTTTCTCTTTAATGTAGTTTTATTAGTGCAAAACTATTCTTTTGAAATTCTGAAAGCTATACTTAACATGCTGTTTATATCGATAACAAAAAAAGTACCCAACAGGCCAACTGGGGTTCGCATATAAAATTTTTTTTTCCGCAAATGTCAGTGGGCAGTGGCCCTTCTTTTGTATTTTATATAAATTTATTACGTCGTTATTTTTATTAAAGGATTAGAATGTGGCTTCCATCAGTTCCATAGTTATTGTGACTACTAGTATTTTTTATTTTTATTTTAATAATATATATATAACTGAAGATAACGATTAATAAGACTTATTCTTTATAAGATAATTGAATATATTAATATATCAAAATATTTAAACACAAATATCTCAAAACTAATATCAAATATTATAGAAATAAATTATTGTATTTAAAATCTACAAATACTAGTATTGATATAATTTTAAATTACTTTATTGAGGAGTTAAGATGTTGATGTTGGATATCTTTAAGTATTAAAAAATTTGGTCTTGATGTAATAATAATAGAAATATTTTTATCCTTTTGGCCTGTTTTTTTTTTTAATATTTATTGTTTTCATTTTATCTATTGTTCAAATAAATTTCTATAATTAAGATTTTTTAAATAAATATTATATAAGTTAACTAAATCCTAAATTATATTTATAATACCACTGATTTTATTGGTTGAAAATTAATAATATAAAAGTCACAAACAATTAATAATGAGATAAAAAATTAAAAAATATATACTAAGTTAATATTATCATTATATAATTATCATTTTTAATAATTTTCAAAAACTTAAATTGTCATTATAAACTAGATAAATAAATAAAAATAAATAAAAATTAACTCAAAATAAAAGGAGAAAAGTGACGTGAATAAGAGAGAAAGAGAGAAGAAAAAAAAGATTTTTTTTTTATATTTGGCTTTATAAAAAAAGGTTAAACTTTCAAATAATTGTGTATGAATAAGTATAAAAAGAACATTATTATCCTTTGATTTTTCTTATGATGATTAATTGATCAGACCCATGCTCATAGGGTCTAAAGAGGGGAGCCATCAATATTTTTTTGAGAGGCCACTCTTAATTATTTTATTTTTTCACATAGGATAATTTTCTTTTGGGACGGCCACTGTCTCCTTATGAATACATAAAGCTTCGCCCCGTGATTGTAAGGAAAATAATCCATATTGTATATGATGTTTCATTTTTTATTTTTTATTTTTATTTTTAAATATAATATATCACAAAGACGCTTTAATTAACTCATGTAATTTATCTCACCTAATAAAATAAGATGTTATACTTTTTTTTAGTTATTTATAATATTTTTTAATTTGATATTTATTTAAACAAATAAGTGAGTTCACTACTCGAACAATTTAAGTTGGTTTGTTATTGTTGTAATTGAAAAGTTATGTATGTGGATAGAAATTAAATAAAAGTGCACGCAGTTGCATTTTTCTTATTGACATGCCCAAGAAGCTTGTTAAAAGGCAGTCTTTCTTCTTCCCATTCACAGAGCAGTGTAAGCAGAAGAGAATAATATGAGGTTCCCTTTATAGGTGCGAAGCTATCTATATATAATAACGAGTTAGGTATAGAGGCATGCTCGTATACATAAAGAAAAGAAAAAAGCACACACACCAACAAGTAATAAGAGAAAACTCTCTTTTCTCTCTTTCATACAATCATACCTACCTTTCTTCCTATTATATTGCATGTAAATATATATATAAGTCATGCTTAGTGTGAAGTAGTGGAGTACAATTTCTTCTCTAATTTAAGTATATTGGTAGACTGGTATTTTAGTAAAGAGAAAGTATAGGGAGTCAATGGAATATCTGTATAATATGTACAATGGAGATTTAGATATATCCGATTTAGTATTAGAGATATAACTATTAATGTTACTTTTTTCGATCAGCTTAACCTTTTGAGATGAGTGGTTGCATGACATGGTATTAGAGTTTTAGATTCAAAATAAAAATGTATATGTATATTTAGAAACTTTGTTAATATATATACGCTTTTCAAGTATGAAAGGCTAAACGCACTACTATATCATGTTACTGTGGATTCCAACTATGCAACGCATAACCATGGAAGATGTAGGGGACCATCACCCTATTATAGATTGTTGTATTATTATTGCCTATAATGATCAAACATATCATTAATTAAGTACATACTATTATTGGATATTGTACATGAGTCAGCATTTATATATACTTTATATAAAATTAATAATTAAAAATTATTAAATAATATTTTAATTAAATTTTTTAAACTATTTAATAATTTTTAAATATTAATTTTATATAAAAATAATTGCACATTAGTTTATATCTTGTATATATTTTTATTTTAAGAACATTAATAACGATAAAATTAAAAGTTAAAGAATTATAATTTAAATAGTATAATTTTTTTATAATCACTTAAAGATGCAGGTTTGAATATACTTATTTAAAAAAAAAAAAACTGTAAAATTTAAAAAAAAAAAAGACAAGGATAAGACATTTTGCATAAAAAAAAAGGAGGAAATTTAATACATTATTATGAAAAACGAGACTTTGCTTTATCATCGTTGTCACTTAGCTTGTTTGATTGTGAGGAAATGACAGAATATAGGACTAATTAAAGGGCTATATATATTATTATAAGGTAGCTATTGCAATGAAGATTTAATGATTATCATTATGTGAAGATACATTATTTTAATCATTGGATGATAGATTATAAAACTTGATTTTATTTGAAGTAAAAGTGTTACCTTTATTTAAAGTGTTACTAAATAAATAAGTTATATTTTTTAAATAAGAATCATCGTGAAAAGATGTTTTTGGCATCTTCGTGAGAGTAATTGCCTTATTATAATGTAGACATGATAAAATTTCAACTTGAAGTCTTGAGTCCTTGGTTCTCTACACCGTTAAATAAATTGAATAATTCTTTCTCTACTCACATGTGAAATAAATAAGAAGTTATTTCTTATTCCAAGAAAGAATTTCAGCAGTTTATCCCCCTTTTTTTTTCTATTTGTTACTTTTTTTTATTTACCAAAAATAGGGAGATTCGAATTCGCAACTTCATGTGAAGATTATGCTATTTGAATTATAATTCGGTGATTATTATAGAATAATGCTAGATAGACAAAAAAAAACAGCTAGAACTTGTCTTATTTAGCATTAATTAATTGTCGCAACAATTAATGAATACTAAATAAGATAAATTTGGTTGTTTTTAGTTGAAATAAAAAAGTCTCTCTCAAAGTCTTGCATTTAAGTTGGCTGTATGAACAAATTTCAGCTATCATATTCGACCGGCAAAAATAATTGACTTATCGATCTCCTAGTTATTTTGTTATTTATTTTTTAAATTAATTACAACTTCAAATTTTTTTTTTACCTATATAATTTTATCTTCTATTATAATATATTTCTATTAAACCCTATGCAAGAAAATTTTAGAGCCTTTTTAATTTATTTAATTTTCTTCTCTTGATTTTTTTCTTCAATCCATATTTCAATTCAGTAACTTTAATTCCTGCATCTATCTTTGAAAAATGAAACTTACATTCTTAAAATTTATTAGTTGAACTGTTAAATTAATATATATTATATATTTAATATAAATGCTGAACCCAACATATTTAGCTTGATAAGCACAATATTATTTTACGTATTTAAAAAAATATCAATATTTTCATAGAACAGTATTAAATGTGATTGAAGTCTCACCCAAAGTTGCTAGTTTTAAAAAAAAAAAAAAACCCAGTTTAAAGAAGAGCATTATATGTTTCAAGACTAGAAGCTTCTCAAAGTCAATATATGTTCTTTCACCAAGAAATGAAAAAGTCAATCTATATTCAGCAAAACGAAAGAAAATTGAAAATTGAAAACATACTTGCATTTTAGCATATCATTCAACAACTCATGTTCTCAATGATTAGACTTTATAATTGGAATGATAGCTTAATAAATTGCTTGAATCACCAGGTAATTCAAAAAGCATAAATACAAATTCGAATAAAGGACAAATTGGTCCCTGACCTTTTTTTTTTCGGACATTTTCGTTCATAAGGATTGAAAAATACATTCATGTCCCTGACTCTTCCAAAACGCAGACAAATTTACCCCTCCGTTGAAGTGACTCCGTTGGACTCAACGGAAAATGCTGACATGGCTCCCGTGGCGCTGACGTGGCCGTTACGGAGCACATGTGGCATGCAATTTTTTAAAACAGGACATATTAATCCTCTCACACCAAAACGTGTATCTTTTTAAAACAAGACATATTAGTCCTCCCACCCCAAAATGACGTCGTTTCACCCAAATCCCCAATCTTTTACATTTATGAGCCAACTTTGTTTTTGCCTCATTAGCTTCTTTCTCCAATCGAACAAGCCGAGTCCTATACTCCTCAGCCTTCTCTGCTTCAACTTTGGCAATTTGCATCTCTTTTTCTGCAGTTCTGCTCTTCTTCGCTTCTACTGCCTTCAAAGCTTTAGCTGCTTTTTTTCTCTCCTTTTCCAAATTTTTCTTCTTCTTATCCACCTTTTTCTTCTCTGCCTCCAGGAGCTCCTTCAACCTACACAAAATCACTACCAGAACCACTACATAAGTAGTTAGCTAGTAATTGTGGCCTCAAGAATAATGTACCTAGTACAGAATACCAACGTTTCTCAAAAGATTGTATATATTATAGCAAAACTTTACACAATTCAATTATTACTTACTTTATAAAGCTGCTTATGAACATATTCCATTCACCGAGTACCACTTTAAAAATAATATATACAACTAAAATTCAAACTTCTTTGGAACAAAATAACGTCCAGCAATAATTGATTATCACACTTAAAATCGTTGTAATAAGCTGAATTCGTAACCAAAGCTACATACTTCATTTTCTAAAGATACTCTAGCATTACATTTTTTAAGCTTCTCCTCAGCGTCTGCTTTGGCTCGTGCCCGTTCTTCTTCACATTCTGCAGAAAATACAACATTGCAATGTCTCACTAATTACAACTTAATCCAATCTGTTCAGTGAATCCACTCGCAGAAATTCTACTACATATGCATAAAATTCTTATTCAGATTCGCTACTCACATCCCAAAGAAAAAGGCAAAAATGAAAAATTGAAAATAAATAAATAAATAACTTTGGTTGAGCTTCACATTTTGAGCCTGAACTTCATTGATTTTGGTTTCTAGAAGCTTCACAGCTTGGCGAAGAGCGTTTCGTGATTCTTGAAGCTTCGAACACTTCTTCTTCCATTGCCACAGAAAAGGAAAATAACTAAAGAACTCGGCTTTGAATGACAAATAAAGTGAAAAAGAAAAAAAGAGAGAATTTTACTGCTTCACAGTGGGAGCAAGCAGTGGCAGAAATAGGTTCGAATGGGTGATTTGCAAAGAGAGCCATTGGCGGCCAAGAGGGAATGGAGAAATGTGAGATTATTCAATCCATAGCAGAGATTCTACACCACCGTTCTCTTCGTCCTTGGGGTAAGCGAGGGAATGGAGAGGGAGGGGAGTAGAGTGTGTTAGGGTAAGCGAGGGAGTGGAGAGAGAGGGGGATGGGGCAAGGAGAGGAGGGGCAGCGTAGGTGGTGGTGGAAGAGGGACTCAGGGGCAGGAGGTGGTTGGGGTTGGAGGTGGCTGAGGATGGTGACCCACTTCACCGTTTCTGTGGAAGGATTAGGTCTCATAAATGTGAAAGATTGGGGATTTGGGTGAAACGACGTCGTTTTGGAGTGGGAGGACTAATATGTCCTGTTTTAAAAAGCTACACGTTTTGGTGTGAGAGGACTAATATGTCCTGTTTTAAAAAGTTGCATGCCACGTGTGTTCTGTAATGGCCACGTCAGCGCTACGGAGCTATGTCAGCGTTTTCCGTTGAGTCCAACTGAGTTACTTCAACGGAGGGATAAATTTGTCCGCGTTTTGGAAGGGTCAGGGACATGAATGTATTTTTCAATTCTTGGGGACGAAAATGTCTGCAAAAAAAGAGTTAGGGACCTATTTGTCTTTTACTATACAAATTTAAATAAAGCCTCAATGAGTATTGATTTTTAATAATTTTATTATATTCATTTTTTTTTTCAAAAAAAAAAGGTCCTGGTTATTGGGATGGAATATTGGAATTTATTATATATCCCATTCAATAGAAATAATTGTCCGCCATTTAAAAAAGAAAACTGAACGATAATTTTTTTTTCATTAATATAATCATGAATAAAGGAGATGTCAGATGTGGTAAGTAGATAGGGAGAATATTTATAATAGTTATATAATATAAAATATAACAGATTAAATTATATATAACCGCTTCATGCATGAAATAAAATATATTAATAAATATTGTAAGGGGATGAGGTGAGATATGAACTCGTAGTGCCCACAATGGTAGACTTAACTAAATTATGCAAAATCACATGTTGCATGTTGCCACTCTGTTTTAGTTCTTGTTAATTTATAACTTATTGGTTAGCGCGCGATAAAAAAATTATTTTTATACACTTGTGTATTGGATTCATTTTCTAAATTCTTTTATGTGAACGCTCGTGTATAGATTGATAAGTTGCGGCTACGAAGTTAAATAATTAGGTAAAAATTCAAGTTTAGTTAACTTCACGTAAAATTGATAATTGAGAATCATTAGATGATTTAACTAATTTGACTAAATTTTTATCTAACGGCTCTCAACTATCAACTTTACGTGAAGTCAACTGCACCTAAATTTTCACCAAATAATTAATATTCGACAGTTATACAAAGTATTTTATTTTTATCCGTGTCACAAATATTTAAAGTAATAATAGTGCACACCCTATTTTGCATATACAAATAAAAATGTTATTTATATATTAAAATTAATTATTATGTAATTTAATTTATTTTTATTTTAATATATATTTTATATTTATAACTAATTTTAATAATTAATTTTAATATATACGTAAAATAGTTGTTGCATATATATTATGGATATAATCGTAGAATTAAGTAATAGACAATGTATGTAGAAGAGTAGAATCTTTTAATTGCATCGTCACCAGCCACAGCACCATATACACTTTTATATATATATATATATATATATATATATATATATATATATATATATATATATATATATATCTTATTTATTATTTAAAAAAAATACCAACTCAGAATTTGTCCAAGTGATAAGTATATTCTTTATTTAATCAATAATTTTGAATTCGAGTCCTAAAAATAAATGAATTTTTTATTGAGAACCAAAAATATTATACATAAACAAATTGACAAAATAAATTATCAAGTGTTTTAAATTTATTTAGATGAATAGTATGATGAAGTAAAAATGTTTCTGAACTAAGTATTTTAACCAAGTAATGAAAACATAACATATGACATGCTTTTCTTTTCTGGTTAAATTTGATTTTTGCTTTAATATAAAATGATTGAATTTAAATGACTAAATCAATCATTTTTTTTTAATAAAATCAAATACTTAATATCAATTGAGAGTGCTTTTGTCATTAACTATTTTATTTTTTTTTATTTTAAAAAATCAATTGACCAAATAATTTAGTCATTTCCATTTCAACTATTTTCAATTAAAAAAAAAGTTGACCAACAATAAAATTATGTTACATGTCATATTCTCGTTATTGATCATAAATTCATAATGTTTCATCCTAAAATATTTTACCTCCATTATTTCATTTGAAATTCTCCATTTATTTATTAAAACACTATATATTGTCTTGATGGGCACAACAAATAAAGTAAACCACATATTTGTAGCAGTATTTTTTTTTTCTTATTAAAGAAAGTTATGCAGCAGTATTTACTATATCAATACTATTGTATAAGAGTGTTTAAGATTTGGTATCATCCTACACCCAAAACATATTTTATAGGATTCAAATTTATTATTTTTAGATTGGATTCGGTTATATTTCGAATCATTTCATTCGAAATTTTGTTTAATAAAAATATATATTTTAAAATAAAATTAATAATATTATATTATATTTTAATTTTTAATTAATATTTATTATATTATATAATATTATTTTTATTTTAAAATAATTTATTTTATTATAAATATGATGAAATATTTATTAAATTTAATTTTTAAAACAAAATTTTATTATTTAATATATAAATTTATATATATATATTAATTTTATATTAAATTGATCCAATTTAACTCAATTTATTTTAAATTAGATCAAAATAGACCGGATAACTTTTTAAATTATGTCCGAACTCAACCATAAACGCCCTTACTGTTGAAATAGTTTGTGTGTGTCCGTTTTTTTCTTCCTACTATACTTAAAGGTATTAAAGATATATAAACATTTAAGTAGCGTTTGGCAGAGAAATAGAAACGAAAAGACTGAAATTGAGAGACAGAAATTGAAATAAATCTCAGTATTTTATTTAGTGTAAAATGAGAGACAGAAATTGAAATAAGAATGAAATTTTAATTTAATTTGTATAAATAATAAAATTGGAATTAATTAATTGAAATGAAGTTATTTTAGGTATAAAATGTTATTAAAATTTCAGTTTCCATTTCTAAAAATTTTAGTCTTCTGTGTCCCCACTTTTTGGAGGTACTGAAATTTTAGAAATAGAGACAGAAATTTTAATATCAATCTCTAAAGCAACAAATATAATACTGAATCTCAGTCTCATAATCTCTATTTCAGTACCTCAAAACAAAAACTACAATAAAGATCATCAAACAAAATTCCTTCATATATATATATATATATATATATATCCTTTTTGATATTATATATGAGTAGTGTTTCCTTAAGAGGAATGCTAGGGACAATAATTTTTGTGTTTTATAATCATCAATTGGTCATCAAATAGTATTTTTAATGGTGTGAGATTACATTCAATGGTAAGAGATTACTCATTTTTCTTTTAATAGTTAAATAATAGCCACAAAATACAAAAGTTGCTGACCCTAAACTTTCTCTTTCCTTAATCCCAATAAAGAATGCCAAGTGGATACATAGATAGCATATATATAATCTTATTCTTGTCTGTGTTTTCATTCATTCACCATTCATTGATAAGCTACTAGCGAGTCCAAAGTAGTACTATAACATACATTTTGTATATATGGAAGCGGAGCATTATTTTCCTTCTCCTTCTCTCTGCTCAACCAGGTATAAATACATTGTCATTGATAATAATTTGTGTGTGTACTGGAAATGAATGAATCTAATTAATGTGTTGATTTGTATGGTAATGGATGAAGATGGTGGTCAAAGGAGACGGTGGCGGTGGTGACGGGTGGGAACAAAGGCATAGGGTATGCGTTGGTGAAGCAATTTGCGGAGCTTGGACTGAGCGTGGTCCTGACTGCGAGAGACTACCATAAAGGGGAAGCTGCTTTACAGGCCCTTGAAGCACATGGTCTTGCCAATCACCTTCACTTTCTCTTGCTCGATGTTTCTGACCCTCTTTCCATAAAAAATTTCGCATCCTCCTTTCAAGCCAAATTCGGACCCACCTTGGATATTCTCGTATGCATTCCCGCTTTTAATAATCCAAATATCAACACAATTCCTTCCTAATTATGTGATTTTATTTTTAATTAATTAGGTTAATAACGCGGGTGTGTCGTTCAATGAGCTAGACGGGAACACGGTGGAGTATGCAAAAACGGTTATGGATACTAACTTTTATGGCCCTAAGTTGTTGATTGAGGCTCTCCTTCCACTCTTCCGTTGCTCTTCTTCTTCTTCTTCTGTCTCTCGTGTTCTCAACATTAGCTCAAGGCTTGGCTCCCTTGATGTAAATTTAAATTCTCTTTCTTTCATTCATTCATTCATTCATCACTTTATCTAATTATGTGATGCCATGCAGAAATTGAGGAACAAGAAGATGAGAGAAATGTTGGAGAGGGGGGAGTTAGGGGAAGAGGAAATAGAGGGAATGGTGAAGAGGTTCCTTGGAGACGTGAAGAGTGGAAGGTGGGAGAATGAAGGGTGGCCATTGCAGTGGACTGACTACGCGGTCTCCAAGCTGGCTCTCAACGCATACTCAAGGCTGCTCGCTAAGAAACAAAGTGGCCTCAGTGTCAACTGTTTTTGCCCTGGCTTCACACAGACCGCCATGACAAGGGGAAAGGGCACCCACACCGCCGACCATGCTGCTGCCCTTGCCGCCACACTCGCCTTGCTTCCCCCCTCCCACTTGCCTACCGGCAGGTTCTTCTTGCTTAGCCGCAACACCACTCCTACTACTACTATTACTTCTAAACTTTGATCCAATTTCTCTGCCTAATTTTATATATTTTTTTTCAGAAATTCACAACCAGTATTCAACCAATTTCATTATTATAATTATTTTTGTTGGTTGAAAAAATATTTATTAGCTCCTGTATCCGATGATTTATTTTATACTGGTTCAACAAAAAGGTTACAACTTTGCCTAATAACAACAAATTGAGCTAGGCTAATATAACATGCTTATAAGGTAGTTTCTTGTTTTGTAATTATTTCTAATAGAAAAAGTATAAGGAGCAATGAAATATTTGTACAATGTGTACAATGAAAGTTTAGAGATGTCCGATTTAGTATTAGAGATATAACTATTAATGTTATCTTTTTTCATCAGTTGAAGTTTTTGGAATGAGTGGTATCATGACATGATAATTATTATCCTAGTACCCAAATAGTTATTCTGGATAGTATAGATGTTCATTTTTTAACTCATATAGCCTATTGTACACACTCTCTAGTAGAACTCCAAGTAACTGTAACCTATCTAAAATATGATCTCAATACGTTAATTATTTATCAAGGTAGATTTATTTTTTAAAAGGACACTTTATATGATATTTAAAAATAGAATAATATTAGAGAGATAATAATTTAAAATTATCTTATTTAATTTAATATATATAATTGTATGTATGTAACATTCATAATTATATATTTATTTATTTAATTTTAATTTTTATAAAAATATTTAGATAAATATTTAAAAAATATACATAAAAAAATGATAGTAAATTTCAATTACTAAATCTCTTTTTTCATGTTTAGAGAAAAATTGGATATTCACAACAAAACAATTGTTTAGCATTTCCAAATTTCAATGATTAAAAGGTACTATTTATCTAATTATACTTGAAAAAAAATATGAAAATTTGATCTTTAAAATATTTTTAAAAATATATTTATCAATTGTTTAATTGTTTTTATCACGACGTTTTTAAATTTTTTAAAAATTTATTTATTTTTTATATTTTTTAAGATTATTTTTATCAATAATATAAACTTTTGGATAATATTTATTTTAATAGTTTAGCAGTTGATATTTAAATGTTGCTAACTATATGTCTAATTATATTTTCATTTATGGACCTAAAAATGAAATTACTTTATTTGTCCCGCCAAATGAAGTTAGTAATAGGGCTTATCCATTTTTGTCATTATTTTTAATTATTAACTCAATTTACTTAATTTAATAATTTATCTTAGCAAACAACAATTATTAGTAATAGGATTTATTACTCAATTTAGTAATATGTATGAAAGCAAACAACAAAAAAATAATCTATCTTAGCACTTGACGTTTAAAGACAGCAATTAAGAAATCGAAGTAGAACGAGTAACTGAATTTTCTATTGATATTGTAATTGAACCACCCCCTAATCCCTATAAACAAATAAACCAATTTTTTAGTTGAGTGGCAACATAACACATACATGAAAAAACTGTTGTTAATTAATGATGAAGCGTCATGAAAGATCCTAGTGATAGGTGAATGACAAAAAGGCAGTTGGTTTTAGTTCCATGCATGGTCTCCTGACTCAGCAGGGAATTATATGATGAACACAAGCAAGAAACAAAGAATCTTTAATTTCGTTTTGTGTGTTTGAAACTTTGAATCAAGAATAATGTGGTTGATTCCAAGCATCTCCCTCGACGTATGGGATTCCTTCCAGGACCTCCCATTCACAAGCAGCGCCTTCTGGAGCAGGGAGAAGGAGGATGCTGGTGACACGTAGCACCGCGTGGAGAGGAGCAGCGGGAGCTTCATCAGGCGCTTTGACAATAAATATATGGAAAAGTATAATATAATAAAATATTTTAACTTTTTACGAAAATATTTAATCTAAAATTTTAAAAATTTCATGATTAATAATAAATAATTAAAATAAATAAAATATATTATAATAATATTAATAATTATAATATAAAATATATATTACTATTAATGTAATAAGTTTTAATTATTTTCAATATTTTTTCATTAATCGATATAAAAGTTTTGAATTTAATATCTTCATAACAAGTTAAAATATTAAAAAATAAAAACTATTATAATAATAATAAATATATATTTTATATTTTTTGATACATTAAAATAACTATCACTAATTTATACATAAAAATAATTATTAAAAGATATTTTAGCCAAATAAACTAACATGAATGTTATTTAATTCTTATAAAAGAGGAAAGAAGAGTATTATTTTTGGGTCTTGCATTCTTCTATTATCATTTTTATATAAAAAATGTTATATGATTATTATTATTTTTGTTAAGATACACCCTTGCACACACAACTCCTTTTCTCCATGAATTCCATATATCAATTTCTTAGTCATTGCTAGAATTTGAATCCACTGTACCTTCTAGCAAAGTAAACATAGTTGTCACTTACGATGCATGGACACTGACACGGACACGGGACACGACACGATACGGGACACGCTGACACGCGAATTTTAAAATTTTATATGACACGGGGACACGCATATATATAAAATATAAAATACTTTTTAGATAGATTGTAATGATATTTTGATATTTTATTGATATTAAAATATAAACTAAAATTTTTAATTATTTTTAATGTCTTATTTTAATTATATCAAGTATTTAAAATATTTTTTGTTTTAATAAATAATAATATATACTATATATAAATTTATTTTAAAGATATATGTTAAGGATAAGACTGGACAGCAGACACGTGATGGTATTTAGGTGTGTCCAGACATGTCCGGAGAATAATTTTTTATTTTTTATTAAGACACGGTTGGATACAGCAGACACGCGTGTCGGACAAATATCGGTGAGTATCGTATCCGAAATGTGTCTGACACGCGAATACGATAACTCAGCGAAATGTCCGTGCTTCATAGGTTGCCACTAAAGAAGGCCTTTCTCTATGTGTATACTCCAGTCTTCTTTGGACATTAGTGCAATCTAGTCATTTTCATTCAAATTCGGTTTTTGAACAAGGCTTTTCATTGAAATTTATTCATTACCCTCTAAGTATTAACTATTAATGATGAATGTGTTAGCCCATACATTATTGGGCTACGCTGTAACCCAAAAACTGTAACCAAGACCTGAACAAAATATGAAGCCTTTGTTTGCTACAAATGTTATAGCCGAACCAAAAACTATCTTCCTGTACATATTATTGACCAGAATTAATTTAACTATTCATTTTAATTACTTTTATTAGATACGGCATTATAAAAGGTTTACTCGAGGAAAGATCTTATTATCCGTATAGAGTACAAAACTTTTACTCTAGATTTTTCTGATAATTAGATTTATCTTTTGTATTATACTGGTCTCATTTTTTTAAGGGAACAACTAGGGAACCAAAAGCATATCAGCCAAAATGTGTTTAATTGTATTTAATTAAACATATTATCTCCCTATTATCACCGCACTAAAAATTACTCAATTAGGTTATTGGCAACGGGTGTTTCAATTTGTTGTTTGGGACAAAGGGCATTCCTTTCTTGTCTCTTCGTTATTCTGATTATAGAAGCAAGATGCCTCTCCTTATGTTAGGAAATTAAATGACAACTCTATCTTTGCAATCAACAAGAGCAGATATAACACTTTGTTAACATTTTAAACAAAAATTAATATTAATAACACTAATTAATACAATGAGTAATAGAACGCAGCTCTTATACAGCGTATAATTCCAATATGCCTTTAATGATAACTCATTAGCAATTCTCTTTAATTAAAAAAGGATAAATTATTAAACATTTATTGATGTTTCTGTCAAAAGAAGAAAGCGCGATTACTTTTTGTAACTTTAATTCATAGATTGGTAGCTGCAAATGATGAAGTTGGTGCATGCCAGTCACTCGGATAAGGTCAGTTCAGCATGCATAATAGACGCCACTAAATAAACATTAACCCCCAAATAAAAAATAAATAAAGAAAAAGAAACATTTACAATAATGCAATCTATACATATCGAGATTATGTGTCATATAATTGGTTATGACTTATGGCAAATAACTCATCAGGTCAACCATTAGTTGGAATGTTGGATTTGGATAGGGAGGGGAAAAAGTGACATGATGTTCATTAATTGAAATAAACGCAACCAAAATAATAGTCATTAGTCATATGAAGCATACATCAAACTTATATACGTAAATTAATATCCCTACGATTTGATAGCTCATAGTATATCTTCAGTTCGTTGTTAATCTAAATAAACAATGGTAATTAAACTAAAAAATGGTATTCGAATTTCAAAAAGTTATATCTGTCAAATATATTTTCAAAAGACATAAGGTCTCAAAAGGTAACAGACAAATCTTTTATTTGACAAATAATTTGTACACTTACTTTAAATTTTTGTAGAACAATCTTATAAATATATTAAAAGATGCATATAAAAAAGTGGAGGAAAATTCGATCGCAAAAACTCTTTTTTAATTTTTTTTTATTAAAAAACGATTATTCACAAAAAAAGTCACTTCATTTTTATACAATTAATATTTTGGCATTTTTATTTAGAATTGTACGGTTAGTCGGTTACCAAACGGTTTAGGATTGTTTGTCGGGTGTGAAGGTATGTCCCAGCCTTGACATGGATCATGGGAATAAGAAGCGTGAGCGGTCGATTTTTCGAATTCTTCGCGAGTTAAGGGGGGTGCTACCTGCAAGGACACTCCAACACTCAAGTCAGCAGGTATACAGGTGACAAAGAAGAAAAGTTATGATGACGTACTGTGGGGGAGGGGTAGGACCCTCCCCTTATATACCCTGTCAGTAGGGCGGGCCCTACGGAGGAAGGCCTCCTTCCAAGAAACTTCATTTCCCACAACTGTCATGCAGCTGGTAGTAAGGGTACGTGTCTGGATCGCAGACCGAGCAGGTTATGCGAGTTGACCCGGCCGCACATATCGGTTTGTTCGTGGGCTGGGGCGACAATTGTGCTCAGCTAAGTTGGACCGTAACAAGAATATAGCACCTCAAGTTCAACTGGAGGCACTCCAATGTTGCTCACATGCTTAATAACCCCACATGCCAAATAAAAGTGTTCAAAGAAAAGTAACCTAATTTGGTTACGATAGTATTAGGAAGATAAAAAAAATTGTCGGAACTTATCTTATTTAGTATTTATTAATTGTCAGAAGATAAAGAAAATTGTCAAAACTTATCTTATTTAGTATTTATTAATAACCCCACATGCCAAATAAAAGTGTTTAAAAAAGGTAACTTAATTTAGTTACGGTAATATTAGGAAGATAAAGAGAATTGTCGGAACTTATTTTATTTAGTATTTATTAATTATCCCAATAATTAATACTAAATAAAGTAAATTATAGTTATTTTTGATTAATTTTTTTTATCAAATATTTCCGTTTGGTTAATAGTAACTAGGGTATGGCATAATGGCAATATTAACACAACAAAAATCTTCTCGTAAGATAAAAATTTAGTACTCATGTTACCAATATTTTAAGATAAGAGAATATAATGTCCAAAACTATCGAAGGAAATAATACCTTTTCTAATTTTCTTTGGCAGTAAACAATATAATTTACTAATGAGTTGTTACGTACACAAGTCAAAATTTGAATTTCTAATATTTATTTAAACGAATGAGTAAATTGACCATTCGACTAATTCAAAATGGTTTAACCAATAGATTGCTTGCTGTGTGCACGAGATGGGATTCAAACTCTCAATATTTAATTAAACGAACAAGTAAACTCTCTACTTGATCAACCCAAATTAATTTAAGCAATATAAATATTTATAATAGTTTTCCTCCTCTTCGTTCTTATGAGATTTTCTAGAGATGGATAAAATTGAGGTACAAAAAGTTTAATGGATTTGGAAATGGACTAGGGTCCAAAACGGACCTCCTAAGAAACGTAATTCACGGCTAACTATGGGCCATCAAATTAGGAGGTCTAAAGTCTAAACCCTATCCAAACACTCCCTTTGAAATCAAAATACAAATCTCCCCATGAAAATAAAATTAATTATATGATATAGATGTATATTATAAATTAAAAATAAGTTAAATAATATATATATATATTTATATACAAATATATAATGACAGATTATAATAGTAAATTTTAATATACAAATAATATTTTTGAATAAAATAGGGTTATCGTATGTTAAACTTTGAAAATAAATCTTACAATAAGGCAAATTTAAAAGAAAATATTAAAGAGTTATTAGAATTTGTTATTTTTTTTCTTCATTTAACTATTAATTCTATTTCTTTAGTCTATTAAATCAACAAAATACTTTATCTCATATTTTTAAATATTATAACAAATAATTAATATCTAAAAATAATAAATTTTAATAGGGCTCTAACATTTCTGGGATTTAAATTTCCTCTGTTACTATGGGAGTTTCTCTAATCAATGATCTCATGAGTGTAGTTGATTGACTGCTGATCTCTAAAGTAGATCCTAATCTAGATCGATACCAAAATCACTTAAACTTTAAAACATATATTAAAAAAGAAAATAATAATAAAAATAATAAGCCATGATAATGTCACAGCTGCTACTCATAATAAGTCACAACAGCAATGTGACCCTCCACGTGTTGACAGCACATATCTTATTGCATGTTACTTGAAATTATTTTGCAGTCTTTGCTAGCTATGCTTGGTACCTTACTAGCAAAGGCAAATCCATATCCATATAATAGACAGAGTGATCAACACAAAGGAGGAAGCCTTCGATCTATTTCTTTCTTCTCTTTTAAAATGGTGGCCCTTCAATCTTCATAACCAAGAAACCCTAAATGGATAGCTTCCTAAGCCTATATGGGCCAATGTACAAGATAAAAGAGGCAATCAATAAAATTGGTTGAGATTCCTAACTTCAACCAATATGTATATACTTGGTTTGATTAACAGTAAAATCAACAGATTGAGGTTGGTATAATGGTTAATTTATTAGTCTGTTTAAGTAAGTGTTATTTATTGACCAACAACAAAATTTTAAATAGAGTTTCGATCTGACGAATTAATTATTAACTTGCTGAGCTGAAAAAACCGTGAGAAACCAAAATACAATAATTAACAGGTTAAATACAATGCAATAATTGTCTTTTAACGGCGGCAGGAATTCGTTGCTTAACATCCATCTATTATTTGCTTTGATTACGAAGGCAATCAATAAACCAAACAAACAAAAAGTAAACTAATGGCATTCACTTACCCCCAACCGATACCATTTTGTTCTTTCACTCTTTCAGACGAACTGTTTCCTACCCCATTACTAGATGATTCATTCATTAATGTCTACTATGTAGAATTCTAGAACCTAGACCAATTGGACCGATTTGTATAAATTAATAATTAAGTACATTAAAATTATATTATTTAATAAAAAGCAAGGTACTAATAAATAGTGGAACTGCTTGAATCTGACAAAACTCTCTTGGATCCTGAAAAGCCTAATAATTATTGTGGTCTTTCTCTTATTCAACATTCCGAGCCCAAAACCTTAACCAACAGCTGTAATTTCTTGCTTAAGTAACCGGAATTGAACAAAATAGATAAGCTTCCAATAATAATGAAATTAAGGTAGTAGATTTGATTTAGTTGGGGGAGTAATTGATGTTATGTGAAGGAGGCACACGTGACGTAGGGTAGATTTGGTTGCATTAGCAAAACATACAAAATGAATGAAGGGGGACCGTACAGCGGACTCACATGCACACGTTCCATAAATCCACCACTGCACCACCACCATAATAATCATCGTCTCTGCCGTCAAAACTACTTTATAGCTGTAGTCCACTTTCACTCACTGCTACCAAAATATTTATTTTAACATTGACACTTCTACTTCACTCACTAGTCACTACTCGCTCGCTGCTTTTATGCTTCAAACAAATTGAACCAGTATTCATTATTAGGGCTGAGCACGGGTACCGGATACCCGATTACCTGTTTGAATTCGAATCGAACCAATTAAATTGGTTTTGGAATCAATCGGTAATCGGGTTCAACTCGAACCAAACTGATAGTCTTTATTAATAATTGGTTCGGGTATTAATTCTGATGGTGCAGAACCCAAACCAATGCGCAAACCCGATCATATATTAATTAAATAAAAAAATTAAAAAAATATATATATGACTTTTTCGTTAGACACTATTAATATGTTTGGATTTTAATGAATTTAGTTTTTAATGTATTTGATGTTTAACATGTTTTGATTATTTCTATTGATGTTACATGTTTATTGTACTTATTGAATTTTTAAAATAAAAAATTGGTTTTTTTTTTTTTTATAAATTTCAAAGTTATCGGGTACCCAATTATTCGAACCGAACCAATCAATTCTTAATTGATTTAGTTTGGTTCGGGTATATATACAAAAGAACACAAATCCAAACTAAACCAAATCAATTATATTTTGATCGACTCGATTCTAATTTTACCATGAACTCGAACCAAACCAACCCGTACTGACCCTAATTCATTATTCTCAATCTTTCTTTACCATCAATTGGGGGTGTGTTTGAAACTCTTAGAAATTCAATTACCTTTTTAAATAATTGACTATATATATTTAGTTAAAAGTAATTTTTAAAAAAGAACTTATTGTGTTTGGAATGCATGCAAAAAAAAAAAAAAAAAAAAAAACTATTTTTAATTGGTGTGATTAAAATAGTGATATAAAATAATTATTTACATTATTTAATATTTAAAATCAAATTGCTTAGTTGGTATAATTAAAAGAATGATATAAAATAATATTATTTTTGGTGACAATTTTTTTAGTTTAAAATCATTAGTTTCGTTATTTTCAATTATAACTCAGACAAGAATACTTAAAATATTTGCAGAAAATCTTTATAGATTCCCAAACATACTCTCATTCGGTTTTTTGTAATAATAATGACTGGGCCATGGCCCATGGGCAATTAATATTTTTTTAAAATATATAGAAAACTAAATTTTAAATAATTAGTAATAGTATAACAAAAAAAGTAATTAATATTAGTTAACTTTTTTTTATCATAAAATTGTTTTTTAATTCTCATTTTAGAAGATATGAGATTTTAAATTAGAATGTAAAATTTAAAATTGAAAAAAGGAATTCCTTAGTTCAATTCTTTTAAGAAACAGCCTGAAATTATCTATTTAGCCCTTGAATGGGCAATAGTTATTTAAATTTGATGACGGTTCAATAGAAAATGAGATCTGAGTGGCTCCGTTTTTAATCCTAAGGTCAAAACATTGGATTCTATAGTGAAAACATTGGTAGAAGCAGGGAAGCAGTAAAACCAGGAAAAGTATACTGGGTGGACGTCTCGATTACATAAAATCTCTACAGACTCATAAACAATGAGGGACCAAGCTCATGTACCCTGCTTTATACTTTATACAAGTCAAGACACATTCAGAAATATTAGGGGGGGGAATTCTGAGGAAATCCGTAAAATAATAGAATTGAAAAATTACAATTCTTATTATTTTAATTTAAAAAATGAGTAAATATTTATTTTCTTTAGTTTACTGAATCTCCTCATACTCGAAGAGCGAAGGGTATAAAGTAGCAGGAGAAGAGAAGTTTGACCGGGTCAAAACCAGAAATGGTTCCCTCCAACCAAACTCCAAAATCAAATCACGACTTTCGAAGAGTCCTTTGTTAGTTGCTTCTTTAAGGAAAAAAATAAAGGCGGGTGAGGATACAGTTGGAAGAGAGAGATAAATGGGCCCCGCACCAACTAGGCCTCAGGATAATATGGGGCCAAAATTGTACCCATCAAAATTCCAACCAAATACGTACACCTAATTCCATCTCTCACTTTGCTTCAAAACATAATGCCTAAATAGGCAAACCATCAACGTCTATCACCTTCTCAAGAACCATGTGTTACTCTTATTTCCCATCACTTTAATTCTTCGGACATAATTAACATAGAATATAGAGAAATAAAAACTAATTATTTTCCCTTGATTCCACCAAGGGAAATTAGGCAAAACAGTAGAATTCAAGAATTACACAAGAGATATTATTACATAGTATAAATTATTACATATACTATAACAAGCAAAAGAGAGGGATTGTACATAAGGTATGGGTAAAACCTTTCATCAATTCCTTGTTAGCTTGACTTGGAACACTTTTTCCAATTCCATACACCATACCATACCTTGCCCCTTAGTATATTGTTGCCCATATGAAAATGAACCGCGTATCTTATTACAACTAATTAATAATACTAACAAGTACCAAAAAATATAGAATAACCTTCTTCCCTAAACTATTTCTTTAACTATTGCTTCAAACTAGAAAACAGAGATCCCAGAAGCTACAATCCGTTACCCTAAACCTGGATGTTTTATTGCAACTAACTACCCAAAACACATTCCTTGAATCCCATCATTCATGGGACAAAAAAAAAAACCAAAACAAAACACCAAGTTTACTAGCACAAACCAGTGGCCAATTTTCACTATTTTTCATCTCCATGGCCTTTTAAAACTAGAAAAGAACAATTTTTGTTTTCAAGTCAGAGTCAATAAGTCCACTCCTGCGGGAGGCGAACTTCGTAGCTGGCTGCCTCTTCCCGCCGTGCCCTTAATCTGTTCTGCATCAGAACAGCGTTTCTTCTTGCAACCAATGCATCTAAAACAGAAAAGAAATATCTGAACAAGGAAACCCTTAAATAAAATGTCACAGACATGAGAAACAGGGACTAGGCTTACCATAATCAGTGGCAAAGGCGTTGGAGAAGCACGGCTGAAGTGATGGACCATTAAAACCCTCAATGTTTAGGTTCAAAGCATGAACAACCTTAGCCGGAACCACAACAGGTGCAGAACCTGATGGAATAAACGATTAAAATTAGATACAAGTGGACCAACCCTATAAGAAATTAAACGAGCCAAGAGAGGGGTTTACCAGTCTTCTTTCGAGGCTCGGCGGTGTTCCCATAATGGCGAGGCAAGAACACCCCTGTTCCACCAGAGCTGGCTCTTTTGGCGGCAGATCCAACCGGAACCGGAACCCGATGCCCGGATCTGCCATACTGCAAGTTGTTCTGATTCTGGTGAGGTTGGGGCCATGCAGATTGGAGACGGTTACCACATTTTACACTCTCGTAACAAACTTCACGCGCTCTGTGCTGCTGTTGGAGGAGCCAGTATGCTTTATTACCAGCCCCCAGACTTCCCCATGTAGAACCACACTGTTGATTCAACACCTGCTCTTGAGAAACCTGAACACAATGGAAAAAGATTATTAGATTCAAGTTTTTCAGAAATGCCTTCTTCCCAAAGACCGTTTTGTTACCTGAGGAGCGTGGTTACAGAACGAGGGGCATACGGTGGTGTGAAGGTTCTTCGGTGCTGCTGCGGTGGCGCGTGCAGAGTTAAGAAACCCTCTGTTGCTCTGAGACACGTGGTCGTTCAGCTTCATCCTGGCCACTTGTCCTGCGGCTTGGTATATAACCTCCCAAGGGTCGTTTTGGTCGGCGAACGGCGTCGTCGAAGGGGAAGGAACACGGGAAGATCCGTTCGGTGTTCCTTCGCCGGAAACTAAGCTACGGCCGGACCAGCTTCCGATTCCGCTAAGGGTAGACTGAGGCGAGCCAGCCATACCGCGAGTTTTGCATGCCTGTGAGAACCAAAACGAAAATAGAGAGTTAGCTTCAGAAGGAAGAGAAAGTGTGTTATTGTGGCTTTCAGAATATTCTATACCTCAGGTTTCTCAGTGGCGAGTTGTTTGCGTGAGTCGTGAATCGTCGCCTGACTGAGCCGGCGAGTCAAGCCGGCGAAGAAGTCTTCTTCCTCGTCGCTGCTCTCCGTCTCGGTGGAGCCAGCAACGGACTCCACCGGAGAGGACACACCAAACTCATAGGGGAACTCGGAAGGAAAGCAGAAAACGGCGTCCGGGTCGGCTTTTGGGGAGCCCTTAGCTCCGTCGAGGAAGTGCGGCGGCGGAAGCCAGAGAGCGGCGTCGTCAAGGAGCTTCGCCATGGGTGGTCGGAAAGTGGTAGAATATTGAGATAGAAGTTGAAAATAGGAATGATGAGAGAAAGTAGGAAGTAGAAGAAGTAGGGTGGTGGATCATAGAATGTTGAAGACAATGTTGCTTTTATTAAGGTTTCAGGGTCTCCTTTCACACACTTCAAATTCTTATTTTATTGTATTAAAAAATAAAAAGAAAATGAGGGGGGAGAGAGAGGTGCGCAATTTGCAAACAACTGGAAGAAGGGCCCAGTGGTTGGAGACATTTGTCCTTGTTTTTGTATGCAACTCACCTGCCATTTGTCCAC
This sequence comes from Arachis ipaensis, assembly GCF_059453495.1. Lineage (NCBI taxonomy): Eukaryota > Viridiplantae > Streptophyta > Magnoliopsida > Fabales > Fabaceae > Arachis > Arachis ipaensis. The sequence goes on from NC_142438.1 coordinate 133,952,836, forward strand.
TCCACCCCCTTAATAATCTCTTTCAAATTAAATCAAATTAATTAAACACCACCGTTTTCATTGGAACATGCATCGTTACCAACTTACCATACCCCGCATTCTTTTTCTTTTTAGTTTCTGTTTTTATATTCCACATGCCTTAATTTTAATCTTCACAACTTTCTGAGTTTTTTTTTTTAACTTTTATATACCTTAAAATCAAATTTCAAATTTCAAATTTCTTACACTTCTACACTAACCAAGGGTTTACTATTCTATTACCATACGTCTCAATAATTGTTTTTCAAAGTCTTCTCTCTTTTTCTTTGGCACTACTACTCTCTTTTCTTTTTAGTAGGATTTAGCTTATGGGTACTCATCTATGTTAAGGTTTGTAATTATAAAAGTATTTATGAAAGACAACAAATAAATAAATCTTTAATGTACTTGTTATATATTTATTGAAATTTTAATGTGTCCTAACCCCTACCTAAGGCACATTTGGTACATATTACAATCTAAGAAGTAAGTTTTTCCTAAGGGTGTTTGCACTGCGATTTTGTTTGATTTTGAAAAAATAAAACTAATTTGATCCAATATATATAATTTATTACGATTTAAATTGGTTTGGTTTATTTGATTTTTAAAAATAAAATTTTAACGTTTTATTCTTTTTAAAAATAAAAATAACTTTAAATTGATAAGCCCAATAAATGAATAAATCTTATTTTATATTCACAAAATAATAAAATACTTAATAAATAATAATAATACATAAATAAGATAAAAATTAATTTAAATTTTAACAGTGTTATTTGAATTAGTTTAAATTTTAACGCCCCTAATTTGTACATATTTAAATATATTCTCTTTGTCATAAATTAATTTAAGAATGGATAAAAAAAAATGGTATAATCCATCTTTACTGTGTTATTATGCAAAAATGTATATCTATTATGTAATAGACATGCAAAATGTAGGTTATGCTTTGAAGAACAATGCTAAAAATTGGATTTTTCTTACCCCACAACAAAGAAAACGGCAGCTAGTGATACACAGAGAAAGGTTAGTATTTTATACATTTTATTAGTAGTTAGTTAGGGTTAATCCTATTTTTTTGAGTTAAAATTTCTAAAAACAAATAGTATATAATTTTTTTAAATTAATTTTTTGTTAAGTAGATAAATAAATTAATTGTTAGTTAATTAGGAATAGTTAAAATATATATTTTCTTCATTATAGTTATATTAATAGTATTAGTTGTTAGTGTTGATAAATTGTCGTTAGTGACTTAGTGTATAGTATTAATTGGATGTTAGTATATATTTTTTTTAATTTTAGTTTTAGTTTATTTAATTTTTTTAAAAATAGAAATTTTATTAATTTTAGTTTCATTTTATATAATTTTTTTGAAAAACAGCCCGTTTTAGCAATTCTAATTTTTTTTTAAAAAAAAACAGCCCTGCTTAGCAATGTTGGTTATATTTTAAATAATTTATTAAAAAAATATATTTATTTAGTAATTTTAGTTTTATTTAAAATAATTGATTTCAAAACAAAATTATTTATTTAATTAGGATATAATTTTTTAGTGATTTAGGTTTTTAGGTTAAAAGTTGACTAAAATATATTAGCCTTGATTATTATTTAATGAGTATGGGTTATTTTTAGAAATTTTTTATATAAAATGTTAAATATTTCAGTGTTTTATTAAATTCTAAGTTAATTTATATATGTAGTGCGTTTAATTTTTAATAATAAAACTGAATTATTATTAATTATTAATATATATACGGTTAGATTTTTTATTTTAATTATTTATTGAAAAACAGGATTATTGTTATTAAATTTTAGCTATGTTTACTAATTTCAGGCTTTTTTTGCAATATATATTGGAAAATAATGGAAACAACTTTAGATCGGATAATTATTAATATTTAGGATATGTGTTTTTTTTGTGTGACTATTTAGGATATGTATTTAGTAAATAGATTAAGAGTTATTATTATTAATGTTTTCAGTAAAAAATAAAAAAAGAAAATATAAGTAACGTTCACATTTTTTTTTATTATAGAGTTAAAGATAAAGATGGAAAAATATAACATCACACACGAGTATATATCAAAATATCTTTAACATTTTGTATATAGAAGTAATTTTTATGTTTACTATTGTGCTTAATAATTAATAATTCAATTAGTAATTATAAATTATTTGGATTTTGTATGGGCATCTAGGTATGATTGCAAGGACATGGATAGTTCTTTGTCGTTGCTCCTTGTATGGGTATGGATACGAATGCCGCTAATAAAACCGTTGTCGATGGATACTAACTTTCCACTCGTTCGTAGGTAAAATTTAGCTAAGACGTGGATTTAGTGATTTTTGCTGTAGTAACTGAAATTACGAATAAGTTATGATTTAATTTGATGATATTGTGATTGATGGTTGAAATGATTTATGAATTGAGGAACCCTTAAGGGTGGTTAAGTCCACTTTTAGATGATCGATGTTATGTCCGAATTTTTATAAAAATATGGGTTATTGCAATATGGCAGGTGGAATGATCATCAATCAGTTATCGAGCAGTATAAAAATTAGACAACTGCTTATGGTTCTTTTGCAGCCATTGCTTCAAACCATGTTGACAAAGCTTCATAAGAAGCTTCCCACCCACCAAATATTTTTTCAATTGTTTTTTGTTTGACCAACCATGCTTTGCGATAACTTATCGTATAGTTAAACATCGACTGCACTTCAGCAATTACAGATTTCACCTTTAGGAATGGGTCGACTTCAACCAATGGTTTTATCGCTTCTGCAATTGTACCAGAGTCCAGTTTGATATGATCTTGAGAGATGATAAATCTGATGCACGTGTGATTACCGTTATATCTCCTTATCACCCAACAATACTGTCTTTTTATAAGACTAACTCTGATAAGTCAATCACAACTTGTTCCGTATTATACGCATTTAGTATAGAATGTCGTCGATTTTGATTCATATACCCTATAATCAACGCCCCTCTAAATGGTATACTCTTTAACTACTGCAATCACAAGACAAATAATAATAATAATAATAATAATAATAATAATAATAATTTCTAGAACCGCCGGCTGCATAACAAATTAACAAGACAAATAATAATATAAATAATAGTTAGTAATGATAATAATAATAACGTAACAATATTAATAATAATTCAAATAATTCTAACAACAATAACAACAACAATAATAAAATTATCTATATTGCATAACATCAAGATTTAAAATTAACATAAATGATGGCTCTTCAGATGGATGTTTTGATTCACTAGTACGTTAGCAACATCTGTCACATTTTCCTCAATTGATATATCATCTTCTTTTACATCTTCAGTTGGATTAACAATTTGATAATTACTTTTAAACTCTTCATTACTTTCGATATTATAACCCATCCAACCTGTATTAGGTTCTGGAACATTAACATCTTCAATTTCTTCGAACTCAATGTATAACTCGATAAGTGAGGTTCGTACTCTAATTTAATGGTAGGTCGAAAACGTTCCTTGTATACCAGCTTCATCAGTCACATGCATTATTTGAAATTGAACGAAACTACCAAATACTAACACAGGCTGTTTGTACAAAATATTTTTCACTCTCTTCAAGTCTTGATGATCTACACTCTGACAAAGTACACTCTTAAGTCCTTCATATGTTATTGAAAGAGGAACAACAATAACACATGGATTTTCACACAAAAAATTCACACCCTCATGTGTATCATGCAAAATATGACCATTGAAATATATTCTTAAACTAACATAACTCTCCATTTTATACACTTACTACATTTACCTTCAACTTATTTCATTCAACAAATGAAGAACAACTTCAAATGCTAAAGAACTAAGGCTGCATTTGTTTACAAATATAGGACACTGAGACAGGGACACTGAGACATAAAATCGTGTTTGGCAGAGGAGACATGGACAAAGACAATGTGTCCAGAGACACTAAATTTAGTGTATTTTGTGTCCATCCTAACAGGACACGGAGACACTAACAAATGACACAACTTATTTTTTATTTTTTCTTTCATTATTCTTGTTAATTTTTCATAATTATATTTTTTATTGTTATATTTTTCATCTCAAATTTTTTGAATGAAAAAATGAGAATAAATTAAATTTTCATAATTTGTTCTAGTTTATCACCAAACAGAATATAAGAACACAAAATTTTGTTTCTCTATCCATCAATGTCTTGTCCTGTTCTATTCTCAGTGTCTTGTCCTGTCCTGTTCTTAGAAACAAATGCAGCCTAAGAGCTCTGAACTCTCTCAAAATTTAAAGACGAAGAACTTTGTATTGCTCACTTTCTACTCTGCTCAAAGTGTTTCCAGCATAACATCAACGTACTTTTTATAGTTAATTTTATATTTGTTTGTTCATAATACTAAACGTCGACGATGTTTTCGCTTTTTTGCAAAGCGTCAATACCGTTTTGACCATTCTCTCAACGATAAAATTTGTTTCAACACAAAACAGCATCACCGTTTTCTATCTTTTAAATTAAAAAAAAAAATTACTCCATTACAAAAAGGTAGCATCATTTTCCATTTCCATCTATTTGTTATTATTTATTTCTATATAAAACGGCCGCGCCGTTTTTGTTTTGACCATTAAAAAATTGTAATCACATACAAAATGTCTCCATCATTTTGTGTGTTTTGACAAAAAAAAAAAAATCTTTTTCATAACAGTGTCAAACTCACTTATACACAAATATTAAAAAAATTACACATATTCTTACAATATTTAAAAAACTCAGCCTCATTATGTAGGAGACATTTTATTATTTTGGCTTTTTTTAGAACCACTAAAACATAAGTTGTGTTTTTCATATTGCAGAGAAAATGAAACTTACGTTTTTGCAAGTGAGCCGAGAGATACATGTTTGATACATATGAATGAGGTTCTTTATATATTGTCCACTCCATCTAAATTTTGTGCAAGTGAAAAGCATAGAAAAGAGAAACAAGTTTGAAATAGAGACGAGAGGATAAATATAAGTGGAGTGAGTGAGAGGTTTGTGAAATATTTTATTTTTGTGTAAATTAAATTTTATTAAAATGGTCCGTGATCTTACATTTACCGACAAAAAGTATATTATTAAACATCTGGATAATCCTTAATGTGTAAGTATTTGTCTATGCATTGCCTGCATAAATCAAACGCGAACAATCGTTAGTCATTTAAGGCTAAGTAAAGAAATAGTAACAGTAACTTTATTGAAAAAACATAACATCATCATACTCGCATGCTCAAAAAAATCCAAAGCATGCATAGCTTTGAGATCCAGAACTCGTATAAAAGACGGAACACAGAAAGAATGCTGCTTGACAACTGTATCTACTTCATTTTACACCGCTAGATTGTTTGCCTCATCCCTATCATCATTTTTGTCATTAACTTTTTAGATTGTTTCAAATTCCTTTTCACTATCATTTTTATATTTTTCCCAAGTTATGTCCATGATTTCATTCATATTCAACTTGTCATCAATTACATTCACTCACATATGTTGTTCAAATTCAACATACAACTCTATTATTGGCACGTAAAATCGGGTTTGTTAATAAATATAAAACATATATTGCATACATGCGTCGTTCGTGATGGGCATTTTTTGAAATTATATTAGCCTACCAAATACGATAATAGAATTTATGTATAAAATGCTGCTCACTTTAAAATATGATACAGAGATCGTTTTATAACTCCACAAAGTTCATGATGCATGGAATGACCCAAAAAAAAAAAAAATTCACACACAAAAGACACTTCATAGTCTGTGTGGAATATGATTTTACCGTTATAATACATTCGTAAATTTGCAGTATCTTTCATTGTCTTAACTTAATTTTTTTGACACCACTACTACTTGTCATAAAATTCAAAAGTATAAAAAAGATAAACAACAATAGTATTTATAGACAAAATTTTCGGATTAAAATATTTAAATTAATCAAAATATAATTTACGCTTTTAAAAATACAATCTATGTTTTATAATTTTTAAAAGAAAAAATACAAAATATAAAATGCAATCTCTATTTTGGAGACTGCATACAAATAATAAAAAAAGTATATTAAAATAAAAAAATATTAAAATGCAAATCATAGCCTTCATTTTGCTTTAACAGTATATGAACAGAGTTACTTTACAAAGATCTATTTCAACGTGTTACAACAAATCTTTTTTATATTGAAAAAATGTAGCCTCTCTCTGCACTATGCTAATTGTAGTACATGTCTTTGTGGTTTAGTAACTTGCAAAATGATCTACCATAGTGGAGCAGAGTCACAAACTGGCTCATGAATTAGTGTGATGAGTCTACAAACTTGTATAACGTATGAACACTTTTTGTTGGGTTTGAATTCCTATTTCCTTTTTTAGTTACTTAGAGAAAAAATAAAGACTTCTCCATAAGCTCCTTGAGTCTTGACTCACTCTATGACATGAGCCAGCACCATTCTTATTATTTATATTATTAAGTGTTAATACATCAAAATCAAACTCAAATAGTAATACCAAATATTTTGACATTTTGATTGTTTTAATTTATTTTTTTTTATAAATTTCGCACTTATCATTTGAAACATAAATAAAGGATAAAAATAAATATTGTGCATCCTGAAAGAACTGCCGTTATATTTTTCAAAAATTAATTCTATTGTTACGTATGTAGGCTATAGTTTGCGCCACACACAAAATATCCATCTTAATTAGAAATAAAAAAATTATTAAAAACTAAAAGTGTCAATTTAATTACATTTTGTATATTACTTTAATCTTGAATTGTTAATCATTTTTATTGTTTCTTTATTTTTCTCAACATTATTATTTGTTATAGTGTCATGATTAGAAGACCATTGGCAAATAATATATATATATACATATATATATATATATATATATATATATATATATATAGTAATAATTTACTAATGGTTGATCATTTAAAAGAGTTCACAACAAAAATTGTTTTTAAATTAAAATGACATTTTTAATAAAACATAAATTGAAGTATGATTATAATTTTCGAAATTAAGATTGCAAAAATAAAAATTATGTAATTCCTAAACATATTTAATTCATGCTAAAAAAATATTAACATTATAAATAAAATTAACCATGACAATTTATCCTTCTAAGTTCTAATTTTATATACAACTCCTAAAAGTAAACTCCATAATAAGAATAAATGGACAAAAAAACAGGTTCAAATCATGGAATAAATATAATATATATACAAGAGTATGAATGATAAAAATAGAAAGCAAATATGTCAAATATATAACAGCAAATATATAACAGTCCAGGTACTGTGATTTGTGAATAATTGAATATACAGAAAATAGATTGGGTGTCATTACTGCTGTTAACATGTTGCAGTGCATTGTTGTTTTAGTTAGTAAATGAGTTGTATATCTGAATATATAGAATATGGATTGGGCGTTATCATTGCTGCTAATTTGTTACCATTCATTGTTATTTTGATTGACAAACGAGTTGTGTATTCAAGGATAGCCAATAAGATTCGAGGATAAGGGAATAAAAGATTTTGACCTGAAAGACATAGTAATATGGTCCAGACACAGTAGAATGAGAATACAGACATTATGACTCATCCAATATTTAGCCAATAGTGAGCATAGTTTTGAATTACAACACAAGATTTTTTTATTTGGAACGTGTATGAAAAGGTACCATTTCAAATAATAATAAGATGATAACTATATTTTAATGTTGGCAGGACCATAAATAGTTTAAAAAAAAATTATGTTGGATTTGGCTTAAATTTACAATGGAATTTACATTGTAATCTAATGACTTCAGCGAGAATAATAAATTTTATTTTAAATACTAAATATTGAGTACATAGTACTTTATAATCTAATTATTTACATTTTATAATTTTAAAAATTTCACTAATTATTAAAAAAAAGAGTACTACTGAGTTATAATCGTCGACCAATATTTGTTATGTTAGAAATTATTTTATTTTATTTTATTTGAATTTGAATGTTGAAAATTTAGTTAAATAAAGTTGAATTGGATTTTGTAATGTTGAATGTGTTTAAATCACTTATGATTTGATATATTTTAGTTGAATTTTTTTTATTTTTTTAAAATTTAATATTCACGAATATGATATCTACAGTAGAGAAAATAAATGAAGACTGTGACGGAAATAGAACGGCATGGGAAGCAATTTTTTAAGAGGAGTAATAGGGACTAGTAAATTTTGTAATTTATAGTTCATTTTTTTTTTATGGTTAAGTTCCTGACCAGATTTTAATAAAGTGTTGATCCTAGAATTTCTCTTTTATAGACGGCGAGTGGGCTACGAACGAGAAATGTTTCTACCTCTGTAAATATTCATCGTCATTCTTGCGCATGGATAAGATTATTATTACAATTTTACTAGGTAGACAATAAATTTTGTAAATGATGTAAATAATAAATTTTAAATAAAATATTCAATAAAAAAATAGAAATGGTTCATACCTCTAAATTCAATCCATACATATTGAAGGTGATTAATATATATGATTAACACAGGGTAAAATATACTACGTTGAAAACATACACATTGAGAAAAAGTAACTCTGGAGTTAGTTGATTGTTATTGTTGGGAGGGTGGTGATACAAATGATTTAAGGTTTAAATAGTTGATGATGGTAGGGATAAATTAAAAACAAATAATTGATTAACGACTAATTGTTTAATGGCTAAAATATTAACTATACAAGTAAAAATATAAAAAAAAAATATAAATATAGTAGTATTTTTTTTTCAAAAAAATATAGTTAACATTTATTTCTCTCTAAATTTTGGTTGATGGTAATATCTTAGTCATTCTTCTGGATTAGATATATTTATATAAAGAGAGAATATTCATTTTAGTAGTTAAGATAACCGATAAAATTCTACATTTTAAATAGATTTGATTCATATATAACATATATTAATTAGCCATTTGACAAACATTTGTCTTCACGTTAATACAATAGCTACTTGATGTGGATTGTGAATTGATGATCAATATAATATCTAAAATAAGTATAATATTTAATTAAATTAAAGTTGATAGATACTAATTACGTTATATGAATCAATTTCAGATACTATATTGACACAATAAAAGAGTAATGGCATTAACATTTAGCTATATTAAAGGATTTAATTTATGGTAACAAATTAAGGTACTAAATTAGTAAATAATTAAAATAAACTCTCAAATTTAAGTTTTCTAAATTTTCACTCAATTAAATTTTAGTCTATCAACTTTTTCAACACCAATTAAATTAGTTTCTATTTGATTGTTCATTGAAATTGTTATTTTTATTATTTTGTAGGTTTTTTAAAGAGTAAACACCCAACCCGGTCCCTGTCCATATTAAATTAGGATAACGCGATCCCTCACCAAAAAAGTAACACACGCCGATCCCTGTTTATGTATAAAATAACTCATCGCGCCCCCCCTCACATGTATTCCCGTCCATAGACGGGACCGGCGTGGGTTACTTTTTTGGTGAGGGATCGCGTTGTACTAATTTAAAATAGACAGAGACCGGATTAGATGTTTATTAAAAAAATATTAAAATTAATAGTGTCAACAAATATTTTGGAAAGACTAGTTGACTAATATTATAAAAAAAAAAAATTATATAAAGACTAGTTGACTAATTTTTAAAATTTTACTACCGTTGATATTTTAGAAATTATTTTTAGTAAGTATAAAAATAAAAGTGGTGTTTTGTCTAATATTGATATTTGACAATTGGATACGCAAGGGATGTTACTACAACGTTGTCAAAGATTCGTCCAAACATGGCACACATATAGTATTCAACACGTATTTTGTATTTTAGTTATGACTTATGATCCACCTTATATATTAGACAACAATATCCAAATTTTTTTAATAAAAGGCTAATTTTCAACAAAAATATCCAAATTTTTTCTTATAGAAAAAAAAATTAAGCCATGATATTCTTTATTTTTAAATTAATTCTTATTCAATTTATTAAAATTAATATATTAGAAAAATTCACCTAAATATATTAATTTTTCAATAAATTCAAAAAGTTAAAAGATTTTAATAATGTAGATATAGAACTTATTTTATACAATTATATTACCTTAACACAAAAAATTAATCACCATATAAAAATATGTTTAATATTCATAAAAAAATACTTTTTTGGTTATGAAAAAATTAATTTTTTTATTATTGACAAATTTATTATTCTCTTATATCAGATTTTGTTTTCTTTAGAAAATATAGAACCTAACTTTGCTTCGTGACTGCTCGCCAGTGGAAATATAAAGAAGTTAATAGGAAATTTCGAATATAACTAGTTCATTATTAAGGGTATAATAGATATTTTACCAATTTTTTTTACTAAAATCTTTTCATATAGCCAACGTGAAACATCTTATAACCAAGGTAATATTCACTAATTTTATTGTCTATTATCAATTTTTTTACTTTTGTGTCATTCTTTTCCGTCAATCTTCTCTTATCTTTTATATTTTTAACACTTATGTTACATTATTTGTATTTATTACACAATGTGTCAATATAATAAATGATTCAATATTTTAATATATATTTTTTTAATGTTATATCAATTATGAGTGCGAACACTTTTACTGATTTACTGTATTGGATGAAGTATTATATTTAAAATATATTGAGAAGTATTATATTTAAAATATATTCAACATATAGAAGTATCATATTTTTAACTAATTATATCTTAATAAAAAAATAAAAAATTTGTAATATTTTTTTATACTACTAATTTTAATATTTTTTTTAGTAAATACCCAACCCGGTCTCTGTCCATTTTAAATTAGGACAACGCGATCCCTCACCAAAAAAGTAACCCACGTCGGTCCCTGTCCATGAACAGGAATACATGGGAGGGGTCGCGATGAGTTATTTTATACATAGACAGGGACCGGCGTGGGTTACTTTTTTGGTGAGGGATCGCGTTGTCCTAATTTGATATGTACAGGACCGGGTTGGGTGTTTACTCGTTTTTTAAACCTCAAAAAAACTATGGTTTCATTTTAAATTTATTGTACAATTCATAGCTCATAAATTTAAAATATAATCTTAAAATATATCAAAACCTTTAAAAATGAGTTTAATCTTTCCAAAATTTAAATGAAAGGCAAAAAGTCATAAAACCAAAATACAATAAGAGGCAAAAACTTGACAATAAGAGTAGTGAAGGAACCAACTAAAACAACAAATGAAAAAAAAAATGTGTCAATAATTGTAAGCCATAAAAAGCTTAGTAGGTTTGAAACTAACACAATCCAAAAGTAAACCTCCACCAATGAGTGAAAATAATATAATTTAGACGAAAAGTCAAGTATGAATAAGTTTGATTGATGTTGAAAGTTTTGAAAAGCAAATTTAATTAAGTAAAAAATTGTAAGACAAAATTAATTGACGGGTAAGATTTGGAAAACTATTTTGATAATTTATTTGTTAGAAAACTATAAATTTTAAATTTATAAAATATATAAAAATTTAAAACCTATCCAAAATAGGCTTTTTTACCTAAATGCGCATCTAAAAAACATTAATTCCCAAAATGCGCATGGCTGAAAATTTTTCTGTAAATACGCATAGCCATTTTGTGGTCGCTGCCCGTGAAATGGAAATGAACTCCATTTCAACTATGGTGCCCACGAAATGGGCCACCAATATCATGCCAACCACACACGAAATGGATATTCCATTTCCATGAAGGCAGCAACGAAATGGAAGGTGATAACTTCAGTTGTATAAAATTTATAGTGCTTGGTTTGATTGATTAGGTGTTTAATAATTTTATACTTAAACATAAATAATTAAGATTAATGTTATAATATTGAACTAGGATGATGCAATGATTGGCAAAAAACAAGAGTAACATATATATATATATATATATATATATATATATATATATATATATATATGCAAAAATAGAATAATTTGAGAATAGATATAATTTCATATGAAAAAATTAGTAAAAATATTTGATATGTGCTGAATGCTATTTAATGAATTAGAAATTTGATATTAATATAAAGGTATATGAATTAATGAATATGTTTTTAACAATATAGAATTTGATATCAATATTTAATTGTTTTTTAGTGTAATTCATAATAACGTATTAATCGCTAGCAACAATTTTTCTTTTCAAATTTTACTTGCACCTTAAATTCTACATCTAATTCTATCTTATCCAATTTTATTCGCATAAAAAAATTATTATTTAAAAAAATACAATATTTAATAAATATAATAATATAAAAACTACTTTAATAAATATAATAATATATATGTTACTCTTGTTTTTGGCCAATCATTGCATCATCCTGGTTCAATATTATAACATTAATCTTAATTATTTATGTTTAAGTATAAAATTATTAAACACCTAATCAATCAAATCAAGCATTATAAATTTTATACAACTGAAGTTATCACCTTCCATTTCGTTGCTGCCCTCATGGAAATGGAATATCCATTTCGTGTGTGGTTGGCATGACATTGGTGGCCCATTTCGTGGGTACCATAGTTGAAATGGAGTTCATTTCCATTTCACGGGCAGCGGCCACAAAATGGCTATGCGTATTTACAGAAAAATTTCCAGCCATGCGCATTTTGGGAATTAATGTTTTTTAGATGCGCATTTAGGTAAAAAAGCCTCCAAAATAGATAACCTCCGATCCTTAAAACCAATAAGAATACCACTAAGATTTGTTGTCATTGTTGGGACATAAATCAAAGATGAAACCCCACATGTAGATAACTAAATATCATGTTGAGGTTTTCGTAGGAGGCCCACCAGACCGGGGGATCTTTAATTAGCAAACTATGCGTCATTAATATAAAGCAAAGGACACAATCATTACGACATTTGACCCATAACATTGCATTGCATTATTATTACTCCTTATAATTAGCAGCACCGATTTCCTTTTCTTTTTCGTGTCTACTCTATCACAATGTCAAAAGTAACAAATGCTAATCTTGTCATGCAAAGCTTCATGGGGGTTAACTTGATCGATCTTCATTAATTTGCGTGGTGATCATATTTTTATTTCATAGTTCGTTGCTATCTAGATTCACTACTTTTGTTTTGTAGAGCGCATGCTCATGAACATATATATATGTCAACCATTTCACACGCCGCAAAGAATGTGCAAATGGAAATTATTTCTTCATTTTTTTTTAGTTTTAATTTAAAAAAAATGTAGAATATTAATATATTATTTGATAACTTATTATCAATAATAATTAATATCAAAGACACTTTTATTAGACACAAATACAAAAAAGATATTTTTATTAGATACATCTATAAAAATATTTTTATTAAACACAGCAATAAACAAAAATTGACAGAAGTTGGTAGAATCCTTGTTGGTTAGATTGTTTAATTTAACCCCACTTTCATATCTTAAAGGCCTAATTGGTTTAAAGTAGTGTGTTAGTTGGTGATGCTGGTAAATTATTCTTGGAGTGCATATATAGTGACATACGAAATTATTCATATAATTGGATAAAAGTCAAAAGATGTTTGCTACCTGTCTATCACTTCTAGAGTTCTAGTTCTACTGTATCCACCCCCTATTTTATTCGTTAGTGTTTAATCTTGACTCTCTTTCAACTTTCAACCCTTATTTTATTTCAGCAACACTAGAGAGATAAAAAAATATTTTATTTCATTAATATTTATTAATTATTATAAAAATTAATAAATATTAAATAAAATAAGTTCTAATTTGTTTTTGACTTTTTTTTTGTTATCAAACATTTTTTTTTTATTTTATGTCATGTTATGTTATATTATTTTATCCTTTGTTATTTGAACAAACACTTTCAATATTTTCATCAAATAATTCTATACCTATAATAAAGGGATAGATCGATAGATATTCTTTTAACTAATAATTTGTTTGTTCATGTCTCTTCACTCAATTGATGACTTGTTTGAAGTATGAATTTCTAGTAAATTTTATTAATTTACAAAAATGAAGAAAGTGACCTTACAAGCATGTTGGGACACAATATTAGAAGAATAAGGAAACATAAAAGTTGAGACAGATGTAGTTGAAGATTTTATATTTTTTATGTGCCGATAAATAATTATTATTCTTGGAAGGTATATATATATATACTATAAAATAAAAGTAGCGAAAAAAGGTATGGAGAAATGGCATTTATTGTGAGAAATTCTATGTGTGTGTGGGTATAGTATCCACATTCCACAGAAGTCCCGTGAGTGATTAAAGAAAGAGAAGAGAGAGCACACGCATTTCATTGATTGCATGCAACTTATTAAATGTTCCTTCTACAGTACAATGGAAGAGCATCACTCATAGTCGATATTTCAGCCACAACCCATGGATCCCATTACAAACCTTTGTTCGCATATCAATTATTTTTTATAACATCCCAAAACAAAAGATAAATTTAATTTGTATACAAATTATTATAAGTCTCGCGGGACCAACATTTGAAAAAGCTCTATGTCAAAGGATCAACATCTGAGGATAGAATTTTATAAAATTTTGGACTTTCTCAGTACAAGTTAATTTTTGTGGTGATGGTTATTCTCACGAACTTTATTACTTACGAATATGAAAATTTTACACCTTTGTATGCCCTTTGCATTGTACCTCTAGTTCTTTTATTTGGTTGGATGACAAATTTAAAACCCTAAATTTTACTATTACTATTTAACTAAGTTGGGTTGGTCTAATGGTTAGCTCACTAGTTCACTTAAACAAATGTCGGGGGTTCAAAACCCTCCTTGTACATGCAACAACCTATTAACCAGCGACAAACCCTTAAATGGAGCTTTGATCTGCGATGGATTAGTTCTTAATATGTCGAGTAAGGAAATACAGTGAGAAATTACTTTTTTGATATTTGAATTTAATTTGAGTAATTTAAATAGTATCCCTCTATTTATTATAAAAGAGTGTTTAGAGACTAGTAACATTTATTTATATTGGTCAATAATTTTAGTAGGTATACGTATTTTGTAAATGCATTAAAAAAATTTTTTTCCTTAAAATCAACTTATAAAAATTGATTGATGACTAATTGCTATGAAGTATTAGGATTCCCGCCAAAATAGAGTTTGAGAAAAAAATAGTGAAAAAATGACGAGACATCGTTTTCATGGCATGGTGATGGGCATGGCGGGAAACCTTCGTAAATAAATGATGCTTGGAAATTGGAAAATGACAACACCGCTACTCATGGCGGGAAATAATCTTCGTTTATATCGTTTTCAATTAGATGAAAACTCAGGTGTAGCCGACTTCACGTGAAGTTGATAGTTGAGAGTCGTTAGATGGTTTGACTGATTTGACTAAATTTTTATTTAACGGCTCTCAGCTATCGACTGTACTTGAGTTTCCACCTTTTAATTATCATATTTATAGAAATTTTCAACGGTTAAAAATAATACAAAGCGTGTTAATGTTATTGTTATCTAATAAAAAGGTTAATGTTACACAAATATAAATATATTTACATGTAATTACACAAATAACAAATTTAATTCATACCTTTTTTATTCGTTAACATGTAATTATATTCTCTTATCATAGTTATAGTTGACTTTTTTGTTTATGAGTAACGTTACATAATTAATAAAAATTATTATTTTTAATTAATATTTAATCAATTATAAATATTAAAAAATAAAACATTAATTTAAAAATATTACTAATATTAATAAAAATATTAATCTTTAATATTTCTCTTCGTTTATTATTTAAATAAGTACTCGTACAAAAATGAAAGAATTTTGTAACAGAATGGGTATAGTAAAAAAATTTATAAAGTAAGTGACTTCATGATAATCGAAAAGTTAAACTGGACACAATTTCATCCCAACCGAAGAAATCTAAAATTGAAAGTAGCTTACAGTGTTTTTTTCCTTTTAATTATTCACCGTTATTATTTTATATTTTTCTTCTTGTTTTTGCTGACAGAAACCAACGGTTCAGATCGATTCTGTGACTGTGATAGTTTGTTTTAACTTTATTGTCCATTGATTCAATTGAAAAGAAGAAATAAAATATATATATATATATGTATATCTAAATAAAATTTTATTATATTAAAATTTTTAAATTTTATAAAAATAAAATATATAAATTTCAATTTTATTTAAAATTATTAGAAATTTATATATTTTATTTTTATAAAATTTAAAAATTTTAATATAATAATTTGTTTTTTAAAAACAAAAATATTTGATACAAAATTTTGAATATATAGTTATAAAAAGAAAAAGAAAAAGTGGTGAAAATTGCCGCGAAACATGTATTGAGTTTGGCGCCTAAAAAGAAGAGAGGAGTGACGTGTGAAAGAGAAACATCAAAAATCGAAATACAATATCTGCTTTGCAGACATTCATTCATAGCTTCCTTCATTGCCCTAACCAATGCTTTCGATGACACATGATGAGACAACACACCATTTTCTGCCTCGCAAATATAATTTCCCTTTTTTTTCGGTATAATGGAATTTTGATTTTGTGTTATAACTAGTATGAGCAACTTAATGTAATAGAAAGCTTTTAAGTATGTTGCTACATGGTGTTTAAGTGAATTTTAATAATTGATTTTAATTATATATCATATATTTTTTTATAATTAAAATTAACAGTTAAAAATTATTAAGATATCAGTATATAGATATATTTAAAATTTTTTTAATGTAATATTCATAATTTGATGTTACTTTTATAATTTTATCAATTAATTTTAATATACTGATAGTATAAATACAGTTGTGCAATCACATTTATTATTTTAGATATCAACATGAAAGTTAATTATATAATTGAATACACGTATAAAATTATTTTATATTCATAGCTCATAGTCACAAAAAAAAAAACATTCACAATGCATTAAAATTAAATTCTAAGATTAAATCTAAATGCTCTGTTAGGGTTTTTTAGTGCTCTGTTAGGGTTTTTTAACGGAGTTCCTAGTACCATCAAGGCTACATTGTCAACATCAATTAAATCTCAATACAAGTTTACGTAATCTGCATGGCTGAGACAACGAGGGATGAAGATCGAACCGAGGAAGACAACCGGAAAGGAGGTAGGAATGTGATTCTACTGGAAGAGGCATACATATCAGAAGGTATTAACGCTTGCTCCAATAGTCTCTATGGAAGATTCTTTGCTTCCAAAACCTTATCAATTGGAACCATGGGGAATGCTTTAAAGGCTATATGGGGAAACCCGGAAGGATTTAGCGTGAGTGACAAAGGGGATAATTCCTTCCAATTCTTTTTTAATAAAGAAGTGGATGTCTTGCGTGTTGAACGTGGTTCTCCATGGCTATTCAAAGATTATGTGCTCCATGTCAAGAGATGGAAGGAAGATCAGAACTGTGATGAAGAGATTATTTCCAATTTTTCAGTTTGGGTTCAATTTTGGGGTTTGCCAGAATCGTTTAAAACCCTCGAAGTTGGACGTAAATTGGGAGAGAAACTGGGCACAGTGTTGGAAGTAGGTAAATTTCATATGCGAGACAGAGAAACTAAGATTGTGAAGACCAAAATCAATATTGATGCTGCCAGGCAAGTGAGAGATCAGTTAATAGTGGCAGGACCTAATAAAAATGAGGTAGAAGTGGCACTGCGCTATGAGAGACTTGAAAAGTTCTGTACCTATTGCGCAAAATTGGGGCACGAGGTGAAAAACCGCCATGATCTGCTGAAGGACACAGAGAGTGATATGGTAAAAGAGGATGACATTGGCGAATGGGTTAAAGCCAGCCAAGTGGGAACGCGAATCTACTCCGAAGAAGAAAGAACATTCAACAACTCAACCCAAAATCAGAATAAGACCACTCAACGTAAGAAAGAATCGGTCTTAAACTGCTTATTAGAAGAATTTGCAGGGATGTCAATGTAAGAAGGGAAACAAAGTTTGAAACCACAAGACACTGGTAACAGGACAGCACCTGAGTTACCTCAATCAGCCAATTCTAGAACAGAATGCATGGAAGTTATCATAGCTGGTCAGTCCAATACCAAGGAGGATGAAGGGCAGCTTATGCAATTCGCTATTGTGCAGTGTCTCACCACAGAGAAAGGTACGAAGTGGAAAAGTTTAGTAAGACAAGGTGCTGCAGAGTCAGATACTAAAAGTGAACCCAAAAAAAGGTTGATGAGTGGTATAGCTGAAGGATCTACAAAGAAAGCAAGAACAGAGGATGAAAATGCAGTTAAACAGATGGTGGAGGGTGCCAGCCTACAAATGGCACCCAAGGCGCCATGAGAACTATAGTTTGGAATTGTCGGGGTTTGGGGAGACCCCTGACAATTCACACCTTAAAAGTGATTTGTAAATCTCACTCCCCCGAGATTGTGTTTATAAGTGAAACAAAGAACCAATCTCAACAGGTGGAAGCAAAACTTCGGGTATGCGGCTACGAAAACTGGCATATTGTTAATCCGACAGGAGTGGCAGGAGGACTTGTGCTAGCTTGGAAGGACAACATCAGTGTTCAAATTATTAGCAGTGGAGAATTCTTTGTGGCAGCCGAAATTAAGGAAGTCGGAAGCAGTGAGGTATAGGCGTTTATTGGTGTCCATTTGAGTTGTTCGGAACAAATTCGATCCTTACAGTTTGAGGAGCTTACAACAATGAGCCAACACCTGGAAGGAAAAGTGGTAATAGCAGGCGATTTTAATGCTATAACAAGCCAAGCAGAAAAAGAGGGTGGAGGCCAAAAATCAGCAACCACCATTGCAACATTCACTAATTTTATTGACAGTAACGAATTAGTGGATATTGGAATGGTGGGGCGCCCTTTCACGTGGACAAATCGAAGACAAGGAGAGAATTTGGTGAAGGAGAGGCTTGACCGCTATTTAGTTGGGATGGAATGGAAGTTGAAGTTTCCGAATGCAGTGGTGCACAGGCTCACAGAGTCAGGCTCGGATCATGCTCCAATTTTGATGGAAACCAAACCTCAATCCTGGCATAGTAAAAGGTGGTTTAAATACCAGGAACGTTGGTGTGGAGAAGAGGATGTCAAGAGAATTGTCAGTGAAGTGTGAAGAATGGAAGTTGTAGGCTCGGCTATGTTCTCCTTGGCCCAAAAGTTGAAAGTTTGTAGACATAGACTAGTTCAATGGAAGAAAACTCACAAAGCAAACTCTCGGAAAGAAATTGAGGACCTTCAAGCTAAACTAGAGGAGTTGCGGGTGGCTGGAATCAATGGGGAGAGGAGGTTACCAGTTTGGAGGAGAAGTTGGAGCTGGCATATTTGAAAGAAGAGAGCTATTGGCGAGAAAAATCTAGAGTCAAGTGGCTAAAAGAAGGAGATCAGAACACTAGATTCTTTCACCAGAAATTTCAATCAAGGATGCGAAGGAACAGAATTTGGAGATTAGTGGGGAGGGACAATGAGATTGCATCAAAACCGGAGGATATTGCAAAGGTAGCTGAAGACTACTTTTGTGATATTTTTAATTCTTCTTGTTCGACCGATCCGAATCCATACTTAGAGGATTTGGAGCATAAGGTTACAACTTCCATGAACCGTAGGCTCCAAAGGCCAGTAACTATGGACGAGGTCAAAAGAGCTACATTTAGTGTTCATGCTCAGAGTGCTCCTGGTGATGACGGGTTTACAGCTAAGTTTTTTCACTTTTTCTGGGATATAGTTGGAGGTGACGTTTTTAAGGAAGTGAGAAGTTTCTTTCACAGTGGCAGAATTTTAAAAAGCTTCAATCATACTCAAATTTGTTTGATTCCAAAGGTGCCAGATGCTAGTGACATGACTCAGGTACGACCGATCAGTTTGTCTTCAGTTATGTATAAAATTATTTCTAAAGTTATGGTGCACCGATTACAAGGTATTATGAATAAAATTATAAGCTCGAATCAGAGTGCGTTTCTCAAAGGTAGACTCATTTCAGATAATATTCTAATTGCCCACGAATGTATGCACTATTTGAAAAGTAAGAGAAGTGGGGCAGAGCATGAGATGGCTATTAAACTAGACATGAGCAAGGCTTATGATAGGGTTGAATGACATTTTTTATGGTATATTATGGATAAGCTGGGCTTTGATGCTAAATGGATTAACTGGACTAAGGAATTGGTAACGACTGTTTCTTACTCTTTCGTTGTAGAAGGTCAACCTTTTGGCTATTTTAGGCCAAATAGGGGCATCCGACAGGGTGACCCCCTATCTCCATATCTCTTTCTTTTTTGTGCAGAAGGGCTTTCCTTCTTGCTACACAAGGCAGAGCAAAATAGATTAATTCAAGGAGTTCAAGTTAATCGAAGATGTCAAACAGTTAATCACCTTTTGTTTGCTGATGATTCAATCCTTTTTTGCAAGAGCGCACCTAATACAAGCCAAAGTATTCTAGAATTACTAGAGATCTATGAGGGTTTCAGTGGGCAAAAAGTCAATTTGAATAAGTCGGCTATCTTTTTCAGTCACAACACACCTCAGAACACAAGACTAGTAGTTGCTCAGACACTAAATATTGAACATATCGGAGCACAAGACAAATACCTATGACTGCCCTCTATAGTTCAAAAATCAAAGAAAGCAATCTTTGGAGCTATCAAGGATAAAGTTCAGAAGAGGATTATGGGTTGGAAAAGAAGTCTATTGTCATCAGGTGGCAGGCACACGCTATTGAGAGCGGTGGGGGAGGCGATTCCTATTTATACACTCTCTTGTTTTAAGCTCCCGGACACGCTGTTGACTGAGATTCATAGCATGCTCTCGCAATTTTGGTGGGGTCAAAAAGGCGCAGAACGAAGAATGTTTTGGATTAAATGGGACACAATGACGAGACCGAAGAAAGATGGAGGGCTGGGGATCAAGGACCTAAGGGCGCAAAATTTGGCTTTATTGGGCAAGCAATGTTGGCGTCTAATGAAATACCCTAATTCTACTCTATCAAAAATGCTCAAAGCTAAATATTTCAGATATACAGATTTCCTACATGCAGAGATAGGAAGCATACCGTCGTGGGGCTGGAAAAGTGTTCTTGAAGGGCGTAAGGTGATCGAGAAAGGCTTGTTATGGAAAATAGGTTCTGGCACTAATGTTCGCATCTTCCATGACCCCTGACTCCCACCACCAGTGCCCCTTAATGTCCCTCAAAATGCACTCACAATCCCGCCAAATCTGCAAGTGTATTACGTTAGTTCGTTACTAAATCCTGATAGAAGCTGAAATAGAAATCTGATTGAGTCGATTTTTTCAGTTGATATATGCAATAAATTTTTTTCAATCAAACCAACAGAGAAGGAGGATGAAGTTAATTGGTGCCGGACAAAATCTGGTATATATGAAGTTGGATCAGAATACAAAATTGCTTATGAATTCTTTCATTCTCCTACTTCATTGAGGCCCCAGAACATACACAACAGAGTCTGAAATAGCATTTGGGAGTTGAAATTACCACATAAAATTAAGATTTTTCTATGAAAAAGTCTTCATGAAAAACTTCCGGTGTTGCAACAAGTTCACAGCCGGTTCGCATCCACTCTTGCCACTTGTCCAAGATGCATGTTGAAAGCTGAATCAATTTTTCATGCTTTGTTCCAATGCCCCCCTGTCTTCAATAATATGGCGTCTAACCTTAATAATCCCTGACCTATGGATGAGAGAAGAAGTGACCTTTTTCAATTGGTGGCAACGAGTCATATCCTGGGCAGCGGCTCAATTCGACGGTAGACAAAAGACCCTCCTCATAGCGGCGCTGTGTTGGAGCACTTGGAAAGCGAGGAATCGGTGTGTTTTTTAGAAGGTAACAAGCCCGGCACTAGAGATAGTGAAAGAAGCCAGCAATTTAGTGCGTGAATTTGTGAGCCATACCTGATAGATGCTACTAATTTTCTTTACTCTTACTTTACTCTTCTTTAAGTTCTTAGTCTTTCAGTCATAGTTGGTGATAAATAAAAATACCCAATTCTTTTGTACTTTCTTATGGAAACACTTTTATTTTATATTAATAAAATAACATTTATCTTTAAAAAAGAATTTCAAGAATTTATTTGAATATTTAAAAATAAAAAACTATTTTAAATCATTTATAAATATTCAAAGACCATTTTAAATATTATTTTCTTGTAAAGCATATAAATTACACTAAAAAAAAGGACTATTTTAATTTGATTTGGTCCAAATCAAGTTGGTCGAGTTTTAAATATGGCAGGTAATTTTGAATTTTAAAATCTCATAGCCTAAATACATTTTTTTATTAAATCTTCGCTAATTAAAATTTTTTTATTCATATCATTATTATGTGAGTTTATTCTTGTATTTTTATGAACAATAATACTATATATTTAAGTTTTTTTATTAATTTAATTTAATTGGACTTAATTTATAAAAAAATTTAAATGTGTATTATTATTTTTTTATGAATTAAAATTATTTTTAAAATTAAATTCAATTGTGAATGAGTCGAGTTATGAATCCATGAAGTGTAAATTTGTTAAACTTAATTTAATTCAACTCATTTCTACATTGCTTTTCTAAAAAAATATATATTTTTTTAAAAAAAATTAAATACCTTAAATATTCTCTAAACTGAAACTCTGTATTTAAAATGTAAAAAAATGAAAAAGCTGTGAATTGAATTTAAACCTAGAAAGTGGGGAGGTGAGTGACGTGTCCGTGATGAATTAACATTATATCTCATATCATGACAAGTACCTACCATACCATAAGAAATTATATCCTTGAGTAACCGTCAATCTTCCATTCCCTCCAATAATTTCCAAAATTTTGCAGCTACTTTACTACATCTAGTATAAGCTAGCGAATTCAAAATCTTCAAGAGGGTGGAAGTGGGACACCCACAAACTCGTAATGAAGTAACATACCAACATCGTAGGCCATACCACATCGCTACTTGAAATATAAATATTATAAAATATTTTAAAATTATTTGTTTAAATAACATTTTCGTCATTTTTTATTTAATTTAATTTAACTAATAAAAATGTTAATTTAATTTTAAATAAAATTATTTTTTTAGCATTCGCTTCCCATAAGGGGCTGTAAAGTGGGCCAAAAAGTCAAAAACCCGTTTCGGTTATACGAAATGGCTATTTTAGTATTGTTGTGTACTTTTGAACGTAAATTCACTTTTGCACATTTGTGGAAATAATCTCTATATCTTTTAAGACTTAAATAAAATAAGTAAAATAACTTTTAAAGAGAGAGAAAATATTAAACTCAAAATTCAAATAATGTAATATTATTCTTTACCCAAAGTGATGTTCTTCAGAAAAATAAAAGATGAAAAAATTGAAGTTGTTCATTTTTTTTTTATTTACTGTATCCTCTAATTTAACAGATAAATAATTTATCATAAATTTAAATTTTATTTAAGAGTTAATATGCATAAAATAATATTTAAATTCTAATATTTACTTAAGCAGAAAATAAATTAACTTCGACAAACCCAATTGATTACCTGTTGCCCACTTGATTCATTTCTGAGATAGAGAAAGGAGCAATTCCAAATGGCAAGTCAGGTCTCAACTTGTGCCAGAACTAGACTGCATGCCCTGCGGTGAGTTCTTAACAGGGCTGAGAATATATATCCTATATGCGGGTATTCAATTCGGATTAATTTATTCGGATAGGATTGTAAGTAGGACTGATAATGAGTAGAATAAGGTAGGGTTAATCCTACTCGTAGGTTGATATCCTATTTTTAGGTTGAGAATCTCTCAATCCTAACTCTATTCCCACACCTTAAAATTCTAAACCCTACCTTATCTTATGTGCAGAAATATCAAATTTTTTTAAAATAAATATAAAATTCAATCATTTCGAATTTTATATATATTAATAACAGAAAAAATAAAAAACTAATGCTCTAAATTACTAAATTAACTAACTAACTTTAGCGGTTGTTCATTTATTGTAAGTCATTATATAAAGGAGGTTGTGGGTTCAATTCTCACTTCCTTCACTATGTATCTAATTTTTATAAAATATGTGTTATATATGAGGTGCGGGTAGGGTAGGGTAGGGTAGGGTAGGGTAGGGTAGGGTAGGGTAGGGTACACCCTATACCCTACCCTATCCGCATGCATACCCGAACCGTATCCTATCCTACCCGAACGGGTTGGACCGGATTGGGTACCCACGGGTAGGGTATGAATTGCTTGCGAATAGAGTAAGATACGAGTTCAGGGTATACATTCTATTCTACTCGCACTCCTAATTCTATTCTACTCGCACTCCTAATATATTATATAATATATATGTAAAAATTATGTATATAGTGAAAAAAGTGAGTGTTGAATTTACAATTCTTTTTTTATAAAAAATTGAAATAACCACTAAATTAGTTGATAATCATATTATTTATAATTTTATGTTAGATTTCTTTAAGATTTTATTATTTTTAATTTTAATTTGAATTTAATTTTTTATTTTCTATTTATTAATATGTATAAAATTTGGAATGGTTAAATTTTATATTTGTTTGAAAATTTTTTATTTTTATGTGGGTAGAGTAAGATTTAAAACTTTAGGATGTAGGTAAGGTTAGGATTGAAAAATTCTCAACCCACAGATAAAATATGATAGAATTTTAAAAAAATTTTTAATTTGCAGGTAGATTCTACCCATTACTAGTCCTAATTCTTAACTTCTTATTCATAGATCACCATCCTTTCAATATATTATTTTATTTATTTATCAAACATTATAAAATTGGATTTCTTAAAAATAAAGCCCAATCACACTAGCTACAATAGCATTAAAATTAAAAAAAAAAAATTAAATTGATACGATGCAAATCCGACTCATTTGAATCATATTAAATTTGAATAAAAAATAAAATCATACCAAATTGAATTATATTGGTATTTTTAATTTTAACTGTATCAAGAAACTAGAAAAAGTTTGTCCGGTAATGTTAGCACTTAGCATACTCAATTTTTTTTAATGAAAAATTTACTTTTTATCTATTACTTTTATGAATTTAATTTTAATGCATTAATATTATAAAATATTTTATACAATTATTTAATTATATTTATTTTTTTAGATAATTATTTATATAATCAATATAAAAATTAATTATTTTATATTCTACTTTTATTTTATAGAATATAAGTCACAAGAATAAGGGGCAGCAGGCATAAAAATTAAAATTAGAAATTTTATAATGAAACATATTTTTTGTTAACAGTGATTAGCATATGTAGATTGGTTGATATCAATATCTTTGTATAATTCACATCAATGTACTATGTACATAAACTTGCAATGATCAAATGTATCTCCATGACCAAATCCTTGTCCTTATTAAATAAGAGGGGTAAATTAAAATTGAATGTTGTGATCAAGTTGTTGTATAAGGTTGAAGATGTGTTGGTGGAAGAGATGACAAATTTGTATGGGATCACAAGACAAAATAAAATAAAAAGTAGAAAAAGCAGAGAGGGAGATATTCTTTTCACCGTCGCTTTCATTCCAAATTGGTTATTGTACGAATAAGACACCAACATAGCATAGAGCATAGCATGCAGATGCAAGAGGGTAGTATCAGAGATCCGCCGAATAATGGATACGTTGGATTTGGCATTATTAAGTGTTACTCCCATCCAACCAACGGTTCCTCTCCTTAACCACGAACCTTTTTCGGTTTAGACATTCAAAATATAAAATAATATGTATTTTATTTTTCGATTAGAATTAGATGAATTTGGACCATCTCTCTCTAGCTAAATTGTAATTAAGGTTAGGGAATTATTATTTAAGATATTTATGGAATTGGAGGAAGAGGACAATGATTCGTGTTAGGGAAGGGGGGGAGGGGGGGTGTGTCCTGGTCTGAAACTTTTTCTATAACATGGGCTACTGTGCCTCTCACTTTTACTTTTTCAATGAAAATGTCGTACTCTCTCTACAGTCATGGCCAGCACCTACGCCTGTTCATCCTCCACATGCCTCCCATTTCACTATCACCTTTCAAATACATAAATGAATAAGTCATCCATGGCTTAATTCTTTACTCACAAGGGTTTTATATATGTGTACTCATTCTTAATAGGATAATTTTTTTGTACAATATTTCTCGTTCTCAACACTTGTTTAACCAGATAAATGAACTGTTCCCATTCGATTAACCTAAATTGGGTATAGGATAACTTATTGTAAGCAGAAGGTGCCATCCATATCAACTTAGGCCATGCAAAATGTGAAAATAGGTTGATGGTCAACAAGAAAGGTAGGTTAATAGTGACCATGAGTCAATTTAACTTTCACCAATCCATATCATAGGGTCGTATCCTCTAAGATCACTTTCGACACCAATTTCTTTTAGGAGGTGGTTTGTGGTATGATCAACATTTGATCCGATTTCATTAAAGACAATGCACATTTTTGTTGAGGACTGTTTTATGTTCATGTCAATGTACATATTCTTTCTGGGGCCAAAATTTTCTTCTCCAATTAAATTAGTTAATATACCAATGTTATTTTATTATATTGTAGATATTGTTACTATGGGTTAAGTTCGATTTTGATCTTTAAAGGTTGAAATTTTTTTTATTCCCAACCTTTTTTGGATACAAAATCGTCCCTAAAGTTTAATTTGATTTTAAAATTGTCCTTATCTTAGGGACCAAAATGGTACAGAGGTAGCGGCGAAAGCGGAGATAAAGGTGGATCGTAGACAGCTTCTTATTCTTTTTTTTCTTTTCCCTTCTTCTTCTTTCCTTCCCTCTTTGCAAGAAAAAAACACTCGCTTTCTCTTATTTTTTCTTTAATATTTAAATAAAAATAACGATTTTAAAACTTAGTTTTTAAATTTAGGAACAATTTTGTATGCAAAAAAAATTAAAAATAAAATTTTTTTTGACATATAACTTAAGGACCAAAATCCTACTTAACTCTTGTTATTAATATATTTTAATTAAATTTTATATAAAAAGAGCATTATCCTCAGATATGAAAAACATATGTATACACTTCTAAAGTACATCTAATACATTCTTTAAGATATCTGTAATCTGTTTTTTCTTAATCTATAATATTTAGAAGTTACTCATAAAGAAATGTAATTGTAAATATTATAAAAATATATATTGTATTTTTTTTAACTACGTTAGATATATACTAAAATCAATGATCAATATAAAATACATACTAAAAATAAATTATATTATAAATATATTTATACATAAATACATAATAACTGATTTTATATTTTAATAACTAATTTTAATATGCAAATAGTATTTTTTTTTAACCAAACATGTAAGTGTTTTTTCAAATAAAGTGTGTACAATACGGCAATAGCTATCACACTCTGACATTCATCCAAATAGGGATGGGTGAACCGGTGAACTCTATTTTAAGTTGAAACATACATCGTTCCTGAACAAAAGAAGTAGAAAACTAGAAATTTGGAAACAAATAGTGGTGGGTGAACTTCCTCTGTTTTTGTGATTAAATGGGTGAACATTTTATGAAGCAACTACTATAGGCAAAAGTAATAAATGAAAACATTTAATGTTAATGAAGAGAGTAGCTATCCACAGCGGTTAATTAAACTCGAGTTGAGTACCACTGGCTACTTAGTAACTTGAAATTCACTTTATATTTTTATAATTGACTATTTTATATTTCTCACTCAGCAACTTGGACTCTTCTAAGTTCTAAGTTCTAAATCAGCAAAGTGATTACAGGAAAATCAGGAGATTGTTGCCTTTGCCTTTGTCCACTTTTGATATAGATTCTTATTTTACAAAGAGCCAACTTCTATGGAGTTAGGGAATTGGGCCTGAACCTTTTTTTTATTCAGTTTTCTTATTCGTTTTTGTTTTTGGGTATTTAGGGTGGGGGTTAGTAAGTGCATCTCAAGGTTCTGAAAACTGATTGTTGACAACCAAAACTAGATCAGATATAATGAAATAATATATTTATATATAAAAATATTTTGAAGAGTACTAGGAATCAACAACTTTTGTATTTTATAACCATTAATTGGCCATTAATAGTATTTTTAATGATGTGAGATTAAATCCAACAGTGTGAGATCATTCAATTTTGGTTAAATGCTGGCTAACTTTTTTAAAAATTGCTGACCCCGAAATTTTCCTTTTTAGCAATTTTTCTAGTTTTTTGTCTGATTCATTGTCAACCAATTTTTATTCTAAATCAAATCGGTTTAATAACTAATTTCTGATTAATTCAGTTAAACCAACTGGTTCTATTCGGTTCTCAAAACCATGGTGCATGTGTCTATTATATTAGGCCGATTAACCAAAGGAGAATTTGTATTAGTCAGAAAATTTATTATACGATTAACAAAGTGGGAAACACAATCGGGGAAGGAAGCAGAAATCGCACTTGCACATTCCTCCTCCTATATAATAAATAACTCAAAAATTCTGAAAGATAGTTGATAATTGAAAGGATAACAATCGGAGGAAAATACTAATTATTGAGGTGTTTGATCAATAAAATGTAAATATAAATACCCGGAAAACTACAATAATCTCGCACATCGCAATAGCGGGAAAGTAACTTCCAAAGAACATGCACGAGTGGGCTGAGTGGCAAACATAAAAGATGTAAAGTTCAACCAGTAAAATATAACAATTATATATTGTGGACTTGCAGGTATAGAATGACATTATAATAATACGAAGAATTGATGATGATGATGATGATGATAATGATGGTGGTGGTGATGATCACGTCCTAAAAAAATATGGATAATGATGAATTGATGATGATGGTGATAATTATATATTAATAATTAATTAATTAATATTAATAGTACTAGTACAAGCTAGTTATGGAGAACATGTCTGGTTGTTCTGCGGGAGAGAGACGCTGTGTCGGGGAACTCTGTTTTAGAAGATTCTTGGGAAAGTGAGTTCCACATCCCCTTACAGAATCTATCACCGTTTTGACCAACTCACTTCCCTTCTTCCATTACCATGTTCTCCACCACCGTCATTCACAAAACGACAACCACAATGATGACAATTGTTTGAGTGAAACACAGCAATGGCATAGTCACAGAGAATATAATTATTGAACCTTAACCATGCTTACTCATCAAATTAGTAGTCTATTCTGAATTTTTTAAGATAAGAAACACAGCTAAATCCAAAGTTTAGTAGATAAAATAATATTAAAAGCAGTGCCAAATGGTGAAAAGCCCCAAAACCCGGGTTGTATCCCACTTCTTTGCATGTGGGAGTGACAAGTAATTATAGCATAAAATATATATATCACACATCCATTCATGCATTTAGAGCCAACACGCGCTCCTTTACAAAAATTAGGTGTATCAGATGCATAGAAAGAAGGATGCATTTAATGGTCCAAGCAGGTCATGAATGCATATGTGGTTCACTGATATAAATGTATCACATCACATGCATTTGTTGAATAGAGAATACCTGAAGCAATCTTGTCTTCTCTCTAAGAGGAGTGTTATTAACTATAATCATGCATAGCTGGAACTGCCCAGATAGTATAATTCATCTGTAATCACTAAACATATTGAATTTATTTCAAAAAGATACATCAGCTGAATAACAATCGGCCATAAAGGAGAAAAACAATTAATAAATAATCACAATCTCACGTGATACAAGATTAATGGAAGCAGCCGACACATTACAAAATGGATAGTTTCCAGAACTAAATGACATTTTTATTTTAATAATTTTCAGGCAAAAAGTTTTTCTGTCCATTAAACTCTGAATCCATTCATGATAATTTAGTTGTCTGTTTCACATCTTTCCGAGAAGGTATACATGATCTTTACATAACATTACAATGAATTGATTGCTACTATACAATTTTCAGTAATGCATCTTACGTATCTACACAATGCATACAGGCCGGAATATTACCATTTTAACAGGATTTTACTGGGAATATAAATATAAGAGAAGCTATGATTCTCTTTTAGCAACTAAATTAACACACAAGGAATATGTAATATATGCAAAATAGAAAAAAATGGCAAATTATTGCAGAGGAGAAGAAATTGAAGAATCCATATTGACATCAGTGGAAAGTTGGTTTGAAAGTTGATGGTGGTTCTTGCTCTTCTCCAAAGATATCTGGTTGGTCATATAAGAAAAATAATCACTTCACACAATAGCATCAAGTTATCAACTTGAGTTGAGTAATTAGTAGGAATACTCCGAATAAATGAGAAAATTATGATAAAAACAAGGTTATAAGAATAAAAATGGATTGATCATCAAAACTTCCACTATAGGTTCGAAATGAAGATGATAAAAACTTCCACTAGATCCAAAAATGAAGATGATGGTACTGGAAATGTTCTAATATCCCATTAACCATCATACATAGAGACAACTAACCAGCTAAAGAAGCTTGTTAAGCATTTAGCAGCACAAAAGAAAGCAGTTGATTTTGACAGTAACATCCACTCAAGAATCACACAACTTATGTAGCAAAATAAAGAGGAAAATCACAAAACTTTATGTTATGTTACAGGGAACCTATAGCTTCGCTGTAGATACATTTAGAGTGAATGTTTATCAGTATCCATCAAATTCTAATAGAATCCTAAATCATCAGCAAACATTTTAAAATTCAAACCTTGACGATGTCCCTGGAAGGCTGGAACCGAGAACAAGTAACAATAATTATTCAAAACAAAATACATCTATCGACACCATTCTTGCTCAAAATTTGACCATAAGAAAAAACCAAATTATTTATTAGAGGTTTAAATGATGTCAATAGAACATGCAATTGAACTTATTTTAAAACATCGGTTACTCAAAAATGAATAAAAGGAACATGGTTGATTGAGCATGACTTGAGGTAATTTTGTGGCACGTTAACTTACCAAGAGAAGATCCTCATCTGTCCCAAAGGTTTTGCGAGCTTCTTCTAAGGACTTTGAAGATATCCTTTTATGCTTCCTGCATAATTTTTAGCGAATTTTAAATCTGTGATTTATAAAGTGAACAACAAACTCTTATTTTAGAATCAAAATCATAAAAATTTCACGGCAATAAGATAATCCCGTCAAACAACATGCAAAAAAAAGGGCTTGTCTTATCAGTGCAAGTTGTTCAAGAATTTCTACTTTTCATGAAGATCAGTGTCATTTGTTTTTGTTGCCCCTTGCTAATTCGGCAAATTCAGCCACAGTATCATGAATATAATCTTCAAGTTGTAGCTTAGATCTATGAGCACACAAATTCACTATGAATATTTTACATGGATGGTTTTTCTCATCCAAGTTTATGCATTAAATGACATGAGTTAGGGATCCAAATAATAACTGTTGATAATACAGGGATCTTAATAAGCATAAAATATTATTGTGCAGAGAAAAAATAAAAGCCATTAATATAATACAAGATATTCTGCAGATAATCGTGAGAAAAAAGGGGGGTTACTTAGAGCTGGCAGGATCTCTAATCTCAAACATATCTGCTCCAGCATCATAGCCACATATCAAAACATAGTGACCTGTGGATGGAATTTTTTAATTCAGTAATTAACTTAACAAATTGAATAATAGAAATAGGATATTGTGATAATGAAATATACTGCTTTCACATAATACTAAAATAATGTCAACTCTCATTCATGATTTTAAACAAGTAGAACCTTGAAATTTACTGATTAGAACTTTAGAAGATCTGCAGATACAGCTGTTTCTAGTATAAGCGCCTAACATAGCATAATAATGCGTAAAATATATACATATTACATCAGCTACCCTGCTTAAGTACAAACTAGTCTTACACATCCTATAGGAGTCTTCACTATACCTATAGATGAGCCTTAAGAACACACTAGGTGTATGTATTATATTTCCATATATAGAATATATAGCTATTATAGTGAGTAAAATCTGGGTAGATATCACACTACAATATCTGTAACTTGGTATTTAAAACCACTGAATTAGATAAAAAAATCTGTCCTAGATACCTGTACTTTTACCTATATATTGTATGAAAGAAATAGTAAAGGGAATCTCGCCATTCAAATCAGACTTTGATATTGGGTGCACTTTAGTATCCAAGAACCTATGACATAAAGCATTCTTTTTTGCAAATAATATAGTCCTAGTTGAGAAGTCGGGAGGGGCAATGAATTAAAAGCTCTAGTAGAGACAAGTTTTAGAAGCACATTAAAATGTAGGTTCAACAAGAGGCATCCTAATTCTAGCTTAGCAGTGAAAATTGAGGATTATACCATACTCCCAGGCATACAGTTTAAGCTCCTAGGGTTCATCATCAAAATGATGGGAAAAGGAGAAAAGATGTAAACCATAGGATTCAACATAGGTGGATGAAATATTGAGAAGTGCTTCAAGCTTTATATCTGACAGTAAGCTTTAAATGTAGCAACATTGATATTTCGAGGACTGAATATTAGATGGTAAAATACCATCTAGAAGATAACTAAACACTGAAGATGTTAAATATTTACATAAAATAAATGCTAGTTACATGTGTAGGAGACACGAATGCTGGCAACTTCAACAGAAACAATACATTGAAAATGCACACAAGTAATGCAAAGCTGGAATTTCAGTGCTCACCAGTATAGCCAGGGTTATTGCTGGAAACTTCAGGAACATGAACATCATCTTGCAATACATGACTAAAACAGAAACTTTTCAGAAGAAGATTGAATTGCACTTCTCCAGCGAGAATAATGACATGATCAAGGAAGAAGTTATAAACAAAAAACATGTGTTATAATGCAATTGGAGTGACAAATTTCTTCTAAAAAGGATGGTATCAAAT
The DNA here is from genome assembly GCF_059453495.1 of Arachis ipaensis. NCBI lineage: Eukaryota > Viridiplantae > Streptophyta > Magnoliopsida > Fabales > Fabaceae > Arachis > Arachis ipaensis. The sequence goes on from NC_142438.1 coordinate 133,985,722, forward strand.
GAATAAACGTGGTGTACCACAGGCACTATGTAAAAAGTTGGTAAGAACGTGGAGTATGCCAATGTTGAAAAGCTATCATCAATTAAGTATTGAGGCCAAAAAAGAACAGAACATATAAGAAGAAAACCTGTACCTCAATTTGCTTTGGTCAACTAATGCAATAGCAATATATTTCCCTGACAATATGAGAATGGAAATCTCTCTTCCACTAATTGATCTACACTGCAAAACGATAGAAAGGTTTGCTGACTAAATATTATAAATAAATGACAAAGTTGCTAGTGAATAAAATGTATCTAGTTGTTAGTTTCCTCAAGTCCAACAAATCTGGCAGAACACACAACTTTATTTTTTATCCCTTTTTTGTGATAAAAACACCACTTTCATTTTCCTATTCTTATTAAAAGTGCAACTAATTTTCCACCATTTAATTAGTTCTTATTAAAATCTAAGTATAACAATAAACCATTAATAGAAATAAATGATCCTAAACTTCTTTTCTTCTCCAATAGGAGTGAATCACAGAAATTCTCTTAAAACCGAAACTGAAGGGATCCAGTAAAAACAAGGACAACAGACCTGTATGTCAATTCCAGACTCCACTGCTTTTTGAAATAACATATCTACTCTGACTAGATCATTAGGCAATTCCTCCTACAAACATTTATCACAAGTTTCAAAGAGGCATTTAGTCAAGCGTGGAAACATTTTAGGCAAAACAAGTCCACCTTGCTGTCAAACTTAACTATATAGCATTCAATGGTGTAATTCAAGACAATGTAAGCTTTGATAAATTTATTGTAGTACTGGTATATTTTAACTCATATCCCAATCACTATCAAAGAAAAGCTCATCTCTTAAATTCATCTTACTACAAAGACTTAAGTGCACAAAGATAAAATTAGGATAAAAGCTCATTATTTGTCCCTCAAATTTTTGGAATATCAACATGCTCTTGAAAAGATTATAACAAGTGGTCCTCAAATAGAAGTAATTAGTCCAGGAGTTACTGCAGGACGGCCAAAAAAAAATCACTCTAGGATCAAGTGAATCTCTGGAAAATTAAACTGATATTTGGAAAACTATTCATAAGCTGGGATTTATTCAAAATAAAGAGCATGAAACTACTTTATTGAGCCAGAGAATCACCTTGTAAAAGGATTCAACAGAATAGTTTGGGTTTGCACCAAATGTTACAGTGAAATAGGAAAATGCAACAGAAAATCTCTGCAACAAATATGCCAAATCAACTGTCCAGATACTGCAGAAACAATGTTCAAAGGAAAGGCATTTAGTTTAGTATGATCATCAGCAAATGGAAACTTCAATTTTGAATAACAGAACCCGACACAAAAATGAAATACAATTTTTATATTTCTATGTATCTAGTCTAGAAAATGTATGTATCTAGGCATAGACCATTTGGTCACAGACTCACAGGTTGGTCCAAAAGGTAATGTGAATATACTAAGAAATCCTGCACCTGATAAACATTCTAAGATTTTCAATGGTCTTCAATTGGACAGAGCAAAGGGAAGGAGAGGAAGACTAGAAAGGTACTTGTATAGGCATAATCCTATGGTGCACACTCTCAACTTTGTGTTGAATATACAGTGAGTCCAACATATAGTTGTGTGTGCCTACTATAGACAGTTTACCCTGTTAAAAAATCACAATTTTACTTCCTTCAGTAGACATACTCATGTTTATACATCATCTAGGACTACAAGCATTTCACATAACATAGCAACTAGGAGTTTCAAGCTTCTTATAGTGGGAAAGACCTATTAGTGCAGCATAGCTCAGCCAGGGCTTGAATATCACGGTCGTTAACACCAATAGTTTTCAAAACCATCGAGACACAAGCAAGGCCACAATCCCATGTATATATTTGGTTTACATGTGGTACCTATAAGCAGACAAAATCAACGGTAAAATAATAGCAGTCTGATAGACAAAGAAAAAGATATCAGCCAGAATCACATGCACTTACATCAACAAAGAGCGAGCGGCGTAAGGAGGGAAGATGGGACTCTATGTTATTGTTACTTGATGAATGCTGAAACAAGTAGGGATCTATGGCACTCAAATTATCTCCTTTCAATTCTCTTTCATCTTCTGTCTTAAGAATCTTGTTGAATAACAGGTATAAGGGCCACATCAGTGACCAAATTGATTGAGTAGAATGTTTACTGTGAAACAGAAGTTCAGGACATGAACAGAAACAGAGTTCAAAGGGAGTTTTGGGGATCCTTGTTGCGTGTGTTCACTCTCAACCAAACCAAAAGAAATGCAATATATATGCCACCTACAGCAGCTTTTGACATAAAACTGATTAGAAGGCAAGCACAGAATTCTTCAATTTCCTTCTAGCTAGTACTTAGGATCTAAACTTTTCCAAACCGCAACACCTAACAATGCTGGATTTGAACAATAGAAGGTTTGACTTTTCATTAAGTAAACATTCTCCTTTTTCACAAATTCAGAGATCAATGTAAATTTCCAAACATTATTCATTATTTATCCTATATCATTCTTGAAATTTATAGATTAAAAACCTAACCATCTCCAATGCGAATTGCATAAAATCAAGGAAAATGATTCAAAACACGATCAACGAAAGAAGATGAACGTACAGGAGAAAGAGAAAAAGGAAAAAGGTGCTGGAGCGTTGAAGAAGGCGCGTGATGGTGAAGGTACAGGTAAAAGCAGCTCCAGCTATTTGAATGCTTCTTCGTCTCTCTCAATCAATCCTTTTTTTATCATTTCTTCATATATATCCCTTTCTTTCTCTCTTTTATTTCCCCCTTCCTCCTTTCTCTTCTAGATTTCATTAATTTTACACTAAACACCAACATTAATGTGTAACGAATTTTATTTTTAAATTTTATTACACGTTTAGAAATTGCAATCCAATTCAATTGCGTTGCAAATATTTTGGTAATATTTTAAGTTCGGAAAGTTAAAATTGATTCTTCTTTTTTTCGGTGTTAAATCATACTGTAGCTGATTAAATTAGTAACATTATTATGTGTACCTAAAGTAAGAGGGTGGTTTAATGGCCAAGAAGGATAGCTCAAATGACATAGTCTCCTCATACTTAATTAAGAGGTCGTGTGTTTGAGCCTCTATATTTTTAGTAAAAAAAAAAGAAGTTGGTTTAATGAATGAGCTATAACTAAAATGATATAATTTTTTTATTTTTGTTAAGAGATTTTAGATTCAAATTTAACTCTTAAATTTAGAAAAAAAAAATGTTAGTTTAACCATGTAATGCATAAGTCCATTTACATGTATTCAGATTCAAAATGAAAATATTCAATTCAATAATAATGGTTCTTTTTTAATGTTTTATTTTGGGCTATGATATACGAATGCTAATGCAGATTTGGAATATGATGCGATACGAAATATGTTGATATGCGAATTTTAAAATTTTATAAGATACGAAAATATGCATACATATAAAATATAAAATATTTTTTAAACAAGTCGTAATGATATTTTAATATTTTATTGATATTAAAATATAAATTTATTTTTTAATTATTTGTAATGTCTTATTTTAATTTTATAAAATATTTTTTATTTTAATATATAATAATATATACTATAATATTATTTTTAAATTTATTTTAAGAATATATGTTAAGAATAAGATTGAACACGTTGAAACGTAATAATATTTAAATATGTCTAACTATATCTAAATAAAACTTTTATTTTTTATTAAAATACGATTAGACACAACACCTATCAGACAAATATCGATAAAACATATTCGACACAGACACAGTCATTTATACAAAATATCGGTGCTTCATAAATTATGGGATTTCTGTTTATCTGATATGAAGTAAGGTAAAATTCGTCGAGCTTTGTATGAATCGATTTAGGTCAATATAAATTTTTTTTTTTTGAGAAATATTTACATTTTTTAAAATATAAATATTTTACTCCATATTTGTTAAATTAAAAATATAAATATTTTATGAATATATTTTTTTTGAAGGTAAAATATAATCTAATATATTAATAGATATCTATATTTATTTTTACTTTTTATTATATTTATATTTGTCAAAATTATTTTAAATGTTTTGAAAACAAATTTACTAAATATAATTATTTTTGTATCTTACCTTATATTTACTAAATGTTACTTATATTTTTATTTATCAAATATAATCGCTATATCTTTTCAAAAAATTAACTTTAATAAACTAATTTTAGAAAACAAAAACTTTTCAAATCAGAGCTTAATAGTGTAAAAGCCCCTCAGAAAATCGTTTCATATATTCAGTTATAAAATATTACGTCAATATAATTCTATTTTTATACCAATTAATTATTTTAGAAAAACTGTGAATATTTGAATGCAATTGATTGTTTTGTTTCGGATTGAAAGTAAGTCAATATTTAATTTTTTTTTTCTAAAATCGTCCTGACAGGCTGTGGAAGATAATTTGGTATGACTTCTTGACTTCTTGTTGTTGCTGCAAGTTTCTACCACCTTCTGACAGTCTGACTAGGTATGGATAAGGATTTTTATTATGATGCATGATAAGGTGTTTATATTATAATATATACAAAATTTTAACCATTATTGTTAAAATTAAAATTGTTATAAAATAAATAAATAAGAAAGAGAAAATAAATATAAAATAAAGAGGTGTAAATAAATAACACTAGTATTAATATTCACTACAATTAATATCTCAATATAATAGAAATGATTCATATATATATTTTTAATATATGTAGTAATGTATATATAAAAGAGAGAGAAGACAGTGTTTGAGAGTATAAAAGAGAGGAAGAGAATTGTTATTGATTGTGTGCAATCTTTTTGTCTCAATTCATATTTTTATAGGCGTACAAAATATATTTTTCAAACTTCATTAAGTTTGTTTCATTTTAAGAACTTGTTTCTTTCAACAAAGGGAAAATGAGCCTCTCATAAATAGACATCTATTTTTATCTATCATCGTCACAACACTCTTCCTTAAATGTTCATTTATGATTATGCCTCATTAAAATCTTACTAAAGAAAAACCCAATGAAAAAAATTGGGTGAAGGAAAAAGAGTACAAAATCCTTTGTGATGGGGATTGCTTCATTAAAAACCTTGTCAAGAAAAATCCAATAGAAAAAAACCTGACCAAGAAAAAAAGAGTACAGTCTCTCCCTCTTGTCGACATTATTTAATATCTCAAAATCGGCGCATCCCAATCTGATGTACCAATCTTTTAAATGAGAATTTTGAGAGTGACTTTGTAAATAAATCTGTCAGATTATCATTTGAATGGATCTATTGGACATCAATTGTCCCTTGATTTTAAAGATCATGAGTGAAGAAGAATTTGGGAGAGATATGCTTTGTTCTATCACATTTGATATATTCACCTTTAAGTTGAGCAATGCATGTTGTATTATCTTCAAACAGAACAGTTTGAACTATCTTATGATCAATCAGTCCACATGATGACAGAATATATTGAATCAAACTCTTGAGCCAAAAATACTCGCGACTTGCTTCATATATCGCTAGTATTTTAGCATGATTAGAGCATGGTTCTGAAAACCGAACCGGACCGGCCGGTTCAACCGGAATAATCGGGAACCGGTCATCTAGCCGGTCCGGGTAACATCAAAAACCGCCTGGCAAAAAACCGGTGAAAAAACCGATCGAACCGGCGGTTAATCGGTGAACCGGAAGAACCGTCCGGTTTTTTAACGGTTTTTGGTTTGAAGGCTGAAATGCTAAACGACGTCGTTTTGGATTAAAAAAAAAAAAAGGGGAAAACGCGTAAAAATCGAAGGAAGCCCTAGTCAGTTTCCAGTCTCCAGTCCTTCTCCCATCTCCTTCTTTCTCCCGAAACCAAAACGGAAACCCTAGCCTCACCGCCGATCGTCGAAAGCCGCAAGGAGTGAGTCACCGCCGCCGTCCGTCGCAGTCAGGGGAAGCACAGAAGCCTCTCCTCCCAACCCCTAGATCCCCTTCACCAGTTCTCCCAGCCCTAGCCTCACTGCCATATCACCTCCGCCGTCTCAACTACTCGAAGCTGCCGTCCCTACTGCATCTCGTCTCGCGTGCTTCCTCCGTCGCGCAGCCGCTGTTCCGCTGCGCCGGCTCTGCTCCTCTGCTCTAGTTCCGCCACGCACCACCCTCCTGGGCTCCAGTTCCGTGGCGGTCCAGGCCACCTCTTCTCCAGTTCCGCGGTGGTCCAGGCCACCTCTTCTCTAGTTCTGCCGCGTCCAGCCTTCCGTCGTGCTCCCTCACCTCTGTTCTCTAGAAGAGAAGGTATTTTTTTTACTGTAATTGTTGTTTTAATTTTTCTTCTTCAATTATTGTTGTTATCACTGTGGTCTAGGATTGTTGATGATATTCTTGATTCTGTTATGCTGTTGTTGGTCGCCACCCACAACCATCGACAGCAGCCGACGACCACCGGCCGAGCCCGCCTCCTTCTGAATTTGGTAAGACTCTGTTCTTTCACCTATGCTTCTTGATTTTGATTTTCTGAGGTTCTGATCTTGTTCTGTGAGCTCGCCTGTTCTATGCTTGATTTTGGATTTTGATTTTCTGAGGTTCTGTGAGCTCGCCTGTTCTATGCTGCCTTTATGATTTTGGATTTTGATTTTCTGAAGTTCTGTGAGCTCGCCTATTCTATGCTGCCTTCTTGATTTTCAGGATTGATGTTTTTTATTTTGAATATGTTTTGCATTGCTGCTTCTGTTAGCTCGCTGCTTCATGAATCATGATGAATATTTTTTGCTGCTTCTGGTAGCTGCTTCTGTTTTGCATTGCTGCTTCTGTTACCTGCTTCTGTTTTGCATTGCTGCTTCTGTTATGGGATTGATATTCTGAATTGCTGCTGCTTGTTTGAGTTAATTTTGTTGATGGTTAGTTTCTGAATTGCTGCTTTTTGTTTGAGTTAATTGTGTTTGAGTTAGTATAATACTATTGTTTGAGACTAATTGATTATGGAGGTTGATTTGGTTGAATTTGTGTAAATTGTGTTGTTTTGTTTTGTTTTGTTTGGATGGTGCAGGCTGAAATTCAAGGAGCATATGCAGTACTGGAGTAGATAAGCAAGCTTGCCAAGGTTCAGAAAAAGGTCTCTGAAGTTAAGGGTGTCATGATCTAGAATATTGAAAAGGCTGTAGAAACGTGAGAACTTTGTTTCAATTAGATATGCAGTTTTATTTTTCCCATAGTATCTATTGATTTGCCAGATTTGGTTTTGAAACTTTAATCAAAATAAAATAGGAAATTTAGTTTTGCATGTAGCTTAGCCAACTAATTTAGAAAAAAAGGAAGCCTTTGGAGGAACAGGGCCAGGTGGAGCAAGAAATATTGCAATTATTTGTTGATGGTTAGTTTCTGAATTGCTGCTTTTTGTTTGAGTTAATTTTGTTTGAGTTAGTATAATACTATTGTTTGAGACTAATTGATATTATAGCTTAGCCAATCATTTTTTAGTATAATACTATTGTTTGAGTTAGTATAATACTATTGTTTGAGACTAATTTGGTATATTTAAAATTATATATTGAATTTTTATATAATTTTAGTGTATATTTAATTAAACCAGTTCGATCACGGTTCGACCCCGGTTGGACCATTGAACCAGTTGCTTGACCGGTTCAATGACCGGTCCGGTTTTCATAACCTTGGATTAGAAGATGTTGCTGCAATCATCTGTTTCGTAGACCTCCATGATATAACTGTACCACCATATATGAATAGGTATCATGTTTAAGATCTTCCTTTGTGTATTAGACAGGTATCCTGCATCTGCATAGCCAACTAGTTGTGACTTAAATTCATATGGATAAAATAATTCCATATCAATCGTTCCATGAAAATATCGAAAGACTTGTTTGATTCCATTTTAATGTCTTCTGGTTGGAGAGGAACTATACCTTACTAGTAAATTCACCGCAAATGATATGTCAGGTCATGTATTATTAGCAAGATACATTAGTGCTCTAATGGCACTAAGATATGGTACTTCAAGACCAAGTATATCTTTATTTTCTTCTTTAGGACAGAATTGATCTTTTTTCATATCTAAAGACCTTACGATCATTGGAGTACTTAATGGATGTGACTTATCTATATAAAATCTCTTCAATATTTTTTTTTTTGTGTATGTTGTTTGATGAATAGATATCTCATTTTTTGTATGTTCGATCTGTAGACCGAGACAAAAATTAGTCTTTCCAAAATCTTTCATCTCAAGCTATTCTTTTAGAGCTTTTATAATTGTTGGAATCTCTTTAGGGGTTCCAATGATATTTAAATCATCAATGTAATAATGAATCCAAATGTAGATTTCTTTATGAAAACACATGGGTAGATATCATCATTCTTGAATCCATTTTTGGCCAGATACTCAGTAAGACGATTATACCACATTCGTCCAGATTGCTTTAGACCATATAAAAATCTATGCAATTTGACTGAGTATAACTCCTGTGAATATTCATTGGATGGTTTAGATATGTTTAGTCCTTCAGAGACTTTCATATAGATATCACGATCTAATGATCCATATAAATAGGTTGTGACCACATCCATTAGATGCATATGTAGTTTATGATATGCGGATAAACTGACCAAATAACGAAATGTTATTGCATCCACTATAGGGGAATATGTTTCTTCATAATCTATTATGGGCCTTTGTGAAAAATCTTGTGCCATAAGTCGAGTTTTGTAGCATACAACTTTATTTTTCTCATTACGATTTCTCACAAATACCCGTCTGTATCTAACAGGTTTTACATCTCTTGGTGTATGGACTACAGATCCAAAGACTTCACGTTTTGCAAGTGAGTCTAACTCAACCTTCATAGCTTCTTCCCATTTTGGCCAATCATTCCTTTGTTGACATTCTTTGACTGTTCTTGACTCAGGATCCTTACTTTCATGCAAGATATTTGTAACACCCTATCACACAGAGCTTTATGCCTAGGATGTAAATCAGGGTGGTGAGATGCTACGACCTCTAAAAATAAGATACATACATAGATATAGTTGAAAGAAGTTATAATTAGGAGTCTTGAAAAAGAAGTTAAGAAAAATCGAAACAAAAATCATGTCGCTCACGAAAGATAAGCGTAGACAGATAAGAAAGATTGAAAGGAAAGCTAAAAGACCATAAACATAGATTATAATTCTAAAATACAAATGTCAAGCTCCAAACTCGACCTGCTAAGTAAAGGCCGGCTAGAGTATACATATATACATACATATAACCCAAAATATCCCAGACTCGTAAAACTGACAACCTGTTTTTCCAAGTCAACCTTTAAGAGGGTCAAACATAAAATACAAGATAGAGAATCTATGTACATATATAAACATAAATAAAATATAACCCTATGTTTCCATAGTTCTTTGCTTCCACAGAGTCTCCACAATGTTCAGTGAGGTACCTCCTGACCTGCATCTGAAAAACAACAACATGTATAGAATGAGAACCGGATGTTCTCAACATGGTAAAGGTGCTCACATAGTTAATATAAAAGGTCGTGAAAAAACCAAAGACAATCCTAGAACTTCGTCACTCAGATATAAACTTAAAGGAATAAACTAAATCATAAATTTGGTAAAACTATCTAAAGTATCCAAGTCTCAATCTAACTCTAATTCTACAATTCACTTTCTATCTTATTAAACGCTAGCCCTACAATTCACTCTCTGTCTCCTCCAATCTAATTGTGATCCAATCCTTTATTTTTCGTTTTCTCCATTCCTCCAAAATTTTGGTGCATAGACAAGCAATACAAAAAAAGCAAACACAAGTAGGATATAGATACAATAGGTAATTATAGCAGGTAAGCATAATAATCACATAGGCAAATCCAATTAATGCATGATCAAACAAAACACACATATGCATATGATGTATGCCTGTCCTATGACTGATGAATCTCATCTGTCAGTTATAAAGTCAAACCCGACATGTCCGGTGGCTAACCCTTGACAGAACACCAAACACGGAGCAAGTGGGACAACGCTGCAACCCTTGCATCTTACCCGCATACCCGGAACAGGGGACAACTTCACCCTACCTCTTACCTAAGTGGTGTTATAGTTCTCAACCTGGAGCAAGCGGCGACAGAACTCAGCCCTTACATCTTACCCGAAGCCTCAAACTTTTCCGGAGCAAGTGGATAATACTACTACATCTTACCCGACTTATTAACTCTTACCCAAAGCAAGTGGATAACACCACTGCATCTTACCCGGAGTATTCATATTCATTTAAATTCATAATCAAAATCAATCCTCAACCTTTCTCTTCCTCATAGCCAACCTCGTCCTCAATCATATCCCATACAACTTTATCATTGATCCGAAGCGAGTGGACAACGCCACCGCCTCTTGCCTGGTCACATACATTTCATAATCATTTAATTTATTCAAATATCGTACTTCAATATCAATCATCCTCACCTCACCCTTCATTTAAACTCAATCTCTCACTCAATTATCATTTAGTTTCATTAAAAAATCATACTTTAAATCATAATCTCATCATTCTTCATTTTTTTTCAATCATCATCATTCCTCCCATTCTATTCATCAATAATTCAAATATAAAATATAAATCATTCTTTTTTAAATAAATTAAATTCAAAATGTAATTCCTTTTTTTAATAACTCAAAATCAAATTATAAAATCCTTAAAAATCCAAATCTTCTTAAATAACCACTTCAAACGAAGCCTCTTATTTTCATAAAACTTTCGGCAGCATCTCCTCTAAAACTTGAACTTCTACCACCCTTCAAGGGTCCTGACCACCAAACCAAACACCTCTCGGTCATTCAAATCATTTCCACTATCAAATAATTTCAAAATCAAAGCAGTTCCAATATTAAATCTTTTATAAAATCAAACTACATATTTCTCAACCAATCAGTTCAATTCAATTTCACAAACCTACTATCAACCCTCAACACATCAACAATCATCATTAATTTATACTCATCAGAATCATAATCCAACTCATACAAATTCATTCATCCTTAATACACATATCGTATACCATATACATAATCCATTAATAATTCATTCAGTTCATTCTGATCTTAACATATTCTAGCCTAAATTTTCATGTGACATTAAACATTAACTACGAGAAACGAAAACCATTCATTGGCCGATTCCTCCCTAATCCCGGAACACCTCAATTATCCACCGCTCCTCAAGCTCCAAAACTCCAACTCCTCACCAATTGAATTCCAGCTCCCAGGATTCAATTCCAAGCTCCCAATATCCATCAATTTAACTCTAATTCAACAAAATACACGATCTAATTCATACAATATCACAATAATCAATATTGAGCTCACTAAATTACCAATTCACAAGGGTTAGAGATTTCTTACCGTTATCCACAAGTCAAATAGACAAAATCCGGTGATTATCCAACGCTAGAGTACCCCTAAACCATCAAAATCACAAAATCTCTCAATTACCAAAATCCAAAATCACGAACTGAAAAGGGGAGAATTGGGTGAGAAAACGTAATTCTCTTACCAAATTTCTCGGTGGGTTTTGTAGAGAATTCTGAGACGAACGCATGGTCGCTGACGGCTCGTCAATCGGAGCTCCATATTGAAAGTTACGTGGAATTGAATTTTTTTAGGAGGGTTTCGTTTCTTTTCTCCTTCTTCCTCAGCGTGAAACCCGTTTGTGAAATAAAGGAGGCTGAATGCCTCATTTATACTATGGGCATTGGCCCGGTTTGGGCCAAGTTCATGCCGAGTTCAATCGGTTCGATCTGTTGGCCTGTTTTTAGGCCAAAATCTTTAAAATTAGTGTTAAAATTCATATTTTGATTATTTCTACTTCATAAAACTATAGAATTTGATTTTTTAATTTATTCAAATAATAATTAATTTATTGGTTAATTATTTACTAATTACTTGGGGTTTACAATATTTAGTGCCACATTATATGCAAATATTTTATTTACAATTGTCTTATTTTAGTCCCATTTTTCTCCTGTAAAGACATAATTTATCGAGATCTCGTCATTTTCAAAATTTTCAGGTACCTGAACGTCTTCTGCGTCGAAACTATATCAGAATTTTGAACAACTGCAATTGTCTTTACTATGTCTTTATCTTTTTCGACAGGAATAATATTTATCTTTTTTCTTTTTCGAGGATTTTTGTCTTTGGAACCGACAGGCCTAACATGATTCTAACGTGAATTTATTTTGGTGGCCATTTGTCCGACCGGAACATCAATTCGGATTGGAGCATTTTCAGCTGGTATATAGAATTTAGTAATCTTTTTTGTATCAGAAAATGCATTAGGCAATTCATTTTCTATTCTTTGCAAATGTATAATCTTTTGAACTTCTAGTTCACATTTCCCTGATCGAGGATCTAAATGCATTAAGGATGATGCATTCCAATTAAGTTCCTTTTTAGAAAACTTATTCTCTTCCTCTAATATTGGAAATTTTGATTAATCAAATTGACAATCTGCAAATCGAGCTTTAAATGTATCTCTAGTTTGTATCTCAAGATACATCACTATAGATGGCTAATCATATCCAACATATATTTCCAATTTTCTTTGAGATCCCATTTTGGTGCGAAAAGATGGTGCAATGGGAATATATATCGCACAACCGAATATTCTTAAATGGAAAATATTTTACTGCTGGTAACTGTTGGCCTCAAACGAATAAGTGCTGCGGCATGTAAAATAGCATGCCCAACCTGAGGTTGAGAGATTTGTTCTCATAAGTAAAGGTCTAGCAATTAATTGGAGGCGTTTAATAAGTGATTCTGCTAACCCATTTTGTGTGTGAATATGAGTTACTAGATGTTCAACATTTATTCCATTAGCCATACAATAAGCATCAAAGGCTTGGGAAGTGAATTCACCAACATTGTCAAAACGAATTGCTTTTATTGGATTTTTTGAAAACTGTGCTTTTAATCGAATAATTTGAGCAAGTAATCTCAGAAACGCCAGGTTGCGAGAAGACAACAAGCACACATGTGACCATCTCGAAGATGCGTCTATTAGCACCATAAAATATCTAAAAGATCCACATGGTGGATGAATATGTTCACATATAACGCCTTGAATCTTTTCTAGAAATTCAGGGGACTCAAATCCAATATTTACTGGTGATGACTTTAAAATTAGCTTTTCTTGAGAACGTATAGCACAACAAAATTCACTAGATTTAAGAATCTTCTAGTTCTTTAGTGAATGTCCATGGAAGTTTTCAATAATTTTTCGCATCATAGTTGTTCTCGGATAACCCAATTGATCATGCCAAATTATAAATTTATTTGGACTGGTAAACTTTAGGTTTACAATGGCATGTGATTTAATTGTACTAATTTTAGTATAATATAACCCAGATGAAAGTGAGGGTAACTTTTCTAATATAATCTTTTTATTTGAATCATGAGTTGTGACACATAAGTACTCATGATTTCCCTCATTCATTGTTTCAATATGATATCTATTTCGGCGAATATCTTTAAAAGCTAATAAGTTTCTTAAAGAATTGATAAACAATAGTGCATTATTTATTATGAATGTTGTTCCTCCGAAAAATAAAATTATAACTCTTCCGGAGTCTTCTATCACATTGCTTGAGTTAATAATAGTATTAATATATTCTTTTTTGGTACGAGATATGTAAAATATATATTACTTTCGAGAATGGTATGTGAACTTGCACTATTCGCAAGACAAACATCTTTACTATATGTCCTTATCATTTTTTTCAAAGATAAATAATAATAGAATAAGTAAAAGTATTTGCACAGTAAAATTATTTTATTGATTGAAAATATTTTTCTAAAAAGTATTGTACATAGTATCATATACTAAAAATTTTATTATTATTATTTTAGAACTTAGCATATTTAGTAATTTTGAAATTTATAAACATAAATATTTTATTAAATATTATTTATATACATTACACTTGAAATTTAAATACATAGATAATAAAACTTAAAAAGTTTTTTTTTTTTTACATAAGTACTGAACTCAAATATCAAACTTTTCCATCATTGATCAAATTACTAATATTTCCTTCAGGATCCTCAAAGAAATCAGATACTTCATAATGAGTGGTGTAATTTTCAGCAACATCCTTCGAAACAAAATTTGACTCCTTTGATAAAAATCGACTAGGTGCCTTGGGGAACGATAGGTACGCGATCAATGACCCTTTCCACTACAACAGAAACATTTATCCTATGTTAATTTATTTTGTCCATTATTTCTTTCTTTATTCCACTTCTGGTGAGATCATTTCGTGTGAACATAATTTTTCTTCTTTTCATAATTTTTCTTGTTACAAAAACCTTGCCATTTATCTCTTATGATGTAATGATTTACCGCATTTGCGTCGTAAAATGGGACGGCGCCGGCTGGGCGCGCTTCATGATTTTTTAAAAGCAACAATAAGGCAAGAAATTAGTTCAGAATATTTTTTAAATTCTTTTTCTCGATATCGTTGCTGTAGAAGCACATTCGAGGCATGGAAGGTCGAAAAAATTTTCTCTAACATGTCGTTATTAGTTATCTTTTCCCCACATAATTTTATTCATGAGGTAATTCGGAACATTGATGAATTGTATTCATTTATGGATTTAAAATTCTGTAGCCGCAAGTGCGTCCGGCCATATCAGGCTTGAGAAAGTATCACTGTCTTTTGATGATTATAACTTTCTTTAAGGTTAGTTTTTCCACAGATCTGCAGGATCTTTTAGTGTGAGATATTCATTTTTTAATCCTTCGTCAAGATGACGATGAAAGAAGATCATGACTTTGGCTTTATCCTTTTGGGATGTATTATTTTCAGCCTTAATGTTATTTCCAAGATCCATTGAATCAAAATGGATTTCAACATCTATTATTCATGATAAGTAGTTGTTTTCAGATATATCAAGAGTATTAAATTCAAGATGAGATAGCTTTGACATAATAACAATTTATTACCTGAATTTTCCTAAATTTTGCTCAGAGTCTCGTGCTGATAACATGTTGTAAAACAAATAAATAAGAAAAAAATAAATATAAAATAAAAAAATGTAAATAAATAACTCTAGTATTAATATTCACCACAATTAATATCTCAATATAATAAAAATAATATATATATATATATATATATATATATATATGTGTGTGTGTAGTAATGTATATATAAAAAAAGGAAGAGTGTTTGACAGTATAAAAAAGACGAAGAGAATTGTTATTAATTGTGTGCAACCATTTTGTCTTAATTCATGGTGTTATAGACCTACAAAATATGGTTTTCAAACTTCATTAAGTTCGCTTCATTCTAAGAACTTGTTTCTTTTAATATAGAAAAAATGAGACACTCATAAATGAACATCTATTCTTATTAATTCTCGTCATAACAAAAATAATATTTTTATTATTTAATTGTATTTTAATTTAAAATATAAAAATATATCACTTTAATTTTAATAACATTTGTATAATCATCTAATGGTATACTCAATAAATTCCTTGATTCAAAAGTACTCATAATCATATAGATTAATTTACACAATAATTAATAATTAATAATATTTGTTTTAAAGAATTTTTTTTTAGTAAATGACAAATAGGTTCATGACTTTTTTTTTTTGCTGACATTTTCGTCCCCAAAAAATAGAAAATATATTCATGTCCCTGAACTCTGTAAAACGTGGATAAATATACCCCTCCGTTGAAGTCACCCTGTTAAACCCGACGGAAAACGCTGATGTGGCTCCCGTGACGCTGATCTAGCCGTTACGGGATGACACGTGGACTGGAGCTTATGAACAGAGGACGTATTAGTCCCCAGTCCACCAAAACGACGCCGTTCTTCCAATGAATTCAATATTTCAACACCCTTCTTTTCCGCCGCATTCAATTGCCGCCATTACCACCCTTCTTATAGCCTGTTCAAGCATGTGCAGTAGTCCCCAGTCCACCAAAACGACACCGTTCTTCTAATGAATTCAATATTTCAACACCCTTCTTCTCCGCCGCATTCAACTGCCGCCATTACCACCCTTCTTATGGCCTATTCAAGCATGTGCAGATCCTGCGAAGGAAAATTGCTCCATGGCTCGGCGTTGAGGTGTGGGGTTGAAGGTGATATGTTTGTTGGAATCTGTTTGGTCGATATGCATGGAAAATGTGGAAAGATTGGTGATGCTCGCAAGGTGTTTGATGGAATGTCTAAGAAGAATGTAGTTTCATGGACGGCTATGGTGGTTGGCTATGTGAAGGTTGGAGATATGGTGGAGGCATGTAAAGCATACGATGATTCAGGTGATTCAGAGTCAGGAGAGATTGCTGCTAATCAACTTTTTGAGATTGAGTAAAGCCGCTTGTGGTGGAACCGTCCACGTAAGAGTATGAGTACAGACATGGGGAGTGGATCTTGGTGTGGTTGCAGGTTCGGGTTTGATGTTGTTTTGTTCTGTTTTATGTAGGGATTGTCTTGGACTTTGGAGATGGTGTCAGTCACACAGTTCTTATCTACGAAGGTTATGCTCTTCCGCATGCAATCTTGCGTTTGGATATTGCAGGGCGTGATCTCACCGATGCCTTGATGAAGATCTTGACTGAGTGTGGATACTCTTTCACGACATCAGCTGAGCACAAAATTGTGAGAGACATGAAGGAAAAGCTAGCTTATATTGCTCTTGATTATGAGCAAGAGCTAGAAACTGCGAAGACTAGCTCAACTGTTGAGAAGAGCTATGAGCTACCAGATGGACAGGTTATCACAATAAGAGCTGAAAGATTCCAATGCCCTGAAGTTCTCTTCCAGCCATCCATGATCGGGATGGAATCTCCTGGAATCCATGAAACCACATATAATTCGATCATGAAGTGTGATGTTGATATTAGGAAGGATCTCTATGGTAACATTGTCTTGAGTGGTTGTTCCACTATGTTTCCAGGCATTGCTGACAGGATGAGCAAGGATATTACAGCATTAGCACCGAGTAGCATGAAAATTAAGGTTGTAGCACCACCAGAGAGGAAGTACATTGTTTGGATTGGGGGCTCCATTTTGGCATCTCTTGGCACATTCTAACAGGTAAAAATAATGCATCATCATAGTTACATAGAGCAAATCATTAAATAGTCTTTGTTTCAAGAAAACCATACTAGGTCGCTGCCGGTGTCTGCCACCAGGAGGAGGCTCTGCGACGGTGATCCGATTCGAAGATCCAAGAAGTATTGACCGACTTGGTTGAGGCACTGGAGATGAGTGGGGACTTCAGAGACCCCCGGTGGCTATGGAGGGCTGCAAAGAGGGTTGAAAGGCGGTGAGTGTTTGAGGAGAGAAGCTGAGCTAGCAAGGAGAGTGGATTATTCTAGTAAGGTAGTGAAACGACGTCGTTTTCTTGCCTGGGGACTAATATGTCCAATTTCCAAAAGCTCAGAGCCATGTGTCATCCTGTAACAGACAGGTCAGCTCCTCTTTTGCCACGTCATAGTTTTCCGTCAGGTCAAACGCAGTGAATTCAACGGAGGGATATATTTGTCCACGTTTTACAAAGTTCAGGGACATGAATGTATTTTTTATTTTTCGAAGACGAAAATGTCCGCAAAAAAAATGTCAGTGACCTATTTGTCCTTTACCTTTTTTTTTTTTTTGCGAAAGAATTAAATGTATATATTTAATGCAATAATGGATTGGATAGTTGGGTTTGTACTTTGTAGCCGGGAAATACCAGAACAGAGGGCCCAATATTATGCTCATTGAAGTTCACTACAAATCCCAACACTTTTGACTTTTGAGGAAGAAAAATAAATAAAACCAAAAAGAAAGAAAAGAGAGGGTATTTGGCAACTCAACTATAAATTGTTAGTTTGGTCTCTAACTTAATTGACATTAATTTAGTGGCCTAATTTAGTTTGATAAAGAAGGAAAACAAAATTCATTATTTTGATTCATATAGTTTTTAATTAAACGCATGATACCATTTTGAATTTCTCATTTTAGATAGAGGAAATGAAATATTCCAATGTGAAATTATTTTCAAAAGTTGTTGTCCTTATTAATTATACCCAACAATTTTCTGCACCGCTGTGCTAACAGTTACATCCACAAATAGAAAAAACAGCATTGGCATCACATGAAAATGATAAATTCAAACTCCCTTTTTGTTTTTTGAAAATTCCATTTGGCTCGGTGAGGCACATGTATTATATGAAAGGATACAGCCTAATAATAAAGAAGGGATAGGAGATAGAAGATATATCATAATATGATATGATACAGTTATAGTATATATAGTATATAGTATATAATAATATATTAATATATATAGTAGTGATGATAGTGGTCCATGCAAACGTTTGTCTTTAATTGGTGAAACAAAGGAATTCAAATACGCTTATAGTGTTGCGGTGGAATAATGAATACATCTTAATACATATCTAATATCTTAGAGAATCACGTGATGGGGTTGAATTTTTGTTTAGGAAGTTTCGTGTATATATATATATTCGTTCATTGGTGCAGTTTGAAATTGGATTAGGGTGAGTGAAGCATATGAGAAAGAAAGGAACAGAAACCAAATTAATAAACTCAACATAAATATTTTAAATTTTACATGAATTAATAGTCTGATACATTATGAATTAATTTATCGCTCTTTATAATGCAATAGGAATTTATGATCCTTTTATCGTATCCTTGCTTCAAGGTTTGAACATGGACAAATACAAAATCCATCTCTCTATTTTGAGTGTTATTATTTTTGACAAAAATTATCGCACCAGTATTCAAATTCAGCACATAATAATTGTTGGGAGATTTTGATAGATCACAAGTAAATTTAAAATTTTTTATATGATCACGAACGAAAAAGTTTGGTAACAAAAAATTTTCAGCCATAATTAGCCAAAAATTTTTATAATTTACTTCATTTATATTATTTAATAACAGTTTTATTTTTTATCTTATTCTCTTATCATTCCACTTATTATATTTTTATCAACTCTACTTATTAATAATATTAATTATAATATCATATTCCTTACTATTATGCATTCTTGTAATCAATACTTAATATTCCTTTTATAATTTAATTTTTATATTTAAGAATACATTAAATATTAATAATAATAATAAGAATGGACGGTAATGATAATATACATTAATTGAGTTAATTACACTTGATTCTTTGTTTCCCTTAATGCATTTAATATCAATCAATGAAAATACGAAAAAATCATTCATTCTTTGTTTCCGTTTAGACATTTACTTGCACTTGATTCTTTGTAATATATACCTTCCATTAATTTAATTATGATTATTCAAAAATCATGACTATAATACCATTGACAAACAGAATAGTGTATAAGTCAAGAAATTTTACAAGAAGTCGCGTTTATCGTTGCAAATAGTATGGCATTTGAATTTGACCTTAATACGGTACTTATGGTAGAAAGTGCTGATAAAGAATTTGAACAACAGACGGGCTCACCCGACGAGATTGTTGTCAGTCAACCAATTCTCGAGAATATGAAAAACCACACTAATTTTGATGAGGTATGGTAATAAACTGATTTAATTTTTTTTTGTGCTTTTATGTGCATTTATAATTATATTGTATATACTAACTAAGTTCATACACATAATATTCATACGTATATATACATAACATCCATAATTACATACAACTAACATTTAAAAATTAAATTCATGTTTATTAGATATTACATCCATACACATGTCATTTTTTAGTTATTGTATATGTAAATATAAAGTTAACACAGATGTCTTTTAAATTTTATCATAATTGAATTTAAAAAAAATTAAATTTTTAAATTAATTTATTCAATTGATAAATTTACACATAATATCTATAAATTCATACACATAACATCTATAATTTGTATTCATAATATTTATAATTTCATACCTATAATGTTTATAATTAATATTATCAAAATTTAAACTATACATCTTATTGTATTTTTTAAATTATCTCATATGTGCACTAATAGGCCATGATTTTAATTATTTTAATATTTTTATTTAATATTCATATATGCTTATTTATTGATTTTAATATGACGAGTTAATAATTATTTTTAAAAAATTATTTTTTAATTTTTGTTTATATTTTATATTTTATATTTTATTTTTTAATAGTTTATATGTAAAATATAAGTTGTATAGTAGAAGTTGTTAAAATTTTTTAATTTAATTTTCATATTTTTTGCAGAAAATTATTGTATTTTAATGGATAATAATGTGATTGAAAGATGTTAAGAACTTGATTTGGAAGAAATTGAAATTAATTTTAAAAAGAATATTAATGACTCTAAACATGCAACAAAATAGTAGGTGATAAAGAGAATAAATAATAAAAAATTATATGTCACTTACTTATTAAGAAAATAAAAAATTTTATATAATATTTTTATATTATAATTATTTTTTGGCTATCTAACATGACCGGATCATGAATACCTCTTTTTTCTTGCTTGCTATAAAAGTTTGTTTTTATTTGCGACCGACTACTTGACAAATTTTGGGTTTATACTTAATTATAAAGAACAATATTAATCACCAGTCTTTTTTGGATTTATAAAGGAAAAAGACGCGACGAGGAGAAGGAAATTTCTAAAATTTGTCATTGTCTGTTGGTTTAATCAAAGCAAAATTATTATTATTATTATTATTATTATTATTATTATTATTATTATTTATCTATCTTGTGTTTTAAGAATACGTATTAATTTTTTTTATCAAGAAGACTCGAATTTACGACCTCTTAAATGAATATGAAGAGATTATGTCATTTGAACTATAACTTATTGACACACATATTAAATTTATAAATTAAGAATTTTTTTATTAAAAATATAAAAAATTTAAATTTTTAATATATTTATTAAATAAAAATATTTAAAATTTTTATTAATAATAAGCTAATCATATGCTATATATTAACTAAACTCTTATTATTATAAATAAAAAGAAAATGAAAGTTGAAAGTAAAATATCTACTAACGTTTTATTTTACGTCCTCTCCTCATTTCGAATATTAAGTCCCCCTTCCGTGCGCAAGGTGGTTCTCTCTTACTGTATTTGTTTGAGGTAAAATTGAAAGGTAAAAAAAAAAGATAAAAGAAAAATAATTATTTTTTATTATTTAATTGTATAAAAAAATCAAAAGCAAAAAAGTGGGATTTATTAAATTTTTTTCTTCAATTTATTGGATGAAAAAAAAAATATAGTTAGTATCAATATTTTAATATTATCCTTTTTTAAGGGATAAATATTGTTTTGGTCTCTTACGTTGTGGGTCAGAATCGAATTTATTTTTGGTGTATATTTTGATTTAAAATAATCCTTAACGTATTTTTTTGTATTAAAATCGTCATTTTAAAAAAAAAATAATTTTATTCCTAAAATATCCCTACTTTAATAATAAAAAAATTATAAAATAAAAAAAGAACACGTTTTTTGGGGGAGAGGAAACGCGTTTTTGGGGGTTGGGGGGAGGGGGCGAAAGGAAATGCGAAGGGGGAGGGGAAAGAGAGAGGGAACGCCGGTGGAAGGGAGGACCGTTCATGCATGCTTCTGCCGCCGTGGAGTGCGTCGCCGGGAAGAGGAGCACCACGCGAGGAGGGCGGCACGCGAAGGAGAGAGAGAGGGATCCGAGGTTGAGCTGGTCCGCGCATGCTCCGTCGCAGGTCCGCGGGTGATGGGTGGCCGAGGAGAGAGAGGGATCAGAGGGTGGAGTGCGTCGCCGGTTCTCGGACGCTCCGTCGCCGCCATTGGGGATGGGTGGCCAAGCGCCGGTGGTTTTGTATCTGTTTTTCTGCTTCTTCTTCTGTTGCATCTGCTTCTTCTGCTTCTTCTTCTGCTGCATCTGCTTCTACAGCTTCGGCTTTTGCATCAACATCTTCTTCTTCTTCTGCATCTGCTTCTGTTTGAGTTTCTGTTTCTGATTCTATGACTGTCTCTGCTTCTTCTTCTGATTTTGATTTGTTGTTTTTTTATTTGGTTGTTGAATTTGTTGAATTTGGGTTGATTTGTTGAATTTTTTTCTGGATTTGTTGAATTTGTATTGATTTGTTGAATTTATGATTTTTGGATTTGTTGAATTTGTGTTGATTTTATTGATGTTGTTTTTTTTGTTGTGATGGAGGTAAAGGTGCTGGTGGTAGTGGTTGGAGGAAAGATGCTAGTGGTGATGGAGGTAAAAGTGCTGAGGGTAGTGGAGGGCATTTTTGTTCAAAAAAATTTAAAAAGACGATTTTAATACAAAAAAAACACATTAAAGATGATTTTAAATAAAAATATAGACCAGGGACGAGTTCGATTACGACCCTCAACGTGAGGGACCAAAACAATACTTATCCTTTTTTTAATATATTTAAAATATATAAAAATAAATTTATCTTTTTATAACATTATATATATTTTTTGTTTTTCTTTCGTTAAAATATATCGAAATAAAATAAAAATTCTCTCAACTTCTTTCTTTTCTCAATTTTTTCTTTTTATTTCTTTTTTTTTATATTTTTTTTCTTTTAACTAAACACAATATAATATCTTTCTCACTTATGTTTGTTTGCTTTAATAAAAAAATATATAAGACAAAACTAATGAATCATATTTGATTTAATTTTCTAATTCGCAAAATATTGAGAAATTAGTTTTTAGAAGATCATTCATTTTTTAAATTGATTCTCGAAAGAATTTTTTTAATCAAATTTATCTTTAAAAGATTTTAAATTAATCATATTAATTATTCTGTCACTTTTATTACTAATAATAGCGTCTGAATTTGTTGATATGACATATTAAATAACATTATAATACATATCTAGTAGTTTTAATTGACAGCTAATATAATAAATTTATGAAATTATATCAATCAATCTCAAATTAAGAGAGGTTAATACTTCAAGGTCCATCCTCAATTAAAATTTGATTTGATTTTATTTTATAAATTTATAATATTATCAGCTAATTAAAACTTTGTGTTGTATTATTATTTAATGTATAATATTTAATTTTAATATTGTCAATAAAAAATAGTAACAGAAAAGACTAATATGATTGTCACTAAAAAAAAAACCAATATAATTAATTTAAAATATTTAAAAAATAAATTTAATTAAAAAAAAATTCCGCGAACCAATTTAAAAAACGAGCTATATTTCAGGGCGAATTTTACGGATTACTTACAAAATATTACATGTCTTATATCAAAAAGTCATCGTGACAACCAAATGAAATTTTCACATAATAACTATTTGAAAAAAATCCCCACTTATTCAAAAGTGATATTTTAACATTGACACTTTGTGTTAAGTGTGCATTTGGATTTTTTTTATTTTTATTTTTAATTATTAAATAATTAATTTCAGATATAATAAACATGTAATTAAAAATGTTATATATATAAAATTATAAATATTACATTAAATAAAATAACTTTATGTTATTATCTTCCTAACATTATTCATAGATTATATATAGTAAAATGTTGATTATAAAATAAAATTCCTCAAAATTAAAAAAGATTAATAAAATAATAAAATAAATATTTAATTATTTTAAATTAAAATAATAAAATTTACAGATAATAAATAAAAAGATACTAATAATTAATTTATTATTTTATTACTTTACTAATTTTTTTACCTTGCAAAATATTTTCCCTAATTATAACAGGCATAAACTAGTCTTGAATTGCATGAACTTAGTACCAATATCAACAGCAAGTAGTACTAAATACTTTGGGTGGTGCTAAAAAAAAGAAAAAGCAGAGTTGAAATTGTTAAAGGAAATCGATGGCATTGGTGGAATCAAGAAGATGCACACAAAAAATGAACTTTAGAAAAAGTAGCTGCCATGCACAAACCTAAAGTCAAGGGCTTACGGTGCCTCTATATTTTCACAAACGGATATAAAACACTTTTGCCTTTTTCACTTGGCCTCCGCGAGTTTAAAAAGACGAGCATAAAATATTATTTTAATTTTTAATATTTGAGTCAAATTTTAATTTAATTTTTAATATTTTTTTAAAAATTTAAATAATTTAATATTATTTTATCATAAATTTGTTACTAATTATTAACAAAGTGAGTAATATGAATGTTAACAATTTTATTAGTTAGGTTGTATATTTTTCATGTGTTAAAAAATATAATTTTTTTAACATAAATTTTTTAATTTTAACAACCAATCATCAATATTTAAAAAATATATTTTTATTTGGTAGATTGATTTTATTTTTATATTAAAATTGAATATTATTAATTTTTTAATATACAATATTAAATATTTAAAATTTTTTGGAATTAAAATATGATGTTTAAAATATTTAAAAATTAAAATAAAATATTTAAAATATTAAAAACTAAATTAAAATTTAACTCTAACTTAAAGAATAAAATAATACTTTACCCAAAAGAGATAAAAGAAGTATGCATGATGCATGAGCCGTTGTAGCTGTAGGCACTATGTTTGGCCTTTAGCCTTTGATGCCTTTGGAGAGGTTGGATTTCAACGGAAACATATCCAGAATTTTGAATCCAAGTATCTTACGTTAAACGTCCATAACGGCTTCAGACACACACACACACATATATAATTTGGTATATTGTTAACGTAAACTATTTAATAACAGATCATGTTTGTTTATCTATTTGTAATTATTGGGATTACATTTACGTTATAAGTGTAAAAAATTATCGCTTACACGCTAATTAAAATTAGGAAAAGTATAGGGTATCAATATATTATCTGCTAACTTATTACCAATAATAATTAATTATTATATTTTAAACAAATATATAAAGAGACACATCCAAAAAATATATCTATAAAGACACTTCTATTAAACACGGCCATAAAAAATACATTTTTATTAGACACATCCACAAAGACACTTCCATTAAACACAATTATAAATAAGAGTTGACAGAAGTTGACAGAAACGTTGTTGGTATTATACCGATACCGTTAAAATTAATATTATATATCCTTTTTTGCCGACCTATGCAGCACGCAGAAGTTCCTGATTATTAGGCAAATTTTATGCTAATTATTTGCAAAAGAAGAAAAAACGGTGTGTAAAAAGTTTTAAGTTTATCAAAAGAAGATTTAATAGAAATAAAAAAAAAATATGTATGATAGATCGTGGCGGTTTATTTTTAAGCTACTGATTAAATGGAAGTATGTAATATTTTATGCTTAGATTTTCATATATGAATTATGACCATCAATTATTAATAGAAATCTGTGAAGTAAGATGCATTGCGTCAACTCACATACATAACCTGCAAAGTCAAAGACGGTTGAATTAATGCACTATCAAACTTGTTATTTACCTGATCAAACTAGTATAGAGCTGCAATTAACTAGGTTTTTATGCTGAATTTGGTTCCTCTTCTAATTATTGATGGAAGCATATCCAAATCCGTTTGTTTAATCACTTTGATATATATATATTACTTGTTTAATTAATATTTGACGTGTTGATAAGGAGAGTCGTCAGCAACTTCTGCCAACTGCTCTTTAACGGCCACATTTTGCTTATTATAAGTTTGAATTATAAAATGACCAAACCTCATGACTACTACAGCAATTACTGAATAGCCCTTGCACTTTTAACTGCAAATACGGTTTTGCCCAGGGCTCATATTTTGAACACTGAAGACTGAATACTTCTATGAGTGTGTTCTTCTACGAAGTAAACACAAATAATAATATTAAATACAAAAAAGTCTAGAAAGTTAACTACACTAACTCAACAGAAATTATTTTTAATATGGAAATGGAGATGGTGTTTTGGTTGAATATTGATATTTAAAGTGTATTACAGTATTGTGGAACTCATTCAACACGCCCCCCACGTGTTGCACAATACGCTGCCACGTGTCCAACACGCCCTCCACGTGTTGCACCACGCCCCCCACGTGTTAACTTTTTAACTACAAAATCCATCCATCTGTAATTACACTAAATAATCATATTTCCCAAAAAAACACCAATATTTCTTCTATACAAAAAAAAATCAGCCCTAACTCAAGCCAAATTTTTATATTTTTAATTTTAAAATTTAAAAAATTACTGCAATAGAAATGTTTAGTAACCAAAGAAAATTAGCCAAAAATAGTCATAACTTGCTTTATTTAACATTCATTAATTGTTGCAATAATTAATTAATACTAAATAAAGCAAGTTGTGATTTTTTTTTTCTACCTAACATTATCCTTTTCTTTGATTGGCTTTTCCTAACGACACCAAATAAATAATAATACAAGAATTAGATTGGGTGGAGGAGAGGTATACATGCTATTATATGTGAGTGATTTTGCGTTTAATTGACGATATATTTTTTTATTTTATATTATTTTCAACTAATTCTCTATGAAAAATGTATTTAAGAACATAAAATAATGAAAATAAAAGATATATTTGAAAAAATGGTAAAAAAGAGAGTGTTATTATCAATTTAAAGAGTAGCAAAATTAGTTTCCAATATTATAAATATAAAATTTACTAGTAAAAATTAAAGAAATGTTACCTATTTTTAGGAAAAAAAAATACCACAAACTTCCACTTTTAATTTTGATGTTGCCTTCCATTGGTGTTTTTCAACATTGTTAAAACTTAGTTTGTTTTTTTATGATGTGAAATTAAAATTATAAATTTGGCTCTTAGATTTGTTATTTTTAATTTTAAATTTGTTTAATCATACAAATTTAATCCTTATATTTGTTAATTTTTATTTTAAAATTTTTTAAATATACAAATCTTATCCTCATATTTGTCATTTCAGTATTTATTATTTTTAAAATGTGCTAATAGGACTTTTCAATTTGTTTTACGGTGCAATAAAAAAATTTGCTAGCAATGCCAATGTCGGATTGATCCAAAATGGGTGATACATACAGTTAAAAATACGCTATTTTGGTAAGAAAATTGCTTAAATTTTAAATCTTACCTAGTGAGTATTCCGTAACTTAATTTAACCTGTTAAACAAATTAACTACTAACTAAATTGTTTGTCTTTTTGTAATTAGGATAAAAAAGTATATTAATAGCTGGATATTATGATGCTATATTAATAGTGTATTAATGCTTATATTTATGGGCCGAGTTAAATAAGGATGCTACCCTTTTTAAGGCAGCATGAATCTAACAACCGTTCGGTATTTATAACTTATAAATATCATCAAGCACTTTGATTTCATAATAAGATCATATTTGGCCGATTTAGACAAAATATTTTAGATGTGCAAGATGAATAAATGGTCAGAGAGTAAAGTATTGTTTTTGTTTCTAACGTTTGGGATAAGTTCCAAAATTAATTTTAGTATTTCAATCGTTCTATTTAATTAAGTCTCTAACATTTTAAAATTGACTCAATATTGTCCTACGCAGTGAGATAAAATTGAGACGATTTTGAAACGTTAGGAACTTAAATAGGACGAAAACATTGGGGACAAAAACGATACATAAAAATAAATTAATTTTATTCTTCAATAATATCAATTTTTTACAGTATATACTAAGTAAATTACAGTTAATCACATTATTTTTATTATAAATTAATTAATTTTTTTTATAATTTTACTCTTAAAGTAATGTAATTTTTTTATAAATAAATAAATTTTATACTTTCATTCTAAATAATAAATAATGTAATTTTACTTTCATTACTTAATCACATTACTTATAATTTTTTTGTTATAATTTTACACTTTTATTCTAAATAAATTAATTTTTTTTTATAATTTTACACTTAAAATAATATAATTTTTTTATAAATAAATAACTTTTACACTTTCATTCTAAATAATGTAATTTTACTTTCATTACTTACTCACATTACTTATATATTTTTTATAATTTTATACTTTTATTTTAAATAAATTAATTTTTTTTATAATTTTACAATTAAAATAATATAATTTTTTTATAAATAAATAAATTTTATACTTTTATTCTAAATAATAATATAATTTTACTTTCATTACTTAATCGCATTACTTATCATTTTTTTTATAATTTTACACTTTCATTCTAATCACATTATATTATTTATTTAGAATGAAAGTAATGTGATTAAGTGTAATTTACTTATATGTAATTAAAAAATAATTGAATACTAGGTACAATAAAAAATTGATATGTATCATTTTTGTCTTCAATGTTTTCGTCCTATTTAAGTCCCTAACGTTTCAAAATTTCTCAATTTTGTCCCGCCGTCAATTCTGTTAACGGATTCCTAACTACAGGACAACATTGAGTCAATTTTAAAACGTTAAGGATTTAAATAGAACAATTAAAACGTTTAGAAACAACTTTAAAATTTACCCTAAATATTAAAGACAAAAAAGATACTTTACTTATTGTAAAATTTAACAGTTCATGTTAATATAGATCATGCTAACGTATCACTATAAAATTAGAATTCTAATAAGTTATTACTACTTGCCAGCTGTTTTTACTTTTTATTACAACTTTAATCGTTACGATATGAGGCTACTTTTTTTTTATATTGGTTAAATATATGTGTAATACATTGTTATTGAAAAATTAGGTGTTTTTTTTATATGGTGTTTTATTCAAATCGGACGGTCCGATTTGTTTGATAAAAAAAATAAACTACAACTCGGAGGGTCCGATTTGCTTGAAGAAGAAAATAAACACCAAATCGGAGGGTTTGATATGTATTTTTTATTTTTTTTAATTTGTTAAAATGAAAATCAGACGGTCCGATTTCAACATTAAAATTTTTTTATTTTCAAAATTACAAATCGGACCGTCTGGTTAGTTTTGTTTTTTTTTTCCTTTTTTAAATCAAAACGGATTTTTAACTTTTTTATTTTTTTTTCAAACTCAAAACGGAGGGTCTGTTTTCTACTAACACCATATATATATATAAAATATCTCTCCTCTCACACATTGTTGTATTACTACATTCTCTTCTCCATATAAAAAATCAAAAGCGACGATATGATGTAGCATAAAATTATGTTTGATATTCCTACATTGATAACTTTCTCAAATCAGAGAAATACCGGCATGATATTGGAACATACTTAATATGAATTTTAAGAGTAGCAATAATTTTTTAATTAAAAATAGAGAAAAGATTGAAAATTAAGAGTGTAATATTGTCACTCTTTAATTGATAATATTTCTCTCTTGATGTATATTATTCTGAAATTATTCAATAATATTTTTTTTACTGTATATAAAAGTAAAGTAATAAAAACAAGAGATAATTTTGAAAAATCACACACAATAATAAAATGGAATTATTAATTGTGACTTTGAGACTTGAGAGTAAGTAATATTACTCTCTAAATAATTACTATTAATATATTAAATATATTTTAAGAATAAATTATAACATTCTGATTGCGTTAGCATAATTAAAGTACTAGTTTGGCATAACAGTACTAATTTCGTTGCTAAAGTACACTTACAAAAAGACACAACAAATTAATTATTCAACTGTGCATAGGGGCAATAATGTAATTTGAGGTATTCGTCGTTTTGCACAGCAACCAGTTTTCAAAAATTGTTAATAAAAATGATATAAAATTTGAACGTACGCATTACTCTGAGAGCGAAAGCCAGAGAGAGACGTTGGGACATGGCAGGTGCCACTTCCAATTGCAAAGCTTCAAACTTGAAATCAAATTTCCGAACTTTCTAACACTCTCTGTATCAAATGTGCTTCCTTTTTTTGAAGCATCTCAAAACACACAAACTTTACGGAAAAGGCCACACGTCTTCATCATTTCATCGTCTTTTTTCGTTTCAAAACAACCTTAGAATTGGTCCCTCCCTATAATAACAGTATCACATTTCTCCTCTTCCTTTGTTCCTTCCATGTCCAAGCCTATGTTACTGGGACCTGGTGAATCTTATCTGGGTCAGTGGTGAAGTGAGTGGTGACTTCCCCTTTTGCCTTTTCATATATATAAGCTTGTGTTGTGTGTGGGAAGTGAAAGAGAATTTGTAGTTAGGTGTTAAAGATGAGTGCTTTGTCTAAGAAGAGTGAAGAATTTCGGAAGAAGAGAGATGGGTTGGTTAAGAAAGAGTCGTTAACTGATTCCACTGCTGAGTCAAGAGAAAGCAGTTTCAGTGGATCAAATTCAATTTCCTCATGTTCATCAAATGAAGAAGCAAAAGCAGCAAAAGGGTCTTCTTCTCCATCTCCACCTGCTCCTCCTCTTGGATGGCCTATTCTGAAAGCTGCAGTTTCCAAGTGTGGGAAATCTGATGAAAAAGATAATGATCAAGAACATCATTTGGATGACACAAAATTTAGTAGTATTGGTTCAAAAGTGTCAGGTCAGTTTCTCGTTATTTAAGAAATCTGTCTTGTTTAATGATATCAGAACTATAAAAGTGGTTGATGTGCTTGAATTTTCAAAAGTATAACGATGACAAGGCTTTTTTTTTTTCAGTTTAATTATTCATTGGAATCTAATAATCCCTTTTCATGTCGGTTTAGTTGTAGTTTATTCTCCTAAATCATTTTTCTAAATATCCTGTCAATTTTTCAAATAAGGAATTTTTTTTTTTACTGTTTGTTCTGTTTTTAAGATAATAAATGTATTTCACTTTTACCTTATTTAGTAGGAAGTAGAAGAATTATTAGAAGATGATTTAGGATGATATATGATTATTGCTAGTAGGTTTGTTAATTCCTTTCAAATTGGAGCAGATGCTGAAATGATGAAGGAAAGGTTTGCAAAATTGTTGCTTGGTGAAGACATGTCAGGTTCTGGGAAAGGGGTTTGTACTGCTTTGGCCATCTCAAATGCTATCACTAATCTGTGCGGTATGCATTTCCTTCTTCTGATACTTTCAAACTTCAAAGTTCGAATTTAAATTGTGCAATTTAATTCATTTTGAACTTTTATTGCAACGTGTGTAGCCACTGTGTTTGGACAATTATGGAGATTAGAACCTCTACCTTCTGAAAAGAAAGCTATGTGGAGAAGAGAGATGGAATGGCTTGTTAGTGTTAGTGATCACATTGTTGAACTAATACCTTCTTGGCAAACATTCCCTGATGGAAGCAAGCTAGAGGTAAATTTGGATTGAGTCCTAAATTTTCAAGTGCGGTTTCATTCAACAAAAGTGGAATATGAATCATAATGTTTCTATTTCGAATATGTTGCTTTATTCTGCAGGTAATGACTTGCAGGCCAAGGACAGATATTTTTATCAATGTTCCAGCGCTTAGGAAACTTGATAACATGCTTCTCGTGAGTGATGAATCTTGTTGTTTGAATGCACACTACATTGGTGATTGTTGTCACATGTGAATTTATACTTTCTATTACAGGACATATTGGATGGTTTCACCTCCACTGAGTTCTGGTATGTTGACCAAGGAATTGTAGCCCCGGAAGCCGATGGAACGGCCTCATTTCGCAAGACGATTCAACGGCAAGACGAGAAGTGGTGGCTCCCCGTGCCCCGTGTCCCCCCTGCAGGTCTTGGCGAAAACTCAAGAAAACAATTGAATCACTCAAGAGAATGTGCAAACCAAATTCTAAAAGCAGCCATGTCCATAAACAGCATTGCTTTGGCTGATATGGAAGTTCCAGAATCATATTTGGAATTGCTTCCTAAGGTTTCTTATTGTTTAAATTCTTACACTTTGATGGAACAATTGCTGATTAATCTTTCTAACCAAAATATGATTGAAACCTGCCTCAGAATGGAAGGACATGCTTGGGGGATTTCATTTACCGTTACATCACATCAGATCAATTCTCTGCTGAGTGCTTGCTAGATTGCTTAGACCTCTCCTCTGAGCATGTTGCACTAGAGATTGCTAACCGCGTTGAGGCGGCGATCTATGTGTGGCGCCGGAGAGCTCACCCGAGACCCTCACCTAATCCGAACCGTTCAACTACAAAGTCCTCTTGGGAGATTGTTAAGGACTTAATGGTAGATGGAGACAAGAGAGAAGTGCTAGCAGACAGAGCTGAAAGCATTCTAAATTCCTTGAAGCAGCGATTCCCCGGCTTAACTCAAACTACCCTTGATACCAGCAAGATCCAATGCAACAAGGTTCCATACATTTCTCTTTTATCCAATCCAAATATTATAAAAATGTTGTTATTGACACATTTAACTCTTTCAATTTTAGGATGTTGGAAAATCCATATTGGAGAGCTACTCAAGAGTGTTGGAGAGCATGGCTTTCAACATTGTAGCACGTATTGATGACTTGCTATATGTGGATGACCTGACCAAACACTCGGATAGGTTTCCATTGGTTCCTAGTAGCACGGTTAATGTGGTGTCTCAGCAAAAGGTTTCGCGTCCGTTCTCGGTGTCTCTCTCTGGCACTCCACACAAAGCAGGAATCGGCACACCTAGCTTTTCTCCGGCGCCATTGATTAGTCCTGCAAGAGGGGAGAGAACTCCTTTCCTCCGCAACAACAACAATAACATCATGAAACCACATAGGCGGGGATTTGGGGTCAGAAGAGTCTTGTCAAATTATCTTGGAGTAGAGACAAAGGCAAAGATATGTAGCAATTCTACAGAGGTTAATTCTTCAAATCTGAATAACAAGAAGAATGAACAACAACAACAAGCAGCTCAGACCATAAAGAACAAGACAAAGTGATGGACAAGGAACTACCATGTATTATTGTTCACGAATATTTGTTGCTAGTTAGAATTCAAATTCCTAGTTATTAGAAGCAGAAGTAGTTGGTAACGGTATAGTATATGTATTTGTATTTAAATTTGCTGAAATTCATTTTAGTATTTAAAATGATATCTAGTCAATTACTTGAAAATTGAAGGTACTAGAGTTCTTTTCTTAAATTATTTTTATACATTCATACGTAGCAAAATTAGCAAGTGTGGGGAAAAAATTGAAGGAATAAGGGCACTGATGGGGAAAAAATGTAATTGAAAATATATCATAATAGAGTGGGGCATTCCGAGAATTGAACTCGGGACCTCTCGCACCCTAAGCGAGAATCATACCACTAGACCAAATGCCCTTTCTTGTTTCAGTGATTTTCATTTAGGTTACTGAACCTTTTAAGCACTATTGATTAATAAAAATACTTTTTATATATTAAAATTAGTCATCAAAATTAATTACTATATATTTTATATTTTTTATTGATTTTGTATGGTTAATTAATTAATACTGCTGTTTACTAATCAGGTTGCGGAATGCGGACCAAAGTCCTAATTGCACATGGCAATTATAATTATTTATGAATTTTTTTTTTCCATAAAGAAAATTAAAATTGTTTGAACTTTGGAGAAACATTTTTTTTTCTTTTGGTTTAGCAAACTTTACTCTTTGAGAAGAAAGAGTGGAAAGGACAAAGACACTGTGGAGTTCCGACGACGACGCGCTTGGAAAGATCACGACGAAGAAACAAAACGCAATGTCGTCTTCGTCGTTCACGAGGCTCCACATTACAGCACTGGACGCTATCGTGAACGTGAACTCCCTCTTCACCCTCGCCGTCTTCGTCGGCCTCTCTTGGAACCCCAACGACCCCTCTAACAACCTCAACGCCGATCCAGCCTGCTCTCCCACCGCCGCCATCGCCGAGAATCTCGTCGCCTTCCACGTCTACTCTTTCAGCTCCTTCCTCTTCTCCAGCCTCGTCGCCCTCGCCCTCAAGCAAGCCATCCGCCTTTCCCGTCACAACAACCACCACTTCTCCATCCACTACCCCGCCGCCGTTGAGTTCATCGCCGCTCGCATCAACCGCTCCGCCCTCCGCGCTGGCATGCTCGTCTCCGGCGCTGGCTCTGTTGCTGGATGCGCCTTCCTTATGCTCGCACTCGTCAACGTTGTCCAGATCAAGCTTGGAACACTCGCCTGCGGCAGCTCCCACGCCTACGCCGCCGTCGTACCACTTCTCATACTCGTCCCCATCGCCCTCCTCATTTACGTTTCCGTTGTTTTGTACGCTTTTACTCGCTAGGGTTCTTGTTCTTTTTGTACTTTGTGCTCTGCAATCACCTTGAATGAACGGGACTAATCTGTTTTTGTTTCTTCTTATTCGAAAATTAAATCCTGAATTTATTTATTTAAATCTTGTTCCGTGATGTGACTAATTTTAATTTATGTGGTTTTTGTTGTAATTATTGTTTTCTTTTGTGCTGAATTTGTTTGGAATGAAACACAGTAAGATGGTGAATTGGAAAGTTTGGTTGAATTGGACCATGTAATCATGGTGTTGTAGTTAGTATCACTTTAAATGAGGACTGGTGAAGTTATTAAATTCATATTCATGTAAAATGTAATTGTTGATATTGTGAATCATAGTTAGTAAGGTATGGATGATTATGATCTGAAGTGAGATTGTATTTTGAATTTGAATTTTTAATATAATCTGTAGTTTTCGTCAATACAAATATTATAAGTAATGCAGTGGAAATTAGAAGCTGCTACATTCTTCTTCATTCTTCAAGTGATCACTTCTCTGTAGATGATACTAAATTCAAGAAAATTGTGTAAGATTTAGGATAAGATCATTTGGTGGTTCTAACATCTTTGTTTGGCTTAATCTTGTATGCACATGGGGACAGAGTTTCCTTGTATCCTTGGCAAGTTTAACAGCTTTTGTGGTAATACTTGGACAGAGTAGCATTTTGCCTTTGGTTTTGTGCCTTTCTGCCTTATAATGCCAACTGCTAAAGTCTGTGTAGGGGGTTCAAATCAAGTAATGTGCGGGGTTGCTTAGAGCATGATAGAAATCTCGAAAGGATAATGAAACAAAAAACAAGTTGAAAAATAAGGGTTACTTTTTATTGAAGCTTAGAGGGCAAGAAAGCTTTAAGTGAACAGGGTAAGGCTGTTATTGTTGTCTTTAATTGCTTATTGATGATGTTGTCTTCTCATAAAGAGTAGTGGTTGTGTTTGGTTTCTTCTTAAGGGAAAAACCCTAATGCAGAGGGTGGTGGGACAAACCTATTGGCAAGCCATATGATGCTGACTCGCATTCAATCACTCTTTCTTAGTTGCCTTATCACCATAAATGTTGCTGGCTTAAAAAGTAATTGAGCTTTGAATTGAACTTTGAAGAGAAGGAAGATCCAACAATGTACGTTTCCCTTGTGTTTGTTCTACTTATTGGCCTTGGTGAAAGTGGGAATGCTCTAATTTGTTATAGTTGATGCAGTCAAAAAGAAAAATAAGTTCAGACTTCAGAGTCTAATTTCCCTTTATGCTGTTATAAAATATTAAAATCTACTCCTGTTATTAGGAGTGCAGTAACCATTCATAATTGTTTTAACTTAAACATGGATTATTTTTTTGGTTTATAGCCACGGTTATTGATTCGGATTTAATAAGAGTAATGAGTATCAAAATTCTAAAAACCTATGAAGTATGGACACTTCCTTAATTTGTCGTGTTCGCGTGTCGGATTTATTGATACTTATCTGACACGCGTGTCTTCTGTGTCTAACCATGTTTTAATGAAAAATAAAAATTTTTTTTTCAAATACGCTTGGACACATCTAATTACAACATGTATCAACGTGTTCAGTCTTATTCTTAATATTTATTCTTGAAATGAGTTTAGAAATAATATATATTATTAATTATTAAAACAAAAAAATATTTTAAATATTTTTTAAAAAAAACATTAAAAATACTTAACAAATTAATTTATATTTTAATATCAATAAAATATCAAAATATCATTACAATTTATCTAAAAATATTTTATATTTTTTATATATGTCGTGTTCCCGTGTCTTATAAAAAATTTAGATTCGCGTGTCTGTGTGTCTTATATCGTGTCATGTCTTGTGTCTGTCTTATATCGTGTCGTGTCTTGTATTCGTGTCTTATATGTGTCTTATATCATGTCGTATCTTGTATCCGTGTTAGTATCCGTACATTACAGCTATAAACTCTTCAAGCAATTGGATTTCTTGGTAGTAAGTTCTATAAGTAGCAACTAGTGTGGGCTTATATTAGCCCACTTTATTTGATTTGCTTTTGATTTCGTTTTTTGTTATTGTCTCCTTATAGTAAACAAAAATATATACATATTGATTTGATTCAAAATTAAACCACAAGCTTTCGGACATTGTTTTGTCTAGGTGCACATGGGTCGGGTGAAGCCGGGTTTGATGTGACCCAGACCCAACCCGAAATATACACCGGGTCTATTTATTAGACCTGAACCCGACCCTAAACCCGATGAAACCAATACACTTTCGAGCCACAATTATACCGGGTAAAAACCGGGCCGTTAACATTACTATACGTTGATACCTTCTTGTAAGCTAGCATGTAAAAATATCCAAATTTCTAAGACTCCAACCATTATTTAACATGGTAAAATTCACTTAGAAAAATATAACAAGAACCAACCCTTCTTTAAAATTAAAGCATAACCACAATCAATACTAAAACAAAATCACAATCAATACTAATATTGTCTAATAATACTAAATATTTGAATTAATACAAATAACACAATATTATGCATTAGTCTAAAATTTTAAGCATTCTAAACATAAAACATTAACTTATAGTCTTATAATGACTAATAACACAAAATATTAAGGTTTACAATACTTAAATTCCACATAAGAATAGTCATGATCCATCACTAATAACATAAAATATTAATTGTGTATGATGACTGAGCCACCGGGCCGACTTCGAGTGACCCGAGCTATGGCCCGAATCCGATCCAAAATAATGACCGGGTCTATTTTTGAGACCCCTACCCAGCTCTAAACCCGATGAAATCACACCAAATTAGCCCCTAAAGTGTTCGGGACCGGACCGGACATTCAGGCCGGACCGAGTCTGTACACCCCTAGTTTTGTCCGTCTGCATAGTTGCTTTAATTTTCATTATAGTTCAGCCGTAAAAGTGTAAAAAATTTGAATTGACTAACTATTAAAAACTTTACATTAGGAATAAAATTAAAATTTATTTTAAATAATAAAAATTAAATTAAATATTAATTTTTTTAATTTTCAAAAATCTTAAGAACCAGAATTATACTCTACCTGTTTAGTATACATTCTCTTTGTATCGATTAGATTATTTCTTAAATCATGCCCCAAGTTTAAAGTTGGTACATTGTAACACTCCAAAATAGTCAACAAAATTTGCATTACCATTGGTGCGTTTTGTTTTTGAATTTGAACCTCGAGAAATTAAAAGCCATCGAGCAAAAGTACAGTTCACATAGGTTTGTAACTACTAAAATAAGATCCAAGTTTTG
This sequence comes from Arachis ipaensis, assembly GCF_059453495.1. NCBI lineage: Eukaryota > Viridiplantae > Streptophyta > Magnoliopsida > Fabales > Fabaceae > Arachis > Arachis ipaensis. The sequence continues at coordinate 134,023,011 of NC_142438.1, forward strand.
TGATGTACGACAAAGTAGAATTAGCTAGCTACTCCCTTTGAAGTTTGAATGATACCAAATTATATGTTTAGTACTAGGGGCGACATCACGTCGCATATATATATATATCATAAATTATTTTAAGTAGATATTGAATAAAATTTTTTTTATTAAATACAAATTTTTTTTAATTATTAAAAATAATTATTAATTAATAATTTAATATATTTTTTTTTACATAAAAATTAATTTTATTTTAAATTATCATCAAATTATATAATAATATTATCTCTTAAATAATAACTCAGATTAAAAACGAATAAAATTAAGATTAAGATATTCTCTACTCGCAAATACAATAGAATTAACTTTATATAAAGTTTTCGATTCGAATAAAATTATAAGATTAGATTCAAATTCTATCTAATCTATTCATTGCCACCCTATTAAATACATAAAATCAAGAGGTTGAGAATTTAGATTTGACTTATCTATAATCGTAGTATCGTACAGCCTGTCGTTAAAAGACCAAAACTGAAGACATGCATGCAGTATATGTTATTAACTTACTATATTATTCATTCGCCAATAGAAAGCATCCGTTCATATTTACGATTTTTTTAATTGAAAAATTTTGGTACATAACCAAAAAAAATATTAAAATCATAAAAAAATATGTATTTAAAAGCATACATTAAAATTTTTAAATTAAACATTTATTATAATCAAATTTGAACATCTTAATTATATAAGTTAATTATTTTGTGTTTCTTTTTTTTAACAAAAAATTAGTTGTCAATCAATGATTGACATTGTATAGAAATTTATATTTAGTTTTCATAAAAAAATTGATTATATTATTATAAAAAAATTTATTACTCTATCATAACATATTTAATAATTATTTTGGTTGTCGATTATTTTATTAAAAAATATGCATGTAGGTAATAATATAATATGCATAAATATACAAAAATTAATAATATTTAGAGTAAAGTATCGTTTTTGTCTCCAACGTTTGGGGTAAGTCTCAAAGTTGTCCCTAACGTTTCAATCGTCCTATTTAAGTCCCTAACGTTTCAAAATTGACTCAATGTTATTCTGCCGTTCGAGATCCATTAACAGAATTGATAGCGAGACAAAATTGAGATGATTTTGAAATGTTAGAGACTTAAATAAGACGAAAATGTTGGGAACAAAAATGATACATAGAAATAAATTTTAATTTTATCCTTCAATAATATCAATTTTTTACTGTACATGGTATTCAATTATTTTTTAATCACATTTAAGTAAATTACACTTAATCATATTACTTTTATTTTAAATAAATTATTTTTTTATAATTTTACTCTTAAGAATTTCTAGTTATCATGAAATGTTTGTAAAATAACTAGTATATAAACTTACAAAAAAAATATATATATATATATATATACAATAAAATATAAATTATACCTTTTGTCTCTAATGTATCAAAATTCTTTAAAATTATAAAAAATAAATTTATTTAAAATGAAAGTAATGTGATTAAGTGTAATTTATTTAGATATAATTAAAAAATAATTAAATACTAGATACAGTAAAAAATTAATATTATTGAAAAATAAAATAAAATTAAAATTTATTTTTATATATCGTTTTTGTCTCTAACGTTTTCGTCCTATTTAAGTCCGTAACGTTTCAAAATCGTCTCAATTTTGTCCCGCCGTCAATTCTATTAACGGATCCCTACAATATTGAGTCAATTTTGAAATGTTAGGGACTTAAATAGGACGACTGAAACGTTAGGGACATCTTTGGGACTTACCCCAAACGTTAGGGACAAAAATGATACTTTACTCTAATATTTATTTTTATTTTCATCATGAAGCATCTTTTTTTTTCATAATAAAAAAATTAAGAGATCAATATTTTTAATATAAAAAAATAAAAATGAATTAGCATTAATTCAAAAATAAAAAATATTTATTACTACCTAAAATAATAGGTAGTTCCTAACTGAAAAAATTCCACGCTATATATTTTTGTAACACTCTAATGGGTGGCATTTAATTTATCGGTTTTATTAGAGAACTAATTAGGGTAAAACTAATTTCAACAAATTAGTTAAAAAATAAGTCTATCATAAAACAAAATAAGTAATAATTCTCTATTATCCGAAAATTTTAAATTTCAAAAAATCAATAATAAAAAGAAGTTGGCTTAATTAGTTTATAATATAGTTGGCTTTCTAAGCTTTTTCTTAATTTATCGCTCCAAAAAATTTTAATATGGATAAATACATAATTTCTGGACTCTAACTAATCAAAAACCATATGCTTTTGGAACATTGTTTTAGACTTTTAGAAGCCGTACAACGTCCTTGTTATAGTGCATGACTAAAGAATAAAAGTTAAAGGAAAACTAGCATTTGGGTTTTCGTTATTAGTGAAGCAAATCTGTCGCTATAAATAGTCCTTAACACTGAGCACTATCATATCATATTCATCACATACACAGCATTCATAGATACATACATAGACACATCATCAGTTAATCAGTTATCGAAAATGAACAAGTCAATATTGTTGGTGGTGGTTTTGAGTTTGGTGATAGGGGTGACAGTGGCTGAGCTTGAAAGCGAGAAGCATTACGGGCCATGCGGGAAGTTCAGCACACAGAGGATACTCACTCATAAGCTCAGGCACTGCGAGAAACCAGCAAAAAACTTGTACGCACCCGTCTCCAGGCAGTGTTGCCAGGACCTTCAAAACGTTTCCTTCCAATGCCTCGTTACCGTCTTCAGTTCCGATGCCTTCACCAAAATCGGTGTCGACCCACACGTCGCCATCACCATCCCCTCTCGCTGCCACCACGCCTATCATGACAACCCCTAAACCTTGCAGGTCATTAAATCTACTAATTTCTTTTTTTTTAATATTGATGCTAGAGAACATTATAATTTATTATTTTTTAGTTGTGAATTAAAAATACGTGGTTAAATTATTAGACTAAAAGCATCAGATTTATAACTAAATAACTAAATATGTCATTTAAAAACAATAAATTCACGCCTATCCTTCAGTTTTTTTTTAATTAACAATCTGTCAGTACAAAGTAGTAAACAAATATTTAATTAAACATAAAAAAAATTCAAAACCTAACAAATAATTAATTGATTATTAGCTGAAAAAAATTAGTTCATAATTTTAAATTAAATTTGGTTATATTATTTAGCAACATCACAAAAATCGAATTAAGTATCAGTAAAATTGGAGATTTAATCAATAAAATTAGAGATTTAAAACTTTAAAGATTTAACTATGTTCTAAATATAATAAAATAATATATTTATATATAAAATATTTTTATTTTAAATTAATTAAACACTAAAAAATAAAATTAATTTGATTCGTTTATTAAATTTTTTGACCAAATTTTTCAGTTTTTAAACTTGATAATCAATTTTTATCATGAACTAAATTAGTCTGATGATCGATTTTCAATTAATAGACTTACTATTGTAATTATTTTTTTTAGTAAGAGTACATAAAGAGTACATAGTATATAAAATATAATAACTCAACAAATATTTTTTAAGGAAATTTTTCATTCTCTTCAACAATGAGAACTTATTTTTCTTTTTCTCTTAATCTCTTTTAGTTCATCAAATCATCACAACTTAAACGGTTTAGAATATAAAATTTTTTTCATGATGCGATGAACTAGAAAACAACCAAACTGAATAAAAAAACAGATTTTCTTCCAACCATATTATTCAGTGGGACTTATTTAATTATTCTTAAATTCAATGTGATATCTTCTTTTGCTTTTCAAATACCGATTAATTATACTGAAGTGAAAGTTTAACTTATAGTAAAGGAACAAGTGATTTAGAGTATATACAATTTGTATTGGCCGTAAAATTTAACTTATAATAAAGGAACAAGTGATTTAGAGTATATACAATTTGTATTGGCCGAAATTCTAACGATATGCTTACGTATTGAATTTTTCTTCACATGATCATTTTGCAGCATATGATCACATACCTTGAAGGCTAAGAGCGTGAGCTATATATGGCGCTTGAAGTTATGCCATATGGTCAAGTTCAAGTTACAATAATAGTTGTTCTATAGTTAATATATAATAAATTGAGCTCGCTATGTATATATAGCAGCTCACACGTGTATGTTCAATTGTAATAATCTAAACGTAATAAATAAATAGCTTTCGGCTTTCTTAGCCTTTCAAGTAATAATGTAATAAATAAATAGCTTTCGGCTTTCTTAGCCTTTCAAGTAATAATATAAGATCTATCGTCTAGTACACTCTTTTGTTGTTGCTATCCTTACTGTGGTTTATTTTAATTTGTTGGTTATATTGGATCAAGTAATAATACTATCATCTAGTACACTCTTTTATCTTTTGTTGTTGCTATCCTCACTGTGGTTTATTTTGTTGTCAGCGCGTTTTATATTATCAAATTTCTTACAATATAAACATGCATGTCATTTTCAGAAGGGATAGAGAGAAGAGCAAAGACATTTATGTAAACTACAAAGGATACACTATATTATATAGATCCAGAAACCTGAAAGTACATGCAACAAGCTAAGAGATCACACGATTGTAACAATACAAGACCTAAAGTCTAAAGCTGAAGGTCAGCTACAAAGACGAAACTAACCTTTTATGTAAAATAAAATTACAAAAACAAACTGAGCAGCAGGGAGCAACTATAATTTATATGTGTACTAATTAAGTACTATTGATTTTGATGGTAATTAAGGGCTAACTACTTTAGTTTATGTGCAGTTAACGTTATGTATATGTGATGCGACCTGCTTGGTATTAATTAAAAAAAACACCCATGTTGTTAATATACTACTTAACCAGCACTAGCTAGCATCTGATCTCTTATTTAATTTTATCATACACTTTATATATAGTTAATTCTTCAGAGTTCACATCACCCTGCAACATGGCCCGGGAGTTAAGAAGCGTGTAGTGTGTCAATAATAAAGGGAACCTGAAAATTAAAAGTAATAATGATCAAAATTAGGTTAATTATTGTATATAAACAACAGTATGAGATGAGTGTATGTATATACCTTGCCACCAGTTTCCTCTTGAGGCGCTATTTGAGTCGTTACCATCGGGATCATCATCTTTCTTATCTTTCTTAAACTGCACGAATAACACAAATTTAATTTATCTAAAATATATGTATATAGTGAAGCTCAAAGTGCAATTAATGAATGAAGTAATGGTCAGTTAAGTGTAGATAAATTAACTTAACTACCATATGCCAGATGGCAGAGAGGGTTAACAAACTTGTAACGGTGATAAGCTATAGTGTGAGGTGCAGGTCCATAGTAGCCAATTAAATAAAATAATAAAAGAATATGTGTGAAGTGTGATGCATGGACCAGCAGAAAATAAAGTAAAGGATGGGGATTAAGGCACTCACAGCATGGTGGGATTCAGTGGTCCTGGTTGATGATGATGTTGTTTTTGGGGAATAATTTTCTTGACCACCATAGTAGATTGATGAACTGTAGTAGCTGCTGGGCTCCACTGTCTCATTCTTGTTGCCACAACTGCTTTCACCTTTACCGTAATTACCTGCAAACCAAGCACTATTATATTACCCAAACCGCCTAAACATTCAAACTTATATTATAAAGCAAATTAAATATGTTCCCTCTATGTAGACAACATATTATCAATTATTGTTTTGTTTGTACTATTCAAATGTGGGATCGTAGTACTAATAAGTCAAATAAATTCAACTAGTATATATTTTATACTAACGAACCTGGTGCTCCATAATTTTTGAATCCCACCTCCTGCTTCCTTGAATCTCTCCCTCCAACCTAAATTTGTTCATGTCATATGTTAGTTATATATATTCCCATAAGGCCTTCACATATTATATATATATAACCTGTAGAGAGGTGCAAAGTTAATATGCTTCAAGTAATTAATGCCGTATATAGTAGAATAATTACAATATTGACCAAAATTATTAAGAGAGGCGGAGGTTATGTGAGAGAAAAAAAGAAAAAAGGAACATGCAAGAGGAGAATGAAGAATAAATGTTAAGAGGCATGCATACAGTGGAAGGAGGAGGGGGGAAAATAGAGCCAAAGATGCTTGTGGAAGAAGATGACATGGTAGAGGGATCCTTGGGACCAAAAAGATGATCAAAGTTGGTGGTGGAAGAGGATGATGAGGAAGAAGAAGCTTTCTTTTTGTTGTTGTCCATGAATGACAAGAGTAACTAGTATTTGATGAATTAAGCAAAGGGAATGGATAAGATTGAAAGAGAGAAGCACGTGTTGGATTTGAGGGATGTGTAGTGAGTGAGATTGAAGGTAGAGAGCAAAGAGGAAGAGAGGGGTATTTATAAGCATAAGCATAAGCATGTGCATGTGCTCTCTCTTCTCTTCTTTGACACGTGGCTTCTCTCTTTGGGCCCCATTTGGACGCCATGCCCAAATCCCAACCCCTCTTGCCACCTCCCTGTCCCATTCTTTCTATTACTTTTAGAGGAATCTAACAACTCAGTAACTTTTGTGATTTGTAGTTATCAAATAGTTATTAATGATATTATTAATGATATAAAATTTTATAGAATTATTTATTCTTCTTTTGTTGATTACATGATGACCAAAATTTAATAAAATTACTGACTTGTTAGACTTTTTCTTACTTTTATTCTGGAGACTTAAGACCAAATTTCTATCCCAATTTTATGTAATAATTTATAATTATTAATTTTATAATTATACTTAAATTTTTATTTTATTCTATACAAAATTAAAACTAGTCTCGCTAATACCAACAAATTATATATAGCATGTCACAAGTTTGATTTGTCTTTTAATAAATAGTAATCAAATACATGATACGCTGAATTAATGTATTGTAAAAAGACAACGCAAAGTGTCTTTTTATAAATGACGATATAATTTGATCATAATGACACAAATAATTTATAAAATATATTTAGATAGATATTATGTTAGTTGGTTACAATATTTTCTAACTCAATTTATGATTATATTATATTTAGATATGTATAAAAGGAAATCTAATTTATATTCAATCCAATTCACAAATATATTAAATATTAATATTATATTTGTAGATATAGTTTAATAAATTTGACTAAAAATATTAAAAATAAAAAAATTATTTATTAGATTTTTTTATTAATTATCTAATTTTTATTATTAAAAATGTTAGAAGGTCATAAGAATAGAACTGTTTGCTTGATTTGTTTTGATAGACAGGGTGAATACTAAGAAAAAATTAAGTCGGTTCGAAATTATTAGTCAGGATGATAAGAGTTGTGTTTTATGTAACAAGGATGTTGAACAAGTCCATCACTTATTTCTTGGCTGTGATTTTACTTGGCAGTTATGGAGTGCGTGGATATCTGTATATGACTGATTATGGTCTTTTCCGGGGTCAATGAAAGACCATTTTTTTAAGTTGGACAGAAGAATCGCGTAGAAAAGAGAATCGAAAGCAGTGGTTGAGGTGTTTTTATTATACGATTATTTGGAACTTTTGGATGGAAAGGAATAGAAGGATATTTCAGAACAAAAACAAAAGTGTAAAAGAAATCATCAACATAACCATGCTTAGCTGTGACGAGTGGAGATATATACATTCTTCGTGTAATTGATGGCTATGCCAGAAATGATATGAGGATTTTTTTTTGTTTTTGTGTTATTTTTTTGGAATTGCCGGTATGTTTTGGTTGTTTAATTCTGTTTATTTTACTTTAGTGTGTTGATCTCTTTTATTTTTTTTTAAAAAATTAATTAATAAATAAAAATAATAAATTTTAATGAACATTATTTTTCTTGTATTAAAATAAAACTATCCAAAAATATACAATAAAAAAAGTTAAAAAAACAAAATTTCCTAAAGAAATTGAAATCCCTTGTATCTTTTTATTCAATTCTAATTTGATCTGCAGATTATAGAGTCAAATCAAATAGGATTTAGAAATAAGAGACTTATATATTTTATTTAAGAGGAGTGCTACACATACAAGTCATTTGGTTTATAAGTCATCATACAAGTTGGGATAAACTTAACAAAAAATACACTGACCCATATGACCCATATACGATTTTCATGGCGTGCTCCTCCTTCTCCTTCTCCTCTTCCTTCTTCTTCTCCTTCTCCTTCTTCTTCTCCTTCTCCTTCTTCTTCTTCTTCTCCTCTTCCTTCTTCTTCTCCTACTCTTCTTCTTCTTCTTCTTCCATGAAAACGAATTTCTTGTCAAATTTGATCTCTTTTGTGCGTTCTCTTTTTGTCTTTTCATTCGTTGTTTTATCTGTGTTTATCACTGGTATTCTTTCTTCGTTTTTTTTTTTTCGATTTTCATGGTTTCTGAAATCAAGCTTTGAAATCGTTTTGAAGATAATGGAACTTCAGAACTACATCCAAACGATTACAGAAATACACCTGAACAATTACATAAATACATCCAAAGAATTACAGAAATACACCCAAACGGTTACAGGAATTCACCCAAACGATTATAAAAATACACCCAAAGGATTACAGAAATACACCCAACGGATTACGAAAATACACCCAAAGGATTTAAGAAATACACCCAAAATTTGTTGAAGTACACCTCATGCAGAACTCTTTCTCTTTCTCTTCCTCATGCTTCTTCTTTTTCAAAAACGATTTCAGAGTTTGATGTCAAAAAAAAATGGACATCGAGAATAACGAAAAAAGAAAACAGAGAAAAAAGCACGTAAATGAAGAAAGAGAAAGAGAAGGTAAGAAAAGAAAGAAGAAGAAGCACGGAAAAAGAAGAAGAAGGAGAAAAAAAAGAGGAGGCATAGAGAAAGAAAAAGAAGAAAAAATAAATGACTTGTATGTTATGTGGAGAATTTCTCTTTATTTAATTTTATTTTTTTAATATGAATCTAATTAAGATTTTGGTCAAATCTAACCTGACATGTAGACGTTGTGTATTCTAATATTTAATATAAAAATATTTAATTATTTAATTATTTTATTATTATCTTAACTCTAACATCTTAACAATTTTAGAAAGATAAATATTTCATTGAATATTAGTAGATATATAAAACTTATCTATACTACACATTAATATGAAACAATTTATTTATATATAGTAGTTAAATGTATTAAAAATGTAATTATTTATATATTTTTTATTAATTTAAATTTTAAGGATAAATAATTTTCAAAAGATAAAAAATTTAGTATTATTTTTTCAAAAGATAAAAAATAGTTTAATTGACTTAAATACTTTATTATGACTTAAAGTATCTAATAAGTTCAATAAACAACACTCTTTTTATCTTTAGGTTCAAATATAAAAAATTAGATATCTTTTATTTATTTAATTTAATATTATTTTATATTTTACTATTTATTTAATTTAATTTTTTATATGATAAAAAATAATAGAATATTCAATAAGTATTAATATTATTGTATTTGTATAAATTGATAAAAAAAATTCAATAAATATTATAAATTTTAATATTTGTCCTTCTAACTTCTTCTTTATATATTTTATAGGACATATATTCAAATTTTTATATAAAATAATAATGAAAAATAAAAAAATTGATACATTTTTTTAAGAGAAATGCTAATATTTAAGAAGGAGAACATATAACTTTTACAATATCAACACATGTAAATAGTTCTTCTACTTTAATGAATCACAAAGAAAGTGAAATATAACCTTCAAAAGTTCAAAAACTTATATCTGATGACTTTAACTTTAACTTTTTGGAACGAGATCTTGAAAAAAGGACTTTAAATTTGACAGTATCACCCAAACCAGAGAGATGAGATTAGACGAACTTATCTTAAATGAGGTCCATATAAAAAAATATTTTGACAATTATTTTTTATTTGATCTCCCCAAAATTTTGTTTTAAGTTTCGCCAGTACACTACACCACTCTTGTGGGCTTGTGGCTATATATAGCCTACAGCATATGATGATAGGTGAATATGAAGTAGTTCTTTATGCATGCTTACCTAACTTCTTTCATGTTAGAAATGAACCACATAACTGAATTTGTCCTTGACATTCTTCATCGGTAAATCAATAAGCAATATGATCCTTTTGTTAAGGATATCTCAGCTAGTGTTTGGTTGATGTTTATGTGTCATTGAGACATGAATATGATATTATATGTTTGTTGTTTAATTTGGTAAGACACAAATTTTAAAAAGATATAGAAAAATATAGATGATAAATATAAAGACATAAATTTATGTACAATCTAATTTGAGAAGACGTTAAAACACAATTTATAAGATACTAATTTTTTATTTTTTTTAAATTTTTATTCAATTTTTAAATTTTTAAAATTTATCCTTTTATCTCTTCAAATCTTTTTTGAATGAAGATAATTTAGTCTTTTCTAAATATTTGTATCTTATTTATTATTTTTGTCAAACACAACGCATATATACATATATTTTATGTCTTTGTCTTTAATGTATGTGTCTTTGTGTTTATATCTCATCTTATACATCAACTAATCGGAGCCTCAATACTAATTTTTTATTTTTTAAATCGATTTATTGAGGACAATTTACTATAATAAATAAACTGGCATCCAATATTATCAAATTACACAAAATACAAAACGGATACTAAAATGCATTTTTTTCATAATCTATATAAACCGTAACAGGGGTCCGGTTTACAAATACATGCAATCCGCTATAGAGGTGTCGTGGATTACATTAGAAGCCAAAATACACATAATCCGCGGTAGGGGTGTCGCTATTTATGTGTGAGTTGAGAATGTGCATAAATTGCGACCCTTTTAGCTTCTACATCTCCATCTTGTTGCTCTACATCACTATGCATCACTATACCCCTAACATTAGTCCCAGCGCATTGCTTTATTCTCCCGTCATGCTGCCCAATTCTCAGGATATTTTGCTTTCTCTTTTTTCAAATATTTTTTTGTTGATTTTTTCAGCGACCCTTTTAATTATTTTGTTTCAATTTTATCAAAAGATCAATTTTTTGTCTAGGATGTTGCGTTTATTTATTTATTTATTTTTTTCATTTTTTTTTGCAGGTTATGCCTTCTTCATCTACTGGTTCATTTCATTGGCTAAGTTCTCTACCACTTAATCAATGGAATTTCAATGATGCTCCTAATTATTCCTTCAAGTTTAAGAATAATTTATTTTTTAAATATAAAATAAATTACAATCTTAAAATAATTAATTGCATCAACTATTCAAAAATAAGATTAGCAAGTTAATCTGTTATTTACCATAACTCTTTTAATTCAGGTAATACGTACTCAGTACTAAATAAAAAAATTTAACAAATATACTTGTTCAATCCTAAATTTTAGAACTAAATTGACTATAAATTCAACAAATATATCTCATGTTTGATATTATATAAAAATAAATTATTAACTTAATAAAAAATTAAATATTCTAAACTTATTTATTTACGTAAAATTTGTTTATAGACTCAGCAAATTTGTTTACGTTTTAATACGATTTGAATTGTATTAGTATGTTTTTATTTTTTAATCAATTTAATTTTATTTAAATAATTAGAATTTTAAAAATAATGAGTACGTTTATTTAAATTTAAAAAATTTTAAAATAATAATAGTATGTTTATTTAAAATATTAAAATTTAAAATTTTAAATAAACCTACTTATAATATCTCAAATATGATTAATCATATGAGTACAATAATACAAATATATACAATTTTATAAATTATTAATTTAAATTATATCTATTTAAATTTTAAATTATAAACTAATACAAATTTTATAATTTAAAATTATAATTATTTAAATAAAATTAAATTGATTAAAAAATAAAAATATCCAAAAACAACTTCATGTGAAGTTTACTGTAGATGAGTTTCTACCATATTCTAATGGAAGTCAATAGCGCTGTTCTATTTTGTAGGCGTCTCATTTCGCAGGTGTAAGTGAACAGATATAAAAAATGATTTCAATCTCAAATTAGCAGGCACCATGACTAAAATGATATGCAATTCCATCTCGTATTTAAAGAAATAATCATTTTATCTTATTTATTCATATAAAAAAAAAGCAAAAGACACACCTTGGTCGTCTAACGTCCGGGCTTTTCAATGATGAGATGTCTGACATGAATGAAGTACTGAAACTGTTGAAAAAATGTTCAACTGGAGCAAAAAATATATATACACAGAAACTGCGAGACCCCTGTCGCAGTTTTTAGCCATTTTGCATATAAACATAAATCGCTGTAGGCGTGTAGCGAATTATGTGTATTTATAAACTGCAGCTCTTGTTGCGGTTTACATAGATCATGAAAAAAATACATTTTAGTATCCGTTTTACATTTTATGTAATTGATAATATTAGATGCCAGTTTATTTATTTTGATAAATTGCCCATTTATTGATAACATATATTTCAAAATTATGAAATGCAATTTATTTCATTAATGTAATTGATTTTTTTATTTCAAATATGATAATTATTATATTTATACTAGGCTTTAATTATTCTTCCACACATATAATTATTGGCCATTGACTTTTTCCATATAAAGGCCATATACCATTATACCAATATATATCACCTAATTAAGGCCATACCAAGTCACTATATAGTTACTATATCTAGAACAATTGCATTTGCACCACGCATAAATATTGAAAAATCTTAAAATTCATAGAACATTTTGAGTCCATGTGTAATTGACACCTAAAAGATCATCAATAATGCGTTCAAAGCAGAAGTTGTAAGAATGACACGCACAATAAGAATTCTTGGATTATGGATAAGGTGGCGGTTGCTCTAGTTTCGTTTTTTATTCGGATAGGACTCCCATTCCCATACCAAGTTGACCCTAGCTAGATGTTTCTCATGTACAATTCTATTAATATTCTTTTATGGTACTTATTTAAAACAATATTTTTATATAAATATAAATAAGTGGTATATATGCTGAGTAATTTAGTTAAATATAAAATATTTTAAGAGTTCACATTGCACAAATAATATTACAACTAACATTCAATAACATAATAAGAAAAAAAAATCTAAAATTTAAAAAAAATAAAAACATTTAAAACTTAAATAAAAAGTATCCAAATTTCAAACTCAACATAAACTCATCTTTAGTAGGTTTTGGTTCTGCAAATATATATTTTACTTTTATACGAGTAGTATTTTTTATAAATACATTATTTTGACATAATATATAAATATAAAAAATTTGTATAAAATAACAAATATCACGTGACGAGCGAAGATTAAATATCTGATGAAATATAAAGTCTGTACATAGATAGAATTGCACATTATTTAATTTATAAATTAAATGTCCTAATTACATAGAAAATATCTGATACTATGTTAAAAATAACAAAATTTAATTTGTTACTAAATATTAACGTTTTATGACTCGCTCATAGATTTCAAGTCAACTTGTACAGTTGTACATACACAATAATATCACTTTGATATTAGGATAAAAATTCTGATTCTTCAGTATTTTTCATACACAAAATTTATTCTTTTCCGCCATATTCTCCCCCTCCCCCTTCCCCCCCCCCCCTCTCTCTCTCTTTTTTTTTTCTTTTAATTTTTAATTTCTCTCTTTCTAAAGTGTTTCTCCTTTTAAAAAAAATAAAAATATATTTGCTCTATTAAAATGGAACGATCAGATGAGAAAAGGAAATCCGATCCAAACCCATAGTTATGTTCTATCAAATCTTTGAAAGAATCTATTTGTGATTTAGGGCCAAAGATACCAACCCTCTGGTTGGATGCAGTTGTAGATTTTTCTAAATGCCATATTAATTATTAAATACTGGTTTAAGTGGTCGGCAAGGAAATCATAATAATGCATGTTTCACTTATTTCGTATAAAGATTCTTGAAAAAATTCAAGCGCCGGATATCACAAGAAATTCACAGATACGCTACCTTAAAAAGAAAGAAAGAAAGAAACATTTCCTTTCTCCATATGGAAAATAGTTGAAGACAAGGATTTCCCATTTTTATGTTTCAAAAATAAAAAAAAAAAATTAATTTATATTGACTAGTATTTTTAGTTAATATTTTTAACTATTATTAATTAATTATTGATAAAAAATAATAAATTATATTAATTTTATGTATTGTTCATAAATAAATATATAATTGCCTTCAATAATTTAATACTGGAATGGAATGTGAAAAATTATTGAAGCTCCGAGTTGGTAGACAAAAAAAAAAAAAACAGTCAGAACTTGTCTTATTTAGCATTAATTAATTATCACAATAATTAATAAATGCTAAATAAGACAAATTATGACTGTTTTTTGCTGATTTTTTTTTGTTACCAAACATTTTCGACATATATATCCATTTTAATTTGCAAGATTTGTCTTGGTAGATATGAAACCCTAGTGCTTAATTAATCAAGTATATTTTCCTTGAAATTATCCACATGCCTAATAATTTTCCATGCAGAGGGACGGCTAACACTTTTTAATATTATTCATATAACCAAGAAGATATTCTAAGAGCATATATGTATATATCAAACCTAATTAATTCTTATACTAAGTGGATATCATATATATGCTCTCGTGATTAATAATATATTGATGTTTAACCAATAAAGTGGGATCAATATGGAACGCCTAGCTAGACGACTCTGATCTATTAAAATTTCAAATGCCATGAATTTGATAAGATTGCTAGTTGGTAAAGGAAGGTATCCCAAAAGCAAATATATGGGATGATTATGTATCTATCCGTAATTTACAAAAAATGGAGTATTAAATATTAATTAGTTAAAATAAAGGTTGCAACGAGCACATGGGGAATGGTGTTAAAGAAGGTGTAAAGTGGAGAGAAGAACAAATATAGATGGAAGGGGATGAAGAGAATTGAATTGAGTACATATATTATTGGTGAAGTATTAAAAGAATTCGGATCCCCTCATTCTTCTGGGGTTCGTTTTGGATAACTAAGGATAAGGACCTGCATGCCAGAATTTCTTTTCAAAGTAATATATTCTATAAACTGCTTTTTTCACATCAAATTAAATATCTTTAGCAATATTAAGTATACGGAATATGCTCCAACTCCCTCGAAGCTTCACCATTGCAACACATGCTAATCTTTCCCATTATTTGCCCACATTTCCTAATTAATCATTTTTGCTTTTCTTAATTTCTTTTAAAATATGTCGTCTTAGCTATTAGAGACTAGCTTAGAGTGTATTCACGGAATCTAATGCTTCGTTAGCTTTGTCTTCAACATTATCCCCTTGTTATTGGATATATGTATAGAGAGATTTGGATTTTGGAGTGTAATCTTCAAATAAATCACTCAGACCTAGATATATAATATTGTCTCACATTCTTAAGGTTGCAATTTAAATATTCAAATTTTAATTCAATTCTGCGAATAATTTATGTTTAAAATACTATACTACTCTAAGGTAGCATTTGTTTCGAGGTACTGAGATAGAGATTGAGAGACTGAGACTCAGTATCGTGTTTGTTAGTTCAAAGACTAGTACTAAAATTTTTGTCTCTATCTCTAAAATTTCAGTATTTCAGTACCTCCAAAAAGTAGGGACACAGGGGACTGAAATTTTTAGAGATGGAGACTGAAACTTTAATAACATTTTATATTTAAAATACTTTCATTTTAATTAATTAATTCCAATTTTATTCTTTGTGCAAATTAAATTAGAGTTTCATTCTTGTTTCATTTCCTGTATCCCATTTTACACCAAACATAATACTGAGATTTATTTCAATCCCTGTCTCTTAGTCTCTGTCTCTCAGTCTCAATTTTTTTGTCTTTGTCTCTCTACCAAACGCTACCTGTTAGAGATTATCACGCCCTATAGTAGATTCCAAAATTCAATTCAATGACTATTTAAATTAAATGAGATTTTTTAGTTCACATGGAGATAAAAATACTCATAAGGTCAAGTTTAGGGATGTGGGGACCCTCTCTGTTTTTAATTTACAAAAAGATAAAAATTCTTATAATGTCAAGTTTAGAGATAACATAGAATAATAGGAGTGGAGATTCTGGCCTCTTTTATTTTTTCATTCTCTATTTAATAAGAGGTCTTTCATTTAGTAAAATATCTTTTATTTTTATTTCGTTATGTCATTTGAGTTATAACTCGTTGGCATATATATATTATTTATTTCAAGCGTTATCCTAACGTTAAATTCACAATAACTTTGTTTTAACTTTTATGTTAGAATTCAACCATTTTTGTTCTACAACTAGAAAACTCGAAAATCCTATTCCTCATTTTCCTCCGAGAGGAAACACTAACATGCATACAGATAGAAGAAATTAGTTAGATTCTTAATTATATAACTTATATAGGGAAGAGGAAGAAAAATACCTACATTATTTACATTGATGGAAATTGGAATAATCCCTTTATACTTCTTTTTTTGTGCATCGAATGAATTATATTGCATTATTGCAAGCCGGGTCCAAGTCCTTTGCTTGTCAGGACGCGGTGCCTCTTTAATTTGGTTTGTAATCAGGGAATTATTGTTCAACCACATTATAATAAATTAATAATTAGATCGATTATTATTCAAATTCTGAGGCAATGAATACATAAGTCTGGACATATAATCACATATATAATCCTTTAATCTTGATACCAGAAAAGTTATATCTTTTTTCACAAGTGATTTTTTGGAGGTTCGTAGCTCTTGAACCTGAAAAGGCTTGAATTTGACACCTCTTAATAAGTATATAATATAATGCATCACACTATACAATAAGCTAAGGTATGGTGGATATGAATATAATTTTGATCAAGCAAAGTAAATGATTAGCCTTTTTACTCATCACTATATTCATCATCGTGAATTGTTTATACACCAGTAGTGATCTGAGTGGCAAAAAAGAAGAGAAAATTAAAATAAGAGAACAGAATAAATAGATTTTTGATCTTTTAGTTCATAAATATTTAAATTTTTAAAAATTTAAAAATATATTCAAATTTTTTATTTTTTTAAAATTTAAATATATTGATTCCTCTGTTTGTTTGGGTTCATCGGATTTAACAGAAAAATTAAATTTTTGTTATACTGATTTAGCCAATATACAAATACATATGTAAAAGAGTTTTTAAAATAGGACAAATTAAACCCAATCACTTAAAATAGTTACTATCTGAACATTCAAATAATGAAATGAATAAATAAATTCTATATAAATAATTTTATTAGATAACCAATTAGAATATTTAATTGTATCCAATTAATATATAGATTGTAAAAACAGTTTAACAAGTGAAAAAAAATCCCTAAATTAAAAGTAATCTTAATTTCATTATTTTTATTCTCATTTATAATAAAAAAATTATTAAACTCTTTACCTTCTCTCCCACGTCCTTTAATCGTATCATTTAGTATCACTTTTAACTGTTTCAGTTGTTGTATCATATTATACTCGCGTTGCATCACTTATTACCGTTGGTCATGTAAATCTCGAGTAGTTAGTAAATAATTAATTAATAAATTAATTATTATTTTAAAGTAAACACTTAATCTTCACTTTCGAAAATTCAAAATCGTCCATAATTTTTAATTTAAAATTCTGATTGACGAGTCGTCAGCTGCTACATATTCGTCTCAGAATTCTCTACAAAATTTATCGAACAATTTAGTAAGAGAATCATGTTTTTTCACCCAATTCTCCCCTTTTCAATTCATGATTTTGGATTTTAGTATTGAGCAATTTTGTGATTTTGATGGTTTAGGGATACTCTAGCGGTGGATAATCACCGAATTTTGTCCATTTGACTCGTGGTTAACAGTAAGAAAATCCTAACCCTTGTGAATTGGTGATTTAGTGAGATCAATGTTGATTATTGTGGTATTGTATGAATTAGATCGTGTATCTTGTTGAATTGGAGTTAAATTGGTGGATATTGGAAGCTTGAAATTGAATCCTGGGAACTGAAAATTCAATTGGTGAGGAATTGGAGCTTTGGAGCTTGAAGAACGGTGGATAATAGAGGTGTTCCGGGTTTAAGGAGGAATCGGCCAAGGTATGATTTTGGTTTCTCGTAGATAAAATATAATGTAACGTGAAAACTTAGGCTAAAAGACTATAAGATAGGAATGAACTGAATGAATTATTGATGGATTATGTATATGGTATATGATGTGTGTATAAAGGATAGATGAACTTGTATGTATTGGATTGTGACTTTGATGAGTATAAAATAAACATGATTGTTGATGTGTTGAGAATTGATGGTGAGTTTGTGACATTAAATTGAATGGATTGGTTGAGAGATGTATGATTCGATTTTATAAACGGTTTGTTATTGGAGTTGGTTGGTTTTTGAAAAAGATTTAATATTGGAATAGGTTTGATTTTGAAATGATTTGATACTAGGAATGATCTGAATGACTGAGAGGTGTTTGGTCTGATGGTTGGGACCCTTGAAGGGTGGTAGAAGTTTGAGTTTTAGGGGAGGTGCTGTCGAAATTTTTAGAAGAATTCTGAGAAGTTTTATTTTGGTTAATTTGGATTGAAAGAATTGTATTATTTGATTTTAATTTATTTAAGAAAAGAATGAATTATGTTTGAGTTTAAATGATATGATTTTGAAATGAGATTGGTTATCGCTCCCCTAAAGTCTAGAGGCCTTGTCGAGGGGTTTAACTAATAAATAGTTTTTCTTTGTCTTTTGAAAAGAGTTTAAATTCGAAAATGGTTTTGAAGTTAGCTCAAAGAATATGTAAATGAATGAGATATGTGACCCCCGGATAAGAGGCAGTGGCGTTGTCCGCTTGTTCCGGGAAAGAGATGAGAAAGAAGAATGATGAAAACTGAGTTTGAATTGATGAAATGTGAGTGTATGAGAGGGGGTATAATGACTGTAATGATATATTGTGGTTATGATTGATTAATTGAGGAAGTATGGAAGGTTGCGAATATGCCAGATATAATGAATGTATGAATGGTTTATAATGAATTTGAAAATGAAACTATTTTTGGTTACCGTCCACGGATTATGAAATTGTAATTTATGCACCTGACAAGGATCATGGTGGTGTACCGCTTGTCAAGGATTGCAGTTGAGGTGGGGATCGTGGTTATTTACGCCCACAGGTTGTTCATTTCTAATTGAAAATTTCTGTGGGGATCGAGGTGGTTTACCGGCTGCAGATGGTGGAGATCGAGGTGGTTTACCGCTCACAAGGTGAGGATAGTGGTACTGTACCGCTCACATGTTTTCAAGAAGACGATGTCCGGGTTAGCTACCGGACATGTCGCGTTGGCTTTATAACTGACAGATGAGACTCATCAGTCGTAGGGCAGACATGCATCGCGTGCATTTGTGTGATTTGTTTGAGAATACTTTGCTTTGGCTTGCATAATTGTTTGACTGTAATTAATTGCTATATGTCCTATTTGCTGTACTTGTTATCCATGCTTGTGCTTTCCTTGTCTATTTTGCTTGTGCTTACATTTGAGAGGTCCCTTGTCTGGCGGAAGAGTGACGAGGGCTATTCCACCGGTGTTTCGGAGGGCTGGAGGAAGCAGAAAGTGAAGGTTTAAGTTAGAAATTGATTTAGGACTTAAGAACCTTAGACAGTTACCTACTTTTTAGTTTAGTTTACTTTCCTTAAGTTTGATTATAAGTGTCGGAGTTCTAGGAATGCCTCTGGCTTTTTTCGGGACCTTATATATTATTTATGTGGGCACCTTTACTATACTGAGAACCCCCGATTCTCATTCCATACATATATTGTTATTTTCAGATGCAGGTCGTGAGGCACTGCACTGAGCATTCTGGAGACTCTTGGAAGTGAAGAACTATCTTGGGACTTGGTATTTGTATTTTGTTTATGTTTATATATGTATATAGATTCTCCACTTTGTATATAACTTGTAAGTTTGTCCCTCTTAGAGGTAAACTTGGAGAAACAAGTATTTTGTTTTATGTATGTATATAGGGGTGGCAAGTGGGGAAGCCCGCCCCGCCTAGTGAGGCGGTCCCAGAATCCTAGCCCGCCCCGCCTAATGGCGGGCTGGCGGGCCGGCGGGCTAAGCCCGCCAAATATTCTCTTTTTTTTTTTTACTTTTAACTATTAAATAATATATATAAAGGCATAAAAATTTCTTCTATTTTTTACTTTTAACTATTATAATTTCTAAAAGTATAAATAAATTATAATTTTTATATTCACAAATATTAAAGTCTTTGTAATTATAAATATCTAATAAATATAATTATAAACTAAGTTTTCATCCAAAACATAATTATAAATATTGTTTCCAAAACAAAATAAACATAATTCAAAATATAATTATAAATATTGTCTCTAAAACAAAATAAACATAATCCAAAACACTCAATTTTTATCTTCATTCTCTTGTAAGTTGGGTTGGGAGAAGTTGGGTTTTGACAAAAAAATTATAAAAATATCCCTTGCCAAAAAAATGCTAAGCCCGGCGGGGAAGCCCGTCCCACCCCGCCAAAGCCCGCGGGTTAGGCGGGCTTTTGCTATTTGGCGGTCCCAATTTTCCAGCCTAACCCGCCTTTTTTGGCGGGTTACGCGGGCCGGCCCGGCGGGTTTAGGCCCGTTTGCCACCCCTATATGTATACTTTCGTCGGCCTTTGCTTTGCAAGCCCAGCCTAGAGCTTATTATTTATATTTTTAGAACTCTGATCTTATATATATATATATATATATATATATATATATATATATATATATATATATATATATATATATATATATATATATATATATATATATATATATATATATATATATATTATCCTTTCCGTTCTATCTTATCTACCTTTCTGCTTAATCTTTCGTGAGTAATGCGTTTTCTATTTCGTTTTTTATTAACTTCTCTTTCAAGACCCCTAGTTACAACTTCCTTCAATTATATTACATCAGTATTTTTTATTTTTATTTTTTAGAGTTCGTAGCGCCTCGCCACCTCTGGTTTACGTTCTAGGTGTAAAGCTCTATGTGGTAAGGCGTTACATTATGGTATCAGAGCAGTTTGTTCCTGTAGAGTCTGAAGAACGGACTGACTATGCTTTTGAGCATACTTTAGCTGTGTGTATATGCTATTTAGGATGTCTATTGACATATATAGCATAAATGTTCATGAGCAATACTTTTGGAGATTCGAAACACTAGACTTGAGATGTTAAGACTGATCACCTTAATATCGATTGTTCGGTGTGGACAAGATCCAAAAGGCATCTCGTGGACGCGAGTGAGGTGATACGGTTGATGATGGGGCTACTGCTGTACAGGCTATTGTTGACGGGTTGAGTTCTGTCACTGCTTGCTCCGAGTTGAGAACTGTAACACCACTTAGGTAAGAGGCAGGTTGAAGTTGTCCCCTGCTCTGGTTACGCGGGTAAGATGCAAGGGTTGCAGCGTTGTCCCACTTGCTCCGTGTTTTGTGTTCTGTCCATGGTTAGCTACTAGGACATGTCGGGTTGACTGTATAACCGACAGATGAGTTAATTAGCTATAGGATAGGCATGCATCATATGCATTTGTATGCTTTGCTTGAGTTTGAATTTATTTTGGTTTGCCTAATTGCTAAACTGTTATTAACTGCTATCTATACCTGTACTTTCCTTGTCTGTTTTGTCCGTGTTTGTTCTAATGCGGTACTTTTGAGATTATTGGTGATGAGATGATGATTGTGTTGATTGATTATGTGATGAGCTGAAGGCTGAGATTGGTTTCTGATTGAGTTATTAGTAAAGTATGAAAAATCAAACTAGTTCAGCATAGACTTAATGAACCTATGTTTGGAATAAGTTGGTCATTCATACAGTTTAGGAAACTGATTAAGATTTTCTTATAAAAAAAAAGGTTTTGGATTTCTGGAAAATTAAATATTATTTCTTTGAAAAGGTTTTGGACGATTAGCCGTTATTTTTTTAAAAAGATTCATAGGACGAACAATAATCACTATCTTGAAATTAATTTTTCTTTTATACGTATCTTCTTATAACAATTCTTAAACCCTCTACTGAGAACCCTTTCGAAGACGATGTTCTCACTCCCCTACAGAAATTCTTTTCAGTGACAGATTCAGGAAGCTTTTGGCACGAAGCCGCAACCAATCTACAAGATTTATATATGTGTTGTATTTTCTAATTGATGGTTTTGTTGAGATTTTACCCCTCGTTATCTGTCATTTTAAGATTTTAGAAGGAAAAGATTTGTATTTGAAAGTTTTGAATAAGTTTATGTATTTATTATGATGTGGATATAATTGTGTGATTAAGTGTGTTGAGTTTGGAAAACTTCAGATTATTGTGATGATCAAACATTGTTAAAAATATTAATTAGAAATTATTAATTTGATTTTGGTTTCAAAATTATTTGTTTAATAATTTCTATTTTGTGTGCAGAAATTTGATCATTGGGCATAAGCAACATAAAGCCCAATATGTTGAGAAAACATTCAGCCTTTGATACAAAAAGCATTGTGGCTGAATTATTCTTGTATTGAAAATGTTAATTGGGTCAGGAAAACCAATGAGAAGCCCAAAACAAATTCCTTTTGATCCAACAAAGTGTTGGTCCGAAATTAAAAAAGAAAGAAAGGAATTGGAAGCATGCTTTCCATGGTTACCTTTCTCCATGGGAATGGAATTCAAAGTTAATTCAATTGGATTAATTACATGCATTGGTAACAGGAAAGAGAAAATTCAAAATTGATTTGATTGTTTTTAATGCTTCACACGTTACTATGATAGGGGAATGGAAGTGGGATTTAATTTGGTTTAATTTCATTCATTGCTTCCAAAGTTTCTTTTTCTCTTCTCTCTCTTCTCTCTCTTGCTGTTGGTTGTCACTTCAACAGGAAAGAAGAAGATGCAAGCTATCAGAGAAAATCACAGAGAAGCTAGGAAGAAGCAAGCGGATAAGGTTATGATGTGTAACACCCCACTACACCGAGCTTTATGCTTAAGTCGTAAAATAGAGGTGGTGTAGTATTACGACCTCTAAAATAAAATAAGTACATATAATAGCAAAAAAATTATAATATGCTAGGATCCTTGAAGAATAGAGGAAATAGAAATCGTGAAATAAAAGCGCAACGCTCGAGAAATGAGTTAACTTGTGTGCTAAGAAAGCTACCGCTGTCAAGTGTAAAGTAACCCAAAACAGGAACAGAGAGTCAAAAATACAAAATAACGAGCTCCTAACTCAGCCTGCGAAGTCAAGACTGGCCGGAGAATATACACACATATGTACATATATATACATATCCAAAACACAAATGTACATAAACAAAATCCTGCCTCTCCATACACCTCTAGGAGGATAAAAAAGAATAAGTTATATGGAGAGAAAGCTAAGTGTATATATATATATATATATATATATATCATAGTATAACAAAATAACCCAGTAACTACTCCGCTTCAAGAGTCCAGACGCCTAACGAGATGCCTCTCGACCTGCATCTAAAAAACAACAACATAGTATGGAATGAGAACCGAAGGTTCTCAGTATGGTAAAGGTGTCACACACATAATATATAAGGTCCTGGGAATGCCAGAGGCAATCCTAGAACGCCAACACTTAGATTATAGAGCTTAAAGTACTAAAAAGAAGCCATAAAAGGTGGGTTTCTAAGAATATTTAAACCTAACTTAAATTAACCTTAAATCTAAGTCCCATGCTGCCATTCCTCCATACCTCCAACTCCATCATGCATTTTCACAGACAAATAGACAGATAAAGGCAAGCACAAGAAGGTTACAAATACTGCAGGTAACAAATACACATTTAACATGGCAAGCACAGATAGCCACACCCAATTAAAGCACAAGCAAGTAATTCAAGTAATATGCAGATGATGCATGCCTGTCCTAGGCTGATGAGGCTCATCTGTCAGTTATCCAGCCAACCCGACAAGTTTGAATTGTCCTTAGACTATCCCCCGACGTGCATCCCCAAGAGTCTATGCATAGCTTTATCTCAAATAATCAATATTACTCAACGGGGGTAACATTCCCGGGAATTTATATAGTGCCCGGTCACACTTACGTCGTAGGGTCAACAGAGTATCGAGTTTTCAATCTGGTACACGTGGTGGCAAGCCACGGCACTTAATCCAGGGAACCTCGTATCTCAGATCATTAAATTATTCAAGCCATATAAATAATTCAATTATAATTCATCAACATTCACATCATTCTCAATCGCATCTCATTCATCATCATACATCAATCATATTCAATCCTTATCTTTCATTATCACACCTCCTATTCCGTCCATCAATAGTTTCAATTCAAAACATAATTCATTCTTTTCTAAATGAATCAAACTTAAAACATGCTCATTTTCTTAATAACTCTAAATCAAACCATATAACCTTTGAATCTAAATCTTTTTAAATAATCATATAAACAAAATCTCTAATTTTTATAAAATTTCGGCAGCATTTCCTCTAAAACTCGGACTTTGCCACCCTTTTCGGGTCCAAACCTGCATTCTTTTCAATTCAACATACCCTTCCTCATCATCATAACAGTCACCACAATAAATCTACCTTAGATCAACAATTATACTCATACAATATTCAAATCCAACAACCAAAATTCAACTAAAAATCATAGTTCACAAATCCTAGGCTTTTAACACAAAATACCTCATTTTTCATTCAAAATTTCCATTCCAATTATTTTTGAACCTATTACCACCAATCCAAATTGCCAACAATAATCCTCAACAAGCTCCATATATTTTCATCAATCATCATTCAACCAAACCAAAATATAGCCATATAATCAACAATTCAATCACATATCCTTTTAAAGATCCAACTAGCAACCAATATCATCTTACAAAGAAATCACCAAACCAAACCAAGCATATTAATCAACCCATTACTAAACATTAAATATACACCTGCATTCCAACTTATCCTATGGTCATCTAGCCTAAGTTTTCACAAAACATTATATATTAAATGTAAGAAACCTAAACCATACCTTAGCCGATTCCCAAGTATTATTCCAAGACAATTTTCCTAAAAGAACACAGCCCTCAAAACCTCAACTAATCCACTTCTTCCAAGTTCCAGTATTCACAATTTCAAGCTCCAATTATTTATTCACAACCTAATACACATTTATAACGCATATATATCCAATTTAATACTCAAAGCTCAAATCCAATGAAATTAAAATAGAATTATTATATTCTCACCTTACCCAAGCTTCACATAAGCAAGAGTGAATATTTTTCTCAAGCTAATTAGATCCTAAAATATCAAAAATCAAAGAAATTCAACACCCCTTCTCAAAACTCAAAAATTAGAGGAAATGAAGACTGAGTGTAAAATAAAAAGTTATCTATGAAATTGTTTAGATAGAAACGTAGAGCTCGACGCGGTGAATGTGTGGTCGCAAACGGTGCTACGATCGGAGTTCGGATGGAGAAGTTACGGCGTTCGGAGTTCACCGTTAGGGTTTCGGTAAAGTTTCGTTCCTTTCTCCCCTATGCATGCTTTAGTTTCATTCCTGGTGAAATGAAGGGGAAGAAAGGCTTGGGTTCACTTAAAAGGTCTGGTCTGGTTGGACCGATAGCCCAGTTCGAGTCTGGTTCAACCGGTTCGGCCCGTTCGGTCCAATCTTGGACCGTTTTCTTCGAAATTAGTGTCAAAATTCTCGTTTCAATGAGCTCTATCCTAATTTGATATAATATTCGCATTTATAATCCTCCTTATTAAAAACTAATTTACTGACTAATTATCTACTAATTAATCGGGGTTTACATGATGGCCTGTGAAAAAAGAATATCTAAGGCATGGAGTGACTGAGATTTTTGGCGCAAAAGGGAAGATGTGAAGAAGAAGCTTTAAGTTCTTCATGCCTAAAGTAGAAGCAATCGGCCTCGGTCAGAGAAGAAGATCCCTGAGGTGAAGTTTGTTTCTACTTTTGTTCATCCATCACAGAAGGTAGCTACTGAAGCTACGTGGAGGAAGAAGCAAAAATAGAACAGATGGAGTTGTCAAGGATCAAGAGTTCATCAAGGGTCAGAAATCTTTCTTGGGGACAAAGTTAAGATGAAAGGCTCAGATTGATGAAGCTTGATGAGAAGGGATGAGAGAGAGGTACAAGTATGTTGGTTTTGCTTTCGGTTTCCCTCTCTCTTCTCTCTATCCGAACCGGTCTTGTGTGATGGAGAAGATGTTGGTGGCTTGGTTGAACCAGTTTCAACCTTGGAAGCTTCCCCTTCTATAATAAGGGTGAACGGCCAAGGGTTGAAGCAAGGAGAGTAAGCACAGAGTTCTCATAGCTACCCAAGCTAACAGAAGTTCTTCTCCTTCAATGTGTTACATTTTGTTTTCTTTTCTTTAGTTTTGTCTGTCTGAGTCTCAGGGTGAAAAAGGCAAACAGTGTGAGGTTTGCAAGAAAAAGCCAGTGAGAGAAAAAAGACAGAGAGTGCAAAATTAAAGAAAAAGCTATAGATATCTTAGAGGTCCTTTGTACATCTACATGTTGTGTATCATGGTTCTGTGGGAATCTCCTTGCAAGTTGGGTTAGCACTTTGCAGTTGAAAGTTTAGTACGTGACCAAGTCATGTTTTTGAGGATAGATTCTGGACTTGTCCCAGATAGGAATGAGTAGTTCCTAGGGAAGAATTGGTGTATGTAATCCGGGCATATGATGAACAAGCTGTGAATCAAGGGGAGACTGGACCTTTGTGACTTTGAACTCATGCCCATCCAACTTCCTTGATCCATTCCATGAGTCTGACCCGTTTTCATTTTTTTTCATCATATTTTCATTAAAATAATTTTAAATATTTTTCTTGAAAGGTTATCACATCATATCTTTATAGGGGGAGTTCATGTCAAGTCAATATCTTTTTCCTTATTCTCACCCACGTTTCAAGGAAAAGATCTTTCAGTTACTTATTTTAATTTTAAATTTCCTTGATTGAAAAATATTTTCATTAAATGCTCTTCTCTTTAAATGACATTCCTTCCACTAAGCATTTAATGTGATTAAACCTCTCTCCACCTTCCATCTTCTTCAGCCACTCTTTACCTTCTCTCTATCTACTTCATCTTCTATCATGAGAAAGAAGTTAGCTACTAGAAGAAGCAACCGAACCCCCTCTACCAAAAAACCTCCATCTTCCTCTGCCCCTCAAACACACACTCATATTCATATTCACTCTGCTTTATCCTCATCTCCATCGTCTCACTCAACCGGTTCAATGAGGAAGAAGGTTATTCATCCAAGAACCTCCTCGCATAAGAAAGACGCAAAAGAAAAGGTTCCAATGCCTAAGGAAGAAGAAGCATCTCAGTTTTCACCACCACCTTCACCTCCACGGCGCTCAACTCCCCATCATTCTGGCCGAACTGCACCCTTTCAGCGTTCGAAGGGTTATATTCTTCACAACACTCGAGAGCCACCAAACTTGGACTCACTGGATTTTAAAAATAAGTTTGGGTATAGATTTTACTACTCTCTTTGACAAACTCAAATGGACTCCGCTGTTTAAAATTCGCAAACCGGTTTACCCAAATTTGGAGCTCTACACTCTTATGTCAAGAAGGTTCATCTAACTCTAAATAGAGACACAGTGAGTGCTGCCCTATGATACAAAGATGAAGGAGCAAGGACGTACATGTCTGGAAAATGGGACTCCCATGTTGGGGTTTCCCTTCAAGTTGCTCTGTCTCGAGTTTGTGAGAACTTTTCTGCACTTGATGGAACTGTCCTGACCCACAAGGCTCTCGGCCCTGTGAGAGCTCTGCTTCATCGCATCATTAATCATGTTCTAATGCCCCAAAGTGGTTCCTATCAGCGAGTAACTGTTTGTGATACCCTGGTTTTATTTGCTATTCTTACCTCTGCATCTATCTCTTTTGCATATCTCATGGTGCGACACATGTGGGATTGTGTTCGCAGTGATAAAAAGGCAAATTTACCTTATAGGATATTTCTGACTTGCATTTTTGAATATTTCAATGTTGATCTAATCAATGAGCCTGTAGAGAACAGGGTTTCTACCATAAAGGGAGGTGGATTTCCTGAATCTATGAAAAATAAAAAAAAGGAAAAAGCTCAATGGCGTCTATGCTCTCTGATAGTGAAAGTGAATCTCTTCCTTCTAAATTTTCTAAACTTTCAGACTCTGTCAAGGATGTGTTGAATGAGTTCTCTCACATGTCTAATCTGATGGTCAAGTCTTACAAAGAGGATAGGAAACAAGCATATGAAAACGAAAAGGCCTGGACCAAGTGCAATGAGAGGATCAATCTGCTGATCAAGAGCTTAGAGAAAGATATGACCCAGTCGGATGAAGAAGATGATCAACTCGGCTCAGATATAAATCTTTCTGATACTTGACTGATGTGCTCTTTGCTGCCCATAACTTTGAACTCTTTCTGTTTTATTGTTCTTTTGATTTAGTGTTTTATGAACTATTGGATGACTATACTGAGATACCTTAACTACCTTGTTTTGTTTTTTTAATAAAAAATCTGCATTATTGACATGTTGTTTTTCATCTGTTTTGCAGGCCCCTCCTTGATGACAAAAGGGGAAGGAATTAAAAAGAAAAGAAAAAGGGGGCTGAGAGGTTGATGAAAATAGAATTGGGGATCCAATTCTTGTACTCTGAAGTTCTGATTTTTGTTTTTTAATGATTTTTTTATGATTATTGATGCTCTGTTCTTTTGGTTAAAAAGGGTTTATATGCTGGCTGTGTGATTTATCTATTTGAGAAATTGTTTAGTTTGGCAGGAAACATTTTTTTTGGTAAGGATTTGTTTTTTACATGTTGATATATGCGGTATGTAGAGTATTGATCAGTTGATGAAATGTACTCTAAACGTACTCTGACATACTTTGTTTACATGAACATTTTTTAGCATCATGTTATCTGAAATTAAGTCCTAATTATTTGCTCAAAAATCACTTCTTTCAACATGTCTTTGTTTAAATGGTTCCATATGTTGAATGCATAAAATATTTTTTGGAACTGTTGAAAGCATGTTACAGGTACAGCTTCCACTGAAAAATGCACACATTAAGGGGGAGCTATATGATAAATGGAAAGGGGGAGGATTCAAAAATCTTCAAGGGAGTTCTTTTAAATCCTTGATCCTTTTTCTATTCTATTTTTAATAATATTTGTCATCAAGGGGGAGATTGTTGAGTTTGAAAAACTTCAGATTATTATGATGATCAAACATTGTTAAAAATATTAATTAGAAATTATTAATTTGATTTTGGTTTCAAAATTATTTGTTTAATAATTTCTGTTTTGTGTGCAGAACTTTGATCATTGGGCATAAGAAACATAAAGCCCAATATGTTGAGAAAACATTCAGCCTTTGATACCAAAAGCATTGTGGCTGAATTATTCTTGTTTTGCAAATGTTAATTGGGCCAGGAAAACCAATGAGAAGCCCAGAACAAATTCCTTTTGATCCAACAAAGTGTTGGTTCGAAATTAAAAAAGAAAGAAAGGAATTGGAAGCATGCTTTCCTCAGTTACCTTTCTCCATGGGAATGGAATTCAAAGTTAATTCAATTGGATTAATTACATGCATTAGTAACAAGATGCATTGGTAATAGGAAAGAGAAAATTCAAAATTGATTTGATTGTTTTTAATGCTTCACACGTTACTATGCATAGGGGAATGGAAGTGGGATTTAATTTGATTTAATTTGGTTTAATTTCATTCATTGCTTCCAAAGTTTCTTTTCCTCTGCTCTCTCTTCTCTCTCTTGCTTTCGGTTGTCACTTCAACAGGAAAGAAGAAGATGCAAGCTATCAGAAAAAATCACAGAAAAGCTAGGAAGAAGCAAGCGGCTAAGGTTATGATGGCCTGTGAAAAAAGAAGATCTAAGGCATGGAGTGACTGAGATTTTTGCCACAAAAGGGAAGATGTGAAGAAGAAGCTTTAAGTTCTTCATGCCTAAAGTAGAAGCAATCGGCCTTGGTCAGAGAAGAAGATCCTTGAGGTGAAGCTCGTTTCTACTTTTGTTCATCCATCACAGAAGGTAGCTACTGGAGCTACGTAGAGGAAGAAGCAAAAATGGAACAGATGGAGTTGTCAAGGATCAATAGTTCATCAAAGGTCAGAAATCTTTCTTGGGGACAAAGTCAAGATGGAAGGCTCAGATTGATGAAGCTTGATGAGAAGGGATGAGAGAGAGGTACATGCATGTTGGTTTTGCTTTCGGTTTTTCTCTCTCTTCTCTCTGTCCGAACCAGTCTTGTATGATGGAGAAGATGTTGGTGGCTTGGTTGAACCGGTTTCATCCTTGGAAGCTCTCCCTTCAATAATAAGGGTGAACGGCCAAGGGTTGAAGTAAGGAGAGTAAGCACAGAGTTCTCATAGCTACCCAAGCTAACAGAAGTTCTTCTCCTTCAATGTGTTACATTTTGTTTTCTTTTCTTTAGTTTTGTTTGTCTGAGTCTCATGGTGAAAAAGGCAAACAGTGTGAGATTTGTAAGAAAAAGCCAGTGAGAGAAAAAAGGCAGAGAGTGCAAAATTAAAGAAAAAGCTATAGATGTCTTAGAGGTCCTTTGTACATCTATATGTTGTGTATCATGATTCTGTGGGAATCCCCTTGCAAGTTGGGTTAGTACTTTGCAGTTGAAAGCTTGGTAGGTGACTAAGTCAAGTTCAGTTTTGAGGATAGATTCTGGACTTGTCCCAGATAGGAATGGGTAGTTCCTAGGGAAGAATTGGTGTATGTAATCTGACCTTCATGCCTTCTACCACTGCTTCCATGTACAATGGTTTATTATGGTAGAACTCCCCATTAAATGAGTCAGGGTCCCGAAACACCAGGGCGGTTGCATGGGCCTTTGCTAATCTTGTGAGTTGAGCGTTGATGCCCCCAAAACCTTTTTCATGCTTCTGAATGACTCCTATTAGAGCTCTGGCCACCTCTTTCTGAATGTGGGGTTCCAAGCCAAGTTGGTTGAACATGATTCTACAACCTCGAGACTTCAAAAGACCTCTTGTCAAGGTGTCTTCATCCAAGGACTCCTCCATGGTAACCATCTCTTCTGCTTCATCTACGATCTCTGTCAGCATTACCTCTCCTTCAATGCCTATCATTCCAACATCATGTTGAGAAAAATGAGTGCTTTTTACACCTTCTTGGTTTTGTTCCCCATTTAGGAGTATCTTTCCTTCCTTCACTTGCCTATGAAACATCGTCCTCACCACATAAAAATCGGTTAACCCATGGCCCTTATTGCGGTGCACCATGCAATATCTTGGATCTCTTAAGTCTTCAGATGTTGGTGGCTCTCTATCTGTTTTGGGGTTTAATGTTCCATCCTCAAACCATCCATTTACGACAACCATGGCCTGAGCTTTGGAGAGAGGTAGTGGGGGTGGAGGA
Organism: Arachis ipaensis; assembly: GCF_059453495.1. NCBI lineage: Eukaryota > Viridiplantae > Streptophyta > Magnoliopsida > Fabales > Fabaceae > Arachis > Arachis ipaensis. Next base: position 134,054,441 of record NC_142438.1, read on the forward strand.
CTGCTTTTCTTAACACCCTTAGAATAGGAACTCCTTCTGCCCCTGCCATCAACGGCACACACTTCCAGAGGAGAAACTTCTTTATATCTCCTTCCATTGCGCTTCATTGCCTCTGTTATGTCAGATGCTCTCTTTAAGAGCTCAGAGAAAGTGTTTATGTTGCTCATAGAAAGATAAATTTGGGATCCATCTTCCACATTTCTAATACACCCGTACACCAATTGTGGCTCTGGGAGAGTGTCTATATAAAGTAAAGCTTGATCTCTGTACCTCTTGACGAACGCTACTAATCCTTCTCCTTGTCTCTGTTTCACTCTCCCCAGGTCCATGATGTGCATGGAGGGTTCCTCTTCCAGGAACTTGTTGCAGAACTCCGTCACTAATTGCTCCCAGGTGTTGATGCTACTGGCTTTCAACTTGCAATACCACGTGAACGCCCTTCTTGTCAGTGATTTTGAGAACTCCTTGATCTTGAGCTCTTGGTGATTCTTGAACACCCCGAGATCGTCCAAGAATGACAGGATGTGTTCTTTGGCACTTCCAGTACCATCAAATTTATGAAAGGTAGGTGGTTGGTACCCCTTAGGGTATGGTTTTGCCAAAATATCATGCCCAAATGGTGGACTTATCTCCCAAGTGGGCTCACTTGCTTCTTCTTTGCCCTTTAGAATATGTGCTAACTCCCGACGAGTGACTGGGGTGTTCTCGTCTTCCTCCATATTCTCCTGGTTCGTGAATGGAGGCGGTGAGGGGGTTCTATACCTCGTTTGATCTCTAGCCATCATTTCTGTGATCAAAGCTTGCAACTTTGTTTGGTTGTCCATCATATAGTTGTACACATGAGCAGGAATGGTTACATGAGTGTGCATGCCAGTGGTACCTCCAGCATGGGGTGTGAAGAAATTTGCATGGGCATGAGCTCCTTATCCTCCTGCACCCAGATTCTGCTGCTCCATGTGTTCTTCTTCTTGGTTGTGCCTGTCCTCGTCTTGAGGTGATCCCAAGCTGAGGTTGAGATCCCGAGAGTTATTGAGCGTCGCTTAGGTGGTTGATTCTGCCCAGGATGAGTATTGCTGGATTTAGCCATCACGTCGAAGTGTTCCTCCCCAGTGGAGTCGCCAGATGATTCGGGTTGTTTTGTGAAAAATAGATTAAGTGAAAAATAATAGTTAAGATGAGAGATTAGGGGTAAGTAAACTTGTGAGGAAGACACTTCTACTAATGGTAAATAAGCAATACAAGAACTAATAATGAGGAAGAGAGGTGGAGAACAAGTGTTGAGACCTCCACTAATGTCACAAGAGGATGAATGAGCTTTGTTTAAAGTGGACAGGAATGGTTTACAGAGAAGAGAAGCTCTCAGAAGAGGATGAAGGTGAAGGTGAAAAAGTGAAAGTGAAGGTGAAGGTGAAAGTAAAGGATGAAAAGGGTTTCAAGGTCTGTGAAGAAGAAGATTATCAAAGTGAAAGTGAAAAGTGAGAGTCTGATTGAAGGTGAAGGTGAAAAGTGAAGTAAAAGATGAAGGAGGAAAAGTGAAGTAAAAGATGATTTACAGAGGTGGTTTGAGGTCCTTTTTATAGCGTAAAACCATGATGAAGAGGACACCCCTTGGCCAATGGTTTTAGTCTAACATTTGGTTTACTGCTCTTTCTAAAATATCTTTAGGTATTTGGGATCACCTCAAGTCTTGTCAACTGAAAAGGGTAGGAAGTTGATTCCCACACGTTAAACTAAAGCTCCTGACATGTGACATTAGTGAAGGGACATCTAGTTTGGTTTTCTTTCAACTAGATGACACCTTTACACTCCAAATCCAACCAATCCACTTCCACCAATATAGTTCCCACTGAAAAGAAATTCAACTCCTCAAGGTGTTATTTTGGGTTCCATCCTTTTAGCCCAATACCTTTAGGAGGAACTTAACTCTTTTTTGACCATGTTTTAGGTCATTATAAAAATAATTATGTACAAAAAAGGTTTATATTTTTAGTACACAATCATAAGCCCCCATGCAGTCTTTGAGGGTACAAAGTATTCCCTCAAGCTGCATTAAACTTTTTTGTACTCAACAGAATAAGAATAATAATTTTTTATTTTTTTCTAAGAAGCTAACATATCATAACTCTAAAGAATCAAATCTCCCCTCTTTTATTTATTTTTTGTTATAATAAGATATGTATTTGTAAATGATATTCAAATATAAATATGTCTATATAATTTGAATATGATTATGTGCTCATAAAAAAAATGAATAAAAGAATGTTATTGTGCAAATATTTTAAATATTAATAAAATAAATAAATAAATAAATAAGATTAGTAAATGAATATATTCATAATTTATTTGTATGTATGTACTTATTTTTAAAAGTAGTGTATGTATATATACATAATAATATTATTATTTATTTATATATATATAAACTCTTTTTTTTTAATGAAAAAAGAGGAAAGATTTGATTTAATATAATAATTAATGTATAAGGAAATAGGAAGGGGAGAAACTCTTACCCTTTTAATTGGACGCGTTTTAAATTTGAATACTTGGATTTGGAGAGACACATAAGAAGGGGAGAACACCTGGGAGGATAGGGGAGAGCGTGTTTCTCATCATCTTTGTTAGGGTATTTTTTACACAGCAGCACCACCATCCAAACCCTCTGTCTTCTTCAACAATTGGGAGTTTTTCTTAGGACAAAGGACACTCCCATATTCAACATTGCTCTGTCTTCTTACTTGGTAAGACTCTTTTTCTTCTTTTCTTGCTTTTGTCTTGGGTCTTGCTCCCTTTTTTGTCATATAATGCGTACTCCTATTTTCTTGTGTGAGATTCTGGCACTTGAATATCTACTATTGTATATTTGACATTTTTTTTTTTCATATTGTTCTGAACTTTTGTTACTCTGAACTCTTGTCTGAACTCTGATGATCATTCTGTACTCTTTGTTACTCTGAACCCTTATTATTATGTTCTCTGCCTTTATTCTCATGTAACCCCTCTTAGCCCTATATATATTGAGTTGCTAATTTTGGGATTAGCTATAGGGATTCTTTGATAAAGGTCTTTCACCTTACAACTTGGATGTTGTATCCTCATTTGTACATGTTCTCATTTGTATATGTTTTCAATGGCATCACAAAATAAAAGAAATTGAGTTAAACATCATGAGCAATGTTCATCTGCAACTATAAAATAGATATTTAAGAATAAAAATAATTTAATTAAAAATTTATTTTTTTTTGTATAGTATAGTCATAAGTAATTTGTTTATAAACTTTTTCAATTAGAACAAATTTTTAGTGTTCCATATTTATATTCTTTCAAAGCTATAAACGTATAATGTTTTGCAATATTTTCATATATGTCACCAAATGAAATATGATATTTTGAGGATATGAGGAGTTAGTGGCTTTATCGAATAAAGAATATGATGAATGATTTTCATACCTTTGCTTTTTTGTTTCATTTGAGAACTCCTTGGTTGTTTTCTTGACATGCGATGCTCTTTGGCTTTTTTAGAATTTCTTGAGTGTTCTGCAATATTCTCCTTTATATTTTGAACATTTTTGTCGTTGGTATTTGCGTGATATTGATGTTTACTCTATTTTGTTGTTGCTGTTCTCCTTCTTCCCCCCCTTTTTTAGGAATTGCTTCTTTTTTGTTGTCATGCCTCGTGTGAAACTTGCTGAGATAATGGATAGTGACCCAGAGGACTCTAATAATAGTTTAGGTACTGACTCTTCTGTGAATGATATGGACAATGTTCCTAAAGAATATGCAATGGGATTTTCTGAATCTATCCCCCAACCTTGGGTTAAACCATCAAATAAAAGGGCTACTTTTGTGGATCCTCCTCTGATGAAGAAACCTTTTTTGGACCCTCCTTCTTCTGGCTTGTTATTAGGTATGGATAAAACTATGAAACCCGCCTTTGATTCTTCAGATTGTAGAGTTTTGGGTGAATTTGGCAGAGGTGGTGTTCTCAGACTCATACTTTTCTGACTTCTTGGGGTGAGTTTTCACCCACTTTGGAAGATGTTGTGGTTCTTCTTCAACTGCCGGTGTTTGGTAGTGTGGATCTCACTCTTCTTCGCCCAGATTCTGATCTGCTTAAGCTTGCACGACATCTTCAAATGAGTTTAAGTGATGCTGGTCGATATGCGAAAGAGTTGTCCAAGAGTAGGCAGGCTAAGAAATCTTCCTCCAAGGATGAGCATCCGAAGACTCGTCGGTCCTCGAGAGGAAAAGAGGTGGTTAGCGACAAGCAAGATTCCAAGAAGAAGAAGATTACTGTTAAGTATTCTTACTCTAATTGGTCTCGTTATTTCTTTGGTGATTTCCTCAATGGTGAGTTTGTCCCTGCTCCCGCTGTTTCTTCAGATCTTAGGGGAGCTGCTTTTGTTGCTTATTGGTTAAGTAAATACGTATTTTTGGGACCGGCGGATGAGTGTATGAGCCATGGGGTGTTTCTTTTAGCCTGCTTGATTGCTAGAGGAGAACGTCTACCATTGGCTCCTATGTATCTCGGCAGCTTATATACGCAGCTTGATCAATTTTCCCAGCAACTCAAGATTGCTCATGGTCGCTTTCCAGTTTTGTCTTTCATTGACGAAATGTTTCTTCAACTCTTTCTTTTTTAGCGGTTCTCTCTGTTTGCTCCCACCCGTAAGCCCCCTGCAATTCTTCCAGATAAGAAGGCAAGTCCTCGTGCTTGGATTTGGGGTTCAGCTCATCCTTCAAAATCTTTGGAGGATGTTATTGACTTGGAGGAAAATTTTTGTTTTCGCCCGTACGTAACCTCTTACCAGCCCGATGCATTGGCTATTTATTGTATATATTCTGCTTGTCTTGAGCATGACCGCAATAATATTTCCACCGGCCAGGATGGGGTTTATGACTTTTGGCTTTTGTGTACTTCTCCTACCCCTCTTCCTGGTTTGATTGTTATGGATAGGGATTTTCACTGTGGAGCTTTGATCTGTCCAGTGATCTACCGTCCTGATAGGGTAAGTCGCCAACTAGGGTGGGACCAGGATCCAAAAAACGTGGAGCATATTTTTTTCCATCGGAAAATTTAATGAAAAAGGTTCTGTTTCAAGAAGAACTCCCGAAGTACAATCCTTTCTTGGTTGTTCCTCTCGACAGGGATGGGGGAGTTACAAAGGAGTATGTGGATTACCTTATGCGTATGAAGGAGCATATTAGGCAATATGAGGGTACCTCCGTCCCTGATGTCAGATCATTTGTCCCAGTTTTGATCAAGGATCCATATTTCATGACTGGCAACCTTTTTCCTTCGACCATTACAAGTAATATTTGCTCTTTGCTGATTCTTGTTTTTTTTTCATTTCTTTTTCATCTCTCTCTCCTCTTTGTGTATTTGACTGCTGTATCTTTTGTGCTGGTGTTTTGTAGACTTGAACGCCAGGTGTTATAGATATCCACCTTCTTCAAAAAGAAAACCTGATGATTCAGTTGTTACTGCTGAAGTGGTCAAGCGCAGTAAAGTTGAGAGCTCAAATGTTAAGGTTGCAAAGAAGTCTCTTGAAAGACCACCTAGGCCTTCTGTTGATGCTACGCCTTCACCAATTTCCACTGGCTCAGGGATTTCTCCTTCTTCGACGGCAAAAGCTAAAAGTTCTTCTGCTACTGCTTGCTTTGTTGAGTCATCACAGTCTCCTGGTAAAGTTGTGGTTAGCTTATCTAGAAGTGTTGTGAAGCGTAGGTCCCATCGTCTTTTGGGTAAAATGAAAACAATTCTAAATGCACCCTCTGATCCGGTAAATGTAGGCGATGAGAGCTCTCAAGAAAGGGTCAGTGGGGACTCTCCTAATTCATTTGTTGTTGGCGACATCCCTGACAAGGGTACTACCCAAGAAGTTGTGCGAGATGACCCACGAGCAATAGCAAGTTCTAAGAGCAATGTTGACATTGAGCCGGGTGTTACCTGCCAAGGGGACCCTACTAGACGTGTTGTTACTCCCATCCGAACGGTATTTCCTGGTGCAGGTACAACTGTTTTTTTTTTGCCTCTCTTTTTTTTAGAGGGGGTACATGATTTTGTTCATGCTGTTTGTGTGTATGTTTGTATCTTCAGCTTCTCATGCTGTTTCTGAGACCACTTTCAAGCTTCGAGCATTTCTGATATCACAAAGGAACCTTTAGCTAGTGCTTCTTCTGGTGTGTTCCATTGTATTTCTTTTCATTTGTCAGGCGTGCCAGCACTTTATAAGTTCTTGATGAAAAAAGGTTGTTTTGCTTTTCAGTTTCTGTCCGCGATGAGTTTGAGCATTTCAATGGCGATGCGAAGAACTTGTTATCGGAGATTGCATCCCGGGCTCCTTCCTTCTTGCTTCCAAATGACCTGAACTGCCTTTTCAAGAAGCTTGGGTACCAAGCTTTTCTGGATGCATGGGATTTCTTTACTTCACACTCCCTTGCGGACTTGTGGGGTGCTCATCGGGATATGGTAGCAAATCATCTAAATAACCTTAAGTTATTTAAATTTAGTGGTCATTGGCTTGAAAATCTTTCTGCAAAATTGTAGCCTCCACCTGGGATCTCTGATCTTGCTAGAGAAGAATTGTTGTCTAAAGAGCATCACGTTCTCTCTTCTGATGTTTCTGCTCTTCAAGAAAAGGTTAACAAGCTTACATCTGAATTGAACACCATGAAGGCTAGGTTAGCCAGCGTCAGCATGGAGCGAGAGCAATTGGCCAAGCATAAGGAGGCTGCTTCTTCTGCGATTTCTTACAGTGATATTTTGTGGCTGTGATAGTTTCCAGCACTTTATTTTGTAAAATATGTAATACTTTGACAAAGTATATTTTTGTCCTACTGCTTCTATGACTTTCATTGTACACCTCTTTTTGGGTGTTCTGTTTTCCCTCATTTTTTTTTTATAATATGCATACTCCTCCAGGGGCTTTACCTGCTTATGTGATCATTTTATTTTGGATACACACATTTTTTTTGCAGGGGGAGGGTATGATTTTAAGATGAGCAGGATTATTTACTGCTATTTTTTTCTGCCTCTTTTTTTTTTAGGCAAAGAAAAGGAAGGTACCCATAACTTTCTTGCCCTATTTATGCTCGACTCTTTTTAGGAGCTTGGAGGGTGGGACACTTCACTTTTTTGGAACTATTTTGTACTGTAAATTTCTTAAGATGCATCACTCGCATTTTTTGAGTGTATGATTGCTAAAGCAGTTTTCTCATGTATTGAAGGATGCTTGTAGAATAATATAACATAAACATTGGCTCTTGATAAAGAAGCCTTTTAGAATTGAAATTTGAATTACTAAAGCTGAAATTAGGCATAGTATTTCTTGACATACTTGAAATTGATGGGGCCAGTGGTTGTTCCATGATCTGGGTCCAGTAGGATACAGTGTCCGTTGGGGTGTACTTCAGAAACAATGTAAGGACCCTCCCATTTGGGAGCCCATTTTGGCAAAGACATCTTTCTCATTACTGCGTCTACTGATTTTAGCACCAGATCACCCTCTAGGAACACCCTGGGCTGAACATGCTTGTCGTAAGCTAACGCTAGTCTCCGGTGGTATTCCTCCATCTTGCTTCCCACAACTTCTCTTTTTTCTTCCAATTCTTGCAACTCAGCTTCACGATCCCTTGCCTCGTCTAACAACATCCTGGCGGTGGGCACTTCAATCTCTGTTGGCAGTACAGCTTCAACCCCATAAACCAACGAGAAGGGAGTTACTCCGGTTGTTCCATGTCTGGTTGTTCTGTAAGCCCAAAGAGCAAGTGGTAGGTATTCACTCCAATCTTTATGAGCATCGGTCACCATCTTTGTGAGTATTTTCAAAAGGCTCTTGTTAGTAGCCTCTGCCTGGCCATTGCCTTGCGGGTAGTAAGGGGAAGACTTGTGATGTTTGATTTGGTATTGTTCAAGAACACCCCCACACTCTTTGGTTAACAAAGTGGGTTCCATTATCGAACACTAGAACACTTGGTAGCCCGAACCTGCATATTATATTTTCTTTGATAAATCTCACTACTGCTTTAGCATTTGCTTCCCTGACAGCGACAGCCTCCACCCACTTGGTGAAGCTTTCTGTTGCAACTAGAATCCATTTCTTCCCCATTGATGGGGGGTTGATTGGTCCCACAAAATCTACCGCCCATGTATGGAATGGGTATGGTGTTTTGAGGCTGTTCTTCTGCACGCTTGGCGCATGTATCAAGTTTGCATGCTTTTGGCATTGTACACACCTTTTGGCCCAGTTGATTGCATCTTCCTTCATTTTTAGCCAGTAATAGCCAATCCTGATTAGTTCATACCATAAGGCCCTTCCTCCTTGGTGTCTCCCACATACTCCTTGATGGACTTCTTCCAAGACTTTATCTTTTTCTTCATCTCGAACGCATTTTAGCATCTCTTCGGTAAAACTCTTTTTGAACAACTCACCTTTTTGCAAGAAGTAGCGTTCTGATCTCTTCTTCAATCTCTCAGCTTCTATTTTCTCTGAAGGCAAAACTCCAGCATCGAGGTACTCTACGATGGGTTGTTGCCAATTGTGAACATTACATATCTGCATGCTTTCTTTTGTTTCTTGACAAGCCTTGCAGGAAGCCTGTAATTCATCACAATGAAACTTCATTTTCGGCCAATAAATACCCCACCTCTGGAGCCTTCGGTACAAACCGGGGCCTTCTTCTCTGCAAGTAGCTCCATGCAGTTGTTCTGCTTTTTCTTTCCCTTCTTCTTCTCCTACACATTTCATGAGGAGTCCATCATTACTTTTTCTGAACATTTGCCCATTGAGGAGGCAAAATCCTCTTGTTTCTTTGGTGATGTTGAGCGTTCTGAGCTGTTCATGTATAGGCGTTCGCCAATCATTTGTTTTTCCTTCCACAGACTTCCCTTCTTCTCTGGCAGGACTTTCAGCTACCCGGTGTTCCAAAGCATGTTGTCCATTTTGAATAGTGACTCTACTCCCCAATGTTGCTAAAGCATCCGCATGCTTGTTTTCTGTTCGGGGTACATGCTCAAATGAGATCTTATCAAATACCTTCATCATGCGCCACACTTGCTCTCTGCATAAGGCCAAACTTCTTTCTTTCGTGCCATACCCTCCTAAGATTTGTTGTATTATTAGGTTGGAGTCTCCTTTGACATGAAGTTTCTTGATACCAACTTCTTAAGCCATCTTTAGACCGAGCATTAGTACTTCATACTCTGCCTCATTGTTGGTGCAAGAGAAATCCAATCGAAACATGAAGGACAGATTTCTTCCATGGGAGTCTGTAAGGATGACTCATGCCCCTCCTTGAGGATTCGAGGGTGTTCCATCAAACATGAAGGTCCATGTTTCCCCTTCATTGCAAGCATAAACAGTCTTTATTGTTCCTGGAATCTGATCTGGCAACTCTTCAATCGTTGCTTTTTCAGGACAGATCGACAAGAGGTCAGCCAAAGCTTGGCTCTTAATGGTGGTAGGTGTCACTAATTTCACATCATATTCACTTATTAGGAGTGCCCAACGACTCATTCTTCCAGTCAACATTGGCTTTTCAATTAAAAACCTGAGACCTTCATTTTTCGATACGACTTCTACTTGGTGTGCTTGAAAATAGTGTCAGTATCTTTGTGAGATATACACCAGAGCGAGACAATGTTTCTCTGGTGAAGAGTATCTTTGTTTTGGCCCTTTCATGGCTCTGCTAACATAAGCAATGGATTTCTCTTTGTCTTCACCTTCTTGTGCAATTAACCCACTAACTGCTTCTTCTCCTACCGCTAAGTATACCTTCAATGGTGCACCAGGTTGAGGGGAAGTCATGGTGTGAGTGGACGTGAGAACGTTCTTGATCTTGTCCATCACAGCTTAGTGGTGTTGTCCCCACATAAAGGTGTTCTTCTCTTTCAACAAAGGTCTTAGGGGTCCTAAAAGCTCCCCTAATGCTGGTATGAACCTTCGAATGTACCCCAGCTTGCCTATGAACTTCTGAAGTCCCTTGATGTCTTTCGGAGGTTCCATGTCTTGGATAGCTTTAATCTTATCCTCGTCAGGTGAAATGCCTCCTTTGTGGACTCTGAATCCTAAGAACTTTCCAGATGACACCCCGAAGGCACATTTCATAGGGTTCATCTTGAGCCTATACTTTCTGCATCTAGTGAACACAGCTCTGAGGTGTTCTGTGTGTTGTTTTCCGGATGTTGACTTGACAACCAAATCGTCTGCATAGTCTTCTACAAAGTCATGCATTATGTCATGGAATATAGCGGTCATGGCTCTTTGGTAGGTTTCTCCAGCATTCTTTAGGCCAAAAGGCATGACAGTATAGTAAAAATTACCTACGGGTGTTCGAAATGCTGTTTTTTCTTCATCTCCCGGAGCCATTCTAATTTGGTTGTACCCGCTAAATCCATCCATGAAGGAGAACCTCTCAAATCCGGCTGTAGCATCTACCATTCTATCGACATCTGGCAGAGGAAAATCATCCTTAGGGAAAGCTTTGTTTAGATCTCTAAAATCCATGCAACACCGGATCTGCCCATTCTTCTTTTTCACTGGCACTATGTTGGCTAACCAAGAGGGGTGTTGTATTGGTTTGACAAACTTGGCTGCAAGTAACTTTTTGATTTCTTTCTTTACTTGAGCTTCTATTTCATTGGAGAATTTTCTAGGAGCTTGCTTGAGAGGAGTTGCTCCTTTCCTCACGGCTAAATTGTGGGTTACCAGGTTTGGATCTAACCCTGGCATTTCATCATAGTTCCAAGCGAACACATCTCTGAACTCTGTTAATAATGCTATCAAATCCCTTTTCTCCTTTTCCCCTAGAGTTTTGCACACGAACAAAGGCCTCGGGTGTTCTTCAGTCCCTAAATTAATCTCTTCCAACTCTTTCTCCTTCTGCTTTGCTTCATCTTGGAGTTGGAAAGGGGCATTTTCTATGCTGCTTTGCAGATGTTCTTTTTCTTGTATACTTAGGATGTCGGGGCCAGGGGAGTTTTAGTAATTTTCCTCCGCTGGACCCCCGAGTTCCTATAGGATACACCACCGATATCCTCCACCTGGGAGAATTTCCTTACGAAGTCCTAGGTCCTCGATTGATGTTGCTCGTTTTTTGGTGTTTTCTTTTGGTGCTTCCTCCATCAGGGTGTCCTTCCGTATTGCTTTTTGTCTGGGTGTTCCGATGGTGCATTCCTGCACAGGCCTTATTTTGTTGACCCCTGGTAACGCAAGCTCTTCATAGAAACTCGCATCCACTAAATGTGCTTCTCCCGCATCAAAGGGTGTTACAGTGGCTGAGATGCTAATATCCTTCCCTCTCCAGCTAGACTTTATGCATTGATGCCAACTTGAAGGAACGCACCGATGTAAATGAATCCATGGACGTCCCAGTAGGATGTGGTAGCTAGAGCTTCCATCCACCACGTGAAACTTGTTATTGGTCTTTATGGGGCCAACCTCCAAGACAGCATTAACATACCCTCTAGATTTCACACCCACTCCATTAAAAGCATTGAGCCCGACTTGAGTAGGCCTTATCTGATCAGTAGAACCTCCCATTTCTAGAAATATATGAGTGGGTATGATGTTTACCCCTGATCCAGCATCCACCAAGGCCCTTCTGACCTTCATGCCTTCTACCACTGCTTCCACGTACAATGGTTTATTATGGTAGAACTCCCCATTAAATGAGTCAGGGTCCCGAAACACCAAGGCGTTTGCATGGGCCTTTGCTAATCTTGTGAGCTGAGCGTTGATGCCCCCAAAACCTTTTTCATGCTTCTGAATGACTCCTATTAGAGCTCTGGCCACCTCTTTCTGAATGTGGGGTTCCAAGCCAAGTTGGTTGAACATGATTCTACAACCTCGAGACTTCAAAAGACCTCTTGTCAAGGTGTCTTCATCCAAGGACTCCTCCATGGTAACCATCTCTTCTGCTTCATCTACGATCTCTGTCAGCATTACCTCCTCTTCAACGCCTATCATTCCAACATCATGTTGAGGAAAAGGAGTGCTTTTTAAACCTTCTTGGTTTTGTTCCCCATTCAAGAGTATCTTCCATTCCTTCACTTGCCTATGAAACATCGTCCTTACCACATAATAATCGGTCAACCCATGGCCCTTATTGCGGTACACCATGCAATATCTTGGATCTCTCAAGTCTTCAGATGTTGGTGGCTCTCTATCTGTTCTGGGGTTTAATGTTCCATCCTCAAACCATCCATTTACGACAACCATGGCCTGAGCTCTGGAGAGAGGTAGTGGGGGTGGAGGACTGTTTTTCTTAACACCCTTAGAATATGAACTCCTTCTGCCCCTGCCATCAGCGGCACACACTTCCAGAGGAGAAACTTCTTTATATCTCCTTCCATTGCGCTTCATTGCCTCTGTTATGTCAGATGCTCTCTTTAAGAGCTCAAAGAAAGTGTTTATGTTGCTCATAGAAAGATAAATTTGGGATCCATCTTCCATATTTCTAATACACCCGTACACCAATTGTGGCTCTGGGAGAGTGTCTATACAAAGTAAAGCTTGATCTCTGTACCTCTTGACGAACGTTACCAATCCTTCTCCTTGTCTCTGTTTCACTCTCCCCAGGTCCATGATGTGCATGGAGGGTTCCTCTTCCAGGAACTTGTTGCAGAACTCCGTCACTAATTGCTCCCAGGTGTTGATGCTACTGGCTTTCAACTTGCAATACCACGTGAATACCCTTCCTGTCAGTGATTTTGAGAACTCCTTGATCTTGAGCTCCTGGTGGTTCCTGAACACCCCGAGATCATCCAAGAATGACAGGATGTGTTCTTTGGCACTTCCAGTACCATCAAATTTACGAAAGGTAGGTGGTTGGTACCCCTTAGGGTATGGTTTTGCCAAGATATGATGTCCGAATGGTGGACTTATCTCCCAAGTGGGCTCACTTGCTTCTCCTTTGCCCTTTAGAATATGTGCTAACTCCCTACGAGTGACTGGAGTGTTCTCGTCTTCCTCCATATTCTCCTGGTTCGCGAATGGAGGCGGTGAGGGGGTTCTATACCTCGTTTGATCTCTAGCCATCAATTCCGTGATCAAAGTTTGCATCTTTGTTTGGTTGTCTATCATATAGTTGTACACATGAGCAGGAATGGTTACATGGGTGTGCATGCCAGTGGTACCTCTAGCATGGGGTGTGAAGAAATTTGCATGGGCATGAGCTCCTTCTCCTCCTGCACCCAGATTCTGCTGCTCTATGTGTTACTCTTCTTCTTGGTGGAGAAGGTCCTCGTCTTGAGGTGATCCCAAGATGAGGTTGAGATCCCGAGGAGTTATTGAGCATCGCTTAGGTGGTCGATTCTGTCCAGGATGAGTATTGCTAGATTCAGCCATCACGTCGAAGTGTTCCTCCCCAATGGAGTCGCTAGATGATTCGGGTGGTTTTGTGAAAAATAGATTAAGTGAAAAATAATAGTTAAGATGAAAGATTAGGGGTAAGTAAACTTGTGAGGAAGACACTTCTATTAATGGCAAATAAGCAATACAAGAACTAATAATGAGGAAGAGAGGTGGAGAACAAGTGTTGAGACCTCCACTAATGTCACAAGAGGATGAATGAGCTTTGTTTAAAGTGGACAGGAATGGTTTACAGAGAAGAGAAGCTCTCAAAAGAGGATGAAGGTGAAGGTGAAAAAGTGAAAGTGAAGGTGAAGGTGAAAGTAAATGATGAAAAGGGTTTCAAGGTCTGTGAAGAAGAAGATTATCAAAGTGAAAGTGAAAAGTGAGAGTCTGGTTGAAGGTGAAGGTGAAAAGTGAAGTAAAAGATGAAGGAGGAAAAGTGAAGTAAAAGATGAAGGAGGAAAAGTGAAGTAAAAGATGAAGGAGGAAAAGTGAAGTAAAAGATGATTTACAGAGGTGGTTTGAGGTCCTTTTTATAGCGTAAAACCATGATGAAGAGGACACCCCTTGGCCAATGGTTTTAGTCTGACATTTGGTTTACTGCTCTTTCCAAAATATCTTTAGGTATTTGGGATCACCTCAAGTCTTGTCAACTGAAAAGGGTAGGAAGTTGATTCCCACACGTTAAACTAAAGCTCCTGACATGTGACATTAGTGAAGGGACATCTAGTTTGGTTTTCTTTCAACTAGATGACACCTTTACACTCCAAATCCAACCAATCCACTTCCACCAATATAGTTCCCACTGAAGAGAAATTCAACTCCCCAAGGTGTTATTTTGGGTTCCATCCTTTTAGCCCAATACCTTTAGGAGGAACTTAACTCTTTTTTGACCATGTTTGTAGGTCATTATAAAAATAATTATGTACAAAAAAGGTATATATTTTTAGTACACAATCAATACTAGATGTAGGCTGCGTTGCACTTAGCAGCTGAACCAGGATACTTCTGGGTGTGATTCTCTCTTCCTCTTCTATTCCATTTCTGATTCTGTTACGTAGGAGAAAAAATTGAAAAATATCTCCTAACCGGTTACGAGACAAAAAAATGTCTCTTAACTAGTTACGAGACAAAAACAGAAATATCTCCTGAAGCTATCTTAAAAGGCAGAAAGTAATTCTCAGCAAAAAGAGGGGCTAAGATTCAACCCCCCTTCTCTTAGCCACTGATTACCATCAAAGTGAATTAAAGTAAAGGCTTTTCGATTTCGTAACTAAGGATTCGGTTTATATGCGTGAAGGCTCAATATTAAATAAATATAGTATTAAATTAATGGATTAGAGATAAGTAATGCAGGAGCTTTTAGTACGATCATGAGGTATTAAAAATAAGGGTGTTACACGTCACTCAGCTGTCGTCTGCTAACATGGATTTTTTTCTGAAAACGTACAATAAAAACTAAATAAAAGAAAACTATTAAGAAGAAGACATCATTTCGGATGTTTTTTATACATGGATTCCATATGTTTAAACTTTAAAGGTATCGGATAACAAAAGAAAACATCCAAAACATAAGAAAAAAAATATTCGAAAACTAAGAAAAAAAAATCTAAAACTATTAAAAAGAATAATTCAAAATCTAAAACAAAAAACATCTAAAACATAAAAAAAAAAAGAAACATCCAATACCTATAAAAAGAACACATCCAAAATTTAGGATAAAAAAACATTTCAAATTATTAAATAGAATCGTCCAAAACCTAAAAACAAAAAGAAGAAGAGTACGAAATATGCTTCAATACTAAGAAAAAGAAGAGATGTGAATGAGAGAAAGGAGATGCCAAAGGATTGAAAGATGTCATGGCAGAGCAACGAGAAGAGTTCAATAGGGAGGGCACGACGTTGCAGTGAGAGGAATTAGAGGGGAAAGTCACAATGCAACATGAGAAATTGAAATCGGAGGGCACATATTTTTTGAGTGCAAATCTAGTCTTTTAAAATTTTAAAGTCAAGTTTTTTAAAAGTTAGTTGCTAAATTAATCAATTGGGTACATATAGAGTTGGCTACCTATACTTTATGGTATATATACAAACTCTAAAAATCAAATTAAAGATGAAAATGTAACCTATGAAAGACGGCTAATTTTTTTTTATATAGAATAGTGCTACGCATCCAAATCTTTTTATGAACCAAGTCCAACCAAGTTAAATAATAAGACTTGGAATAATACTAGGCATAATTGATTTTTGTTATATTAGACCAACTTGATTAAATTTGATTAATAAAAAGACTTGAATGTTTAGTATTATTCTTTTAGATATTGACTAAACTTTAGTATAATACTCAGTTGAATTTTTTGGTGTTTTTCAAAATTTTTGGGGTGAGACAATATACCCTTCATGTATTGTTCTGCCCCAAATTTTAAAAAATATAATAAAATCAAATAACTGAATATTATACTAAAGTTTGATCTATCTAAAAATATTATTGATGAAAGTGACGATCTAGTGACGGAACCAAAAAATTTATGTTGGGGGCAAAAATAATACACATTACTCTCAAAAGATATATTAATTTAAATTTAAAAACATAAAAGTGCACATTAATTATTTGAGTACAAAAAAAAAACCAAAAATTATATTAGCCGCTAAGTTTCTTCGCTTCAAATCCAATGGAGTGACTTCAGATTTTAGGGAAATATTTTTTCATTATTATTTCTAAAATGAAAAAATATATATTCTAAATTTAGTAAATTGATCAGAGAATAAAAAATAGATTAATACCTAAACTATAATTGTTTGAATTAAAATTTGTAATTAAAAATATAAAAAATAATAAAATTAAAAGATATATAGAATCATAGGGAGCTATATAAAACAAAATAGAAAATTTAAAATTTATCTTTTGATGAAGAGAAGATGACCACTAGACAAGAAATAGAAAAAGAATGTTAAAAATGAGACTAAGAAGAGGATTTAAAAGAATAAATAAGTGACGGCTGGAATTTAATAATGGTAGAAGATTAAATTTAATTAGGTTAACTAAGAGTCAATATAATAAAAAGATAAAATGAATTTGGAACTTTTAATAATTGAGCTTAATTTATTTGTAGTAGAATTATTTAAAATTTAAAATAAAAATATATTATATATGTATATTTTTTATTTAAAAAAATAAAATGAAAGTTGAATCAATTACAGTAAATGTAAGCTACTCTGCAAATACGTGAGAGTTGCTATTTGTAGAAACTGCAGCAGTGCTAACTAATAACTCATCACCAAGAAAACTATCTCACATTTTTTATCCTATATACTCTATTATAACATTTCATCTAATCAAGTTCCATAATTATTAGCTAGTGTTCCTTAGTTTCTTTGATTTATTGAGATTATGATCGATTTACTCTTAACTGTAGTCAAAATCAAAATTAATAGTTTAAACTAATGATACTAGATAATAAGAATTTCTAAGACTATATATAAACAAAAATTTTTTATAGGTTATGCTTTGGCTTATGACAATTATTTATTTAATTTATTCTAATTAATCTTTAAACTCGCATTCATAAATTAAATATATAAATCAATTCCCAAATTCACACTACAAAGGAAACGTGAAATAGCGGCGGTTCCTGGAGTGATTTGCGGCGGTTTCACACCGCCGCGAAACGGGATTCCAGCGGTTTGTTAAGCGTCGTCTATTAGGGGGTGGTTATATGATTTTGCGGAAGTTCTCAGGAACCGCTGGCACAATCGCCGTAAAATCCAGGATTAGCGTCGCAATGTTTAGCGGCGGTTTAAAACCGCCGCGATATGGAAATTTGTGATCCACACAAATTGTTCGGCGGTTTGAAACCGCCGCTGTTTAATGGCCACGGTTTAAACACTAATGCATTTACCGGCGGTTTGAAAACGTCGCGGTTTAACGGCCAATGTTTTTTGAAATGTAACTGGCGGCGGATTAAAACCGCCGCTATCTCCTAACCTGAATTTTCAAATTTCTAACGGCTAGTTCGCAACCGCCACTATTTTCCGGTTAAATGGTCGCAAAAATACTGTTTTATACACTGGCAATCCACGTTGTTTTTTATTTCAATGTACATTTTTTTCGTTTTTTTTTTAATCGTTCTTAATATTAGTAAGTTAAATTATTTAAAATCCCGAAAAATAAATTGCAGGGCAAACGACAATAGCAAAACCATTAATTTAATTAATATAATTATCCGAATATCAACAAAGTGTACTCCTTACTAAGAGTTGCATAATCAACAAAATATAAGTGTATATCTGAAAGAAGAAAAGGTTCCACAATCCTAAGAACTACTCTCTATTCTGTCCCTCCAACGCACTCATCCATGTGGCGACGTCTGATGGCAGCTTCCTACCTTGCCCTTGAAGTAGACATATCAAAGCACTCTCCATTGCCTGCATCCTGACCTTTCCAGCTGCTACTTCATCCTCCACTGCCTGTCTTTTGGTCTTCTTGGCTGCTACTTCATCCTCCACTGCCTTCCTTTTCAATTTTTCTGCTGCCAACTCTGCTTGCAGTTCAAGCAGCACCCTTTGGGTCTCTTCCCTTTCAAAACCATTGCTCAGCTGATGGGAATTCATACTGAAGACTTGACTAGAAGTCGGCCCCAACCCCATGCCACGCACCCTACCTGGGCGTTCTTTTCCGAGAGCTTGAGCAAGCGAATCATTCTGGGATAACAGTCTAGAAGATTCATCGCCCTGCTCAATAGCCTCAATTCTTTCCTACACACATAGATAAGCAATTAAGAGCATTTATTAGCTAGTCGCTAACCGCACAGACTTCCAATAAAATTTTAAAAACTAAAACATAGGAGAAACTACTTCCCGATTCTGAACACATTACTTACTCAAATAGCGCAAGCTGCATCATGGATATAGGATCCATCAGTTCTTTTGTGCGTTAAGAGACACAACTCTCCTCTACTAACTATCCTCCCTTGTGGTTCCGACTGTACCAATAATGATGACAAAGTGAATAAGGTAGAGGAATAGATAGTTCAAAAATATTTCCAAAATTAGATTACCTCTTTTTCTCTGAACCTTGCCAAGCTTTTCGATCCGCTGGTGTGGGTGTAAAGCTGCTTTGATCGATTCTTGACATTTTTCTTACACTTCTCCTGTCATGCCATCAAATTAAGAGTTACTAGATACTAGTTCTGACGAACTAAATGTGACATAAATGGACTTTGTCTGTTATGAAACAAAACTATATTACCTGTGTCTCTTCGCTATTGCGATAATCGAGAAACCTTCTCCAATGGTCTGCAGTAATTCCATCTGGGCGGTTTTCAATATTTGCTGCAAGTGAAAGTTCTGGGTCATAGCAGTGATGGTATAATATGTTCCTTGTTTCCTTCCAAGCCCTTCCTAGCATTTTGAATATTATACCTTTTATAATTCCTCTACTATCTTCTTCAAAATGGAACATTTCCTGCAACATTAAAATTAAGTTGTGAGTAGTGTTCAAAGTATGAGTTTGAAATGGTACGAAGTATGAGTTTGGAATGGTACGAAGAAATAAAAATAACATTTTACCTTTACTATTTCATTATAGACATTGTCTCTGGTGCGAACCTTTCTCCAGTCCCTCTCGCAGATTGGGAATTTGGTGTAGTCAGATCCTAGCAGTCCCATAACGCCGCTCAGTAGACCTGCTTCATCCCCAACTGGTTGCAGTGCACTGTTAAACCTGAGTACGACCTTTCTTCCATTAGGTGGCTTCATAGCTTCCTTCATACTCAGTTTAACCTGTTTGATTGTGCCATCGGATTCTGTAAAACATATTAATTCTTAGTTAGCTACCATTGGAGTCAAGCTGCGAATACATCATAGAAAAATAGGGCAATGAAAAGTAGAATTAAATAAGTTCTCTTATACCAATTGTTTTAACATCCCAAAATTCTGTGGTCTTGCGTCCCTTGCGCTTCTGAGCATCCGACCCAGCTAAAAAGTTATCAACATGTTGGTCAAAAGAATCTACCTCATCTGCCTCTGGGTCTACCTCTTTGGCGTCCGGCTCCGAGTTTTGAACATCATTCATGGAAGCCTGTGGAGCAGGTAGTGGTTCGGTTCGGGGCGAACGAAAGGGGCGTAAAGACGAGGATGTGGGGACACTACTGCCACTGGACGGCGCAATTGGGCAGTCCGCTCTCTGCGAAGTTGAAGCCGCATGACCTCCCACTTGAGGCTGCTGACATGCTGTGTCTACACAGTCTTTTTTCATGAAACGACCTACCCGGGGCATCTTTTCCAACTGCATTCGGATTAAAACGAAGTAATAACAATTAATATGTACATAATAATATAAATTAACATGCAAAAAGGACACCGGCACACCTCAGTTACATGAGTACATGAGTTGAGAGACCATGTTAACAAAGAAATCAAATATGTGGGGCATAAAAAAAATATTGATGTATTCACAATTTCTCTATAATGCCTAGAATCAAATTATTAATTTATGTTAAATATAATTATTCAATTGTTTATGTTAAATATAATTATTCATGTATCATTTTTATTAACCCGAATATAGCTTAGATAAAAAAATTAGTAAGTCGGAAATAGCGCAGTAATAACAATTATTATGTACATCATAATATAAATTATCATCTTTCCCAATTGCATTCAAAAAATACGAAAGTACATGAGTACATCAGTTAATAGAGTATATTAACAAAGAAATTAAATTTGTTAGGCATAAAAAAATATTGACGTACTCACAATTTCTCTATAATGCCTATAACCATAATAATATTCTGCACTATTGGAAGTTAATTTCAAGCTTAGGACTTATGAGTAGTATGTTTAACAAATTGAAAAAACATCATACTTAGTTATAATAGAATAGAGTTTCATAAAAGTTGTAATCAATGAGTTGAACCAAGACAAGACGTTGGAGCTTGGAACATTTGTAGGCCTACTTTAAATTTGGATAATCAAACATGAATTTCTATGGACAATCAATTTAATCAAAGATTTGATAAGATTGCTAAGGGTTCCATTCAGTCTAATGAATTTCTAGGGACCCTTACATGCTAAATGCAAACTAAACATATTGTCGTTAATAGCATTGCCTAAGTTAGATGCTGTGAATATTGAAGGGAGGAACTAGGATTAATCGTGCTTACCTGCAGCGGGATGACTGGAGTGAGGGTGAGAGAGGAACCACCGAGGATCGGGCAGTGAGAGAAGGGGCTCCAGGACGCTGGCAAATCGCAGAGACGGACGTTAAAATAAACATTAAGAAAAACTAAATAATTGCATAATTCATTAAATAAAGAAAATATTATTAAGATTTAATTTTTAGAATAAAATGCAAAATATTACATTATTCACTACAAAAAATTCTGGTAAAATTGGTGGTTTTTTTTTGTATTTACGGCGATTTGAACCGCCATTATTACTAAGAATGACGGTTTTGTAAAACGACCTAATTCTGGGCGCCATTCTGGTTATTATGGCGGTTTTTAATTTCCTGAGTTAAAATGGCGATTTTTGAATATGTTAAAATGGCGGTTCAAATCGCGTTTAAAATGGCAGTTTTTAGATAGGTTAAAATGGCAGTTTGAACCGCCATTATTACCCTGACAGAATGACGTTTTGATTGATTAAAACTTCGTTTTTAAACCGCCATTTTTACCCTGACAGTAGCGTTTTGGTTGCTTAAAATGGCATTTTGAACTGCCGTTCTACCCTGACAGTGACATTTTTATTGGTTAAAACGACATTTTTACCAAGTAAAAATTACATTTTTCATCGTTTAAAAAAGCAGTTTTGACCGACGTTTTTATCGCGTTAAATAAATAATTTTGTGATTAAAATTTCACGATAACAAAAAATCATAATCCATAAATGAAATATTATAACTCATAAACAAAGTATTAATATAATATATAATTTTTTATTATTGAAAATCAAAAGTAATAATTCCTATACAAAAATTTGTCTTACTAAACTTACCAAAATACAAGCATTGCAATAAGCACTAATTAGTCAAATCTACCATCCAGTTTCCTAAACTATGTTAATATCTACTAATGTATTTAAACCATCTAATAAGTGCTATTTTTACTACTTAAAATATGAATATACAAGACAAGTAGCTTAGCTAAGTGATGATGAATAAGATTTGAAGGTCAAAAGTTTCCTCCTTTTGTAATTAACTTTAAAACAAGCCTTCCTTAGTTTCTTGATCTCTTGTGTGAATTCCATCCCGGGACTTGCTCCAACATCTTTGTTTCTTGCTCCAACACTCCAACTTCATTATCCAAACTTATCTCTTACATTCAAATTAAAATAATCAGTTTTCATTCGATCATTGATCACCCCAATAATTATAAGTATACCTTAAGATTTTGTAAGAGTAAATGCAAGCTTTTGGTTTTAAGGCATTGTGAGTAGTTTTTCATTGTGAGTAGTTTTTTTTCCCTTGAAAATCACAATCAGCATAATCACAATAAGTGAAAAGCATGAAAAAGGTAGAACAGAAACAGAAAAATCAAAGTACAGAACCATCTCGCGACGAATCTCTGACCGAAGATACCGTCAAATATTTTGGTAGATCTGATTTACTGGCGCGACTCAGTGAGCAAGCATTCTCTATTTTTTCCTACTAGATCATAAAGTAGATCTAAAAGTATGAAGTGAAAGGTAAAATCAAAAGAAGAAGATAAAATAGATTACCTAGCTATTGGAAGTGACTGAGAAGTCGCAACCAGATCGCAGAGCTCGTTGAAGGCAGCAACAACGGCATTGTTTGCAGCGGCGACGCCAGCGAGGAGATGAGCTGCAACGGACGACAGTAAAAAGATGTATGAAAGAGATAGAAGATGAACGGCGACAAAAAATTAGGGTTCGTCATTTACAGCACTCTTCCGATTCATTACTTCTTCACATAAAAAGAGAAAAAATGGAAAAATGACTGCCAAAAAAAATTAAACATTACGACGGAAATTAAAGCTGGTGAAATTAGCCAAAAAAATAGCAGTTTTATGACATGCCATAACACTATTGCCATTTTAATCAATATTTTTTGTAGTGATTGTTCCTAACATCCTAAAGAAAATTAAGAGAAGAACCTTAACAGTAGAAGAAACATGATTTCTTTTTCGTATCTCCCCAAAACTCTTTTCTATAGTGTTTCTAATACTCTATTTCTATGAATAAAAAATTATATACTTATTCTCTAAGTTGTGCTTCTCATATCTTTTAAATCAAATATTCTTTTATTAATTTTATATTTTAGATCTTATTTTTAATTTTTTTTAATTTGAAACTAAATTTTTTTTAATTTAAATTTTGAATCTCCATAAAACTTCATAAAAATTCTTTATTTTCAATCTTTATGAGAAAATAATTGACTCAAATATTTTACCATTTAAAATAAACCGAATTATACCTAAAATCGTCCAACATATATGAGATAGATATTAATCTAAAATTTAACTTTAAATCATATATTCTTAATATTTCTTTATAAATTACCTATATTTTATAATAAATCATTATATTATTAAGTAATATTATCCATTACTTAAAATATATTTTATCATGAATAATGCAATTATCAGTAAGTTAGGAGGAATATTATTTCAACAATTTAAAATTATGTAAAAAATTTGAGTTATGAACTATAACAAAGATGCGAGATTCAGATTATATATATCTGCGTATGTATGTATAACTACATATAATTATTTAATTTGATGATAATGCATACATTTAATTATTTAAATTTTACCTTTTAAAAAATTGTAAACTGATGAATACATATATAATAAATAAATATATGACAGATATTTTAGTTTTATAGTTTTCAGTGCAATTAGCCGAGTTAAAAAAATGAATTTAAATTTTTTTAATTTTGAATTTTATTTTAAAAGATAAAGTATATAATTTCTCATTATTTATTTTATAGATAAAACTAAAAAATATATAAAAAATTGTTAAAAAATAAAAATTACACTTTAATTTATTTTCTAAAATAAAAATTTAAAATTTAGAGACATACATACTTTAGATGCATATAAAGTAATTTCAAAAGATGCTAATAATAACAGGGCACATATGATCATATGCTTTTGTTCTTCTGGTGCAACTTGCATTATTGTTACTGTTAATTAATTGCAAGTTGCACATTAATTGCAAGAAGAATTTTGGAACATTAATAATCTTGTAAACTGATGAATACATATAGTAAATAAATATATAACAGATATTTTAGCTCTTCAGTCTTCAGCGCAATCAGCTTAGTTAAAAAAAAAAATGCACACATGTACTTTAGAAGCACACAGTAATTTCAAAAGATGCTAATAATAATTTAGCGTACATATATATATATGATCATATGCGTGCTTTTGTTTCTTTGGTGCAACTTGTATTATTGTTACTTTTAATAATTGTCAAGTTGCATATTAATTGCAAAAAGAATTTTGGAACATTAATAATCTTATTAAGCATATTAGGTATATATATTAAAATTAATCACTAATATAATTTAATTTGGATGGGATAAGTTGAATACCGTTATATTATACACACACAAAAGTCTACCGCTTCCAACCCAAAATAATGGCGAAAATTTATATACTCCTTTTCTTTTTTTTATTATTATAATTTAATTTCGAATAATTATCTAAATCAGTCCCAAAAATTTTAAAATTTAACATTTTAGTCTTCAAGAAAAATTAATATACAGATCAATCTCCAAAGTTTTACTCCGACAGACAAATTAGTCCCCAGTTTATTTTCTGGTAAAGTAATTATCCAGATCAGTTCCTAAAATTTTATCATTATTTTTATCCAAAAAATACAAAAAATTAGCACAATATTATTATGCAACTAATAATAATAATAATAATAATAATAATAATAATAATAATAATAATAATAATAATAATAATAATAATAATAATAATTTTATTTTATTTTATTTTTTTACAGAGGACTATTATGTCTAACAGAGAGAAATTTTGGAGATTTATTTGTACATTAATTTTTTTAGGGACTAAAATGTCCATTTTTAAAATCCTTGGAGACTGATTTAGATAATTACTTTGCCGAAAAATAAACTAGGGACTGTCAAAGTAAAACTTTAGAGATTGATTTATGTATTAAATTTTTTTGAAAACTAAAATATCCAATTTTAAAATTCTTGAAGGCTGATTTGAGTAATCACTCTTTAATTTCATTAGGCATTGATTTCTACGTTGTCTCATCACACTATTTAACATACAGTGAGTTGATTTATAAAAGTATTATGTAAGGAAATTAGCTGCTATATATAATACAAATTTTTGATCTATCAATCATAGAAGTATATATATATTACAAATTTTAGATCTATCAATCATATAACTTCTAGTATAAATATGAGATAATATTCACTTATTTAATTAGTTTTAGAATCGAGTTTGGAATATTTAATTTTTATCTTATTATGATATGAGAATTAGGACTAGAAATAAATCAAGTTTAATACTTAAAATATAGGTTATACAAGATTCGAGAGTGATTTCTCTCATTTTTTTTAATTGTTTAGTAAATATGATCTTTAATTATTTAATTTTTTTTACATGTTTATTTTTTTATCTCACTTAAATAGTATAAAGTAAAAAATCATATTTTATTAAATAATTAAAAAATTTGAAAAAAATTCATTTTCTACAAGACTCTAGGTCAATTTTGAACTAATTAATTGCGTTATAATAAGTTTAGCTTAATAAAGTGAAACGTAGTTTGATTTCACCTGTTTTAATTTTACTCTTAATCAAAGGCTATCCAATTATCAATTACTATTATATCGTTAAAAGAACCGTTCTGTATTTTTTTTTTTTTTTTAAAGAATTAGATCCCGTTGTTTATAATACGAACATTAATATATCTAAATTATAAATGTATCAAATTTGTGAGTTTTATTTATTTTTAAAAATTCAAGTTAAGAATGGAAAAAACTTGTAATCTTGGGAGTTTGCCGACATGTCTAAAAATTTGAATTTCATTTGATGATGTATGGACACAGCATCAAAACGAAAGACATGGAGGAGGTGACAAGTCGAAAGTGGGAATTTAGAGAAGGAAGCAGAATATTTGTATTATTAACGTGGTTGATTCGCAAATAATAATAATGCTCAGATCCATAGATTATGAATTTACATTCTCTAAAATAAAGACGCATTTGACGTTCAAATTTGATGGGACTCGTGTATGCATGTGTGGGTTAAAAACCTACCATTCCTTTATTATCATTTATATGACATAACTCAATTATTATCTCCATATTTTGAATCAACAATATGCCTTCTTCTCTAAATTTTGTGCCCTAATGTAATGTTGATTTCGTATCCCCGCTCTCCAAACTCCAAAACACAAATTAAAAAAGTTGAGGCACTTTTTCTAGAAAAAAACATTTATTTTATTTTCATAGTACTTTTATAAAAATAAAAAATAAGAAAACCCTAAATAGATACCCTGAATAGTTTCCATATTTTGAAAAACAAAAAATACAATATAATTAAAAATAAAACGAAGAAAACAAGTTCTTCCTCTATATAATACAGAGAAATTGTACCAAATTTTATTAATGTTACTTCTCTCCACCATTTCAAAATAAAGCGTTTGATTTTCTTAAATTTTTGTATTACGTCCTCTACTAACAGGATTGATGAGAATCTAATTATGAAAAATATTAGGTGATTAATACTTCTTTTTTTTGTATTTATTTATTTCTGTCGCTAAAAATGTTGATCACCTAGTTTATCCTTTTAACTATTATAACTAGGGTTCTCTGAACACATGATTTTGTTGCAAGCTCATCAGAAACAAATTAAAAAGTCTTCGTCTTACAAGAAGCTTCCATGGAGCATTGACTTTTTGAATCTTGTGTATGTCTGCTCTGCTGATCAGAGTACTTACTGATGGTGTGCATATAAATTCAATTATTTGAGTTCAAAACCACTAATAAGTAGTGAAAATTGATGAAGTTGCTTTTTTAATTAACAAGCACCTTGTATTATCATCAATATACTTTACATATTGCTAGCAAGTATTTGGGTTGTTGCCTGGATTTTTAAGAAAGTATCTTTTTTTAAGTTATTTTTTTAAAAAAAATTTTATAGAAAAATAAAAATAATTTTATGTTTAGATATTTTATCTAAAAAAATTTTTTTATTTATTAATTATATTTGGATAACCATATAAAAATACTTTTTTGTTTATTTATTATGTAAAAATTAAAAAAAAAAAAGATATAAATCATAGCTTCTCAAAAAAGTATTTTTTAATTATTTTTTAATATTTTTATTTTTGTTACTAAAAATTTACTAAATACACTAAAAAATAAAAAAATCTTTTGTTATTAAAAAAATTTCTTTTATCAACTTAATAGCGTCCAAACAAACACTTTATAAATTTGGTATGAATATATATAGAAAAAGACCACATTAATTAATTCAGTCAAGGAATTTGAAAATAAGTTAACATTTGAAAAAATTTAAAAAAATTCCAAAACTAAAAATAATAAAAACATTAAAAATTTAAGTAAAAATAAGGGTTAAATACGATTTTGGTCCTTAAGGTAATAAGGGCTGAAATTTTTTTCGTCCTCAACCTTTTTTTGCTTACAAAATCGTTCATAAAATTTAACTTATTTTTAAAACCGATTCCTACAGACCAAAATACCCTTCTTCTTTTTCGCCAAAATACCCCCATTCTTATTCTTTTTTTTTTCGTTCTTCTCCATCAACAACAGCAATGATAACAATAAAATCACTAGCAAACAGCAACAATAAATCAAAAGAAAAAATAATGAAGTACAAGAACAATGAATCAAAAGCAAAAACAATGAAGCCAACTCTTCTTTTTTTTCTTCTTCTTCTTCATTAACAACAATGAAGTAGAAGCATACGCAGAATTGGAAACAAAAGTTGAAGCAAAATTGAAAATAGAAATAGAAGCAGAAACTGAAGTAACAAAAGCATCAAAATTAAAAGAATAAAGAATCAGATGCATAATTAATTAGAAACAGAAGCAAAATCAAAAGTATCAAAATTAAAAACAAAAGCAGAACCAGATGTGGAAGTACCAGAAGTAGAAGAACAAAAAATAAAAATTTGAAACAATGTGATTAACAAAATCAGAATCAAAATCAAAATTGGTGGATTAGCAAAATTAGAATAAAAAATATGTGATTAACAATATGATTAACAAAACCAAAAACAGAAGCAAAATTGGGGATAAATGACGATGCGACACGAAGAGGGAGAAACTACTGCCGCTGTTTGTGCATGTCGCGGTCGCTGGAAGGGAGCCTGACCACCATCGTCGTTACGGTGGGTTGAAGCCATCGTCGTGCATGCCGCTGCCAATGGAGTAGAACGCGAGGAAGAGGAGCGGCGAAATTTGGTAGTGAGGATGGAACGACGAGGAGCAGCGATGGCGATGAGGACCGAACGACGAGTGGCGGCGACGAAGAGCAGCGGCAGCGGATTCCTTCCCCTTCTCTTCCCCACCACCTTCCCCTCTTCTTCTCTGGAAAACCCCCTCCCCCGATTCCCTTCCCCCTTTTCTTTTAATTTATTTTTTTATTTTTTTAATTAGAGGTAATTTGGTAATAAAAATAAAAATTTTGGTAAAAAGGACGATTCTAAAAATAGTTTAAATTTTAGGAGCAATTTTGTAAACAAAAAAAGGTTGAGAACGAAAAATTTTTTCAATATCTACCTTAGGGACCAAAAACATACTTAAACCTAAAAATAACATCTAAAAGTAAAGTAATCAAAATTTAACTATTATAATTTATGATTTAAGATTTAGATTTTTAGAGTTAACTCCCATCAATAAAGTTAATTGTTTTTTCTTTCGTTGATTCCTTGATAAACTTGATATAAGTAAACTAAATTCTAATAAATTCTCTCTTAATTAATTAAAATTTTTTTACTACCCTTTATGACATATTTTATGATTAATGGAAACATTTAATTGACTCATCCTAATTAATATTAACTATCTCTTTAGCTTGAGTTTGAATAACCAAATCAGCCAATTAGAATTGAATAATTTCTGCAAATTACAAGGATTTTTACAAAAATTCTATCTTTTAATTTCACTTTTTTTCCTCAAACTATCGAATCCTTTAATCTTTTTCAGCCACACAAAAAAATAGAAAAGAAAAGAGAAATTAACCATTGAATCAAATATTCTTTGGTCATACTTGTGGATGATTAATCCTTTTAATTATTTACTAATGACTGTTAGAAAACATTGAAGGATAAGCTTTTAGTGTGAACTAAGGAACTTGGAGGGAAAAAAAAAAGCTTCCACTCTACAGAATCTATTTTCCAGTGATACTTATTATCCAAACAAATTTGGGGTTAAAAAATTTGTGGTGGCCTCCAGTGGCAAATCTGATTCAAACCCAAAATATTATTAGCATTGTTTAAGTGCTTGTTTGGGCGCCATTATTTTGATAAAAAAAGATCTTTTTTCAATGAAAAAATATCTTTTTTTTTATTTTTTAGCGTATTTGGCAAATTTCTAGTAATAAAAGTAAAAGCACTAAAAAAATCAAAAAAATATCTTTTTTGAGATGCTGTAATTTACATCTTTTTTTAAAAGATCTTTTTCTCTTAAAAAAAGATGTTTTTCATTTAATAAATAAACAAAAAAGTACTTTTATACTTTATACCCAAACATAATTGATAGATAAAAAGATCTTTTTGCATGAGATACCCAAACATAAAATTATTTTTACTTTTCCATAAGATCTTTTAAAAAAAGATAATTCAAAAAAAGATCTTTTTTTAGAAGCTCACACAAACAAGTTCTAAGTAGTTCATGGTTAATTCACAGCAAAAAAATGAAGTAGTTAATGATTTTTCTGATCTCTAGTTATTGGATATGTGGTTATGTAAAATCTGGTTAATATTAATTATAATGATTCAATTAAATTCCTTCAATAATAATAAAACATGTCATTGAGAGTAGCAAATTCTTTATTTATTAAGATGGATTTAGCTAGAATTCACTTATAAATAATAACATAATTGAAGTTAATATATATAGTAGTCCGTGGATCGGAAAAGAAATTCTGTAGAACTTATTATTTTATTTATTCATTCATTATCTTTTAAAAAAAATATCCAACTTTCGTTAAATAGATGTTGCTATCACATGATCTATTTATTGTGTCTTTATATATAAAATATAATATTCCTAATAATAACTTAGGTAGCTACTAGTATTTCCATGGTTTGCACACAAGGTTGGAGCAAGCGTCATTCAAAGTAGTAGAGTTTCTGCATTTTCCATCTTTACCATCACAGCACTTGCACACAACCCCCAAACTCACATAATAACCTTCACCCTTTGAGTAGTACCCTATTACATACATACATATTAATCAAAAACATATTGAACCAAAAAACTCCTAAACCCTATAATATAAACAATAAATGAATAAAAATACACATAGTTTATGATCATAGACAAAAATATATATCAAAATTCATAAATATCAAAGTATATTTAAAAAATTAATTTTGATGGATAAAAATACACTCATCATGTCTTACAAATTTACTAACGGTATATATATTGTATATTTTTATGAATTTAATGTTGATGTAGTATTAGTGTAAAATAGTTTTATGCAGGTATTTAATCACGTAACGCCATCACATAAAAAATAATTATTATTTTTATTAACCGCGTAATGCCATCACGACAATTTAAAATATTTTATATTATCAATGCATCAAAATTAAATTCTATTTATATAAATTACAAATTTTTTTGTGTATTTTTATTTATTTACTCTAATGTAAAATATGAAATATATAACATATTACCTTTTTTGTGTATGGTTAGAACCTGACTGGCTTCCACGGCATAGGGTTTGGGAAAAATTATTAGGAGAGAAGCAAAGAAGAGAAGAAAGCACTTTTGTTTGAGCATTTTGGTGAAAACACTATGATCACATACACTAATAAACACAAACAACTATAGAAGATTACACTTGAAAATGAAGCACAAAAATAAGAAATAATAATATGCATGCACGTTTGTGTGTATGTTCTGATTCGTTTGTCTTATATATTAATGAGTGAATGAAGCTATGAACTTCTAGAATCGACGGTAACGAACAATCCACGCGTCTAGAGTCTTGGTCGCAAAGAAATTCAAGGGAAGCTGCTTTATTTCCTTTAATTTCGTTTTTTAAGCACTTCCTTCATTCTTATTCCCTCTCCTCAATTATTGTTCCAATAAATTATCAAAATTCTAATCTACTATTAAAATATTCTAACAAATTACCTTTAATTTCAACCAGAGCAAACCAACATATATTTTTCTCTCAACGTGCAAGATATACGTCCAATCATTCATTTATATCTATTCAACTGTTTAAGCTTTTAGAATAAATAATTTACAATATAATATCAAAATTTTTATAACAATAAAAATTTAGAATTCGAAATTATTTTAAATTGGTCTAGTAGCTTATATTAATCCGTTTAAATAAGAGTTAAAGTTTATTAGTTAGTGATAAATTTTAAATAAAACTTAAATTTGCGACAAATTAATTTTTGACCTACCAAATTAAAAAATATTATGGAAAACTAAAAAGGAATTTAGAATTCGATCATTATCGATTTAAAAAAAAAGTTTCAACGTAGTTTAATTTTGATGCACTGATAATGTAAAATATTTTATACATTCGTGCAATCACATTTGTTTGTTTGAATAATCATTCACGCAGTCAATGTAAAAATTAATTATTTTTATGAGAATTTTTAGGGGCCATCAACTTTTGTGTTTTGTGGCCAGCACTTAACCATAAAAAAAAGTGAATGATCTCTTACCATTAGATGTAATCTCACACCATTAAAAATATTATTGATGGCCAATTGATAGTTACAAAATACAAAATTTGCTGGCTCCTAACACTCCTCTAAGTAATTTTATGATAATTTGAA
The DNA here is from genome assembly GCF_059453495.1 of Arachis ipaensis. Classification (NCBI taxonomy): domain Eukaryota; kingdom Viridiplantae; phylum Streptophyta; class Magnoliopsida; order Fabales; family Fabaceae; genus Arachis; species Arachis ipaensis. The sequence continues at coordinate 134,085,798 of NC_142438.1, forward strand.
TTCAAAACATTTGTTTAATAAACCAACAGACATATGTACTTTTTATTAATTAAGTCTCGGTCCTCCTCAATTATTAACATTATTGACAATTGCTTGGTAGAAGTAAAATGCATATTTCTTTTCAAAGGCAAAGAAAAGAGAAATTTAACGGAAATTATTAGGTTATTTCAACTGATTATAAAATTAATTAATTCTCATTTATTTGAAGAATAATGTAAATAATATTAGGGGTATGCATGCAATTTCTTCTCTTCATCAGAAGTAGTTATCGTCTTAATATTTCTACATGAATTTATATTAGAAGGATATAGAAGATTGAGTTTCCACTACCTAATAAATAACTTCTAATAAATTATTTATTTTTGAAATTCATTGTTACATTAGACCTGATTTATATGAATTGTGTTTAACTCACTCTTTTTTTTAATAAGATATCAAATATTTTTTTTATTTTTAAATCTTATAGAGTTAGTTAAATCTATGACATAACGCTAATATATATGCATGTGTGATATGAAAGGATTAAGAGAGTTGTCACTTAAGCTAATAAGTCTCTACCCAGTGACGTTATATTAGCAACTGCAATATAATACGAAAATGTAAACAAAAATTGTCAACAAAAAATATATTTTATATTTTATATAGTTGTCAACAAAAATTGTTTTGGGTAATTATATTTTATACAGTTGTCAACAAAAATTGTTTACAAAATCGTTATTCTTTTAATGAAGTCAATTAGGAATTTAGGATGTTTATGTGATGTATACATATTAAAGAAAATGTGCTTAGCATGCTGCTTTGGAGAAAGGATCAACACACAATAATTTTTGTTTTGCATGTATACAGTCTATTTTTCCATATCGTCAAACCTCTTAAACACGAAAGAAAAAACTTGATTGATTATTGTCGTCTTCTTCGGTGTAACATGACTAGGTTGTTTCATATGTCAGTTTTCTTTATACTAGCGTGTCTATCAAGTTGTATATATATATATATATATATAATTTTTAACTTGAATATAAAACTCAGTATAAAATTTTAATTGTCTTAATTAATTTTGTATTTATTATAAATATGTACATTTGATAAATGAAATATGATGGTTTCAGTGGCTAAGAGAAGGGGGGTTGAATCTTAACCCCTTTTTTGCTTGCTAACACTTGCTGGATTCAGAGGAGACTTTTATGTTTTTAGCTCGTCCCTAGCCACGAGACATTTTCATTTTATCTCGTCACTTGGCACGAGACATTTTTGTTTTTGCTCCTGTGCAGTAGAAAACAGAAATGGAGTAGGAGAGGAAGAAAATTACACCAAGATATATCCTGGTTCGGCTGCTAAGTGCAGTGCAGCCTACATCCAGTCTCCATCACAACAATGATGGAATTTCACTATAATCAAACAGATTACAATTTGTAAAGTGCTAACCCAACTTACAAGGGGATTCCCACAGAATCATGAAACACAACATAGATGAACAAAGGAACTCTAAGACATCTATGGCTTTTTCTTTTAATTTTGCACTCTCTGCCTTTTTCCGCTCTATGGCTTTTTCATTACAAACCTTACTGTTTGCCTTTTACCATGAGACTCAAGACATGACAAAATTAAACAGAAAAACACTAAACAGAATACATTGAAGGAGAAGAGAAAACTGTTAGCTCAGGTAGCTCTGAGAATTCTGTGCCTTGCACTCTCAATTTTTTTCTCCTTACTTCAAACAGTGGCTGTCCACCCTTAATATAGAAGAGGGGAGCCTCCACTTATTGAAGCCAAAACTGAACCAACTTCTTCTTCCTTCAACAAAACCGGTTCGGCCACATAGAGAGAGAAGAGATAACCATGCATTAACCAACATGCAATTACCTCTAGTCCTTTCTTGATCATCACCCTTCATCAATCCGAGCTCTCCATCCTTGGCTTGCTCTCCAAGATGAAATTCTGGCCCTTGATGCTTCATGATGATGATGACTTCATCTGCTTCAATCTCTGCCTTCAACCATCACTTCGCCACTCTAGCTACTTCCTGTGGTGGTTGAGCAGAATCGAAGACAAGCCATGCTTCAAGAATCTCCTCCAGCTGGCCGAATCTTCTTCTTCCATTTTGAGCATGAAAGACTCAAGATAACCTCACCAAATCTAACCACATTTGGTGAATATCTTAGCCACAGCTCATTTTTATTTTAGTATGTTTTCTTGCCATCATTGTGATGGTCTTTAGGCTTGCTTTCTCTTCATCTCGGTAGCTTACTTTTGCTTCCATGGCTGCCAATATTTTCTGAGTAAAGACCGAAGAGAGAAAGAGTTGTGAGAGAGAAGAAAGAGAAAATATTCAATGGGTTTGAACAATAATCAATGAACAAAGAGAGAGAATGTAAAAGTTAATTCAAGTTTTCCACTTCCCTTTGTTGAGTAGCGTGTAGTGTCATAATAGCCATCAAATCAATCTTCTCTCTCTTTCTTATGTTTCCAATGTATTAATTAAATTTGAAATCCTTCAAAATAATGAAGTGGAATCCGTTGGAAGCATTTAGGCATTTCATTTGCTTCATGGATTCGAATAAGGCATGGAAACATTCATCAACATTGGGCTTGGTAGCAACAATATTTGATCTTGGCCCATTAATAACATTTGCTTTCCTGATAAAATTTGGAACATGCATAAAGCAAGTGGAAAGCATGTAACCCACTTGGGCTTAGAGCAGAAAATTATTTGGGCCCAAGTAACATTAAAACAGCCACATTTATTTTTGTTATTAAAACCAAGGCTGAGTGTAAATTGGGCTTAGCACAATACATTTGTTTCCGGCCCATGATTAAACCTGCAGCAAAATTATAATCATCAATGTATTGAATAAAAATTCAGATCAAATAATTTTGCAATTAATTAATTTTAATAATGTTTAGTCATCACACATATTAATTTAGAGTTTTCCAAACTCATCAATCTCCCCCTTGATGACAAACAATATTAAAATTGAAATGGAAGGAAAGAAATTTAAAATTGAGTAAGAGTACTCCCTTTAAATTTGTATTTCTCCCCCTTTCAAAATGTCACATTGCTCCCCCTTAATATATGCTGTTTTTACCAAGGGAAGCATTAACCTGTAACAATTTTAATCAAGCTTCAAATAACAATGTTATTTAGCATATTTATTACATGATGCTAAATGCTTGATTTATGAGCAGAGTTGGATGATAATCAAAACTCATTTGTTATCAATAATTTGATTTTCTGCTCAAACTTACACATATCAACAGAACACAAACCAGTGTTGTTCAGAAAATTTCCAAATATTTTCCAGTCCAGATACCAGAGCAATGTCATTCAAAATAAGGAAAATATTTTTGAAACACATAATAGCACATCAAAGCATGGCAGATGTTAGATAACACAGTTTAAAGGAACTGCCAAAAATAAATTTTCAAACCAACAAGTTTGTCAAATATGAACCATCAGCCAGGCATCACCATAAATCAAACACCAAATGCAGTTCATACATCAAGGATCATAATAGAACAAATGCATTCTTTGAACAAGGATAGTCATGAATTTTCAATTTGAAAATTTCAACCCTTGTCCCCTGTTTTTCCAGCCCCTGTTTTATTCCAATTTCAATTTTGGAATCTAAATTTCCTCCCCCTTTTGGCATCAAGGGGCATAAAAACCTGCAACAAGAGACATGAGCAATACATAATATTTATAACAAAGCAGTAATTGTTCAGAGTATCATACGGCAGGGAGTATCAAGTCATGCCTTTACAAAAAAACAAAAGAAGGATTGAGCCTATTGTTGCCAATATCAAATAAAAGTAGAGGAATAGTCACTAATCATCAGAAACATTGAACTCAGAACCAGAATCATCTTCATAATCTCCTGTTCCCATTTCATCATCAAAGGTTTGAATCATGAAACCGACCCTTTCATAGCACTTCTTCCAGGCTTTCTCATTTGCATATGCCAATTTTCGGGCAGCCTTGCTTGACTTTAGCATCAATTTGGACATATTGCGGAATTCACTGAGAGCCTCCCTGATGGATGCCGTGACCTTTGAGGGTTCAGGGTGGCTTTCCAAATCGCTTAGAGAGGGTTCGGAGGCAACAGACTGCTTGCTTTTCTTGTTCGAAACTCCTCCTCCTTTAATCTGTGACACTTTGTTCTCAACAGATTCATTAGACAAATCAACCTTAAAATATTCAAATATACATGTAAGAAACATGCCGTAAGGAAGATTAGCCTTTTTTGTGCTTCTTACTGCTTCCCACATATGACGTGTCATAATATAAGCAAATGAAATTGGAGTGGAAGTAATAAGAGCAAAGAGGATGATAGAGTCAGAAACTGTTACTCTATGATGAGAACCACTTTGAGGAGTGATGATATGAGTGATGATACGGTGTAACAGAGAGTTCTCTGGGCCGAGGGATTTGTGAGTTGGAATTAATCCATCAAGCCCGGAGAGGTTGGCACAAATGTGTTGCATGACAGTTTGTTGAGTAACTCCCACTTGATCATCCCATTTATCAACCATATAAACCTTTGGTCCCTCATCTTCATACCCAAGAGCAGCACCAATGGTTTGAGGGGTGAGGGTTATGTAAACACGCTTGACATAAGAGTGGATTGACCCACCAATCAAGCGCATGTTTGCATAAAATTCCCGGACCAGCCCCGGGTATACCAATTTCTGAATGTGAGTCAGAGGAGTCCATTTCAGAGCATCAAACAGAGACGAAAAGTTCATTCCTTTGGTGGCAAGATTTGGAAGGTTCACCAAGTAAGAGGGGCAGAGATTGCGCTGCAGAAGAACGTCTTTGTGAAATTCATAGAATGCACATGAGTGGAAGCGAGAAGGATCAAAATGTGAATGAGTTTTGTGGAATTTGTTTTTGAACTCTAGAGATTCCAGATTGGGGGGTTCGCTTGTGTCATGCAGAGCAAAGGTTTTCTGTTTCTTTTGGGAGCTTTTTGCATGAGGGGTAGTTCTTTTTGGTGGTGATGGAGGTGGAGTAGTATGTGATGTTTCTTCATCTTCTTCAACACTTGGTTGCTTGTTCTTCCCTGTCTTGCCTCTCCCTGAAGTTTTCTGAGCAATAACCTTTCGGCGCATGGTTTCGGTTTTCTTGGAGGGAGGTGACTGAGTAGAGGATGAGGTAGAATGGAGATGGATATGTGTATGGGTTGGAGGTGATGAGAAAGGTGGGTTTTTTGGAATGGGGGTTCGGCTACTTCGCCTAACAGCGGTTTTCTTTTTCATGGTGGATGAATGAGGGGTTGAATATGAAGGGGTGAGGGCCGAATGAGAGGAGGATGGAAGGAGGTTAGAGGTGCAATAAATGAGGATTGGAGAGAGATGATGGGAGGTTAATGACCATAATGGCACGGTTATTATCCAAATGGGAGTTTCAAAAAGTGATAAAGAGGGAGTTTTTCCTTGAATCAAGGGATTTAGTTGGAAGGAGAAGATATGATTTGACAACATGTATCTTCCAACTAGATTTGAAAAGACAATCTAAAAAATTTTGTGATTTTATTTTTTCAAGGAAGGAATAACTAACTAAACTGCCATGGTGGGGTCAGAATTTATTAGGTGGGGCCCAGAAGAATTTAAATTTGTGTTGCCTCCCCCTGAACAGAGCTCCTCCATCAAGCTTGCGTTTTTTATCTCGTCCAAACCTACGAGACAAAACTGAACAGAATCAAATATTCACAAATTTTCAATAAAACTTAAATCAAACATTCCCAATCTTTTTCTCAAGGTGCAGAATCTGTCTTCACAGAGGGGTTTTGTAAAAATATCAGCAATTTGGTCTTCTGATTTTACAAATTGAATATCAATAGTACCCTTTTGCACATGTTCCCTAATAAAATGATACTTTATCTCAATGTGCTTAGTTCTTGAGTGCAAAACAGGATTTTTTGAAATATTTATAGCACTCATATTGTCACAAAATAAGGGTATACTATTGATTTTTAATTTGTAATCTTCCAATTGTGTTTTTAACCAAATTAATTGAGTGCAACATGCAGATGCGGAAATATATTCTGCTTCAGCGGTGGATAAAGCCACTGTGGCTTGTTTCTTGCTTGACCACATGTTGAGAGAGCTTCCAAGGAAGCAACACATGCCGGACGTGCTTCTTCTATCCACTCTATCTCCCGCATAATCTGCATCACAAAACCCTACTGCACAAAATTCATCAGATTTAGGATACCACAAGCCATAATCACAAGTTCCCTTAATGTATCTAATGATGCGTTTAACAGCTGTAAGATGGGATTCTTTTGGGTGAGATTGAAATCTTGAACATACACCCACACTTTGAACAATATCCGGTCTAGAGGAGGTAAGGTACATGAGTGAACCTATCATTCCTCTATACCTTGTTTCATCCACATCTTGACCATCATCATCCTTTTCAAGTTTTGTGTTGGGATGCATTGGTGTACTCATTGCTTTGGAATTTTCTAGGCCAAACTTTTTGATAAGTTCTTTTGCATACTTTCCTTGGTAAATAAAAGTACCACTAGGAGTTTGTTTAATTTGGAGGCCAAGAAAGAAGGTAAGCTCTCCCATTAAACTCATTTCAAACTCACTAGTCATGAGTTTTCCAAACTCTTCACACAAGGAAATGTTGGCCGATCCAAATACAATGTCATCAACATAAACTTGAACAAGAAGTATGTCATCATTAGATGCTTTAATAAATAAAGTAGTGTCGGTGGTACCCCTTTGAAATTGATTTTCCAACAAGAAGGCACTAAGCCTTTCATACCAAGCTCTTGGAGCTTGTCTAAGACCATAAAGAGCCTTAGTTAATTTGAAAACATGATTTGGAAACTCCTTTTGTTCAAAACCGGGGGGTTGTGCCACATACACTTCTCTATCAATAAAGCCATTAAGGAAAGCACACTTAACATCCATTTGAAACATTTTGAAACCTTTATGGGCGGCATAGGCAAGAAGCAATCTAATTGCTTCCATTCTAGCTACCGGAGCAAAAGACTCATCAAAATCTATACCCTCTTCTTGATCGTAACCTTGGGCCACTAATCTAGCCTTGTTACGAACAACTTGTCCATCCTCACCAAGTTTATTTTTAAATACCCACTTAGTACCGGTAACTTTCTTACCATCCGGATGAGGTACTAGTGTCCAAACCTCATTCTTGTCAAATTGAGCAAGCTCTTCTTGCATTGCTTTAACCCATGATGGATCCTCAAGAGCTTGTTTGACATTGTTGGGCTCTATTTGTGACAAGAGAGCAAGATTGCTGGGTTCGGTTTGCCTTTTGGTGGAGGATCTTGTAGTTACGCCATGAGAAGGATCACCAATGATGAAATCATGAGGGTAACCTCTCATAGACTTCCATTCTCTAGGCTTTCGGACAGGTGTAGAGCTTTGATGAACTTCTGGTTGTCTCACTGTTTCAGTTGCTCGTGCCTGTTCAGGAGACAAAATGGAAATGTCTCCTCCAATCTGACGAGACAAAACCGGACTGACAGATTCTTCAATTTGAACAGATTTGGGATTTTCTTTACTTGTTCCAGCCTCTTCACAATCTGAATCAATATCCTTCACAATACTGGGAATTAAGTTAGAATCACAAAAGGTAATATGTATGGATTCCTCTATTGTCCTATGCTCCTTGAGATAAACTCTATAGGCCTTGCTTGTGGTGGAATATCCAACAAACATTCCTTCATAGGATTTTGAATCAAACTTTCCAAGGTTTTCTTTATTATTAAGCACAAAACATTTGCATCCAAAAACATGAAAATACTTAAGATTTGGAGGGGTTCCTTTCCATAGCTCATAAGGTGTTTTCTTTAACCCTTTTCTAATGATTGTTCTATTCAAAATATAACATGCTGTGTTCACAGCTTCAGCCCATAAGAATTTAGGAATTTCACTCTCACACAACATAGCCCTAGTCATTTCTTGAAGGCTTCTATTCCTTCTTTCAACCACTCCATTTTGTTGGGGGGTTCTAGGACATGAAAAATTGTGAGAAATCCCTAAGTCATCACAGAATTTTTCAAAATCTTGATTTTCAAATTCTCTTCCATGATCACTTCTTAAATGGGCAATTTTCAAATCCTTTTCATTTTGAATTTTCTTACAAAGGGTGGAAAAAGCATAAAAGGCATCATTCTTATGAGCAAGGAAAAGTACCCAACCAAATCTAGAGTAATCATCTACCACCACAAGACCATAATGTTTACCTCCTAAACTTTGAGTTCTAGTAGGACCAAAAAGATCAATATGTAACATTTCCAATGGCCGTTTGGTTGATATTCCATCTTTTGATTTAAAAGAGGATTTTACTTGTTTGCCCAATTGACAAGCGTCACAAGTAAGATCCTTATCAAACTTGATGTTTGGAATCCCTCTAACCAAATTTCTTTTAACTAGCTTAGAAATTTGATACATGCTAGCATGTCCCAACTTTCTATGCCAAAGCCATTTTTCAGATTCAAAAGATGTGAAGCATGTTACATTTTGTTCCTTTAAATCCTCAAGAGTTAATCCATACACATTGTTGCATCTTTTAGCTTCAAAAAGAACATTCCCAGTTTTTTCACACACAACTAAACAAACAGATTTCTTAAAAATAACTTCAAAACCCAAATCACAAAGTTGACTAACACTAAGCAAATTATGTTTCAAGCCATGTACAAGGAGAACATCATTTATACAAGAAGAAAAGTTTTTACCAACTTTCCCAACAGCCACAATTTTTCCTTTTGCATCATCACCGAAAGTGACAAGTCCTCCATCATAGTCATCAAGCTTTATGAAGAAGGTTGCCTTTCCGGTCATATGCCTAGAGCATCCGCTGTCCATATACCACACATTTTCCTTCCTTTTGGATGCTAGGCACACCTACAAAACAATGCTTAAGTAACCTTAGGTATCCAAATCTTTTTGGATCCTTTTACGTTAAACCATCTTCTATGTCCTAAGCCATTGTAATCAAAAACAATTTTATAAACTTTGTCACCAACCATTCTTTCACCGAAAAAGCATTGAATGGGAAAGTGTCCATTCCGATTGCATAGTCTACAAAACCTTGGAGTTGCCTTTTTGTTAAAGTAGGTGGGATCTTGAAATCTTGTGTCATTAGAAGATGAAGCAATATTTTCAAAATGTGAATTTTCAGATTTATGAAACCCCAACCCAGCCTTATCATAAAGAGGTTTTTGACTAGCCAAGATGTGATTTAAACTTTCAGAACTTTGTGTAAATTTGGCCAAGTCTTCCTCAAGTCTTTTAACCTTTTTAAGCAACTCTTCATTTTGTTTAAAACAGTCCACATATGCAAGAACACAATGGTTACTTTCACAGCTCCTAACTTGGGCTCTTAACTGTTTATTTTCTTCAACAAGATCACACGCAGTTTCAGCCTCTCTCACTTTTTCTTTTAGAAAACTGTTTTCGGCCTTAAGAATGGTAATTTGCTGTTCAAGTTCTTGATTTTCCAGCAGAAAACATCTTATTTTTTCAGAAAGGTGGTCTATCATAAGATGGAGATCTTCAGTATTAGGGTTATGAAAGACTACCTGATCTATGTGGTCTGCCATGAGACATGTTTGTGACTTGGTCTCGGTTTCTTCATCATCATCATCAGAATCATTCTCCAAGTCTTCCCATGTGGCCATCAGTCCTTTCTTCTTTCCCTTTTTTGGCTTTTCCTCCTTCTTCAGCTTGGGACAATCAGATTTGAAATGCCCCATTTCCTTGCAATTGTAGCAAGTTACCTTGCTGAGGTCTTTCTTCACTTTCCTTGTGCTGCTGCCTTTGCCTCTGAGCTTAGCCATTTTCCTGAATTTTTTTGCAAATAAAACAAACTCATTTTCAGAAGAGTTATCACTGGATTCATCATCCAGGGGGTTAGTCACAGAAGAAAATGCAATTCCTTTCTTTTTTGTATCCTTTTTTAAATAGGTATTTTCAAAAGCAAGAAGATTTCCTCTCAAATCATCAAGAGTCATAGAGTCTAAGCTACTGCTCTCAGAAATAATTAAGGCTTTAGTTTCCCACTCTTTTGTGAGACATCTCAACACTCTTCTCACTAGCACAGAATCAGAATGTGTAATTCCCAGAGCATCTAAGCCAACAATGATAGCATTGAAACGTTCAAACATTTCATCAATGGACTCTCCTTCCTTCATTGCAAACGTTTCATATTCTCTGTTTAGCATATCTGCCCGAGTCTTCTTGACAATGGTGGTTCCTTCATGGGTGATTTGCAATTTGTCCCAGATTTCCTTTGCCGTTGTGCATCTTGATACCCGTCGGTACTCCTCAAAGCTGATAGCACAATTGAGCAGATTTATTGCCTTGGCATTTAACTCCACCTTCTTCCTATCTTCCTCGGTCCATCTTGCTTCTGGTTTGATAGAAACAACTCCTTCTGCACTTGTGGTAGTTGGAAATTTAGGCCCTTCGAGGATAATCTTCCAAAGTCTGTAATCCACTGCTTGTACGAATATCTTCATCCTCTCCTTCCAATAGGTATAGTTTTTCCCATTGAAAAGAGGGGGTCTGTTGCTTGATTGTCCTTCAGTTAGATTATAAGACACCACATTTGCGCCACTGTTTTCTGCCATGAGGATCTTTACTCCAAGCTGCAAAGCTTGATCTCTTTGAGACCAAGCTCTGATACCAATTGATGGTTTCAGTGGCTAAGAGAAGGGGGGGTTGAATCTTAGCCCCTTTTTTGCTTGCTAACACTTGCTGGATTCAGAGGAGACTTTTATGTTTTTAGCTCGTCCCTAGCCACGAGACATTTTCATTTTATCTCGTCACTTGGCACGAGACATTTTTGTTTTTGCTCCTGTGCAGTAGAAAACAGAAATGGAGTAGGAGAGGAAGAAAATTACACCAAGATATATCCTGGTTCGGCTGCTAAGTGCAGTGCAGCCTACATCCAGTCTCCATCACAACAATGATGGAATTTCACTATAATCAAACAGATTACAATTTGTAAAGTGCTAACCCAACTTACAAGGGGATTCCCACAGAATCATGAAACACAACATAGATGAACAAAGGAACTCTAAGACATCTATGGCTTTTTCTTTTAATTTTGCACTCTCTGCCTTTTTCCGCTCTATGGCTTTTTCATTACAAACCTCACTGTTTGCCTTTTACCATGAGACTCAAGACATGACAAAATTAAACAGAAAAACACTAAACAGAATACATTGAAGGAGAAGAGAAAACTGTTAGCTCAGGTAGCTCTGAGAATTCTGTGCCTTGCACTCTCAATTTTTTTCTCCTTACTTCAAACAGTGGCTGTCCACCCTTAATATAGAAGAGGGGAGCCTCCACTTATTGAAGCCAAAACTGAACCAACTTCTTCTTCCTTCAACAAAACCGGTTCGGCCACATAGAGAGAGAAGAGATAACCATGCATTAACCAACATGCAATTACCTCTAGTCCTTTCTTGATCATCACCCTTCATCAATCCGAGCTCTCCATCCTTGGCTTGCTCTCCAAGATGAAATTCTGGCCCTTGATGCTTCATGATGATGATGACTTCATCTGCTTCAATCTCTGCCTTCAACCATCACTTCGCCACTCTAGCTACTTCCTGTGGTGGTTGAGCAGAATCGAAGACAAGCCATGCTTCAAGAATCTCCTCCAGCTGGCCGAATCTTCTTCTTCCATTTTGAGCATGAAAGACTCAAGATAACCTCACCAAATCTAACCACATTTGGTGAATATCTTAGCCACAGCTCATTTTTATTTTAGTATGTTTTCTTGCCATCATTGTGATGGTCTTTAGGCTTGCTTTCTCTTCATCTCGGTAGCTTACTTTTGCTTCCATGGCTGCCAATATTTTCTGAGTAAAGACCGAAGAGAGAAAGAGTTGTGAGAGAGAAGAAAGAGAAAATATTCAATGGGTTTGAACAATAATCAATGAACAAAGAGAGAGAATGTAAAAGTTAATTCAAGTTTCCCATTTCCCTTTGTTGAGTAGCGTGTAGTGTCATAATAGCCATCAAATCAATCTTCTCTCTCTTTCTTATGTTTCCAATGTATTAATTAAATTTGAAATCCTTCAAAATAATGAAGTGGAATCCGTTGGAAGCATTTAGGCATTTCATTTGCTTCATGGATTCGAATAAGGCATGGAAACATTCATCAACATTGGGCTTGGTAGCAACAATATTTGATCTTGGCCCATTAATAACATTTGCTTTCCTGATAAAATTTGGAACATGCATAAAGCAAGTGGAAAGCATGTAACCCACTTGGGCTTAGAGCAGAAAATTATTTGGGCCCAAGTAACATTAAAACAGCCACATTTATTTTTGTTATTAAAACCAAGGCTGAGTGTAAATTGGGCTTAGCACAATACATTTGTTTTCGGCCCATGATTAAACCTGCAGCAAAATTATAATCATCAATGTATTGAATAAAAATTCAGATCAAATAATTTTGCAATTAATTAATTTTAATAATGTTTAGTCATCACACATATTAATTTAGAGTTTTCCAAACTCATCAAAATAGTAATTAGTAGTAGACATATTAATAAGTATTTTTGGTTAAATTTATTAAGTATTCGAAAGAAACAAAAAAAAAAAAAAAACCGTAAAAAACTCATCAAGATTTACCAAATAAAATAATACTGAGAAGTTTTCAATTTTCATCCCTGTTTAAAATATATATATATATATATATATATATATATATATATATATATACTAAATTGTTATAGAATGAATTTATGTCATATTGTTTTTTGTAATTGTGTCATATGATCAATTTTATATAGATAATAATTTTGTAATTTTATAATATAAAAAATAGTTAAATTTCTACCTTGTAATGATAATAGCAAAACTTTAATTCTCATAATCAATTAAGTTTAATATATATTAATGCTTAATTAAATTAACTGTTGACGGTTAATTAAATATAATTAATATTTATATTAAAATTTTGATAATAATAATAACATTTTTTAATTATAAATATTATTCTGAGTGTATATATATTATTTGGTCTATTTAAATATGTTTATTAATAACATTCTTGTTGTTATTATTGGACAAATTGGACAAAACATCTCTAAGCTTTTACAACAACATCCGCTTATTACTAGGTATATAGTAAAATATGAGATGATGAATAGAGTTTATTATAATTTTATATTATATTTTATATGTTTTTATTCTCAATTATTTTTTATTTTATGTGGTTCGTTAATAAAAAGGAAAAGTATAAATAAACAATTTTATATGCAATCAAATGGAGCTAATTTCTTAAAAAAAAATTAGTTTTTGAATTTTAAAATAGGAAATTTGCACTCAAATAACACGTGTCGTCTTATTCCATTTCCTCACGCCACGACCTTTTTCTCCAACTCTTCTCACCGTGACATCGCACCCTCCCCTCCAACCTTTCTTGTCGCGGCACCATTCCCTCCTGATCCATTTGCTCTCGCGGCGCTTCCGTACCTCCCCTTCTCAACTCTTCTCGTGACACCGTATCTTCTCCTCCAACTCTTTGCGTCGCAATCCACCCCTCTCCTCTAACCTTTCTCGTTGCGGAGCCGACCCTTCTTTCTCTATCTCCTCTCCTCTTGTCGTGTCACCGTCCTGTGGAAGTCTTCTTTTTGTGATGCCCGTATCATCACTCTCGAAGCCCTCTCGCTGTGACACATGACGTTGTTGTTGTTGTTGTTGTTGCAGAAATTATTTTTCTTATGGAACTATTTTTGGTGTATTGGCTGAATATTGGTGAAGGAGGTGTTTTGTCGAAGTGTGGTGTCGGATTCAACACGCCAGGGGCGTGGTGCCTGAGCCCGTCAGTAGCGTGTCAGCACCCGTCAACACGCAGGAGGCGTGGTGATGCCAACACGTCGGGGGCGTGGTGCTGTGGAACCCGTGAAGCGATGCAGGTTTTTGCTGAGTTCCAATGTTGCAGCAGCACGGGGGGCCATGTTGCAGGCCTGCCTGCATGCATGGAACAGCCCTCCAATCTGGTAACCAGCGAGCAACCCTCAACCCTTTATAAATTCAATCTTCTTCCCTTCCATTGAAGCACACAATCATAGTGCTGAAGTAAGGAATCGAGAGAGAAAAAAGAGAGTGTACGAGGAAGAGCATGTATAATTTGAAAGAAGAAAAAAAATTATACGGTGCAGTAGTGAAGAGAGTATTGATAGCAGTAGTGATATTAGTGTGTAGTGTGAGTAGTGGTTTAGAAGAAGAAAAAAATTTTTGAAAAAAAAAATTATTAGTTTGTAGTGATTAAAAAATGGTACGTAATTATACGACGCCCGAAGAACATATTATCAATTATTTGAATCATCTAACTTATATAAGTTGACAAATTTTATTTTTTTATGTATTTAAATTTTTTTTATTTTGTTTTTTATGTATTTAAATTTTTTAAAATTTTTTATGTATATATATATGAGGAATATTATTTTTTGTATTTTATGAATATTTTAGAATAAAATTTTTATTTGTAAAATATAATTATATTCTATTTTGTTTTATATAAACGTAAATATATAATTTTTTTGCTATAATGAGATTAATTTTCTGTTATAAAAATACTATAATGGAATATATATTTTTTAATTTTTGTTATGAATATACTAATAAATAAATAAATAAATATTTTGAATTTTTAAAAATCAATATGCGGATGCGAACATGTATTTTAAAATATTAATAAATAAATATTATAATAAAGATATAAATATATATAAAATATATTGTTATTAAATATTTTATTTAATTTTAGAAAAAAATCATTTATATTTATTTATTTAAAGAGTAAAAGACAAATAGGTCTCTGACCTTTTAAAATGAGGACATTTTTGTCCCTCAAGATTGGAAAATACATTTCGATCCCTCATGTTTTAAAACGCGTGACAATTAGATCCCTACATCGAGTTGGGCTTCAAAACGGCAACGAAACATGCTGACCTGGAAGGGTAGAGTATTAGGTGTCCGTTTTAGTTGCTGATGTGGATGGAGAACAAATTTTTAATGGACAAATTAGTCCTTGATGCCTAACATCTTGCCTCTGTGATGCGAGTTTCTGCTCAATGACCCTCCTACTCTCATCATTTTGATTATTCTGAAACTTGTTCATAGCTTGCTCTAATTGATTCAAAACCTCCATTTCACTATACAAATTCTTAGTGTTACTAACATACCTATCCATCTTCCTCACCATACATTCCATATGCTTAACCAAGAACCCTAATTCATTGACATCTATGACCCCACTCACAATGTCACCATACACATACTCAAATCCCTGCAATAATGCAGGAACAGAACACTTCTTCCCTAACCATATTTATGTAAGACTATATATATAAACACTAGCACTAAAATGAAGGCCTAAATTTGAGAGTTTTAAACTAATTCTAATCCTAACACATACAGTAATACCTGCAAGGATTTTTCGAGAGAAGTAGCAACCTTATACATGTATGTATCACCTGTGCAATACCATAAAAAATTGCATTCCAAGAATTAAGTCACTATTTTCTGGGAGCACAAATGTTGGAGATCATTCGATATATCAAAAGCATCATCCAGATGCTTGAAATTGACCTTGAAATATACACACAAACACATTAAACTGGGACCACTAAATACACAAATTATTAATTTGCCATCACCTTCTTGGTCTGGTTGAAGTGGTATATCCGAACATGGCACAAACATATAAGGCAACCAACTGAGAAGAAGCTGACATCAAGCTAACCAATATCCTTTTCCGAAGCTTAGTCGAACAAGAACCTTGAGGTAGCCATGTCACCAGCCTTTGCATAGCCATCAATCATGATCGTGAAAGAAGCAACACTCTTTTCCGGCATAGCATCAAGCACTACCCTAGCATTGCCCAAATTTTTCACCTTCACAAAATCCCATATCATCGCATTCCATGATGCCACATTCCTCTGAGGCATTTCATCAAACAGCCTCTTTGCCTCCACCATATTTCCAACCTTCACATAGCCAACCACCATAGCCGTCTATGAAACTACATTCTTCTTAGACATTTCCACATTTCCACATACATATCAACCATACATATCAACCAAACAGGTTCCAACAAACATATCACCTTCAACCCCCACACCTCAACGCCGAGCCATGGAGATATTTTCCTTCGCAGGATCTGCACATGCTTGAACAGGCCTTAATCACAGAAGAATAAGTGTACCTATCAGAAAGAGACTCATGTGCCTTCATGCGAATAAAAGCAGAGAGGGCATCGAAAAAGTAACTTCCTTTGGTGTGGGCTCCGATGAGGGAGTTCCAGAGAAAAGGGGAAGGGCCAAGGATGTGGTCGAAGACGGAGGTGTAATATGAAGCAGTGGTGGCAAAGGAGGCGGAAAGGAAAATGAAGCGGGAGATGATAAGGTGATCTTGCTCTATACCTCGTTGGATGATGGAGGCGTGGACTTGGTAGAGGTGATGAATGGTCTTGCAGGCCTTAAGAAGGGTGATAATGGCGGCAGTTGAACGCGGTAGAGAAGAAGAGTGTCAAAATATTGAATTCATCGGAAGAACGGCGTCGTTTTGGCCTTAAGGGACAAATTTGTCCACTAATAATTTGTCCCAATCCACTTCAGCAAGTATAAACGGACATGTCATTCTCTACCCCTCCATGTCAGCTGGCTCCGTTGCCTTTTTTGTCCAAAATGGACGGAGGGGTATAATTGTCGGCCGTTTTAAAACGTGAGGGATCGAAATGTATTTTCCAATCTTGAGGGACAAAAATGTCCTCGTTTTAAAAGGTTAGGGACCTATTTGTCTTTTATTCTTATTTAAAAAAAAGTGTAAATATAAATATTTATTTATAATATTTAAAGAAATAGATAAATAAATGTTAATATATAATTTTTTTTAATTATTTTTGTTAGAATGGACGTATTTTTCTGTATGTTTATTAACAAATAATTTGACTATTAATTAATTATATAATTGTTAATAAAATATGCTAATATTTGTTAAATATTTTAATAAATAAAATCTTAAAATAAATATGTGAATATTTTAAAATATTTATATTGATGTCGATTTATTATTTGTAAGAATTATTATTTATTTAAACTAATAAATATATTTTTGTTGATGCAGCTGATGAGCGGATATTTTATACCCTTTTTGGGGTTAATTTCATATAGTTTTTAGTATGTTTTAGTTAGTTTTTAGTTTATTTTCATTAGTTTCTAGGCAAAATTCATATTTCTGGATTTTACTATGAGTTTGTGTGTTTTTCTATAATTTCAGGTATTTTCTGGCTGAAATTGAGGGAGCTGAGCAAAAATCTGATTCAAGCTGAAAAAGGACTGCTGATACTGTTGGATCCTGACCTCTCTGCACTCGGAATGGAATTTCTGGAGCTACAGAAGTCCAATTGACGCGCTTCTAATTGCGTTGAAAAGTAGACATCCAGGGCTTTCCAGCAATATATAATAGTCCATACTTTGCTCAAGGATAGACAACGTAAACTGGCGTTCAACGCCAGTTCCATGTTGCAGTCTGGCGTCCAGCGCCAGAAACAAGTTACAAGTTGGAGTTCAACGCCAGAAACAGGTTACAACCTGGCGTTGAATGCCCAAAACAGCCCAGGCACGTGAGAGGCTTTAGTCTCAGCCCCAGCACACACCAAATGGGCCCCAGAATTGGATTTCTGCACTATCTATCATAGTTTACTCATTTTCTGTAAACCTAGGTTACTAGTTTAGTATTTAAACAACTTTTAGAGATTTATTTTGTATCTCATGACATTTTAGATCTGAACTTTGTAATCTCTGATGGCATGAGTCTCTAAACTCCATTGTTGGGGGTGAGGAGCTCTGCCGTGTCTCGATGAATTAATGCAAGTATTTCTGTTTTCTATTCAATCACGCTTGTTCCTATCTAAGATGTTCATTCGCGCCTCATTATGATGAATGTGATGATCCGTGACTCTCATCACCATTCTCAACCTATGAACGTGTGCCTGACAACCACTTCCGTTCTATATTAGATTGAATGAATATCTCTTAGATTCCGTAATCGGAATCTCTGTGGTATATGCTAGAATTCATTGGCAGCATCCTTGAGAATCCGGAAAGTCTAAACCTTGTCTGTGGTATTCCGAGTAGGATTCTGGGATTGGATGACTGTGACGAGCTTCAAACTCGCGAGTGCTGGGCGTAGTGACAGACGCAAAAGGATAACAAATCCTATTCCGGTATGATCGAGAACCTACAGATGATTAGCCATGCGGTGACAGCGTACCTGGACCATTTTCACTGAGAGGAAGGATGGTAGCCATTGACAACGGTGATCCACCAATACACAGCTTGCCATAGGAGAGACGTGCGTGCGTGAAGAAGAAGATAGGGAGAAAGCAGAGATTCAAAAGACAAAGTATCTCCAAAACTCCAACATATTCTCATTTACTGCATAACAAGTAACCTTTAATTCATGCTCTCTTGTTCATTTGCAAGTCAATTGATAACCATAAATTAATATCCTGACTAAGAGTTGCAAGATAACCATAGCTTGCTTCAAACCAACAATCTCCGTGGAATCGACCCTTACTCACGTAAGGTATTACTTGGACGACCCAGTGCACTTGCTGTTTAGTTGTGCGGAATTACATAGTGTGAAGTAATTTTCGTGCACCAAGTTTTTGGCGCCGTTGCCGGGGATTGTTCGAGTTTGAACAACTGACGGTGAATCTTGTTGCTTAGATTAGGAAAATTTTGTCTTTTGGGTCAGAGTCTTTTATATTCGTTTCAAAAAAAATATATTTCATTCTTAGTTATTAAAAAATACTTCTTCAAAACAAGTGTTACATTTACAGCTCAATTGGCTAGAGCATTGGTTTATGTTCTTGATGATTGGGCACCGGTTCTATTAAAAATCTTTTTCAAAAATAATTTTTCTTGATTTAATCTTGTGCCAAACTTTAAGTTTGGTGTTTTCTTGTTAATCTTTCTATAATTTTCGAAAATTTTAGTTTGGTTTTCTAAAAATTTTAAGTTTGGTGTTCTTTCTTCATGTTCTTGTGTTCTTGTGAGTCTTCAAAGTGTTCTTGAGTTTTCCTTATGTCTTGATCTTAAAATTTTTAAGTTTGGTGTTCCTTGGTGTTTTCCCTCCAAAATTTTCGAAAACAAGGAGCATTAGATCTAAAAATTTTAAATCTTGTGATATCTTATTGTTTTTCTCTTTCCTCTTTAAATTCAAAAATATCTTTTCTCTCTATTTTAAAGCAAATTTTCGAAATTTACTTTTAAAATTCAGATTTTTTTTTCAAAATTTAAAATCTTTTTTCAAATCATATCTTTTCCAATCAAATCCTTTCAATCTTATCTTTTTCAAAACTTTCTAACCATTTTTTTCTCTCTCTCCATTTTTCGAAAATCTTCACCCATTTTTTATTTATTTTATTTTAATTTATTTTATTTTTGAAATAAATAAATAAATAAAAATATATTTTTTTTACATCATCTCCCTTTCTCCATCATGGATCTAAGTGGAAATGAACAGTCCAGAAGGACTCTGGGGTCATATGCTAACCCCACTACTGCTTCATATGGGAGTAGTATCAGTATACCCTCCATTGGAGTCAGTAGCTTTGAGTTGAATCCTCAGCTCATTATCATGGTGCAGCAAAGTTGCCAGTATTCCGGTCTTCTACAGGAAGAACCTACAGAGTTTCTGGCACAATTTTTACAAATTGCTGACACAGTACATGATAAGAAAGTAAATCAGGATATCTACAGATTATTACTGTTCCCATTTGCTGTAAAAGACCAAGCTAAGAGGTGGTTAAATAACCAACCTAAGGCTAGCATAAAGACATGAAAACAGCTGACAGAAAAATTCCTGAATCAATACTTTCCTCCAAAATGGATGACACAGCTAAGGCTGGACATCCAAGGCTTTAAACAAGGAGATAATGAATCTCTTTATGATGCCTGGGAGAGATACAGAGAGATGCTAAGAAAATGCCCCTCTGAAATATTTTTAGAGTGGGTTCAGCTAGACATCTTCTATTATGGGCTTACAAAAAGAGCTCAGATGTCTCTAGACTACTCAGCTGGTGGATCTATCCACATGAGGAAGACAATTGAAGAAGCTCAAGAGCTCATTGATACAGTTGTCAGAAATCAGCATCTGTACTTAAGCAGCGAAACTTCCATGAAAGAAGAGGCTAAAACAGTGACTACTGGACTCAGTCCTGCTGAACAAGCTACTGAATTCAATCAGCAATTGGATTTTCTAACAAAACAGTTAGCCGAATTCAAGGAGAGACTACAAGAGACAAGGACGGCTAATATAAATATGGAAGAACAATTAAAGCAAACAAAGCAGCAACTGTCAAAACAAATAACAGAAGAATGCCAAGCAGTTCAATTAAGAAGTGGGAAAACATTAAATACCCCACCTCAAGGCAGTAGGAAGCCAAGAAATGAGCAAACTACCCAATTTCCATCTGAGAACAGTAAGAACCCGGGGAAAAATGATTCTGGCGCTAAAACGCCAGAAATTGGGTGGAAGGCTGGCGCTGAACGTCCAAACCATGCTCAGGACTGGCGTTCAATGCCAGAAACAAGCAAGGAACTGGTGTTGAACGCCCAAAGGAAGCACAGTTCTGGCGTTCAGACGCCAGGAACAGATGAGGAGTTGGCGTCTAACGTCACTCCAGCTTCCAACCCTGGCACTCAATTGCCAGTGAGGGATCAGACACACACAAGTGCTGATGACAACCCCTCTAAAAAGGCTTCTTCAACCACTTCTGTAGGAAATAAACCTGCAACAACCAAAGTTGAGGAGTATAAAGCCAAGATACCTTATCCTCAAAAACTCCGCCAAGAGGAGCAGGATAAGCAATTTGCTCGCTTTGCAGATTATCTCAGGACTCTTGAAATAAAGATTCTGTTTGCAGAAGCACTTGAGCAAATACCTTCTTATGCCAAGTTCATGAAAGAGATCTTAAGTCATAAGAAGGATTGGAGAGAAACTGAAAAAGTTCTCCTCACTGAAGAATGCAGTGCAGTCATTCTGAAAAGCTTCCCTAAAAAGCTTAAAGATCCCGAAAGCTTTCTGATACCATGCATATTAGAGGGTAATTGCACCAAGACAGCATTATGTGATCTTGGGGCAAGTATCAACCTAATACCTGCATCCACTATCAGAAATCTTGGTTTAACTGAAGAAGTTAAACCAACCCGGATATGTCTTCAACTTGCTGATGGCTCCATTAAATACCCATCAGGCATGATTGAGGACATGATTGTCAGGGTTGGGCCATTCGCATTTCCCACTGACTTTGTAGTGCTGGAGATGGAGGAGCACAAGAGTGCTACTCTCATTCTAGGAAGACCTTTCCTAGCAACTAGACGAACTCTCATTGATGTCCAACAGGGGAAATAACCCTGAGAGTCAATGAGGATGAGTTTAAGTTGAATGCTGTCAATGCCATGCAGCATCCAGACACACCAAAAGACTGCATGAAAGTTGATCTTATTGACTCTTTGGTGGAAGAGATCAACATGGCTGAGAGTATCGAATCAGAGCTGGAAAACATCTTTAAAGATGTTCCACCTGATCTAGAGGATTCAGAGGAATTGAAAGAGTCTCTGAAATTTCCTCAGGAAGAGGAAAATTCTCCTAAACCCGAGCTCAAACCATTACCACCATCCCTGAAATATGCATTTCTGGGAGAAGGTGATACTCTTCCAGTGATCATAAGCTCTGCTTTAAATCCACAGGAAGAGGAAGCACTAATTCAAGTGCTAAGGACACACAAGACAGCTCTTGGGTGGTCCATAAGTGACCTTAAGGGCATAAGCCCAGCTAGATGCATGCACAAGATCTTATTGGAGGATAATGCTAAGCCAGTGGTTCAACCACAGAGGCGGCTAAATCCAGCCATGAAGGAAGTGGTGCAGAAAGAGGTCACCAAATTACTGGAGGCTGGGATTATTTATCCTATTTCTGATAGCCCCTGGGTGAGCCCTGTCCAAGTTGTCCCCAAAAAGGGAGGCATGACAGTGGTTCATAATGAAAAAAATGAACTGGTTCCTACAAGAACAGTTACAGGGTGGCGCATGTGTATTGACTACAGAAGGCTCAATACAGCCACCAGGAAGGATCATTTTTCTTTACCATTCATAGACCAGATGCTAGAGAGACTAGCAGGTCATGATTATTACTGCTTTTTGGACGGCTATTCAGGCTACAACCAAATTGCAGTAGATCCCCAGGATCAAGAGAAAACAGCATTCACATGTCCATCTGGAGTATTTGCTTACAGAAGGATGCCATTTGGGCTGTGTAATGCACCTGCAACCTTTCAGAGATGCATGTGCTCTATTTTCTCTGATATGGTGAAAAAATTTCTGGAAGTCTTCATGGATGACTTCTCAGTATATGGAGACTTATTCAGCTCCTGTCTTGATCACCTGACACTGGTTTTGAAAAGATGCCAAGAGACCAACCTGGTTTTAAACTGGGAAAAATGTCACTTTATGGTGACTGAAGGAATTGTCCTTGGGCATAAAATTTCAAACAAGGAAATAGAGGTGGATCAAGCTAAAATAGAGGTAATTGAAAAATTACCACCACCTGCCAATGTTAAGGCAATCAGAAGCTTTCTGGGGCATGCAGGATTCTACAGGAGGTTTATAAAGGATTTTTCAAAAATTGCAAAACCTCTAAGCAATCTGCTAGCTGCTGACACGCCATTTGTATTTGACACAGAGTGCCTGCAGGCGTTTGAAACTCTGAAAGCTAAGCTGGTCACAGCACCAGTTATCTCTGCACCAAACTGGACATTGCCATTCGAATTAATGTGTGATGCCAGTGATCACGCCATTGGTGCAGTATTGGGGCAGAGGCATGACAAACTTCTGCATGTCATTTATTATGCTAGCCGTGTTTTAAATGATGCCCAGAAAAATTACACAACCACAGAAAAGGAATTGCTTGCAGTGGTCTATGCAATTGACAAGTTTAGATCATACTTAGTAGGATCAAAAGTGATTGTGTACACTGACCATACTGCTCTTAAATATCTACTTACAAAGCAGGATTCAAAACCCAGGCTTATAAGATGGGTATTGCTTCTGCAAGAGTTTGATATAGAAATAAGAGACAGAAAAGGGACAGAAAACCAAGTGACTGATCATCTGTCCCGAATAGAGCCAGTAGAAGGGGCGCCCTCTCCCTCTATTGAAATCTCTGAAACCTTTCCGGATGAGCATTTGTTCTCCATTCAGGAAACACCATGGTTTGCATACATTACAAACTATAAAGCTGCAAGGTTCATACCCAAGGTATACAGCAGGCAACAAAAGAAAAAATTAATTTCTGATGCAAAATACTACTTGTGGGATGAACCCTATCTCTTTAAGAGATGTGCAGACGGAATAATCCGTAGGTATGTGCCTAGAGAAGAAGCACAGAGGATCCTATGGCATTGCCATGGATCACAATATGGAGGCCATTTCGGAGGTGAGCGAATAGCAACCAAGGTCCTCCAATGTGGTTTCTACTGGCCTACACTCTACAGAGATTCCTGAGAGTTTGTACGTAACTGTGACAGTTGCCAGAGAGCTGGTAATTTGCCTCATAGTTACGCCATGCCTCAACAAGGAATCTTGGAGATTGAGTTGTTTGATGTATGGGGAATTGATTTCATGGGGCCTTTCCCACCATCATACTCAAACACTTATATTCTGGTGGCAGTTGACTATGTATCAAAATGGGTAGAGGCCATTGCCACACCCACCAATGATACTAAAACAGTACTGAAGTTCCTCCAGAAACATATATTCAGCAGATTTGGTGTCCCTAGGGTACTAATCAGTGATGGGGCACTCACTTCTGCAACAAACAGCTTTACTCCGCCATGGTCCGGTATGGGATTCGCCACAAGGTGGCGACTCCATATCATCCACAGACAAATGGGCAAGCTGAAGTTTCTAACAGAGAACTGAAAAGAATCCTGGAATGGACTGTAAGTACCCGTAGAAAGGATTGGGCACGAAGCTTGGATGATGCTCTGTGGGCTTACAGAACAGCATTCAAGACTCCTATAGGGACCTCTCCGTACCAACTTGTGTATGGTAAGGCTTGTCACCTGCCCGTTGAACTGGAACATAAGGACTACTGGGCAATCAGATTCCTAAACTTTGATGCCAAACTAGCTGGAGAAAAGAGATTGCTCCAGCTGAATGAGCTAGAGGAATTCAGATTCACTGCTTTCGAAAATGCCAAGCTTTATAAGGAGAAATAAAAAAGATGGCATGACAGAAAGCTATCTTCTAGAATCTTTGAACCAGGACAAAAGGTTCTGTTGTTTAACTCTAGGCTCAGGCTATTCCCCGGGAAACTGAAGTCCCGGTGGAGGGGACCATATGTGATTACAAGTGTATCACCATATGGTTATGTGGAGCTTCAAGACATTGACTCTGATAGGAAGTTCATTGTTAATGGACAGAGAATCAAGCATTATCTTGAAGGTAATGTTGAGCAAGAATGCTCAAGGCTGAGGCTAGATTAAAAAGCTCAGCAAGGTCCAGCTAAAGACAATAAAGAAGCGCTTGCTAGGAGGCAACCCAGCCATTGGCATCACTTCCTCTAGCATTTTGCCCTATTCTTGATTTTATTTGTTTATATAAAGTTCATTGATACTAAGGTAAAGAGTCAATTGCATAAGTTTACAAGGTTACAGAAGGATTCATCACACAAAACAGAGAAAAAGAGCTCACTGGCAAGAAAATGCCAGTAAGAGGCACAATTGGGCGTTCAACGCCCAAAAGAAGCATCCACTGGGCGTTGAACGCCAGTAAGGATAGCTACCTGGGCGTTAAACGCCAGAAAGAAGCATCTTCTGGGCGTTGAACGCCAGAAAGAAGCTCCTTCTAGGCGTTTAACGCCAGATTTACAGCGTCCTGGGCGTTCAGAAAAACGCCCAGTGAGAAAGGAGTTCCTGGCGTTCAACGCCAGAAAGAAGCAGCAGCTGGGCGTTGAACGCCCAGGAGAAGTAGCAATTGGGCGTTAAACGCCCAAAACATGCAGCGTTTGGGCGTTTAACGCAAGGATGGTGGGGAGGAGGTAAATTCGTTTTTACTTCATATTTTTCATTTTAATTTTAATTTTCATGTTTCAATTCATGATTTCTTGCATAAACATGTTACAAACCCTGATTTCTAAGAACCCTAATTTCTAAAAACCCTACTTTAAAAATATCAAATGTATCTTAATCCATAAACACAAATTCTTTTTCAATCCAATCCAACTCTTTTTCAAATTTTCCAAAACAAATCTATCTCTTTTCCTTCTAAAATCTTTTCAACTCATCAATATCTTTTTCAAATCTCCACATTATCTTTTTCAAAATCCAAATTTATCTTTTTCAAATATATTTCATATCTTTTCAATTTTAAATCACATCTTTTCATATCATATTTTTTTTAAATCATATCTTCTATTTTATCTTTTTAATATTTTCGAAAATCCCACTCCCTCCCTTTTTAAAACCACATTCGGCCCCCCTCTCATCCACCATTCGACACAAGCTCTCCTTCTACCCATCTCCTTTCTTTTCTTTTACTTGAGGATAAGCAAACCTCTAAGTTTGGTGTGTTTATCCGTGATCACTAAACCATACCCACTAAGATCATGGCTCCTAAAGGAAAACAACCCACTCCAAGAGGCAAGAAAGAGAGCATTCCAAAACCACTTTGGAATCAAGGGAGGTTCTTAACCAAAGAACATTCAGACCATTACTACAAAATAATGGGTCTAAGATCAGTGATCCCGGAAGTCAAGTTCGATCTGAAAGAAGATGAATATCCGGAGATCCAAGAGCAGATTCGAAACAGGAACTGGGAAGTCCTAGCTAATCCTGAAACGAAAGTGGGAAGGAATATGGTTCAGGAATTCTACGCTAATCTGTGGCAAATAAATAGGCAGAGAATATCTGGAACTGCCCTCTATGACTATCGAACTTTGGTCAGAGGAAAGATTGTTCACATCCACCCTGACAAAATCAGGGAGATCTTTAAGCTACCTCAGCTGAAAGATGACCCAGACTCCTTCAATAGGAGAATGATGAGAACAAACAAGGGCCTGGATAAGATTCTAGAGGATATATGCATCCCTGGAGCCAGGTGGACCACCAGCAGCAAGGGTGTCCCAAATCAACTCAAGAGAGAAGATCTCAAACCAGTCGCCAGAGGTTGGCTGGACTTCATTGGGCATTCTATATTACCCACAAGCAACCATTCTGAAGTCACTGTTAAAAGAGTAGTGATGATCCATTGCATTATGTTGGGAAAAGAAGTAGAAGTTCATCAACTGATCCCATCTGAATTTTACATACTTGCTAACAAGAACTCCAAGGATGCCAGGTTGGCTTATCCAAGCTTAATCTCTATGCTCTGCAAAGATGCTGGAGTAAAGATGGGAATAACAGAGTATATCTCAGTGGAGCAACCAATCACTAAAATCACAATGGAAAAACAACAAGTGCAGGATGACCCCACCAAGAGGAGGGCGCAAGAATTCCTCCCGGAAGTCCCTCAATTTGAATATTGGGAACAGCTTGAAGCATTTATTACCAAGTTGCAAGAATCTATGGACCAAATAAAGGAAGAACAGCAAAATCAAAACAGTATGCTCTGCAAACTGCTCAGGGAACAAGAAGAGCAAGGGCGTGACTTAAAGGAACTGAAGCGTCAGAAGTTATCTCTTCAAGGACCAAGCACTCCACAGACTAGAGGAACATCCATATCCCAAACTCAAGGTTGTTGAGCCCTAATCTTAACCTTAACTCTGTGATAATTGTTCTTATTTGAGTTTTACCTTAGTAGTTATAGTAGTAATTAGTAGTTATTTTATCTCCAATTAAGCTATAATTTATTTTTCTCATCATCATTAAACATGAATAAAATAGAAGATTTTCTTTAGGATAAGGAGGCAATATTTTTTGAGTTTTTAATACAAGAAATTCTAATTAATTACATGTGGTGGCAATGCTTTCTGCCTTCTGAATGAATGCCTGAACAGAGCATATGTCTTTGGAATTTGATGTTCTTGAATGTTAAATATGTTGGCTCTTGAAAGAATAATGAATATGAGACAAGTTATTGATAATCTGAAAAATCATAAAAATGATTCTTGAAGCAAGAAAAAGCAGTGAATACAAAGCTTGCAAAAAAAAAAAAACAAGCAGAAAAAGCCAATAGCCCTTAAAACCAAAAGGCAAGGGTAATAAAAAGGATCCAAGGCTTTAAGCATCAGTGGATAGGAGGGCCTAAGGGAATCAAATCCTGATCTAAGCGGCTAAACCAAGCTGTCCCTAACCATGTGCTTGTGGCGTGAAGGTGTCAAGTGAAAACTTGAGACTGAGCGGTTAAAGTCAAGGTCCAAAGCAAAAAGAAGAGTGTGCTTAAGAACCCTGGACACCTCTAATTGGGGACTTTAGCAAAGCTGAGTTACAATCTAAAAAGGTTCACCCAATTATGTGTCTGTGGCATTTATGTATCCAGTGGTAATACTGGAAAACAAAATGCTTAGGGCCACGGTCAAGACTCATAAAAGTAGTTGTGTTCAAGAATCAACATACTAAACTAGGAGAATCAATAACACTATCTGAATTCTAAGTTCGTATAGATGCCAATCATTCTGAGCTTCAATGGATAAAGTGAGATGCCAAAACTGTTCGGAAGCAAAAAGCTACTAGTCTCGCTCATTTAATTAGAATCTGAGCTTCACTCAAAAACTCTGAGATATTATTGCTTCTTGACTTATTTGTATTCTATTTTATTTGTCTAGTTGCTTGGGGACATGCAACAGTTTAAGTTTGGTGTTGTGATGAGCGGATATTTTATACGCTTTTTGGGGTTAATTTCATATAGTTTTTAGTATGTTTTAGTTAGTTTTTAGTTTATTTTCATTAGTTTCTAGGCAAAATTTATATTCCTAGACTTTACTATGAGTTTGTGTATTTTTCTGTAATTTCAGATATTTTCTGGCTAAAATTGAGGGAGCTGAGCAAAAATCTGATTCAGGCTGAAAAAGGACTGCTGATGCTGTTGGATCCTGACCTCTCTGCACTCGGAATGGAATTTCTAGAGCTACAGAAGTCCAATTGATGCGCTTCTAATTGCGTTGGAAAGTAGACATCCAGGGCTTTCCATCAATATATAATAGTCCATACTTTGCTCAAGGATAGACGATGTAAACTGGCGTTCAACGCCAGTTCCATGTTGTAACGCCAGTTCCATGTTGTAGTCTGGCGTCCAGCGCCAGAAACAAGTTACAAGTTGGAGTTCAACGCCAGAAACAGGTTACAACCTGGCGTTGAACGCCCAAAACAGCCCAGGCACGTGAGAGGCTTTAGTCTCAGCTCCAGCACACACCAAGTGGGCCCCAGAAGTGGATTTCTGCACTATCTATCATAGTTTACTCATTTTCTGTAAACCTAGGTTACTAGTTTAGTATTTAAACAACTTTTAGAGATTTATTTTGTATCTCATAACATTTTAGATCTGAACTTTGTAATCTCTGACGGCATGAGTCTCTAAACTCCATTGTTGGGGGTGAGGAGCTCTGCTGTGTCTCGATGAATTAATGCAAGTATTTCTGTTTTCTATTCAATCACGCTTGTTCCTATCTAAGATGTTCATTCGCGCCTCATTGTGATGAATGTGATGATCCGTGACTCTCATCACCATTCTCAACCTATGAACGTGTGCCTGACAACCACTTCCGTTCTACATTAGATTGAATGAATATCTCTTAGATTCCGTAATCGGAATCTTCGTGGTATAAGCTAGAATTCACTGGCAGCATCCTTGAGAATCCGGAAAGTCTAAAGATTGTCTGTGGTATTCTGAGTAGGATTCTGGGATTGGATGACTGTGACGAGCTTCAAACTCGCGAGTGTTGGGCGTAGTGACAGACGCAAAAGGATAGCAAATCCTATTCCGGTATGATCGAGAACCTACAGATGATTAGTCATGCGGTGACAGCGTACCTGGACCATTTTCACTGAGAGGAAGGATGGTAGCCATTGACAACGGTGATCCACCAACACACAGCTTGCCATAGGAGAGACGTGCGTGCGTGAAGAAGAAGATAGGGAGAAAGCAGAGATTCAAAAGACAAAGCATCTCCAAAACTCCAACATATTCTCATTTACTGCATAACAAGTAACCTTTAATTCATGCTCTCTTATTCATTTGCAAGTCAATTGATAACCACAAATTAATATCCTGACTAAGAGTTGTAAGATAACCATAGCTTGCTTCAAACCAACAATCTCCGTGGGATCGACCCTTACTCACGTAAGGTATTACTTGGACGACCCAGTGCATTTGCTGGTTAGTTGTGCGGAATTACATAGTGTGAAGTAATTTTCGTGCACCAGCAGCCTAACAGAAATTTGTTGGTGCGTAAATTGGATCCGCCACAGACGTGGAACCTGATAGTCGAAAATTACTTACGCGCCACGGGATTCTACCACGTCTCTAGGATTGGGGTAATAAGAGAATTTTACCCCTTATTAGCTGTTCTGGTTGAAAAGGTGGAGGCCAGAAACTCACACATTTGTATTGCTGGTGGGTGAGGTTCTAGTGACACTGGAAGACGTCCTTCATATATTTGGCCTACCCATTGATAGAGAGCCTGTGAGTAGATGAACAGATAGTAGTGTCGACTTCCTGCAAAGCCAGAGCATCGCGATATTCGGTTGTGAACCAGAAGTCAGTCGTTCTTTGAAATCCTATATAAAGATGGGTTGGATTCGATGTATCAGAGACGCAGAGCCATTGGACACTGAGGAGTCCATTAGGAGATACGTCAGATGTCAGATTTTCTATTTATTGGGTTCGACCCTATTCGCAGATAAGTCGACCGCATACACCCACGTGAAGTATCTACCGTTGCTTCGCGATTTCGAACGGATCCATACTTATAGTTGGGGGTCAGCATGTCTCGCACATCTTTACAGAGCACTATGTCGTACATCACGATATGATACAAAGAAGATGGATGGCCCTCTTAATTTGTTATTTGTTTGGGCATGGGAGCGAATGTCGTGTATTGCGCTCGTATCGAAACAGACCCTTCCACCGGCTAAGATACTAGTTGCCATGAGGTAATAATTCTTATTTTAGTCATGCGTTATATTCACGACGCATGTTTGATTTACGGTGACTGGTACGTGGAATCGTGATCCCACACTTTTCTTCACAACTCCGTGTAACTGACCAGCAAGTGCACTGGGTCGTCCAAGTAATAAACCTTACGTGAGTAAGGGTCGATCCCACGGAGATTGTCGGCTTGAAGCAAGCTATGGTCATCCTTGTAAATATCAGTCAGGTGGATTCAAATGGTTATAAAGTTTTGATAATTAAAATATAAATAAAACATAAAATAAAATAAAGTTACTTATGTAATTCATTGGTGGGAATTTCAGATAAGCGTCTGGAGATGCTTTGTTGCTTCTGAACCTCTGCTTTCCTATTGCCTTCTTCCAACCATGCGTTACCTCCTTCCATGGCAAGCTGTAAGATCCTCTTAGTGAAAATGATCCTCTACGGTTTTTGCACGGCTAATCAACTGTCAGATTGCTCGTCTCGGATGAAAAATACCAGGTACAGCTACCGCTTGGCTAATCATCTGTCGGTTCCCGCTAGCGTCGAAATAGAATCCATTGATCCTTTTGCACACTGTCAGTTACGCCCAACATTCGCAGGTTTGAAGCTCGTCACAGTCATTCCTTCTCGGATCCTACTCGGAATACCACAGACAAGGTTTAGACTTTCCGGATCCCAGGAATGGCTGCCAATAATTCTAGCCTATACCACGAAGATACTAATCTCACGGACTCGGTCCGTATATTAGATATCCAAGAGAATATACTCCGGCTGTCGTCCAATGACTACGTTAAACATCATGTAGACCGCTTATGGTTGTCAGGTACGCGGATCTTGGCTAAGCGAGTAACGAAGATTGGCTGATTGTCACGGGTCTCCCCTTCATTCTGACTTAACTGAATTAAGTATGAGAGTATATCTTGGAGAAGAAGTAGGCATGAATTGAATAAAAAAACAGTAGTAATTGCATTAATTCATGAAGAACAGCAGAGCTCCACACCTTAATCTATGGGGTGTAGAAACTCCACCGTTGAAAATACATAAGTGAAAAAGGTCTAGGCATGGCTGTGAGGCCAGCCTCCAAACGTGTATCAAAGTGAAAACTGGTCAAAGACGTAAAATAAATCTCTAAAAGTGATTTTTATACTAAACTAGTAACCTAGGGTTACAGAAAATGAGTAACTAAGTGCAGATAGTGCAGAAATCCACTTCTGGGGCCCACTTGGTGTGTGCTTGGGCTGAGCATTGAAGTTTTTTCGTACATAGGCTGTTCCTGGAGTTAAACGCCAGCTTTGGTGCCAGTTTGGGCATTTAACTCCAATTCTGGTGCCAGTTTGGGCGTTTTACGCCAAGATGTTTTAGGCTGACTTTGAACGCCAGTTTGGGCCATCAAATCTCGGACAAAGTATGAACTATTATATATTGCTGGAAAGCCCAGGATGTCTACTTTTCAATGAAATTAAGAGCGCGCTAATTGGGATTTTGTAACTCCAGAAAATACACTTCAAGTGTAGGGAGGTCAGAATCCAACAGCATCTGCAGTCCTTTTTCAGCCTCTGAATCAGATTTTTGCTCAGGTCCCTCAATTTCAGCCAGAAAATACCTGAAATTACAGAAAAATACACAAACTCATAGTAAAGTCTAGAAATTTGATTTTTGAATAAAAACTAATAAAAATATAATAAAAAGTAACCAAAACATACTAAAAACTATGTAAAAACAATGCCAAAAAAGGTATAAATTATCTGCTCATCACAACACCAAACTTAAATTGTTGCTTGTCCCCAAGCAACTAAAAATAAAATAGGATAAAAAGAAGAGAATATACAATGAATTCCAAACTTATCAATGAACTTAGTTCCAATTAGATGAGCGGGACTTGTAGCCTTTTTGCTTCTGAACAATTTTGCCATCTCACTTTATCCTTTGAAGTTTAGAATGATTGGCATCCATAGAAACTCAGAATTCAGATAGTGTTATTGATTTTCTTAGTTCAGTATGTTGATTCTTGAACACAACTACTTTATGAGTCTTGGCTGTGACCCTAAGCATTTTATTTTCCAGTATTACCACAGGATACATAAATGCCACAGACACATAACTGGGTGAACCTTTTCAGATTGTGACTCAGCTTTGCTAGAGTCCCCAGTTAGAGGTGTCCAGAGCTCTTAAGCACACTCTTTTTACTTTGGACCACGACTTTAACCGCTCAGTCTCAAGTTTTTCACTTGACACCTTCACGCCACAAGCACATGGTTAGGGACAGCTTGATTTAGCCGCTTAGACCAGAATTTTATTCCTGTGGGCCCTCCTATCTATTAATGCTCAAAGCCTTGGATCCTTTTTACCCTTGCCTTTTGGTTTAAAGAGTTATTGGCTTTTTTTGCTTGCTTTTTCTTTTTCTTTCATTTTCTTCTCTTTTTTCTCTTTTTTTTCGCAAGCTTTATATTCACTGCTTTTTCTTGCTTCAAGAATCAATTATATGATTTTTCAGATTATCAAATAACATTTCTCCTTTTTCATCATTCTTTCAAGAGCCAACAATTTTAACATTCATAAACAACAAATTCAAAAATATGCACTGTTCAAGCATTTATTCAGAAAACAAAAGGTGTTGCCACCACATCAAAATAATTAAACTAATTTCAAGATAGAATTCGAAATCATGTATTTCTAGTTCTTTTGCAAATAAAAATATTTTTCATTTAAGAAAGGTGATGGATTCATAGGATATTCATAGCTTTAAGACATAGACACTAGATATTAATGATCATGTAATAAAGACACAAACATAGACAAAACATAAAGCATAATTTTCAAAAAACAGAAAAAATAAGAACAAGGAAATTAAAGAACGGGTCCACCTTAGTGATGGCGGCTAGTTCTTCCTCTTGAAGATCTCATGGAGTGCTTGAGCTCCTCTATGTCTCTTCCTTGCCTTTGTTGCTCCTCCCTCATGGCTCTTTGGTCCTCTCTAATTTCATTGAGGATAATGGAGTGCTCTTGGTGTTCCATCCTTAGTTGCCCCATGTTGGAACTCAATTCTCCTAAGGAGATGTTGATTTGTTTCCAATAGTTTTGTGGAGGAAAGTGCATCCCTTAAGGCATCTTAGGGATTTCTAGATGAGGAATTTCCTCATGCTCTTGTTGAGGTCCATGAGTGGGCTCTCTTGTTTGCTCCATCTTCTTCTTAGTGATGGGCTTGTCTCCTTCAATGAGGATGTCTCTCTCTGTGGCAATTCCAGCTGAATTGCATAGGGTGCAAATGAGATGAGGAAAGACTAACCTTGCCAAAGTGGAGGGCTTGTCCGCCACCTTATAGAGTTCTAGGGATATGATCTCATGAACTTCTACTTCCTCTCCATTCATGATGCTATGGATCATGATAGCCCGGTCTATTGTAACTTCAAACTGGTTGCTAGTAAGAATGATAGAGCGTTGGATGAACTCCAACCATCCCCTAGCCACGGGTTTGAGGTCAAGCCTTCTTACTTGAACCGACTTGCCTCTTGAGTCTCTCTTCCATTGAGCTCCTTTCACACAAATATCCCTAAGGACTTGGTCCAACCTTTGATCAAAGTTGACCCTTCTAGTGAAAGGGTGAGGATCTCCTTGCATCATTGGCAATTTGAATGCCAACCTCACATTTTCCGGACTGAAATCCAAGTAATTCCCCCGAACCATTGTAAGCCAATTCTTTGGGTTCGGGTTCATACTTTGATCATGGTTCCTAGTGATCCATGCATTAGCATAGAACTCTTGAACCATTAAGATTCCGACTTGTTGAATGGGGTTGGTGAAAGTTTTCCAACCTCTTATTTGAATCTCATGTCGGATCTCCGGATATTCACTCTTTTTGAGCTTGAATGGGACCTCAGAGATCACCTTTTTCTTGGCCACAACTTCATAGAAATGGTCTTGATGGACCTTTGAGATGAATTTCTCCATCTCCCATGACTCGGAGGTGGAAGCAATTGCCTTCCCTTTCCTCTTTCTAGAGGTTTCTCCGGTCTTAGGTGCCATTAGTGGTTATGAAAAAATAAAAAGCAAGGCTTTTTCCACACCAAACTTAAAATGTTTGCTCGTCCTCAAGCAAAAGAAGAAAGAAAGGAGTAGAAGAAGAAGAGATGGAGGAGATGGAGGGGGGGTAGTAGTTCAGCTAAGGGAGAGAAGTGTTTGTGATGTGTGAAAGTGAAGGTAGTGAGGAGGGGTATTTATAGGGTAGGAGGGAGAGGGAGTCCATGTGAGAATGGGTGGGTTTGGGAGGTAAATGGTTTGAATTTGAATGGTGAGGTAGGTGGGGTTTATGATGGATGGATGTGAGTGGTGAAGAGGATATGGGGAAGAGGGTAGGATTTGATAGGTGAAAGGTATTTGGGGAAGAGTTATTGATGGGATTGGTTAATGGTATTTGGGGAAGAGTGTTATGGAAAGGTGTGAAGAGGAGAGAAGAAGAGGTGGGGTAGGTGGGGATCCTGTGGGGTCCACAGATCCTGAGGTGTCAAGGCATTCTGCTCCTTGCACCAATCTGGTGTTCAAACACCCATTCTGTGCCAATTCTGGCGTTTAACGCCAGCTTTGCTACCTTTCCTAGCGTTAAACGCCAGCTCTGCTACCTTTCCTGGCATTAAACGCCAGTTAGATGCCCATTCTGGCGTTTAATGCCCAGAATGCTGCCAGGCTGGGCGTTAAACGCCCATTCTACTATCCTTACTGGCGTTTAAATGCCAGTAAGCCTGTCCTCCAGGGTGTGCTATTTTTGATGCTATTTTTCATTCTGTTTTTGATTTTTCATTTGTTTTTGTGACTTCACATGATCATCAACCTAAAGAAAACATAAAATAACAATGAAAAATAAATAAATATAATTAAATAACATTGGGTTGCCTCCCAACAAGCGCTTCTTTAATGTCAATAGCTTGACAGTGAAGCTCTTAGAGAGCTTCACAGAGACTCAGAGCTTTAATGGTGGCCTCCCAACACCAAACTTAGAAGTTGAGTGTGGGGGCTCTGTTTAACTCTGTATTGAGAGAAGATTTTCATGCTTTCTCTCAATGGTTACAGAAGAAGATCCTTGAGCCTTAAACACAAGGTAGTCCTCATTCAATTGAAGGACTAACTCTCCTATGTCCACATCAATTACAGCTCTTGCTGTGGCTAGGAAGGGTCTTCCAAGGATGATGGATTCATCTTCATCCTTCCTAGTGTCTAGGATCATGAAGTCAGTAGGGATGTACAGGTCTTCAACCTTTACTAAGATATCCTCTACAAGTCCATAAGCCTGTTTCTTTGAATTGTCTGCCATCTCTAGTGAGATTTTAGCAGCTTTTACCTCAAAGATCCCTAGTTTCTCCATTACAGAGAGTGGCATGAGGTTTATACTTGACCCAAGGTCACACAGAGCCTTCTTAAAGGTTATGGTGCCTATGGTGCAAGGTATTAAGAACTTTTCGGGATTCGGTTTCTTTTGAGGTAATTTCTGTTGAACCAAGGTATTTAGTTCATTGATGAGCAATGGAGGTTCATCCTCCCAAGTCTCATTACCAAATAACTTGGCATTCAGCTTCATGATTGCTCCTAGATACTG
Source organism: Arachis ipaensis (assembly GCF_059453495.1). Taxonomy (NCBI): domain Eukaryota; kingdom Viridiplantae; phylum Streptophyta; class Magnoliopsida; order Fabales; family Fabaceae; genus Arachis; species Arachis ipaensis. The sequence goes on from NC_142438.1 coordinate 134,121,552, forward strand.
AGCAACTTGCTCTTCAACAATATCTTCATCCTCTTCAGAGGAAGAATACTCATCAGAGCTCATGAATGGCAACAATAAGTTCAGTGGAATCTCTATGGTCTCTATATGAGTCTCAGATTCCTTTGGTTCCTCATTAGGGAACTCCTTAGTGGCCAGTGGACGTCCATTGAGGTCTTCCTCATTGGAAATCACTGCCTTTTGACTCTCTCCAGGTTCGGCCATGTTGGACGTGTTTATGGCCTTGCACTCTCCTTTTGGATTCTCTTCTGTATTGCTTGGGAGAGTACTAGGAGGAGTTTCAGTAACTCTTTTACTCAGTTGACCCACTTGTGCCTCCAAATTTCTAATGGAGGACCTTGTTTCAGTCATGAAACTGAGAGTGGTATTAGATAGATCAGAGACTATGGTTGCTAAGTCAGAGTGGCTCTAGTTAGAATTCTCTGTCTGTTGCTCAGTAGAGGATGGAAAAGGCTTGCTATTGCCAAACCTATTTCTTCCACCATTATTATTATTATTGAAACCTTGATTAGGCTTCTGCTGATCCTTCCATGAGAAATTAGGATGATTCCTCCATGAAGGGTTATAGGTGTTTCCATAGGATTCTCCCATGTAATTCACCTCTTCCATTACAGGATTCTCAGGGTCATAAGCTTCTTTAGTACCGCCGGATGCAGCTTGCATTCCAGTCAGGCTTTGAGAAATCATATTGACTTGCTGAGTCAATATTTTGTTCTGAGCCAATATGGCATTCAGAGTATCAATCTCAAGAACTCCTTTCTTCTGAGTTGTCCCATTATTCATAGGATTTCTTTCAGAAGTGTACATGAACTGGTTATTTGTAACCATTTCAATGAGTTCCTGGGCTTCAGCAGACGTCTTCTTCAGATGAAGAGATCCACCAGCAGAGTGGTCCAATGACATCTTGGACAATTCAGACAGACCATCATAAAATATACATATGATGCTCCATTCTAAAAACATGTCAGAAGGACACCTTCTGATCAATTGCTTGTATCTTTCCCAAGCTTCATAGAGGGATTCACCTTCCTTCTGTCTGAAGGTTTGGACTTCCACTCTAAGCTTGCTCAACTTTTGAGGTGGAAAGAATTTGGCCAAGAAAGCATTGACCAACTTTTTCCAAGAGTTCAGGCTATCTTTTGGTTGTGAGTCCAACCATGTCCTAGCTCTGTCTCTCACAGCAAAGGGGAAAATCATAAGCCTGTAGACTTCAGGATTAACCCCATTAGTCTTAACAGTGTCATAGATTTGCAAGAATTCAGCTAAAAACTGATGAGGATCTTCCAATAGAAGTCCATGAAACTTGCAATTTTACTGCATTAGAGAAACTAATTGAGGCTTAGGCTCAAAGTTGTTTGCTCCAATTGCAGGAATTTAGATGCTCCTTCCGCAGAAGTCAGAAGAGGATGCAATAAAGTCTCCAAGCATCTTTCTTGCATCTCCACCATTGTTATTGGGTTCGGCCATCTCTTCTTCTTTTTAGAAAAATCTTGTCAGGTCCTCTTCAGAGTGTTGTGCTTTAGCTTCTCTTAGCTTCCTCTTTAGAGTCCTTTCAGGTTCCAGATCAGCTTCAACAAGAATGTTCTTATCCTTGCTCCTGCTCATATGAAAAAGAAGAGAACAGAAAAGAGGAGTCCTCTATGCCACAGTATAGAGATTCCTTTATGTGAGTAGAAGAATAGAAGAATAGAATGAAGAAGGGGGAAGAAGGAGAATTTGAACACAGAGAGAGGGAGGGGGTTCGAATTATAAGAAGAAGGAGAGTTTGAATTTTTTAAAAATAATTTTAGATATCTTTTCTTTGTTAAGTTTTGGATTTTTTTCATTACATTTCAGATGTTTCTTTTTATTTTATTTTTTTCACAATAATTTTAAATGTTTGTTTTTATTTGGTTTTATATGTTTTATTTTTAAATTTTGGATATTTCTTTTCATTTGGTTTTGGTATTTTTTATGATAATTTAAATTTAAGTTTTTTCCAAAGAAAAAATTCAAAAAAAATTATATATGAATTTAAGTTATTTTTCTCTTTGTTAGACTTCTTTTACAGTCTATATATTAGTTGACTGCAGTTATCTGTCATCCTAATTGATTACCTATCAAAATTATTATGAAAAATATTCACACCAAAATAAAGATGAAATTATTTGTTCAAAATTAATTATATTGGATGAATAAACTAACTATTTAATTAAATAAATTAGTTTAATATAATATTTTTAAATTTATATTATATAGTATAATTATTTTAATTTTTTACACATTGTGCCAATCTTAGTCTAGACAGTAGGAAATTTGAAAGTGAAATATTCCAATCTTATTTAATACAGACTCGAGAACTTTGCAGGAAGTTACACTAATATATTATACAAGTGCTTTGCACATGCGTCCATTGAATTTGTTCATCAATTTCACAGAAAAAATTGAAAAGGGAATCATTGTTTACCAAAGTTTTTTTTTTTTTTTTTGGAAGAGAATTACCTGATCAAATTAGTTTTTCATGATAACTAAAGTATAATAAGTTTTTGTCAGTATTTTACTTAAATATGTTAAATTATCTAAATAATTATTTTTATATAAAGATATTTTTAGTAATCGTATAAATTTATATTCAAACTAGCTTTGTGGAATATATTGCTTTGGTGTTCTTAGTCATGAATTAATTAAGAGAACCAGCCGACGAGTCAATCAACGAGAGTTTCATTAATCAAACTTTTGGTCATCATACATTTTGTTCCAGAAAAAAAGGGAGTATCTTGGTTTAAAATGAAAATTATATTCCTTCCAATTTCGAACGATTGCCTCGTTGACTAAATTAACTCGTTAAGAAATTGACCTAGTGTTTGTATACCAAGTTAGTTTATATCAACTGTGCTAAATTCAAATGTGCCCTAGTGTTTTCTTTTTCAAGGAATCAGCGAAGAAATATTGTAAATTGTAACCGATCAGAACTATGCAGGCATAAATTATGAGCTTCTTGCATGGTTGAATATTGTGTTTGAAAAATGAAAATGCAGAGGAAATATAATTCAAGTTCAACGCATATAAAAGTTTTCCGAACTAAGGACCATAGATCATACTTTGAGTCATCCAAATGGAGGTATTGTGTAACAAATTAAAGTGTATGTACTAGTTTTAATCTGACTTTTAATATATTTTTATTTATCAATTATTTTCTCTAGAAAATAGAATAATATGATCCTATATAAGAATAAGGAATTTATATGTTGCTAGTTATAATTTTACCAAATTTATAATTAATTAATTATATATATATATATATATATATATATATATATATATATATTTAATTAGATTGTTATACTATTTTTAATTTTATAGTTAGATCCTTTTCGTGTTAAAAACGTAATAGAATATTTCTCTCAAAAAAATATATAGTCAAAATTTAATTAGGTTTTTAATTGTAGATATTTTCAATTTGCGAAAACTATTCCTTTAACTATAATATTTTTTACATTGATAAAGACCTAATTATAAAACTAAAAGTAGTGTAGGAATCTAATTATAAAAAAAATATAAAAATCTGACTGTAAATTTAATAAAATTATAAAACTAATAGAGTAATTAACCATAAGAATAATTATTACAAATATTTCATCTGCCTTTGTACAACAAAATTAAATGGTAGAACATGGGGAGACTATGCCATTTGAGCTATATTATTATTATTATTACAATACCGTTGATATTATTAAATAATAAAATGATGTTTTGGTATAAGTAATTAAGTTTGTGTGGCAACCTCAATTATTAAGCACTGATTGAGCTATGTTTAGCCGTTTAGGTAAAGTTAGTTACTCCCAAAGATATGAATGTACTCATTTTGTTGTTCTCTTAAATTTCCAAATGAGATGTTTAGTGACATATGATATGATATGATATGATATAGTTTATCGTATATATAAAAATAATATAAAAGGAATATAATGTTAGTTGAAGAGTTGAGGTGGAAATGCACGAGTGCTGAGAGTTTGAGGTTCCGTCCAAAGTGGCTTGTCATTCGTTTATTGGCACTCAATGTAGGCCTTTCAAAATGCATGCCCAATTTCTAATTTGAATTTTCAATCCATCTCCATCCCCATCCTATCCTTCTTCTTCAATTTTATGGTAATAATTAATTGGAAATGCATGCATATTTGTGCAGATCTATGTATATGATATATGATGTGATGTGGATGCAGGTTTAGGGTGGTGGTTCAGGTCTTGGAAATTAGAGGCATGGCATACAAAGTGGACCATGAATACGATTATCTCTTCAAGATCGTACTCATTGGTGACTCAGGTGTTGGTAAATCCAACATCCTCTCCAGGTTCACCCGCAACGAGTTCTGCTTGGAGTCCAAGTCCACCATTGGGGTTGAATTCGCTACCAGAACATTGCAGGTACGTATTCTAATGCCATCTCTCTTCAAATCTTCCTTTTTCTTCTTCTTTATGTCCAACATTTCCGTATTCTTCAATAGTTACTATCAATTCAATTTCAGAGTGCAAAACAACAAATCAATTATCTGAAATTTCATTTTAGATTTTTTTGTTTTTTATGATTTTGTGAAAGAAAAAAATCACATAAAACGAAAATAAAAAATGCTATCCGATCCGTACACCAAAATCAGCCACCAATACATTTGTGTATAAATACATGTATGGTTTAATTTATTTTAATACGTATTTTATACTGATTTTAGTGTACATATAGCATAGTCGAACAAAAATATTTGGAACATAATATCAGCTCAAAGCATCACAAAATTATCTTATTTTGCATTCTTTAATTACTGTTGGAATAATTGAGTAATAATAAACGTAATAAGTATGTAATTATAAATATTAAGTTAAATAAGATAGTGTCTTCCTATCAATTTAAGCATGATGAAATAGGTAGATAACAAGTTAGTTAGTAAAGAAGGTAGAAGAGTGAATAGTGTAGGTTGGAAATAAGGCATATATAATAACACAAAACACAGGTGGAAGGGAAGACAGTGAAGGCACAAATATGGGACACAGCAGGACAAGAGAGGTACAGAGCGATCACAAGTGCATACTATAGAGGTGCAGTTGGTGCATTGTTGGTGTATGACATAACAAAGAGGCAAACATTCGACAATGTGCAGAGGTGGCTAAGGGAGCTGAGGGACCATGCTGACTCCAACATCGTTATCATGATGGCCGGAAACAAGAACGACCTCAACCATCTCAGGGCAGTCTCCTCTGAAGATGCTCAGAACTTAGCTGAGCAGGAAGGCCTTGCCTTCCTCGAGACATCCGCCCTCGAGGCCTTCAACGTGGACAAGGCCTTCCAGACCATCTTGTTTGATATTTATCACATTATCAGCAAGAAGGCCTTGGCTGCACAGCAAGCAGCTTCTTCTACCATTCCTCAGGGCACTTCCATTAATGTTTCTGCTAACATGCCCGCTAATGCCCAAAACAAATCAACGTGTTGCTCCAATTAACATTCATTCCAAGCATGCTTTCTTGCTTTTCTTCTTTTTCCTTTTTTTGTAACTGTAAAGAGTACTAATGAGAGACAATGAGGAATAGTTGCAATAGTAGTCTCTGTAACAAACACAGCTCAGAATGAATCTATATATATATATATATATATATATATCACACTGTTTTTAACAATTTTGTATCCTCAGCTCTGCTGTATTGTTTTCTAAAATGCATATTAATGCTCAAATTGTATGAATGCTCTTGTTTATCTGCTTCAAATGACTAAAAACAATTTTAGTTTTGGAGTTGGGTACTGATAGTGTGATGTGAGGTAAAAGTATTTATTATCCAGAAGATGTTTATAGGCATCTGCCTCAATCTAAGAGCATGGTTTATAAAGGAAACGCTTAAAATAGAGAATCCAGCTACAGCTTTATAAACCATGCCTTATTCACTTCTAATTGGATGTGATATTTTGGGTATGGCTGTGATAGCTTTGCAGCACCTTTTTTTTTCCTGCATAATAAATACCAGTTATTGGTTCAATGGTTCCCCTTTTTGGTATCTGTCCCAGCAAGATGATACCATGGTACGTACGATCATCTTATAACCTTCAAAAATGTGAAGGCTGGAACCATTGGCAAGCAAAGAGAACTTATGCTTTTCCATGACTTTTAATACATAAAATTCTCACCTTGTCTTGAAACATTTTAATTTAATTTGTAACTCGTGATTTTTTTATAATTACCACTAGTATTTTTTGTTTTTTACATTATAGGTTATGATTTAATTGCTTGCATCTGTATTTTGACTTGCTGTGAGCTTTGAATGGTGTAGAGGCCCTATGTGCCTTAAATTTTACTCCAATCAAGAGAATCTGATTCAATTTAAGGTGTGTACTTTTAATGGCAGCACAGTTTCATTCAATTCTGCATAGATCGATGGTCATTTGAATCACACCGATCGCCATTATTATTTGCTAGAATTGGATGAACATAAAGGGTAGAGTCATTTACAATCCAAGATTCAATGATCTTTTTTACATCAATCTCACAAATTACAACTAAATTATGGCAATATTCTTAAATCTAGAAACTTGCTAACTTGGTTAATAGTTTCCTTCAATGCATGCATCTCAATGCCACTAATAAAGGCTACCAAGTACCAACCATAAAATGCGTGTTACTTTTTCGACTTTTTCCTTTTTCCTTGTCTATATAACATAGCTTCCTAGTGAGGCTCCTTCAATAATTCTACATCATCCATTAGAAATGGAGCAAGAATTGGAGAAGAGAAAGATAGAAGAAGAAGAAGAAGAGAAATGGGTGCTTGATGCTTCTAAGGATTACAAAGGGAGAGTTCCTCTCCGTGCCTCTACTGGTTCATGGAAAGCTTCTCTCTTTGTCCTCAGTAAGATATATAAACCTCTTCATATCGGTTTTCTCTATGCATTTTCTTTCTTTCTAGCATTTTTTTATGTTATTTCAAGTGTTAATATTGTGTTACAATTTGGAGCAGCAATTGAGTTTAGTGAACGGGTAAGCTTCCTTGGGATAGCCATTAACCTAATCTCCTATCTGACTAAAGTGATACATGAAGATCTCAACACAGCAGCAAAAAATGTAAACTATTGGACAGGAACAACAACCCTCATACCTCTTATAGGTGGATTTCTTGCAGATGCATACACTGGCCGCTTTCTTATGATCCTGCTTTCTTCCCTTGTATACATCATGGTATATCTCTAGTGTCTTATCCATTTAGTATGCACCATACTATATTTATTATTACACCTCAAGATTCAAGGATCCTGTCTTCATAAATCTTCTTTTACTATCAAGATTTTCCCAAGAAATGATACTTTCTCAAATGGGTTCTCTCATTTATTGTTGTCAAAGCAGGGTTTAAGCCTGTTAACTATGTCTCAGTTCATACCAAGTCTAAAGCCATGCAACATCAATCTATGTCACCAGCCTAGGAAGCTCCATATAGTAGTTTTCTTCCTTTCCTTGTACTCTATCTCCTTGGGAACTGGAGGATACAAGCCATGCTTGCAAAGCTTTGGAGCTGATCAATATGATGACGACAACACCCAAGAGAGGAAGAAAAAGATGTCTTTCTTCAACTGGTGGAACTTTTCATTGTGCTTTGCATTGCTTCTTGGTTCAACATTGGTTGTTTATGTTCAAGATGACTTTGGCTGGGGAACTGCAAGTCTTGTCATCACTATATTTATGACACTCACTGTTATGACTTTCTATGTGGGGAAGTCATTTTACAGGTATAGGAGACCAGAAGGGAACCCTTTAACCCCGGTTTTTCAGGTGCTAATTGCGGCCATAAGGAAGAGGAAATTGTCCCATCCTTCAAGTCCTTCCATGTTGTATCAAGTCTCAAAGTCAGAGTCCCATGGAAGGCTTCTAAGCCATACCAGCAGGCTCAGGTATCAAAATGCATCTTGCACTTTCAATGCTTACAACTCAATGGAATGCACTCTCTCTATTCTCTTCTCTTTTATCTATCTATTATTGTTATTTTTCTATATATCTTTATTTGTATCGAGATACATTGATTCAATCATGTAGACAGAAATATAGATTTTTTTTTCTGCTCCAAACATTTACCAAACCCGGTCTAACAACAGAGAAAGCACATGCTTTTTGAATGAATGTTAATTTACCATGAAGATTAGACCATTACCTATTGTATTAACTGGAATATAAGTACTCAAATTTAATTAATTCAATGAATAGGTTTCTTGACAAGGCTGCAATAATCGAAGACAAAAATGTTGAGGAGAATGAGAATCCATGGAGATTAGCAACAGTGACAAGAGTGGAAGAGACAAAGCTGCTTCTCAATGTTATCCCCATTTGGGTAACTTCACTAATAGTTGGAATCTGTGTAGCACAAGCCACAACACTCTTTGTGAAACAAGCAGCTGCTATGAACTTAAAGATAAGCAACAACAGTTTCAATGTCCCACCAGCTTCCATTACCTCTTTTGCAGCCATAGGAACCTTAATAGTTGTCCCTATCTATGACAAGATTATTGTTCCAATTCTGAGGAAAGTCACTGGCAATGAAAGAGGCATCAGCATCCTTCAGAGGATGGGAATTGGCTTAACATTCATAGTCATAGTCATGGTTGTTGCAGCATTAGTAGAATCAAAGAGACTAAGAATGGATGCAACAGAGAAAAAAACCATGAGTGTTGTGTGGTTGATACCACAATACTTGTTAATTGGATTTGGAGATTCATTTTCCTTAGTTGCTTTGCAAGAGTATTTCTATGACCAAGTTCCTGATTCAATGAGGAGTCTTGGAATGGCTTTGTATCTTAGTGTTATTGGTGTTGGAAACTTCTTGAGCAGCTTTCTAATCACAATTGTGGATCATGTCACTGGCAAAAATGGAAAGGCTTGGATTGGGAAGGACATAAATTCAAGTCATTTGGACAGGTTTTATTGGCTTCTGGCAGTGATTAGTGCTTTGAATTTGTGTGTGTATGTGTTTTTGGCAAAAAGGTACACTTATAAAACTGTTCAAAGGAGAACATTGGAAAATGATGACGTGGATATCAATATCATCATGCCATGATTCATTACATAACATACCAACTTCATGTCATCTCTTATGTTATGTTGTATTTTCACTTGAACCATATCTTGAATATATATTATTGTGTCTACTTTATTTAAATGCAGATTATTATATATTATCCATATCCACAAACAACGTATAATATGATTAAGATTGTTCAATTATGTGATACCGATTTAGATATAACTGACGAAGAAGATCTCTGACATGATGGACAAGCTAAGGTGATGATTAAACTCCACTACTATTTTTCCTAGGGCTTTGAATATAATATAGCATGCATGCCATCTTAAAAGTACGTAATACTACTTTTACTATTTTCTTAACTACTTCACTAACAATTTAAAATTATATATATATAAAATAAATCTTCTTATCAGAAAATACTTCATACTCATCATTGGTTAGAATCAATTTTCACAAGCTATGATACATTCTAGTGAGTCTTAACTCTTAAGGCTATTTGTATTTTACATATATAAGCAAAAATAATATAGTGTAGACTGTAAACAAAAAATAAACAAAAATACTTGGGAACGTTTTGGGGTTTAAAACATGACGAATTGTTTTTTTTTTCCCTCCCTCTTTAAATAGATAATTTTCCTAGCTGAAACTATATATAATGAAATATTTTAAAATTAATTGTTTTCATATGTTAATTACAATTAGCGTCTATTTAGAAAAAGCTCATAGATTAACTTTATTACCTTAAAAGAAAAAAAGATGAGAAGAAAAATTATGAGAAAAAGAACAAGATTAAGAATATAAAATTTTAGCCGATGAAAACGGTGAAGACGAGATGCGTTGGATTTTGCTGAATAATTTAAAACTATTTTTTTCCATGCATTTAAATTTCAGCAGAATTAGGTTCTTGACAAACGTAAAGTTTAGGAGCGAAGATGAATAGCTATTAAAATTTTCCCCTCCATATATATTCTTTACTTCTTCGCAACTTGCAAAAGAGAAAAGCTTGCATATATTATGTCTTCCCTTAAATTCCTCGTTTTCCACGATCAAAATAATACTCTTATTATTAGTTCCAAGATGCGTTATTATATTCTTTTATAAAGCTGGTTCCCATCTTTTATTAATTATTCGTATCTGCATGATCATAAGTTATAACCTTCATATTAAGTTCGATACTTTACTATTAACATTCAAACATATTTTCTTAATATAATGATGATTTATATATCGGAGTCACTCACGTAAAGACGATTAAAATATCTTTTTTTTTAAATATTTTTTATTAATTAAAATTTAATATATATAATCGATTAAATCGTGTTATTTTTGTTAAAATTAGGCCAGTCAAATTAATTTGACCGAAAAAATAGTAAATTAAATCTTGAACTAATTTAAATTAATATTATTTTTTTTATAAAAAATAACTACAATATTTTTATTATAAAAAATAACTAAAATACTCTTATTTTATATATATATTAATTTTAAAAATCTTAAATTCTAACTCTTTACTTTTCTGCTATCATAGGATTAAAATTTATAATTTTTAAATATATATATATAAATAAATAAAAGTAATATTATATATCCAAATTTTTTTATGAACTAAGTCAAACTAAACAATAAAATTTGAAATAATGTTAGCCATAACTAATTTTTGTTATGTTAAACCAACTTGGTTGGACTTAGTTAATAGAAAAACTTGGATGTGTAGTATTATATATATATATATATATATAGGAGTATTTTAGTCATTTTTTATAATAAGGATTATAGTAATTTTTTATAAAAAAAATAATATTAATTTAGATCGATTTAATATTTGATTTATCATTTTTCGATCAAATTAATTTTTTTGACCTAATTTTAACAAAAATAACACGATTTAATCAATTATATATGTTAAATTTTAATTATTAAAATATATTTTAAAAAAAAAGATGTTTTAGACGGCTTTATATGTGAGTGGCTTCTTTTTGATATATATGCAAAGTTCAATAATCTTACATGATTAATGATAATGATAGAATAATTTGACTTGGGTGGGTACTATGTGCTTTAAATGACTTAGAGACCCTAAATTGTACAAGTGCAGAAGTGCTTTAAATTTTATCTCAAGAATCTGATTCAATTTGGAGGAAGGACACGCGTGCATTTAATTATGATATTATTGAGGAATCTCTAATATAGAACACAAAAGCTTTCTTGGTGAGAAATTAACCATTAATAACCCTACTTCTAATATAATGACACCAATCATATTTTGTATTATCAGGAAGACAATACTGATTAGACAATTGTTATTAAAAAGGCCTTTAGATTATAGGTACTGTAGAAAAAAAATAAATGAAAAGAAAATATCTATTTAAATATCATTTTTCTTTGTACTAATATATAATACTTGAAGGTAAAGTATTATTCTTTTAAATTTTGTGAAAGACTTGAGAACTGAGAGAGAATGTTATTTAATCAGTATAAATCAAATTTAAATAAACTAGTTAAAAAGGGTACTAAATGAGTTAAATGTATCAATTATATAAATATCATTGAAAATAATCTTAAATTATAATTTTTCATGTGATTATCATCACTTAATTAAACGATCACTTAAAAATTTTTGCTTTTGGAAATATACTACGTTCTAGATGTTCAATCCTATCATGAAGAGAAGGAAATATATTACAAGTTTCGTATTACTTGGACTAAATTTTAAAATTAAATTAGATTTACTGAATTTATTTAAAATTTTTATTATTAAGTTTTTTTTTTTAATTGTCAAGTTAATAGCTAGGGATGGCAATATGTACCCTATTCGCGGGTAGCCAATTCGATCCCACCCGATCGGGTAGGATTGCCAATCCGATCCGCAGCGAGTAGGGTAGGGTGCGGGTAGGATTTTCGTGCGGGTCGGATAGGGTGCGGGTTGAGCCTCAATCCTATCCGACCAACCCGCACCCTATATATGTATATGTTATATACTTATATAAAAATATATTTTAAGTGGATGTTGAACTAAAGACTTCTCACTAAATACAAAAGATCCTTAGTCATTAAAAGAAGATCATTAATTGATAATTTAATAAACTTTTTTTTACATAAAAGTCAGTTCTATTTTAAATTATCATCAAGTTATATAATAACTTTGTATTTTTTTTGTAGCCCGCTGATAGAGTTTGGTACACGCGGGTTAAGAGCGGGTAGGATTAGGATTGAGATATTCTCAACCCGCGAGTAGGGTTATGGTTGACTCCAAAGTCCAAACCCTACCCTACTCTACCCATTGCCACCCCTATTAATAGCCTTTCTTTACATGACTTTCTTTGTATTTGTTAAAAAGATAAGACAGAATAATAGAGAAAAGATTTGTATGTATTTAAATTGTGTGTAATGATCTAATCTATAAAAGTATTTATAGATGTTAAGAGAATCAAAATAATAAAAACGTAATATTTTATAATAAATATATAACTAAATATGCTAAATCTAATTAAATGCTAGTCACCAAAAAAAAATCTAATTAAATGCTAATTAATTTTAATATATTTTAATGGTACTATTTCTTAATTCAATAAAGTAGTTAAAGGAGAGATAGATATTTTAACACTTATATTAGGTGTATATCAAAATTAGCTATTAAAATTAATTATCAGTATAAAATATATATTAAAAATAAATTAAATTATATATATTATTTATACATTAAATGTATATTTATAAATACATAATAACTAATTTTATTAGTAGCTAATTTTAATATACAAATAAAATTTTTGATATTAACATGTTGAAAAAGAATCATGACCGTTAGACAAAATGAGATGGTAGCTAGTGACCACTTATAATAGTTAATGCTACAATTAATTTTTTTTCCGTGGTGTTAATTTGGTTGACAAGAAGTACACCTAATTATGCTGCTGTTTCTAATGCAGAAAATAGTGTTTTGACATTTCCACTTCACAACTATGAATTTAAATGCCACTAATGAATCCAACAACCACACAATACATACATAAATCACCTTTTTATTTTTCTATTTAACATAGCATACTGGTGACTGGTGAGGCTCCTTTTACTCATTCATTAGCAAATAGTAGTAGAAATGGAGCAAGAAATGGAGAAGAGAAAGATAGAAAAAGAAGAAGAAGAAGAAGAAGAGAAATGGGTGCTTGATGGATCTAAAGATTACAAAGGAAGAGTTCCTCTCCGAGCTTCCACTGGTGCATGGAAAGCTTCTCTCTTTGTGCTCAGTAAGATATATGAACCAAAAACTATGACAAAAATTGTCTACTCCTTTAACTAAGATGTTTCAATTTTGGTGCAGCAATTGAGTTTAGTGAAAGGATAAGCTTCTTTGGAATAGCCACTAATCTCATCTCCTACCTAACTAAAGTGATTCATGAAGATCTTAACACAGCAGCAAAGAATGTAAATTATTGGACAGGGACATCAACACTCATGCCTCTTATAGGTGGATTTGTTGCTGATGCCTACACTGGCCGTTTTCTTATGGTTCTGTTTTCTTCCTTTGTATACCTCATGGTAAATCTTTAAATTTCTTATCTATGTGCAAAGTATTTCAATTATAACCAAGTAACATTATGTTACTTTAGTCTCTGAGACAAAGATAAATATTTTCTGTCACTGTTTATAGTCTTTTAAGAAATACAGAAAACATAATACTCAATTTGATACATAGGATTTTTTTTTTTTTTTTTTGTGTATACATGAAATGCAACAGGGTTTATGCTTGCTGACAATGTCTCAATTCATACCAAGTCTCAAGCCATGCAAAAGTAGCATATGTAGAAAGCCTAGGAAGGTTCATGAAGTGGTTTTCTTCCTTGCCTTGTATTGTATATCCCTAGGCACTGGTGGATACAAGCCATGCTTGGAGAGCTTTGGAGCCGATCAATTCGACGACGATAACACGGAAGATAGGAAGAAGAAGATGTCTTTCTTCAACTGGTGGAACTTTGCACTGTGCTTTGGATTGCTGCTTGGTGCAACTGTGATTGTCTATGTTCAAGATTATGTTGGTTGGGGAGCTGCAGGCCTTATACTCACTATTTTTATGGCTCTTACTGTGATTGCATTTTATGTGGGGAAGCCATTTTACAGGTATAGGAGACCAGAAGGGAACCCTTTAACCCAAGTTTTGCAGGTCATAGTTGCAGCCATAAGGAAAAGGAACTTAACCAATCCTTCAAGTGCTTCTCTGTTGTATGAAGTTCCAAAGTCAGACAAGTCCCAAGGGAGGCTTCTAAGCCATACTAGCAGACTTAGGTATCACACTATCACACTAACATCTTATACTTACAATTGTTACAAAAAAGTTCAATTTTGTCCCTAAAAATTATAAATGTGCTTTATTATTTTGTCAAAGTTATATTTTGTAGATCATTGTAGCTTTTAGTCAATCAATTTTTAGTTAATCATCACTATTAGTAGACCAAGAATGTGTCATGCCACCTATCATTAACATGACACGTCAACAAAATAGTGAAGGTTAACTAAATAACTAACAATTGGCTTATCAGAGATTAAAATTAAGCTAGCTTGAAATTTTAGGATTAAATTGAATGTTTACTCTTGATTTGAATCAATAGAACATACATGTGTGCTAATTTCTAATGAATGTCAATTTTACAAAGAAGGACAGAGTTGAACCTATCAATGTTGATTGGATTTAAATTAATACTGAAATTCATTAATTCAATGAATAGGTTTCTTGACAAGGCTGCAATAATAGAAGACAAAAACAGTGAGGAGAAAGAGAATCCATGGAGATTAGCAACAGTGACAAGAGTGGAAGAGACAAAGCTTCTTCTCAATGTTATCCCCATTTGGCTAACTTCAGTAACAGTTGGAATCTGTGTAGCACAAGGCTCAACACTCTTTGTGAAGCAAGCAGCTGCTATGAACCTAAACATAACCCACAGTTTCAAAATCCCTCCAGCTTCCATTGCCTCGTTCGCGGCTTTCGGCACCTTAGTAGCAGTCCCAATTTATGACAAGATCATTGTTCCGGTTCTGCGAAAAGTCACTGGGAACGAAAGAGGGATCAGCATCCTTCGGAGGATTGGCATTGGCCTAACATTCACAGTCATAGTTATGGTTGTTGCAGCATTAGTTGAAGCAAAGAGGCTAAGAGCTGCAGAGAAAAACACTACTAGTAGTGTTTTCTGGCTGATACCACAATACTTGTTACTTGGATTTGGAGATTCATTTTCCTTAGTTGGTTTGCAAGAGTATTTCTATGACCAAGTACCTGATTCAATGAGGAGTTTGGGAATGGCATTGTATCTTAGTGTGATTGGAATTGGAAGCTTCGTGAGCAGTTTTCTGATCATAATTGTGGACCATGTCACAGGAAAAGATGGTAAGGCTTGGATTGGGAAGGACATAAATTCAAGCCGTTTGGATAGGTTTTATTGGATGCTGGCAGTTATAAACGGTTTGAATTTGTGTCTGTTTCTGTTGTTGGCAAGAAGGTATACTTATAAGACTGTGCAGAGGAGAACATTGCCAAATGATGGAGTTGAGATCATTCCATGAGTCATGGAATGAGAGAACTACTCATTATTAAGTGTACCAATTTCTAAGTTTATCAAGGATTGTGATCTAATAAATCTATTACACATACTTCTAGCTTTAATCTTATCATCTTGTCAAGTAAACTTGCTTTTATAAGAATGTGAATGTGAGTCTGAATCTTCTCTACATATGCCAACATCACTAGTAGAATAAAGAAGAGACATAAATCGAAACAAGGGAATGAAGCATGAATATTATTATCTGAATTTGGACTATAGTTATAGGAACACCCTGAAATAACAAGAGGGACTAACTGTCCAAACCAGCTTCTACATCAAACTTCAAACACTGCATTCCCACTCACTCATACAATACATCAACATGCATGTTCATGTTCATGTTCATCCTCTCTTAACTTATTACAGTGGGAAATGACCAGTCAAACGAATATGATCCAAGGTACAACGCAAACCATACTTATTAACTGCTTCAATTGCAGACCTAAACCCACCTCCATATGCTGGTGACGAATCATTGGCTATCTGGTTCATGAAAAACTCTCCTAACTTGTTCTCAACTTGAGACCTTGCTCCTTTCTTTGATGATGATGATGATGTGGAGTAGGAAGAAGATGAAGATGCTGATGATGTTGATGGCATGTATCTACTAGACCCTGGCATCACTTCTGATTCAAGCCACATGTATGATAGAACCTGACAAATACCTTCCTCTACTTCCGCATCAAGGTTCCGGTAACCTGTGATTGATGTCAAGGCAAGTGATGATTTTATCATATGAACATCACATCATGTAATAATGAGAATCAATTAAGTTGAATAATGTTACCTTTAAGTCTCAACCAAGCATGCATCAACTCATGGGCTAGGATAGCACCTGTGAGTAACCTGTGTCAGGTGAATAGTGTCAACAACTGTTACAAGGTTGTCCAATATGTGTATGTATGATTTTGTTAATTACCTTGGAAGACCATAAAGAACAAGAATAGCTGTAACTTCACATTTTCTAGTCAGCTTTTGATGTTGAGTTCTCATTCCTATGAATCTATGCCCTCCCATTCTTGGCCATCTATGTACCTGAAAGTAATAGTAACAAAATCATGATTAGTAGAGATTGATAAACACATTCTAATAAGATAAAACCATAAACAAGCAAGTGTTTCTAAACATACACTGGTGACAGTTTGCTCTTCTGAGAGGCACAAACCCCTTGTTTCAGGCAAATGATGGAAACCCTGCAAGAAGATAAATGAAAATAGAGTAAGAGGACTTAAATTAATTCTATGATTGAGAAAAAAAAAAGAAAAGAGTGAATTCTGATAGTTAATTTTACATTCTTCTCCCCAACAATGGCTTCATTAAGTGCATCTCTACCCACAAGAAGCATAGGAACTTGCTGATCTATTCTCATGTTCATCCCTTCATAATAATCTCTGATGGCATGGTATAGAGGCTGGCATTCACCAGTATCCGTTATAGCAGATTCCATGCACTCGAAGCACAAAATCCGTCCATCGTCCAGTCTATAATACTTTTCGTTCCGCGACTTTGAGATGGAAAACAAAGGATCAGAGAAAGGAAACAAGTTGGAAAAGTTGTTGAAATCAAGAGTGAAGTGAGTACCTCTAATCTTTCACAACTACAACAGCGAGCTGTATTATCATACTCATGTGATGGACAATACTTTTGGTACCAATAGGGATGGCACCTATACTCAATCAAACCAGCTGCATTTATTGGAATCTGAGAGTGAAATATATCAGAACCAAGTGCATATATATACAATGAGTAGAATGTAAAATCATTCCAGATGAATTAGTCTTACATATTGATGGCAAACTTCACATTTAGGGTGTGTTAACTCTTTAAAACAAGTCTTGTGATATGGACGGCTCCCTGACAAAGAAAACTTAAAAAGAAAAAAAGAACAAGACATGAATAAGATAAGCATATATAATTACATATGTATATGCAAATCCATCCTAAAAGGATGAACTTACCTCGCGTTCAGTAATAGGGTGGCGACAAGAGTGACAACGGAAGCAATCTGGATGAAAATAAGTATCCATCCATCCCAAACAATTTCCATATAGTATCTCCTGATTGCACCCTCCACATATTCTTACATTTGCCAAACTGCATGCACATTCATTGAAAACATATGCAATCACATTTTCTGATATATACACACTTGATTCATCTTTGAAAGCAGATATGGAGATGGTAATGCAAGATTATTAGACCTATATCCTCTGGGATATAAAGGTGCAGGTGTATATGGAGGATGTGCAGATGAGTGCATGCGATCCTGAAGGGCCTTTGAGTAATCATCAATATCATCACTGCCTGTGTGCCATCTATAACCTTGTTGAGCAAGTGGGGAAAAGGGGCTTTAGAATTTGATCAATTTCACAATAAGAAACTTCAGCAGTACCTAGTACCTACCATTTGGTCTCTTGAAATTTTCACCTAAAGAAAGTGCAATTGCTCGGTTCAAATCCTCTTCATCCTTCCGGGATCTAGCACGGTCATCCTAATCAAGAACAACAATGTCATCAACAAGTACATAAATGAATGTTTTGGTATGGTAACAAAGAAATGGTGGTGTTTACCAATGATCTAGAAGGTGCTCGCCAAACCATGTTTTCCTCTGCAGGCTGCTGTAGATGACGACCACTACTATCACTCCTTCCTCTACTTGATGATCCAATTTTGAAAATCTTACCAAACCATTTCATAAACCCAGACTTTCTCTCTGAATATGAAGAAACAAAATCCCCTGCTTCCCACCAAATCATACAACACCAGTTAATTCTAATCCATTATCATTATACTATATTTACATGCTTTAACAAATCAAATTCGCATATCCATTCAGCAAAACCAAAAGGACTTAAAGTTGAAAAAGTAGCTGGTGGGGTTATTCAAAACTTTCCAAAATGAAGATGAAAGTGTAATAGAGAAAGAGTACCATATATGCAAGGGTGTGAAAGATGGTTGATATCAGAAGAAGGAGAAGCCATAAGGATGAAGGGAAGCTTGTTATGTATGTTAGAGCCCTGAAGAAGGATGGAAAAGGAAGACAATGATAGAGAGAGAAGGGTGCATTAGAGATGGTTAATAGTGGGGAAAAGAGGGTGAGAGAAACAAGAGAGGAATCTCAGGAGGAGGGGAAGTGGCACAGGGCAGAAGAGATTCTTCGCTTGTAAAGTAAATGAACAAAGAAAGAATGGCAGAAAGCTAGGATAGCTTCTTTTTCCTCATCGAACCAGAATATTAACTTACGCTGGATTCCACACAATCAAACTCTAACGGGTAATAACATCACTCCTTTTTTTTTCTAAATATCATGCTACTTTTATTTCAGAAAAAATCATCTTCTATAAAATTAATTTGGGTTAGTCGATCAGTCAACTCATTCATCAGCTTAAGCAAGCTGCAGACTCTTAAATAGAACTATAATTCGCGACGGATTAATTATTAACCTGTCAAATTGAAAAATACCATGGACAATTAAAAAAAAATATATCTACACGTATGGGAAAAAAATGAGTGGTACAAATATATTTTAATCGAATATAAAAAAAAGTAACGTGTTTAGAGGGTTAAAGTGATCCATGATATGCTTGAAGGTTTGAATTTGGAAGCATTCCTTTTATATTTTGGCGGTAAAAGGAAGTTGGGTGAAGTCAACTGTGTAGTGTAGGGACTAGGGAGGGAAGGGTCGTTTTCTAAGCTTATAGGTAGCTAGCTGCAGAATTATTCATCTTTTGCGTTAATCTACTAAGCATAGATATTATTATATATCAAAAAAATATTAGAGCGAGATGCATTAGAATTTATTATTTTTAGTCATCAGTTAGTTATTAATGTTTAAATTATAAAATCATATATGTTTTTGAATTATTAGACTAAAAAAACTAGACTGAAAAAATTAAATTGATGACTAAGTGATGACTAAAAATAATAAATTCTAACATTTTTCCGTATATTATTCCTCTTTCACAAGAAAAAAGAGTCATCATGAAGCCATGGATTCTGTTCAACTCAGTCCTGAGTTGGAATGGAACTCAATTCAATCAATAGGTCTCTTTAGTGGTCTGATGGCTTTCTTCTGCTTTCATACGTAGAATTGATTCCATGTCAAACTCCTTTTCTTCAAATTCATTTTCAAACAAAACTAGCCAATTAACCACTTAATATTTATTTATGAGTAATATTAAGTAACTAATTTTTTTCTGTTAATATGAGTTAAATTTTTTTTAAATTATTGTGTTTATCTTAAATTATAAACTTAAATATTAAGGTTGACTAATTAAAAATTAGTTAGGTATACTTTTTTTATTTATTTATTATATTTTTTCTTTTATAATAATAACAATTCAAATCTTTAATCTTTGTTTATTTTTTATTTAGTTAGTTAATTCTTGCAACAACAAAAATTGGTTTCCAATTAAAAATTACACTTGAATATATTTATGTCTATTTAATCATTCTAATTTTTTTTTCCCAAATACTAACTTATATATTGTTTACTAAACACAACTACCATGGCTTTTAAAAAATAATGTCTATCAGAGAAGCTCTAAAATTGAAAAAAAAAATACCATCACATATAACTCCCTAATTCTTAAAAGTAGAAACATAAACACAACAATATTATTTTAATTTATTAGACATAAAATATTATCTTATACTTTTGAAAAATACAAACATCCCTAATAAAGCAATACCCTTAAACCCAACCTAGCTTGACCCAATTATTACTCTCTTGCGTCACATCAAACAAAAATATAGCTACTTAATTTATGCTGCTTCATAATAATAACTTAATAAGTCAATGAAATATGATCACGATGAAACTAAAGCATATATTAGTAGTCCTACGTATTAAGTATGAACTTGTGTATACTTAATAATAATTAAGTAAATCAATTGTTTTCTTATAGAACAAATTGAGAAAAATGGTTATTGTTGGACTTTGATGTATGTCTATTTATGGTAATAATAACGCTTGACAACTTCCATGTCTTTTCCATATTCCATTCCTACTACGTTGCGAATATAAATCGCTATCCTTTTTTATTCCTTATAACAAAACAAACCCTTTTTCTTCTATTTTATATCTTCTATTTGACATGACAATCAAGCAACCAAAAAAGAAAAAAAAAAAAATTCCCTTCATCATTCTTAACTCATACACACATGAAATAATGGTCAACTAATCAACACGGGTAATATATTATTGATTATATTACGTGTATACTAAAATCAGCTATTAAAATTAACTACTAATATAAAATATATATTAAAATATAAATATATATTAAAAATAAATTAAATCACATATATATTTATACACAAATATATTTGTAGAGACACAGACCCATAAATATTAATGGAGGCACTATTTTAAATTATATATATAAATAATATGTTCCTATTTTAAATTTTAAATGACCCTATTATAAATAAACTAAACCCAATTATTAAAAGCTCAAACCCATTTTATCTTTCTATCATTTTGACTATTAGTTAATCTAATTAAATTTAGTCTTATTCTATTATCAAATTCCAGCCATTACTCATTTATTCTCTTAAACCTTTTTTCTTAGTTTTATATTTTTAACCTTTTTTTTCTCTTTTTTATCTAGTGGTCATCTTCTCATCATCAAAAGATAAATTTTAAATTTTTTATTTTATTTTATATAGCTATCTATGACTCTATATATCTTTCAATTTCATTGTTTCTCTTTTTGATATTTTCAATTGAAAATTTTAATTCAAACAATTATAGTTTAGGTATTAATATATTTTTTTATTCTCTTCATGAATTTATATATTTTATTTTATTCACAATTTAGTGATCATTATTATTTATTTGTTTATCTTTCGTTCTATTCTATTATATGTAATTATGTTGCATATAAATTTTAAAAGTGAATTGATCAATTTACTAATTTAGAATATATATATATATATATATAGAAATAGTAATAAACAAATATTTCAGAAGAAAGTTACCACTAGATTCTGAAGTCACTCTATTAGTCTCTTCTAATAAAAAGAAGTTCTTAGAATTCAATGTGAAAAGTCTAGTAGCTGATCCTGGACAACAATCCAAAATAAAAAGTCGACTTCGTAATCGAATAGGAGATGAGTGATTGAATAATTGTTTGGTTACATATATAGAAAGAGAGACATTCAATCAAGTTGATAACAAAACAATTATTCAATATTTTCAAAATATGAAAACAAGAAGAAAAGTACCTTCAAGATTTGAAGCAAAAAAAGTTAACAACTAATATAATTTTTTATTTTTTTTATATTCAAATCATTAATACTTTTATATTTTTAAATTAAATTAATATATATTTTGATAGTAATATGTATTATTTTTGCCCTTAACATAAATTTTCTAAATCTATCACTATATATGTGACTAATTTTAGTATACAAAATAACATTTTTAATATATCACCTCATGGAAGCTAACAGAGAGAAAAAAAAGAAGTGGGAATTGCAGATAACATGAGGGTTTTTTATTTAAATAAAATATTTTGGCTCCTATATTACCTGATTTCTTAAATGATTTTTTTGAACGTGAATTTTTTAAACCATATAATATATAAATCGTCATAGAGTTGTGTGTTTTAATGAATATATAAATCATTATATTTTGGGACGATTTATGCATGAATTGCATAGGTGAATAAGGCATAAATCGTCTCAACCCACTGTGTGTTACGAATAACACGTAAATCGTCCTAGCCTAGGATGATATATGCATTTTAACCTAAAACACTCTATTCTGTCACGATTTACATGCTTCTTCCTAATCCTCTACCCCCTAACACGATTTACGTGCAAATCCCAAACCCACAAGTCCCTAGGACGATTTATGTAAAAACTTTTATGTGTAATTCGAATTCTAACTCATCTAGAGTAAAAAGACATGTGTTTCTTTAATATATGACAACCATTTTTTTTATGCAATCACACCATATTTACTACTATATCAAATTTGAGTTCAATTAAGAAGTTAATTTTTTAAGTTACAATTTTTTTAATTTATTTTTATTTTTATTTTAAATTTTAAATTTTAAATTTTAAATTTAAAAAAATAAAAATAAAAAATTAATTTACAATAAAAAATAAACTAATATTAATTAAAGTTAATTTTCATATATTTATTCATCAAATTTATATTGTGTTGACTTATTTATTTGTTCTAGAATATTCTACTATACAAATATTTATGTAAATCACATTATGGGCTTGATTATATATATACTATAAGAAAATAAAATATTTGTAACACAAATTTTGTAACAAATTTAAAATTATTACAAAAAATTAATTTTTGTAATAAAAATTAGTGATTGTTACATAATAATAATATTTTTGTAACAACAATATAATTTGTTACAAAACGTTTTGATATTTTGTAATAATTTGATTTTTTTGTTACAAATTATTTTGGTTTTTGTAACGAATCGGTGTGTTGTTACAAACGTTCAAAATATTTTGTAACAAAATATTCATTTGTTTTAAAAACTCTAATTATTTTGTAATAAAAAATTAAT
This sequence comes from Arachis ipaensis, assembly GCF_059453495.1. Lineage (NCBI taxonomy): Eukaryota > Viridiplantae > Streptophyta > Magnoliopsida > Fabales > Fabaceae > Arachis > Arachis ipaensis. The sequence continues at coordinate 134,144,734 of NC_142438.1, forward strand.
TTGTCACAAAATTCAATATTGTTTGTAACAAGTTATTTGTTTGTCACAAAATATAAGAATTTTTGTAACTAAAAAAATATTTTAAAATGTAAAAATATTTAAAATAATTTTATTTTGTTTCCAAAATTTAAGTTTTTAAAATATTATTTGTATTAATTAATTATTTTTTATGAAAAATCAAAGATTAAATGATTAATTTTTAAAAATGGTATATATTATTTTATATTTTTTATAAAATTAATATATAATTTTTACTAATAATCAAGTGTTAAATGTTGAATAGAAATTAATTTTTAAATTAAAAAAATTATTGTTAAATACAAATAAAAATCGTCCTAGGACTTGTGGGTTTGGAATTTGCACGTAAATCGTGATAGGGGTAGAGGGTTAGGAAGAAGCACGTAAATCGTACCAGGGTAGAGTGTTTTAAGTTAAAATGCATAAATCATCCTAAAATATGTCGATTTACGTGTTATTCGTAACACACAGTAGGCTGAGACGATTTATGCCTTATTCACCTATGCAATTCATGCATAAATCGTCCCAGGATACAATGATTTATATATTCATTAAAACACACAATCCTAAGATAATTTATATATTATATGATTTAGGGGATTCACGATCAAAAAAATTATTTAGAGAAATCAGGTAATATAGGAGTCCAAATATTTTATTTAAATAAAAAACCCATAACATGATGAAGCTAAGGGATGAATGGTGTAAATAAATTGCGGTTACTAATGTAATAGTGTGATGTAACATAAGCTCAACATGCCTAGAAGCATAATTTTCCCTTTTTGGAAGCGATCATGTAATAGCAAATTATATTAATAAGAAAAATGATAAAATATATTTTTTTCTCTCAAAAATTAAAAAAAAATTAAAAATACTCATAATATTTTTTTTTTAGTTTTGTTCTAAAGATTTTTTATTTACATTAAATATGTTCTTGATAACTAAATTTTCAAAAAATTTAAAACTAAATCAACAGCAATGCATGACAATTATTTTGATTTATTTATGTTAAAAGTTGTTTTTATAAACTGTTGTTAAATTAATCTTAAATGAAAAATTAGCCGCTATGATTATATTTGACGCAAATCGAATTGTGGGATAAAATTAAAACAACATAAATTTTAAAAATAAAAAATATATTTTATCCTAAAGCAAATCGAATTGTGGGATAAAATTAAAACAACATAAATTTTAAAAATAAAAAATATATTTTATCCTAAAAAAATATCTGTGTAAGCGGTGACAAAAGAAGAAAATGATGTTATTCCTAAATTTGGACGGCCAAGAAATGCATCATATTTATTTTGTGATGGCTTGGCTGCTATTCTAATTCAAATTCTTACAATGCAAGTTGGTGAAGTCACAGAACTTTATTTGAAATAGTACATTATTATTTCTTCCAAGGAACAAATGCTGATCGGTGAGAGGGGGAGAAAAATAATACTAATTCTTAATTATGTTACTCAGATCTAGCTTTATTCCAAAGTTTCGGAAAAGAATCTTTCTGAAAATTAGGGTTGTACATTAACCATCTATTAATTTATTAAACTAAATTACTTTGGCTTTACATATGTTTAAAGGTTTAATTTGCACCAAGTAAAAGGAAGCAATATCAATAAAAATAATAAAAAGAAAAAAGAAAAGGGCTTTCTGTGGTTCTCAATTCTCACCAATTACAAAGACAGGATCTTCATTGTAAATCAGTCAGTGGTAAAAGTGGGTGGGGCACTGAAAGCTAGGGAGTTTCAATTAAAAAAAAAAAAAAGGATAAAAAAAGAAAAGAGAGAAGCATTTTAGTTAGAACTTAGAGGCATGCTCCTCTACCTTTTATGAACATGGCTTTCTTTTCAGTTACCAAATTATACCATAGGCGCTTCTACAGATCCCATTTACCAAAACAACTAGTTGTAGCCTTTATTATTGTAAGGTTATGGTAGTGTTTGAAAAAGAGATCGAGACCAAAAGATAAAAATTAAGAAATAAATATTAAATTAAGTTTTTATATTGTGTTTGAAATTAATTAAGAGGAGAGGTTCATGCAATAAAAAGAGGGTAAGGCCCCAAATTTTAATTTTTTTTTTATAAATTGTATAAAAATTTTAGTTTAGTTCTTTTAAAAGTTTTATTTTACTTTTTTGAATAAATGTCCTTTTTTGTCTTTAATTATTTGTTTGATGGACTTCGCACCCTCTAACAAATATAAAAATTTAAATTGGTCCTTATCTACTTTGATATATGTACGTTCAGTCTCTGCAACCAGTTTTGAGCAGGTCACTTGCTGATATATCAGTAATTTGTTCGCGTGGGTTTCTCTCCTTCATAATTAAGACAAATTGAAATCACGTGAACAAGTTACTGACACATCAGTAAGTGATCTGCTCGAAACTAATTGCAGGGACGGAAACATATATCAGAGTAGATAGGGACCGATTTAGATTTTTATATTTGTTAGGGGGTGTGAAATCAATAAAACAAATGGTTAAAGACTGGAAAGAACATTGACTCTATTTTTTATTATAAAATTAATTTTTTGCCCCTTGCTAATAAAATTTAACCTAATTCTGCGCCTGAAACCAATTATATATGCAGCCATAAAGTTGGAACCAATTATATTGAGAAATTAAATTAATTAATTTAAATTGTATTTTAATTGATCTATTGAAAAAAGAAAAATATATTCATCAGTACGTAGTACTATAAGAATAATGCTTAACAGTAAAAGATTTATATAAAAAAGCACACGAATTTGTTGTGGGAGATGTTACAGTAACTGATTTATTCCACACCATTCATTATTAGTCATCAAGAATTTTTTTTAAGAAAAATGAAAAACGACAAGAGAATTCGTCAAAGCATATATCCGTACTAAGACTTTAATAATATCTAGTAGCAGTAATAGTGCTCAGATCACATAAGTTAATTTACTTCCTAAAAATGATTATTAATTGATTGATAGAAAATCCATATGATTCTTGGAGTACGTAGCTCTTTTTCAAAGTGCATGCTTTTTCAACAATATATGCAATGCATGCATATATGCATAATAAAAAATCAGCATTTTTCTGAACCCATTGTTTTATTTTCCATGATGAAGATATAGCGGATTGCTGTCTTCTATATATGTATATATATTGGAAGTTGATATCAATACAGCTTTCTTTTTCAAAATCTATGTATGGTCTGATATATATATACCTAATAAATTTAAGTATATTTTCTAAAAGTTTTGAAACATAGAAGTTAATTAGAGAAATCTGCCTTGGCAGCCTTAAGCTTTTACCTTTATATATATAATTAATGGAAGCAAGGAAATAAAGAAGAAAAGTTATCTTCCTCAAATATCTATCTATATATTATCTAATAATCCGTTTATTAGCTTTAAAGTTTCTTTGTAAGAAAAGCATATATAACATCCTACCGGATCACATGTTAATATTGAGCACCTTGAACACACTTCTATTTAAAAACCACGTTAGCATCTTGAAACTTGTGCATAAGCTAAGGTAGTTTTCATATTTTGGTAGGGTGGAAAATTAAATAAAAGTTGGATCAGCTACAATATTTTTGGTCGAGCTTTTCTTGTGCTTTAACAATCCACCCATCAATCATAAAGTGAAGTCGTACCAAAATGGGCCAAAAGGCCCAAATTTAGGTCAAAGAAGATTTTTATTGACAAATGGTGGGTTTGTATCTAGCTCACTTCTCAGTAATGGGCTTGACCCATGGGAAATATCGAATTCATGATATTGAGGAAAGTGAAGATTAGCCTAAGAAATTAAACTTGAGCTAGCTCAATTGCTTACATACAGTAATGATTTTTAATTAAAAATTCGTTATTGAAAATATTGTTAAAACATATATTAAATACGAAGAATTTCAAATATTCCTTAAACATCGATGTTCTAATAATTTTAGTTGTTGATTTTAATTATTGTACGGTTGGTCGGGTACCGGACGGTTCGGGTTGGTACTTCGGTTGATGAGAGGGGGAATCGCCTGGTTCCGGGTTGCTGGATTGGAGGAGGGGTAACCGACTTCCCAAGCTCTTCATGTGGAGAGGGGGGGTGTCACCTGCAAAGACACTCCGACGCTCTAGTCAGTCAAGTGTGTAGGCGAAAAATGAGAGAATGGTATGTGACGTACCTTGGGGGAGGGGTAGGACCCTCCCCATATATACCGTGTCAGAGGCGGGTCCCACAAAGGCAGAACCCACATTCCTCGAAGCTTCCCCATACAGCTGTCTAGGACGTGTGTCCGGGTTGATACTTGAACGCCTCGCACCCGACCGTTCGGGTCGGGTGGTTCGTGGGTCGGCCAGGCCGTAACAGTGCTCCCAACGCGCCAGCAATGATCGTGAGGGTCTTGGTGGCGTGTTGTCCCTTCTTTCGTGCGTTGTCGCCAGGTCGGCCGCTCGTGGAGAGGACGTGCCTCTTGCGCGCGTGTCTGTTCGTTGCTGGGGATAACCGTTCGTCGTCTCGTTCCTCGCGCTGAGCATTAAATGATTTCAAAACCCCGCGCGCAAAGACTATTTTGCCCCTTGGCCTTTCGCGCTTCTTGAGTCTGGCAGTTTTAACCAGTTTTGCCTTTTGTTTTCATCTCATTTCTTTACTCCTTCCATCTCCATCTTCTTTTCTCTTAAGTTTCCCAGAGCATCATTTCTGCATCCCTGTGCATTCGCTCCTTTCCCTTTTCTTTCGAATCTTCGCAACTAATCTAGGTAAGCATTCATTTCCTCGCTCTCTGCTTCATGTCCATTTTACCTTCATCATTAGTTCTTCTGTATGCATGCTTCCTGTTTGATTTGTATGCCAGATGGCCTTAGTGTTAAGTAGGTGCGTTAGGGGGGTTACCATTCCAGGGTGTTAGCTTTTTAGGCTTTTACTTGGATTCTGCTTCGGCCATGATTAATTTTAGTTACTGAATAGGCTAAATATAGTTTCTGGAATTTTCCGAGCTCCCGACCTCGTAGACTAACCGAGTGGTACCCCACTGTAGGTATGCCTCGCATCGTCTCACGAGCTTCCACCTCCGCCGCGGGTTACGACCCGTACGCTTGGGTGACTTCCGACGTGAAAGACTCCCCGAACCAGATGGGCGAGGAGGAGCTTACCGAGTTCCGCCAAGCCGAGTACTTGTGCGGTGGGACTGACGAGGAGGCCAACTACGACGTTTTCATTCACGCCCCTGGCGAACGACTATACGAACTCAACTTCCACTCCCCCCGGGTTGCCGATTGGATTTGGTTCTATAAGTCCATGTTCACCCAAGTGGGGGTTCGTATTCCTTTTTCTGCCTTTCAAATGGCGCTCCTTAACTGGATCTCCGTGGCACCGTCGCAGCTGCATCCGAACAGTTGGGCTTCCATCCGCTGTTTCGAGATGGTGTGTGAATACCTAGAGTTGCCGGTGTCCGTAGACGTTTTCCTTTATTTCTTCAACCTCACGAATCCTTCCAAGGAAGGGAAGGCAAGGAAAGGGTTCATGTCCTTCCGATCTGCCCAGGGTCGGAGGATTTTTGGCTTGTTCGAGGACTCTTACCATGAGTATAAGGACAAGTATTTTAAGGTGCGCCCAGTCAAAGGCCGCCATCCCTTCTGGTTGTCGTTAGAAGGAGAACACCTCATCCCAATGTATTGGAGTTTCGGGGCGGGGTCCAACACCTTTGTTAAGGTGACTTACAAGGGGATGTCCGCTGTGGACAAAAAGGTTGCCGACGTGTTGTTGGCCGTTTTGGGGAGAAACCATGTGAATCTCCACCTTCTTATGGGTGACCAGGAGGTCGCCAGAAATTATATTTGTGAGCAGCTCTGACTTATGTTTCTTGCATTACTATTGCTTTGATTGGTTATGCCGATTTCACGACTAACTTGTTTATTTATTTGTTGCAGTGGGAATGTCTGCCGAGGTGACAGGCCTTGAGAGTTTGTACAAGACTTTTTTGGAGGAAAGCGATGAAGAAAAGGCTGACGGGAAGCCGGAGGCCCCACCTGAGAATAAGGAGGATCAGGCGGTGCCTTCACCCCGTGATGCCAAGATGTCGGACAAACATTCTAACAGGGGGCGCGTCTCTCCCATTCATGAGGAGGCGACCGGTACTGGGTATTCGACCTCCGCTCAACAAGTCGATGATGATAATGAATTGAAGGTCATTCGCCCTAAGAGGTAGAGGTCATTCTCCAGCCCTGAAGGAGCCCTCATCGTGATGGAGAGGAACTTTGACGCCGGGACCTTCATAGATTCCCAGTTGCTTCTCGGCACGGAGGAGCACTTCTGTGGCTCCGACCTTGCGGGACAGGCGAGGTGGATGTACCTTACCCTCCTCCGCGGTGCTGCTATAGCTCGGAAGGCCGAGTTCGAGTTGTCGGGGATGCAGTCGGTGCGTAGGAAGCTCGAATCTGCTGCTACAGCCAATAATCAATTCAAAACTTAAGTTGAAACGCTTCGGGAGCAGCTGTCCAAGGCAGAGGAGAAGCTTAAGGCTGCCGAGGAGAAGGCCGCGTCTGCCGAGGAAAAATTGAAGACCTCTGATGCTACCGTATCCCGTCTAACCGAGCGGGAGATGACTTTGGAAAGTCAGCTCAATGCCGCGCAAGGTCGGATGGTCGCTTTGGAGAAGGAACGTGATGTGGCCATCTCGTCGGCTAAGGCCGCTCAAGCTGAAGCCGAAGAGTGTAAGAAGAAGTATAAAGAGACCGTGAAGCAGGGAAAAGGCGCGATCCTAATGACTGAAGAGGCTCTTAAGGCCCAGGTGAAGATCGTGGCTCCTGACTTCGACACGTCGGCAATCGGGGTCTTTAAGACAATCAAGGATGGCAAGATTGTCGTTATGCCCAAGAAATGATCTCTTGTATCTTTGTATGGAGTTTGTGATTTTGTTGTAGAACTTGTGGAACTTACTTTTTGATATACTTTAATAGTCGCTTGGTGTTGGCTTGTGATTATCATCTTTCTCTGCTTGTCTGGTAGCATTTTCGTTCTATTTTGTTACCGTTTTGTTGGTATTGGCTTGTCGCTCATGTTTGTTTACCGTTGTGTTGGTAATTTGGCGAAGCCAAGTCGTGGCTTTGCTATTGCTGTAGCCGTTTGTTATGGCTTTAACTTAGTTGGCTCCCAGGGTGATCAGTCCCGGGGCACCGTATCGTGGTCCCGTTTAACATGTATTATAAGGAACTTGTTGTTGTGGGATGCGTAAATGGAGAAAAGTAAATGGGAGGGTAATTTTGACAAGTAAACATTAATCGATAGTTAAGCAAGTCTATTGCCATAATAAGTACTTAACAAAAGTAAATCACTGAGCTCGTCAGATCGCCTAGTCGGCGTGTTTGAGCTAGGAATAAAATCTTCTCAAGTTACTTGCATTCCAAGTTCTCGGGACTTCCTTGCCATCGAGCTTCTCCAATTTGTAGGCGCCCTTGCCAATCACCTCTTTGACTCTGTAGGGGCCTTCCCAGTTTGCCGCCAGTTTACCTTCCCCTTGGGTCGGCAGCCCGATATCGTTGCGCCGCAAGACGAGGTCATTTTGTTCAAATTCTCTTGAGCACTTTGGCGTTGTAGCGCAGGGCCATTCTTTGCTTTAGTGCTATTTCTGACAAATAGGCCATCTCCCTAGCCTCATCTGCTAGGTCCTTTTCCACAGCTTCCTCTACTCCCTTCAGAAGTAATCGTGGGCTCGGCTCTCCGATCTCTACGGGTACCATTGCGTCCACCCCGTACATCAGGCGGAAAGGGGTTTCTCCTGTGGACGACTGCTCGGTTGTTCGGTAAGACCAGAGGACCGAGGCGAGTTCGTCGGCCCATGCACCTTTTTTGTTATCCAGCCGCTTCTTGAGGCCCAGCAAGATGACCTTGTTTACGGCCTCGACCTGACTGTTCGTCTGGGAATGCTCTACAGAGGAGAATCTCTGCTTTATGCCCAGACCGAAGAGGAATTCTGCGAACTTCTTGTCAGTGAATTGTGTCCCGTTATCGGAGACAACAACTTCCGGGATGCCGAATCGAGTTATCACCTGCCTCCACATAAACTTTCGACAATTGGACGAGGATATGCTGGCCAGTGGTTCAGCCTCTATCCATTTGGTGTAGTAGTCGATAGCAACTATGAGGTATTTGACTTGCCCCGGGCCAACCGGGAAAGGTCCAAGTAGGTCGACTCCCCACTGTGCGAAAGGTCGGGAGGACGTCAATAGGCTTAGCTCGGTTGCCGGTGCTTTGTGGAAGTTGGCGTTCTCTTGGCACTTGACGCATTTTCTTACAAATTTTTTGGAGTCCATCATCAATGATGGCCAGTAATATCCAGCTCGGATGAGCTTTCTTGCTAGGGCTTTGCCCTCGATATGGTGACCACAGCATCCTTCGTGGACCTCTTTGAGTACGTAGTCCGTTTGGTCGGGATGCAGGTACTTTAATAAGGGTTGGCTGAGTCCCTTTTTAAATAGTTGACCTTGTATGATCGCATATTTGGCCGCCTCCCTTCTCAACGCTTTAGCTTCCTTCTTGTCGTCAGGGAGTTTGCCGTTTTCTAGGAAATCAGTGATGGGGTACATCCAGGAGGGGCCTATCTTTTTTAGGTGAAGGGCGACTGCTGGTTTTTTTTATCATGCCTTGAATGAGGGACCGGTTGCTGACTCCCAGTTTTGTGCTTGCTAGCTTGGATAGGAGGTCTGCCCGTGTGTTCCTTTCCCTCGGAACGTGCTGGACCGCGACCTCCTCAAATTGTTTGCTCAACTCTTTGACCTTCTCCAAGTACTTCTGCAATAGCGAGTCTCTGGCTGGTAGCTTCCATTTACTTGCGAGGTAACGACCTGTGAGTCACTGCACACTTCCAGCCTCGTAGCCCCGACTTCCCAAGCTAGGATCAAGCCGTCCAAGAGGGCCTCGTACTCCACTTGGTTGTTCAATACGGGAAACTCAAACTTGATTGATTGTTCGTATATGACCCCGGCAGGACTTTCCAAGATGATCCCGGCACCTCCGAACGTTTGGTTGGAGGCCCCGTCCACATGGAGCCTCCACCGTATGCCCGCTTCCTCGGTTGGGTCCCCCGTTACCTCAACCAAGAAGTCTGCCATTGCTTGCGCCTTAATCGCATGTCGGAGCTCATATCGCAAGTCATACTGAGATAGATCGATGGCCCAAGTCATCATTCTTCCCGCTAAGTCGGGTTTTTGGAGCACCTGGCGAATTCCCTGGTCCGTTCTCACGACCACTTGGTGACCCTGGAAGTATTGCCGTAGCCTGCGGGAAGAGGTCAGCAGCGCCAGTGCTAGCTTCTCTAATTTGTTGTATCCAAGTTTCGCTCCTTGCAGTGCTCTACTCACAAAGTAAATTGGTTGTTGAACCTTCCCTTCTTCTCGTACCAAAACCGCCGCCAACGCTTCCTCCGTTATGGCTAGGTATAGGTAGAGCGGTTCTCCGATCTTGGGCTTCCCGAGCACGGGCGGTTTTGCGAGGATCTCTTTGAAATGTTTAAACGCTTCCTCACACGCCGGGGTCCATTCAAACACTATCCCTTTTTTCATAAGGTTGAAAAATGGCAGCGCCCTGGCAGCCAACGCTCCAAGGAAACGGGATAAGGCAGTAAGTCTACCCGACAGCCTCTGAACATCCTTGACACAGCCCGGAATCTTCATTTGGAGTATTGCATGGTACTTTTCTAGGTTGGCCTCGACCACCCTTTGGGTTATCATGAACCCTAGGAACTTTCCTGCTTCCATGGCAAAGGCGCATTTGAGTGGGTTGAGCCTCATGCCGTGTTGTCGGAGGAAGGCGAACACATTTCCCAGGTCGCCTATGAGGTCCTCAGGTCGAGTGGTCTTTGCGAGGATATCATCTACATACACCTCCACCGTTTTGCCTATGAGGTTACTAAATATCTTGTTCATTAGCCTTTGGTACGTTGCCACAGCGTTCTTCAGGCCGAACGGCATTACCTTGTAGCAATATATCCCTCCCGGCGTTATGAACGTTGTTTTCTCTTCGTCAGGCCGGTGCATCGGTATCTGATTATAGCCAGAATAAGCGTCCATAAAGCTCAGGTACCGATATCCTGCCGCTGCGTCGACGAGTGCGTCAATGTTGGGCAGGGGGTAGCAGTCCTTGGGGCATGCTTTGTTGAGATCGGAGTAATCCACACACATCTTCCATTTTCCATTGTGCTTTTTCACTAGAACTACATTCGACAGCCATGTCGAGTAGTCGAGTTGTCGAGTTCTCGAATAAATCCCGCTTTGAGGAGGCTGGACGTTTGCCTGGCCACCTTCTCTGCTCTTTCTTGTGACATTTTCCTTCTCCTCTGAGCCACCGGTCTGGCTTCCGCCTTGACGGCCAAGTGATGTGACATGAGTTGGGGGTCTATTCCCGGCATGTCGGCTGGCGTCCAAGCAAATAGGTCGCCGTTAGCCCTGATCATTTCCATTAGAGGTTCCTTCAGGTCGTGTGGGAGGTTTCTGTTCACAAAGGTGAATTTCTCCTCCGTGTCACCGACTCTGAACCTCTCCAGGTTCCCTTCCGGTTCAGGTCTCGGTTTGTCGTCAACTCTAGCGTCCAAGTCGGCGAGGAACACTCCCGATGCCTCTTTAGATTTCTTCCTTAAGGAGAGGCTGGCATTGTCGCAAGCGACTGCCGTTTCCAAGTCTCCTTTTATGGATCCCACAGATCCGTCATCAGCGATGAACTTCATTACCAACATCTTTGTGCTGATTACTGCCCTGAGGTCGTTGATAGTCTTTCTCCCTAGGATGACGCTGTAGGCCGTGGAGTCTCGCAGAACCACAAATTCTGCCATTACCGACCTCCGTCCTTGGCCTTGTCCTACTGATACAGGTAGGGAGATTATTCCGTCTGGCTTGATGAAGTGGTCGCCCAAGCCTACGACACTGTGCTGGTGCGTCTTTAAATCGGCATCCCGTAGGCTCAAGGCGTCGAACACGTTGCGAAACATGATGTTCGAGTCAGCCCCGGTGTCCACAAGGATCCACTTGATGAGGCCGGTTCCCATCTGGCCGTGATGACCATGGGAGGGTTTTCCGCGGCCTCATCGAACCATTGGTCCTCCGGGCCAAATGAGATGGGTGGGGATCTCTTGGAGCTTCGCATAGAAGATGAGGAAACCACCAGGACCTTGGCGTCTTTCTTGTGTGCCGACCTCGACCTTGGAGGAGCGTCTCTTGCTGTTACCACGTTCACTATGGTAAGGTCGTGCTCGTTGTCCTCCGGCTCGTGACGTCACTTCACCGCGTGGGTCTTGTCATCTCCCTCGCGGTCGCGATCTCGCCTCCTCGGCTTCCTGATGAGATGGGATAATTTGGCCAGTTTTTCGTCCCGGATCGCTTGTTCTAGCGCGTCCTTCAGGTCGAACCAATCATGTGTCTTGTGTCCATAGCCCTTGTGATAATCACAATAGAGGCTCTTGTTTCCCCCGGTTCGGTCCTTCAGAGGTCGGGGCTTCGACAAAATTCCCTTCTTGGCTATCTACTGATAAACTTCTGTGATGGGGATGGTGAGGGGGTGTAATTGGTGAATTTTCCGACTCGAGAAAACGGCCTGGGTGTCTTGCTCGGACCGCCATCTCTAGCGTGTTCCTTCTGCCTTTCCCCGCTACCGAGCTGCTGGGTTTGATTGTAGGAGGGCTACCGTTTGTTGGCAGCCACGACTTGGCTGACTTCCTCATCGTTAATGTATTCCCTAGCTACACTTTGGATCACCTGCATTGTCCACACCGGCTTCGTGGTGAGGTACTTTTTGAAGTCCTCGTTTAGAAGTCCTTTCGTCAAGCACAGGCTAGCAACCGAATCGGTCAGACCGTCGATCTCCAAGCACTCGTCGTTGAACCGGTCTAGATATTTTCTGGTCGGCTCGCCGAACCTCTGAATCACTTCGAGTAAATTGATCGGGTGTTTTACTTTTGCAATTCTGGTCGTGAATTGAGCTAGAAAAGTGTGGCCGATGTCCAAAAATTTGGCCACCGAGCCCTGCGGGAGGCTATTAAAACACCGTATTGCCGGTCCCGCCAGAGTGACCGGAAAAGCGCGGAACCTTACCTCGTCTCTCACTCCCTCCAGGTTTATCCTGGCCTCGAAGGCCGTAAGGTGCTCCTGCGGGTCTTGGGTTCCGTCGTACCTCATGTCCATTGGCTTGTCAAAGTGCTTTGACAGCCGGACTTCGAGGATGGAACTATGAAACGGGGTTGCGCCCATTATCACTGGTCTCCGCGTTCTCCTTGGTCTTCCCTCACCGTCTTCCCGGTCTTGTCCTGAGGCGCGTCTCCTTTCCCGCCTTGTGTAAATGACGGGGTCGCGGCGTCTTCTTGGGCGTCCTTCTTCTCGGGTGCTCTCGGGCTCAGATCGTGGGCTGGGTATTCGGTGGGAGTGGCTTCTCGGAGGAGAACGGGAGTAGCTTGATTCGGGAGTTTGTTGACGATGTTCCTGATCTACCAGCTGGCGCTACAGGTTCTGCATCCTGTGACGCAGTTCCTGCATTATTCTGGCGCTGTTGTTGCCTGTTCCCCCAAAGGAGCGTCTTTCTCGAGATCGTGTAGTCGGCTCGGTGCGATTTCGTGGAGGGGACCTCGTGCGCTCCCGGGAGGAAGCCACGGAGGCTTCCCCTCTGTGCTCGGCCTCGCGGCCTTGCCCTCCAGGGCCCAGTACAACGTCCATTCAGGCATCCCCACAGATGGCGCCAATGTATGGTTGGTCGGGTACCGGACGGTTCGGGTTGGTACTTCGGTTGATGAGAGGGGGAATTGCCTGGTTCCGGGTTGCTGGATTGGAGGAGGGGTAACCGACTTCCCGAGCTCTTCGTGTGGAGAGGGGGGTGTCACCTGCAAAGACACTCCGACGCTCTAGTCAGTCAAGTGTGCAGGCGAAAAATGAGAGAATGGTATGTGACGTACCTTGGGGGAGGGGTGGGACCCTCCACATATATACCATGTCAGAGGCGGGTCCCACAAGAACAGAACCCACCTTCCTCGAAGCTTCCCCATACAGTTGTAGTAGAGAGCTATCTAGGACGCGTGTTCGGGTCGATACTTGAACGCCTCGCACCCGACCGTTCGGGTCGGGTGGTTCGTGAGTCGGGTCGGCCCATATGATGTTTGAGTCAGGCCGTAACAATTATAAAATATATAATATATTAATTAAAAATTAATAATTAAAATTACTAAAATATTAGTGTTTTAGAAACATTTAAAAAAAATTTTCTATTAAATATACCTAAAAAACATGCAAGAAAATTATATTTCACTAGACCACTTGTAGAATTTAGCTATACATTTGTTAAAGTGTTAAATATAGAAAGTTTGTGTTAGAAAGACTAAGTATTTAAAATTCTTAAAATATCTAATGTGTGTAAAAAATTTATTAAAAATTTTTAGCAAAATAGTCTTAACAAATGGCCAAGAAAATCCTAACTTATAGTATTTTATATTACTTTCAAAATCCAAATTATTAGTAATAATATTTAGGGCGTGTTTAGATGTGATTTCCTCTTCAAGTAAAGCAAATCATTTGTATAATGGTTTAGTAATTTTTGAAAGGGTTATACTACGTGTACACTAAAATCAGCCACTCACCGATATAAAATACATGTTGGAATATAAATACATATTAAAAATTAGCAAGAGGCCCACGCATACGCGTGGGTGGGTGATTGAGTTTATGAAATTAATAACAAAAATATAAAAAGAACATATAGAAATTGGATTATGATAAGTTTGTTATATACATTTATTGAGCTTAGAAATATGATCACAATAATGTAACTAATAATTCTAAATTGTTGTAAAATAACTAAATAAATAAGGAAGATGTAAATATAAAATAAAATATGTAAATAGAAGACTCTAGCATTAATATAATTAGCTCGGTAATAATTTATATATATATACATTAATATTATATGTTGTAATATGTATATATATGTAAAGATAGAAAGAAGTATTAAAAGTAAAGAGAGAGAGAATTGCATTTGTTTTATTACTGTAAAGAGAGAGAGAGAGAAATGGAAATATTTGTAATTGTGTGCTTGTCTTTCTCTCAGAGGCAAAGGCCTCTATTTATACATATATTGGGAGCTTAATTTCAACATACATTTAATGTCATTCCTTCTTTGAAAATGTGAGTTTTACATGGGAATGGGCATCCACGTTGCTCGTTCTTATCACAATACTCCCCCTTGGATGCCCATTTAGGATTATTGCCTCATTAAAGCCTTACTAGAGGAAAACCCTGTGGGAAAAATCTTAGTGAAGGAAAAAGAATACAATATCCTTTGTGATGGGGACTGCTTCATTAAAAACCTTGTCAAGAAAAACCCAATGGGAAAAAACCTGACCAAGGAAAAAAGAGTACAGTCTCCCCCTCTTGCCGACATCATTTAATGTCTCGAAATTGGCGCATCCCAATCTCATGTATCAATATTTCAAAGGACGATTTTGGGAGTGACTTTGTAAATAAATCTGCCAGATTGTCACTTGATCGAATCTGTTGGACGTCAATAATCCCCTGATTTTGAAGATCATGAGTGAAAAAGAATTTGGGAGAAATATGCTTTGTTCTATCGCCTTTGATGTATCCGCCTTTAAGTTGAGCAATGCATGCTGTATTATCTTCAAACAGGACAGTTGGAGCTATCTTATGATCAATCAGTCCACATGATGACAGAATATATTGAATCAGACTCCTCAGCCAAAAACACTCGCGACTAGCTTCATGAATCGCCAGTATTTCAACATGATTCGAGGAGGTTGCTGCTATCGTCTGTTTCGTGGACCTCCATGATATAGCTGTACCACCATATGTGAACAGATATCCTGTTTGAGACCTCCCTTTGTATGGATCAGACAAGTATCCAGCATCCGCATAGCCAACTAGTTGTGACTTGGATCCATAGGGATAAAACAATCCCATATCAACCGTCCCATGAAGATATCAAAAAATTTGTTTGATTCCACTCCAATGTCTTCTGGTTGGAGAAGAACTATATCTTGCTAGTAAATTCACCACGAATGATATGTCAGGTCGCGTATTATTAGCAAGATACATTAGTGCTCCAATGGCACTAAGATATGGTACTTCAGGACCAAGGATATCTTCATTTTCTTCTTTAGGACGGAATTGATCCTTTTTCACATCCAAAGATCTTACGATCATTGGGGTACTTAATGGATGTGACTTATCCATATAAAATCTCTTCAAGATCTTTTCTACGTATGTTGTTTGATGAATAAAGATCCCATTTTTTATATGCTCGATCTGCAGGCTGAGACAAAATTTAGTTCTTCCAAGATCTTTCATCTCAAACTCTTCTTTTGGAGTTTTTATAATTGTTGGAATCTCTTCAGGAGTCCCAATAATATTTAAATCATCAACGTACACAGCAATTATAATGAACCCAGATGTAGTTTTCTTTATGAAAATACATGGGCAGATATCATCATTCTTGAATCCGTTTTTGGCCAGATACTTAGTAAGACGATTATACCACATTCGTCCAGATTGCTTTAGACCATATAAAGATCTTTGCAATTTGACTGAGTATAACTCTTGCGAATATTCATTGGATGGTTTAGATATCTTTAGTCCTTTAGGGACTTTCATATAGATATCCCGATCTAATGAGCCGTATAAATAGGCTGTTACCACATCCATTAAATGCATATGCAGTTTATGATATGCAGATAAACTGACCAAATAACGCAATGTTATCGCATCCACTACAGGGAAATACGTTTCTTCATAATCTATACCAGGCCTTTGTGAGAAACATTGTGCCACAAGTCGGGCTTTATAGCGCACAACTTCATTTTTCTCATTTCGTTTTCTCACAAATACCCATTTGTATCCAATAGGTTTTACATCTGCAGGTGTACGGACTACAGGTCCAAAGACTTCACGTTTTGCAAGTGAGTCTAACTCAGCCTTCATGGCTTCTTTCCATTTTGGCCAATCATTCCTTAGTCGACATTCTTCGACTGATCTTGGCTCAAGATCCTTACTTTCATGCATGATATTTAATGCCACGTTATATGCAAATATTTCATTGACAATTGTCTTATTTCGGTCCCATTTCTCTCCTGTAAAGACATAATTTATCGAGATCTCATCATTTTCACAATTTTCAGGTACCTGAACGTCTTCTGGCGTTAAAACTATATTAGAATTTTGGACAACTGCAGGTGTCTCTACAATGTCTTTTTCAACAGGAATAGTATTTACCTCTTTTCTCTTTCGAGGATTTTTATCTTTGGAACCGACAGGCCTGCCACGCTTCTGGCTTGTATTTGCTTCAGTGGCTATTTGTCCTACTAGGACATCAATTCGAATTGGAACATTTTCCGCCCTACCACGCTTCTGGAGTGAATTTGCTTCAGCGGCTACTTGTCCTACTGGGACATCAATTCGAATTGGGGTATTTTCCGCTGGTATATAAGATTTGGTAATCCTCTTTGTATCGGAAAATGCATCAGGCAATTCATTTGCTATTCTTTGCAAATGTATAATCTTTTGAACTTCTAGTTCACATTGTCCTGATCGAGGATCTAAATGCATCAACGATGATGCATTCCAATTAAGTTCCTTTTCAGGAAGCTTATTCTCTCCCCCTAATGTTGGAAATTTTGATTCATCAAAATGACAATCCGCAAACCGGGCTTTAAACACATCTCCCGTTTGTATCTCAAGATACCTCACTATAGAGTGAGAATCATATCCAACATATATCCCCAATTTTCTTTGGGGTCCCATTTTGGTGCGATTAGGTGGTGCAATGGAAACATATATCGTACACCCAAATATTCTTAAATGGGAAATATTTGGCTGCTGGCCAAAAGCTAATTGCATATGAGAGAACTGATGATAACTCGTTGGCCTCAAAAGAATAAGTGCTGCGGCATGTAAAACTGCATGCCTCCAAACCGAGGTTGGGAGATTTGTTCTCATAAGCAAGGGTTTAGCAATTAATTGGAGGCACTTAATAAGTGATTCTGCTAACCCATTTTGTGTGTGAACATAAGCTACTGGATATTCAACACTTATTCCATTAGCCATACAATAAGCATCAAAAGCTTGGGAAGTAAATTCACCAGCATTATCAAGGCGAATTTCTTTGATTGGATTTTCTGGAAATTGTGCTTTTAATCGAATAATTTGAGCCAGTAATCTCGCAAACGCCAGGTTGCGAGAAGATAATAAGCACACATGTGACCATCTCGAAGATGCGTCTATCAGGACCATAAAATATCTAAAAGATCCACATGGTGGATGAATAGGTCCACATATATCACCTTGAATCCTTTCTAAGAATTCAGGAGACTCAAATCCAATCTTTACTGGTGATGACTTTAAAATTAACTTCCCTTGAGAACATGCAGCACAACAAAATTCACTAGATTTAAGAATCTTCTGGTTCTTTAGTGAATGTCCATGAGAGTTTTTAATAATTCTCCTCATCATGGTTGTTCCCGGATGACCTAATCTATCATGCCAAGTTATGAATTCATTTGGACTAGTAAACTTCTGGTTTACAATGGCATGTGATTCAATTGCACTAATCTTGGTATAATACAATTCAGATGAAAGTGAGGGTAACTTTTCTAGTATAACCTTTTTATTTAAATCATGAGTTGTGATACATAAATACTCATGATTTTCCTCATTCATAGTCTCAATATGATATCCATTTCGGCGAATATCTTTAAAACTCAACAAGTTTCTTCGAGACTTGGTAGATAATAGTGCATTATTTATTATAAATTTTGTTCCTCCAGGAAACAAAATTATAGCTCTTTCGGAGCCTTCTATCACATTGCCCGAGCCAATAATAGTATTAACATATTCATCTTTTGGCACAAGATGGGTAAAATATATATTACTTTTAAGAATAGTGTGTGAACTCGCACTATCCGCAAGGCAAATATCTTCAGAATATGTCCTTGCCATTTCTCTTCAAAGAAAAAAACAAATGATAATAAAATGAGTAGAAGTACATGTACAGTAAAATTATTCACATGAATACTTAACAAACACATACATATATCAAACTATTCCATCATTGATCAAATAGCCAATATTTTCTTCAGGATCCTCAAAGAAATTAGATACATCATAATGAATGGTGGAATTTTCATAATTTGAAACAAAATTTGTTTCCTTTCCTTTGTCATCCTTTTTCAAGGATACTTGATAAAGATCAACTAGGTGCCTTGGGGTACGACAGGTACGTGACCAATGGCCCTTTCCACCACAACGGAAGCATTTATCCTCAATTGATTTACTTTGCCCATTGTTTCTTTCTTTATCCCACTTCTGGTGAGGTCTTTTCTTGTGAGCATAATTTCTTTTCCTTCTATATTTTTCCTTATTATCAAAATCTTGCCATTTACCTCTTCTGGGGTTATAATTTGTCGCATTTGCTTCAGGAAATGGGGCGGCGCCATCTGGGCGCGCTTCATGATTTCTTAAGAGCAACTCATTGTTGCGTTCAGCAACAAGAAAGCAAGAAATTAGCTCAAAATATTTTTTAAATTATTTTTCTCGATTGCTATTGCAGGAGCACATTCGAGGCATGGAAGGTCGATAAAGTTTTCTCTAACATATCGGGCTTGAAGAGGTATCACCGTCTTTTGATGATTGTACCTTTCTTCAAGGTCTTTCCACAGATCTGCAGGATCTTTTAATGTGGGATATTCATTTTTCAATCATACGTCAACATGACGACGAAGAAAAATCATAGCTTTGGCTTTATCCTTCTGGGATGCATTATTTTTCAGCCTTAATGGTATCTTCAATATCCATTGAATCAAAATGGATTTCAGCATCTAATATTCATGATAAATAATTGTTTCCAGATATATCAAGAGCATGAAATTCAAGATGAGAGAGCTTCGACATAATGAAAATTTGTTACCTGAGTCTTCCTAAAAATTTGATCAGAGTCTCGTGCTGATAACGTGTTGTAAAACAACTAAATAAATAAGGAAGATGTAAATATAAAATAAAATATATAAATAGAAGACTCTAGCATTAATATAATTAGCTCAGTAATAATTTATATATATACATTAATATTATATGTTGTAATATGTATATATATGTAAAGATAGAAAGAAGTATTAAAAGTAAAGAGAGAGAGAATTGCATTTGTTTTATTACTGTAAAGAGAGAAAGAGAGAGAAATGAAAATATTTGTAATTGTATGCTTGTCTTTTTCTCAGAGGCAAAGGCCTCTATTTATACATATATTGGGAGCTTAATTTCAACATGCATTTAATGTCATTTCTTCTTTGAAAATGTGAGTTTTACATGGGAATGGGCATCCACGTTGTTCGTTCTTATCACAACATAAATCATAATTCTAATTCTTAATTCCAACTGCCTCCCATTCTTCTTCCGCCTTGGCCGATCCGTTTTCCTTCCGCAAGAAGACCTGCAATTGAAGAAGTAGCTGAACTCAGAACCAAACGCTAATCTAAATTAGTGAATTCTGATTATATTAAAAAAAGATGAAAATATACATTATTTATAAGTTTTGGCTAATTTCAATTACTGATCCAATAAAGTTATAAACCAATATAAAAAAAAGAAAAAAAAAGGCTAAATCTTTTTTAATCCTTTTGTAATTGAAGAAATGAAAATAAAAATATGGACTAACCTTTGAATCACCGGCCAATTTTAAACTACTGCCCCTTTCTTCTTCTGCCTTGACTGAATGTTTTCTCCCTCCGCAAAAAGACCTGCAATTGAAGCAGCAACTAAACTCATAACCAAACACTGACTAAATTGGTGAATTCAATTATATTAAAAAAACATATAGTAATATACGTTATAAGTTTGCCCAACTTCAATTACTGATCCAATAAAGCTATAAACCAATATGAAGAAGAAGAAAAAAGGGACTCTAGTGAACAAATAACTGCTATGGTCAAGATACAGGCATCTCCTACTCTAATGTTAGTCAGCAATCTATTACTTGAATTATAGTCATGTAATAGTTATTCTCAAATGGAAAAGACTAAATCTTTCTTCTGCTATTGTAATTGAAGAAATGAAAATAAAAATTATCAAGTGAATGATTAGAATTAGGAATTCTATGATACTTATGAAAATTATTTCCGTCAGGGTTTAAATAAAAGGAATCATCCAGTTGCAAACTCTTTTAATATTTACCTTCAAATTGTGAGTTAATTAGGATAAAAAATGTCACTTTTATCAATATAAGGATGTTAAACCTTTTGTGAATATCAAATTCTGCTCTTTTAAACTGATTTACCTCACTCCTCACTTATCTTATGTAGCACAGATTTGGATATAAAATTTCTTTTATACATAAAACAAACATCATATAATAACATATAGGGTAAAGTATATTTTTTTTTCCTGAAGTTTGATAAAAGTTTTAAAAATATCCATAAATTTTATTTTGTTTCAATTTTATCCCAAAAGTTTTCGATTTGTATCAAATATACCCCTGACGGTTAATTTTTCAAAAAATTTAAGACCAATTCAATAACAATTTCATAAGAACAACCCTCAACACAAGCAAATCAAGCATAATTTTCATACATTATTGTTAGATTGGTCTTAAATTTTTTGAAAATTTAGCCGTCGAGGATATATTTGATACAAATTGAAAACTTTTGGGATAAAATTGAAACAAAATAAAACTTAAGGATATTTTTAAAACTTTTGTCAAACTTCAGAGGCAAAAAGTATACTTTACCCTAACATATATTATCATGTTCATCCACTTTATATACTAAAGAAAAATAAAAATAAAACACTAAGCAAAAAGAAAGAAAGAAAAAATACTAAGCTATTATGAGAAGAGCTAATCAAAATTTTGGATGCAATTAATTTTCTCTCACAAAGAAAAAATGTTACAACGAAAATAATGAATGTTTAAAAGAAGTTGTCAAAACAGAACAAAATGAGTGAAATATTTCTCATGAATGTTGAATATCTTATCTTTTTAGAATAGCCAAGTACTCTTTAAAGTACTCAAGTACTCTTTAGAGTATCTTATCTCTTTAAAGAATAAAAATCTCAAGAATGCACACATATATATCCTATATGATAAAAAGAATTAAAGTCATTTCAACACAATAAAATGATTTAAAATTTTATATATATGATGGAGGAAAATGGATAAACTTAGCCTCAAAGAATCATGTGTAGTAAGTAAATGTTACTCAAACAAACACACTTACATTTCCTTTAAAAGAGAAAAAGAAAGGGATAAAACACATGCAACTACATCTATACACAAAAAATTTATGCAATAGACACCATTACACTTACATTTAATCACTCAATATAGTAACCTAATTTATCATCGGATGAAACCAAAGCAACCCAATTCTTTTCTATTATTCTGTCCACCAAACATAAAAAATCTGCAAAACACTCGGTAAAATATAAGGGACAGTGATATTTGCTTTAAAATATAGATATCAAACATTTATTACGTAAAAAAAAGAAAGAAAAAATTATTACTCAATAAAACAAAAAAAATTAATTGGTCATCATTAAGTATAATCAAACAATTCATTACCAATCTTCAGCAAATAATTTCACAAAAGAAGATAACAACAATATAATTAGTAGTCAAAGGCTTGCTAAGCATATAGTATGCATCAATCACCCTTGCAGATTTTTTAGCATCGAAATCCCTTTCTTTCAAAACAAACGATATGATCAAACAAAAAATATTAGCTTCTCCTATAACTCATTCAAATATACAAACTTTTAAACTATTCACCAAAGAGTAGAGAGGCAAAGCAAAAAAAGTGCAAGAAAAACAAAGAAGATTATCCCAACAGACCGACCTAAGAATGTAAAAATCAGAATGCAATTTATTTTGCCAATCTTTATATTTTTCATCCAAATTCACACCCTCTATATCATACTTCTTCTCTCCCTATTTTAAAATTTGGGGACAAAGAGAAAACACTTCTTAATTTTAATTATTAGTTGAGAAAAAAATTATGATAGCATATTATCAATTTAAAAGGTAGCAATCATATTAGTTCTTGGACATAATCATCAATTTTACATAAATTTTGCTCCAAACATTAGTAGAACTCAATCCATATCATTCACAGAAAAATGACAAATTCAACTTAATCATTTTGGCCTATGATTAACACCCAAAAAGAAAGGTGTTTTGAGAAAACATATTTTAAAAAAAATAAAATGTAGTTTTGTTTTGAGTATACCTTGTTTTGTTTAAATCTTTTATGTCTTCAATGCTGATGTTAGTCCTGCATGCCCTCCATTAGGCCTTGACCACTTCCATCCATCCACCAAAGGTCCATTCCTGCCAACTGATCATAAAGCAAGCAAGTATCATTAAATTGCAGCTAAATGATAAGCAAAGGTGATACAATGAATACACAACACCATCACAATAAAAATACTTCTCCGACAAAATAACCTCTCAGGTTTTAGCAGCAACATGAAGTTCATCTTCTTTAATGAATTTAGTGAAGGATAAATGATCACACACTCACAAGGGATTGCTCGTCACAGACAGTTAATGAGCAAAATGTAAAAAGGTAAAAAAGTTATCAACTTTAAGGGTACCCAACATCATAAAAAGTAAAATTGGAACCAAATTTATAAAAAAATAGAGAGAAATGAGGGATGGGGTATCGATAAAATAGGAGTGTACCGATTACTTGAATTGGAGAGATGAAGCTTGAGGTCTAGGGATGAGAGTTCGATACCGTAGCTCAGCCATTTCCTAAGTTAAGTCCTCTACTTCCTCTTTGTCCTTTAACTTTTCTACTCGCAATTCTTCCTTGTTAGCCTTCAACTCCTGCACATCCAACCGGGTATGAAGGAATGCCGCCAGGGGTGCAGCGACAGCGACTTTAGCATCGTCACTATTTCTGCCCTCATCTCTATCATATCTGAACCCACAAAAAGAATATTAATAATGTTAATAATAAATCTCTCAAAAGCTAAACTGAAACAAAAATTGTGAGTGAAAAGACCTTGAGGAGCATCTTCGGTGTGGTAGAGGCATTTGAGGATGTCATTTTGAACTCTGATTTCAAATGAAAAAATTGCGCTCAAAATTTGGTGTTCAAATCCTGATTTGAAAGGAAAAGATCGCAATCAAATTGCTGCAAAGAGTGTTCTACTTCATTACCTGAGGGACAATGAGTTCTCAATCCATTGTTTACCCTAATCATCTAATCAGAAGCTAGCATTTTCATTTTTTTCCCTAAATGGTGGTTTTGGAATTGCTGCCGGATTAACTCTCTTCAAACAATTGGACAAAGATCTTCTCTAATAACCTTTCACCAGGTAAAAAGGTTTTGGCTTTTTGTTGAAGAGCGAAACACAAAAGAAAGAAAAGGTTTGGAAGACACTTGTCACTCTCTCAAAAATCATCTAACAGTGTAAACCATACATGTATTTATACATAAATACATCTATGGCTGATTTTAGTGGCTGATTTTAATGTACAAATAGCATTTATTTGTTTAAAAAAATACACAAAAATGATTGTGTGACGTGGCATTATGACAACCCCACCAACCGCAAATACCCTGTGAGATAGAGAGAGAGAGAGAGAGAGAGAGAGAGATAAGAGAAGAAAGAAATGGCAGTGCCATTGTTATGTCTTTGCTCCTTCTCACTCTCACCAACCCCATACACTACGCCTTCCATCTTTCATTCCTTCAATCCCAGCACCACTTTCCTCCGTTTCAAGCTCCATTCCACCCTGTAACTCTCTCTCCCTATCTTTCTATCTTTCTATCTCGTTTATCTGTAACCCAATTCACTTTTTTTGGCTTCTCTTTTATTCAGATTTCACTCCACAATACCCATGTCTCAAGGTATTATATTTCCTTTCATTTCTACGCCTATTCTTGAATTTCAGACGTGGGTTGTTTTCATCTACTTGTTTCATTGGGTGTTTCTTTTCTATACGTCAATGTGCTCTGCCTTCAATTCAAAGTAGTTTTTTTTTTTTTTTTTATGTTCTTTGCACAAGGAGATAAAATGACTCCCTATGAAGAAGCATTGGAGGCCTTGTCTTCTCTGATCACTAGACGCACTCGTGTTGGTGATGTCAATTTAGAGGAACGATTCAACGTGCTGTTTGAGTACGTGAAGGTATGGTGTTTGTGAATTTGCTTCTGAAATACTTGGCCATTTTCTTGGGACATGCTTAGTTGCTTGGTGATGTTGACAAAATGGCGTGCCGTTGATTGCATAGATGCTAGATTTGGAGGAGGCGATTTCAAATATGAAGATCATCCATGTAGCCGGCACTAAAGGGAAGGTACTTTCTTTTTTACTTTGATGGTTGCTCGGGACTGAAGGCATGTTAAGGGCACTTGAATCGTTCATTGCCTTGATGCTCACTTGCTCTCTCTACTTTCTTTTATCTGTTAAAGTTGCTAAGACTTGAAACTTAACTGCTTTTGATAATTAACTTTATATAGTTTTGGAATTTATGCTGTATTCTATTCAGTGAGAAGTTGAATTTTGTGGTCTCAAACCGAGGTCTAGCTATGGATTCTAGTCTTTATCCAGCTGTACTTTTAGTGTTTACTCTTGCATTTGTAATGAATTACACCGTGTTTTCACAGGGATCTACATGCACTTTCACAGAGTCTATTTTACGAAACTGTGGTTTTCGCACTGGGCTCTTTACTTCTCCTCACCTAATTGATATCCGAGAAAGATTTCGTTTAGATGGGTGAGTATTTCAATTTCACAGATTGATTTCTTTCCTTTTACTATGAGTAAGTCTATTTGTTATTATGCATATTAGTACGATTTTTGTAACAAACTTACCTTTTACATCGCTATTCGGTAATTACTTTACCATAACATCATCACCCTTGAAATCTATGCTTTTATCCAATTTCATATACCTACTAAATTACATTGTATGATGTATTTGAATTCAGATAACTAGTGCACTCTAATTTATTAGCATTATTCTTGCTTCTGCAGTCTGGAAATCTCTGAAGAGAAATTTTTGGCATACTTCTGGTGGTGTTATGATAGACTAAAGGTATCTTTCTGTGAGTAAATACTTGATTAAAAATTTAAAATATTTATCGTAGAAGGTCTTTTAAGGTGTAAACAAGATTATGCTTTTCTTTCTTTTGTTCTCTTTATATTCTGAACCAGACAAGTTGTCTTTCTACTCCCATTGAACTACTGGTACATTTTCTGATTTATCCTTGCAGTCTATGAACTACTTTATTTATAACTGTTAAGAGCGAAAAGATGGATATTTTCTGTGAAATGCATTGAAGTTTTGAAGCAATTTTATTTTTACTACTTTTGGATCATTTCATTGATTTTGGAGGATCAATGATTTTCTGAGCATGTTGATATTACTCAAAGTGATTAATGTTAATATTTTATTATCCGAGTGCATCTGGATCAATAAAAAAGAAATGGTTTAATTACAAGTATGATAATCCTAGCACAGCCAACTTCTGTTCTCCGCACTTTCAATAAAATCTTCTATTTTCATAGTCCCAATTTCAATTTGCATGACAACAATACCATACTATTAAACTAATACATGCCTGATCATCAAAGTGTTCACTTCAAAATGATGTTTTCGGACTCTGGTAAAACTTTTATATCTAGATGTGCTTGCTTATAGTGTTAACATAGCTGGAGTCTTATTTCGGGATGTACAGGAGAAAACTGATGACAAGGTTCCAATGCCTCCTTTCTTCCACTTCCTTGCTTTACTTGCCTTCAAGATATTTTCAGCTGAGCAGGTTTCATTACCTTGCCTTGAATTGCTACACATAATGCTCCATACCGATAATAATATGTGTACATTTTTCCTACAAATGAACAAAACTTATTTTATTATCACATTTCATGTAGGTAGATGTTTCCATAATGGAAGTTGGTTTAGGTGGCAAGTATGATGCAACAAATGTGGTATGTATAATCATTTCAGCAGAAATTTGTTGGTTTCTAGAATATTGCCACTATCAAGCTGTTTGAATAGTTACTATTCTGGAACAAGATCATGTGGTGTGTCGATATTTCAGGTGCAGGCACCAGTTGTGTGTGGTATAACATCCCTTGGGTATGATCACATGGAGATTCTTGGTAAGTGTTATATTTTTATAATATGGGAACCGCTATTTGATGTGTTTTAATGAAAATCATGAAATAGCATGAGATATAATAACCAACTTATATTTGCCATGATATGCATTGCCTTCCCATACTGAGCAGCCTAATATCTCATTTGCTGGTGAAATATGTAACTTGCCACAAGTTACATAGGTGAATGATGGGATGCCTTTTTACCTGTTAATGACAAATATTTACTATCATATGCTGGAATTTAATTTGTTAACCTAAGTGATGGTATGTCCGACTGCAAGAAAATGGGAAAATAATTAGACCTTTTAAGAAGTTTTATTGTATGTGTGAAGTATTATTTTTTAAACTTCATGTTGCATAGCTACTTATTTTGTCTAACCAATTGGGTTTACTGTTATCTGTGGGATTCCATTAACAGGGAATACTCTTGGAGAAATTGCTGGTGAGAAGGCCGGTATCTTCAAGGTAAGTTTAGAATAAAAAAGTTTCTACTTCTTTTCTAATGAAGAGGAGAGCCTGCTGCTAAAAACCAAGGCTATCAAGAGTGTAAACCATCTACTTTAATAAGAGTTGTGTTCATACCCAGCTGATAAAGGACTCATCATAGCCCTTCACCATTTCGGTTCCTTCTTTTTGTAAAGAAAAAATAACAACTCCATTTGAAGTTTATATCAACAATGTCCTCTGTCATGTGCAGCAAACCTGTGATAATATCTTTCTTTTCTTTATACTTTCCTACCTTTCCATGTAATACCCAATGCTGAGTTTGAATCTTTTCATCCTAAAGAATTTTTTTTTACACATTTTATAATTTAATGTAGCATCGGATTCCAGCTTTTACTGTGCCTCAGCCTGATGAAGCAATGCATGTACTTAAAGAGAAGGCTTCTCGGTTAAATGTAAGTAAATTCTTCTATGTTCCTCCAGAATTTAATCAGAACAACTAATACCTAAACATGAGTTTGTCTCATGAAATTCCGATAAGAGGATATTAGTTGGTGAACGTTTATTTTACAATAATATTACAACTTAATTATGTTTATTAATTGGCTGCATTACTTGTAACCTTACCAAATTTGGGAAGCAAATTTCGTCATTGTTTTTTATCCCATGTACTTGAATCTTGAACTATCTGTTTATATGTACATGACTTAATTGCCCTGCCCAAAGATGCGTCCTATGATTGTGTTGGTACATCTGCTTGCTCTGTCAAATGGATGATATATTGTTATACCATATAGAACTGTGGTTGTCCTTTTTTGTGTAGCTTTACTCTTTGGTTCTCATGTTCAATCAGCTCAAAAGATCCTGTTAACTATAGGTACCTCTTCAAGTGGTTAACCCGGTAGATGCCAAATTGCTAAATGGTTCAACACTGGGGCTTGAAGGTGAGCATCAATATACAAATGCTGGTCTTGCTGTCGCGTTATGCTCTATGTGGCTGAAGATGACCGGGCATCTTCAAGACACTAATTTGGAACAAACAGTGAGTTGTTAACAAGAAAATAGTTTGATTTTGACCCTTTACTTTCTTTTCCTTTTTGTGCCCTTTCTTTTCATGCTGCTGAAGTGATTCACCTACATGCATGAAGCAACACACTTTGCCAGAGCCATTCATAAAAGGGTTAGCAACTGCAAGTCTGCAAGGAAGGGCCCAGATTGTTCCTGATCAACACGTCAACAATGAAGCCTCAAATGAACTTGTCTTCTTTCTAGATGGGGCTCATAGTCCTGAAAGCATGGAAGCATGTGCAAGGTGGTTTACTCTTGCCATTAAGGGCCAGGACCAGACTTCGTTTCATCAGAAACTGGATAATTCTAAGTTCTCTACAGGAATGGTGAAGATGAATATAGGTGAAAGAGACCATAAAAAATCCACACAGGTAGAGTATATTGATTTTAAATATTTTCAAAATGATCTCTTATTGATGTTCAGCAAGTACAAGCTTAAAAATTTGCAGTCAAAGTTTGATATCTGTCAAATAGTTTAAAAGGTTAAATCTGATTCACAATGTCTCTTGAACATATCCCGTTGCCATGCACACAAATTCAACAAATGTCTTTGTGCCATTAAAATGAAAAATTGTAGAACAAGTTGCTTTGTAGAAAAAAAAAATGCTAGCATAAAACTCTTGGAAGCAAATTGCATGGCTCAATTACCGAAAGCATGTCTATAAGAAATACAAAGATCAGGTGAGATGGGATGTAAATGCTAATGTTTTGACTGATATTGTTGCTGTGACATGGAACTTCTTTAAATCATTGAATTCTATGCAGATTTTGCTGTTCAATTGTATGTCTGTTCGAGATCCACAGTTGCTTCTTCCTCAATTGATGAAAACATGTGCTGATCATGGTGCGCAAATCTGGACTTTGCTAGAATATGGTTACATCATGATATATAACATGAACAATTATGATTAAGATTGCATAATTAAAAAATGTTTAGTAAGTAAGTGATCTTCTCCTCATTTAGTTCTGTGATTATTTAGTTCCATATGGAGGAAAATGTGATGCTGAATATTTTATATGACCAACCATTATGATTAAGAACTAAAGAGCTAAACTGAAATTATAGGTGTCTACTTCAGAAAGGCTCTCTTTGTGCCTGCTTTATCAATGTACCACAAAGTTGGATCTCATGCTTTAACCCCGACCGATACTAACATTAACCTGTCATGGCAGTTAACTCTTCAAAGAGTGTGGGAAAGTCTCATGCAAGGGAACAAAGGTATATGATACAAATTACAACATCTATTTGAGTTTCGTTTCCAAGTTTTGGGAAATGACAATTTTTATTTTCCTGACTCTTAAGTTGCTTCTGATCCGCTGGCTTAGTAGGCAAGAGTACTGATGCCGCTTCAGAGGAATTAAAAGATGATATGGGGATGAGTGCCAATAATTTCGAACACAGCGCAGTGTTTCCCTCGTTGCCGGTGGCTATCAAGTGGCTTAGGGATAGAGTACAACAGAATCAATCAACTCGTTTTCAGGTAATCCTATACATTGATAATTCATGAATAGCTTATACAAATGAGCATGTATACTGAGATTTATCTTAACGAAAATGATTGCTCGAGTTTGATACTAAGACTTGAGTAATAGTTGAAATGCAACTCTAGTGTTATTGTCAATTTTTATTTTTCAAATTTTATTATTTATACATAGTATAGGATGTAACTGCAACATTTGTGTGGTAAATAATACAATACATACATCAGGTACTTGTAACTGGTTCTATACATCTTGTTGGTGACGTGTTGAAATTAATCAAGAAGTGATCAAGTGCCACCGTGCCAACTATTCTAAGATCTTGTCCCACAAGAGATCCCTCTCAATCATTCAGTATCCATTGAGGATTTGAAGAGCTATCACACATCGTTGGAAACTGCTAACACAATGTTTTCAACACAAGCAACCGACTAACCATCTTGGTTTTGGACAATTTATTGTAGATGAAGCTTGGTGGTTTATTTCAAGATGAGGCTGGTTTGGGTTTCCTAGTGGGATGTCTTTCAATTTTTTTTAATTTGATTCTTGTAGTTGAAAAGGTGAAAGATGGATTAAGGAACATGGATAAAAGATAATCCACCTACCTAGTCTAGGGTCTTATTTGCACATAAACTTCATTAAGTTGTCACTATCATACTAATGCTTTCAACAATCAACATGTTTGGATTCATAATGCCAACTCTTTACAAGAATGCCCTTTGTGATTGTGTTATATATATATTGAAAGATGCTGAAACTAAAGAATAAAAATAAAAATGTTATAAAATGATACTATTGTGGATGTCATGGAGTATGGAGCATTATCATACATAATAGAGTATGAAACATTATCAATTAATGAAGCATGAATTTTCATAGTGTATTTTCACTAATTAGTAAGTAGGTTAGGTAAATAATATTCTATTATTATTTAATTCAAAACCTTCATTTATATCCTAAAGAGAAGGTTTCAAGACACATCAAATTTACAAGTTTACAAGTTTACATTATCTTAATTCTAATGTTGAATTCTTGTGTAACATTTTTGTGTAATAGAAAATATATTCTCATAAATTACTACGTGTTATATTGTGAGGAACTGAGAATATCATCAAGATACAATTCTTTATATTCTCATATATAAATTTTTATCTTTATTTATCTATGTTCATCATACTTTCACAATAAAAAGACGATAAATACAAGGTAGGTTATATCGTATAAGAAAATAACTTTTTTTCGAGCATAATTTCAAAGGCTCTGTCAATGATTACTATTGGCTTTTCTGGAGGGTCTTGTGGTAAACACCTTATGTTGCTGCTATGAACAAAATTAACTAATTGTAAAAGAGTAAAAGTCCTCTCCGGTCCCTAATTATTTATGAAAAGGACCTGGTACCTCCTGACCATTAGAAAATAACAACGCGGTTCTTATCCATTCTCTCTGTGTAATCGAAAGGATCCTCTTGTCAGTCTTTGGGTAAAAAATAACCGGAAGAACCTAATTGCCAGGAGGCGCCGAAAAAGCCTTTCGATCCCACGGAGAGAATGGATAAGGACTGCGTTATTATTTTCTAATAGTCAAAGAGCATCAAATCCTTTTCATAAATAGTTAGGAACTCGGGAGGGGTTTTACTCATTGTAAAAAGATAGAGCTAATTGCTGAAGTTATGAAAAGTGAAAACAGAAAACTATAGTAAGAGTTTTCACTCTACAATGACTAATGTGTACTTACAACAAAGTAATGGGCCTCGGCTCCAAACTATGGCCCAATATGATTCGAGTTAGTTTTCAGTTAGAGACGTTGACCGTTGAAAAGCAACGGTTTTGTGAGCTTTTGACTTTTTGTTCAAGTGCAATAGAATAATCCCAAATCCGAATCTAGGGATTCAGAATTCTGATCCAAAACCAATCATCCTCACAAGTCGCATTTCCCGTTTCCCCCCAATGATTGGCGCTGCCACCGTGAGACTGAGCTGCGAGACGTTGCTGCTGTGAGTTTGCGTTCCATGGAAGAGTCATACACCACCGGCCTCCCCACCAGCCATTTGGCCGGTTCTGTTCCGGTGAGTCCTCCTTCTCCTCTTCCTAGCAGTTGAAGTGGTTTTATATAATTTGGAATTAAATTTTATTAAGTTATTTGATGCCAATGAACTTTTCTGATCACTATTCCTGTTTGAGAATCAGGCTGTCACAGCTGGAGAAAAGAGTACTACGAAACAAGATGGTATGTAACTATAGCATTAATTTTTTTAAATTTTTTCAATTGGAGCTGTGTATTATTGTAATGCCTTGCGTTGAAGCTTGGTTCCCCTGATAATGGATGCAGCCCCTTTGGCAAATATGCAAACATTCCCTTCCAGCAATGCAGGAGGAAGAAGAGGACAAGTATATCAACCTATTACAGCTCAAACTGCTGGTATATCAATCTTATCTATCATACTTCTTTACAACCAAATATGAGATGCATGTTTCTATTTGTAGCTCTTGTTTTCTGGTGTTATATTCTTGACAATTGACATGCTACATACCTTGGTATGTCTTCAGTATTTTTTTGTCGACGGATGGATTATATCAAAGGAGAAAAGGTAAACCTCAATCTTGTCTCTAAACAAAAACATGGACATCAAATTAGTTCCTCAGGATTTGAAAGTAACAAATTTGTCCTTCATCATTCAGTTTTTTATGCTAGGATTAATCTGTTACCCTTTTTCTGAATTGTGAGGGAATTTGTCATTTCCAAATCTGTCACTCTTCCATGTGTTTGGCCAAGGATGAGATTGGGAGTCTGAAAAGTTGGGGTGAACTTGAGCATATGGATCCCAACTAATTAACCTCGTTTCTAGATTCTAAGTAATCTTCTGTTGTATCGGTTGACCTAGAGAAGATTCATACTGCTGATTTATGCTGCAGTCAGATATAAGACTGATTCTAATTCTGTATTTTTATTGCAACTTAATTCATAATAGTGCCATTCATTCCTGTCCAAAAAAATGCCATTCACTGATCTTTAATTTGTTGATCGGTGCAGAATCATTTGAGCAGCAGCCAACAACTAACTGGCAGGGAGTTTTTAGTGTCTCATCTTACTCACAGTATTTCAATGTGGACACGGATGTTGTTGTAGACAGAATGATATGTTCCTTGAATCCAGTCCGTGATGATTTTTTCAGCAAGATAGATGCTAACCCTGATTTGTGAGTTTTGACTTTTGACTCGTGCAGCACTCCTGCTATGATTTCAATAATCAAAACTAAGTTACCGGTTTGGTTCAGATGTGAAAATATTATGCATCAAGCAAAAATAGAACTGCTACCATAACATTTACTGGGAGAATGCTGCCTGTTTGCTTCTGCCATTTGCTTTCTCTTCATTTTATCATTTCCTCATCTTGGTCCTGTGTGTGCCTTGTTCTCGCCCACAATAAATGTCAAAAGTCAAAACCATTCACTTCCGTAACCATGGTTTGGAAAAATGGGTGTCACGTACGAAAAATACACAATAAATTCAATTATGGGAAGAATATTTTGCTTTTTGAATACTGATGGTCTATGATTGAAAACATACATTTTTTTCCTTCCCATCACCCTAGCCCATAAAGCATAAGCGCATCACTTTCTACTTGTCCTTATCATCCCATCACAGAGAAGCAGACACAGTTGAAATTTTACCACTCACAAATATATGCTGCCACTCATGGAAAAAGGAATAATGAAAGTACAGTTCTTAAAATAACCACCTTGATAAATTAAAGTTTTGTATGCCTAACGGGGATACTAACCTTTTATGATATGGACTTAGACTGTGGAGTTAGGCAATGGCCTTTCCCTCTTTTAGATCCACGTTAAATGAGCATCTTGTAATGCCATGTTTTTCTATTATTGTAGGTATGGAACGGTATGGATCTCAACAACATTGGTTTTTATTCTTTCCTCAGTGGGAAACCTTGCTACATACTTTTCAGTGAAAAAAGCTAATGACTGGAACTTTGATGTCAGTTATGTGCATTCAGCTGCATGGTCCATATACGGCTATGTCTTAGTGGTCCCAATGGCATACCACTTCTATCTTCAGTACATGCGTTCAAATACTAACCTTGTACGCTTTTGGTGCCTGTGGGGATACTCCCTTACCATTTTCGTCATGTCCTCTGTAAGTTTCTGTTTTCTACATATGGCATATTGTGTAATTAATCTTGTATGCACCATTGCTGAGATTCCCCCACCCCCCACCCCCTTTTGTACTAATTCATATTTCGGGTGCTGGAGATGTGATCCTATATGGAAAAGTTTCTCTCAGTACAAGTTCATGTTCCTGTTCTGTTCAATATAATAGCTATAAGGCTCAGATTGGATAGCCATGACATGCATTTTATTTTATTATATATTATAAAATGTTTTCATGATACATTGTTATTTATCATCTTAAATGTTCAAGCTTCAAATGTACATTGTGACAGAAACTTTTGTGTAATTAACTAGCTACTTATGATTTGAGATGTGTTGTCTTCCATGTTTCTAATGCTCATTACTTGTGATATTTTCAGTTTTTATTGCTTATCCCAGTTGGGGTTCTGCGGTGGATGATAATAATCACCTCTGGTGGTGCCTCAGCTACCTTTGTTGCCTTGAACCTGAAATCCTTCATCCAAGAAAATGATCTTTCAATGGCTGTAATTGCTGCATTTGGATTGCAAATAGCTTTAGCAGTCTTCATCAAGGTTCGGTTCTTTGCATAGCTAAATGGGGCTGCAGCGCTGCAGAATAATACCCCCAAATTAAACAACAATCATTGTTAGCCTACTCCACTGAGTAACTTTCTTTAACACATGACTGGAATTGTCTGCATCATCAGAATTGGTTTTTGTATTTTGGATGATGATGGATGCAAGAAGAGCTACAAAGAAGTTTTCTTGGGCTCTCTACAATATTATTTGTTTTTGTTTTTTCCAATCATTACTATTTATTATTATTATTTTATTATTTTATTTTTTTGTGGGAGGAGAGAGGGGGGGAACAATTGTGGGTGTGTAGTATTTGCATTTAAAAGTTTCCATCTTTTTGTAAACATATCGGATCTCTTATTTAATTTCATGTCTTTGGTGAAAGCTAAAATGTATGTAAATGTCTCTCGTTTTAGCACAAATTTGCCACGGTAAACAGTAATACACATTCATTTTAGACAATTGTTTTAGAACAATATAAATTTATATATATTTAAACACCATTTTTACTATCATTAGATTAAACTGTAGAATTTTCTCATTTGTTATTCATCTATTTTACTTGTCCATTGTTAAATCTAAAAGATGTCTAAAGAGACAACAAATTTGGTACGCAAATAACATCTATTATTTTTGTTAACAAGAATGTGAGGAGGGAGGGTCCTATATTACGGAATATCTATCGCTATTCATATTCCATACGTCAAAGCAAGGAAGATATATCAAAATGAGTTTTCTAAGTATCACAGATACTAAAATTTTGAAAGGATTCATTGCTTTTAACTTTTAAAAACTAAAATGATGTGATAGACATTAAATTATGCCTATTAAAATGGTAGCAGATTTAACAATGATGATCTCATCAACTCAAAACAAAACAAGGTGGTCACCGTTCACTAGTCATCTTATCTTAAACTTTGCTTTAGATGTTGGAACTTGAATGGAAGTGTTTAACACTTAACATGTGTATTACGGAGTGTGGTTTGAACTCAAGCCCACTTTTTTACACGGTGATGGCAGATATACTTCGAATCTTCAATCAACGTTTATATTTTGTCGTCTTACCAACTTAACTTGGCTCCCAAGTAAAACTAAAGTATGTAGTTAGGCACATAATAATTATGAGATAAAATGTGCATAATAACGAGCGTTTGAATCGGAGAAATTAGAATGATTGCAAGCTCCTCTAATAAAGACTTTTTGGAAAAAAAACTGAGAGAGATTTACAAATAAATAAAAGATTCTGAAATTCCATCCACTTGTATTATATATACATGAATGAATAGTTTTTTGTACAAGTTTAATAACATGGATGAATTATAATTTCTTATTATGACAGTTGGCTCAACAACGTACACGGTGTTGACTCAAAAGCTCATTATGCTTAAAAAATAAAATGCTTTTATATTAAAATTAAAATTTAAAACCCCCCAAACTTTGTTATATTTAATTTTGATTTATTACCAGTAAAGTAATGATGTATAAGATTGTGTTTGGTTTTAAAAATAGAATAAAACAAAATTAAAAATAAAATATAAAAAATAAAGACACAAAAATTAATATTTTTATATTTTATTTTATGATAAATTAAAATAAATTATCAAAGTCAAATTTATTCTATTTTGTTCATTTAAAAAATTTTAAAAATATATAATTATAAAAAATTAATAATAATAAAAAAATTAAAAAATAATATTTTTTATTAATATTTTTTTATCAAAATAAATATAAAATATACTAATTAAGTATCTTTAAATATAATTTCTATATTTATATCTCATTCGTCAGAGACAGGATCTTATGCCTCTATGTCTCCATCTCATGTTTCATGCCAATAAACAAGCGCAGCTTAAATCATATGCAACAGTCAGAGAAAAAAAAGAGAGTAAATAGTAAATATGGTTTATTTTCTGTAATTGCAGTTACACCCTTGTAATTTATAAATACATATCATAAGAAAATTTAGTCACATTGAAAATTGATTCACCCGTGTTGTAGTTGGTGATAGCCGCGACTGCTTTCTCTTTCTTCTTCTCTCTTCTCTCTCTTCGGAGTTTGGAGTTTTATCTGTGTGGAGCAGGCGCTGAACCACACTTTGGTGGCTGCAAAAATGGAGAACGTGGATCCTTCGCGAGATTTTGTCAAAGACGTGAAGCGCATAGTCATCAAGGTCCCTCTCTCACTCGATTCTCTTCATTCATCTCTGTTTATTATCACGGGGCAATGCTATAGGCCCAAGCATGCAACCATTGCCGATGCAAATGGGGATTTAAGGTTTCCTTTGTTTCCATTGTTGTAAGGTTGGAACTGCTGTTGTTACCCGCAAAGATGGACGCTTGGCAGTTGGAAAATTAGGTGCACTTTGTGAACAGGTTACTTCTCTAATCTCTAATTCCATGCATTATCCTACACTTATGCCATCTTCCTTTTTTTTTTGTTTTGTTTTTTTGAGAACTAAAAATTGGATTTTTATTAACAAATGGCAGATTAAGGAACTTAACTCTCTGGGATATGAGGTTATTTTGGTCTCTTCTGGTGCTGTTGGCCTTGGACGCCAAAGGCTTAAATACAGGAAATTAGTTAATAGCAGGTAAGCTAAACTGTTCCAAATTGTGGCTACAAATTTCATCATTGTTATTATTTGCCACATAATTTTTGGGGCTTGAAGGTGGTTGAGATGTTCATTTACATGGGTGCTCTTTTATGAGCTCTTTGCAGCTTTGCTGACCTTGAGAAGCCACAGCTTGAGCTTGATGGCAAGGCGTGTGCCGCAGTTGGACAAAGCAGCCTCATGGCTATTTATGATTCCTTGTTTAGTCAGGTAATTAATGATTGGTGTTCATTTAATGTATGATCATAACTGTCCATTTCATTTTGGTATTTATATGAATTTGGTCAAGTTGACAATTCAACGATGTTCTGTTGTGTTGTGTTACTCTTTCTCTACTTGCCTTGCAGCTGGATGTCACATCTGCTCAGCTTCTTGTTACAGACAACGATTTTAGAGACAGAGATTTTAGAAAGCAACTTACTGAAACGGTGAAGTCATTGTTGGCACTTAAAGTTATTCCTGTTTTCAACGAGAATGATGCTGTCAGTACTAGGAAAGCTCCATATGAGGTTTGTTATTCTCCTTCTTGCCAAAATTTGTTGACTATGCCGAACTTAACCCCGGATCTGATTGTTTCATGCTTTGCTCTGTTATGCACAACTAGTGGCTGTAAGTTTAATATAGAACTAGGCTTATGCTAGCAAGGATCTGAAACTAGAATTGTGTTTATTTTCCCATTCATTGATTTCATGAGCTTTATATTAGACTTATATATTGATCCTATATCCAGGGTTCTCTTTGGATTCATCTGTGTGGTAAAAGTTATCTACTATTTTGTCCACAAGCTTAATACCACCTGTATATAATCAAAATTAAATCGTTAGAGTTCCCGGCGATTTCTTCAAACTTTTGTATTAAATTTATACCATATAAATGCCTTATACTTGTACCATTGTATCATTTATGCCATTGAAGTACTTAAAATGTTACCAACTATTTCCTGCAGGATTCTTCTGGAATATTTTGGGATAATGACAGTTTATCAGCTTTGTTGGCCTTGGAGTTAAAAGCTGATCTTCTTGTTTTGTTGAGTGATGTAGAGGGTCTTTACAGTGGGCCTCCAAGTGATCCACAGTCAAAGCTCATTCATACATACATCAAAGAAAAACACCAAAATGAAATTACTTTCGGAGACAAGTCTAGGGTGGGAAGAGGTGGAATGACAGCCAAAGTGAAGGCTTCTGTTCATGCTGCTGAAGCTGGCATTCCTGTGATTATTACCAGGTACACTATTTCTGTTTCGTTTATTTTATTTTTTGAAAGTATCATTGTTGAAGGCAATAGGCAATTTTCAATAATACCATTTCAGTAAGAATATTTTATCGAAGTCATGACTTGTGAACACACTAATTTTTCAAACAATAGAAACAATAAGAAATCTATTGTATTAGCTACTTAATACCTACTCTGTTTTATTCTCATCTTTGGAATTTTGTTTTTCCTTGATTCTGCTACCTTTTTTATCTTTTCAGTGGGTATGCGGCAGAAAATATCATTAAAGTTCTCCAAGGACAACGTATTGGAACACTCTTCCATAAAGATGCACATAAGTGGGCACCAGTTAAAGAGGTGGATGCACGGGAAATGGCAGTTGCAGCTCGGGACTGTTCCAGACGACTTCAGGTTTCGTTTTTATCTTCACATTCAGCGAAATGTGTGATAAATCATGGATATTACTAGATTTAGTGTACCGTTCCCAGTTCAGCATTATAATCTAATGATCTTACTTTACAGGCCTTACCTTCAGAGGAGAGGAAACAAATTATGTTAAATATAGCTGATGCCTTGGAAGCAAATGAAAAGGAAATCAGGACTGAAAATGAAGCTGATGTTGCTGCTGCACAAGAAGCAGGATATGAGAAATCCTTGGTTGCTAGGCTGGTCTTAAAACCTGGGAAGGCAAGACAATTCAACTAAAGAAAAAATTATTTAAATACTGTATAATTATTTGAATCTTAGCAAACTACAATTCCTGATGATAAATATGTTAACTAACAGATTACAAGCCTTGCAAACAACATGCGAACTATTGCAAACATGGACGATCCAATTGGTCGAGTGTTAAAACGAACCGAGGTAATGACAACTCTATTCTGGAAATGTACATTACTGGCTATTGTGAATGTGATTATTCTTCCAAGGTCACTCTGAGTAGAACCAGTTGCCTTCGACTTATTGTAATTGTTAGAGTTTCCGGTTTTATTTGCAGTTGTGTAAGGCAGATATCCAAATCATGTGAACGTGATTTTTGCTTGGTCATAAAGGACACTGCTTTGATTTTTAGACCAAGTTTTTCATGGATACCATTGATTGTTCAAAATTTTAATGATAGTTAATTATTTATGGTCTGTCTGAGTTCTTAAAACTTCTGTTTGCCTTTTAGCTTGCAGATGGGCTAATTTTAGAGAAGACATCATCTCCTATAGGAGTTCTCTTAATTGTTTTTGAATCTCGCCCTGATGCACTTGTACAGGTGAATTGAACATTTTTTTTTTCAATTTTTCTCCCAACTTTCTCGTAGAACCTACTTAATCGTTGTCGCTTTCAATTGGTCATGGCTGTTATTATGTGTCATTCCTGTTTAGTGGGCTGTTAAAACGATTACATAAGTGGCAACCAGGACTTTCTTTATCATCTGAACTTGTTTAGATTTAAGCAGTTTCTAGATTTTATGTTATTTTATGCATATTCTAAGCTGCTGGCCTCACCCGAGCAGATAGCTTCTTTGGCAATCCGGAGTGGTAACGGGCTTCTCTTGAAAGGAGGCAAGGAGGCTAAGCGATCAAATGCAATTTTACACAAAGTTTGGTTTCAAATTTAAATGATTATTGCAAATTATTTTAGTTTAAACTTTCTATTTTGTTTGACAGTTCTCTTTTCTTTTCTTTTCCTTTTTTTACCCCGTAATTTAACATCTTTGACACTGCAGGTAATTACTGAGGCCATACCTGATACTGTTGGCGGAAAACTTATTGGACTCGTTACAACAAGAGCAGAGATCCCAGAGCTACTTAAGGCAAGTACACAATAGAGATTAATTTCTGAGTTTCCTTATACACTTGCTTACTGTATTTTAAAAAAAAAAAAGAAAAAGAAAAAAGAAGGCGGCTTACTGTAAAGATTGGCAATATTATCTAAAATTGGAATTGGCAACTTGCACTCTGTTTATCTTTCAGCTGGATGATGTAATTGATCTGGTGATTCCTAGAGGCAGCAACCAACTTGTTTCTCAGATAAAGAGTTCCACTAAAATTCCTGTTCTAGGTCATGCTGGTAAGGACTTTCTACTTGATATGCAAGCAAATTCCTGATTCTGGTAGGCGTAAAGAATTCAAGAGATTATCATAATAAACCCTCGTCATTGCCAACCAGATGGAATTTGTCATGTCTATATTGATAAATCTGCTAACTTGGAGATGGCAAGGCGGATTGTTCTGGATGCAAAAATAGATTATCCAGCAGGCTGTAATGCCATGGTAATTTGTGTATTGGAGGATGATGCAAACTTGATTTGCCACCTATTTTTCTTTCTCATTTGTCACTGTTTGATTTGAACTTTTAGGAAACACTTCTTGTTCACAAGGACTTAGCAGATAAAAATTGGCTCAATGATATTATTGTTGACTTGCGAACAGAAGGTAGGACCTCAAGCGAATATTTCATTTTATTAGACTGCTAAATTATATGACTGACTATTTTTTCTGTAAATTTAAAGGGTGGTTTCTTCAAGTCCATTTAATTGCAATCATTCCAACTGCCAAGTGTATTTTGTGATTCATAATTGTCTCTGGAATGGCTAAATGATGTAAAATTTATGCAGGTGTTACATTATATGGAGGACCCAAGGCAAGCTCTCTGTTAAATATTCCACAGGCACGATCGTTTCATCATGAGTACAGTTCGTTGGCCTGCACTATTGAAATTGTGGATGATGTGTATGCAGCTATTGACCATATAAATCTTTATGGAAGGCATGTTACCCCTTATTTCTTGATAAGAAACATGTTGAATCATAATTTATTTCTGTGTATTTTCCCTCTGTTCCACTTCAAATTAGATCTGTGGTAATTCAGTGAGCTTACATGAAAATTTTGTTGCAATTTCTCCGTTGTGGCAGTGCGCATACTGATTCCATCGTCGCGGAAGATCATGAAGTGGCTGATGCTTTTCTACACCAAGTTGACAGGTAATATTTGGAACATCTGTATTTTGCTTTTCCTTTCAAGTTATCTACTTTGCTGTATGCCATTATTATGTGTAGTTTCGTAATAAGTATCTTGCAAATAATTTTTGCTATATATTGGCAGTGCTGCTGTTTTTCACAATGCTAGTACAAGATTCAGTGATGGGGCGCGATTTGGATTAGGCGCAGAGGTTCATATTGTTTCTATTCTTTGAATAATCTCTGACACTAAGTTTGCTGATTTGAACAATGCATAATTCTTTCATGTATCGATAGGTTGGAATAAGTACAAGCAGGATTCATGCTCGGGGCCCTGTAGGAGTTGATGGCTTGTTAACAACCAGATGGTATGAATTGATGATCAATATAATACTTATGGAGTAAAAAAGATTATAGTTTCTTTACAACTAGCAATTGCATTCACTCAGTTACCCTCTTATTTAGTTAGTATGATCAATTTCAAGGACATGAACTAAAACTTAGGGAAGGTGCAGAAAATTGGGAAGTAGATTTATCAGCTATGAATATATAACAAACATACCTGATAGGCTTATACAAGATCATAACTGATACTGGAACTATTAATTTGGTTGTGCAGGATTCTAAAAGGGAGTGGACAAATAGTTGATGGTGACAAAGCAGTTAGTTACACTCATAGAGACCTTACTGCTACTTGATTTGTAGTTGTAGCTACAAATTCACATCATTCTCAAGAAGGGATAGGATGCTTGGAGGCGATTGGGTTGTCCTTTAGAGTGTGGCAGAAATTGTATAATTCAATAGAGGGAGGGAGGGCGGGATATCTGTGTTATGTATTGTTGCTTATCCGTTCATTGTGTTATGTTGTATACGCATTGTTAGGAAATTTATGTTCTTTGTTTAGGATTCTTTTTATTCTTATTATTTTCAAGTGACATGATAATAGCTCTGTTTGTTAATGCAAATAAAAAAGATGATTTTATTGCTCTTGAAGGTTTGGTTTGTAATAGGATAGAAAAGAGGGGGAAAGAGCGAAGTGGATTAAATCAAAACTTTTATTTTTATTTTTTGCTATCCACGGTATTTTCCAACCTGACAAAATAAGAACTAATCCGTGAACTAATCCGTCACGGATCTGAACACTCTTTCATAAGTATAAATAGTTGGCATTGTTTGATGTTTGATCTATATCGTCGACTCCATTTGGTAGGATAAAGTTTTGTTGTTTTTGTTTAAATAATAGCATAAAGCTTCTATTAAATCACTCTTCTACCTTAGCCCATGACAACAATAAAGACGTTTCACGACCCACAAATTCAGCCCAACAGAATACACAAATTAAATGATAATTTAGTCTTTATCTTATTTTATAGTTATCTTTATCTTTATCTATATCTTATCTTTATCTACTTTTATCTTTCATAGGCCAATACTCTATATATACTTAATTTTACCTTCATAGTTTACAATTTATTCAATCAACAATCAATAAAATTTCTTCATCTTTTTCTTTCACAGTTCTTTTATTTTCCTATTCTTTCACAATTTTATTATGGTATCAGAGCTCCTCTTGAGCTCTGTTGACATCCATGGATCAAGGAGAAAGGGCACACCAGCAACTTCATCCGGAGTCTCTTTTGGACCTTTCGTCAGCCCAACACTTTTCTTTCATGGCACTTCCTTTCAATGAAGAAGCTCGTCCTTCAAATCAACTTGAGCTTCTGCCAAGTCCAACTACTCATTATCTTTGTTCTTTCAATACCTTTTCTACTGTTAACAATTCTTCAAATCGAGATTCATTCTTGAATACTTGGATCATTGATTCTGGTGCCACAGATCACATTGCATCAAATTTGTCTTGGTTTATTTCTTACACACAAATTTCTCCTATTATTGTTCATTTACCAAATGGTTCTCGAACTACTGTTTCTTATAAAGGCATCGTTCAATTTTCACCATTCTTAGTTCTTCATGATGTTCTTTATTTACCTCATTTCAACTTTAATATTATCTCTGTTTCAAAAATTACTTCAGCACTCATATGTGAACTCACTTTTTCATCTTCTTCTTGCACTCTATAGAGCAACAATTTGGGGACAATTGATTTGGCCAGAATGAGAGAGGGATTATATGTCTTTGAACCCAATTTCGGTAAAAATTCATCCACTACACACTCCATAAATTTCATCCATTCTCCACCCATTACACCTTCCAATATATGGCATTTTCGTTTAGGACACCTTTCTGGGCAAAGACTTAATCATTTACATAAACAATTTCCTTTTATCTCTATGCATCATGATGAGGCTTGTGATATTTGTCATCTTTCTAAACAAAAGAAACTTTTATTTTCTCAAAGTTTTAACAAAGCCAATGCAAGTTTTGATTTATTACACTTTGATATTTGGGGTCCGTTTCGACAAAATTCTATTCATAATCATAAATATTTTTTTACTATTGTTGATGATTTTAGCCGCTTTACATGGGTTACTTTATTAAAATCAAAAGGAGAAGTACAGAATCAAATAAAAAATTTTATTACTTTAATTGAAACACAATTCAACTCCAAAGTCAAAACTATTCGTTCCGATAATGGACCATAATTTATTTTACCTGATTTTTATGCTTCAAAGGGCATTATTCATCAATGTAGTTGTGTTGAAACTCCTCAACAAAATGGAAGGATAGAACGCAAGCATCAACATATTTTGAATATAGCTCGTGCTCTTATGTTTTAATCTAATTTACCATCATCTTTTTGGTCTTATGCTGTTAGACATGCTGTTTATTTACTTAATAGAGTTCCATCATCCGCAATTAATTTTAAAACACTATTTGAGATTTTATTCAATCATCCACCAAATTATCATGACATTAAAGTTTTTGGATGCTTATGTTTTGTTTCTACCCAAATGGCAAATAGATCAAAATTTGATCCAAGAGCCAAAAATGCTGTATTTATTGGCTTTCAATCTGGTTTTAAAGGGTATATTGTTTATGTTTTAGAAGATAAAAGAATTGAGATTTCTAGAAATGTGATTTTTTATGAAAAGATCTTGCCCTTAGTCACAAAAAATGTCCAATTCCAGACACCCAGCCCAATATTGCTAAACACACCTTCTCAAAAACAAGATTCAGTTAGTCTTCCAGTTGAACCCTCACCTATACCTATTGACCCAACTCCACCTAGTTCTTTATTTTCTCCAACAACCTCTCCTTCTTCCTCACTATCGTTTCCTAACCAAGTTGAACCCATGACCACCGAATCACTTTCAACACTAGACACCAGTCCACCATCACCTTCTCATCCCCTGTCACCTTCTTCACCACCTGAGCAACCCCATCCTCGTCATTCCGACCGGCCTCACCGACCTCCAGCATATCTCTCTGATTACTTGTGTAATTCCTCTCTCATCTCTACAAATCAATCTCCCTCAAAGTGCAAGTATCCTTTATCTTCAGTCATGTCTTTTTCTTCTCTTTCATCTTCACATAAAAAGTTTCTTTTATCTCTACATTCTGACGTTGAGCCAAAGTCTTTTAAGGACGCCAATCAACACTCTAATTGGCGTAG
Source organism: Arachis ipaensis (assembly GCF_059453495.1). Lineage (NCBI taxonomy): Eukaryota > Viridiplantae > Streptophyta > Magnoliopsida > Fabales > Fabaceae > Arachis > Arachis ipaensis. The sequence goes on from NC_142438.1 coordinate 134,188,910, forward strand.
TGCTATGAAAGATGAGTTGGATGCTCTTGAGCTGAACAAAACTTGGCGTCTTGTTGATTGCCCTGTAGGGATTAAGCCGGTTGGCTGTAAATGGGTCTATCGCATCAAACGCAAGCCTGATGGTTCAGTTGATCAATATAAAGCACGCCTTGTGGCTAAAGGGTTCACTCAAACTGAAGGTGTTGATTTCTTGGAAACTTTCTCCCCTGTTGTCAAGCCTGCCACTATCAGATTAGTTTTGGCATTGGCCTCTATGAAGCATTGGCCTATACATCAGTTGGATGTCAATAACGCTTTCTTACATGGGGATCTTTCTGAGGATGTTTATATGACTCTGCCACCCGGATTTATATCTCCTCAACCGAATCAATGCTGTAAGCTACTAAAGTCACTGTATGGTTTACGACAATCTAGTCGTATGTGGTATGACAAACTTTCTCATCTTTTGCTATCTCGTGGATATCAGCAGACCTCATCTGATTATAGTTTATTTGTCAAATTCATTGGTGATCAAATTTCTATCCTTTTAGTCTATGTTGACGACATTGTTCTCACTGGTAATTCCATTTCTAAACTTGCTGCCATTAAGTCTATTTTACACCAACACTTCCGAATTAAAGACTTGGGCCCATTAAAATATTTTTTGGGTATTGAAGTTGCTCAATCAGAGAAGAGAATTTGCTTATCTCAGAGAAAATATTGTCTTGATCTTTTGGATGATTCTGGTTTATTAGGTGCTAAACCTGCCTCTATTCCAATGGATAGTACCACAAGACTATATCAAGACAAAAGTCCATTGCTATCCGACCCTTTTGTATATCGTCGTTTGGTTGGCCGTCTCATCTATCTCACCACTACTCGACCGGACATCATGTATGCCACTCAACAATTAAGTCAATTCATGGCATCTCCTACTGAATCTCATCTTCAAGCTGCCAAGCATGTGTTACGATATCTGAAAACTAGTCCCGGCAAAGGACTTTTCTTTCCAAGGGAATCAGAAATTCAGCTTCTCGGCTTCAGTGACTCTGATTGGGCCGGATGTCCTGACACTCGGCGATCTTTAACAGGTTATTGTTTCTTCTTAGGCAGTTCTTTAGTCTCTTGGAAGACTAAGAAACAAACCACCGTTGCCTGCTCTTCCACGGAAGAAGAATATCGTGCACTTGCCAACACAACTTGTGAACTTCAATGGATACTAAATGTGTTACAATTTTTATGCATCTCTCCTATCCGCCCACCAGTTTTATATTGTGATAATCAGAGTGCTCTTCATATTGCTGCTAACCCGATTTTTCATGAACGAACCAAACATTTAGAGGTTGATTGTCACTTGGTTCGACAAAAAGCTCAAGCTGGAGTGATGAAACTTCTCCCAATTCCCTCTTCTGGGCAACTAGCTGACATTTTCACCAAGCCTTTGTCTCCTCAACCATTCCATCTTAATCTGAATAAGCTTAGTGTTCTTGACATCTTTCATCCTCTAGCTTGCGGGGGCGTATTAAACCACTCTTCTACCTTAGCCCATGACAACAATAAAGACGTCTCACAGCCCACAAATTCAGCCCAACAGAATACACAAATTAAATGATAATTTAGTCTTTATCTTATCTTATAGTTATCTTTATCTACTTTTATCTTTCATAGGCCAATACTCTATATATACTTAATTTTACCTTCATAGTTTACAATTTATTCAATCAACAATCAATAAAATTTTTTCATCTTTTTCTTTCACAATTCTTTTATTTTCCTATTCTTTCACAATTTTATTAGCTTCATTTGCTTTGCCGTCAAAGCATGTCAAGCAAGGGAAATTATTCATTCATATTGATCTTGTATAGATATTTGAGATGATCTTATTTTCCACCAGATGAGATATTGAGATATAACTCGAATCACCAAGAATAAAGAATGTAGGTATGTGCATAAGATACTTGACGATCAAGTCAATATAAGTGAATTTTGATATTACTTTTTTATAAAAAATACACACTATTTTTTGTTCTTAGAACCCTTTTTAATTTTTATAAGTGGGTTGAGAATAAATTCGATGATTATTCAGTTTAGTTGGCCGTCAATGAGAATTAAGTTATAATAAAATAATTTGATCGTTAAATTCATATTGACTTATAACATTATATAAAGCCGTTTGTAATCCAAATTTAATTATCAGTAATAGTTTTCAACTGAATTATAACGAACAGATCATATATAATATAATTATTATGTCATGTCCCCTAATATTTAGATTAATCCAAGAAAGGTTCCTTTAAAAAAAATGCTTCTCACACGAGAGAGAGAGAGTGAGAGAGATATCATAGGATTTGGAATAAAGAAGAGTTTCAACAATTAGAACTTGATTCCTTCTCGGTTTTCGTCGACAATCTACCGGAGGATATATCAAAACGGGAGCTCTTCAACATGTTCAAATAGACAGGTCAAATCATCGATATATATCTGTCACGAAAGACTAAAAATGGCCGAATCTACCTTTTTGCTTTCATACGGTATACAACGAAAGGAGGAGCTTTGAAGGCTGTTACGGATATGAACAGGTGGGTTCTACGAGGTAGAAGACTATTTGTAGGAGAAGTGAAATATAGAAGGGAAGATGTAATGCAATTTAGGAATGGTAGGAACAAGAACGGTAAGGAGGTTACTGAAACTGCAAGACAAGGAGCAGGAAGAAGTGATCCAACGAATACAAACGTAAGGGCAGTTGAAGTAAGAGAGGCATTGAATCCGAGTGATTCACTCATCAAGGATCCACAATACAACATAAGGTAAAAAAAAATAGAAGTTCCGATATCGGACGAGAATGTTGTCTGGTTGCAAAGAAGTATCGTGGGAGGTACAAAGAAGACGATCAAGTTCAACGCCCTCTAGGAAAAGATTCACAGGGAATGGACGGGAGTAACACAAGTAAGGGAGCTGGGAGCTTATAAAGCTATGATAACCTTTGACACTATGCTGAGCGCTGAAGAAGCGTACACATTTTGAATGAATGATTTATTAAGGCTGTTCCCTATGGTATGGAGATGGGATGAGACGGAGAAAAGTGAATCTAGAAGAGTTTGGTTGGAATGCTATGGAGTTTCATTGCGTGCATGGTCACGAGACTCCTTTCGCATGATAGGGGAGCAATGGGGAGAGGTGGTTCAGATTGATAACTTAATGGAGTCGTGTAGATCCTTCAGCGTTGGTCGAGTTCTGATTGATACGTGTGTCTTTGATATGATTAACGACAGGATTCACATTACAATAGGTACAAGCGGATTTGACGTCCTCGTAAGAGAAGTGAGAGGAGAGGTATATCGGGAGGAGTGCTTTTAGGAGAGCTACCGGGAATTAGGGGACAGACAAGCATTACATGCTGAAGAGACGGAACATGAGGAAAATGGCGAAGGAATGAAGTATGGTGGCGGAAGGCTAGTTGGTGACCGGGATCTAGCGGTTGAGCTCATGTCGGCAAGGTTCAGGAATGATGAATTTGAAAAGGGTAGTTTTGTAAAATCACTTGTAAATTTGAATGAATGGAATAATTAGAATTTGAATTCACATTATGGTGTGGCTAATTATCTGGCATCTAATGGAACGGAGGATTCTCAGGGATCATTAGACATTAATGAGGAGATTGACTTGGATAAAATGGTAACAGTTGAATACGGGGAGCATTGTGGAAATAAAATTGATGAGGCTACAAGTAAGAATATTGGGCTGGGAGTAACAAAGCCCAATAAGGAGGGTAAGGAGCCCCTGTCTAGAGAGCTTGATTTGGGCCTTGAGAGGGGTGGTCCTAAGTGGATCTCAAACCGGGTTGAGTTAGAGCTTGAGTCCATGACCCGGCAAGGGAAGCAAGTCTGGGCTGCGGGCGGTCCAATAGTTGCGATCTCGAGACACATCAGGGCAGGGGATGTAACGTGGGCTGCTGCGGTAGGAAGCGTGCATCTTCGCGAGGTAGCGGTAGCTGGAGCTCCTCGACCGCAGGGACGGCACCATTTTAGAGAAGCTCTGGGCGATGAGCCTGACCGGGTGGATGGCACAAAGGACGGCGAGATGATCATATCCATGGATAATGGCGGGCAGTTCCTCACGACTGAGGAGGTCACACGGGAGACGATGGTTGAGGGCTCTGTTGGAAGGAAGACGATGAGGGCAGGCGTTATGACTCGAGGGAACGGGCTTAGCCATAGGAGAAGTGGAACGGTCATCAACAAGGTGGCTGAGGGAAGGGTTCAAAATGCGGATATGGAGGTTGAAGAAGATACAGTGGTTCCTGGTTACAGAGCGGGGGCTGAAGCTGAAACACACCGCAATGCTCAGACCAACGACATTTGCAGGTTCGGGTATGATGCAGAAGGCAAGATATGAATGGATTGATGGAAGGTGGGACAGGGGCCTACGACACGGGCCAAGAGAAGGAGTATGAGAGTCGTACAGACGCAGGTTCAGAGGCTGAGGCTAGCTTGGAGAGTGAAAATGAGCCTCACAGGGAGGAACTAAGGCGGAGCTGGGAAGAAGAGATGGCAGAGAACAAAGAAGCTTGGAAATTAGCTGTAGAGTCCGGTGCTCAGTGCAGTGATGAGGAGGATATTATGGCAATCATGCAGGAGCAAAATGAGGCAATGGCTTTAAAGCGGCGACAGGTAAAGAAAAAAGAAAAAATACGAAGAAGTCGGCCAAAAGCTCGCAACCAGGTGTGTGCTATTAATGTTAAATAATTATAAGCTCCTGGAATATTAGAGGTTTAGGTGGTGCTGGAAAATTCAGTATGTTAAAGAATCTCAAAAATAAGTATAGATTAGAAATGTTAGGGTTGATAGAGACGAAAAAGGAGTTGGTGACTAAGTTTGATGTTATGCGTATTTGGGGTAGAGATGGAGCTAGTTGGGAGTTTGTAAGTTCAGTTGGGGCTTCAGGAGGCTTATGGCTAATATGGAATGAATCAATATTCAAATTGACAAATTGTTATAAAGGAGATAGATGGCTGTGTGTAGAAGGGGTTGTGATGAAAGATAATTTTCACTGTGCTATTTGTCTGGTATATGGACCACGTGTGAGATCAGAGAAGATAGTAGTGTGGAAAGAGTTGAGCTATATTGCAGGGTTGTGTCAGGTGCCGTTCTATTTTTTGGGTGATTTCAATGAAATTATGCATTTGGAAGAAAGGAAAGAATCGACTACCCTATCAGCGTCTGCGGAGGACTTTAGAGCTTGGGTAAATGATATGGAGCTGGTTGGCTTGCCGCTGAATGATCGGAGGTATACATGGTTTAGGGGGAGCTCGTGCAGTCGAATAGACAAGAGCCTTATTACCTTGGGGTGGTTAGAGATGTATCTGGGGACACGACTAAGGGGAGGTCCAAGAGGATTATCAGATCACTGCACGTTGATTATGGAAGAGAACAGAACGTTTGATGGCCCAAGACCTTTTCGGAGCCTGGACTCGTGGTTCACGCATGAAGGCTTTCTAAGGATAGTGAAGGACGAGTGGAGGGAGTTAGGAGATATACAATTCCTAGACAAGATGAAAGCGCTGTCAGTTCCAGTTCGGAGATGGCACAAGCAGCACTTTGGGAATATATCTGAGAGGAAAAGGAAGTTTTAAGAAGAGATCAAGAAGGTGGATGATATGGTGAGTAGTGGTTTGCATGATGGTACAATGGAGTCAAGAGGAAGGGCGTTAGTGAGATGTTGTGAGAAGTGGTATGTGAGACAGGATGTCCACTGAAAACAAATGTCGAGGGCTCGGTATGCTAAAGAGATGGATAGAAATACTAAATATTTTCACAATATTGCTTCGGCAAGAAGAAGGAATAACAGAATAGAGTCATTGGTGATTAATGGGAGACTAATAAGGAATCAAGCAAGAATAAAGGTGGCAATTCGAGACTATTATAAACGCCTGTACCACCAAGAAGCCTCCCCAACGGTGAGTTTTAGAGATGGTCTAGTAAACAGTCTGGAGAGGGAGGAAGCTGAAGCCTTAGAGGTGATGTCATCAGCAGAGGAAGTGAAAGAGGCGGTATGAGACTGTGAATCTTTGAAAGCGCCAGGGAAGGATGGGTACAACATGAATTTTATTAAAAATTGTTGGGGGGAGATTGGATCAGGATTCACTAAAGCGGTGATGAGTTTCTTTGAGCATGCAAGACTACCAGCAGACTCCAATGTCACATGGGTAGCGTTGGCACCAAAATTCGTTGGGGCGAAGGAGATAAAATACCTTAGACCAATCAGCATGGTTGGTTGTGTTTATAAGGCTATTTCCAAATTGCTGACGCGAAGAATGAGGAGTGTCATGCCAGACCTAGTTGGAGAATCCCAGAGTGCCTTTGTAAAAGGAAGGAAGATACATGATGGAGCATTAATTGCATGCGAAACTGTGCATTGGCTAAATCTAAAAAGAAAGGCATCAGCGATTATCAAATTGGACTTCCACAAAGCCTATGATAGAGTTAAATGGTGCTTTGTTGATACTGTCTTAGAGAAGATGGGCTTCGGTAGTACATGGAGGGCATGGGTTAAGGAGCGTATAAGGTCGGCATCCATCTCTATTCTGGTTAATGGGTCTCCTTCGAAAGCCTTCAGAATGGAAAGGGGACTCGTCAAGGCGACCCGTTATCGCCGTTCTTGTTTGTCTTGGTCGTGGACGTGCTCAATAGAATGATCGGCGAGGCAGTGAGAAACGGTCGAATATCCCCACTGTTGGTAGGAAGGGATGATATTGAGTTATCGCATTTATAATTTGCGGATGACACAATATTATTCTGTCCGCCAGAGGAGGAGACAGTGACAAATTATAAGAGACTTCTGAGGTGCTTCGAGATTATGTCGGGGCTTAGCATTAACTTTGAGAAGTCTAGCTTGATACCAGTGAATTGTAGCTAGGAGTGGACTAGTAGGATGTGTCACTTGCTTGGATGCTAGGAGGCAGCTCTACCGGTGAGGTATCTTGGTATTAGCCTAGGAGCAAATCCGAGACTAGTAAAAACTTGGAAGCCGGTAATAGATAAGGTGGAAGAGAAGCTCAGCTTATGGAAAGCGAAGGTCCTAAGTAAGGCTGGAAAACTGGTACTCATCAAGTCTGTCATAAACAGCCTACCAGTTTATTACCTGAGCCTGTATAAGATACCAAATGCGGTTACACGAAGAATCATTTCTCTGCAGCGGAGGTTCTTCTGGGGGAAGGAAGACGGACGACCTGGCATGGCTCTTGTGAAGTGGGAGATGATCCAAGCACCAAAGAAGTTAGGAGGGCTGGGAGTGGGTGACGTAGTGGTACGTAATACTGCTTTATTGTTTAAATGGTGGTAGCGCTTCTCAAAGGAGAACTGTCCGTTGTGGAAGAAGATTGTGTGTTCATGCAATAGACTGAACCCAAATCAGTTGCTATCTACTCAGACTTTACCGGTGAGAGGGGGTCCATGGAGAGACATATGCCAACTACAAATAAAGGAGCAACAAGTAAGGCGGAAAATGATTGATGGCCTTGCTATTGAGGTAGGGGATGGCAGGACCACTAGATTTTGGGAGGATACTTGATTTCACATGCTGAATCAGTTTGCTGATGATAATTAGCTTGTTGTTGGGCTGATTATGTGATGTTGCTTATCTGATATCCCTTAGCCAAGATAAATGTATTTTAGCTCTTTATTGTGCTCTCTTTAAGATCAAAGAAAAATAGGAACAAAGAGGAAAGCACAAATTCAGGGGGAGCTAATCTTGAAAAAGAAAGAGGGAGCAACACTAAAGCAAGAAACATCAAAGGAAAGTTTTCTAACCTTACTAAAAATTTAAATTCCTTTGATCATTGCTTGATTATGTTTGTCATCAAGGGGGAGATTGTTGAGTTAAGAAATTAATTAATAGAATTGATGATGACAAACATTTAATTAGTGGGCTAATCACCCAATTAGTTTTGATTATTCTTGATAAGTGATGCAGGCTAAAAACAAGTGTTACAGCAGCCCAACATCAAACAAAAGATTTATGCTAATGGGCTGAATGGTAAGTGAAAATAAAGACAAACCCAAGTCATTCATCTCAAGCAAAATTTCTTCAAAGAAGCAAGGCAAGGCACCAACGGGTTGTTTAATAGAAAACCAATCCAAGCCCGTATCCATCCCACAAAGCTTCTCTTGTAAGATTGAAGTCCTCTCTCTTTCAAAGTGCAACGTTTATCTCTCTTTTGTCCTAGTCAAATCACAGCTTCAGAAAAGTAAGAAAGAGAAAGAGAGAAAGAGCTTCTTCACCAAGATAGTCACCAAAGAAGCAAGAAAGAGAAACTAAGCTTGAAAGGCAGAAGTCATCTCAACAAATCCAAACCAAATCAAGCTTAGGTTATAGGTAAATCTTTTCCTCATACATGCAACTTGGTTACATCTCTTCTTCCCAACTCTCTGCTCTATCCGAAATGGGATACAAGGGAAAGAGGATTTCTGTTCTTCTCTGCTGTGTATCTACGGTCTTAAACAAGACTTGGGGACCAAGTTGGTTCTCAAGGGTTCAGATCATGTTGACCATGAGAATATCTCTATGGTTGTTGTGTTATGGCTTTCGATCAAGGTGAGGAAATCAGAAGGAAAGTTTCTATTCTGAGGATTAAGGAGAAAAAGTGAATCAGTGGGTTGGTGAAGCTCAAGGCTCAAGGTGTTGACCTTGGAAGAAGAACCAAGCAACATGCAAGGAGATAAAAGAAGCTTGCTGTTCATTCAGAAAGCAAGGAGAGAAAACCAGAGTGTGAGAACAGTGTTCTGTAAAGAAGTTCATCTACTTGGATAATGCTTTCTTTCAAAGAAGCATTCGGCCAATACTGAAGAACTCAAGCTGAGGTTTGCGAATCTGGTTTTGCACATAGCAAAGAGGCTGCTGATGAAATCAATCTCCTTCATGTTTTACTGATTGTAATGTACTTTTCTAAGTTTATCTTTCTGTAATTTCTTGTGAGAAAAGGCAGTGTGAGAAAGCTTAAGAAAAAGCCATGAGTGGAAAAAGGCTGAGAAAAACACTTGAGAGAAAAGCCTAGAGTTATTTTATGATTTCTTTAGGTTGGTTAAGTGTCTTGTATTTTGTACCTGTAAGGTATCCCTTTCTTAGTTGGGTTAGCACTAAGAGGAATAGTTAGGTATTAGCATAGCCAATGTCAAGTTAGGTTAGAACTTGAGTGTGAAAGGATTGGGTCAATCTTGTGAAATTGGTGTATGTAATACAGTTAACTATAGTGAAATTCTTCCACAGTTGTGGAGGAGACTGGACGTAGGTTGCATAGCACAAGGCAACCGAACCAGGATATATGCTGGTGTTAGCTTTTTTTTTCTCTGTTGTGTTCTGTTTTCTGATAATCATGAGACAAAAATAAATTGTCTCATAAATTTCCACTGCTGAGTTCAAACAGAATCAGAATTGTAAATTTGTTTTAAAAGGGTCATAACAGCAACTTAAAAGGAAGGCATAGATTCAACCCCCTTCTCTAAGCCTACCACAACCTTCAATTGGTATCAGAGCTAAGGTCTCAAGAATCAAGCTTAACCACTTGGAGCAAAGATCCAATGGCAAACAACCTGGGCACAACCACAGTTGGCTACACTCTCACTGAAGGCCAGTCAAACAACCGGCCACCTTTCTTCAACGGGAAGAACTACTCTTACTGGAAAGAAAGGATAAGGATTTTCATCCAATCCATTGACTACAACATATGGAAGATTGTTGTGAACGGTCCCAAGATCCCAACAAAAACAAGTGCTGATGGAGTGGTGACTCCAAAAGAAGAAGCTGAATGGAATGAAGATGATAAGAAGAAGATAGAGCTGAATGCCAAAGCAATCAACCTTCTTCACTGTGCTATCAGCTTTGAAGAGTACTGGAAGGTGTCTAGATGCAAGACAGCCAAAGAAATCTGGGAAAAACTCCAGGTTACACACGAAGGCACTAAACAAGTCAAAGAAACGAGGATTGATATGCTGCGAAAAGAGTACGAGATGTTTAGCATGAAGGATGGAGAAAGCATTGATGAAGCGTTTGAGAGATTCTCAATCATAATTAACAACCTTGATGCTATGGGTACAAACTATGCAGAACAAACCTTGGTGAGAAAACTCCTTAGAAGCCTCACAAAAGAATGGGAAACCACTGCCACTGTCCTAACCGAAAGTAACAACCTAAGTCCCATAACCTATGATGAGCTGAGAGGAAAACTCCTTGCCTATGAAGTCACACACACAAACACAAACTCAAAGAAAAAGGGAATAGCCCTCAAGTCACAAATAGAACCAAAAGAGAGTGAGTCTAGTGATGGTATTTCAGATGACGAGCTTTTGTTTTTTGCTAGGAGATTTAGAAGGATGATGAAGAACAAGGGTTTTACAAGGGTTCAAGTTCAAAGGAACACAAGATCGACTTGAGCAAGGTGACGTGCCATCACTGCAAGGAGGCTGGACATTTCAAGCTAAACTGTCCAAAGCTCAAGAAGGAGGACAAAGGCAAGAAGGAAAGGAAGAGAGTACTCATGGCAGCTTGGGAGGATCTTGAGAATGACTCAAATGAAGAAGAAGAATCTGAAGGAGATGACAAAGACTGCTTCATGGCTGGAAACAACAATCTTGATGAGGTAAACTATTATGATTTGACCATTGAGGACTTGCATGCTATTATTGATGATCTCACTTTAAACACATCAAAACTGCTTGATAAATACAATGAATGTAGATCTGAAAGAGATGTGTTAAGAGCTGAAAATGATTTTTTAAAAGAAAAGGTGAAGGAAACTGAATGTGCTTTGGACATCATTGAAGAAAACAGATTTCTAAAATCTGAACTTGAAAAATTAAAAGGAAAGCACATTATGGATCCTTCTCATGAGTTAATTGCTGAAAATGAAAGATTAAATGATATGATTAAAAGGCTGAATAGTGACTTAGCAAAATTTGCTCAAGGTTCTAGTAACTTGGACAAATTACTTGCAAGTCAAAGACCATTGTTTGAAAAATCTGGTTTAGGCTACATAACCAAGGAAGATGCTATTTCCAACACTTCCTCTATAAAATTTGTGGCTTCTTCATCAAATACCAAACCTATACCAAACAAATCGGGTATTGGATATGCTTCAACTTTTGAAGAAAAATTTGATGAAGTATACACAAGTGAAACTAAGCCTTCACCAAGAACTGATCTAAGTTCAAACCGGCCAGGTTTGGGTTATATTTCGAAAAATGAGGCTGCTTTCAAGAAACCATTTTTCTATAACAAAACCTCATTTTCGAAAAATCCAAAGAGTTTTAAAAATTCAGGTGAAAACATTTTTGCAAAGAGGAACAATTATAACAAAAATCAGTTTGTTAAAGGAAATGCGTCTCCTCCAAAAACCAGAAAATTTCAACCATTTAATCACTTCAAGCAATTTAACTCACCTAAATTTCAGCGACACACATCAGAAAATCATTGTGTTAATTGCAAGAAAGTTGGTCACTCATATGAACAATGCTTCATTGAAAAGAGAGTTGTAGGAAACAAAGTCTACAATGTTGTTTGTGATTTCAATGCACTTGGGCAACCAAGATGGATTAACTTCAAAGGATCCAAATTAATTTGGATACCTAAGGCTACTTGAAACTCATCATGCAGATTTGCCTAGCATCCAAGAACAAAAAGGACATGTGGTACATGGATAGTGGATGTTCAAGGCACATGACTGGAAGGTCAACCTACTTCATCAAACTAAATAAGTATGATGGAGGTTTTGTGACCTTTGGAGATGATGGTAAAGGTAAAATCATTGCTGTTGGAAAAGTAGGTAATGAGCAATCTACTTTTATTGATGATGTACTTTTGGTATGTGGTTTAAAGCACAATCTTTTGAGTATAAGTCAGCTGTGTGATTTAGGGTATTTAGTTATTTTCAAAAGGCTTGAATGCTGTGTTGTTAATGAAAAGACAAATGAAGTGATGTTTGTTGCCAAGCGTTTCAATAATATGTATGGACTTACTCTTGATGAACTGAAAGATCAAAATGTAGCTTGTCTTCACTCTAAAGAATCTGAAAAGTGGTTATGGCACAAGAGATTGGGCCATGCAAGTATGTTTCAAATAAACAAACTTGTTAAGAAAGAATTAGTAAGAGGTCTTCCTTTGATAAAATTTGACAAAGACATCACTTGTGATGCTTGCCAAATGGGAAAACAAACAAAAAGTTCTTTTAAACCAAAGGAAGACATCTCTACTAAAAGACCACTTGAGTTGCTACACATTGATTTATTTGGTCCAACAAGAACTCAAAGCCTATGTGGTAAACATTATGGTTTAGTAATTGTGGATGACTACACTAGGTTTGGTTGGGTTTTATTTCTTGCACATAAAAATGAAGCCTTTTCGGCCTTTGAACCTTTTTGCAAGAAAATTCAAAATGAAAAGGATTTGAAAATCTCTTCTATAAGAAGCGATCATGGAACTGAATTTGAAAATAATTTATTTGAATCCTTTTGTGAGGAATTTGGAATATCTCACAACTTCTCTTATCCAAGAACACCACAACAAAATGGTGTTGTGGAAAGAAGAAATAGAAGCATACAAGAGATGACAAGAGCTATGCTTTGTGAGAGTAATGTTCCAAAATTCCTTTGGGCTGAAGCAGTTAACACAGCTTGCCACATTTTAAATAGAACAATCATAAGGAAATTTTTGAAGAAAACCCCTTATGAACTTTGGAAAGGATACCCACCAAATTTAGATTACTTGCACGTCTTTGGATGCAAATGTTTTGTTTTGAATAACAAAGAAAATTTGGGTAAGTTCGATCCAAAGGCGTATGAGTGTTTGTTTGTAGGATATTCCACAACTAGTAAAGCCTATAGGGTTTATCATCAAGATGCTAGGATTATTGAAGAGTCCATACATGTTACATTTTGTGATACTAACTTGGTGCAAAGCATTTTGGAAGATTGTGATGTAGGAAATCAAGCTCAAAAGGAAAATGAAACTGCTCAAAATAATGAAAAAGGAAATTCTGGTCAAACTGAACCAGAAACTGCAACTGCTGAAAATTCAAGAGACAATTCCATTTTGTCTCATGAATCTGAAGGAAATCCTGGAAACAGCAGCACCCAGAATCCCTTGGTGACTGAATCTACCACCAAATCCACCAGACCTCATGAATGGAGGTTCTTGAAGAATTATCCTGAGGAATTTGTCATTGGGGATGTCTCTTGTGGTGTGCAAACAAGGTCTTCCACTAGAAAGGCAAATGAAGGATCAAACATTGCCCTTCTTTCACAAATAGAGCCTCAAAACGTCAAGGAAGCACTTAGTGACCCATCGTGGGTTAAAGCTATGGAAAATGAGCTACTTGAGTTTAAAAAGAACCAAGTATGGACTTTGGTTCCAAGGCCAAGTGGAAAGAAAGTGACCGGCACAAAGTGGATTTTTCGGAACAAGTTGGGAGAAGATGGTAGCATTGCAAGAAACAAGGCAAGGCTAGTGGCACAAGGATATGACCAAGAAGAAGGAATAGACTTTGATGAATCCTTTGCCCCTGTTGCCCGAATGGAAGCCATAAGACTTCTCTTAGCTTATGCTGCATTTTGTGGTTTTAAATTATATCAAATGGATGTGAAATGTGCATTTTTGAATGGAGTGATAGATAGAAAAGTGTATGTGGAGCAGCCTCCTGGTTTTGAAAATAAAGAGCATTTTGATCATGTTTTCAAATTGTCTAAAGCTCTCTATGGTTTAAGACAAGCTCCTAGAGCTTGGTATGAGAGACTTAGTTCTTTTCTTTTGAAAAATGGTTTTTAAAGAGGCACCACAGATACAACTCTATTCATCAAGAACTCTAATGATTCTTTTATTCTAGTCCAAATATATGTTGATGACATTATTTTTGGATCAGCCAATGAATCCCTTTGTTCTGAATTTGAAAAACTCATGACAAGTGAATTTGACATGAGTATGATGGGTGAACTTAATTTCTTCCTTGGGCTGCAAATTAAACAAACTGAAAAAGGTATTTTCATTCATCAAGAAAAGTATGCCAAGGAATTAGTTAAGAAATTTGGTATGGAAAATGCCAAACCCATGGGAACTCCCATGCATCCTAGTTCTAAATTAGATAAGGGAGAAACTGAGAAAGATGTTGATGAGACTAGGTATAGAGAAATGATTGGTTCTCTTATGTACTTAACTTCCTCTAGACCCGATATTGTACAAAGTGTTGGATTGTGTTCTAGGTTCCAATCCAAACTAAAAGAGTCACATCTTTCTGCAGTTAAGAGGATCATTAGATATGTTCATGGCACATCCAATTTTGGTCTTTGGTATCCTAAGATTGATGATTTTTCTGCAGTTGGTTATTGTGATGCAGATTTTGCTGGTGATAGAGTTGATAGAAGGAGCACTTCTGGTTTATGTTGCTTCCTTGGGAAGTCCTTAAATGTGTGGTCAAGTAAGAAACAGCCAACTGTGGCTTTATCCACTGCAGAGGCTGAGTATATAGCTGCTTCTTCTTGTTGTTCTCAGCTTTTATGGTTAAAAACACAGCTTGCTGATTATAAATTAAATGCTGAAAATATTCCCTTGATGTGTGATAATATGAGTGCCATTAATATTTCTCAAAATCCAGTTTTGCACTCTATGACTAAGCATATTGAAGTGAAATTTCACTCAATAAGAGAACATGTCCAAAAGGGGGATATTTGTATTCAATTTGTCAAATCAGAGGAACAATTAGCAGATATTTTCACAAAACCATTAGCTGAGGACAGATTCTGCATGCTTAGGACTTGTCTAGGAATTTTGAGTTATGATTCTTTATTTAAAAAATGCTGATGTATTTGCTGGAGCTTTTTGTCTCATAAACAGGTATGAGACAATTCTGGGCAGAAGAAGAGCGTTCCCCCTTAATCAGCGTGATCTGGGCTTGTTTCAAGTGAAAATAAATCTGGACCAACTTCAAATTTCAGATCATGAGTGGTTCAAATGTGTTTCCTTAAGTCCAACCATCTCTGAGGCCCAAACATGAATGTTACAATTTTGTTTGTTGTTTTTGATGGCCTGTGTATTTAAGTTTTCTTATAAGGTTTTCATCTAATGTTTTGTGGCCCAAAAGGTTTTCAAGTGGATTTAATTTTTCTTTGGCCCAAAAAGTGTTTCAGGTTAATTTTGTTGTCTTTCAAAATTTAAAATAAATTTCCTGTTTTATTTTTTAAATAAAATCTTTTTTGTATGAAGTCATGTCTTTTCAAGTCTTTTCAAATGGTGATGCAGTTGCATGGTTTTGGAAATCTTCTTTTTGGGTACGGTTACCAACACTTCCTCTCTTCCCTCCATAACTTCTCCTCAATCTCTTCGGTTACTTCCCACTCACTTTACTGCTTCTCTTCCCTCAAAAGACTGAAACTAGCCAAATGAGGAAGATAACCATTGCTAAAAGGCCTCCTCGTGAAAAGGTGTACAAACTTCCCACAAAACCTTCCACTCGCTCCCAAGACCGAACATTTACCCCATCTCCTTCTCCTCCTACCTCTCCTCCTCGGTGCGACCCCATGGCTCGGACCAAAAATACTCCAAGATACCCTGCCTCTGCCAAGCCGACACCACCACCGAAAGTCACACCTTCCAAGCCAGACTCCTCAAAACCTGGTTCCGCGAAGCCTAGCTCCTCCAAGGGCAAACGTCCGGCGACTGAGGAACCTGTTCACGAACCAACGCAACCCAAATCCAGGTCGGTTCCTGCGCGCTCTCAACGAGGTAACACTCGAGTCCCTCTCAAAAATGTGAAAGAACCAGACATTGGACCGTTTGATCACAAAGCCCATTATTTGACCTCTCACTCGAACTATAATCCCTATAGATTCAAATCTGCCATGAATAATGATTTTTTTGAAGGGGTTATCCAGTATCGTACCCTCTGTCCCTCTTTTCTCGCTGATTTGCCATCTTTGAAAAGAAAAGGTTTTCCATTTGTTGATAACTTGATTTTTCTGGACTGGAATCACCTTTTTGACATCAAAAAGCCTGTTTATCCCTTGTTGGTCAAAGAGTTTTATGCAAACATGACTTATCATGAAGGCACTGCTCACTCATATGTAAAGGGCCGAGACATAGTTTTAAATAATGAAACTATCAGTGATGCTTTGAAGTATACTGATGTTGGGCCTTGTGCTTACACCTCGGTTAAGTGGGATGAAGGTGTTGGAATTTCTTATCATGATGCATTGGCACACATCTGTGAACATGTTTCTTTAATTGATGGCATTACACCCACTCATAAAGCCCTAGGATATGAGCGTGCTCAACTGCACCGAATGGTCAATCATATTATTCTGCCTCAAAGCGGCTCATATCAAAGGGTTTCCTACACTGATACTCTTGTTTTATATGCCCTTCTCACCAAAACTGAAATTTCATTTGCATACTTGATGGTTAGATATATGTTTGACTCTGTTAGGAGTGAAAATGACAAAGCACTTCCTTATGGCATGTTTCTAACTTGCATATTTGAGTTTTTTGGTGTTGACTTGACCAATGAGAACTATGAAAATAGACATTTATACCTAAAAGGGGGTGGTTCAGTGAAACAGAACAAAGGACCCACTAGATCTGAAAGAGTTGTCCTAGATGATGAAGATGATGATTTTGTCCCTGAAGATTCTCCTGCTCCTTCCACTGAGGATACCTCCATCTCCACTGGGAAGAAATCTACTTTGCTGAATGTAGTCAAGGATGTCGCTCAAGAATTTGTTTCCCAATCAAATCACATGATTGCCATGAGCAAGGAACAAAGGAAGCTTGCTAGCAAGCATGAGAACTTCCTGAAGAAATCAAGGGATAGGGTGGCTGTGCTCATGACTTTCATTGATAACCTACAAAATGATGAAGACATTGCCACTGATGTTGAAGAGGAAGCTGCTTCGGAGGGGAATGGTTCTGATGACTAGGATTTGTCTCATAAAAACTGCTGCTGCTCTCTTTTTGTCTCATGAATTCTGTTTCTTTAGCTACTTTTGAACTGTTTCATTTTGGATGACTATAATAACTCTAGATATTGCTGCACCTTTGGTAGTTTAGTCAGTACTTTGCACTATAGACTAACTCTTTTCTGCAGGATGCCAGACTCTGTTTTTGTTGAACTTGCTTATTATCCACCCTTGATGACAAAAGGGGGAGTAATAGCAATGGGATAATAGATCCTAGTACTTCTTTTGGGATTTTTGGTGCATTAATACTTGAGTTTGCATGCTGAATATTCTTTGCTGCATTAATACTTGATTTCACATGCTGAATCAGTTTGCTGATGGTAATTAGCTTGTTGTTGGGCTGATTATGTGATGTTGCTTATCTGATATCCCTTAGCCAAGATAAATGTATTTTATCTCTTTATTGTGCTCTCTTTAAGATCAAAGAAAAATAGGAACAAAGAGGAAAGCACAAATTCAGGGGGAGCTAATCTTGAAAAAAGAAAGGGGGAGCAACACTAAAGCAAGAAACATCAAAGGGAAGTTTTCTAACCTTACTAAAAATTTAAATTCCTTTGATCATTGCTTGATTATGTTTGTCATCAAGGGGGAGATTGTTGAGTTAAGAAATTAATTAATAGAATTGATGATGACAAACATTTGATTAGTGGGCTAATCACCCAATTAGTTTTGATTATTCTTGATAAGTGATGCAGGCTAAAAACAAGTGTTACAGCAGCCCAACATCAAACAAAAGATTTATGCTAATGGGCTGAATGGTAAGTGAAAATAAAGACAAGCCCAAGTCATTCATCTCAAGCAAAATTTCTTCAAAGAAGCAAGGCAAGGCACCAACGGGTTGTTTAATGGAAAACCAATCCAAGCCCGTATCCATCCCACAAAGCTTCTCTTGTAAGATTGAAGTCTTCTCTCTTTCAAAGTGCACGTTTATCTCTCTTTTGTCCTAGTCAAATCACAACTTCAGAAAAGTAAGAAAGAGAAAGAGAGAAAGAGCTTCTTCACCAAGATAGTCACCAAAGAAGCAAGAAAGAGAAACTAAGCTTGAAAGGCAGAAGTCATCTCAACAAATCCAAACCAAATCAAGCTTAGGTTATAGGTAAATCTTTTCCTCATACATGCAACTTGGTTACATCTCTTCTTCCCAACTCTCTGCTCTATCCGAAATGGGATACAAGGGAAAGAGGATTTATGTTCTTCTCTGCTGTGTATCTACGGTCTTAAACAAGACTTGGGGACCAAGTTGGTTCTCAAGGGTTCAGATCATGTTGACCATGAGAAGATCTCTATGGTTGCTGTGTTATGGCTTTCGGTCAAGGTGAGGAAATCAGAAGGAAAGTTTCTATTCTTAGGATTAAGGAGTGAATCAGTGGGTTGGTGAAGCTCAAGGCTCAAGGTGTTGACCTTGGAAGAAGAACCAAGCAACATGCAAGGAGATAAAAGAAGCTTGCTGTTCATTCAGAAAGCAAGGAGAGAAAACCAGAGTGTGAAAACAGTATTCTGTAAAGAAGTTCCTCTACTTTGATAATGCTTTCTTTCAAAGAAGCATTCGGCCAATACTGAAGAACTCAAGCTGAGGTTTGCGAATCTGGTTTTGCACATAGCAAAGAGGCTGCTGATGAAATCAATCTCCTTCATGTTTTACTGATTGTAATGTACTTTTCTAAGTTTATCTTTCTGTAATTTCTTGTGAGAAAAGGCAGTGTGAGAAAGCTTAAGAAAAAGCCATGAGTGGAAAAAGGCTGAGAAAAACACTTGAGAGAAAAGCCTAGAGTTATTTTCTGATTTCTTTAGGTTGGTTAAGTGTCTTGTGTCTTGTACTTGTAAGGTATCTCTTTCTTAGTTGGGTTAGCACTAAGAGGAATAGTTAGGTATTAGCATAGCCAATGTCAAGTTAGGTTAGAACTTGAGTGTGAAAGGATTGGGTCAATCCTGTAAAATTGGTGTATATAATACAGTTAACTATAGTGAAATTCTTCCACAGTTGTGGAGGAGACTGGACGTAGGTTGCATAGCACAAGGCAACCGAACCAGGATATATGCTGGTGTTAGCTTTTTTTTTCTCTGCTGTGTTCTGTTTTTTGATAATCATGAGACAAAAATAAATTGTCTCATAAATTTCCACTGCTGAGTTCAAACAGAATCAGAATTACAAATTTGTTTTAAAAGGGTCATAACAGCAACTTAAAAGGAAGGCATAGATTCAACCCCCCTTCTCTAAGCCTACCACAACCTTCAATACGTGGCTCCAAATAAGAAAGTTGAAGGACTCTTATATGAGACTCTTCTTGATTTCAAGCCAAAAAGGATCACCTATTGGGGATTGTGGGTTTTGGGATAGGTTAGAGTGTGTTTGGCATTTTCAGTGGAGGTGGGAACTTCGCCAGTGGGAAACAGAAACATTGGACCAGTTGCTTCATGCCTTACAATCTGTTAAACTGATAGCAGAAGTGCAAGACAGAGTGGTGTGGAAATTTGATAAGGAAGGCGTTTATACTACTAACTCATTTGTGCAGGTCTTGCAGGAAGCGACTCTGGACGAGGAGATTCTGAGTTACAGGTTCACAAAAGAAATTTGGAGAGGTTTAGTTCCGCCTAGAATTGAGTTGTTCACTTGGTTTGCTCTGATTGGCCGGGTAAACACAAATGACCGGCTTAGTAGGTTAGAAATTCTGGAACCAAATGAGAATATATGCGTGTTGTGTAAAAAAAGCAGTTGAAAGTGTTCATCACCTATTGGTTGCTTGTGATTTTTCTTGGCAGGTGTGGTGTGTATTGATCACGGAATTTGGTCAGGTATGGACAGCTCCCGGCACCTTGAAAGATCACTTTGAGAGTTGGAGATCAATTCCTATGAGAAAGGAGGTACGCAAGTACTGGGTAGTTGGTTTCTTTTCAATTATATAAAATATTTGGCTACGGAGGAATGATGTAATCTTCCAGAACAAAACAGCAGGAGTTGTAGAGTGTGCGACACAATCAGTGCTTTGTGCTACGGAATGGTGTGAAAATTAGCTCATGATATTGATGGCTATGCTGGAGATGACATAAGAGCTGATTAATCGTTTATTTTATCTAAGTCTATGTACGCTCCACCTTGAGTGTTGAGCTCTTTCTTTCAAAAAAAAAAAAAACTTCAAATTTAAAATAGATTAACTATTGAAAAAAATTGTGAATTATATCATTGCTGATAATACACCGGAGATATCTTAAAAACCTAAACGAAAATTTGAGAAACTGTAAGAAGTGTAAAGACTAAAGAATATCTTGTTAATAAAGGCACTAATTAGAATTTTATAATGGTAAAATATATATATATATATATATATTTCAGTTTGGTTTTTTTTTTTTTTTTTAATTTTATTTATAAGTTTTTGCGGGAGAGAGAATGAAAGCTTACCCAAAAAAAAGGAGGGATGACCGAAACATGAAGTTTGGTCCTAGACCTATTGAGGATTGAGTTGTATAATAAATTACAAAATGGTCCAAATTAATTTCCCCTCCCAATTCATTTCCCGCTCTACAAAACCCTAACCCCTCTCTCTTCTCTCTCAACTCAGAAACATGGGGCAGAAGCAGCAGCATAATACAGATCCCAACATCGAACCCAAGAAGCGACGCCGCGTTGGGTTCTCCACCGAAGACGACGGTGTTGAAGCCAAACATTGCATCAGAATCTTCCTAGGTACTCACTGCTTTTTGATTTGGCCGTCTCCACTTTCTGACGCGAAACGGTTTTACCTTTTGAAAAATGGGAATGTTTAAAGAGATTAGTTCTGGGTCTAGTTTAGTAGCTTCTCACTTTTTCAGAGTGAGTTTGGTGTTTTTAACATTATAGGTTTCCAGGGATATGTTATATTGTTTATTTGTTCAAGTTGGACATTTTAATGTATATAAGAAGCTGACTATGAAATTAAGCATTATTTGTGGGTTCGATGGAGGCATGGAGCCTTTGTTGGTGTAGTTTCTGCACTTATTTATCTGGGTTTTGTTATTCAATTGATTTGTTTTATATATCTTTGCAAATATGAAATGTTTGGTTGTTTGGGTTTGTTACACGGTCTTGCATTTATTTGGTTTATTATTTCTTCCCGTTTTCAGTCTTCATATGATTGAATTCTATGAATTGATGTGCAGTGTCAAAAAAAGAGGAATTCCTGGCTCCAGAGAGTTCGGCCATTGAGCCTGTGGATTTGAATGCCTTTTTTGGTGATGATGGAAAAATATATGGATACGAGGGGTTAAAGGTCAGATATGTTTGTTGTAAAACGTTCTTATAATCTTTTCTGAACATTTCATCATGGTATATGATGTTATCGTTCTATAATTATTTATGCAGATTAATATCTGGGTTAGTAGCATATCGTTTCGGGCATATGCTGATATTACCTTCCAAAGTTCATCTGATGTAAGTGCTGAATTCATAGACTCTTGAGGGAAAATGGATGGTACCTCGTCGGTGGTTTAAAATTTACAATTTTTCTGTTGTTTGTATTCCTGTGAATTGTTTTTGACACTTTCTGTAAATTTACCATTCAATGTTTCAACTTTCAAGAGAGGCAAGGGGATCACAGACCTTAAAGTTGCTCTTCAGGTTGGCATCAATATCCATTGTGAGACCGTTATTTGTGTACCTTTTACCTGTTATAGTGTGGCTTATTTTTTTTTTTTCACAGAATATTTTTGCTGAGACTCTTGTTGAGAGCAAAGATGAATTCATTCAAACTTTTATCACAGATAAGGATTTTATCAGGTAATATATGTTCATTACTTTGTTTGTGCTCTAAAATATCACATTTTCTCTCTGAAGCCTTTCCATGTTTTAATATATTAATTGAAAAATGGATTTTAAAACTGTATTACTGGGGATGATATTGCTAAATTTTATTGGTTTGCAGAACAACTATCTCAAGTGGCGAGGTTTTGCAGCAGAAAGTTTTTAATGGGCAGATCAGTGATTCTAATACGGATGCAGATTCAGCGACATCTAAAGTTGAGGTTGTAATTTAAATTTAGGTTTAATATATTGTCAATGCTGATGGCAGAAGCTTAGTTGCTTAGTCATGCACATGCATATTTAGGGTAATATTTTGAAACTGTGTGTTGTTTGATATATATCTCCTGAAGTAGGTTGTTCGTATGGTGGTAGGCAGCATGGCTACTGGGCACCTTTACAGTCGTCTAATACCTCTTGTGCTTCTTCTTGTCGATGGTAATTTTCACCCATTAGTATATCATAGTATTGCTTGTCTATAGGGGATATTCATCTTTCATATAAATGTTTTTAACAAGTTCTGTTTATTTATCATATAGGTAGCAGTCCAATTGATGTTGCGGATCCACACTGGGAATTGTATCTTGTAACCCGGAATGAAACTGATCAACAGGGAGAGATTCAATGTAGGTTGATTGGTTTTGCTGCTATCTATCGATTTTACCACTATCCTGGTGGTACTCGATTGCGACTTAGCCAGGTTTGTTGTGTTCTTGAAATTCACTAATAGCTGTTGGACCCTCAACCAATTTCAACATGCTTTTTCATAATATGCTGAAACACTTCTTTCTGGTACTGTTTATATGATATCCGCTGTTGATGGCATGGCAGATACTTGTATTGCCTCATTACCAGCACAAAGGCTATGGCCGATATATTCTTGAAGTGCTAAATGATGTTGCCGTATCTGAAAATGTCTTTGACATCACAATAGAAGAGCCATTAGATAACCTTCAACACATCCGCACATGTTTGGATATACCACGCCTGCTTTGTTGTGAACCAATCCAGCAGTCAGTCAAGGCTGCTGTTTCACTGCTAAAGCAAGGAAGACTATCAAAGAAGACTAATCGTCCACGACTAATGCCACCTCCCAGTGCCATTGAGTATGCCAGGAAAACTCTGAAAATTAACAGGAAGCAGTTTCTCCAATGTTGGGAGGTTTTGCTCTACCTTGGCCTTAATCCTGTTGAAAAGCACATGGATAACTTTTTGAGCGTTATCTGCAACCGCGTAAAGTATGACATCTTAGGAAAAGATTCTGGCACTTCTGGGAAGCAACTCATTGACGTTCCAACTGAATTTTCAGAGGAGATGTCATTTGTCATGTTCAAATCAGGAGTGAACGAAGATAATGCTGTGCAGGTGGATGACAGTCAGCCAAATCAAGAAGAGCAACTGCAGAAGTTGGTTCAAGAAAGGGTGAAAGAAATACAGTCGATTGCGGAGAAGGTATCCCTGCATCGCAAGAGCGCAGATGTTGCTGTTAATTGACAAGATGGCATCAGGGTGGACAATTGGAGGTTTTATTTCTGGACAAATCTTATGCTTACCTTGGTAGGCATTTCTGAATCCATCCCTGGAACCAGAATCAACATTGTTTGTGGTTCTTTTTAGTAGGCTCTATTTGAAAATTTTTCCTTCTAGGCTGTAGAGGAACCAGTGTGACGTAGTTTTTGCTTTTTAGGATTTACAAGCATGTAGCGGACATGAGAGAAGGGATGGATTGATCGGAGTAAATTGTGTTAAATACTTAAATCCAGTGCTGTTGAGCAACTTCTTATATCGTAGACATAAAGACGAATCCAAACCAAAAATGGTCTTTGACGCTCAGCTTAATATTATATTTTATACGTGGAAAATAAGGACCGGATACTTGACACTAAATTGTTCTGTATAAAATCTAAAGCACCAAGTGATAAATGGTTTTTCTATTTAATCAATTTTTAAAAAATTTTCCTTCTGCCACGTTGGTCCCAACGTAAGAAATACAGAGGTGATAAATCGTAGTGTGTGTTTCCCATTCGGGACAATGTCGCATCAATTATTTTGTTTTCTAGCTAGATTTGATTCTATTTCTAGCTCATAATATTATACGAACGATTTTAGATAGAATTCAGAAACAACTAAATAAATAATTTCTATACACAGTGAAAATTACATGACTTTTAACTTTTGAAGCATGACTAACTTTATGCCATTTAACATTTGTTAATCATGGCATTGACTCTTTCTAGACAAACTGACGTGTATAAATGCAGGTAAAGAGAAAAGAAGTGTGATGAAGGGAAACAAATGGATGCCAAATAAAACCAAAATACAAAATGTAGACTTAATAACTTACCACCAAGCCACATGCTAAGAATTTAGTTGACACTCATTTAAAAGAAGAAAAATTTGAAAGACATCAACATCACATGACTATCTCTGGTGTCACAAGGCTTGACTTGATCTCCTTGTGGGGCAAAATAAGGCAACCATTGGTGTAAATTTCATCGCATACATGGACATCTTCTCCAAGGACAGTCATGTTCTCCAAACGAGCCCATTGCCCGATAGTGCAATGCCAACCAACGATGCTGCTTGATATGCAAGCATGATTTCTTACACGAACTCCTCGCATTATTGTGCAGTTTGAGAGCCTGACACCTGACTCAATAATGCAGCCAGGGCCAATGGCAACATCAGGTCCAATGAGGCACCCCTCGCCGATTTTGGCAGTTTCATCCACAATGACATTCCCCACAATGTTGGGACCAGCGGCCAACTTAGAAGGAGTCTTTTTCCTCAATGAATCCAAATAGAGTCTCAGGCCGGTAATGTAGTCCTTTGGCATTCCAATGTCCATCCAGAATCCGGGCAGAACCATTGCATAGAGCTTTTTCTCTTCCGCTATCTTTGGAAACACCTGTTTCTCAATTGAAGTGGGCCTCAGTTCAATCCGATTTAAAACTGAGGGGTTCAATAGGTAGATTCCGGCATTGATTTTATTACCAACAAACAACTTTGGTTTCTCTACAAATTTCTCAACCTGCCCGGTGGTGTCCTCCATCACAACCACACCATATTTGGATGGTTCATCAACCTACAAAAATATATTAAAAAATGATATTGACTCTGGCATGTTTCCAATACTTCAAATTTTTAAATCCGGTTACCTTTGTCACCATTATGGAAGCCTCTCCTCCATGGGCTTTGTGGAATTTGATCATTTCTTTAAGTGGGTACTCACTGATAACATCACTGTTGAGAACAAAAAACGGATCTCCCGATTCATCTATCAACTTATCTCTGGCAAGAGCCAAGGGACCTGCTGTCCCCATTGGTTCAGCTTCTTGAGAACAAGTGATTTTGATGTCGAGCTTTGCTTCAAAATCCTTCAGGAAATTCAACATTACCTACAAGAAAAAGTATTGCCAAATTCAGAAAAGAAACAAAAAAAGGAAGCCTTGACCACATAGTGTGATAAGGAGGGTTTACAATCCTAACCTCCGGTTGGTAATTGATAGCTAGTACCACTTCACTGACTCCAACAGCCTTAAGGGCTTCAATCTGTAAAATAAATAAAATGAAAAAGGTAAATCACTATGATGGTCTATTAATCCCTCTTAAGACAATTATACAAGAAGGAGATGCATAAATACAAATTTGGCTCATGCACATGCACATATTTTAAAAACATGCTCGAGGTTGGTTATTGGATAAGATAAAAATTGTAGGTAGGGACCATTCATCCATCTAACAGGCTATAATATAGCTTTCGTGTATCCAAAATATAAAAATCAGAAATGTCTTATTTATACAAACTTCTGAAAAGATGACATATCCATGATATCTTGAAGAAACTACATTAGAGATAGCACACGTGCTACTCAACAAGCCCAATCACTAATTTACTCATACAGGCATAACTGAGGTATGAATTCCAGAAAGAGGAATCAGAAAACCTTACCTGATGCAGAATCATGGGTTTGTTAGCAAAATCAACAAGAGGCTTGGGAACACTGAGTGTCAATGGCCTCAACCTTGTTCCAAACCCACCAACCAGAATCAGCGCCTTCATTGTTATATGCCTTTTGCTATTCCTACAAATTCTAAATTTAGAATCAGATCAATAAAGGTCAACAGAGAACACAACCTCAAATGTGAGAGATTCTGCCCTGTCTTATAAATATACATCCAAGTAAAGAAAGAAGTTTCTTAAGACATTTGGCAAAAGTAAAAAAACAAAAAGAATTTGCACCTCAGCTAGCAGGTGTTCTTGGGAGTGTGACTCAAATACACATAAAGATAGTGACTGAGATATTAAAAAAAAAAAAAAAAAACTGAGAAAAACAGTATGTTAACTAAGCTTAAGACATAGGACCTGAAAATATTTAATACGCATCCAAAAGAACCAACAAAAAGATCAGGTTATGCGTCTTAATAAGAATCATATATGTATAAAGGGAAGTAAGAGTGATGCAGAAGGTTTATCTGGAGGTGGAAACAAAGACAAAATCCAGCTATTCATAGGCACTAACTTTCAGTGAGAATGACAAAAAATGGTTTAACTCAGGAGAGGCTTGATTCCTAAATGGCATTGTATCTAAAGCGTAACCATACTACAAGGTAAAATTCAGTATTGTGCTGTTAATTTATAGTACAAGGATGCTTCCTTATTTCAGTTCTAAAATATTTCCTACATAGCTTTCACAATGACAAAATGTCCACTGGAAAAGAGTTAAAGTAATTGCATTAACTACGCATTAGAGAACCAAATATGCTACAGATAGGGAGTTAAGTTCGACTACTATCGAAAGAAATCCATAGGAATAATCTAGTTCCAAATTACACATTTTGGTACACTGCTAACTTTGCCAACAAATTTTGAACAAGAAGAAATTAGTAAGAATATGGTTATTATATAAATCAAACACAAGATTGAGTCAGGCCAGTTCAGCTCAGGGCATGGGGTAAAAGGCTTCTTCTTTACATTGTTTTCGGACACAGATTTCTCAAAAGAGCAACTAAACACATCACATCAGGACTTTTTTACGTCAGAATTATTCTGTTACATCACAAATGCACCAGGCATAAAATCCAAGAACACGAAAAGACATCTACTAAACAGATAAAGCAATCCAATAACTAAAAGAAAACAGAAAATTTAAGAAACAGTAACATCAGCAGCACCAGATCTGACTAGTACAAAATGAATTTCATTTACCCTGTTAAATACAAAGTGAATAACAAATCCACATTACAAATACGAACACCACGTGAAAAATATGAAATATAGAGCAATCACGAATTCAAACATGAAAAGCATAATTCATAATCGGAACAAACATAAACAATGTTATTGTAAGAATAGCCTCATCTCAATCAATCAATGCAGGAAACTAATATCAACAAAAAAATACGAACAAGAAAAATCGATAACTCGACGTTAACCTGAATCAAGCGAAAAGTAAGAGAGAGAGAGAGAGAGAGAGAGAGAGGGAGAGTGGAATTGAATTGACCTGAAAGAAAAATAAAATGAGATCGGAGAGATCCGAAAGGCGAAAATGGAGGGAGTGAAGACGGTGAATCAGTGGGTTGTGGAAGTGGCTGAAACAACCAAACCCCTTAGACACACTGTGTTGCGATGGCGTTGGTGGATCCTGTCTTCTTCGTCAATCGTCATCTTCTGTTTTTAATTAACTATATCACCTTTTTTTTTTTTCTTTTTCTAGAATACTTAACAGTTAAACTGATTTATTCCTTTTTAGTCCTTCAAGGGAGGGTAAGCTAGTAAGGCCTTGTTTGGCGGAGCAGCGTCGGTGAGGTCTTAGCTTTTAGTTTTAGGCCTTTCTCCACTTTGGGTTACTAACTTGCTTATTTAAACATGAAATAT
Source organism: Arachis ipaensis (assembly GCF_059453495.1). Taxonomy (NCBI): domain Eukaryota; kingdom Viridiplantae; phylum Streptophyta; class Magnoliopsida; order Fabales; family Fabaceae; genus Arachis; species Arachis ipaensis. The sequence goes on from NC_142438.1 coordinate 134,216,529, forward strand.
GATTTTTTCCTTTTCTTTATTACATGGTTATTTTATCAGTAATGTTATATCAGCAACACAAAGAACATACATCAAAGCTTCGTGTATAAGGATTAAGGAGTAAAGTTTCTTTTTATCTTTCTTTAAATTGCAGTCAAAACCTCCAAGGGATTCATGTCATTTGAGCCTTTCCCTTTTGTAAAAAATCTGGTCATCATTTTACACATTTGAGTCATTTAATTTGGCAACAGCCCTAGTAGACTACTAGTTTTAAGATTGTGCGTCCGGCCAAGACATCTCATCTAAAATTTGAGATTTCAATCATGCAAACATATGTCCGCTATTATTACTATTAGTCCATAATTATTTGTGCCACTTAATGATTAATTACTATTTGGACAGAGGAGATAGGAACACGTTTCAAGCACATGTAGATGCTTCCATTTTTAGGCACGTGTGGTAAGCTGTCATTTATAAGACGCTTGGTTTTCCAGCGCACACCTTAATTAATTCCATACATTTTGTTATTTCAAAAATATTTGGTAACTAAAGAAAATCAGCTAAAAAAATTATAATTTGTCTTATTTAACATTAATTAATTTATTAATATTAAATAAGACAAATTCTAGCTATTTTTTTGGTCTCCTTAACATTACCCTTGCCATTTTTAGTGCCGCATGCTTTGTCTATGCTTTTCTTTTCTTTGGCCTACTATAGTTTATGCCTGCCTTTTCTTCCAACAAGAAAAAAACTCTTAGATCTTCGTAATGAAACAACATAAGTTGAATGACTTGACTTAAGTAACCAATTCATTACAAACTTTGCTGCCTTCTCTTCTGGTATGAATGGACTCCACAAATGCTTGATGTAATGCCGTGCCGATGTTATAAATTATAAAACGATCAGGATTTAAGGTCGAACATAGTACATTAAAATAACTTTATTTTATTAAAATTTTTATTAATTATATATTTAAGTTAAATTACATAAATTATCTTAAACTTCAAAGCACTCTCTCATTATTTGTTTATTCAGTTCCAATTATTTATTTATTATTTTTTATTATATTTTTTTATCTTAAATTTCAAAACACTCTATCATGAGTAATTTTTACACAACATCATATAAATATAAAAAATGAGATCCACACTTTTTCTTCTCATTTTTTAAGCAAATTAGGCACCAATACTTTAGGCATCATAGAATTCTCCTAAAAATAAAGGTAAAAGTCAATAAATGTTTCTAGAGACATCAATAATCAACTATATTATTTGTATACTAAAATGAGTTACTAATATAAAATATATTTTAAAATATAAAAATACATATTAAAAATGAGTTAAACAATACATATATTTATATATAAATACAGAGTATCAAATAACATTTTTGATGAATAATAATGCAAAACCTAGTTGAGTGTCCATTTTACAAACTAGAAGCAAAAGTGCAAAACAGAGCTACTGGGCTTCGTAAAGCATATCAAACTTCAAATGTTAAGGAAATAATCATTCAAATGGATAGAATGTAAGATGATACACGGAGCATTTCTTTAGTCCTTATAAGCAGCAGGGGTTAAGATTGAATAATGTATTAACAAATGGTTCTTTCTGTAACACAACCTCTTTCGATTTAATTAGTAAAAAGCTAAGAAACGAGCAACAAAACCCTGAAACAAGACATAAATGAAGTGAATAAAGGAAAGTGAACACAACTTTACTTACATACCACATTCAATTCTCCACATCCTTTGCAGTGGCAATACTAATGATATATTCAATCTCCTCTGCCACCTCCTTCATGGAAGGACGGTTCTGCCTCCGCTCCTCCAAGCATCCAAGCGCAAGAAACGCCAACGCCTTCATCGTGTCAATCTCCACGGCACCAGCCCCATTCTTCAAGACCGGATCAATCACCTCCAGCACCCTCTCTTCCTCTACCATCCTCTGCACATAAACAGCCAAGTTCACATCATCCGCATCCCTGTTAAAATCTATGGCCTTCTGCGCTGTGAGAAGCTCAAGCAGCACAACACCAAAACTATAAACATCACTCTTATCCGTCAATTGGTAGTTCCTATAGTATTCAGGATCAAGGTAGCCAAGAGTACCCTGAGCACAGGTTGAAATGTGGCTCATATCAGTTTGGGCCAACCTAGATAAACCGAAATCGGAGACCTTAGCATTAAGCTTGGAATCCAGGAGAATGTTGCTGGACTTGACGTCTCTGTGGTAAATAGGAGGAACAGCCATGAAATGAAGGTAAGCGAGGCCTTCAGCGGTGTCACGCGCGATTCCAAGGCGGTGCTTCCATGTCAAAAGGCTGTGTTCCTTTTTTAATTGACCCTGCAAGTGGTCGAGGAGTGTTCCGTTTTCTATGAACTCGTAGACCATGATTGGTTGCTGGAGCTCCACGCAGCAACCAAGGAGGCCCACGAGGCTCCGGTGGTTGACTTGGCAGAGTATGCGGACCTCGTTCAGGACTTGGTCCGTTCCTTTGGCGTTGCCGAGCTTGGCGATTTTCACGGCCACTACGGTGCCGTCTTGGAGGGTGCCTTTGTAGACCTCCCCGTAGCCGCCTGCTCCGAGGAGGCGGTCCGGTGAGAAGTCATTGGTGGCCTTCTTGATTTCCTTGCCGCTAAAGAGCTTTGCGGGCCTTCCACCACCGCTGGCGTTGAGAATGCCTTCGCGCTCTCTGGCTAGGCGCTCTTGCGCTTCCACAATACGCCGGTGGCGCTTGTAGAGCAGGACAAAGATTGCGGCCAGGATGAGCCCTGCTCCGATCCCGCATGTTAAACCTGCCGCAGATAATTAAGTTAATCTTCTATGGTTAAAATGTATATGTTTTGTTAGTTATTAGTGTGCATATCAGTACCTTAAACAGTGTGTATGTGTCAGTTATTGTATGAAAATCTCAATGCAAATAAATTGTGCAGTCTTCAACCATATTAAGCTTTCTCTACTTTTAATTATCAATACCTGCTATTAGTGCTGTTCTATCGGTTCCTCCACAGCCATTCGGATCCTCACAAGTAACCTCTGCACAAGTCAACATCAAACTCAACATATTAGTCAACGGTTCCATTTTTTTTTTACAAGAGAAATAATTCGAAAAAAGAAAAATGATAAGAAAAAAGTTCAACGATTCTGTACAAGTACAACTTACTTTTTGCGCAGACCCCATTAATGGGATCCCACACAAGATCATTGATGCAGAAGCACCTCTTAATCCCACTCCCAGAGCTAGGGTCTGGTCCACACGCCGACGTGGCAGAATCACAATCCTTCTGCGACGCGCAAACCGTTTCCCTAGGCGACAGCCACTGGATCTCCAAACCGGGTTGGGGCCAGCGGTTCACCGGAAGAACCGGGTTCAAGTTCACAAAACTCGAATAGGCACTGCAACCAACATCCCTAACCCGAATCTGGTAGGAGTTACTAGAGCCGCCGGCACGGAACGTGCAACAGAGCGGTCCGTTATTACATACGGAGGCGGATGCGGTGGCGTTGATGTAGGTATGGCAGAGGCTGGAGGAGGAGCAGTTAAGCGGCGACATAAGAAGCGTTTGGGTGCAGTTGAGGTAAACAATGGTATTGGAGCTTGTGATGTTGAAAGGGAGAGTGCTGTTGAGCTGGATCCCTTGGTGAACCTTATCGGTGGTGACGCACTTGTTCGGCACGAGCGGCGCAGGACGGATCACGAGGCGCTGGGACTGAGGGTTTATGGACTCGATCGGGTAGGAGTTGTTGAGCGTGTCGAAGACGAGTGTGTTGGAGGTACAGCGGATCTTGTAGGCGGGGTCGCCACAGGTCGGGGTGGTGCTTAGTGGGAATGGGACGGTGGCGTTGCCGCACCGGGGGCATGGGGTTGCTGGTGTCACGTGAGGAGCATGTGAGATGAAAAGAAGGGATGATAGAAGGAAGAGGAGGAGGTTGGTTGGGGTGGCCTCCATTGTGCGCGGGAGATCAATGAAGAACGAACAAACTGAAGGGGTTGCATTAACGGTATTGTTAGTATATATGGCGCCACTTATAGTTTTTGCTATTTTCATTTTTATTTATTTTATTTTGTCGTTGTTCAATACTGAGGGCTTTGACTTTGATGATCACTAAATATATTTATTTCACCGAAAAATGTTGTTGTTATCTATGGGAGGAGGGGAGAAACTTAAAGGAAAAAATCAATTAGTGTACAAATGACAAAAGCATTAATTTTATACGAGTAAAATAATAAATTGGTGCGTAATCTTGTTTTGATTCTTAAAGTTTAAAATGTCTCATTTGAATTTAAAAAAGTTTTATTTAGTTTCAATGTAGTTCCACCACGAGGTTAAAGTTAAATAATTAACGAAATATTCTACATGACAGCACTACAAGAACAAGATCGATAATGTAGAGAATGAGACACAAAATCAATCGTGGATGTATTAATACATTTATTTATCATTCTCTTTAGTTCTCTAGAAAATATTTTATTTAAATTGTAAGAAAAATGATAAATAAATGTATTAATACATCTACGGTTGATTATGTGCCTCTGGAACTTGTATTTATTCTCCGTATTATACTGCTGTTATGTAGTACAGCTCGTTAATTATTTAACTTTGACCACACCGTAAGACTACATTGAAGTTAAATAAAATTTTTTGATTCAAATAAGACACTTTAAACTTTAAAGACCAAAACAAAATTATTTGTAAAAATAAGAGACCAATTTAATACTTTACCCATTTTATATTTTCTTTGACATAAATACGAAGACCGAAAGATAGAAATATTAGAGCAGAAAAATTAAAATTACAAAACTAAAATAAAAGCAAGATAGATTTCTTTTCTTCTTTAATTATGTTCTCCATGAAAAAAACTTCATAAATGTAGCTTAGGTTCATACATTTGGGGATTTTCAGTTGTTAAAATAATTGATTAGGCATGCAACGTTATCTTATTATTATAAATTAGATGTATCCATCATGGATCGCAATATAGTAGTAATAATTAGAGTATTCGCTTATCACTACAGGTCATCTTAAGGGTAAACACTACATGTAGTCACAGTGTCACACTATTCATTTAGAAATTCTACTGGGTAATCAACGTCCAACTAGCTAATTACCAATCAATTTGTTATTAATTAGTAATCTTGATTGTTTTAAATTACCATTATTTAGTAATTATTTAAATTTTATTTTTTCAAAAATATAAAATTAATAAATATTAATTATAGTTGTTTAAAATTGATTAATTAAAAGTTGTTTACCTATATTTACTTTCGTTTATTCATCATAAGAAAAGAGAAATCGAGTATGTCATGGAGCTAATAATGAATAAATTTAAACTTGTATTTTCTTTTAGAAGTGCATAGGTAAGATATCATGAATTCGTGATCTCACGTACATTCACGTATACATGTGACACAATTCCCCTTTGATTGCATCCATCTATTAGTATCTATTTTTTTATTATTATTAGAAATGTCAGCGCTGGCAGATTAAGGAGGGAAAAAGAGTAATACAGGAAGATTCAATATTAATGTGTTCATATATATTTGAATGTTCTATACGAAATATTCCAGCCTAACACAGCTCATATTTCTGAAGTTTCTGATACCTTTTTTTTCCCTTGGGCGTTACTACTTACTACCTGTGTTCTTAATTAAAATGCAATGAATGGCAAAGAATATCTTCCCACCTAAACATGATTTTGTATATTTGTTGATATTCTTTATCTTACCGTTGACTTTGACTTTATAGATGGAAGTGAAGCAATAGGTCAATGCCACAAAGCGAGAATCAGACAAGAGAGAATAAGGTAAAGTTTCAACTTGTTCAGGAAAAGGGATAAAACAGGGGTTTTATTAACACATAACTAACAAAGGCATTATTACGTGTCAAACCAAAATGTAAAGCGAAAAAGTGGTAACATTCAAATAAAGCGGGTTGACTTGGAAATATATAGAGTAGGCAGTAGCGTACAAAAATGAAAACAATGTGCTGGTTTAGGGTTAATGCAAATAAGATCCATATACCAGCTATCTAGAAACGCCACGAACTAATGGATTCATGAAGATGAATAACCTTAATCCCAATTCTCAACTTGTCAATAAATATATTATGTTGACTTTTACGACAATGAGTCAGCTTCCATTAGCTTAGTTTTTGTTTCAAATGTTTGGTATTTAGCCATGAGACAAAAATAGAGTACTAGGATCAGATAAGATGAGATGTATGGCAACTGGCAAGACCCGCAAAATAATGCGGAAAACCACCTTTGCTATTTGACTTTGGCACCAACCATTAATTATTTGTTAACTTTCTAATCTTTATACATTTAGCTCGATCCATGTTGAAATCAGTGTTAACTACAATTAAGTGTGACTAACATCATTCTTGTAATTCATTTTCAAGTCATATTCGACTCAAAAAGGCCAAGAACAGAATAATCGTGAAAACCACGTCGCACATGAAAATGACGAGAAATCATAAGAATTATTGCCATGCTTCCACCGCCATTCTTATCAGAAACAAATAATTGAGAAAATCGCTGTTTATGCAGTTATTGTCATCAATATCAAGTATCAATCCCGTACATTTGATACGGATTCCAAGGATAACATGTACATCATATCATATATACTAATCCAATACTCCACAACTTGATGCCAGCATAGCATACATATATAATTACACTGGCAGAGTTTTATACAATAGAATAAAATATACACACTATGAAGAAGACTAATGTTACATCATAAGATGAAAGGGAACCCCACTATTTCCTTTTCAAAACAGAAATCACTATGGGATGTTGTTAAATGCTAAGAGCCAGTAGGTCATGGTGATTTCAGATATTCACACCATGAAAGAATACAAAGCGTATACATATGCATATGTATACCACTACTACTGTATGTACATATACATATACATATGACTTACCATAGCTTAATAACTAAATCAAGAAAAGATGGTGCCTAACTAACTACCAAAATTGGGGTCAATGAGCCTCAAAGGAAGAAGCCATGACTTCAATCAGGTGATCGACTCTGCCAGAACAAGTGTGTGCCACCACCCACATGCCACGTTCTTCGCTACACAACCTTCCATGGTTACTTCTGTAGGGATGTTACGGTCGATCACATCCCCGAGTCCTAGCTGCCACACACCCCAAATTACTACTTAGAACATTGTGGTAAGAGTGCAGCTAATTCATAAAGCATTACATACATCCTTGCCATTTTATAGACTCGCAGAGAAAAACTTCAGCAATATTTATTGACTGTATAGATATAGAGCATTGAAATATAAAGAAAACACATGAAAAATGGAGTGCAAAAAATAAGCACCTGACCATACTTGTTCCATCCCCAGCAGAAGACTTTTCCATTCTCTGTCAGTGAAAAAATTTATAAAAACAAAAAACAAAAACAAAAGGCAAACTAATGAGAATATGTTAATGTTAGGAACATGAATTTCCAGTATGTTTATAAACTACCAATATAATCAAAATACAAGAACGTGACTAGGTATGAGACTACGATTTAGGCCAAAACGGAAGGCATAGACATAACTTCTTTGAAAGTGAAGAAAACTGGAGAAATCAAACATTCAAACAGACATTCAAGTCAGTGTTTAGAGTTCAGTAACATGACTTCAGCAGAGTAAGGCTAGGTTCTCCCATGCAGGGATAAGAATGCTATCACAGCTCTGAAGGTTAAACTATACCTGTAATTGTTGCAGTGTGACGAGCCCCACAAGATATCCTCTTCACGCTCACATTTTCCAAGCTCGGAGCATCTAGCAGCCTTGGTATTGTCTGTCTCAAAAATTCCAAACATAAGGGAAACTGTATAACAGACCATAGAAGTTAGGAGCATGACATAACATTACAGAGCTTTAGGTGACAGAATTTGTAGTTTTTTTTTTTAATCCTTAAACAGCATTTGTAGTTGATTAGGGAATAAAGTTATCACATCATTATGTTCCATTTTTAAATTTTCATGGCAATTGCAGTGGAGAATGGATATCAAGGGTGCACCTCAGCTTGATCAGTACCGGTTCCCAGCTGCCCAAACTGGTTCCCGCCAAATGCATATACATCCCCATCGGCAGATATACAGACAGTATGCCACAGTCCTGCGGCAACTCCCTCTATTTGCATACCCAATAAAGAAGATACGCACGTTGGGCTCAATTCATCATCTGTACTTCCTTGCCCACACTTCTCCAAAACAAGATGACATTAGTTTAGTATAACAAGTATATGATTGCATCAACCAATAGTGATTACAAAGGTAAACATTGTAAAGGAATAGAACAGATTATCCCTTGTTAGAGTGAACTTCATCTTCAACATCGTTGTCCACCATATTCTACTTTACCTACATGTTGATCTTAAAGAAGGTTAACAGTTGATAATATGAAAACACTGGCGTACATGAATAGATTTTTGGCTTAGTTTGGTTAGAATCTTGTGGAAAGGAAGTGCATGGGAGTATTCAACACCTAAGAGCAGCTATCGAAGGGAAGGTGCAACTCCTGTGGCTGATAGTGATACATCACATATCAAGAAAACACGTATCCCAATCAATAAATTGTCTTTTTTGTTTATATATCTTTTCGAGGCCTCGAGGAGGTGAAAATCACATATGCTGCTCTTAGACGGATGAAAACACTGTCTAATATTAAACCAAGCAAGCTTACCATGGGTTAGAAGACATAAGAATTTATTTATGAACAACCTTAACAATTTTTTACTGAACGAAAAGGGAATGCACAGGTATTTAGATATAATTCACTTCCATTTAGGATACGCAACCAAAAGCTCCAATGATATCCATAGATCATTTTAAATTACCTGTCCATAAAGTCCCCAACCAAAAGCAAGCACCGCTCCAGCATCTGCATATTGAATAGACAAACATTGGAATATCAGTATATCTGAATTATGGAGGACCCAAAAAATGAGAAAATTTTTAACTTAAGAAAATAAGAAACTAAGAAAGTTGTATTGTAACTATCCAACTCTTAATCTGGTATTAAGAATGACATGCCATATATAGACGTTATAGATGTTTCCCAAATTCATGGACCAATCTAAGCATAATGTTTCTTCATCTCATCAAATAATACAATTCCTAGTCTGATTGTAGCATCTGTTAATTTTCCTTTTCTAAAAACACCTTCAAGCAACCAATCCTGATACCAGCTAGGCAAATTGCATCATATATGATGCATCTGGATATTCTCTCTTCTGGTTTCACGTGTGACAATGAATAGACAGACACAAGTACCTGTGATTACCACACTGTGTCGACCTCCGCAGGCAATTCCCTTAACATAACTTCCAGGAACTCTAAAGTTATGTCCCTCCGAACCCATGCTCCCACGAGCCAGCGATGACAATCTATCTTTACCATAAGGAGAGGAATCAATACAAGGAACAAGATGAGGAGAGGACACCATACGTATTCTGGAACCCAAACCAAGCTGCCCTTCACCTCCATAGCCCCAACCCCACACCTGTCCCATATCTGTAACTTCCAGAAAATTAGAATAAATGATGTGCAATATTTTGGCATAGGTTTATAGATTGTCCATAATGAAATCAATACCTGACAATGCTAGGGTATGGCGTCCACCAGCTGCAACACTTGCTATCCTCACCCCTGGGTTAAGTGTAACAAGACATGGCAATGCAGTCAGAACATCATCACCAGAAGATGATGTTTCAGCTGTTTGCTTTGCTGAAGATACTCTCCTTCGCTTTGTAGTTTCTTCTCCACTGGTACTGGAGGCAGTTCCACCAGTAGATTTTGAGCCTTGAGACCGAGGGCTCACTGTAGCAAAACCACTCTACATCAGTAAGACAGATAAAGGCTAAGTATCCTTCTTTGCTCATTGTAAAAGGCAACACTCTTTTCTTCTTTCTTTTGGTTGCAAACATTCTATCCTACATAGCTGCAGTCCCCTGCCGCCCCCACTATTAGGCCATTTCAAGAAAGATCAAACATACCTTGCTCCGTCACAAATGAACTCTGCCTTCCAGTTACATCTTTTTCAGGACTTACCCCAGTTGATGGTTCACCAAATACCTTCCCAGAGGGAATACACTCCTTCCATCCCCATGTGTAAACTTCTCCACGTTCTGCAAAGAAACATCAAAGGATGTGTTTGTAATGAGGGTTAAATTTACACATGAATCGATTCATGTGTAACTTTAGCCCCAGTTTTACTCCACTCCAACGACATAATACTACACATTCAATGTTCCTTTACTCATTCTATTTCAGTCCCAGCAAAACAAGGGAGATCAAAGTTACCTGTTACAGAAACACAATGTGCCCATCCAGCAGCAGCTTTTACAATAGACACTTCAGGCGGAAGAGGGAAAGGCTCTGGAGTTTCCTTTTGCAGAAAAACAAGAAAATGTTAGTTGACTAACAAAGAAGCAACAAAGACTGCAGGAGAACAGTGTCATGGTTATGCATTACCCCGTGCTTCCCAGATGTAACATAGCTTTGACCTAAGTCATCTGTTGAACCCCATGTTATGAGCTTTCCAGAATCTGATTAAGGAAAGAATTAAAAATAAATAAATAAATAAAATAAGAGCAATGATAAATCATTTAAGCAAATATACAAAAACTAAAAGTAAATTACGAATACAATCATCTCACAAATAAAAACAAACAAATAGAGTTTAGTTGATTATGACAGCAACATAAAGAAGTAAGAACAACAATGTATTCCATCGGAGAGTAAATGGAGAAGAAATTGATAAATATATTTTCTCTTTAAAAGAAAAACAAATACGAAGAGGGTAAAACTCTGTCCCTCAAGTTTCAACAATCTAACAAAATAACAAGGAAAGGAAAAAGACTAGCTTATGGTGTAGCTGGAGCAAATAACAAGATTGAAAGTTCAAACAGAAATTTGTAAATAGACAAATCAATAAACTGTGTTTGCTGGTAACAGAGAGAAAAATTCTTTGATTTTAAAAAACACAACTTGGGTTGCTAGCAAATTAAAAGAAAAAGGCAATTCACTGATAACATCATCAGCATCAGCTTAGTCAAGCTTAGTCCACTGAACCAAGTTCAGTAAGTTGAGTTTCTTCTACTTTCGTCGAAATGGAAAATGAAAAACGCAACATTCAAGACTTTTTAAGAACATAAATAAAGTAGCAGACCCAAAAAATAAATAAATAAAGGAAATTCAATGGATTATCGGTTCCTTCCACAACTTGAACTTTAAAACAAAAATCCACTACCCCCCCGCGAAAGAAAAGAAAAGTGATTAAGCTTAATTCTCGAATTCCAACCAACAACGAAAACTCAAAATAATACTAATAAAAAGAGGTTTCGAAACAACAAAATAAAGAATTTTCTTTTTTTTTTTTTAATAAAAAAGGTGAATCACCGGAAATGGCCATAGCGAATCCACAACCACCACCGCAAACATCCCTCCAGGAGTGACCGGGTGCTGGAACCCTGGCAAGAACCGGCGTCAAAAGCGGCGTCCTCTGCGGCAGAGCTCCCGGCAGGTAACCCCACATGTACACCAACCTATCCTTCGCCACCATTTCCAATGCCGCTTCGCTCCCCTCGCCATTCATGGCGAATCACACACCCAATGCAACAAAGTTCCAAACTTTTTACCCCTCAGATTACGGTGCTATTCTTATTCTTTTGGTTATGGGTGTTTCCGTTTGGTAAGCTCTCCAAAAAAATGCGATTTTTGGAGTGGCGGAAAGTGCCCTAATCTTTTTGCTTTCGCTCAGCTTGGTGCATAAAAGGGGGCGTATCATTTTCCGCGAGAATGCGGGTGCCACGTTGGATGCTCACGTGGTGCCAAGTACACATGGCATATTTCTAGCCACTACTTGATTCGGCAGTTTCTAGCCACGAGTACGGCGGAACTTTCTGGAAGCTCTGCTTTATTTTCTTTTTCCTCTGTTCATTCTCTCCCTTCAAACAGCAGCTACGGTGTCTGCTTCTGTTTTGGCCACGTGTTGGGCCCTCATGGTGTCTCCAATCATTATGAGTTTCCACGTGTCGACTCCAGAAAAGCAACACGTCATGAACGTGTGTGTCTCTACGGCAATGTGAAAATGGTTTGGGACTGATTTACGCGATGTGATATGTTGATGTGTGAAATGATGTTTGGAATTTTAAGTTTTCAACTAACGGAAAGGGGGTGAATTCGGCCGTGTGTAATTTTTGTTTAATTTATTTTTTATGATAAATTTTAATATTTAATAATTATTTATTTTTATATTTTAAAAATTAAATTTTAATTTTTAATTTTTGATAAGTTTGACAAATATTTGAAGGGTTTTGTTATTGGTGTTATAATAGGGTGACAAAGATGGTTGAAATGTGGACAATTAGATTTGCTAATCAAAATTGATTAACCAAAATATAGTGTTCCGTATGGGAGGAGTTAGTTGGTGATAACTAAATAAAAAACAATTTGTGCTAATTTGATTGGTGTAATGGTGTGCATGTATGCGAAATTCATTTTGAAAAGTGAGCCATTACTTTATTACGTATCCAAATTTTATTCAACCGGCCACTAGTTCATCTTTTCTTTCTTTTCGATCTTATTGGTAACATGGATTTTTGTCAACCTTCGTGTCTATATTATCTACAAGGACAAGTAATTTTTATTTATTTAGGCAAGTAATTATAGTTAGTATATACATCTATTATATCTATTATCTATTATATATTATTAAAATCGAATTCTTTCGCAGCATGTTTTTAATATATTTTTTAATTTATTTTATTTAATTCATTTAAATGTATTAATTAATTAATTAATTAATTAATTAATTTAATTAAAATAAATATCATATTATTTAATATTTTATTTGATTACATTAACTATAATTACTCAATTACATTAATTATTTAATTTAACTGAAATAAATTAATTAATTTTATTTTAATTTACATTAAATTTTTTGTTTTATATATTTTAATTAACAATTTTTAAGAATGACATAATTAATTATTTATTTTATTTAATTAAGATAAATATCAAATTATTTAATATTTTATTTAATCTTATTAATTATTATTGTTTAATATATTGTTTGACTATATTAACTATAACCAATAAATTACATTAATGATTTCATTTGACATGAATATGAATTAATTTTGTTTTAATTTGCATTATTTTTTTGTCTTATATATTTTAATTAGTAATTCTTAAAAATGTTATCATTTTTAAATGACATATTTATAAGATATTTTTTATATATTTAACTTACTTCGTTGAACTAAGCAATTATATATAATTGATTTATTATATTAATTATTTAATTTATTATCACGTTAATATTTGAATGTTATTTATCAAAAAGTTTTTTTTTCATTTTCTTCTGATCTTAATGTTAGAATTTTTATTCTAATTGTAGTCCAATTTGTTAATATAGAAATTAGTTTGGATGGTGTTGTAATTATTCATTAATTATATTAGCAGTTGGTCTGTTCTTTGATGGAAAGAATACGACTATTCATCATAAACTTTATAAAATTTGGGTTCCCAATTATGATCATGGAACAAAAAAAAAAACACACATTGATTCTATCTGACTGTATAATTCAAGAATTGAAAATTTTAAATTAAATTAAACAATTTATTGATAATGGTTGGAGGTACGTAAATTACGAATTTTATAAAATATCTAACACTTAAATGTTTTAATTTGATTTTAAATTTCATAATTTTATTCATTGATAATATATTTTATTTTAATATCAAATCTAATATTTCTATTAATATTTTTTTATATTTATTGTCTAATAATAGTTATATACCCACCATCAATTATATGGTGGTGAATATTTTTTTAATTTATTAAAAAAACACAATTCTATTCTTTTCTATTTTATTTTATCTTTGTTTGTATTTCATAATTTACTCATTGTTATATGTGCCATAAAAAAATCATTTTTTTACTAATTACTCATCCAGCATTTGATAAATTTTTTTTTTCTGCTATGATACATTATCTCTAATCTTTGAATTTTTATTAACTATAAAATATTATTACTTGTTAGTGCATTTTTAATTTAAAAAATTGAGTGACAAAATATACTAGGAAAACACATTTGAGTGATAAATTGAGTCTTCATTAATTTCAACTCTTCTTAACAAATTGACCCAACATCAGGAAAACACCAGAATGTTCTATTTTCAAGAAAGTAAATAATATTTTTTTAATAAGTGAGTCTGATTGTCTTATATATATATTCAAAACTTTTACGTTAGACATATAATCAGACAAGATAAATTAAGAATTAGGTATATAAAGTTTCAAAAACACATTTTATAAGCTAAACGTATGATTTATAGATCATGAAAAACTGTAACTTTGAATACACGAGAGGTTTAAACGATAACTTTGATGTTTAATTGTTTGGTATTTACCAAACAAACATAAAGAGAGCTACGTAAGAGGAAATACCAATATATATTAGCTCTTGATACGATAGTTTTCTCAGCTTAATCGAAATATTCCATTCGGATATCCAAAAAAGTTTCATAGAAAAATCGAATAATATTCTCACTTTACAAAGAGAATTTACAAGGGAAAAAGGCATATGATTGTGGCGTAAAAAAAAATTATATTATGTCTCATGTGAGATGTGTTTTATTTTATTAGTTCAATAAGTAATATAATAAAAAAAATTAAGTAGTTATCTTTTAAAGTAACTAATTTGATCGAATTTGATTTTAATAAAAAAACAAAATAAAAATTCAGAATTGAAAATAATAAAAGAATTCTCTTATAATGGGTAAACAATATGATTTTAATAAAACTTATAATTTTTATTTACTTTAATATTCGGAAGACTATAATCTAAAATTATTAAATTTTATGTATGTAACCTTCGTAAGTATATATTTATTATATTTGATATTATTTAATTATATATTCTAATAATGATTAAAAATATAAAATAAAATAAACAATAATTAAAAAATAATGTTAAATAATATAATTTTATTAGACTATTTGAGTTAATTTTCTATTATCTTTTTAATATTTTTATAAAATTACATGTTGGTGTACTTTGCATTGGATACACATCTTAGATATACATATACATTTGTTACGGATTCGGCCCACGGATCCCACACCTGGAACAGTTTCTGAATTCAGTTATTCGGGTTCGACCCGCTTCGCCCTTCTAGAAGGTCCGAGACCGGCTCACTAGAGCTTCTAACCAACAATCAAATTCAAATACCTCCCTTATCTTCATCACCTATATAAAGGGGAGCTCCAGGCCCCTTTAGGTATGTCATTCACTCTACACACCTTATACCTCTCAGATCCATTCTGACTTGAGCGTAGGAGTGTCTTTGCAGGTACCACCCCCAATTGCTCCAGTCAAATAATCCGGCATCCGCTTCGACCCGCAAGTTCTCGATCCATCTCTCAACCCGTACCGGAAACATCCAGTACAACATTATATATATTTTTCTTTTTATATGATATTGTTATATCGTTTTTATTACCATCTTTTTTTTTTCCGTTGATATTAAAGTACGTCCGTTGAAAAGTATAATGGGCTATTATTGCGTTCAAATAGTACTAGAAATGAAAAATATAGGTAAACACCCCCTGACACATAAAGCCAATTTTCTCTTGCTCTCTAATAATTCCATTTTTAGTTTCCCTTCTTGTAAGGAAATTTTGGTACATTAAGCCGTTTTGAGCATATGCTCTAATTAACTTTTGACTTTTCCTTTTACCCTCTGCCTTTTTCATATTTAACCATGCTCCACCAACTCTACGAACTACTTTATATGAACAAACATAACACTTGTGAGTGGTTTTCATCATTTTTCACTTTCACAATCCGTCTGTGAGAGTTCCAAGCACAAAATCCTTTACTTTTTTGTGAGGTCCTCCAACTCTCATTGCTTCAAAAGATCTCGTGACACTTACGTTGATATTACTTTTCCAACCCCTTCTCTAAACTCCATTAAATAAAGGTCAACAAATAGTTTGGTAGTTTGAGAATGGAATAATTGTTAATTAGTTGATAAAGATGTCATACACATATGAATACTCCTTAAATAAACATGTTTGTCTGACAATAAAAAATAGGATAAAACAATCTTAAGGTATTTTATTTTATATTCCTTAATTATTATAGATATTAAATTAAATAAAATCATTTTAAATTATTATTTTTCTAGCATTATGGCTTCTTAAAGTGTTTTGGACTATTCGTATTTTGTATCGATATATATTTTATAAATTTCTAAATTTTGATGGCATACTTGTGTTATTTCAATTCTAATATTCTATGATCTTATTTAAACTATACATTATAAATGTTATATAATAATTTTTAAAAGTAAAGTATTATTTTTGTCTCCAACGTTTGGGGTAAGTCCTATAATTGTCCCTAACGTTTCATTCATCCTATTTACGTCCCCAACGTTCTAAAACTGATTCAATATGATTCTCCCATTAACTCCACTGACGGAACACTAACGGAGCTGCCTACGTGGACAGGACACGTTGGTAACCCCAAACGTGTGTATTGACACGAGTTTCCCTTCGTGCGTAATGTTTTCTTTAACCATACGAAACGCTTGCAATCAGAGGAGAGGAACAAAAAACGTAACACTTCACATTCAACCCACAGTCCCTGAACCCTATCGATTTTTGATCGCATGTTCTTCGCCCTCGATTACTAAGGAAGAAGACGGATTGAAGCGGGTTGGTGTGGTCTATATTCCCTACACAGAACAGCATTGCCCCGTGTTGGTGGTACCAAGAACTTTGAAACGGCACAGAATGAAAAGGTATGTTGAATCAATGTTTTATTTTCATTTGAAGGGAATAGTTCATGCAAGTAAAGATGAGTATGCATAGGATTTCTGTGGTCGTTATGTTGTTGCTGTTGGGGTTTGGGGTTATTGATGTAAGTTTAATGTTTTGATTTACACTTTCTGCCCTTCACATTGATTACTGTGGTTTTATGATTTTTGAAACTTGTAATAGGAAAAGTAGCGGAAGACATGAGTAACTTTAGTGTAAAAATTTATCACCAAGGGAGGTTTCGGCTTACAGGAGGTGCTGTTAGGTATTTGGGTAGGGAGACGTCCATTGTAGACTACTGTGATGAGGATGAATGGAGTTTGATTGAGGTGTATGAAATAGTGAGTAGATAGGGATATTTGAAAAAGAATATCGCTGCGATGTGGTATAAAGCTGTGAATGCTGGGTTAGAGAAAGGATTGACCATGCTTTAAAATGACAAAGATGCAATGGATATGGCAAGAATTGAGGTGAAGGATGATATGGTTGAGGTTTATGTTGTTCACAAGACAAGTGAAGTGGGAGAAGATGTGCAGGCTGGGCAAATTACTGCTCCTGCTGAAAGAAGTGATAAGGCTGGGCCTGGCCCAATTGTTGTGTATGAAGGCCTAGTTGTTGGGCTTGGGTCAAAGGCAGCTACTGATGGGCCCACTGAAGTGGATGAGGTTGGATCCATTAGTGAGGGATCATGTGAGGATGGTAGGGGTTGTGCTGCTGTTGAAGAAGAGGAGGAGTTTAGTGAGACCTCTGATGATGATGACTATGAACCTAGGGGGAGTGAAAGTTCATGGAGTTCTGATTCAATTGCTAAGAATGCATCATATCACAGTCTTGATAGTCTTGACTTTGGTGACAGTGATGATGACAGGGAGGGTGCTGAAGGGTTAGTTGATGTGAACATCACGGAAGAGGGGGAAAAAGAGTCTATACCTAGTCAGTCACAGGGTCAATCTTCACAACTAGCTGCACCAAATGTTGGAAACGAAAAAATTGTAGGGAGATTTGGTGATAAGGATGCAGGTTACAATAGTGAGAATTTTCTAGATATTCCATTGAGTGATGATGAAGATTACATGGGAAAGAGGTACCCGATTCACAGGCCCTTGAAGAACATGAGTGAATACAAGTGGGAGGTGGGAACCTTGTATGTGTCAAGAGAGGAGTTCAAAGAATGTGCCACTGCATATGCTGTCAGTAGTGGAAGGAGTCTTAGATTCTCTAAGGTGGATCTGAAGAGGGTTAAAGTGGAGTGTGTGGAGGGCTGTGAGTGGTACGCATACTGTGGAAAGATGAAGCATGAGCGAAGCTGGCAGTTGAAGAGCTGTAACAACAAGCACAACTGCTCCAGGGAGTTGAAGATTGGAATCATGCATGCAAAGTGGCTGAGTAAAGTTTTTCTGAACAAAATTGCTGAGAACCCGAAGATTAAGTTAACCACACTAATGAGGAAAGCATACACAAAGTGGAATGTGGAGTTGACCAAATCTAAGGCTTCCAGGGTCAGACAGTTTGCTCTGGATGAGGTGCAGGGGACATACATAGAGCAGTATAGAAGGTTGTATGACTACTGCCATGAGTTGTTTAAGACTAACCCTGGGTCATCAGTGCATTTGAAAGTCCAGAGGCCTCCTAAGTTTGCTTCTGAAAGACCAGTGCCAGGGGTAAATTTAAGACCCAGATTCGAGAGGATCTATGTGATGTTAGATGCCTGTAGGAGGAGTTTCATGGCTTGCAGGCCAATGATTGGGTTGGACGGCTGTTTTCTGAAAACACCATATGGAGGCTGGCTCCTAACTGCAATAGGTTGGGACCCAAACGATCAAATCCTGCCGATAGCATACGCAGTTATTGAAGCTGAAACGAAGGACTCATGGACATGGTTTCTCCAGCATCTATGTGATGAACTGGGAGTTGACAAGATCAGGACCTGCACCTTCATGTCTGACCAACAGAAGGTACATGTCTTTTTCTCTACCCCTTAATGTACAAGTATTGTAGTTAGCATTGAATAATCTATACTCGTCCTTTGTGTATTCATAACAGGGTTTAGTGCCAACTTTTGAGGAGTTTCTGCCTGGGATTGACCATAGATTTTGTGTTAGACATCTGTATGCAAATTTCAAAAAGAGATATCTAGGGATCCAGTTGAAGATATTGAGTGAGATACAAAAGGTGGATCAAGGAGCATACAACTATCTAATGGAGATACCGACAAAATACTGGTGTCGTCATAGGTTTGTGTGTAGACCTAGGTGTGACAGTTTAGTTAACAATATGTGTGAAGTGTTTAATTCTGTTCTGGTTGAGGCTAGGGAGAAGCCAATAGTGACTATGATAGAGGATATCCGGGTTTATATAACGAAACGCTGTGCTGACAATAGGGATAGGATAATGCCTTACAACAGAGATGTGTTACCACGTATTAGAATTAAAGTAGAAAAACAAGCTGAACTAAGTGGGAATTGGGTGAGTGTGTATGCTGGACGTGATAGATATGAGGTGGTTAGCATTCAGGGGGGAAGAAAAAATTTGTGGTGGATCTTAGGAATCACGAGTGCTCGTGTAGGAAGTTTCAACTGTTTGGGATTTCTTGTGCACATGCGATGACTTGTATAAGAAAAATGTGCTTCAACGTCGATACCTATGTGGCTGACTACTATAAGAAGGCTGCATACATCTTCTGCTACCAACATGTTGTGTTCCCTGTTAATGGACCCAACCTCTGGGACAGAACTCAATTCGATGATGTGTTGCCTCCCACTTATAGAAAACCTATTGGAAGGCCAAAGAAGAAGAGGACACGAGCTGCTGATGAGCAATCAAATAGGTTTGGACTGTCTCGTGAAGGATAGCAACAAAAGTGTTCCTATTGTTTATGCTCTGGTCATAACAAAAGGAGTTGTCCAAAGAAGTGCAAAGTCACCCCAACTCCTGCTGTAAGACTATCTCATTCATAATTTGTTGTTGTGCTTACTTGTGTCTTCATCATTTTGGTCATTCAATTATTTGCTGCTCTGTTTTGTGCGCAGGTTAACATTGCTGCTAATTCTACTTCAAAGGGGAGGTCACGGAGAGGGGTTAGAAAAGTGTCAGACTCTTTGTTAAGACAGCTTCTAGTAAGACTACTGAGAGTGAAAATAGGAAGCAAAAGGGAAACAATAACAAACCATCCTCACACCCAAAGAGAAAGTCAGCTGCCAGCTCCCAGCAATCACAAGCTTTTTCGAAAAGGGCTAAAGTGGATCATTCACAAACTGCTTCTGCACCAGCCCCCAACAACTCCAAGGGTTCTGCCAAGCCCAGTGAAGAAGGTCACCCAGTCCCAGCTTAGGTTCAGGGCCAAGATTCCACCAACAGCATGGAAGAATGTGGAGTGATTTACTGACACTTGTGAATTTCTATGACTTGTGATGCTTTTTGTATTTTGCATTTTGTATCATGTTACAAACTATGGTTGTTGGTTTCACTTTTTGTATCTGGAGGTGCTGCTACTTCAAAAACAATGTTTAGCATCTAGGTTGATTTATATTTTCAGTTGTTTGACATCTACATAACATCTATGTTGGTTAAGTTCTGAATTATTGCCTAAATAGGCCTAATGTTAAGGTTAATCCTTTATGTTATTGCTGGGTCACTGTCTCATTTAATCATATCAGCAGATAGTTACTTCAATAATGTTACATGACAATGTAAATTGAACACATAAAATTGGGCAACAATGAAGTTTTATTCAAAATCATGCAATCAACAACTTACATTTGATCCAACTCAATCCCTACAGCCACACCCCAAAATACATACAACATATTGCCAAGACATTACACTAGCGACTATGTTCTGCAGTCTTATTGCAGAAAAAACCTCCTATTTCTTGTCAATGACAATTTTTCACACAATAAAATCATAGCATATGTCCATCCAACCAGAGCAACTGCTACTGCCATTGTCAACATCCTCTCAACTGTTTTCACTTTACCCTTCAAGCCTGTGATTTTTCTTTTCAATCGAGCAACTTCTGGCTCCTTTTCCGCCTACACAAAGTACCCACACTCTTCTCCAATCTAGACCAAACCAAAACAAAATTTTAATCAGATAATCAAACAACATTCACCCCCATCAATTACATTTTCTACTTACCCCATAGTTAACACAGCCATAAAACCTCCGTCCAAGATTCTCTGCCGTTGATGAAGTCGCAAGCACTGGCCTCTCCCCACAATAACAAGTTGTTCTCCGTCGCCTTCCTTGACTGCTGTTTCGACCCGAAGCACTGCTACTACGCACCGCCTGGGAGCCCTGCGAAGCCATGGAGTCACCCACGACTGCAACAGAGACGGCGATGGTGAGAAGAAGAAGCTCAAGAGGGGCATTCTCAAATTAGGGTTCACCCTTTTAAATTAGTATTTCCTTTTTTTTTAATTTCTCAGTAACGGTCACAAAGAAAAATGTTTGCCACAGTAGACAAAGTTAGCCACGTAGGCAGCTCCGTTAGTATTCCGTCAATGGAATTAACGGGAAGATCACATTGAATCAGCTTTGAAACGTTGGGGACGTAAATAGGACGAATGAAACGTTAGGAACAATTATAGGACTTACCCCAAACGTTGGGGACAAAAATAATACTTTATTCTAATTTTTAATGTTCAAACAACATTATTCCCATTTCTTGTGACTTGAGGTACAACCAAGAAAGCTATTTAAGGCTTGGTTGTGTAACGATTTCAGGTCATCATCAAAGGTTTTAATCACCAACCACAACCAGAAGTTAACATCAAAATGGAATACACTTCAATGGAAAAATTGTAAAAAATGCCATTGGTGTATTAATTCTCAATAATGCTAAATATATACCAAAATTAATCATTAAAATTAATTATTAATGTAGAATAAATATTAAAATATAAAATATACATTAAAAATAAATTTAACTACACATATATTTATACATAATAATTAATTTTAATGATTAATTTTAGGTGCAAAAATAGCATTTTTAAAAACTTTATCAATGTTTTTACTTTCTAATAATGTCTGCTATGGCAACTACTTTTTTAGTAAAATAATGTTTTTATTAGTAAATCAAATACATAGTTAACTGAAAAGTAGAATTGTCAACAAGGAGTATAGTAGCACATAGTCTCCATCTAGAATCTTTACGATTTATTTTAATCAACTTCAATTAATACCTTGTTTATAAATTCAATATCTCTATGTACATAACAAATTCACCTGCTGATAATACTATAAACAATAACGCCCAAAAGAATCTAATCAGTAATTAGAGACATTATTTAGATATGTCACCATCAGTCCACCGCCATTTGAATAAAGAGACTTAGATAATGACATTGACATGTAAGCTATAATCACATAATTTCAATTAGTACGAATTTTCTTTAGAAAACTATTAAACGATTTCTTTTATTTAAATTAAATAAATATAAAATTTACAAAAATATATAAAATATAGAGTAATTATCTAAATACACAACATACTACATCTTCAAGTATTAAGAAAAAAATTTAAATATGTGCATATTTCGAGTACTCAAACCCCATTCTGTGACGCAAGATGGAAAAATGGGTATTGAACAACTGAAATGCGTTTAAACACTTATTAGGGTCTTCGTATCCTAAATACGCTCAAATGCGTAATGCGGGTTACAGCATCTAAGATGTGCGTATTTTTTAATTTTTCTCTTAGTATCTGAGATATAGTACCTTGTGTATTTGAATAATTACTCTATATTATATATATTTCCGTAATTTTTATATTTATTTAATTTAAATAAAAAAATTCTGTTATTAAATTCATAAATTTAATAAAGAAATTGGATCCTCAGAGTCACAGAATTCTAAGTTGGCCTGCATTTCCACCAATTGGATCCATATTGGAAATTCGGCCCAAGTACCATGCCCAATAAAACGTGCAGCTACGTCACTCTTTATTAGCCACAAATAATTTTTGTGGCCGAAAGCAAAACACACTACAACTACAACACATGGCATGGGTGTTAACTAACCACCTCCTCTATAACAACCGAGAGCCCGTGACCCAAAAAATAAAAAACACACACCTTCTAATGACGAATTAGTGTACGGTATGGGCCCATGAAAAGAGGAGGCTCTGTAACTAAGCCCTGTGGTTGAGAATGGCAGGGTAATTATTTGATGGGGTCGGGCCCATGATAAATTGGTGGTTCTTGGTGTTGTATGGAGTAGTTAGTGCAAGTTATAAGGCAGCTAGAACCGTTGGATGTTTTTGTTGACAATCATTGGATGGGGTCAATGTGTTTTAGGTGGGTGTGAGAGTGAGATCGTGTGGATTGGATGTGGTTGACGTAACCCCAAAGGGTCCATTTTAGTGTGTGTTCGTGTCATCTTATCACTTGTTATTGTTAATGCCTGTCAATTATTTTGTTTGATAAAGTCTTCCGTGTATCGTTTAATAACTTGTATATTTCGTGGAATTTTTTATATATTATTAATTGAATAATTAAAATGTATTATATAATATTCTCTTGAAAGAATTTCAAGTAGAAACATCGCTATCGCTATTCCATTAGTTTTAATCATTGATTTTAATAATAAAAAATATATATAATATATATTAATTAAAAACAACCATCACTGTTAACATATTTCTGTATTTCTCTAATTTAGTTAATTTTTTAAGTGTTTATACAATTATGAGATGTTTTCAAGATGTTGTAATAAGTTCTATTATAAGAACAATAAATAATAAATTATCATGTGATATTATTATTTTTTATTTGATAAATATTAACATATATTATATTTAAAAGTTAAAAATAAATAAATTTATTTCATAATATGAATGCGAGTATAAATTTTAGGGTATTATAAACTGAAACTTTTAATTATTCATCGTTAAAGTTGTCATTTTTATAGGATAGGATTTTTCTTTACCCAACCAACAAGCTTGTGTGTGTCAAGAGGTGGATGTATACGAGATTATTTCCCATTATTGAATTGAAGAAGCACAAGGTTATACTATATTGTGACAAGAGTTACATCCTTAAAATTCGAACTTGCGGTCAAGATTGCTTGTGGATACACATTTTTTATTTGTCTCACAAAACTCATCTACTACATCTGTTAGTGATAAGAGGTTGTGGCTGGCCAATAAATTACTGCATGCACAAAATGAAATTTGAATCCCCAACACTTACTTAAGTGAACAAGTGAGGTGATCACTCGATCAACCCAAATTAGTTATTATTAGCTTCTATTATTTGCCGAGAAATTCATTTCAACATTATGAAGTACTTTTCATTAGGATTATTTAAGTTGACGCATCATGTAGCTTACATTAACTTTCATTTTCAGATGGGGTTTTGGTTCATAGAATGACAATGACAAGTTGACAACGCACATTACCAGATAATAATAATTTAATTTCATTATATAAATCAATCATCCTTTTAAGTTTAAGGGTAAATTGACGTACGTCGCTATTTGTTGCCCAACTGATCATGTGCTCGGTGATAGTGCACAATTATGCCAACAAACTTTAACGACTTCATTTCAATTGAAGGGGACTTTTATTTATTACTTTATTCTTTTATGGAATACCAATTATTCAGACTAAAATTACCAAGTTAAATTTTAAATTTTTGTCGTGCGGGCACTAATATTTTTATTTCAGTTATTATTTTATTTCGAGACGAGGACAAATAGGTTTTTGATATTTTTTTGCAGACATTTTTGTCTTTAATCATTGAAAAATACATTTAAATTCTTGACGTTCTTAAAAGTTGGATGGATCAGTCCTTCCGTCTAAATGCCTCTGTGAGACCCAACAAAAAAGTCTGGCGCGTGGCTCCTGTAATGTTTGTCACGCGTACGCGTCGCCTAACAGACTTCCCTTTCACGCATACGCGTCGCCTAACAGACTTCCCTTTCACGCATACGCGTCGCCATGAATTCAGCAAATCCTCATTTCTTCATGAATTCTCCACTTTGCATGTTTTTTTCCCATTTCTTTCAAGCCATTCTTGCCTTCAAAACTTTAAATCACTCAAACAAACATATTAAGGTATCGAATGGGAGAAAAATAAATTAAATTTAGCCATAACCTCATTACAACCCTTGAAAAGACCTCTTGATATGTGTATCCATGCATTATATATATGTTGATTGGTAGAAGAAGAGCAAGCCTTAGAAAGCAAGATTAGTAGAGAATTGAGAGAATCGACCCTTAAACACTAGAGATATTAGAGTGCAAACACTTCCAGTGAGGGTTCAATGCTCAATTCATTGTTCCTTACTTTCACGAGCTTTCTTCTTGCAAGTATATTTATACTTCATTTTGAGATTTGAATTAGTGGAATTCAAAAATCATCATACTATCTTAGCCCTACTTGTTCATATATGTTCTTAGAGATTGATTCATTTTTAACCAAGTAGGTAGATGCATTTTGCATATTAGTTTATGAACCACAAGAGTTTAGCATGAGGACATGTTAATGTTTAAGTGTGGGAAAGTTGATGAACCACAATTTTATGGTTTATATTGTATTGAATTTGGTGGATTTTATCAATTTTTTTCACATTTATTCACTAAAATATCATGGTTTTATGAATTTCTCCTAAGTGTGCTTAATGATTGAAAACATATTTTTTAGGCTATTAAATTGCTAAATTTAATTTACTTTTCTCCCATTCGATGCCTTGGTATGTTTGTTTGAGTGATTTAAAGTTTTGAAGGCAAGAATTACTTGAAAGAAATTGAAAAAAAAAAGGCATGCACAGTGAAGAATTCATGAAAAAATGAGGATTTGCTAAATTTGTGGCGACGCGTACACGTGAAAGGAAAGTCTGTTAGGCGACGCGTACGCGTGACCCACGCGTACACGTGACAAGCATTACGGGAGTCACGTCAGACTTTTCCGTTAGGTCTGACGGAGACATTTGGACGGAGGGACTGATCTGTCCAACTTTTAAGAACGTCAGGAATTTAAATGTATTTTTCAATAATTAGGGACGAAAATGTCTACAGAAAAAAAGGTCAGAGACCTATTTATCATTTTCTCTTTTATTTTTATCTTGCATCTTTTCTTCTCTCATGTTCCCAACAAGATTGTGTAAGGCAAAATAATTCTTCCTTGAGGAGGAAGGAATCTATCTGAAGATGCTTCTACATAACCAATAATTACTTGCAATAGATTAATAATCAACATAACCAATAATTGCTTGCAATATATTAATAATCAAATTAGTTCTTAAAAGATGTTCGTTCTTTAAATTTATCCTTAAAGGACTTTATCTATCAAATTGGTCATTCAAAAATTATAAATTAATCTTTTTTTATCATTCAATCACTTAATTAATAGTTTTAGTCAATGATTGATGACATGAAATATTAACTTACATCATACATGACACTTAGAATATCTAATTAAACACTGAATAAATATATTTATGAAAATTTATTAATTTAGTGTGGTTATGTTATATTAGAATTATGGTTAATATAATTAGAAAAATAAATATTGATAGATTTTCATAAACATATTTGTTCAAAGTCTAATTAGATAAGATAGGTGTTATGTATGTTATAAGTTAATGTTTTATATCATCAATCGTTGATGGAAATTATTAATTGAGTGACAGAAGGACAAAAATGATTAATTTGTAATGTTTGAAGGATTAATTTGATTGATAAATTTTTTTATGGACAAATTTAAAGAATAACCCATCTTTCAAGGACTAATTCGACCACTAGCCCTGTTTATAATCTTAAGACAATTTGTATAATAGCGATATACACCAGAGGCAGGTAAGAACGACCAGTAAAAAAAAGTCTATCATGGTAGATTAAATTCAATGGTTTCAATATATACCTATTTATTTTTTATTAAAGACATCAAACATGATTATAGTATTATACCCTACACTAGAACTGATATGATCTAATGTCAAACTACCATTCAAAATGTTGTCAAGGCCAAATACTTGAGACTCAAGAGAGAGCTATATATAGGAGCAGGTGAAACGAAATGATGAATTCACTCATATTCACATGCAAAGTTCCATAGCTATATTGCACTTCCATTCAGGGTTTTTACTCTATCACCATGTACGCCTCCTGAGAGACCTGCCATTTGGATTAACAGATTCAGCAGGAGCACCATCCACAAAATCTTGCCGGTGTATTCTGCTGCCACTTCTTTTCCTGCTTGATGGCTGGCTTGAATTATCATCTCCTGCTGCAAATGTCTTGAGCAATTCCGACAGCATCTTAGGGTAACCTTCTTTCAAATGTTCAAAAGCTTCCGACAGCATTACCACTGCACACAACATAAAACAATACACGACTGAGTCTTAAAGTGGAATATATGAGGGCTTCCACAAAATGCACAAATTGAAAAATAAGTGGCTGTCCATATTCTTAGATCACACATTGAATTTTTCTCTGTTCAATGTGTAGCATCCAAATAGAGAATTGAATGACTGTTACTTCAAATGTTTAATCTTCCAACTATAAGAAATGCATGAAAAGGGGAAAGAATGACATTTGAACGATTCTTTCCGCTAAAGTACCTTAGAAACTCTATGACAGTCTCGCCATTCATTATGGTATTTGACCATAAAGCATACCAAATATCTACCAAAACAACTTTAAAACACAAAATGTGTAGGATGTGCTAGAAAGCATCATGAGGGCAATAGAGTTTATGCTGAAAAAATATTGAAGTTTAAAAACCATAGAACTTCTAAAATAGTACGCACCTCCTATGTTTACTGGATTTGCAATAAATTTTAAACAGATCGCCTTAAGCTGCGGACAATGATGTTTCTCAGCCAGGGCAAGTGTTGTGGCAACAGTGTCAGTGTTGATTTTTTCACTCAATTTTGATTCACACAGTAGTTTTAGACGATCAAGATTATAGAGATCAGCAGCAGCTAACAGATTCTGCACCATGACAGTACACGAGCACATATTTATTGAGCCCATAATATCGGACATCTCAGGAAGTTTGTCTGTGTAAATGAAGAGAAGCATTGCCTGAAAAACTAGATAAAATGAATATTCACTTGGCCAGAACATAACACAAAATAATGAAAGAAAAATGAGTATTCAGCCAGAAGTTCAGCAGGCAGATAAAATAACAGAATAATGCTTCACAAACAAAAGCAGGCACAACTGGGTTAAAGATTTGCAAAGAAATATATTATCAAAAAATAATGCTAATGATACTTAAGGATTCACAGTTCAGATATGGGGTGAGAAGACCATTTCTTACACAGTTATACCATAAGAATGATAAAAATTTCACCAAAGTTCAGATATCACAATTCACAAATGGGAGTAATTACCTTGAAGACAAAAGGCTCAATATCATCAACCACTATTTCATCTATGCTAGGATCCCCAACTCCTCCAGAAAACTGCTCTCTGAAGACAGGAGATCGGGCAGCAAGTATCAACTTATGAGCTTTGAAGCTTTCACTCTTGACCTTGAAAACTATGTCAAAACCAATTTCGGACTCCAACAAGTCCTTAAAGTCTCGGCCCATGTCTGAATATGGCACAATGAGCCCCGGTTTAAAACCCTCAAGACGGGTTTTCACAACACCTACAGTGCATTGCATGATAAGGCAATCGTCTTTCAGATATTCTGATGTTTCCAGTAACGCTCTTTTAAAGAATCGTTTGTAACCCCTGAAATGAACCAACAAAAGCCAAATGAAATAAATGCTAAGGGCATAAGAGACAACAAAAACCTTCAACCCACTCCCACCCCCTCCCCATCAAAATGAAGAATAAATATTGATACATTGCTTCCATGGGAGACATTTTTCTCGCTCAAACCCAATGTCAGATACCACTCACTAAGTTCAAATGTGTAAACCCCAAATTCATGTGTTCAAATACATAAACAGTGAAAAGAAATCCAAGAAAGCAGTACCACATGCTGCCTCTGTACTTGATGGTGTAAGGGCCCCTCTCTAGTGGGCGATCGAAATGACTGTGCACTTTATGGTTCCCGTTCTGGGTCTGATCGAGCAGCGTGAGCTTGAACAACGCCCTGACATCGGTTCCCTCGCTGGCCAGTGCTATGAAGACCGAAACGTAGATGGAATTGTCGTCAGGGTTCTTGCCATCAGGGTAGAAGTATATGGCCCAATCATAACCACCCACGTTGAAGGTGCCGCTCATAATGTGCCTGCCCGGACCCATCCCTTTCGCCAAGGAGTAACCCTTGATAGTGAATTGGTGGGACCCGTTCACAGTCTCGGTGATCGACCGCGACCACGACCACGACGACTCCATGGTGCAGTGGGAAGAGAATTGAGGTATGAATCGTTCTCCCCTAACCGACCTTGTGTTAACAAATTAAATCAATTTAGTTTGGGCCAAGTAACTGACGCCGGATATAGAAACTGATGCAGAGAGGGAACCGAGAGAAACGGAAGAATCATCATGTATCAATCATTCATTCTCTTTCCCTCCCGTCTGTTTCTTTCGAACATAATCTTTTTTTTTTCACGATAATAAATTAATTATAAAATTTAAAATAATGTAAAAATTCAATTGGAAGTTTTTAAATAATATAGATTTAATTATAAATTTAGTAACGTTCCAAAGACTAATAAAATAATTTAATTTAAATTTTTTTGTCTTAAATAAAAGCTAAACACTTGTGATCTTATATTTTATTTATTAATAAACTAAATGTAAGAAAGAATAAATTATCAAGTTTAATTTATTCTATATTTCTTATATAAAAGTTTAAGAAAAAAATAATGATAAAATATACAATTATAAAAAATTAATAGAAATAATAAAAAAATAAATTTTATTTTTTATTCATATATTTTGTGTCTTTGTATTTTTTTAATAAGAAATATTAACAAAAAATATATAAAATATATTAATTTAATATCTCAAGATAAAATTTATATATTTATATTTTATCTATTAAATATAATTTTATATCTTTGTATTCTTATCTCATTGTCTATACAAATTCAGTCTTCATATTTAATTAAGAGTTAAGCAAAAAAATAAAATTTTTGCATTTAAATAATTTAATTTAATATGTCTCTTTTGGTAAAAGTCTTTTTTTTTTTAGATTTTAAAATGCAAATTATACATAGAAAAAATTTAGGGAGCCATATAAACTAACTCAAATCAATTCTTTTTATTTTTAGTTTTAAAATTCAAAAAATTAAGATAGTGAGAAGTTATTATTTTTTTGTTAATAGACCTGTTTTTCAACTAATTAACTATTAATTATATCTTAGTTGGTTTCTTGGCAGGACACACATATGTAAGTTTTTTTCTCTTACTTTTAGTTTATTTTATATGAATTTCTGTTTTATCTATAACAATATATAATGCCAAAACATGGAGGTTTGGTGTCCAATTTTCTATTTCCTGTTTTAACCCTACTAACATAATTCAAAAATATTATACAACAAAAACTCACGCGTAACTTCTATTCAATTCTTTACTCCCACGATCTCTCTTCTTTTTTGTCTGATTCTTCTTTATCTTATAAACTCTTCTCTGTACCGCACAATTATTTAAATGAGTTTTTTTGACATCTTAAACTAGGTAAAGACGATGTCAAAAGATTTATTTTCGTGGCCATATATGAAATAAAAAAATAATTAGAAGCCAACAAGTGTTTAATCAGTGGTGATAAATATTTTTTTTGTATAGATCTTATTATATTGGGAGGTATTCATTTAAATTATGTTTTGTTTAATTCTATATTAGTCTTTGTTTGTATAGTGTTGTTTTAAGTATACCTGTGAGTACTGTACTCTGATGGTCTGTCCATTAGTTTAGCCTCATTCTAATTATTCTATTAAATTTTTTTTAATCATAAAAAATATATATCTTTTTTATTTTTTTTATAATTTCATCTATTTTACTGGTTTTTTTTTTACCTCCTAATACACTTTGTTATATTTCTCTTGCTGCCATTATTTTTTTACCTTCAACGCTATCGATTTCGTCACATCCATCGTTACAAATTTTATTTAGTTTTATTGCAGTTATTATGTTCACGTATAACTTCTACCTATATTTTTTTTCTCTTTAATTTACTTATCTAATTAATATTTTCATGGCTCTTTTACTTTTTTTTTAATTTGTTCCAATATTTCACGTACAAAAGATAGTGTTTTATCTTTTTTTCTTATCAAGGAAGAACTAATTTTTTTCAAATTATATGTATTTTTTTTAAATATGTCTGTATCTATCAATGATGAATTGAAAAAGTCTAATATTTTGTTAAATTTAAGGATTTTTAAATTACTTCATATGTGATAATATTATTTTTTTAATTTTTAAATTATTAATTATATAGAATATTATATTTAAAATTTGAGTACATG
The DNA here is from genome assembly GCF_059453495.1 of Arachis ipaensis. Taxonomy (NCBI): domain Eukaryota; kingdom Viridiplantae; phylum Streptophyta; class Magnoliopsida; order Fabales; family Fabaceae; genus Arachis; species Arachis ipaensis. Next base: position 134,247,730 of record NC_142438.1, read on the forward strand.
AATATTTATTTTTAAATTAAACTAAAATAAATGAATTATATTACAAAAATATAATTTATTTTGACTTCTATAATATCATTTGTTTGGCATATGGCACTGGTTATTTGATTAACATATAAAAGATGTAACATATAAATAGTGATAATTAATTACGATGGGGTGAAGAGACGGTGGAAGGAGAAGAAAAAACGAGAAGGAACAAAGTAATATGATAACAGCGATTAGACAATGATAGGTATGTGTATAGAGAATAATAATAAGAGAAAGAATAGTGTTTGATATAGTAAGGGGATATAATAAAAATTATAAGTTAATAATTTAGAAAAATAATGAAATTAAAAATATTTAAAAAATTAAATATAAAATTAAAAAATAAAAATAAAATATTTAAAAAATTAAAAATTAAAAATTTTAAAAATTAAATATAAAATTAAATGCTTTATGTCTTACTTTTTTTAGCAAAACTTCAACAACTCATAAAAGTTAACGGAATAGATGGTTATAAATCAAAGTGATAGACAAAATTAAAATTTGCAATAATAATACTTGGTGATAATTAATTACGGACGGTCAGAAGAGAATATGGAAGGAAAAAGAAAAAACGAGAAAGGAGAACAAGGTAATATAATAATCTATAACAATATATAATGGCAAAACCTGTTTTGGTGTCCAAAACTTTTTTTTCATTTTTATCCTTCTTAATAACCTAGCCCACGTTAGTTATTTCGCATTACAATACTCTCACTACCTCATTTTCATTCACGTTCTCTCTTATTTTATAATTCCACGTAACTTCTATAATAATTATCTCTTTCTTCCCTTATTCTCTCTCACTTCACGTTGCTTTTACTAGAAAAACTTCATTTCTCATCCATCTTTTCATGCATTTTTCTCATTTCATCTAATATAATTTCTTTTTCGTCATTAAATAAAAGTGTGAAACTATGTTTATATGTTTGTTTTGATTAATTACCGTTGACAGTATACCAATGGAAGTGGTGGACCGACTTGGCAAGACTATGTCTGGCGACAAAGACAAAACATGAGCGAAGAACAGAGGCAGCAATACCTTGCCAGACGTGCGTTATACATCCATTAATAAATTTATGTAGTTAGTATATCATTTAATATGAATTACCTTTTACAATATATTTTCATGCTAATAATAAATTTTCTAAATATTCAGATACTAATAATAACAGTGAAGTTGGTCCAAATAGACGGAATGATCCAAATATAGGTAAGAATTCTGTATATTTATATTTATTTAAATAATAATAATTTATTTTTTCTTAAGTTTTGATTCGATAAACCTTCCATAATTGTCCTAAATAATATTGTTATAGATATTATTATAATATCTTAATGTACTTTAAATTAAATATCTATAACAATATATAAAGGGAATAGGAGATTTTAGTGTCCAATTTTTACTTTTCTATCTTAATTTTATTGATAAATAGTGTTTAATATAATTTTCGTCTTAAAATTTGGTCAAAAATATAATTATTAATTAATTTTCCTTTGTTCTTTTTATAGTTACTTTTTTATTCTACACATAACTTCTACTCATGTTGTCTTTTTTCTTTATTCTATGGAGTACATGTAGTACTCTCTCCCTATCTTTATTTCACTTAATTAAGAAAATAATAATAAATATGTGTATGGAGAATGGTAAAAAATAATAAAAATAAAAATAATTTTTTTAAAAAAATAATGAAACAAAAGATAATTTAACATATTGAATATAAAATAAAACAAAGCAATTAAAATTATGCGAGAAAAAAATTCTTTAAATTTAAATTTTTATATCTGCTTTAAATTAAATAAGATTAAAAAAATAAATAAATTTATAAATATTTATAAATCTTTATCTTAATTGTTACATATAAAAATAACATAATAATTTTAGTATCATACTTAAATTAATTTAAATTTTATTATTCTATACATTAAAAAATAAATAACATATAAAATTTTTATTTTATTTATTAATAATTTATTATTTATTAAAATTTTTATTTTTTATCTCAAATTTATAATTTAAAAAGCATAAAAATTAATTTTCTGAAAATATTAGAAAAAATAACAATATAAAAATTACAATTTTATTTTGAAATTAAATGAAATTTTATGAAAATCTTAAAAATTTTATTAGTTAGAGACATAGAAGTTGACATATTAGATTTAGAGAAAGATTAAGAATTATTACAAATAAGTGTTAAGAATAGGGGAAATGTTCAATAATAATGTAATATTTTTATATTCAATTGTATATGTTAATAGTAACTAAAATAGTAGTGTTCATATAATATTACTCTTTTAAGAAGATATAAACTATTTGATATTATTTTTTTATAATTGTTGACAAATTTTATAATTTGATAAACAAAAAAATCTGAATCATTGATATCTTAAATTTTGTCTGAAAGCAATAAAATATGACTTAACAAATAAGTCTGAAAAATAATAAGGATCTATATAATAAGTATACATCTAGATATCTAAATCAAAGAAGAAAAAAATTCCTTTAGCAAATTTGTAATAACTCAAAAGTTAACACCATGGTAGTTATAGATAAGAGTGATAAACAAAAATGAGAGTTGGAATAATGATACGGTGATAATTAATTGCGATTGGGATGAATAAAAAAAAAAGGCAACATAATAATAATGATAAGAGAAACGATAGTGTATAATATGATGAGATAATATAATTAAAATAAAAATTAATAATCTTAAAAAGAATAAAATTAATGATAATTAAAGAGGTTCAAGATAAAATTAAAAAAATATAATTTTTTATCTATTAGAATTATGGATGAAGATAAAAAATGTTTTGGATATAAATTTTTAAATTTGCTTCTAATTAAATAGGATTGAAAAAATAAATAAATTTAATAATATTTATAAATAACTAATCTTTAAATAATATCAATAAATTTTTTTATTAATTTTATTACAGATAATAGCAAATTAATATTTTTTAATCTTATTTTTTAATTTAAATTTGTTTTTTTAATATTTTATATGTTAAATAATTTAAGATATTTTATTTTTTATAATTTATTTTTAATTATTATTAAATTTATAATTTTAAAATAAAAATATAAAATTAATTTCTTAAACTCAATAGAAAAGCGGCTCAACAGGCACGATAGTGCCTGGTGAGCCGCTAGTATATATAATGAAGATCTAATTCTAAATATTTTAACGGAATAAATTCCAGTTTGAATGGATAAAAAGAGGTGCAAATTATATGTTTGATACATTAGTACAAGAAGCTTTTCAGCAATGTGTGTTGTTAGCAATAATGCATCATGCACTTTTTTATATTTGGTGATTAAGATCCACCTGATCTAATCAGTAAATTAAACACAAGAAAAGCATTTTAAAGAGAGATTTGAATCATTAGACTATCTTAACAAAAAACTAGCCAATTCCAGTTTGGATTAAACCAAATTGACTCATGTTGAATTATGTTATTTTCTTCCTAGTTCCTATTCTTCTCTGTTAGTTTTAGAGCTATCTACACAAACTAATCAAATTTAGCACATTTTATCCAAATAATCAGTGATGAGGGTGTCGAGATGAAACCTAACAACAAAACATGAGACACTTGAATGACAAAGGGCAAGTAGAATCCTGCAAAATGTTGAGAGAAGGCTACATTTGATTTAGGAAACAATTAGGTGTTCTAAGTTCTAACACTCAATAGTAAAAAGTTAATTACAAAAATTAAATATTCTTTTCTATTTTATTTTATTATTATTTTTGGTAATGCGAGGGTAATGGTGATACTGATATTGTGATACAAAGCGGATCTGAGAAGCGTGTACAAAATGTAGTAGCTGTAATGTAAATCTAAATCATGTCATTATCAATGTCCGCGAGGCACAAACAAAAATTCTTAGTCACCCTTCTTCTTCTTCTTCTGTTGTAATAAGCTCTGGCACAATCACAAAGCCACAGAGAAAAGAAAAAGAAGGAGTTTTGAGACACACCCAATATTGGTGGATCCAAAATGAGCTTGGATCTGCTGAGAAGTTCCCTTGCATTGAAGATCATCGGCTCTCTCTTCATCGCCGTCACATTCTTCTACTTGGGAATGCACTGGTCCGATGGCTACCAACAACTCGTCTTCTTTTCAGACCCTAACCCCAACCGCCTTGTTTCCACATCCCCCAATTTCGACAAACAATTCAACGTCTCCGCCCTCATCAACGATTTCCAACCACCGCCGGAAGTAGCCCTAGAATCGCCGCAGCCGGAGGTCAAGAAATTCGGGATCGTGAGCGAGAATGGGACCATGTCGGAGGATTTCGAGGTGGGGAATGAGTGGGTGAACGAGACGGAGGTTGCCTCTACTGAGGACGACGACGGCGGCGGCGGCGGTGGTGGTTCTTCTACGAGATTCGTGATCAAGAGGTTTGGTCTGTGCCCGCGGAACATGAGCGAGTATATACCGTGTTTGGATAACGAGGAAGCGATTAAGAAGCTTCCTTCCACTGAGAAAGGAGAGAGGTTCCAGCGCTATTGCCCCGAAAAAGGTCGTGGGTTGAATTGCTTGGTTCCTGCACCCAAAGGGTACCGTACCCCAATTCCATGGCCCCAAAGCCGAGACGAGGTTCCTTGCTATTCTGTTTTAATTTCTCAAGAAATGAATGCTTAAAAATAAGTTCTCTTTATTGTTTTTAGTTGAGTTAAGATTGAAGGATTTCTTTTTCTATTTTCAATGGCATTTCTTTAAATGTGTTATTAAGTTTGTGTAAATACGTTGTTATTACTGATACATGGATAGGTTTTTGTTGTTTCTTTCTCTTTCTGGCTGGTGTAGGTATGGTTCAATAATGTTCCTCACAATCGTCTTGTAGAAGACAAAGGTGGCCAAAACTGGATTTCCAGAGACAAAGACAAGTTCAAATTTCCAGGAGGTGGTACGCAATTTATCCATGGGGCAAATGAATACCTGGACCACATTGCTAAGGTTTTTCTATGTGTATATAATTTGGTTTCGCCAATTCTTCTTTTTAGACAGTATAGGTAACTCGATGCTGAACATCAGGATTTTTTCTGTTTTGTTAGATGATCCCTGAAATTACTTTTGGTCGGCATATACGGGTTGTTCTTGATGTTGGCTGTGGTGTAGCTAGCTTTGGCGCATATTTACTGTCACGGAATGTCCTCACCATGTCTGTAGCTCCCAAAGATGTTCATGAGAATCAGATCCAATTTGCTCTTGAGCGTGGTGTGCCAGCAATGGCATCGGTGTTTGCTACTAGACGGTTGTTATATCCAAGTCAAGCTTTTGACTTGATACATTGTTCACGCTGTAGAATTAACTGGACAAGGGATGGTATGGTTTTCCTCTCTTTTACAATGTGCAATAGTTCTTGGTAATAACGAGAAGCAAAATATTATGAACAGGAGCATATATAACAGCTAATCAACCAGTTGAGTGCATGTTGATATGCTAGTTTTCTTGCTTATGATAGCAAATGCCTTTATTTATGTTATGAGCCTTAACACTTTATTTTACTTTGTGTTGAAGATGGGATATTGCTAGCTGAAGTTGATAGGATGCTAAGAGGAGGAGGGTACTTTGTCTGGGCTGCCCAGCCAGTTTATAAACATGAGGAAGCTTTAGAAGAACAATGGGAAGGTATAGTTACACATTTAGATTGAACAGAGTTGTACAGTAAATAACTTGCTAGGATTTGCTTAAGTCTTTCTTTATTATTAAGAATGCTGTCTGTGCCTATCATGTGCGTAACTTGGGTTTTTGTTATCTCCAGAGATGCTTAATCTTACTACTCGACTCTGCTGGAATTTTTTGAAAAAAGATGGGTATATTGCAGTATGGCAGAAACCTTCTAACAATAGCTGCTATCTAAACCGCGAGGAAGGGACTAAACCTCCACTGTGTGACCCACGTGACGACCCAGACAATGTTTGGTATTGTGTTGAAGCCATCTTGATCTTCGTTATGATTATTATATGTTTGTTAGAGCTCTGCGAGATAGAATCAGAGAGTAGAAAATAAATGCAATTTGCCAATATGTAGGCTCAAACACCCCAAACTTGAGAGTGTGAATGAGACCCACACCATAATTGCACTCAAAGGGTTGATGTAGAACAACTTTTGATTGTTTGGATAATGTTACAATGTTATTTGGACAACTAAAAGTTGTTGATATTAGAGCAATTATGGTGTGTGTCACACTCATCTTCTCTCACAACTTTATTTTTTCTTGCTTTCCAGAAATTAGAAACTTTTTGGCAGTTTCCAATTTTTCGAATGCAAGCTGCAAACTATTTGCATGAATTACCAACTAAAAGTTGGTTGGTGTAGAGAGCTTTCAATGGTTGTCCAAATAACATTTTTGGTTCTTAATGACTCATTATTGGTAATTTCATTACTTAATTTATGTAGGTATGTTAATCTAAAAGCATGCATCTCTCGATTACCTAAGAATGGCTATGGAACAAATGTTACAGAATGGCCTGCTCGTTTGCAAACTCCGCCTGATAGGCTTCAAAGCATAAAATTTGATGCCTTCACATCCAGAGCAGAGCTTTTTAAGGCAGAGTCGAAATATTGGAATGAGATAATAGGACAATATGTTGATACTTTACGCTGGAAAGAGATGAGAATGAGAAATGTTATGGACATGCGAGCTGGATTTGGAGGGTAATTTTTCTATCGTTTTATTTTCTTTTTATGAATAGACATGTAGTTATTCCTAATTGCTCTAGTATTTGGTAGTTCCTAATTTTTATTTTCAATATATTTGAGTGCTTTCTCAGGTTTGCAGCAGCATTGATTAGTCGGAAATTTGACTGCTGGGTTATGAATGTTGTTCCTGTTAGTAGCACAAATACCTTGCCAGTTATCTACGACCGTGGATTGATGGGAGTTATGCATGACTGGTATTTAACAAAACTTACTTAAGATATATTAAATACAAATGTTCACCTTGTAGTACTGAGGTTTCCCAATTCCATGTACTGAAAGAGCCTCTATATCAATTCTCCCAAATTACTTTTGCGATCTTGTTAGTGTTTTGTAATATTCTGCAATTTTTATAATTTAGGTGTGAAGCATTTGACACCTACCCAAGAACCTATGATTTTCTGCATGCTGCCAACCTTCTTTCTGCAGAACGCAAAAGGTACCTTTTTCTTTTCTTGTCAAGCTTGTATCTTTCCTCCTGGCTTATAATCATTACACTATTTCTGTTAATAATGAGAAAAATGAGAATTGTGGTTTGGATATCCAATCCGATATTCATCTTTCGTAATCGTAGCTTAGGAAATAAGTATTTTATGATCGCTCTGCTCGACTGCAAAGTTCAGTATTGATAATGTCTATTCCTTCCTATGTGTTGGATTTCTCTCTTATCAGATGCAATGTGTCATCTATTATGCTTGAGATGGACCGAATACTGAGACCGGGAGGACGGGTATACATCCGTGATTCTATTGCCATCATGGATGAAATTCAAGACATTGCCAAGGCAATGGGGTGGCAAGTTACATTGAGAGATACAGCTGAGGGGCCTCATGCTAGTTATAGAGTATTGGTGTGTGACAAGCACCTGCTACATGCCTGAAACAAAATGGGAGTGTATGCATAAACATGAAATGGAACACATGTTTTGCTTTGATCCTACAAATAGCGGAGTGAATTCCTACAACATGAAATCCTGTTTGTCATTTCAGAAATATAGGAAGATTTTAAGTGCCTAGTATCACTCACTCGTTACTTAAAGAGTTCAGAAAGTGATGAGTGTTGGAAGCATTTTTTGGTTGATACTAGGCATGAGATGCGCGATCCCGAAAAGCTGGGTAAGTCAAGTGCATCATCTAACTTAGTTGTAACATTCAATTTATTTGTATATTACAAAGCTATTCCACATATATTCATTGTTGATTATTCCAAATAGAACAAATCATCTATGTACAATTTTGATACATTTTCCCCATTGATTTATAAGTAGTTTCCAAATAAGGTATACATTTTCTTGTTGATTGAAGAAAAATCGTGCTCTAGGGTCAGCTTAGCAGAGAGAGAGATGAGAGAAAGTGATTCTCATTGATTACAGAGAACAGAAAATGTGCATCTCAAAAGTTACATTTAGTTACATACTATATATAGTAAGCTAACTAACTAGAATCAGCTACAACTAACTAACTCTTAAGTCTAACAAACTAGTTAACTTATGTTCCATATTGTGACAGCTCAGAAATATGGTTAGTTAACTTAACCATAGCTCACAACTTGCTATTACTTTCAACTTCTATCAGATAACATTGATATTGTATCTGATTCACAAAATAAATCAGGAGTCATAATATTTGCACACCATAAAAAGTGGTGTTTGTGAACTTTGAAGTTAATCTAATGGTGTTATAAAAGAGGGTTAAAGTTGAAATCATATTAACATTTAATCATGTTACACGCTGGCGGATCCAAAAGATTTTAGTTGTGGGGTCAAAAATAGTATACGAAAATAATATAAAAAAAAAAAAACAGTGAGTATTGAGTATTGACACGCTAGTACAACATAAATTGCATTCAATTTTATGTGCACTCAATTTTATGTTTACAGAAACCCTTTTTTGTTGTGACAGAGAAACTTTTTACATAAAAGCTTTGATCTTTAGAATAAACTTGGTCTTATAGAAAAAAAATTATATTTAAACTATATTTAATAATAAAAGGGTTGATATTATATATATATATATATATATATATATATATATATATATATATATATATATATATATATATATATATATCACATGATTAAGATTGGCAATAGATAGATAGAGTAGGGTTTGAAAATTTTTTAACCCAAATTCTACCCATATTTTAAAGTTTTAAATTCTATTCTATCTGATTCTATTTACAGAAAAATCAAATTTTTTTAAGTAAATATAAAATTTAATCATTTTAAATTTTATATATACTAATAAAATAAAAAGCTAAATTTAAATTAAAATTAAAAATAATAAAATTTTAAGAAAATCTAACATAAAATTATAAATAACATGATCATTAACTTCTTAATAAACTTAAAATAATACAAATAAAGATAAATATCTTATCATACTTATTATAAAAAATAAATATACTAAATTAATAATTTAAATAATTAACTTAGTGATTATTCTAAACTTTTATTAAAAAGAGGTTGTGAGTTTAACACGCGCTTCTTTTACTATATACATCATTTATATATATTAGAATTGCAGGTAGAAAAGGATAGAATACACTTTTGAACCCGTACCTTACCTATCTAACCCACACTCTAACTCTACCTTATTCGCATCCTATTCTATCCTATTCGCAACAAGTTGGGTAAACAATCCTTTTCGAACATATTATGCTGGATGACACAACCCCCTAGGCCAGAAAAAATGGCTTAATAATAAGGGAAAATCTTTGGTAACTAAAGTTATAGTGGCTAAGAATTGCTAAGATTTGACTAACCTATAAACACATGATATGTGAAAAGTAGTATACAGGTTCTTAGTGTGTTTGATCACCTTATATACTAGGAATGACGTAAAGTAGAAAAATGAGTTAACCAAAATTACGTGTATATTATGTGGGCCTTTTATGTGAAAAAAAAATTCATTACAATGTCGGATCAATAAAAGTTCCTTAATTATTAATCTATTATTTATTATTTATTATATATTTCTAATTTTACAATTAAAATGTGTCACATCTCACTTTCTCATTGCAATTGAAATTCAATTTTTTTCTCCAAAATTAGAGTGTTATCTCCTCCTCTCTTTTTCTTTATCTATCTCTCTCATTTATTCACCCACTCTATTTCTCTTATATATCATTATCAATGACTAATTATAAATTTGACAATCAAAATGTGCAATATCACCTTCTCTAATTATAATTAAAATTAAAATTAAAATTAAAATTAAAATATTAAAATTAAAACATAACTATATTATATTACTAATTTAACAATCAAAATACATCACATGACATTCTTATTAAAATTGGAATAAAATATTTTCTTTAAAAATTAATAAACTTTCTTCTTCCATCCTCTTATCTACCTCTCTCCCCTTCTCTATTTCTCTCTTTCTTTCCACTCTATATATAACTTATAATTTATATTTTATATTATTAATTTGAGAAACTAAAATATGTCACAAGATGTTATTTTACTACAACTAAAATAAAAATATTTTTTCAGAAATTAACAAATTCTCTCTCTTTCTTTTTTTGTATCTTTCTCTCTATTTTCTCTCTCATTCTCTATTTCTCTCTACATTTGTGTTTTATAAAAAATTAAATTAATAAAATAATATAATTTAAATAAATTTATAAAACTATAAAAAATACATTAAATTTATAATTAAATATAATTAAAAAATAACCATTGTTACGATGGGTAACCGGAGATTAGTGGGCCGGATGACGTTGGTTGGCCCAAACGCGTGAGGGAGGTGGCTATCGAATGCACCTGAAACTCGGTGTTCCTCCGTCCGACTTGTGCGTGTGGAAGAATGGGGGGTGGTACCTGCAAAGACACTCCAATGCCTAAGTTAGCGAGAGTGTGAGCAAGTTGAGAATGTATTGGAACTTAGTGATACCTGAGGGATGTCAGGGTATTTATAGTGGTGAACCAATAACCACCGCTGAAGTAGTGCCACCTTTTTAGGTGGATAACCGTTCCCATATCTTAGGGAGGTTAAGATATGGCTCTATGAAGTGGTTAGAGAGTTTCTAGGGGCGGTTACTCATTCGAATGAGTGTTATCTGCCAGCTAACCCTCGTATCCGACTTCTTTCGAGTAGGTCGTGTTCGGTACCGACTTCTGGGGATGAAGGCCGGTACTGGGGGAGGGCCAACCCCTTTGGGTTGGGCTTCTTTGCTTGGATCCTGGGTCCTAGTTATTGGGCCAGGGTATGAACAGTGCCCCTACTCGAGCCCAATTTATTTTTAAGAGTTGGGTTCGAGTATTCAACTCGGGGTCGTAGCCGATTTGTGAGAGGACCGACGTGATGGTTTGAGAACCGACGTGATTTTCCGTGACCTTTTGGTTCTGACAGTTACGTCTAATCAAGCGTCGTGTCCGTTAGGGGTGTGCGTAGGGATTTAATAGCCTTGGTAACGGTGCATCCTCATTAATGATTGCCCCGATTTTACCGTTATGCCCCTAACGTTCTTATAAATATTTTCCCTCTCTTTCGTTGTTTCGTTTCTGCGATCTTTCAAATTTTCCTTGCCTTCGTTCGTGCTGCGTTCTTGCGTCTTCAAAGGCTTTTTGCTTCCAACCCTTATTTCCGGATAAAGGTTAGTTCTTTAATATGCCTTTGTAGATAAATTTGATTTGTAGACTTTAGTTTCGCATCCTCCTCCCTTTAGAGACCGTGTTGGTGACATTTCTTTTCCCCTTGTAGGTTTGTTACCCCCCTTTTTTATAAAAAGAAATGGCTTCTGTAGATGCTCTCTCTCACTGGGTTGATGTCACGGTCTTAGGGGAGGAGCCCTCAGTCGATTCTGAGTTCATTACCAACCTTCGCACTCATCACAGAATTTGTACTTCTGAGGATGACGAACCAAAATATGAATTGGTAGTCCCGGGTCCTGAAGACCGGGTTTGTTTTGGAAGAGTCGATGAGGCGGCCCCTCATTTTTTCTTTATGTATGAGTGCATGATCACCCGTTTGGGTGTTTTTCTTCCCTTTTCGAATTTTGAGATATCTGTTTTGCGTCACTGTCGAGTCGCTCCCACCCAGCTTCACCCCAACTCTTGGGGTTTTTTGAAAATTTATCAATTTGTCAGCCAGGCTTTAGAGTTCCCGACTTCTTTAAAGATTTTCTTCCATCTTTTCCATATGACAAAACCCTTCAGTGGGCTAAACAATAAACAACAGTGGGTGTCGTTCCGAGCCATACAAGGTCGGAGACTTTTTACCCTTTTTGACGAGTCCTTTCATGACTTCAAGAACTACTTTTTCAAAGTGCAAGCTGTAGAGGGTCACCACCCCTTTTTCCTGGATGATCATTCTTCTCCCCGATTTCCTTTATATTGGCTGGAGGCCTCCCCTTGCGAGAAATATGGTCTGGATGATTTAACTGAGGTAGAAGCAGCCATTGTGGGGTTCCTCCGAGAAGCGTGGGGGAGGGCCCCATACTTGGATACTAAAAAATTTCTCCAGGGGTCGCCGTCCTTTGTCCAGTCACAATTAGGTAGCTTTTTGCGTTTCTTGCTTGTTTCCGATTTGCAATTTCTTTTACCGACTTTGTCTGATTTTGGCAGAGGGTTCAGGAAGCCAAGGCAAAGTCTCGAGCCAGGTCTGGAGGTGTTAGGATGGTTGTCTCTCCTCCTCCTCCTCCTCGGAACGTTGGGACTCCTTCTCAGCCTATTGTAATTTCTTCCTCTGCTTCCTCTCTGCCACCCCCTTCCGTCCGACCTACTCCCGAACCAGAGCCAAAGAAGCGCAAGACCTTAGAGTCTGGCGCTTCTGGTGAGGCGGACGCTCTTGCGTTCGTCCGAAAGAACATCTATCCTCATGCTCGTATGAGTATGGATGATGTTTCTGTTCGGCACTACCTCACTACTGTGGTTGAGGAGAGTCTCAAGACGACGGGGGTTTGTGGCAAACTCTTGGATATATTTGAGAAGACTCCCATCAGCTCTTTAGGGACGACCTCGAGGGTCGAGGAGCTGGAGGGTAGGCTTCGTATATATCAGGAGCATGAGAAGGAGTTGGAGGGGAAAGTCGCCAAACTGGAGGGGGAGAGGAACAGCCTCCGAGAGAAGGGGCAGAAGTTGCAAGCCCAATGCAACATGGAGGTGGAGTTGAGGAAGGCAGCGCAAGCCAGCTACAATAGCTTATTTGCTGATCTTGTGTCTGTAAAGAACGACTTACTGAACGCTCGGAAGGCCTACACCGAGTTGGAGGACTCTATTGCGGATGGTGCTGATGAGGCCTGGAGGATTTTCAAGGAACAGGTCGGAGTTATTGCTCCTGACTTGGACCTTTCTCCTTTGGATCCTGATAAGATTGTTATTGATGGTGCCATCGTGGATCCTCCTGCCCCCATAGTGGAATCTGAGTCTGATTTAAAGACTCGAGGGCAGAGGATCGTAGAGTCCCCTCCTCGCTCTAAGGACGCCCCGAGTTCTTCTACCGTTCCTCCGACTTCCTCTTCAACTCCTGCTCCTGGCGTTCCCCCTGACTCTGCTGGTGGTGATCTTCTAAAAAAGTGATTTTGGCTATTGGGGCCCGGCCTGTGGGCCCCTCTTTTTAAACTCTTTATATTTATTTGTTGGTGTTTTGAACAATTTTTTGGCCTTTTAAGGTCGTAAACAAAACAGTAATGCCCCTTTTTAATAGGGGTTTAATTTATCGTTAGATAAATACCCTTTTTGGATAAGGGTTTTGAGTTACCTTATGCGCGCATGCTTTTCGTGGTTCTTTTGACTCTTTGATCTTTTCTGGAAAAAATCTTTTCTTTGGGATTTGCCTGCTTTTCTGAATTTCCTTGATTCTCAAGGCAGCCTTTTTCTTAGTTTTTCCTTATCTCTTTTGGTATTCCTAATACTCAATTTTGTTTTATTGAGTTTTTCGTGACTTAGGCTACTTTTGCGATTCATTTTAATTGTACTCGGTTTCGCATTCCGCCCTGTGAGTCGGACCGATCCCGAGTTTATCATGATCGACTTCTATAGCCTCTTTACACCGACTTGTACCTCGTCGTTTTATCCTGACGACCATCTAGGTCGGTTCATGGGATTTTTACGTTTTGTCGAGCTTAAATCGGCGCGTTTCGTAGAAAGAAAATTTAAAAGGGAATTTTGAAAGAGATATTTAAAATGAAAGAGTTCTTTATTAATTGAGGAGGTACCTTATTGCTACTAAGGGCTTTTGCTAATTTATTTCCCTTAGCCCTTACTGTGATGCCTCGTTAAAAACCCTTCTTCAGAAAAAACCCTTTGATTCTGGGAAAAAATCATGAAGCTGGGAAAAGAGTACATCAGGGAGTAGGGTTTGCTTTTAACTGTAGTACCTTTTCATATTACAAGCATGCCATGACCTTGGTAACTCGGTGCCGCCTAAGTCGGTCACCTTATAATAGCCTTTTCCTAAGACCTCCTTGATTTTGTATGGTCCTTTCCAATTGGCGGCGAGCTTTCCCTCCCCAGATTTGTTGACCCCGATGTCGTTTCTGATTAAGACTAAGTCATCTGGGGTGAAACTCCTTCGAATGACTTTTTTGTTGTACCTTGTAGTCATCCTTTGTTTCAATGCTGCTTCTCTTATCTAAGCTTCTTCTCGGACTTCAGGGAGCAAGTCGAGTTCTTCTTTATGTCCCTGTATATTCCTAATCTCATCGTGGAAAATCACTCTTGGGCTTTGCTCATTGACCTCTATTGGGATCATGGCTTCTACGCCATAGACTAGTCGGAAGGGTGTTTCTCCAGTGGCGGATTGGGGAGTTGTTCTGTAAGCCCATAGTACTTGTTGGAGCTCTTCAGCCCAAGCCCCTTTCGCGTCTTGTAACCTTTTCTTCAGCCCTGCCAGAATGACTTTGTTGGCTGCTTCGGCTTGCCCATTGGCTTGTGGGTGTTCCACCGAGGTGAACTGGTGTTTAATTTTCATACTGGCTACCAGGCTTCTAAAGGTGGAGTCGGTGAACTGGGTTCCGTTATCTGTGGTAATGGAATAAGGTATCCCATACCTTGTGATTATATTTTTGTAGAGGAACCTCCGACTCCTCTGTGCAGTGATGGTGGCCAGTGGTTCTGCTTCTATCCACTTTGTGAAGTAATCTATTCCCACTATTAGGTATTTAACTTGTCCTGGCGCTTGGGGAAAAGGACCTAACAAATCCATTCCCCATTTTGCAAAGGGCCATGGAGAAGTGATACTAATGAGCTCTTCTGGGGGAGCCACGTGGAAATTTGCATGCATTTGGCATGGCTGGCACTTTTTCACAAATTCTGTGGCATCTTTCTGTAAGGTTGGCCAGTAAAATCCAGCTCGGATTACTTTCCTGGCCAATGACCTGGCTCCGAGATGGTTCCCGCAGATTCCGCTATGTACCTCCTCCAACACCTCGGTGGTTTTTAAGGTCGGTACACACTTTAACAATGGTGTTGATATCCCCCTTCTGTAGAGAACATTTTTCACCAAAGTATAATGTTGTGCTTCCCTTCGGATTTTCTGGGCTTCTTTTTCCTCCTTAGGGAGGATGTCGAATTTTAGGTATTTGACTAAGGGGTTCATCCATCCGAGGTTTAATCCGACCACTTCAAAGACTTCTAGTGTGTCTTCTGTTTTTACCACTGAGGGTTCCTGGAGGGTCTCTTGAATCAAGCTTCTGTTATTTCCTCCTGGCTTGGTACTTGCTAGCTTGGATAGGGCGTCTGCTCTGCTGTTTAGATCCCGAGTTATGTGCTTCACCTCAGTTTCTGTAAAGCGCCCCAAGAGCTCCGAGGCTTTCTCCAAGTACCTTTTCATAGTTGGGTCTTTTGCCTGGTACTCCCCATTTATTTGAGAGGTCACCACCTGGGAGTCGCTGTATACCATCACTTTCGTAGCACCGACTTCTTCAGCCAGCTTCAATCCTGCGATCAAGGCTTCGTATTCTGCCTGATTATTTGAAGCTGGGAATTCGAACTTGAGGGAAACTTCTATCTGGGTTCCCCTTTCATCTACCAATATTATGCCTGCGCCGCTTCCTGTTTTATTGGAGGATCCATCCACGTAGAGTTCCCAGGTAGTCGGTTTGTCCTCTTGATCCCCTGCATATTCAGCAACGAAGTCGGCGAGGCACTGGGCTTTAATCGCCGTCCGAGTTTCATACTTTAAGTCGAACTCAGAGAGCTCTATTGCCCATTGCACCATTCTTCCTGCAATATCCGTTTTTTGGAGGATCTGCTTCATGGGTTGGTTCGTGCGGACTCTTATTGTGTGAGCCTGAAAGTAAGGCCGTAGCCTTCGAGAGGCTATTACTAAGGAGTAGGCAAACTTTTCTAATTTGTGGTACCTTAGCTCAGGGCCCTGTAGAACTTTACTGATGAAGTAGATTGGGTGTTGCCTGACCTCCTCTTCTCTTATCAAGGCTGCTGAGACAGCCCTGTCTGCTACGGAGAGGTATAGGATGAGGTCTTTTCCGGCTATAGGTCGGGTCAAGATAGGAGGCTGGCTCAAAAACTTTTTGAACTCCTGGAACGCCTCCTCGCATTCGGGGGTCCACTCAAACTGGTGCCCCTTTTTTAGTAGGGAGAATAGTGGAAGGGATCTTAATGCTGATCCCGCCAAAAATCTGGAGAGAGCTGCTAGTCGGCCATTCAGCTGTTGGACTTCTCTCAAACAAGTCGGGCTTTTCATCTCTAAGATAGCTCTACACTTGTCGAGATTGGCTTCGATCCCTCTTTGTGTTAGCATGAATCCTAGAAATTTTCCTGCCTCCACTGCGAAGGCGCACTTTGCAGGGTTTAGTCTCATCCCGTGCAACCTTATGGTATCAAAGACTTGTGAGAGGTCGGATAGGAGGTCCACTTCTTCCTTGGTTTTTACCAGCATATCGTCGACATAGGCTTCCATTAAGCTCCCTAAGTGGGGGGCAAACACCTTATTCATCAGCCTCTGATATGTGGCCCCTGCATTTTTCAATCCAAATGGCATGACCACGTAGCAATAGTTGGCTCTGGGCGTGATGAATGATGTTTTTTCCTGGTCTGGTTCGTACATCGGGATTTGGTTATACCCTGAGTAGGCGTCCATGAATGACAGGTATTGATACCCCGAGCTAGAGTCCACTAGGGCGTCAATGCTTGGTAGTGGATAGGGGTCCTTGGGACATGCCTTATTTAAGTCGGTGTAGTCGACGCACATTCTCCATTTACCATTTTGTTTTTTGACTAGCACTACATTGGCTAGCCATGTTGGGTATTTGACTTCTCTGATGAAGCCGGCTTCTAGGAGCGCCTGCACTTGTTCTTCTACTACTAGGGCTCGCTCTGGGCCGAGCTTGCGTCTTCTTTGTTGTACAGGTCGAGACCCTGAGTAGACCGAGAGCTTGTGAGACATGAGCTCGGGATCTATCCCAGGCATGTCGGAGGCCTTCCAGGCGAAGAGATCGGAGTTATCTCTTAGGAGCCTAGTCAACCCTTGTCTTAGGGTTTCCCCTAGGTTGGCTCCTATGTGAGTGTTTTTTCCTTCCTCTTCGCCGACCTGAATTTCCTCAGTTTTTCCCCCGGGCTGTGGTCGTAGCTCTTCTTTAACCCTTGCTCCCCCGAGCTCTATTGTGTGGACTTCTCTGCCTTTTCCTCTCAGGTTTAGGCTTTCATTGTAGCATTTCCTTGCCAGCTTCTGATCTCCCCTCACCGTCGCTATTCCCGACGAGGTCGGGAACTTCATGCATAGGTGGGGTGTCGATACCACCGCTCCAAGTCGATTAAGGGTAGCCCTGCCGATTAAAGCATTATAAGCCGACCCCACGTCGATGACTATGAAGTCTATACTCAGAGTCTTTGATTTTTCCCCCTTTCCAAAGGTGGTGTGGAGGGGTAAAAATCCTAGTGGCTTTATCGGCGTGTCACCTAATCCGTATAAGGTGTCGGGGTAGGCTCTTAACTCTTTCTCATCTAAACCTAGCTTGTCGAAAGCGGGCTTAAAGAGGATGTCTGCTGAGCTTCCTTGGTCTACTAGGGTTCTGTGTAGATGGGCATTTGCCAGGATCATAGTAATTACCACTGGGTCATCGTGCCCAGGGATTACTCCTCGCCCGTCTTCCTTTGTGAATGAAATGGTCGGAAGATCGGGGGACCCCTCTTCGACCTGGTAGACTCTCTTGAGATGTCTTTTTCGGGAGGATTTTGTGAGTCCCCCTCCCGCAAATCCTCCTGAGATCATATGGATATGTCTCTCCGGAGTTTGTGGTGGTGGATCTCTTCTATCCGCATCTTCTCGCTTTCTTTTTCCATGACCGTCCGACCTTTCTATGAGATATCTGTCAAGCCGACCTTCTCTGGCTAGCTTTTCTATCACATTTTTAAGGTCGTAACAGTCGTTTGTGGAGTGTCCATATATCTTATGGTACTCGCAGTAATCACTGCGGCTCCCCCCTTTTTTATTCTTGATGGGTCTGGGGGGAGGCAGCCTTTCAGTATTGCAAATTTCTCTGTATACGTCCACTACAGGAACTTTCAATGGAGTATAAGAGTGATATTTTCTTGGCCTATCAAGGCCGAGCTCTTCCTTCTTCTTCGCTTCCCTCTCCCTTTCTTTCGTTGAGGGAGGGGGCCCGATTCGCAAACTCGGGTCTCTTAGCCTAGCGTTTTCTTCCATATTGATGTACTTTTCAGCTCTTTCCTGTACATCATTTAAAGAGGCGGGGTGTCTTTTTGATATGGACTGTGAGAAGGGACCTTCTCTAAGACCATTGACTAGCCCCATGATGACCGCTTCGGTGGGCAGGTCTTGAATCTCCAAACATGCTTTGTTGAATCTTTCCATATAGGCCCGTAAGGACTCCCCTACCTCCTGTTTTATTCCCAGGAGGCTTGGTGCATGTTTTACTTTGTCCTTCTGGATGGAGAACCTCATCAAGAATTTTCTTGAGAGGTCTTCAAAACTGGTAATTGACCTCGGAGGGAGACTGTCGAACCACTTCATCGCTGCTTTGGACAAGGTTGTCGGGAAAGCTTTGCATCGCGTAGCGTCTGAAGCATCGGTCAGATACATCCGACTTTTAAAGTTGCTCAGATGATGCTTTGGATCGGTGGTTCCATCGTAGAGGTCCATATCGGGGCTTCTAAAGTTTCTCGGAACTTTTGCCCTCATTATGTCCTCGCTAAACGGATCTTTCTCTCCTAAGGGAGAATCTTCTCTATCGCCTTGGGAATTCCGACCCTTGAGGGAGGATTCTAACTTTAAGAGTTTTCTTTCTAACTCTTTTCGTCGCTCCATCTCCTCTTTTAGGTTCTTTTCAGCTTCCCTTTGTCGTTCCCGCTCCTGCTCTAGCTGCTCGAGGCGGCTATGAATTAGCCCCATAAGCTCACTAGCGAGAGGGGGTCCTTCTTTTTCTGACTCGCGCCCCTCCGAGGAGTTTGCCTTCGGATTTTTTATTCCGGAAGTACCTTCCTTATTTTGATCATTAGCTTCCTGGTGGAGGTTCTGATCTGCTTCATTGTTTCCGGTGTTCAAATTCTCTTGATCAGAATCTGTCTCCACATGCCCTTCTTCAGGGGATCTTTCCGCCATCACTGGTCAATCTCTCGGGTCCCCGGCAACGGCGCCAATGTTACGATGGGTAACCGGAGATTAGTGGGCCGGATGACGTTGGTTGGCCTAAACGCGTGAGGGAGGTGGCTATCGAATGCACCTGAAACTCGGTGTTCCTCCGTCCGACTTGTGCGTGTGGAAGAATGGGGGGTGGTACCTGCAAAGACACTCCAATGCCTAAGTTAGCGAGAGTGTGAGCAAGTTGAGAATGTATTGGAACTTAGTGATACCTGAGGGATGTCAGGGTATTTATAGTGGTGAACCAATAACCACCGCTGAAGTAGTGCCACCTTTTTAGGTGGATAACCGTTCCCATATCTTAGGGAGGTTAAGATATGGCTCTATGAAGTGGTTAGAGAGTTTCTAGGGGCGGTTACTCATTCGAATGAGTGTTATCTGCCAGCTAACCCTCGTATCCGACTTCTTTCGAGTAGGTCGTGTTCGGTACCGACTTCTGGGGATGAAGGCCGGTACTGGGGGAGGGCCAACCCCTTTGGGTTGGGCTTCTTTGCTTGGATCCTGGGTCCTAGTTATTGGGTCAGGGTATGAACAACCATGTAATATTATTTACATAAAAATATATTATTATTATTATTATTATTATTATTATATATATATATTAGTTTTAAATTTTTACCGTGTATCTTTCTAATATATATTTTTGTATTTCTTCTTTTAAACATTTATTATATATAATTTGGAGAGAATAATAATATTGTGATTAATAATTAATTAATTAGAATAAAAATGTAATTATTTAAAAAAAATTAATTTTGAATTAATTTTATATCTCTTCTTTTAAAAATTATTTTTTTCAAAATAATTGAATCTTTGGAGAGGAGAGAATGCTCTAATTTTAAAGAGAAAGATTGAATTTCAATTGCAATGAGAGAGTAATACATGACATATTTTAGTTATAAAATTAATAATATAAAATAAATAATAGATAATAAATTAATAATTAAGTAACTTTTATTGATCCAACATTTAAATTTTTAGTGTTACCACTCAATAGAATTTTTTTTCCTTCACATAAAAGGCCCACTACTTTATCCTGCAGTAATTTCTAACATGTAACTTGGGCTTGGTTTGATAAATCTTTTTGAAGAGGTGCTTGTACTTTTTAAAAGCTTAAGCTCTTCATTTTGTGTTTGGTAAATAAAAAAGATCATATGCTTGTGCTTGCAGCTTTTAAAAGATTGTGGTACTTTTGAAAGCACCTAGGATAGAGATTTTTAAAGTTGGCTTGTGCTTTTCAAAATTTTAAAGTCTAATGTAACATGTTAACTAATTTTCAAATTTAATGTTTACGTTTATGTCTATTATAGTATTTTTAAATTTTAAAAGCTATTTTACCAAACACAATTGATGTTGCTTATATTTATTAAAAGTTATTTTTGATTTGATTTATCAAACATAAATACTACAACTTTTAAAAAACCATCTTTTAAAAATTAACTTTTATAAGCTACTTTTAAAAAGTAAAAGCTTTACCAAACTAAACCATCATCAAATTCCCCTAACAACTTGCATACTTTTCTCCACATGTCATGTATTTATAGGTCAATTAAATCTTAGTCATTCTTAACTATTATAATCTTGGCCAGTAAGACCTAATAATAATACTACTAATAACATGACAATATGAAAAAATTAATAATAACAGAATCAGTCAATCAGATGTTTAACCCATAGGGAGTTCCAATTTCCAGCCCGAAATTTTGCGTTTGGAAATTGGAACCTCTCTATTGCTGTTGGTAGTTGGTGAGGACTGAGGTGAAGTCTTCTTAATTCATGAGAATCACACTCCACATTCCACAGAACCATTTTCAAAGCAATGACCGATAGTGGACTCGTTAACCCCTCCTTTCCTTTTTTTTTCCCGCTTCCAAAATCATATCTTTGCCATCTTTAATAATTAATCAAACATCAACAGGGACTTGTCGATCTCAAAATGGGGCCTTCCAAAAAAAAGGTGGATAGAATATTACTGTTATGATGAAATGGAAAACCCCTCCTCCTAAGTTATGCTCTCGTAGACAGATATTCATAAATACCAACTGTTACTTCGCACTACTATAGCTCTCCAAGTTCCCTCCTTTCTCACTTGTAACGATTCCGACGTGAGTTTTTCTGCGACCCTTTTTGGCTTTCTTCGTTCGAAACCCTCCACGCCCTTCAAAATCCCACCTTGGACCAGGCAATTAATTTTCCTTCATTGCTCTCTTCCTCTTTCTATGTTGCCTTTCTTTTTAATGTTAAAGATTAATTCGGTGTTCATTGAGATTGGTTTGTGCTAGCTTGCCGGATTCGGTAAGTCACGGGTTTTGGAGTTTTTTTCTTTTTCTTTTTTGGGCTCGTGGGAGTTTGTGATTGGAATTGGAATTTTTGAAGTTCTGTGGTTCTGCTCATGCCATTCCCCCCCAAAGGTTGTGTGACATTGTGTTGGATGAGTTAGGTATGACATGGCATGTTTCTCGATTGCAGAGTGCCATTGATGATCAATCTTTTATGTGGATAAGTAGTTTTGTGATTGAGTGATGTTTGAGCTAGGCTGCTAGAAAATTAGAGGGGATGAAACAACTGATGAATTGTTTGTGCCTTAGATTATGAATTCTGGATATCTTCTGGTTTTAATATCTTCTATTTTTATTGTTATTATATGCACTCATTTAATTTGTTAGCCTATGCTGCAGTCATTAACTGTATGAACAATGATATCAGGTCACTAATGCTGCTTCAAGGTTTCACAGGATTTGCAATGTTTCAAGATTCCTAAGCATGTCAATTTTGATCCTTTTGTCTTCAGTTTGTCCATCTAGTGCTGCATAAAACCACTATTGCAGTTGTTTCATTGCTACATTAACTGCTATACACAGTTATCGAGATATAAAAAATGAGCAAATATGGTATGCTGGACAATGTTTTAAATGATATACTTAAGGCAGTGACACCCTTGCAAGAAGATTGGGCAGTTCGATTTGGGATTATTAATGATCTACGATTAGTTGCAGAATCTGTCGAAAGCCTGAGAGGTGAACTTCCTGAAATTTTTTTTTTTTCTGTTCCCACCTCTTTTTCTCTTTTGCTTCCTTTCTCTTTTCTTTTCTATTCTTTTCTTTTTTTTCCCTCCTAAATCTTGGTCTTGCAGTGTTGATTTAGCATAAGTAATGAAAAGAGATTGATAAAGACAATGGAAGTATTTCCGTTCTTATATTGCAGTTCCATGCATGAACATAGCTTCTAGTTTGATCCATGAAAGTTTGTAAACAAAACAGTTTCTTCACTAACTAACATGGTTCTTGACCAACAAGTTGGTTCATCCACAAGTCTTATTCCTGAAAATTGGCTGTGAAGTTATTGTTCCATTTCTAAAGTTAAAAATGTGCATTTCTTCTTTTTAGGCATATAATCCAACTTTCTTATATGACTATAACATTGATGCAATAAATTGTTGTTTTCTCCCCCATTCAATAAAATGAATTATCAAAGATGCCAAACTAGTTTGTTGCTTGAAGGTTTCTCCTATAAATAATTGAAAGTAAGATGAATTTTATTGTCTTTCACTCAGAACAATTATTCCAACATTTAGTTTTCATTATTTAATTTGGGTATCATAAATGTTTACAGATGGATTCCCATGATATACCATGAAGTTTTCCATCAATTTTGAAATTAAAGAATTAAAACTCGTATTTTACTCAATTTTTGGAACAGGAGCAACCGTGGAGCCATTTGGGTCGTTCGTGTCTAATCTCTTTACGCGCTGGGGTGACTTGGATATCTCGATTGAGTTATCAAATGGTTCACATATTTCATCTGTTGGGAAAAAACATAAACAAACATTATTGGGGGATCTTTTAAAGGCTTTGAGAACAAAAGGTGAAATTTTCTTAAACTTCTGTCACTTAGCTGTACAGAAATAGATGATAGGTTAACCATTTAGGTGCATGGTCCATTTTTCTTTTAGTTCGATAATTTCTTTCTTCGTATTCACACAACAGAAGAAATAGGTTATAAAGGTTGATGAATAACCCCCCCCCCCCCCTCCCCCCTCTTCTTTCTTCATTCAAACTAAACTTAAATAAGTTTTTATTAAATAGCAATACAAGAAGTGGTAGTTGAAAACACAAACTACTGTATATTAATGAAGTGATGATTATGCATAATGTACTCTTCTAGATTTACAAATAAATCTACAATATGTACAATTGGAATATCATAGATTTATTTAGTTGTTTTAGCTTATTCATGGATTGTAGAGGGTAAAACTGTTGTCATATGTTACCTGAAATTGTTATTTGCATGTAATTTTTTGACAAATATGCTTAGACTTGATAGGGTAATGTAGTTATATGACTAATTTTTAAGGTTAGGAAAAGAGGAGGGGACTTCTCTTTAAAATTCTGACCTGTTTGATGTCAAGATGCACATTTTATCTTGGCTCACCTGAAAAAGATATATATATATATATATATATATATATATATATATATATATATATATATATATATATATACATATATATGAAGCAAAATTTTGCTTCAGAATCTGTACAAATAACATTGATTAAGGATCTTAATCGTCAACAAGTTGCTTTATAGCATCACGTGGAATATAAGATTTAATATTATTGTTGTTGCTGCTGCTGTTGTTGTCGTTGTTAAAAGAAGAATATTATTAAGACAGGGTAAAGGATGTTACAAGAGGATGGGAGGATAAGAGACCCTCCTAACAAAAAATAAGTGACAAAAAATCAGTAAAGCGTACCTACCAATCTCTTCACTTGTTTGAGAGGAAAACTCCTCTAAAAAGATATCCCGTCAATATGTTGATAACTTCATAATACCAAAAGAAACCAAAGAATCACTTGTACTTTTGGGTGAAGCATTATTATGGAAAGGTCTCAGTCCAACACGATTTTTAACCATTTCATGTCAATATTGGTTCCTACTTTTAGTAGTCATTTTATTTGAATTAGTTAGATTTTAGATTTCCATTTCTAGTGCTCATTAAGTTCTCAAATCTTCCTGGTACTTTTATGTTTTGTCAGTTTCGAAACCAAAATAAACATATGGGAATGGAATTTACCAGTTTATTTTTTGTCTTGATACATTTTGAAATAACATTAATTTGCAGGTGGGTGGAACAACTTGCAGTTCATAATCAATGCACGAGTTCCCATTTTAAAACTTAAACGCTACCCACCGGGCATATCTTGTGATATTTCGATTAATAACCTGCAGGGCCAAATGAAATCCAAGATACTACTTTGGATCAACAAAATAGATGGCCGCTTCCATGATATGGTTTTACTGGTACCTTCTTGTGGCTGAAATAGGAGTTCTTTGCAATGACAGACTTCTGCTCGATTCATATTTCATCCTTTCTAGTTTGTGTAGGTCAAGGAATGGGCCAAAGCACATAAAATCAATAACCCAAAAACTGGAACGTTCAATTCTTATTCCCTCAGTTTACTTGTAATCTTTCACTTTCAGGTACTTGTAGTCGCGTATTACATATTTCTTTTGTCCCTCCTAGCTAGGGGTTCTGAGGGATAAGGGGTTTGTGCAGCCAAAACTAGGAAATATTTAATAGCCTTCTCTATTGACATTATTTTTTTTCCCTTCTTTTTCAGACTTGTGTTCCTGCAATTTTACCACCACTCAAAGATATATACCCTGGCAATATGGTCGATGATCTTATAGGTACATTCCATCTTTGATTGATTGTGAGGCATCATGATTTATTTATTTACTTTTTGTGTGGGATGGGGGTGTGAATTTTGTTGAAGCTGAACTCGTTTGTAGAAATTTTGGATTTACAAATTGTTTGCATGCATTCAACATTAAGAATTATTTATTCCATGGTGCATACAACTTATTGCAATGCAAATAGTTCAACATGCTCCTGGTATAGTGGTATCTCCTTCTCCTCACATTAATTTTACACTATCCATGTGCGGTTTTCTTTCTTCTATTTTTTAAAATGAATTTAAAGAATTAATCCTTTATGTCAAAGTCGTGAATGCAGTCAACAGGATTAATTATGGATCATGGTGTCTTATTTTAATATTTCATAGAAATTTGGCGTTTGGTTGATAAACAGTTAATTGGCTGCTGCAGGCTTTGAGTGATGACTTTTACTTTCTTTAGTTTTTATGTTGTTCCGTCAATTTTCTTTTATCCAACGACTTTTTTCTTTAAATTTGTGTATTTATTTTTGTCTTGGACATAAGATTTGCCCTCCTTAAATAATCTCCCTTGCAAATTGCAATGCACTTCGTCTGAACACCACTTGAGGGCCAAGTACCTAAAACTTGTTCATGTGATAATCAACCAGCACCCTTTGCCATTTTTTTGTCTGGATTTATTGGCCTGGAAGGTTGCAAAACGCTTGCTGTCTCTTAAAACAGTGTTAATATGTGAATTGTGAAGCTATGTATACAAGAATAATTATGTAATTGTTTGTTATGTATAATTCGTACAGGTGTTAGAGCTGATGTGGAGGATCTTATTGCAGAAACATGTGATACCAATATAAACAGATACATATCAGACAAGTCCAGGCCGAAAAACAAAAAATCATTGGCTGAACTTTTTGTTGAATTCCTAAGAAAGGTAGATCATCATCTTCTTCCTGATTTCTGCATTGTCTTTGGTATTGTTAAGAGGCATTTGAGACTGTGTCTCTTTTTTCCCCCAAATTCTTTTAATACCATTGAAAAATATTGCATCTTTTGGTTTGTGACTGATTGTGTGGCTCTGTTTTGTGATTAATTTCCTCAATCTATATGGTACGGCCTTCTAGGCATTAGTCACACTATAGTGATGATTACAGCATGTTGCATGTTCATGCAGTTTGCTCAGATGGATTCATGGGCATCAAAGATGGGAATTTCACCACATACTGGACAATGGGAGCAGATAAAGGACAACACGAGATGGTTGCCGAAGACTTATGCGATATTTGTACTACTCTGCTCACTTGAACAATCTTAAACTGTATCATGCATACTTTTTGTAGCTCTAATTTTACTCTCTGCATCTGCATCTGCATCTGCCTTATGGTTGGTTAGGTTGAGGATCCTTTTGAGCAGCCACAAAATACTGCAAGATCTGTCAGCAGTGGACATCTACCAAAGATAGCGAAGGCATTTCTAGAGACGTATAGCATACTCATCTCAAAGAGTCAGACTCCAAACTCTCTCCTGATCTACTTGGCACCACCCCATGTGTCGAGATACATTATGAAACCTGCTATCCCAAATTATGGTGGTGGTTACCTTCACCCACCTCAGCCTCAATTTCCAAGACCTGTACGGCCACAACCACCCCCACAGCGTCATCCTCAGCAACCACCACAGCATCGCATTCAAAATGGCAGTGAAGGATCAAGCTCCAACGGTTCAACTTCAGGTGGCAGTAAAGGATCAAGTTCAATATCGAGAGCACTGCCTATGCAGGCACAAAAAAGGCAGCAGATATGGAGGCCAAGGATCATCCAATAGATGAGTTGGCAGCCAAAAATACAGTCTCTAATTACATGTTTCAACACTTGCTTTCCGGTATACAAGTAACTAGTGTCATGTGATTTGTTGTGTTATAAGATAGATTATAGCTAGCTTGATATTTTTTGCCCTCAGGGGATCCAAAAGTGATAAACATTATGAATGTCACTTAAAACATTTTTTTGGTGGGGAATTATAATTGACATTTGATTGCTGGATTATGCTCAGCTCTATTTTGGAATTTAGACAGCAAGCAGGATAATTAGTTTTACATTTGTTTTGCATTATCAAGAAAGATTAAAAAGGAAAATAGAAGGATAATTAGTATCAACATCAAAAAGAAAATAATGTGAGGATAATATGTGGTGCAAGTTATACAAGTCACGGGAATAAGAGTGGGTGATTGATAGAGTGAATAAAAACGAGAGAAAAAGGGAAGAGACATTGAATGATGATAATTATCCTCTTACTATTAATATTAATAAAGATATTTGGTTATTAACTTATTACAGTATTTAACAAATTTAGTCATAAATTGTTGGTGGCTGGAACTCTCAAAATCATTTTGGCCCAATAATTCCGTTTAAATAGGAGTGACATCACATTACAACTTTTTATTCATAAAACCATAATTTTAGAAACAAATTGACATGAACATTGAACCCCGTGAAATTCATCATTTAGCATCTTTGGGAAGTCATTAATTATTATTTCATGTTCTTTTCATTATCTTTTCCCACATCAATTAGACTGGACCAATCAGCTTAACACAAAAATGCATGTCCAAAAGCTAAAATTGGCTGCGAAATTGAAGTGTGAATGTGGGGAATGAGTAATGCAATAATCACTTAAAAAATATCCCTACTAATTCCTATGTTCATTTCAAATAGTAGTTGCAGCCTGATAAGTCATGACTCATAAGCACCATATAAGTTTGTCATGATCAAATTATTGCAACATGCATAACCAAGTCCCTTGGCCCTTTGATTTCAATATCAAGAAAGATCCATAACTCATATCATGACACCCAAATTAGGTAAGCTAATCAGGTATAAAGAACGTTAATGGTGATTATATATGAGTCTAAATGTCAAATTCAGTGCTTTTTTTCACACACACAAAAAAAAGTGAAAAAGAATAATATGGGATTCGTAGATACAACTAGTCCATGGTAGACACCAAAAAAAAAATAACTAACTAGTCCATGGCCCAACAATCAAAAGGAGCAATCAGCATCAAATCAAAAGGAAGTATAGTCTATGAAAGAAAAAAAAAAGGAAATCTAGTCTGTCTCAAGAGAAAAAAGACAGTGATAGAGAGAGGAAAATCTAGTCCAGCTAATAGATGGTGACATAAAAAGAGAATTAAAATCTACGTGTCTACCTTCGATTCAATTTTGTAGATGAGCTTCCATATGTTTGGTTCATCAGTTACATTGGTTTGTTTGAGGTGATTAACGGGGTGGAATCTAACAGGCAGGGACACCCAAAAACCTTTTTTTTTTAAGAATTTAATGGTGATACACTCTAAAGCATTTTACACATTCATGTACTAAAATTAAATTTTATTTTTAAAAAAATATTATTAGAATTTTTTAAATATGGTTGAATTTTCTTTTTCTTTTTCCTGTCATATTACGGATAAAAAATAGACTGTGTCGTATTGATTTAAATTATCAAATTTATTTTCTAAATTATGGAAAAAAAAAAAAGCATCAAAGAAATCACTATATGACTCAGACTATAATTAATTTTAAACTTTTGATGTGTCGAGTTTTTGGCTTGCCAATTCACGTACGGTACGGGAGGGAACTATAGGAATAGCAATATAGCATAACAGCAATATCCTCTATCCATCCACGACACTTAAAAGGGACTCCCAACAAAGAACAGTGTACTTGTTATTACTGGCAACTTATTAGACATTGTACTCGCCAAATCGCATTTTTCAAATAACAGATGTATATATTTTCATATGATATAAAAATATAAAACCAAAAGTTTTGTGAAAACTTCTTTTGTAGATTTTCTACTCTGACCTGATATATATTTTAATTTAAAAATACACGTGTATAAAAAATTAGTCAATTCGTATTTGTATATAAATAAAAAATTTGATGTGCACAAAAAATTAACAATCATATTTTTTTTGTATAAATAAATGTATTATATATATATATATATATATATATATATATATATGATAAAATTGTAAAAGAATAAGAAAAAAAAAAGAATGCGAATTTTTATTGATTATTGATTGATTGGATTGTATTGAATTGAAGTGTAAACTGTGAAGGTAAAATTAAGTATATATAGAGTATTGGCCTATGAAAGATAAAAGCGCGAATTTTTATTGATTATTGATTGATTGGATTGTATTGAATTGAAGTGTAAACTATGAAGGTAAAACTAAGTATATATAGAGCATTGGCCTATGAAAGATAAAAGCAAATAAAGATAAGATAGAGATAAAGATAAAGATAACTATAAGATAAGATAAAGACTAAAATTATAATTGAATTTGTGTATTCTGTTGGGCTGAATTTGTGGGCCGTGAGACGTCTTTATTGTTGTCATGGGCTAAGGTGGAAGAGTAGTTTAATACGCCCTCGCAAGTTAGAGGATGAAAGATGTCAAGAATACTAAGCTTATTCAGACTAAGATGGAAGGGTTGAGGAGACAAAGGCTTGGTAAAGATGTTAGCTAGTTGCCCAGAAGAGGGAATTGGGAGAAGTTTCATCACTCCAGCTTGAGCTTTTTATCGAACCAAATGACAATCAACCTCTAAATGTTTGGTCCGTTCATGAAAAATCGGGTTAGCAGCAATATGAAGAGCACATTATCACAATATAAAACTGGTGGGTGGATATGAGAGATGCGTAAAAATTGTAACACATTTAGTATCCATTGAAGTTCACAAGTTGTGTTGGCAAGTGCACGATATTCTGCTTCCGTGGATGAGCGGGCAACGGTGGTTTGTTTCTTGGTCTTCCAAGAGACTAAAGAACTGCCTAAGAAGAAACAATAACCTGTTAAAGATCGCCGAGTGTCAGGACATCCGACCCAATCAGAGTCACTGAAGCCGAGAAGCCAAATTTCTAATTCCCTTGGAAAGAAAAGTCATTTGCCAGGACTAGTTTTCAGATATCGTAACACATGCTTGGCAGCTTGAAGATGAGATTCAGTAGGAGATGCCATGAATTGACTTAATTGTTGAGTGGCATACATGATTTTCGATCGAGTAGTAGTGAGATAGATAAGACGGCCAACCAAACGGCGATATACAAAAGGGTCGGATAGCATGGGACTTTTGTCTTGATATAGTCTTGTGGTACTATCCATTGGAACAGAGGCAGGTTTAGCACCTAATAAACCAGAATCCTCCAAAAGATCAAGACAATATTTTCTCTGAGATAAGCAAATTTCTTTCTCTGATTGAGCAACCTCAATACCCAAAAAATATTTTAATAGGCCCAAGTCTTTAATTCGGAAGTGTTGGTGCAAAATAGACTTAGTGGCAGTAAGTTTAGAAATGGAATTACCAGTGAGAACAATGTCGTCAACATAGACTAAAAAGATGGAAATTTGATCACAAATGAATTTGACAAATAGACTATAATCAGATGAGATCTGCTAATATCCATGAGATAGCAAAAGATGAAAAAGTTTGTCATACCACATACGATTAGATTGTCGTAAACCATACAGTGACTTTAGTAGCTTACAGCATTGATTCGGTTGAGGAGATGTAAATCCGGGTGGCAGAATCATATAAACATCCTCAGAAAGATCCCCATGTAAGAAAGCATTATTGACATCCAACTGATGTATGGGCCAATGCTTCATAGAGGCCAATACTAAAACTAATCTGATGGTGGCAGGCTTGATAACAGGAGAAAAAGTTTCCAAGAAATCAACACCTTCAGTTTGAGTGAACTCTTTAGCCACAATGCGTGCTTTATATCGATCAACTGAACCATCAGGCTTGCGTTTGATACGATAGACCCATTTACAGCCAACCGACTTAACCCCTGCAGGGCAATCAACAAGACGCCAAGTTTTGTTCAGCTCAAGAGCATTCAACTCATCTTTCATAGCACTACGCTAATTAGAGTGTTGATTGGCGTCCTTAAAAGACTTTGGCTCAACGTCATAATGTAGGGATAAAAGAAACTTTTTATGTGAAGATGAAAGAGAAGAAAAAGACATGACTGAAAATAAATGATACTTGCACTTTGAGAGAGATTGATTTGTAGAGATGAGAGAAGAATTACACAAGTAATCAGAGAGATATGTTGGAGGTCAGTGAGGCCGGTCGGAATGACGAGGATGGGGTTGCTCAGGTGGTGAAGAAGGTGACGGGGGATAAGAAGGTGATGGTGGACTGGTGTCTAGTGTTGAAAGTGATTCGATGGTCATTGGTTCAACTTGGTTAGGAAACGATAGTGAGGAAGAAGGAGAGGTTGTTGGAAAAAAATAAAGAATTAGGTGGAGTTGGGTCAATGGGTATAGGTGAGGGTTCAACTGGAAGACTAATTGAATCTTGTTTTTGAGAATGTGTGTTTGGCAATGTTGGGTTGAGTGTATGGAATTTGACATTTTTTGTGACTAAGGGCAAGATTATTTCATAAAAAATCACGTTTCTAGAAATATCAATTCTTTTATCTTCTAAAACATAAACAATATATCATTTAAAACCATGTTGAAAGTCAATAAATACAGCCTTTTTGGCTCTTGGATCAAATTTTGATCTGTTTGCCATTAGGGTAGAAACAAAACATAAGCATCCAAAAACTTTAAGGTCATGATAATTTGGTGGATGATTGAATAAAATCTCAAATGGTGTTTTAAAATTAATTGCGGATGATGAAACTCTATTAAGTAAATAAACAGCATGTCTAACAGTATAAGACCAAAAAGATGATGGTAAATTAGATTGAAACATAAGAGCACGAGCTATATTCAAAATATGTTGATGCTTGCGTTCTACCCTTCCATTTTGTTGAGGAGTTTCAACACAACTACGTTGATGAATAATGCCCTTTAAAGCATAAAAATCAGGTAAAATAAATTCTGGTCCATTATCGGAACGAATAGTTTTGACTTTGGAGTTGAATTGTGTTTCGATTAAAGTAATAAAATTTTTTATTTGATTTTGCACTTCTCCTTTTTATTTTAATAAAGTAACCCATCTAAAGCGGCTAAAATCATCAACAATAGTAAAAAAAATATTTATGATTATGAATAGAATTTTGTCGAAACGGACCCCAAATATCAAAGTGTAATAAATCAAAACTTGAATTGGCTTTGTTAAAACTTTGAGAAAATAAAAGTTTCTTTTGTTTAGAAAGATGACAAATGTCACAAGTCTCGTCATGATGCATAGAGATAAAAGAAATTTTTTATGTAAATGATTAAGTCTTTGCCCAGAAAGGTGTCCTAAACGAAAATGCTATATATTGGAAGGTGTAATGAGTGGAGATTGGATGGAATTTATGGAGTGTGTAGTGGATGAATTTTTACCGAAATTTGGTTCAAAGACATATAATCCCTCTCTCATTCTGGACAAATCAATCGTCCCCAAGTTGTTGCTCTGTAGAGTACAAGAAGAAGATAAAAAAGTGAGTTCACATATGAGTGCTGAAGTAATTTTTGAAACAGAGATAATATTAAAGTTAAAATGAAGTAAATAAAGAACATCATGAAGAACCAAGGATAGTGAAAATTGAACGATGCCTTTATAAGAAACAGTAGTTCGAGAACCATTTGGTAAATGAACAATAATAGGAGAAATTTGTGTGTAAGAAATAAACCAAGACAAATTTGATGCAATGTGATCTGTGGCACCAGAATCAATGATCCAAGTATTCAAGAATGAATCTCAATTTGAAGAATTGTTAACAGTAGAAAACGTATTGAAAGAACAAAGATAATGAGTAGTTGGACTTGACAAAAGCTCAAGTTGGTTTGAAGGACGAGCTTTTTCATTGAAAAGAAGTGTCATGAAAGAAAAGTGTTAGGCTGACGAAAGGTCCAAAAGAGACTCCGGATGAAATTATCTAGTACAGAGTAAGGAGGTTGATTATTCATAGTGAAAGGAGAGGTTGAAGGGATTTTAAAATCTGAATTGGTTGATTTATCCATGGATGTCAGCAGAGCTCATACCATGATAAAATTGCGAAAGAATAAGAAAAAAAAAAGAATGCGAACTTTTATTGATTATTGATTGATTGAATTGTATTGAATTGAAGCATAAACTATAAAGGTAAAATTAGGTATATATAGAACATTGACCTATGAAAGATAAAAGCAAATAAAAATAAGATAGAGATAAAGATAAAGATAAAGATAACTATAAGATAAGATAAGGACTAAAATTATAATTGAATTTGTATATTCTGTTGGGTTGAATTTGACTTTTTTATTGTTGTCATGGATTAAGATAGAAAAATAATTTAATATATTAAATTTATTTTTAATATATATTTTGAATTTTTTTTATACAGGATTCTATCTAGTATCTACTACTTAACCATGGTCAAGATTTAAAATTCAATATAATATATTAAGAGTCAACATATTTAACTATTTAACTAAAATATATATATATTATATATATATATTGTTTAAGTGATAAAGATAATTTTGTACCAGGCCATCTCATAAATTATCACTTTGAATTTAGAACTCTGATACCATATCATGAAACTACTTATTCTAAAAATTTTAGTTGATAGAAAAAAATAACACTAATAGTTATATCTCTAATACTAAATTGAACATCTCTAAACCTTCATTATACACTACAAATATTTTATTGACTTTATTGGCTCCTAATACTTCCTCTGGTTTAATTAAAGAATAATTCACGTATATTATCTCATACCGAGTCCGAGTGCCTTGGTACTATGTTCTACAAATGTCAAATGGCCTTTCAAGTTTCAACTATGTTCACCGATACTAATCACACAATAATGTCTATCAAAACATGTATCGGCAAGTGAGCGGAACTTCGAAAAACACAAATCTGTAATCTCCTTTGAGATGATAAACTTGAGGAATATTCCCGATCTTTTAATTACTAGATTTGGAAGTGTCTTCTGTAGATTATCGCTACAGAAATATTATTTTGAGTCAATTAAAAATCGATCTCTGCCTCTCTGATGTCTAACGAAGCAGGAATACATATTGCATATAAAAATAAAATAAGCTTAACTGGAAAGGAAACGAGAGACTCGAGATAGATAAAGAAAAGAAATAAGCTTCCACAGGTTGGTTATTCATTACCAATCTTTGCATTAATTAATCATAGTAATTATGAGATAAAACAAACTTAACTGGAACAAACTATGAACCAAAACAGAATCTATTAGACCCGTTGTGTCAACCGGCTGATTTAGTCCTTTGCTGACACAAATTCCCCACACTAAATATTTTTCCTATAATTTCATAATGCTACGATTTAATTTTCTTCCTTACTTGACTCGAGAACCTAGCTAAATACCATTACATAATCGCATTCAATAACCAAAATGCCCAACACCCCCACCGTTTTCTTCCAACAAACAAGGTCCTTCGAAAAATGGAGGGTGGCCAATGGCCATTGAAGTTAAAAGGCTATTTCATTCATTCATCCGTCGGTATCATCAATTCAATTAACGTTGTCGTTATTGTTGGGATTAGTCCGTTGTTGGCCCCTCCTCAAGTCAACTACCACCACGCTCACATTATCCTCGCTGTGCCTCGCCAGCGCCAACTTCGTCAGCAGAATGGAAGCATCTGAGCACGCCCTATCGGATCCGTCCGCTGCCACGCCACTCCCCGACGGAGACCCCGGCGGCGACGGCGGCTTCTGCGCCTTGAGACACATCCGCACCACCCCGCACGCAGTGTCATTTGACACCACGTCCCACAAACCGTCACTCGCAATAATCAAACACTCATCATCGTGTCTCCTCTCAGTAACGGTCACCTCCGGTTCCGGGATCACGTACGGTTTCAGATAATTATCCCCTGAAAGAAACAAAACGGAAATCGTTAAGTTCTAGAATGTGAACCGCCTCAGTAACGATGCGACCGTAACGCAAAATAATCATATTAAAACGCATGGTGCTAACGTGCGCAGTTGTTGCTCAACACTCACCTATGGCTCTAGACATGGCTAGCATCCCAAGCACCCTGGGAACATCCCAATAGATCACGCGCCCTCCTGCTGCTTGAACCCGGATCAGTTCGTCGGGTCGGTCAGGCTGCAATAAAAGGATTCGAATAATAGTTAGGCCACGTGTCATGCAAGCGCCAAAGTAACGTTTCTCTATTTTTATTTTTCTATTTCCCGGGAAAAATAAAATCAAGAAAGTAAGAACTGACCTTGTGATCGGAGGACAGGGGGATGGCCACGCCGTTGCGGCAGAGCACCGCGCGTGAGTCGCCGCAGTTGGAGACAACGATCTTCTCGGAGGTGACGACGGCGACAGCGGCAGTGGATCCGACAGCGTCGCAGTGTGGACTCTGAAGCTCGCAGCGGCAGGCGGAGGAGTGATTCGCCTTGCTCCAGATGTGTACGTCGTCGTCCATGCGCAAGAACCCATGCTCCATCACGGATTTCCATTCCAACTCTTGTTCATCCTTCTTCGCTCCACTGATTTCATCCTTCACAATATCATGCAGCCTCTCCTTGCACAGCGTCGCAACCTGCATACACGAAACCGGTTTAAGTTAAAACCATAACCAGATCCACTTCTACATTCTACGAGCGTATTTAAGCAACTGAAAATTGAAGCGGCTAAGCTAGAGTGCTTACATGTGAGCAACCGTGACCGTCAAACACGCCGAAGTAATGGAACCCTCTGTGACTCTCATCGCAGAAAGAAGGACGCACACAAACCGAATCCTCCATGTCTCGTCTCCTTCCGCAAACGGAAGTCACGCCGAACTTCGGACACTCTTCAAAAACCTTCTCATTTCCCAAACCTTCCGCCGTCAAACTCAACTGAGAAGAAACCTTGGACCGTTTCGTTTCCGAAACTGTGCCATCTTCGTTGTTAACCAGCTGCTTAGATCCGTCCTCCTTGTTCTGCCCGGCAACAAAGGAGCCGCGGTTCTCCGCGACGTTGCCGCGCTCCCTGGGAACCGCGCAAAGGTCCATCCTCTGCCGTTTCCGGGAAGCCTCGGGCGCCGCCACCGTCGCCACGTCGGTCATTAACCTCAAAGAAAGCAAGTCTAGGCTCCTTCGCCTGGACGGGCGTTGGCTTGGCTCGATTGGAGCCGTTGCTTCGCCTTCTCCAACAACACCACAGCAAATCCCAGCCATTCAAATTTTGAAACTCCAAAAACGATGAAATATTGAAATATCGAAACACAGGAAGAGTAGGATATATATAGAGAAGTAAGAGAGAAGAAAAAAATTTTAAAATAAAAAAATGGAGTGAATGAAGGAAAGAGGGGGGAGAAGGAGCATTTTCTACTGAAGGGGGAGGGAGGCCCAAGGTTAGGGAATTCAAGTAGGGCCCACAGTAAATGGACGGGCAGGGTGCCCGTCACCGTCAAAGAGTAGCGCGAAGCGATCTCAGCCGTTGAAGTGATCAGGGTTGGGGTTTGGCAGGGGAACACGTGGTAAGGTGGCCTTTTTGAAAAAGGGTGTACGTGGCACCAATGATTTGGATCCACGGTAGGTTTAGATGTTTTTTTTCCTTTTCTGACACGCATGTGGCCCGCTTCTTGTTATTCTCTCTCTCTTTCTTCCAATTCCAATTCGAAAACTATATCACATATCATAGTAGCTTTCAATTTCACCTTTGATTTGATTTGGTTTGAGTCTTACCCGCAAAATATTTTCCCACTTCGCATTTTTTTTCCTTTTTGTTGGTTAATTTTAGTTTTAGCTCCCTATGCATGCCACTTTTCGGTCTGTTAGGACACTCGGCTAGAGGATGTCACCACGTGGCTCCATCTTAGGATACGAGATTCCTGTTCGATTCTGGTCTTCACGCCCGCCTCTCTTCCGTTTACATAGCACGCGCCTTTAGATTCTGCTTTTGGTCTCTCCCCCTCTTATTTTGTCTTCACTCCACCGCATTTTGTATTCTTTCTTTTTTTTTTTTCCGAATAGTTTTTTTTTTAATTAAAAATTATTTCCAAACTTAAAATTTTTATTTAAAAAAAAAAATTATACCATTTAAAATATAGTTGGTTGCCAAAGTAACATATTCTTATTGTCTCCGATGCTATTTGAATAAATCGATACAATTTGTAAAACCTCAGTCGGGATTCTAATTCAGTTATCTAAATAACAATTAATTAGTTTCTTAACAAAACACATTACGATCCTTAATAATTTATTTCGTTTTACTCTTTTATTAATTTTTTCGTAAAATCTTAACGAATTCATCTTTTATTTCCTAATGTTAATTGTAATAATATGTTACGCAACTATTTGATAAGATAAAACAATTTTTGTACTGTTAATTCTCTTTTCGCCGATGATATTAATTGAGTCTCAGAAATTATATCTCATTAGTCATCACACTTATTGAACATGTGAATTTTTTTCTTCTTATGAACAAGAATGAAATGTTGAGAATCTGGTTAGCCGGAACTCGAACGTTATTAATTCTATGCAAGCGTAACGGATATCATAGGAATGAATGAGATTATTAGTTCAGAAAAACGATAAGGGTAATGTTATGCAGACAAAAAAAATAGCTAATTTGTCTTATTTAGCATTAATTAATTGTTGTAATAATTAGTGAATGTTAAATAAAATAAATTATAGCTGTTTTTGGCTGATTTTCTTTTGTTATCAAATATTTCCGAAACGATAAATTATGATAACGGAATGTACATCTTGAACTGTAAATGCCTAATAATGGTTAGTTGAAAAATGTATAATATAAGAAAAAGGAGAATTTAAGAGGTAAAACATATTTTACTAAAATTTCTCTAAAAGTATTACTGATTTAAACATTAGAATGTATTTAATTTGCAGATTTTATCTTTTTGGAAACTAAAAAAATATTTTAATTATGCTGAAAAATATTTGGTGACACATTTTTATTTGTCAGATTACTAATATAAAATATAAATTATATATAGAGTGAAAAGGATAGAGAGAAATAGAAAAAAAAAAAGAAAGGTAGATAAGAAAATGTAAGAAGAAGGTTTATTAATTTTAGAGAAAAATATTTTTTTTTAATTTTAATAAAAGAGTGTCATATAACACATTTTAACTATTAAATTAGTTATATAACATAACTATATTTCAATTTTGATATTTTAATTTTAATTTTAATTTAATTTGAATACAATTAGAGAATTTTATATATATTTTAATTGTCAAATTTATAATTAGTCATTGATAATGATATATAAAAAGATAAAATGAATGAAAAATGAGAAAAAAAAAAAAAAAAAAAGAAGAGAAGAATTTTTTAATTTTAAAAAAATTAATTTTAATTGTAATATATAGCTTCGCGGTTTCAAGGATTAATAATAAAATTTAATTTTAATGTACTGTTTAATATAAAATTATTTTATATATATATATTTAATTATATAATATTATATTAATAAAAATAATTATTTATTATATTAAATATATAAATAATCGTGAAAAGAATAGTTAGTAATTATATGACTGTATGCATACAAATTAAACTCTAACAATAAAATGTGAAAAACAAGTAACATAATGCTTGCGGTTAAATTCGACATCAAATCAAAATATTTGAAGCATAATCATGCTTTATGACATCTATCGATCACTCTCGCCGGCCTTGCTAGAATCAGAATTTTGGGTGGATTTCCTTAGCTAAGAAAAAATGGTTGTTTTCACGATGGTTTTGTGATTTGGCGCTCTCCTATTGCATGCATGCAGGCATGCAGCCACACCTGTCGGTAAATGTGTGGGCATATATTCGATCTTAAGGAAACCAGGTTAAATTTCTCCCCCATTTTATTTTCGGTGCAATAATATACATATATAATGTCTTTATTAAACTCTTAAAATATTTATTAAAAATATTTATAAATAGCACACCAATAAAAAAAATCAATAATCATACCGAAACAAGTACCAATAATAATGAATGGGCAGAAGGTTATCAAGAGTCAAGACAACTCTCATCTAGTTTAAAAATATCTTCCAAAAATACATATTTTAATTATAACTTTTTTTTTTATTGTTTTCTAACAATTACTGTTTATAAAGAATATGTATTTTTTTTTTTTTTTCAAAACCATGGCTAACATACATCATATAATCTATGGAAGTCTATGAAACGTAGATATTTTGCTAAATTGTCATATTCACGTATTAAATACGATATTTATTGATATTTATTCGATATATGTGTCTATTATATTTAATCGTATCTTAATAAAAAAATAATATATTTAGATACATTTAAATATTATTACGTATTAGTATATTCAATTTTATTCTTAACATATATTATTAAAATAAATTTAAAAATAATATATATTATTATTTATTAAAATAAAATTTAAATATTTTATATATATATTAAAAAAACACTGAAAATAATTAAAAAATTATTTTATATTTTAATATAAATAATATTATTATAATTTATTTAAAAAAATATTTTATATTATATATATATATATATATCGTATTTTATATCTTATAAAATTTCAAAACGTATATATCTACATATTCTGTATTGTTATCAAGATCGGATCCGTACATCAGATTAAAATAATTGATTTAATTAGCCGTGAAGTTTATCTTTAGTATTTTCATCATTTTAAAGTATGTAAATAAAAATGTGAAAACAAACAAACTAAGAACGGTACGCTAAGCTTTTAATATTTACAATGATTAAGAAACTCACCTACGGTCTGATTTACATGAAATTATTTTTGGATAAATAATATGTGTTATTATTTAGTTTTAAAAAAATTAATTTATTTTATATAAATAATTTAATTAAAAAATTAATTGATATAATTATGGTATTAGATTTTTTATTATATTTTATTTTAAAAATAAATTGATTAATTTAGATTGAAAAATTATAATTAATTGTTTATTATATAATTTTTTTAATCAAAATTATAATTAAAAATAATTAAAAAAATAAAATTATCTAATATATTAGACTAGTTCAATGTTAATGAAATTTTTTTATTATAAAATATAAAAAAAATTAATTTAAAAAAAATTATGTTATTTTTTAAGATTTAATTTGTTTTATTGTGTTTTCATAAAATTTACACAAAATTCACCTATCACATTGACTAAACTTATTTATTTACGTAAAGTTTGTTTATTGACTAAACTTATTTATTTACGTGATATAATAAGTAAATTTTGTGCAAACTTTATGAAAACACAATAAAAAAAATTAAATCCTAAACAATAACATGATTTTTTTTAGAATTAATTTTTTTAATATTTTATAATAGAAATAAAAAATCTGATTAACATCGAGATGGTCTAATATATTAGATAATTTTATTTTTTAATAAATTTTAATTATAATTTTGGTTAAAAAGATTATATAATAAACAATTAACTATAATTTCTCAATTTAAATTCGTCAATTTATTTTTAAAATAAAATACGATTAAAAATTTAACATTATAACTATATTAATTAGTTTTTAAATTAAATTATTTGTATAAAATAAACCGATTTTTTTGAAACCAAATAATAACGCGTATTATAATAACATGTGTCATCTATCCAAAAATAATTTTATGTGAAGTCGATTGGCGAATTTTCACCTTATAATGAAGCATTAAAAAAATTCAAAAATAATTAAATTGATAAATGGTGAAGCTTTATATGTAATTATGTTAATATAAAATTAATAATTAAAAATTATTAAAAAATAATTTATTTAAATTTATTAAATTATATAATAATTTTTAAATATTAATTTAATACAAAAATAATTACACATAAATTCCTACCTTCATAAATTTTCTTACCAGACTAAACCCATAAATAAAACGTGATCATCGATAGCAATGAAACACGTATCTACCCACACTTATGATTAGAACTTTTCTTTTCTTATTTTAAGGGTATGATTATTTATTTATTTGTTATTATGCTGATAAACGGATGCTGGAAATAAATGCACTAATGAAAGGGATTAAACAGCTTAACACCAAGTAATAAAATATTAAAATTAATCCTTTCCCCTACTTGGAGAGGAAGAGAAGAGAAGAGCGTGAAGAAGAGAGAGGGGCGAGGCGAGTGGAGTTGAGAGGGGGGAGAAGGTTCGCTTTAGTGTTGGCGGTTCCAGTTGTCCAATGAAAGCGATGTACGTAACAAGCGATATTTCGACACGAGATTTGGATCTTTTAAATTTTAAATTTTATTTTAGAGAATAAAATTTGATTTTTTTTATTTATTTTATAAGTGAAAATAAAATATAAAAAAAAAATTATTCAAAAATTTTTTATAATAAAATTTAAAATTTAAAGAATTTAAATTTTTTAACACTTGTGGGACCGCATGTCAAACCCCATTGACGCCTTCCCGAATATCTCTCATCTCCTTCAACCCTCATTATTGCTTTTCGGACGCGTGGCTTCTTCTTACGTCCATGCCCGGCCCCTAACCTCTTCTTCAACCCAACATTTCATTCTTCTCTTTTCATTGACATTTCTCTCGCTTATATTTACGAGCGAATAAAGGTCAGCGAAATTTTGTATTTTAATAATTTTGATTAATGGTTAAAATTTATTAAAATATTAATATATCGATATATTTAAAAGTTTTTAAAAGTTAAATTAATTTTTAAATAATTATTTATTTTTTAAATTAACTTTTTTAATTAAATTTATTTTTTAAAAATTTTAAATCAATTACATTAATTTTTTTGTTATTTTTTATTTTTAATAGTATTAAAATTTATTGATATAATACATTAAATAATACTATAATATATATTTAATAATTTTAATTAGTAACTATATAATAAATTTATAAAATTAGATTAAATTAATTTTAAATTAAAAAATTTTAATATTTCAAAATTTATCTTTAATTAGATTTTAATTTGATCTAATTTTATAAATATATTATGTTAATAGTCAATTAAAATTCTTAAATATATATTGTGATATCAATTAATATTTCACATTAGTAAATTTTGATGCCGTCAATAATAAATGTGACAAAAAGATTAACGTAATTAACTTAATTTTTTTAAAAAATAAATTTAATTAAAAGAATCATTCGAAAATCAATTTAAAAAACATAATTTTTTTCAAAAACGAATTTGACCAACTACTCATTCACAAAACCTATATTTTTGTTATACAAAATTAGAATAAACTACACTTTATTTTAGCTTATAAAAGTACTTATATATACAAAAGAACAACAATTTTTTAGCTAATTTAAATTATAATAGTAGGATAATTTACATGTTTAAAATAAATAGAGAATTGTTATTTATTTGTTCTCTTTAAAATTTGTATACATGCATGTTCTATAAATTATCTCTTTGTTTAAAAAAGACATGCATGTATGTAAATTTTGGAAAGGATAAACAAAATTTTTTTTTTCATTTATTTTAAACATATGTACGTACTGTATCTAAGAGGATGAGTTGAGGTTGGGAGGGGAGACGAGTTAATGGTCTCCACGAGCGAGGTGGTTTCTGGAGAGGCATGTGCTTGCAAAAACATTCCCACGGTTAAGTTAAAATGTTAAAGAGGTACTAAATTAGAAGGTAAAAACTCAGGTGAAGTCGATTTCACGTGAAGCTGATATTTGAGAGACGTTAGATATAGTTAAATCAGTTAAATCATCTGACGATTCTACCTGAATTTTCACCAAATTAAAATTAGTGTATTTACTTGGACAAGTTGCATGCTTCTGATTTTGTAGTGTGTTCCTAATTGAAATTTCTGGAGGTGGCGCTGAGATGACTCGATTGGACCGCAGTTCGAATGCTCCCAATTAAGTCGTTGCCATTGGACCCGAGCGAAGGCAACGTGATTGATCCTAGCCATGATTCATATGATATCGCTTGGATCATTCCGCAACAACATGTAAATTAGCTATAATAAAAAATTGAATTCTAAGTATGATTGTATTATACTAGCTATGCTAATTATTTAAGTGTGGTTAAAATCAATTTTTTTTTATATTTTGGTAATATCTTTTTTAAGTAATATTTTTTTAAAAATATTGTTTAACAATAAAAAATATTATTTAAATTTTAACCACACTTTTAAAATAATAATAATAATAATAATAATAATAATAATAATAATGTAAATTTTAATTCTTATTTTTAGTGTTTTTTTTTCCACAATTTTCCTATTTTTTATATATAGTTATAATTATAAATATTTTAAAATAATGTACCACAATTTTATTTTTTACATTTGTTATAAGTTAGAGTTTTTATATATGCTAAGTGTTCAGAGAGATGATTAGTAAGATCTCATATTTAAATTATTAAGCGAATTCTTAACTGCAGTTAAGATTCTACAC
Organism: Arachis ipaensis; assembly: GCF_059453495.1. Lineage (NCBI taxonomy): Eukaryota > Viridiplantae > Streptophyta > Magnoliopsida > Fabales > Fabaceae > Arachis > Arachis ipaensis. The sequence continues at coordinate 134,291,005 of NC_142438.1, forward strand.
AAAGATCGAGTACACCAATTGATAAACTCATTTCTCATGTAGGTCGGAAAAATGAAAAAATATCTCTTGAACCCCTTTTTTAATAACAATGTTAAGAAATCAAGAGGGTATCAGCTAAAAAGCAGCCAAATATTTTTGAATAAATCTAAAACTTTTATATGAATGATGTTTATATTAGGCATTAGGATGTTTCTTTTACTAAGTATTAAAATGTTTTTTTTTCTTATTAAATGGATATTCTTTTATATATTTTATAAATTTTTTTATATACTAAGAATCGGAATTGTTGAAAGTTTCGTGATTCCCGTCTCTATTTCTCTAACATATTATTCAGAATTTTAATTTGAAATGAGAAACAATTAATATCAAATATTATAAATTAAAAATAAATTAATTAATTAAATATAATTATAAATTAATTAAATTATTTATTTTTTAACTGACTATCTCTTATTTCCATATACTTTTCCTTTTTTTAATAGATTGAACTTGTTCACTTTAGACCAACTTCGTTTTTGAACCCGTATATAAACACTAAACGTGCAAAAGAATCATTATAAAAAATAATAATAAATATATATTTTTAAAATTTATCTATTTTGTATTCTAAAAATATATTTTAAAAAAATAATAAAAATTTAAATTTTTGATATATTTAACGTATTAAAATTATAAAAAAATTTATATTTTTAATAAATTTTAATAAAATATTCTTTTTAATATTCTTACATTATGTTCTTAGAACCCATATTAACAAGATTCTATTCTTCCTCAAAAGATACATCAACTTAATATTCATCATCTTTTTTAAATTAAAAATATTATTTATACATTAAAATTATTTATTAAAATTAACTATTAATATATTTGTATATAAATATATATAATTTAATTTATTTTTAACGTGTATTTATATCCTAATATATATTTTATAATATTAACTAATTTTAATAACTAATTTTAGTGTAGTATACACGTAGCATAATTCTTTTTAGATATATTTCACCGTGCTTTTTTCGGATATAAGCAACGGAATTGAAGAAGCAAACCCCAAAACCCACCAACCCATAAGCATTTTATAAAAGTTCATTTTTTTTAAGTGGTAGCATCTGTTTTATAAATTAAATTAAAAATAGTTTTTAATAAATATAAGTAACAATAAATATATTTAATAAAATAATTTTTAAAATATAAAAATATTATGATAGACATTAATATAAAAATTAAATTTTTTTTTTACCAAAGATAGGAGACTCGAACCCGTAATTTCTTAATTGAGTATGAAAAAACTATGCTATTTGAGTAGCTCATTGGTTATAAAAATTAAATTTAAATATTAATTAATATATAAAATTATATTAAATTTTTAGATTTTGATAAACATAAGTTAATTTTAAAAAGTTTTTTTAGATACTTTTAAAAATATTTTTGATTTTTAAAACTACAAATATAAACACATAAATTTTTTAATTTATTAAATATAAAATAAAATACTTATATTTTAAAAAAAAAATATAAGTACCTCTTCAAAATATTTTACCAAACCAATTATCAATATATTTCACACAACACTTGTCACCCCGTATTCTTCTTTCACCATCCTGCCATATAATCTAATCTAATGTAATGTCTAATCCCTTATCTCTTTCTATTCTTAGGCGCAATAATAACACCTTAGATTCTTTTTCATATATTCATGAGCTAGGATTGATTTCCTTAGCTCGCTTTTTAATTTCTTTTAATGTTTTGTATCCTCTATTTCTTACTACTGATGGCTTATTATCACCTAATAAGACCTTTGACAAGTGTAGTTGGCGAATCGCAAGACAATGGCATAAGCAACAACGTGGGAAAAATAGCTTAATCACGCTTTTTCAAGTTCAAATTCGTTGCGTGCAAAATAAAGTTGCAGGAGAAATAAGTTTCACAATGGAATGAACGTATTGTTATAGTATTGCTACTGTTATAATTAATAAAACTACAACAGTGCCTAGAGTTCAACTTGGTCTTTATTAACATCGTGACCAAAATTAATGGAAGTGTTAGTTACACATCATACATTCATACGTATTGCCAATGGAGAAAAAAAAAAGTGTTATACCTACCCAACAAATTATGTTATGGGGTATGACTTCGAAGCTTCCTATTTTAAAGTTGCGTTCTATGCTTTTCACGAACAAGTAAAACATCACTACTATGAGGCAAAATAACTTATTTAATTTATATTTTTAATATATATTTTTTAAAAGATAAAAAAATAAAAAATATTAAAATAAAAATATAAATAAAACCAAACGTACCTAATAAAATCTTTTATATCATGTGTTATTCTCGTACATTCCATTTAAGAGTACATGTGTTAAATAATTATAGGCTTATAGCACAAAACTATTCATATTTAATATATTTAATCATGTTTAAATAAAGATGATTATAAACATAATTAGATTAATTTATATGTAAATATATATTATGTCAATTATTTTTATCAAATATTTTAAATTATATAATAATTCTTTCAATTATTATTATCTTTACGCAAAAAATATTTACATATATCAGTAGTCACATTAAATAAAAGTAAAAAAGAGATACTACTTCAAAATATTAATAAGATTAATATGATTAGTATTTTTCAATTACATAAATTTTGTAATTTGTACCCCTAAGATTTTGACCTACATGGAGGGTGCGAGTATAATCAGAGTGAAACCACCGCATGTTTCTCTCAGCCTCTGCTTCTGCTTCTGCATCCGATGAACCGCATCCCTTTCCAATCCCAATTTTTCTTTGTCTTTCATCTAACCATGACGCTACATTATGCATGTTCTCTTATGTCTTTATTTATTATAATTTCTATTATTTCTATAAAGATAACTAATTTTTTTTATCTGAAATAAAAAATAAAAATGTGACATATTTTCTATTTACACATAAGTGATCATGCTTAATTAATTTTATTAATTTAACTATTAAAATTAATAACAAATAAAAAATATTATTAATTTAATTTTTTTACCAGAGTGAATTTTTTTATTATTTGAAAATCGACTTACAAAATAAAAATGTTTGTTTATTAAAATTTAAATAGTGTGCTAATTATTAATTAAAAAAAGTTAAATACAATAAATAGTTGTGATTCTTTCCTAGTTGACATAGATAATAAAAAAAGATATTTTTAGAATAACGTGACAAATAAATTTTTAAATATTTATATTAGACAAATAAATTTTTAGAAAATATTAATAAAGTGTTTTACTATGATAAATATGGACAAATTATATTTAAAGTATGATATATAATTATTTACGTAAAATAATATAAAACAAATAAAAATTTTTTTATATAAAAATCAAATAAACTCAAAATATCGTTTTTCTTAAAAAAGATATTTTATATAGTCGTTTAATCATATTTATTATTTTAAATAATTATTTATACAGTAAATATAAAAAATAAAATATTCACTTTTACTAACACAATATTATATAATTAAATATATTTATAAAATTATTTTAACAGTACATTAAAATTAATTTTTTTTATCTATCACTTATACTTATTAGTTACTAATAAAGTACTCAACAAAATTTAACATTCCTTCTTTCAACATTGCACTGGGACAAAATAATAATAATAATAATAATAATAATAATAATAATAATAATAATATAGTATGCATAAGTTATTTATATTTTTAAAGTTTTATATATTTTTTTATTATCTAATATAACAAATAAGTATATTATCAATAAAAATTTTATATATAAAATAACAATGATTTTATATATCAAATTTAAAATTTTAAAAATAACACAGCTGCTGCATGGTGTCATTCAATGAATAAACCGCTTGAATAACTCAACTTTGATATAAAAGTGAAACAGAAGTCTAAAATCGAAAAAGATACGTTAGACAAATCAATATAATTCGAAACTAGAGACTGATAATGAAAACAAGGACAGTCAATAAAAAGAAGATAAACTTAAAAATAGATAATTTAATGAAGATGTGTAAAGATTGTATGAAGTTTATGCCGATTAATATTTTAAAAGTATAAATATCTGCATGAGAAGTTGTCTCGTAATTTGAATTTTGAGATACAGTATGGTTTTTAAAGTCACGAAATATCTTCGAACTTTCTGTATTCATGTTTGACACCCCATCTATATCTCAACTTACAAGATACAGGTAAAAATTAAATTCTGAACACTAAAGACATAAAATAAAATAAGAGTGCATAAGTGCACATGAGGATGTATTTTTTTTTTGGAAATTCAGGTACAATCGACTTCATGTAAGGTTGATACTTGAAAGTCACTAAATGATTTAACTGATTTGACTAAATTTTTATCTAACGACTCTCAGTATCAAGTCGAATTCACCTGAATTTTTACCATTATTTTTTCTTGATATCTGATATTTATATCTACTATGATAATGCAAATAATTTTTATAATTATCAATACATTTAATTTTTTCTTTTTGATAAAATTTTTAAGTTTATACTTGCACACATATAAACAAATAAGAACTATTGACTGCCCACTCTTTTTTTTTTTCTTGTTCCTTTTTATCTATATTTATACAACAATAAAATAAAAATTATTTTAAAAATAAAAGACGATAGAAAGTTTATTCTAATTAGAAGTTAATAAAAAGTTTCACATGTACGAGATATTTTTTAATATAAAAAAATTAAACTAATATTATATGGCTAACATGCAGTTTAATATAAAAAAATAAATAATAATATTATTATTATTAATATTATTATTATTATTATTATTATTGAAAGATAGATAATAAATATATGATTGTGGTTTAATCAATTATGATTATTACAGAAATTTTAATTAAAATTGTAATATTCTAAATTATTTATATATAATAAATTTTAATATAACAATTATATCTTTTATGATTTTTTTTTAAGATAGAAAAAGTATACTTATTTTTTTCAAACACAGTGATATGTTTTGCATGAAAAATATTTGATTTAACCTCGTTCCCCATATATATATATATATATATATATATATATATATATATATAAAATACTCATAAGAGTACTGTATTTATACACTTAGTTAGTTTAGTATTAAACTTAGTTTTATATTTATCATTTATTATTCAATCAAATGGTAAATATTTTTAGTTAAAATTATATTAATTTAATCTATATATTAACAAATAACAATTATTTTTTACACTTATTTTTATTTTGCATTGTATTTAAACAAATACTAATAAACTTCTCATTTTTTCTACTACAAATATGATTCTCATTTTTAATATCTCGTGCTAAAATTCAATCTATCATACTTTCGTTTAAGCGTTTTTAAAATCTGATTGTTGAGTGTTTTAAAAAATGTTCGTTAAAAAAATTAAGAATTGTTGAGACTAACAAGAGGTAGAAGGAAGGTTATAGCATAGTAGCATGTATAAAGGACACCCGGCATGATTGGGAGGAATGGAAAAGGATGAATGCGTGACACGCGCAAGGCATGCCGGAGATGTATGATTTAGAGTGTGTTGGTGTCTTATTTCGGATAAACTACAGGATTCATGTATCATACTAAAGTTCAATCTCAACTTTCATTTAACCGCCTTAGAAAGCTTATGCATAGTAGCATGAAGGACACGCGGTATGGTTGGGAAAAATGGAAAAGGATGAAAGTGCGGAAGGAAGGAAGGTTATAGCACAGTAGCATGAGGACACGCGGCATAGTTGGAGGTATGAAAAAGAATGAAGGCGTGACACGCGCAAGACATGCCGGAGATGCATGATTTGGGGTTATTGGTGTCTTATTCCAGATACACTCCGGAATTCGGGATAGCCGCAACCTCCTTATTAACTTTCTTCCTCACTGCCACCTATACTCTCCGCAACTTACTTTGAAACACGCGTGCCTTCCTTGTAAATAGCAAATACTGGTAACTAGCATTTTGCATCGCAATCAGCGTAATCTGCTATGCAACTACTGATATGCCACGACCTCCTTATTAGCTTTTTTTTCACTGCCACCTATACTCTCCGCAACTCACCTTGAAACACATGTGCCTTCCTTGAAAATAATAAATATTAGTACGTAATATTTTGCATCGCAATCAGTGTATTGTAATATGGGCAATACGTATGTGCGCTGCTGAATGCTAATACTGTTGGCGCTTCATGTATGGAGATTGTATTCAGTGTATGTAAGAGATAAACAACAACAAAAACTAGGCTCTACATTTTTGTATTGCTTAGAATGGTGGGATCTAGACAATATCTCCTTTCCTTGCCATTAATCTATAGACAACATGCATGGGGTTTACTGTCTAGTGGATATGGATCGCAACTTTGTTATTGGATATGCATGTATTTTTTGGATTGATCTATCAACTAGACGGCTGCTTTATCTATACGCACAAAAATCCATATTTTTATTATATACAAATATCATCTTTTATGCGTACTTTTATCATATATTTTATAAAACAGTTTTTCTAGGAACAACTAATTGAAAAATAAACTGTCTATTAAAAATAATAATAATCATTCACTATTTTAATTTTTTGAATTGCAAAAATACGAAGAATTGGATTGAACTAATTTATGTTATAATTGGTTCTTTAAATTTTTTTTTATAAAATTATTTATTTAAAAAATTTAAACTATTAAAATATAATACATAAGTATTTATATTTTTAGTATGTAAGTTTAATATGTTTTTTATTTACAAAACAAAATAATATATTCACAAAGTAAAATTGTCAAGCAGATCAATTGGATTAAATTTGATTAGTGCATCAAGCACTTACAATATTTCTAATTTAGTTCAATTCCATTTTTACGCTCGTAAAATATCACATAAATATTTGTAGCATTATATATCATAAAAATTAACTTTAGATTTAATGTGAAATTTATTATTTCAACACTTAATCTCAATTTAATTAAAAATTTATGTTATTTTTAATTATTTCAAATATGGTCAATTAAATTCTAAAAAATCAACTAAAATAAAAATTATAGAATTACATAATTAATAATTATATACTATATTTAAAAGATATTATACACTAATTAAAATAGACTTAAAATATTATTTAAATATTATTTAATTAAGCATAACAATATTAAAAAAAGCACATCACATGTTTGAAACATTATATATTTTGATTCATTGAATTTGAAAAAAAAATTACAATAGAAAAATTATAATTTTGTGTATTTAAATTGAAAAAGAAATTATAATTTTATAAATAATTGAAAATAAAACCATTGAATAAGTTAGAATATATTTATCTATCAAATTAATTAGAAGATAATAAATAAAGAAATAATGTAATGAAATGAAAAAGTTCAACTGAGTACATCTTATTTCGTTTGATTGAACTTTTGTGGTCTAAGATAGAATAATATTATACGTTTTCTTTATTTATTGGGTTATATAAGTGGTAGTATTTAGTTGGTCTTTTTTTTAAATGATATGATTTTTTTTATTGATACAAATTTCATTTTAAATATTATATTTAATATAAATTTTAGTTTTAAATTAGTTTAATTACTATATATGTCAGGAGTGATTCCAAAAAATATTTCAGTAGAATGAATCTATTTATTATATAAATTATCCTATTTATTTTTTAAAACAATTTGGATGGAAAATATTGATTTAGGCTAAAAAAATTGGCTAAAAAATCACTTTTGGACAAAAAAACTAGACGGGTAGAAATTTGTTTTAGTTGATGAATTTGTTGTAAAATAAATAACTAATAAAGATATAATAAATATAAAGTAAATAAGTATAAATAGAAGATTCTAGTTTTAATATTTATCAATATAATTATCTCACTATAATAATAAAAGAAACTCATATATTTACTATATATTAGTAATGTATGAAAGAGGGAGGAGAAAAGTTTTGTATATGAGCAATATAAAGAGAGAGAATTGATTTTTATTTATGTTGTATGTTTAGTCAGAGACTAAGCCTCTATTTATATACATATAAGGTTACTTTGTCAAACCTTATTAAATGTGATTTCTCTTGAAAACTTAGAGCTTTATGAAAAAAAAAAAAAAAAAAAAAAAAAAAAAAAAAAAAAAAAAAAAAAAAAAAAAAAAAAAAAAAAAAAAAAAAAAAAAAAAAAAAAAAAAAAAAAAAAAAAAAAAAAAAAAAAAAAAAAAAAAATAAGAAAAAAAAAAAAAAAAAAAAAAAAAAAAAAAAAAAAAAAAAAAAAAAAAAAAAAAAAAAAAAAAAAAAAAAAAAAAAAAAAAAAAAAAAAAAAAAAAAAAAAAAAAAAAAAAAAAAAAAAAAAAAAAAAAAAAAAAAGAAAAAAAAAAAAAGAAAAAAAAAAAAAAAAAAAAAAAAAAAAAAAAAAAAAAAAAAAAAAAAAAAAAAAAAAAAAAAAGAAAAAAAAAAAAAAAAAAGAAAAAAAAAAAAAAAAAGTATTATCTTCTATTCTTGTATGAAAATAGACTCCGAGGTATAGCTCGTTCTGCTAGTGCTTGAACAGACTTTCCCTGGAGCGAGAGGAGTGGAACGTCGTCTTCTTGTTGGGGAGGCGGCGTTGGACACCTGCAAAGGGACTCCAACGCTCAAGTAAGAAAGAGTATAAAGTGATTCAGAGTAAAACTGAATGTATCGCGTACCTTTAGATTAGTAGCTCGTTGGTATTTGTAGTGAGTTGTTTGAGTGGTTTGTTATGTGGATCAGGTCCGTTATTCGTATCTTGTTTGTATGTTTGACGGGGTCTGAGGTTTGTTATCATTCAGATTTGTTGGGATGGTACTGGCCTGAGTGGAGATGGTTGTTGGGGAGAGTATATCTACCAGCTATACCAGGTTCCGAGGTTATAGCGGTTGTGGGTCAGGGTTGAGTAACGGATCATCTTCAAACAGGACAGTTGGAGCTATCTTATGATCAATTAGTCCACATGATAACAGAATATATTGGATCAGACTCCTGAGCCAAAAATACTTGCGACTAGTTTCATGTATCACTAGTATTTCAGCATGATTAGAGGAGGTTGCTGCTATCGTCTGTTTTGTGGACTTCCATGATATAGCTGTACCACTATATGTGACCAAGTATCCTGTTTGAGATCTCCCTTTGTGTGGATCCGATAAGTATCCTGCATCTACATAGCCAACTAGTTGTGACTTGGATCCATATGAATAAAATAATCTAATATCAACCGTTCCATGAAGATATCGAAAGATTTGTTTGATTCCACTCCAATGTCTTCTGGTTGGAGAGGAACTATACGTTGCTAGTAAGTTCACAGCAAATGATATATCGGGTTGTGTGTTATTAGCAAGATATATTAGCGCTCAAATGGCACTAAGATATGGTACTTCGGGACCAAGGATATCTTCATTTTCTTCCTTAGGACAGAATTGATCCTTTTTCACATCCAAAGATCTTACGATCATTTGGGTACTTAACGGATGTGACTTATCCATATAAAATCTCTTCAAGATCTTTTCTGTGTATGTTGTTTGATGAATTAAGATCCCATTTTTTGTATGCTTGATCTGCAGGCCGAGACAAAATTTAATTTTTTCAAGATCTTTCATCTCAAACTCTTCTTTTAGAGTTTTATAATTGTTAGAATCTCTTCAGGAGTTTCAATGATATTTAATCATCAACGTACACAGCAATTATAATGAATCCAGATGCAGATTTCTTTATGAAAACACACGGAAAGATATCATCATTCTTGAATCCGTTTTTGGCCAGATACTCAATACGACGATTATACCACATTCGTCCAAATTGCTTTAGACCATATAAAGTTCTTTGCAATTTGACTGAGTATAACCCTTGCGAATATTCATTGGATAGTTTAGATATCTTTAGTCATTCAGGGACTTTCATATAGATATCACGATCTAATGAGCCGTATAAGTAGGCTGTTACTACATCTATTAAATGCATATGTAGTTTATGATATGCGGATAAACTGACCAAATAATGCAATGTTATCGTATCCACTACAAAGGAATATGTTTCTTCATAATCTATACCGGGCCTTTGTGAAAAATCTTGTGCCACAAGTCAGACTTTGTAACGCACAACTTTATTTTTCTCATTTCGTTTTCTCACAAATACCCATCGGTATCCAACAGGTTTTAAATCTTCTGGAGTACAGACTACAGGTCCAAAGACTTTATGTTTTGCAAGTGAGTCTAATTCAGCCTTCATGGCTTCTTTCCATTTTGGCCAATCATTCCTTTGTCGACATTCTTCGACTGATTTTGGCTCAAGATCCTTACTTTCATGCATGATATTTAATGCCACATTATATGCAAATATTTCATTGATAATTGTCTTATTTCGGTTCCATTTCTCTCCTGTAAAGACATAATTTATCGAGATCTCGTTATTTTCACAATTTTTAGGTACCTGAACGTCTTCTGGCGTTAAAATTATATCATACTTTTGGACAACTACAGGTGTCTTTACTATGTCTTTTTCAACAGGAATAGTATTTACCTCTTTTCTTTTTCGAAAATTTTTGTCTTTGGAACCGACAGGCCTACCATGCTTCTGGCGTGAATTTGCTTCGGTGGCAATTTGTTCGATGGGACATCAACTTGAATCGAAGCATTTTCAGCCAGTATATAGGATTTAGTTATCCTCTTTGTATCAGAAAATACATCAGATAATTCATTTGCTATCCTTTGCAAGTGTTTAATCTTTTGAACTTCTAATTCACATTGCCCGGATCGAGAATCTAAATGCATAAAGGATGATGCATTCCAATTAAGTTTCTTTTAAGGAAACTTATTCTCTTCCCCCTAATGTTGAAAATTTTGATTCATCAAAATGACAATCCGCAAATCGGACTTTAAATACATCCCCAATTTGTATCTCAAGATACCTTATTATAGAGGGGGAATCATATCCAACATATATCCCCAATTTTCTTTGGGTTCCTATTTTGGTGCGAGAAGGTGGTGCAATGGGAACATATATCGCACACCCGAATATTCTTAAATGGAAAACATTTGGCTGCTGGCCAAAAGCTAATTGCATAGGAGAGAATTGATGGTAACTCGTTGGCTTCAAACGAATAAGTGCTGCAGCATGTAAAATAGCATGCCCCCAAACCGAGGTTGGGAGATTTGTTCTCATAAGTAAGGGTCTAGCAATCAATTGGAGGCGTTTAATAAGTGATTCTGCTAACTCATTTTGTGTATGAACATAAGCTACTGGATGTTCAACACTTATTCCATTAGCGATACAATAAGCATCAAAGGCTTGGAAAGTAAATTCATCAGCATTATCAAGACGAATTGCTTTGATTGGATTTTTTGAAAACTGTGCTCTTAATCGAATAATTTGAGCAAGTAATCTCGCAAATGTCAGGTTGCGATAAGATAAGAAGCACACATGTGACCATCTCGAAGATGCGTCTATTAGGACCATAAAATATCTAAAACATCCACATGGTAGATGCATAGGTCCACATATATCGCCTCGAATCCTTTCTATGAATTTAGGGGGACTCAATTCCAATCTTTACTGGTGATTGCCTTAAAATTAGCTTCCCTTGAGAACATGCAGCACAACAAAATTCATTATTTTTAAAAATCTTCTGGTTCTTTAGTGAATATCCATGAGAGTTTTTAATAATTCTCTGTATCATGGTTGTTCCCGGATGACCCAATCGATCCTGCCAAGTTATGAATTCATTTGGGCTAGTAAACTTTTAGTTTATATAATGGCATGTGATTCAATTGCACTAATCTTGGTATAATATAATCCAGATGAAAGTGAGGGTAACTTTTCTAATATAACATTTTTATTTGAATCATGAGTTGTGATACATAAGTACTCATGATTTCCCTCATTCATTGTTTCAATATGATATCTATTTCGGTGAATATCTTTGAAACTCAACAAGTTCCTCCGAGACTTGGTAGATAATAGTGTATTATTTATTATGAATTTTGTTCCTCCAGGAAACAAAATTATAGCTCTTCCGGATCCTTCTATCACATTGCCCGAGCCAATAATAGTATTAATATATTCTTCTTTTGGCACAAGATGGGTAAAATATATATTACTTTTGAGAACGGTGTGCGAACTCGCACTATCTGCAAGGCAAATATCTTAACTATATGTCCTTGCCATTCTCTTTAAAGACAAATAATAATAAAATTAGTAAAAATATCTACGCAGTAAAATCATTTCCCTTGATTGAAAATATTTTCATAAGAAGTATAGTATAAAAATTTTATTATTATTATCTTGGCACATTCAATAATTTTGAAATTCATAAATATTTTATCAAACATTATTCATATATATCACACTTGAAATCCAAATGCATAAAACTTAACAAGAAGTTTCTTACATTATTTATTCATATGAATAATTAACAAATACATATATTAAATTATTCCATTATTGATCAAATGACCAATATTTCTTTCAGGATCCTCAAAGAAATCATATATATCATAATGAGTGGTGGAAATCTCAACAGCATCATTTGAAACAAATTTCGTTTACTTTCCTTTGTCATCCTTTTTCAAAGATGCTTGATAAAGATCGACTACGTGTCTTGGGGTACGACAGGTAAGCGACCAATGACCCTTTCCACCACAACGGAAATATTTTTCCTCAATTGATTGACTTTGCCCATTGTTTCTTTCTTTATCCCACTTTTGGTGATATCCTTTCTTGTGAATATAATTCTTCCTCCTTCCATAATTTTTCTTGTTACCAAAACCTTGTCATTTACCTCTTTTGGGGTAATGATTTGCCGCATTTACTTCAGGAAATAGGGCGGCGCCAACTAGACGCGCTTCATGATTTCTTAAAAGCAACTCATTGTTGCATTCAGCTACAAGAAGGTAAGAAATTAACTCAGAATATTTTTTAAATCATTTTTCTTGATACTGCTACTGCAAGAGCACATTTGAGGCATGGAAGGTCGATAAAATTTTCTCTAACATATTATTATTAGATATCTTTTCCCCACATAATTTCATTCGTGAGGTGATTCGAAACATTGTTGAATTATATTCATTTATGGATTTAAAATCCTGTAGACGCAAATGCGTCCATTCATATCGGGTTTGAGGAAGTATCACCGTCTTTTGATGATTGTACCTTTCTTCAATGTCTTTACACAGATCTGCAGGATCTTTTAATGTGAGATATTTATTTTTCAATCCTTCGTCAAGATGACGACAAAGAAAAATCATGGCCTTGGCTTTATCCTTTTGGGATACATTATTTTCAGCCTTAAGTCCTTAACGGTATCTCCAAGATCCATTGAATCAATATGGATTTTAGCATCTAGTATCCATGATAAATAGTTGTTTTCAGATATATCAAGAGCATTAAATTCAAGATGAGAGAGTTTAGACATAATAAAAAATTGTTACCTGGAGTCTTCCTAAAATTTGATCAAAGTCTCATGTTGATAACGTGTTGTAAAATAAATAACTAATGAAGATATAATAAATATAAAGTAAATAAGTATAAATAGAAGACTCTAATTTTGATATTCACCAATAAAATTATCTCACCACAATAATAAAAGAAACTTATATATTTACTATATATTAGTAACGTATGAAAGTGGGAGGAAAAATTTTTTGTATATAAGCAATATAAAGAGAGAGAGAGAGAATTGCTTTTTATTTATGTTGTATGTTTCGTCAGAGGTTTAAGCCTCTATTTATATACATACATGTGACGCATTATGATACCAGTACATATCTCTTCTCAACTTATTTTAAAAAAATATCTTCATAATTATATATAAAAATCAGCATTTAATGGATAATTAGACTAATTGTCAATTATTAATATTTTTAATTATTCTAATTATATTAATTATCAATCATTCTAATTATCAATCATTATAATATAATTTTTAATCAAACATAATCGATGACAAATTGATATTGATATCAATAATAAAAAATTCAATTATTCTAATTATATTAATTATCAATCATTCTAATTATCAATCATTATAATATAATTTTTAATCAAACATAATCGATGACAAATTGATATTGATATCAATAATAAAAAAATAAACGTAAATTTATGATTCTAATTACCATAAATATGATACTAATGTAAATATCTTTGTTAAAATAGTCTATAATGCACGTGTATATAACCAATTTGGATTGGTCGAGTGGTCAACTTTCTCGTCCACTTAAGCAAGTATCGGGGGTTCGAATCTTGCCTTGTGCACATGCAGCAACCTGTTGGCCAGCGGCAAACCCTTAAATAAAGCTCAGATCCGCGACAGATTAGTTCTTGACCTTTCGAGTTGGAGGATATCGTGGAAAACAAAAAATAAATAAATAAAGAATGCACATGTATATTAATTAGTGACAAATTGATATCGATATCAATAATTAATTTCTATAATTAATTTAGTATTACTAAATGTTATATATATTGTTTCTTTTGTGATTCATGAGTCTAAGTTTGAGAGTTAAAGTATTTTGTTTAATTTTTTAATTTGTTATTCTTCTTTGACTACTTCATAAAATAAAAATGTATTCTTTGTTATTTATCGAAGTTGATTCTTTTAAGATACAAATTATAATTTCTTTATGATATTTTTTTATGTAGCCAATCTATTATTATTCTTTTGATAATTTGATAATTATTTTTACTCAAACTTATTCTTTTCATCTATCGAGCAATTGCTTCCAAGGAGCTCTATAGGCCAAGTTTAAATTCCATCCCCTCCATGTTTTCTACGTCTACTCAAAAATCTTTGAAGGGGACTATATAATGAAATTTAATTTTCGCAATTTAGGTTCAATTTTGTTAGAAGTATGTCAAGCTTGGAGATGCGATTTCAAATATTGGTACTGTATTTAATTTTTTTTTAAACTTTTCGTAATAAAAATAATTTTATAAGATATTGTGATTTTTTTCAAAAACTACCGGTCTTGCTGCATTAGTGCAATGCCATTAATGGAAATAAAGGTTAATTTAGTTTCTCGGTGTGACTATTCTATACTTTGTTACATTACATGAATAGCAGATGATGAAACTTATTTAACAAAAGGATGATCTATATTTTCACGGATTCAAAATGTTCGAGCTAATGATGACATTGTTTCAGTTGAGTGTCGTTAATAGAATGACTCTAATCTATATGCGTCTAAGGACTATAATAGCTTAGATATTATTTAAATAATTTAGTTCTAATATTAGTATTTGATTAAATTAATTTTAAAAAATTTAAATTGTTGTCTCAATTTATATATTACGACTATTATTTTTGGGTATATTATTTTTAAATTTTATTATATGAAATTTTTTGTTTTTAAATTTATTTTTTATTTTTATTTACTCTCAATATAACTAAAAAAATAAAATAGTTAAGTTAAAAAATATACTAATAATAAATAATATCTTTGATGACAATTATTTTAATTAATTATGTAAAATTATTGTAAATAAATGATAAAATAATTAATTGTTGGGTTAAAATTTTATTAATAATAGTATTTATTGAAAATTTTAGATGTCCAATAATATATTTAGTTGGGTTAAAATTTTGTTAGTGTGTAATTAATAGGATCATCATTGTGTTAAAATTTTATTAATATATATTAACGTATAATTAATTGCACGTATAATCGTATGATAACTCATAATGAATAGTAGATTAAGGTAAAATTTAGTTGTCTAATAATATATATATATATATATATATATATATATATATCATTGGAATAAAAAGATAGGTTGATGAAGAATATTAATATTATGATTGTTTAGTTATTAAGATAGAAATAATGGTTATTAAACTCATCCGTTACAATATTAAGAATGAATAATATTTAAAGCTAAATTACAATTCATCATGAATAATTAAATTTTAATTATAATTCATATTGCATAATAGATTAATACTTATTTCCTTTGGATAATAAACGAGATAATTAAATAGTATTACATAAATTAGTAAATATTTTTAAATTATATATATATATTAATAAATAAAATATTTAATTTACTTATTTAAAAGAAATATCAAGAATTGGCTTCAAAACAAAGCAGCCACAGTTCACTCTTTTTATTAGATACCTATTTTATACGCATGCATTTATATAAGTTTTGTTATCCATCATATTATGTTTGTTCACATATAAATTGACAAAACACATTATATGTATAAATATTAGTTATAAAATCAATTATTATATATTTATATATATTTATACATATTTTTTATATAATTTTAATTAAATAATCAATTATTATAATAATTAAATTTATTATAGTAAATTAATTAAACGTACAATTGATCAATTATTATTTTTATTTATAATAGTATAATAATTTTTTATAAAATATTAAATATACATTTCTATTTACAGTAGCCTATTGACGACCATTTTTACTGTTATTTGATAAATTTAATCTGTTATTACATTATTGGTAGTTCTCTTGAGTATTCTTAGAGTACCCAAAGAAACTCCAATATTAACAAAAGCTCGAACTAGATTGACCAAACGGTTTGAACAAAAACCGACCCTTAAAGAAACTCCAATATTTATTTTTTTTATTATTCTTGTTAATTTTTTATAATTATATTTTTTATTATTATATTTTTTTTTTCAAATTTTTTAAATGAAAAAATGAGAATAAATTAGATTTCTATAATTTATTCTATTTTATCATCAAACAGAATATAAAAATATTAAATTTTATATCTTTATCCTTTATGTCTTATTATCAATATCTTGTTTTGTCCTGTTTTTACGAACAAATGCAGCCTAAAAGTGCAAGTCCAAACTACATTAGTATTAATTTTGAAACAACTATAAAAAAAATAGAATAAATTCCAATGGAGCCATGAAGGGTTTTTCAGAACAGGGAAATACATGTCAGAGGTGTTTCCAAAGTAGGGATATCTTGCTATAATACCATTCAACACAATTTATGTAGGCTTGCTTTGACCAAAATTTGTGCTTGCTGAGCTGTCAAACTAAACAAACCACCATCAGAATTATTTACTTTGAAAATTGAAAATTCAAGGTTGGAGTTGTTGGAGAGCAATTTCAAACATATGTTACATGGTCACTAGAAATTGAGACTTGAAAGATTTAATGTTGTTCTGTGTAACACGTTTGATACACATTACGTGGTACACTGGTTTATGCAAGCATTTGTTAAGTTAGTCAATCTATAATTCAGTTATTGCCACGTTTAAGTGAAATTTTGGTTTGTGTAAACATCAGTGTCAAAATATCATATCATACCAATACGATGATTCTTGTTCTCTTGAGCGAAATTCTACGAATGACGAATATAATCACGTGGTCCCATTTACACAGCTCTAAGCAATGTTTGATTTGAGGCACATGGTGAATAGTAGTAGAACAATAGTACATACCCACAGGCAAACAATATTTCCTTTAGATGAATTATGATTTCTTATTGTACAAAGGTATGTATAAGAAATTATAAGATATAACATTTGATCCTGTTGAAGGAAAAAAAAAAAAATTAAGAATATCCATCATGTTTGATTTCATAACAAATTAACAATTAACAACCATGTGCTTAGCTTCCTGTTGGATCGAAAATATCATTCTTAATGAAAAAGGGTACTTGAAGCCAGGAGATCCTAAATTTTGATGAATATTAACAATAAACTAATTAAGAAATACGAGAATATATGTTATTTTCATACTAGTTGAAATCCATGCAGGGTCCGTTCTTGATCAAAAGAAATAATCTGTCACTTACAAGACACAAGGATGAAACAAATGAAAGAATGTGGAACCTTTATTCTGAAGATGGTTAACAACAATTAACTGGGAAGTGGGAAGTAACATGAATGTTATGTTATTCTCATGCTGGGTTGGAATCCGTTCACAGTTAAGCCTCCATCAACCGAAATGACCTGTCCAGTGATGTAAGAGGCCGCGGGCAGACAAAGGAAAGCCACCAAGGATGAAATCTCTTTAGGTTCCGCGATACGCCCAAGAGGAGTTCGAGACAGCATTTCATCTATGTACTTCTTGTTGCGCAGCAACTATGGCAGCAGAAAACAATGAGCAAGAATTGTTATTAACAAAAAGTACTAACAGTATATACTATATACTCAAAGTTCATGAGAAATACTGATTTTTCAGAAACGAACAAATAAACACAAATAGTTATCAACTTTGAAGATCCATACATCTTGATCATGCAGCTTAACTAGACAATGCAAGAGCCAAACAACTACATACTCTAGATAAGTTAAGTTATGCAAGATCTCTTAGTTGATGAATTAAGGATTTGAAGACCATTGATTTATTTCACCATGTTCCTATTAGTAGTTACTTACTTCTATTTCACAAGTCATTGCCCCTTTTTTATTACTCAAAAGGAAGTCTTGGTGGTATATATAGTCAAATACATTGGCAGAAACTGCCTAGTTCAGATGCAATGAAATTTCTAAGACAACAGACAAGCTATGATTGTATATCTCTGAGTTATTCATCATAGGGGAATATGTTATCTACTGCTCTTTAGTATGTTAAAATTGAACTGGTAAAAACGAAGGATCTTAAATTCTTGTATTATTTATTAAAAATCTGAACTCTCTTTTAATGGTTGAGCACACTCTTCAGTGACAAGTACATGCTACTGAACAAAAATACTAACCCTGCAGTGATATCTCAAGTGCATCATTACAATCAGTTAACTTTCATGTAAAAGGACTTAACGATGAACTACATTGGACCAGACTATAGAAATTTCAGATTTCACTTACAGTTTAGCAGATATTTATGGAACAGAAACTTATAAACTAGTTTTCGAAGTCCCTACTGAGTCAACAGGAAAGTCAATGTACCATTACTCTAAAATCTATCTTTGAATCCGTGGGAAGAAAACGGAATGTAACTAATCAACTGAAAACATGAAGCAAGAGTATTACATGTTCTACAAGTGGTGTATTGGTGGTTGCAGGAACAACACAATTGCTCCTTATGCTGTCTTTTGCCCATTCACAAGCCAGATTCTTCACAAGCTGATTAATTGCAGCTGAAAACAGCATTGGACACAAAACATTTGATCACAACAACATTTTAGAATAAGCAAGGGAAAAAGTTAAATAGTATGAATGCTTACCTTTACTTGCGGCGTAGACTGTTCCAGTACCTAAGCTCACCACACCAGCAATAGAAGAAATGAACACAATGCTTCCCATTTCAGAAGCTTTTAGAAGAGGATGCACAAGTTGGCACAGATGGAATGCAGAGTCTAAATTAATTGCCATCATTTGTGAATAGTCTTCAGCAGAGTACTCAATTGTTGGCTTCCTAAAATTTGCTCCAACATTGTTCACCTAAGTTCATGTAAGGAATCAAGATTATTTCCCAACGATCCCCTTTCTTCTTCTTTTCTTTTATCTTAAACAAAGAATGCATTCAGTGATTAAGTCATAAGGTCAACATTATAATCTACTACAATTTATAAGTAACACTTAACATACAACATTGAATTTCAACATTTACTATTTCTAATTTAGAAGTGGGGCATTAACTTACATAAATGTTGAGTTTGCCATTGAAGGTGGAGGTCACTTTCTGAATGAGATTCTCTCTGTGGGCTTGAGATGACACATCACACACTGATCCAGAAACCAAAAACCCCTTGCCACGCCATTCATCCAAGCAATTATTCAGCTCTGCTTCGTTTCTGGAACAAGTGTGAACTTTGGCCCCAAATCCACACAATTCCTCCACGATGGCATGCCTATAAGAGAGAGTAACACAGTTTTCGATATTCAGATAAAATAGAAATCAAGGGGAAATAAAAAAAGATCAAATTTTCAATTGTGTTGGCCAAAGTTTGAAGCTTTGTAGCTGAAATTGAAATGGGTAAGGATCAAAATAATGTCTTTTGCAGTAAATGAAAAAGAAAAACATAAAAGGAGAAAGTGACCCGATGCCGCGAGTTCCACCGGTAACGAGAGCGGTCATTCCATTGAGCGACCATCTTGAGGATCTGTTATTGGTACTGCTTTCTGCAACTGCCATTTTAGTATGTCCCAACTTAATTTACTGTGTCCACATATTTTTCTGAGCACAAGGGTTATCTCCTCCTAATTATACATATGTTTACGTTCAATTATGATGTTTTTAAATGTATTGCTTAAATCCCAAGTCCCAACTCATGGTTAATTGTTAAATAATCCTTTTCTTAATTGTGAAACAACTATATTAAATATACATGAAAAATTAACCACCATTCGTGTAAAATGCATATTGAATACAAAATATATATTGAAAATTAAGGGTGGGAATTTTATGCTGTTTTTCCATATACTCACTTTCGTTGACTAGTTAATGTGAATTCCTCAATCAAAGGTGAAATCATCATCAAATGATAAATTGAATTTGCTAGTCCATATTTGTGGATACCTCTCTCAGTAGAGGCTTCATTGTTTATAAATAATGATACAAGTTACAACTGAGTTTGAATAAAAGGAACAATCAATTCATAAAAGAATGAAATTGAAGAATGAGATCAAGGTCTTCAACTAGGAGCAACTAATGGAACTTCAGGTAATTCTCATGCTGGGTTGGAATCCATACACTGTTAATCCACCATCAACCGAAATAACTTGTCCAGTGATGTATGATGCAGCAGGCAAGCACAGGAAAGCCACCAATGATGACACTTCTTCTGGTTCTGCGATGCGCCTAAGCGGAGTTCGAGATAGAATATCCTCTACAAACTGTTGGTTCTTAAATAACTACAAGCATAAAAGAAAGGAAATTGTAAAAAACACATTATATTTTATTATGAGAGGATTATATTATGAATGAAACTAGAGGTGCAATTTAGTTTAGTGCTTCTTCATAACCATAAAAATGTTCTCAGAAAGAAAACAGTTAAAAGAAATGAAGATACGCAATAAAAGAGCTTACATATTCAACAAGGGGGGTTCTGGTTGCCCATGGTACAACACAGTTGCTCCTTATGTTGTCTTTTGCCCATTCGCAGGCTAGATTTTTTGTGAGTTGATTGATTGCAGCTGAAAATTCAATGAACAAAATATCATTGTTTATGTGTTTAGTAATCATGTGTGACTGAAAAAAGATCAAATGACTGGATATAGCAACTAACCTTTACTTGCTGCATAAACGGATCCAGTACCTAAGCTTGTAACACCTGCAACAGATGATATGAACACAATGCTTCCCATTCCGGATGCTTTTAGAAGAGGGTATGCAAGTTGGCACAGATGGAATCCAGATTCAAAATTAACTGTCATGAGCTCTGAAAATTCTTCAGCACTATACTCAGTTGTTGGTTTCCTAAAATTTGTTCCAACATTGTTTACCTAATCACAAAGTCACGCATATGTATGATCTGCGATAAGTAAATTAGATGAAAGGACTAATAGATGAGTTTGAAGCGATTTAGTGAACTTGTGGGAATATAAACTTAGTAATGAATTTAGAAATATTATCAATGATGTTGGTAATTGATTAACTCCAATGAGTGACTTCTCCAAGCTATGAAAACAGAGTACATGAATTAGATTCATTGGTAAATGTTTATAGAAAACTGATCTATTACTTTTTTTCACTCACATTTTAATACTGGTCAAGAAGCACAATTCCTAATCACTCTCCTAACCAACAGAGTAAACACTTTAGTTGTAATGGGGGATAACTCTTCATTTTTCTACACAAATCTAATTGAATTTAATGTAGAACTCAGTTTTATTCTCTCCCAATCCAGTGTTAAACTAAAACTTCTTTTAATGATTTTTTCAAAAGAATACTCTTGATATATAGAAAAACATCATCAAATATGAGATCAGAGGTGTCCGCGGATCGGATCGGATCGGATATGGCCAAAAATTCGATCCGATCCGCACAATATCCATCGGGATCGGATCGGATATAGGATATCGGATATATCCGCATAATTAAACCTTCTCTTTTTAATCATATTTCTATGTAAAAAAATTCGATAAAAGTATTTCTTTCATACTTTTTTAAACTTATTTATTCCTAAAATATTTTTAATAAACTCTCTCTAAATAACAAAAATAAAATAATACAATATATGAATAATAATTATTAACTAAAACATACAAACAAGTAAATATAATACTAAACATATATATATTTATTTATTTTTTAATTATTATAGTGCGGATCCGCGGATCGGATACGCGGATGTAGAGCAGATATCCGCGATCCGATCCGCAAAGGGTGCGGATCGAATCCGATCCGCAAAGGGTGCGGATCGAATCCGATCTGATCAATTTGCGGATCGGATCGTATCCGCAATTTTCGGATCGGATGCGGATATTTACCGCGGATCTGCGGATACGATCCGATCTATGGACACCCCCTATATGAGATGACATAAATATTTGACCAACAGAAAAAAATCAATACATGACAATGTCAGGTAAATTTTCATATGATGAAATCCATTTTTAAATTTAATATCTCCCAACGTATATAGATCTATAGTGGCTTTTTTTTTTCCCTCTAATAAGACCTTAATTAAAAGGGCAAATCATTATTAATTAAGAGTACTTACAAAGATGTTAAGATTGCCATTGAAGGTGTTAGCCACTTCCTGAATAAGGTTCTCTCGCTGGGGTCTCAATGAAACATCACAAACGGAGCCAGTAACCACAAATCCCTGGCTCCTCCATTCTTGTAAGCACTTGTTCAACTCTGATTCGGTCCTTGAACATGTGTGCACAGCAGCTCCAAATCCAACTAAATCATTCACTATGGCATGCCTTAATTATCACAGTTTCAAAGATTGAACTCAAAATCAATATGAATATGGGCAATTATATCATAATGTTTAGGGTACAACAACAATGACAATACATAATTAACTAAGAATGAAATGATACCCGATGCCACGGGTGCCACCAGTGACAAGAGCTGTGACTCCATTGAGAGACCATCGAGCTCCTCTTTTGCTGCTTTGTGCTGCTTCTGCCATTTTCTCAGTTATCACTCTGCTTCATTCAACGATCAAAATATAGGTTTAGCGATTGACAAGCAACTTGTTTAAAAATAATAATTAATTAATGGGGTCGATGAATTGGAGTAGTATTATTAACTTATTATTAATTAGTGTTATTAATAATTAATAATATCAATAATTGGTCTGCTCATTTATTATTATGCTCGTAATTTAGATTTTTTTTTTCGGTTTAATTACTCTGCTGCTCTTTATAATTTTATTGAATTTTTAATTAAATCTTTATATTTTTTTTCTTTTCAATTAAGTCCCTGTACGTTTTTTTTTTCAATTTAATCTTTACCGTAAAAAATCGTTTAAAATAATAGAATATTCTGTCTAAAAACAAATATTCTTACGATTAAGTTAGAATAATTAACTGAAGACATCTCTATTTTTTTAAAATACCAAAAGAACCCTTGGTATTTTATCCCAAAGTGAGATAACCCTAATCAGCCATAACTTGTTCTTGGAAATTCTTGAGGAGCTGTTGCTTTCCGTTGTTTGGTGTCGTCGTCCTTGCTATGCTCTGCTTTATTCGTGCGTCGCTTGCCTTGCTGCCACTCACCGTGCCTCGCAAACTCCTTCTTCGACTAACTCTCCCATTCCCTCTACTTCGCACTTCCCCAAATTGTCCCGATTGCGCCTTAGCCGCCGCCATTTTCCGACT
This sequence comes from Arachis ipaensis, assembly GCF_059453495.1. Lineage (NCBI taxonomy): Eukaryota > Viridiplantae > Streptophyta > Magnoliopsida > Fabales > Fabaceae > Arachis > Arachis ipaensis. The sequence continues at coordinate 134,314,681 of NC_142438.1, forward strand.
GGCCCATGGCGCCTCCTACGCCACCATGGCATGCCGCTTTGGGATCTCCCTCGCCGAGTCCTGCCGCGCTTTCTTCACGGTCTGCAAGGCCGTGACTAATAAACTAGGGTACCTATTCAAGTTACACATTGATTCGGAGAGGGTTGTGGTGGGTTTCAGGTGGAGCTCGCTCCCCAATTATTTTGGCATTCTGGGATTGGATAAATTCACGACTGAATGTTAAAATGGTGAGTTCAGGGGAGATGAAGGGAAGAACTTCACGAAGCTTGAAAACAGAGGAGAGTGTGTTTACTATCACAACTCTGTCACTCTTGAATTCATTTTCTGATTGCACAAAAAAACTGATTCAATTCACCTTTCTTAGCTAATAAATAGCAGCAACTTAATGAGCTGCATAACTAACTATCTAGTCAGCACTCTAACAAACTTATTCCCTAATCACTCACTAACAGAATCTGCCTATATCCGTAACTCCTAACTAATTAGCTTGCTAACTATTACACATGACTCATTAGCTCACGTAACACCCCCTCTCAAACCAGAATCGGTGACATTCACCATTCTGAGTTTGCTACAATATTTTTGAAACATGTTAGGAGCTAATACTTTGGTTAATACGTCAGCTGTTTGGTTAATTGTGGTAATAGGCAACAACTTGATTACTTGTTCTTACCATTTATCTCTTACAACATGACAATCCATCTCTATATGTTTGGTTCTCTCGTGGAAGACGGGGTTTGCCGCAATATGCAAGGCTGATTGGCTGTCACAATACATAGCAATTGGCTTCTGCGGTTTCACTTGCAAATCCTCTAAGATGTAAGTAATCCATTGTGCCTCCCTAGTGGCCATAGCAAGGGCTCTGTATTCTGCTTCACATGATGATACAGCTGCTGTACTTTGTTTTTCACTTTTCCAGGACACAATAGAAGTACCTATGAAGAAGAAATGACCAGATACTGATCTTCTTGTGTCCGAACATGTACCCCAATCACTGTCTGAAAAACCGGTTGGCTCCAAATCTGTCTGAGATAAAAAGAACAGCTCCAATGCTGGCTCATTCTTGAGATATCTAAGTAGTGAGTACCCTTATAGCTGCCTCAAAGTGTTTGTCAGTAGCGCACTCCAAAAATTGACTCAATCTTCCAACCGCATAACATATATCTGGCCTTGTATTGGTTAGATAGAGTAATCTTCCAATTAACCTTCTATATTTAGATGTTGAGCTAAGCGGAGTTCCAGTATTCTTTGTCAACTTGCTGGTGTAGTCCATTGGAGTTGAGATTGCCTTGGCTTTCATTAACCCGTAGTCTTTGAGTATATCGATGCAATACTTTCTTTGACATATTGCAATTCCCCTCTTACTTCGAACTACCTCCAATCCCAAAAAAAAATTTCAGGTCCCCAATGATCTTGAAGAGATAATGTAGATGTTGCTTGATGAACCGTTGATGTGGTATTTACAACCACACTTACTAACCGGCAAGTGCATCGGGTCGTACCAAGTAATACGTTACGTGAGTAAGGGTCGATCCCACGAGGATTGATGGATTAAGCAACAATAGCGTTTGATAGGATTAGTTAGACAGACAGAAAATAGTGTTGGGGGTTTAAAGACATTAAACAATAGTAAAAATATTAAAGAAGGGCAAGTAATTAAGATGGGAATAATATATGGAGAAAATAGTTAAGGTTTCAGAGTTATCTATTTTTCCGGATTAACTTTTCTTACTAACTAATTTAATTATGCAGGATTTAATTTATGGCAAACTGTATGTGACTAGACCTTAATTCCTTAGACCTTCCTAGTCTCCTCTAAAATTCATTAACTGCCAATTCCTTGGTCAATTAATTCCAATTAGAGGGTGATAATCAATTTCTAGTTTATATGCCACAAAAACTCTAATTACCCAAAAATAAAAGGATTATATGTCACGTATCCCGTTAAATCCAGATAATTAAAATTTAGGAGAAATTGTTTTCAAGTTGTTGTTCAAGTAAAGAGCTTTTCCAAGTTTACAAGAACTCAAATAGAAAGAGGGTCATACTTTCGTTCCACCCAAATTCATAAGATAAAGAGCGAAAACAATTCTTAAATTATAAATCCATACATGAATTAAAATAGAAAAAGCAATAAAATTAATCCATAGAAATAGACAGAGCTCCTAACCTTAACAATGAAGGATTAGTTGCTCATAGTTCAGAGAAGAAAACTAGGATTCTGATAAAATGTACAGAGTTTTCATCTGATGGCATCAGATCCCTTTTTATAACTAATCCTAATAAATTTAAAATCTAATATTTAAAATTAAAAATAATATCTTTTCCTAATTTAAGATTTGAATTTAAATTCGAATTAATTAACAAGTCTTCAACTGATGGGTGGGGACCACTTGATTTGTCTATTCTGCAGCTTCTAATCTGTGTTTTCTAGGCTGAAGACTGAGTTAAAACAGCCCAGAAATTGCCCCCAGCGTTTTCTGTCAATTCTGCAGATCGCTCATGTGACGCGTCCGCGTCGTCCATGCGTTCGCGTCATTTGTGTAGATTCCAGTCCACGCATTCGCGTCAAGCACGCGATCGCATTATTGCGATTTTCTCCATTCCGCGCGGTCGCGTGAGCCATGCGTCCGCGTTGGTATTCGCTGGTCATTTCCTTGGCTTCTTCTCTTTCTCTGCAGAAACTTCATCAAATCCATCCGAATGCTACCTAAATTAAATAAAATTGCACAAAAATCAAAATAGCATCCATAGTGGCTAAAATATAATTAATTCTTAATTAAACTCAACAAATTAGATGCAAATTCACTAGGAAAAGATAGGAAAGATGCTCACGCATCAACCGTATTTCACACATATCATCTCCAGCCAATATTAAATCATTGACATACACCAAAATGGTTGTGAATTTGCCCTTGTTTGATTTTGTGAAAAAGCTATAGTCATGTCGTGATTGAGAATATCCAGCTTGAAGTAGTGTGGTGCACAATTTTGTGTTCTATTGTCTGCTAGCTTGTTTCAAGCCGTAAAGAGAACGGTCCAATTTGCAAACCAAATCTGGTGAGGATAGTTGGAGACCTTGGGGAGGGCACAATATATAGTTCTTCAGCTAAATCACCATGCAAAAAAGTTGTGTTGACATCCAATTGATGGACAAACCAGCCTCTCACCGCAGCAATGGACATGAGGATTCGAAAGGTATTCATTTTCACCACAGGACTATATGTTTCAAAATAATCCACCCCTGCTGTTTGGGTGAACCCTTGAGCAACCAGCCTGGCCTTGTGGCGATCAATTGAACCATCAGGCTTCAGTTTCAACCGGAACACCCATTTGCACCCGACAGCCTTCTTTCCATCAGGAAGCTTGGTAAGTGTCCACGTTCTATTTTCCCTTGGAGCAGTTAATTCAGCATTGATAGCCTCCTGCCAACTAGGATCACAAACGGCCTCGGCATAGCATTTTGGCTCTTTGTGTTTGAGTTGAGAAGTATGTGTGGTGGATAGAATTGAAGATGCATTAATTGGGAGGAGGGGTGAAGGTGACTCTGACTCAAAAAACAAAATTGTGGACTGATCAAAGAAATTTGTTGTTTGCTCATGTAACATATTTTCAAAATTTTCCAAGAAAATTTGATGAGAATCATGTGAATTAAGAGTTGAATTCGAGGAACAATTGGTGTATGACACAGTTGGCATGCAATGATAATCCTCTAGATATGCAGGGGGCTTTCTATTTCTTGTAGACTTCCTAATCTCTTGAGGTGAATTAGATGCCATGCTAGGATGTGGTGAATCACTTGACTGTGAAGATGCAGGCATGATGTCAGGTACAATATTCTCATGTTGATGTTCTTCATCTAAATGATTAACTGCTGGTGATGCATGAGAATTAATGCTACTATGAAACTCAGAAAATGGATCATCAAATGCTAGATTGTTTAACGTAGTAATGGGTGCAGGATCAATAGCAATGTTATTGTCAACTGAATTTTGCAATGAAAAAGGGAATACATGTTCATAAAATGATATATTTCTCGATATTAAAATATTTCTACTTTTCAAGTCATATAGAACGTGCCCTTTGACATCTTCTTTGACACCTAAATATACACATTTAATAGCCCTCTGATCTAATTTTGATCTATGAGTTGAATTTGTTGAAGCAAATCCTAGACATCTAAAGACTTTGAGGTAAGATATATCAGGATATTTTTCTTTCAAAATTTTATAAGGAGAATGATTTTGCAATAGCACACTAGGAATTCTATTAATAATGTGAACTGATTGTGCTACTGCGAAATTCCAAAATTTATTTGGCATGTTAGAATGGAACATCAAAGCTCTTGTGACTTCCAAAATATGTTGATGCTTCCTTTCTACAATACCATTTTGTTGGGGAGTTTTAACACATGAAGTCTGGTGAATGATACCTTTGGATGCATAAAAATTGTTTAGTTTGAATTCATTTCCATTATCAGTTCGGATCTTCTTAATTGTTACTCTGAATTGAGTTTCAATCATTTTAACGAAATTTCTTACTAATTCACTAGCTTCACTCTTTAATTTCATAAAATACAACCAAGTGAATCTACTTTTATCATCCACAATAGTCAAGAAATATTTGAAACCCAAAACAGAAATGGTATTGAGAGGACCCCAAATGTCAATGTGTACAATGTCAAAGTTGTTCATGCTCTTAGTGATCCTTGACATAAAAGGCAACCGTTTTTGTTTTGCATAATGACAAGAATCACAAGGCTTATTACAAATTGAAAACTTTAAATCTTTGTATTCCTTTTTCATAACAACAATTCTATCATTAGGTAAATGTTCTAATCTAAGATGCCATAGTTCAGAGTGCCCTAAGTGTGTGGACTGTGCTGACAGTGTGGATGCAAGTGATGCAGATGCAACTTGTGATGTAGCTTGAATGGGTGTGAGGTTCTCAAAAGCATAGAGTCCTCTCCTTTGTTCAGCTACACCAATTGTTCTCTTGGTAGTTTTGTCCTGGATTTCACATTCATTTTCATCAAAAATCAATTTGTATTTCAAATCGGCTGTCAATTTTGAGACAGAGATCAAATTGAATTTAAAATTTGGAATATAAAAGACATGTAGCAAAGAAAATTGATCAGAAAACACAATTGTTCCTGCAGTATTGACTAATGTATTTGTGCCATCAGGCATGCTGACTAGTACGGGTTCGATTTGGTACAGGTTTTGAAATGAATTTTTGGCATATGACACATGATTGGTTGCTCCTGAGTCAATGACCCAGGATTTAAGACTGAATGTAGAAAGTGACATTATATAAGAGATACCTTGGTTTGATGGTAGAGTTGTGGTGACAAGTTGATTTATGCTATGCTTTGGGTGTGCATCTTGTTGGTTCAGAAGAGCAAGCAAAGCCTCCTTTTGTTCTAAGGTGAAATATGGCTCAGATTTGCCAAGTTCTTCCTTCTGAGATTCATTGCTTACTTCATTATCATCTTCAGCAACCATGTTGTTGATCATGGCTCCATTGTTCTTGAAATGAGGGGGGAAGCCATGCTTTTTGTAGCATGTGTCTGCCAAGTGACCATGCTTGCCACAATGAGAACATTGTTTGGAACCTCTTCCATTCTTTGCATTGTTGCCATAGCCTCTTCCCCCTCTGCCTCTTCCTCTTCCTCTTGTGTTTGTGATACTATTTTCATTTCTTGAATTGATTAACAATGCCTTTTCTTCCATTACTTCATTCAGGTTCAGCTGCCGCTCTTGTTGCAACAAGGACGCAAAGGCTACACCCACCATAGGTAACGGCTCCATCAGCATAATCTGAGATCTCACAGTTGAAAATTGTTCGTTAAGACCTCTCAAAAGCCTAACTGTTCTAGATTCTTCCTTGTAACCTCTCATTATGTTCACCTCACAATTGCACTTCTCCACACATCTTGAACAGTTTGGAATTGGACATAAATTTTTCAATTCCTCCCAAATCGATTTCAGCTTAGTATAGTAGGCAGTTACTGATGCATCTCCTTGCTTGGTTGCAAATAATTCTTCTTCCAATTCTGCTATTCTATACACGTCACCATGACTGTACCTATGCTTCAATTCCTTCCATAATTCTTCGGCTAAGTTAATCCACATGACGCTTTGAGCAATTTCAGGGCTTAGAGAGTGATTGATCCAAGAAGCAATGTATGTGTTGCAATGGTCCCATGCCTCAAACAATACATCATCCTTTGATGGTCTTTGAATCGATCCATCCACAAATTTCAGCTTGTTCTTGGACTTCAATGCTCTCCACATGTCTCTTTCCCACTGTTGAAAATTACTCCCTACCAATTTAACAGCAACTATGGCTGATCCTGGATTTTCTCCAGAATGCAAGAAATAAGGACTCACCGGATCCAATGTTGGATTTGATTGACCTTTGTTCGTGCTTGATTGGTTCATCATGTTGATCTGATTCACCAACGCAGCAAGTGCATGAATGTCTACTGAAGGAACCGATGGAATACCTTCACGTTCCATCGCCTCTTGTTCGTAAACCCTAATTTCAGAATCAAATCAATGAATCTTGTTGATGCAGATTCAGAACTTCTTCCCTCAATCTCGCTGATCAAAAATATTTGCCAGTGCCGGATTGATGCACGACAACGCAAATCTCATCAGTCTCTATCGATTGAGTTTAAGGGAAGAGGAGAAGAATTAGATGAGAAAAATGAGAGAAAATTGATTTTGTAAGAAGAAGAAGACAAAGAATGAAGAAATGTGCTGCAAACTTCTTTCGAAGTTCCTCAACCTTTTATCATCATTCCCCTCCACGCTCACCGCACCATGTTGAAATGGTGAGTTCAGGGGAGATGAAGGGAAGAACTTCACGAAGCTTGAAAACAGAGGAGAGTGTGTTTACTATCACAACTCTGTCACTCTTGAATTCATTTTCTGATTGCACAAAAAAACTGATTCAATTCACCTTTCTTAGCTAATAAATAGCAGCAACTCAATGAACTGTATAACTAACTATCTAGTCAGCACTCTAACAAACTTATTCCCTAATTACTCACTAACAGAATCTGCCTATATCCGCAACTCCTAACTAATTAGCTTGCTAACTATTACACATGACTCATTAGCTCACGTAACACTGAAAGCAAAATTTTGGGTGAAGATGGGTTCTTGATGGTTCAGGCATTGGTAGATTTCGAAGGTAGGTTATTGGATATTTCAGCTGGGTGGCCTAGTACGTTAAAACTCCAGAGTAAGCTCTTTCTTGACGTTGAGAACATAGAGTTGTTGCAAGGGCCATCTTATAAGCTTAGTGATGGTAGTTTGATTCCTCAGTTTGTGTAGGGGAATTCGTATTATCCCCTTTTTTCATGGCTTTTAACATCTTATAATAGGGTGAATAAGGAAGATAGTTTTGGTTATGTTGAAAGAGCATTCAACTGTGTACACGCACATGCAATGGGGTTGGTTAGTGATGCCTTTGGGATGCTAAGGGTTAGGTGGCAGCTCCTTTCGGATTCAAGGAAGTGAAAAGGGAAGTGTGTTGAGTATTTGCCTTATCTGATTGTGACTTGTTGTTTGCTGCATAATTTTTTGATTAAGTGTAACGAGCCAATGCCGGTTAAAGAAGTGAGAATTGTGGAAAAGAAAAGAGCGAACGATGTTGCTTTTAATGGAGTGGTAGATGAGAGTGCAATGAGGATAAAAGATGCACTTGCCATGTATTTGAGTAAGGTGAGCTTGAGAGGATAAATAAATGAATGAATGCTATGGACAAGAAAAGACTGATATTTGTAAAATCTTATAGGGGCTACCACTTCTGTTAAGTTAGTTGGCTTTCAGTATCCTTATTATGTGTAGCATTTTTGTTATGTATACCACGTGTAGTTTTATTGTACCAATCACAATCAGAAAATATGAAGTATTTATAGTGAAAGATAGGGTATATAAGTAATTTTACAACTCAGTAACATTTTTTTGACGTGACTAAATTGAAAAAAAATTAACATATAAGGACCCAATTGAAAAGAAAAAAAAATATAGGGACCTAATTGAAAATTTGGTAAAACTATAAGGACTTATAAAGTCATTAAACATTTTTTTTGGCATAGGTAATTTTGAGTTTGAATTATATATATATAAAAGGTGGACCGATATGCCAACCTATTTTTTAGCAGGATAACGAGTTCAAGTCATATTACTTTGGCGAGACAGATAGGTCTATTTAACTTTTTGACGGGACGAGACGGGATGGTGTAGAAAAGCAGAACGAAAGAAAATATATTATGAGTTGGTTTGGATAAAATTTTTGTAGTAAAAAAATATTTTTAAAAAAATTAAAATATTTTTATTTAAATTTAAATTTATTTGTATATATTTTTAAAAAATAAAAATAAAAAAAATTTTAATATTTATTTTTTAAATATATATTTAAATATAAAATATCTTTTGTCTATTAATTTTCTTTTTAAATAGATAAAAAAATAAATATTTTTTAAAACATAATCCAAATTGATCCTATATGCGACTTGTCTTCTGTATCGCTGAAACATAGGCAAGACTTGTTTGAATGATTTCTAAAAAATGGATAATTTTTAAGTATGTTTTTTTTTTAAAAATACTTACCACACGTTACATCAACATTCAAATTTTTTTTTCTGATGGATTGAATAACTTCTAATTTTAAGCATTAGTGTGTACACTTACACACACTACGTCTACACACAAGAATTTTTTTTTATTTTTGTCAAGTTTATATTAGATGAGATTCGAACTCTAGACCTTCTAGTAAGAAAGGAGGACATATGCTATATGAGTTAAGACTAGGGGTGGCAAAGCGGGTCCGCCTGTCCCGTCTAGATTCACACCATAAGCGGAGTGGTTCGGTCTGCGCCCGCCAACTAAAGTGGGTTCAAAATGTTAGACAATAAAATTAGTTAAAATTAACAAAAAATAATAATTAAAAAATTAAATACAAATAAAAAATAGTCAAATTATAATATAATTTTTTTATTATTTTTTTTTTAATTTTAACTTTAATAAAATTGTTCAAAATAATATTTATCAATAAAATCATTTTTATTTTAAAAAATAAGTCACATAATTTAAACATATATACGAAATTATAAAATAAAATAAATAAAATTAATAACTAAAAGAAGAATAAAAAATAAAAAAAGTGTTCAAAAATGATATAATTATTAATTTTGTAGTAATAATCACTCTTTTATTTAATAAAAAAAATTTTTTTGACCCGGCAGGCCAGCCTGGCCCGTCCCGCCAAAACTCGCAAATTTGGCAGATTTTTTTTTTTTAAATTTAATGGGTTTCAAATTCTAAACCGACTCACCTTTTTTAGTGGGTTCGATCCGACAGATTTGATCCATTTTACCATCCCTTAGTTAACACTCATTAGTGTAATACCCAAAATCTTTAGAGAGAAAAAAAAGACCGTGTTATTTAAGCTATGGTATCTAAACATACAAGAGCTTGCAATAGGAAAAAAAAATGTTAAAAACAGGGCCGAGGACAAAATTTTTGTGAACTTACCATCAAATGCTAGCATGAGCACGACCAAAACAATGCTAGCATGAGGTCACATATTTTATGTTTCACAATAACTTTGACAAAAAGTATGGCCAAACGAGAAAAATCAAGAAAGCCCAATATTCCTTAGACCAAAAAGATAGGTAATCAAAATTATTAGCATTTTTATTTTAAAAAAACTTAAAAAAGTCATTTTAGCATCGAAATATGCTGATTTTGATAAAACAGACTTTAATATTTGTTCTTGATAAAATAAACCCCAAATATCAATTTTATTTGACAAAAATAACTTAATCGTGTTGTGAAATAAAAGATATATATAATAGAGATGTACAAATAGAAGACTCTAGTATTAAAATAATTAGCCCAATAATAATTTATATATATATAATAATATTATATGTTGTAATGTGTATATATATACAAAGATAGAAAGAAGTATTAAAAATAAAGAGAGAGAGAATCGCATCTGTTTATTGTTGCAATCTCAATATAATAAAGATGGTTAATATTGCTATTAATATTATATGTAAAGAGTAATAGAAAATAGAATTTAAAATACTTATAAAATAAAAGAAGAGGAAGAATTGTAATAGTAATATAAGGAGAAGGGTATTTGATTATAACATAAAAGAGGATTTATTTGTATGAGAAGGAAGGAAGGATAATATATTTATTCTGTTGTTGTTGTAATATATGAATAGAAAAGAACTTTTGTACGTAGAAAGAAAGAGAAGATTTTGTATTTGTATTATTACTTGTGTGTAATTGTTAGAGGCTTAAGCCTCTATTTATACACGTACATTAGGTAACTTTTTTCAACTTCATATTAAATGAAGTCATTCTTGAGAAACTATATATCATGGAAAATGGTCATCCACGTAAGGTATGATAAAGTATCCTTATCACAACACTCCCCCTTGGATGACCATTTAGGATTATGCCTCGTTAAAACCTTACTAAAGAAAACCCAATGGGAAAAAAAACTTTAGTGAAGGAAAAAGAGTACAAAATCCTTTGTGATGGGGACTGCCTCATTAAAAACCTTGTCAAGAAAAACCCAATGAGAAAAAAACCTGACCAAGGAAAAAAGAGTACAGTCTCCCCCTCTTACCGACATCATTTAATGTCTCGAAATCGGCGCATCCCAATCTCATGTACCAATCTTTCAAAGGAGGGTTTTGGGAGTGACTTTGTGAATAAATCAGCCAGATTGTCACTTGAACGGATCTGTTGGACATCAATTGTCCCTTGATTTTGAAGGTCATGAGTGAAGAAGAATTTGGGAGAAATATGCTTTGTTCTATCACCTTTGATGTATCCACCCTTAAGTTGAGCAATGCATGCTGTATTATCTTCAAACAGGACAGTTGGAGCTATCTTATGATCAATCAGTCCACATGATGACATAATATATTGAATCAAACTCCTCAGCCAAAAACACTCGCGACTAGCTTCATGAATCGCCAGTATTTCAGCATGATTAGAGAAGGTTGCTGCAATCGTTTGTTTCGTGGACCTCCATGATATAGCTGTACCACCATATGTGAACAGGTATCCTGTTTGAGATCTCCCTTTATGTGGATCAGACAAGTATCCAGCATCTGCATAGCCAACTAATTGTGACTTGGATCCATAGGGATAAAACAAACCCATATCAACCGTCCCATGAAGATATCGAAAAATTTGTTTGATTCCACTCCAATGTCTTCTGGTTGGAGAGGAACTATACCTTGCTAGTAAATTCACCGCGAATGATATGTCAGGTCGCGTATTATTAGCAAGATACATTAGCGCTCCAATGGCACTAAGATATGGTACTTCAGGACCAAGGATATCTTCATTTTCTTCTTTAGGACGGAATTGATCCTTTTTCACATCTAAAGATCTTACAATCATTGGGGTACTTAATGGATGTGACTTATCCATATAAAATCTTTTCAAGATCTTTTCTGTGTATGTTGTTTGATGAATAAAGATCCCACTTTTTATATGCTCGATCTGCAGGCCGAGACAAAATTTAGTTCTTCCAAGATCTTTCATCTCAAACTCTTCTTTTAGAATTTTTTATAATTGTTGGAATCTCTTCAGGAGTCCCAATGATATTTAAATCATCAACGTACACAGCAATTATAATGAATCCAGAAGCAGTTTTCTTTATGAAAACACACGGGCATATATCATCATTCTTGAAACCGTTTTTGGCCAGATACTCAGTAAGACGATTATACCACATTCGTCCAGATTGCTTTAGACCATATAAAGATCTTTGCAATTTGACTGAGTATAACCCTTGCGAATATTCATTGGATGGTTTAGATATCTTTAGTCCTTCGGGGACTTTCATATAGATATCCCGGTCTAATGAGCCGTATAAATAGGCTGTTACCACATCCATTAAATGCATATGCAGTTTATGATATGCAGATAAACTGACCAAATAACGCAATGTTATCGCATCCACTACTGGGGAATACGTTTCTTCATAATCTATACCGGGCCTTTGTGAAAAACCTTGTGCCACAAGTCGGGCTTTGTAGCGCACAACTTCATTTTTCTCATTTCGTTTTCTCACAAATACCCATTTGTATCCAACAGGTTTTACATCTGCAGGTGTACGGACTACAGGTCCAAAGACTTCACGTTTTGCAAGTGAGTCTAATTCAGCCTTCATGGCTGCTTCCCATTTTGGCCAATCACTTCTTTGTCGACATTCTTCGACTGATCTTGGCTCAAGATCCTTACTTTCATGCATGATATCTAATGCCACGTTATATGCAAATATTTCATTGACAATTGTCTTATTTCGGTCCCATTTCTCTCCTGTAAAGACATAATTTATCGAGATCTCGTCATTTTCACAATTTTCAGGTAACTGAACGTCTTCTGGCGTTATATCAGAATTTTGGACAACTGCGGGTGTCTCTACTATGTCTTTTTCAACAGGAATCATATTTACCTCTTTTCTCTTTCGAGGATTTTTGTCTTTGGAACCGACAGGCCTGCCACGCTTCTGGCGTGTATTTGCTTCAGTGGCTATTTGTCCTACTGGGACATCAATTCGAATTGAGACATTTTCCGTCCTGCCACGCTTCTGGCGTGAATTCGCTTCAGTAGCTACTTGTCCTACTGGGACATCAATTCGAATTGGGGCATTTTCCGCTGGTATATAAGATTTGGTTATCCTCTTTGTATCGGAAAATGCATCAGGCAATTCATTTGCTATTCTTTGCAAATGTATAATCTTTTGAACTTCTAGTTCACATTGCGCTGATCGAGGATCTAAATGCATCAATGATGATGCATTCCAATTAAGTTCCTTTTCAGGAAGCTTATTTTCTCCCCCTAATGTTGGAAATTTTGATTCATCAAAATGACAATCCGCAAACCGGGCTTTAAACACATCACCAGTTTGTATCTCAAGATACCTCACTATAGAGGGAGAATCATATCCAACATATATCCCCAATTTTCTTTGGGGTCCCATTTTGGTGCGATTAGGTGGTGCAATGGGAACATATATCGCACACCCAAATATTCTTAAATGGGAAACATTTGGCTGCTGGCCAAAAGCTAATTGTATAGGAGAGAATTGATGATAACTCGTTGGCCTCAAACGAATAAGTGCTGCGGCATGTAAAATAGCATGCCCCCAAACCGAGGTTGGGAGATTTGTTCTCATAAGCAAGGGTCTAGCAATTAATTGGAGGCGCTTAATAAGTGATTCTGCTAACCCATTTTGTGTGTGAACATAAGCTACTGGATGTTCAACACTTATTCCATTAGCCATACAATAAGCATCAAAAGCTTGGGAAGTAAATTCACCAGCATTATCAAGACGAATTGCTTTGATTGGATTTTCTGGAAATTGTGCTTTTAATCGAATAATTTGAGCCAGTAATCTCGCAAACGCCAGGTTGCGAGAAGATAATAAGCACACATGTGACCATCTCGAAGATGCGTCTATCAGGACCATAAAATATCTAAAAGATCCACATGGTGGATGAATAGGTCCACATATATCACCTTGAATCCTTTCTAGGAATTCAGGGGACTCAAATCCAATCTTTACTGGTGATGGCCTTAAAATTAATTTCCCTTGAGAACATGCAGCACAACAAAATTCACTAGATTTAAGAATCTTCTGGTTCTTTAGTGAATGTCCATGAGAGTTTTCAATAATTCTTCTCATCATGGTTGTTCCCGGATGACCCAATCGGTCGTGCCAAGTTATGAACTCATTTGAGTTAGTAAACTTCTGGTTTACAGTGGCATGTGATTCAATTGCACTAATCTTGGTGTAATACAACCCAGATGAAAGTGAGGGTAATTTTTCTAATATAACTTTCTTATTTGAATCATGAGTTGTGATACATAAATACTCATGATTTCCCTCATTCATCGTCTCAACATGATATTCATTTCGGCGAATATCTTTGAAACTCAACAAGTTTCTCAGAGACTTGGTAGATAATAGTGCATTATTTATTATAAATTTTGTTCCTCCAGGAAACAAAATTATAGCTCTTCCGGAGCCTTCTATCACATTGCCTGAGCCAATAATAGTGTTAACATATTCCTCTTTTGGCACAAGATGGGTAAAATATATATCACTTTTGAGAATAGTGTGCGAACTTGCACTATCCGCAAGGCATACATCTTCATTACATATCCTTGCCATTCTCTTCAAAAACAAATAATAATAGAATGAGTAGTATGCACAGATAAATTGAATACTTGATCAGAATTATTTTTCTAAGAAATACTGTACATAAAATAATGTCATATACTAAAATTTTATTTTAAAATTTGACACAATTAATAATTTCAAAATTCATAAATATTAATATTTCATTATTTATGTACATCACATTTGAAACTTAAATACATAGAAAATAAAACTTAACAATAAGTTCTTTACATTATTTATTTACATATATACTTCACAATCCCATAGATTAAACTATTCCATCATTGATCAAATGACCAATATTTCCTTCAGGATCCTCAAAGAAATCAGATACATCATAATGAGTGGTGGAGTTCTCAGCATCATTTGAAACAAAATTTGTTTCCTTTCCTTTGTCGTTCTTTTTCAAAGATGCCTGGTAAAGATCGACTAGGTGCCTTGGGGTACGACAGGTACGAGACCAATGGCCCTTTCCACCACAGCGGAAACACTTCTCCTCGGTTGATTTATTCTGCCCGATATTCTTTTCTTTGTCCCACTTCTGGTGAGATCCTCTCTTTTGAACATAATTCTTTTTCCTTCCATAATTTTTCTTGTTATTAAAAGCTTGCCATTTACCTCTTCTGGGGTAATGATTTGCCGCATTTACTTCAGGAAATGGGGCGGCGCCAGCTGGGCGCGCTTCATGATTTTTCAATAACAACTCATTGTTGCGTTCGGCAACAAGAAGGCAAGAAATTAACTCAGAATATTTCTTAAACCCTTTCTCTCGATACTGCTGCTGCAGGAGCACATTCGAGGCATGGAAGGTTGAGAAAGTTTTCTCCAACATATCATGATCAGTTATTTTTTTCCCACACAATTTCATTCGTGAGGTGATCCGAAACATTGCAGAATTATATTCATTTATAGATTTAAAATCTTGTAAACGCAAATGCGTCCATTCATACCGGGCTTGAGGAAGTATCACCGTTTTCTGATGATTGTACCTTTCTTCAAGGTCTTTCCAAAGATCTGCAGGATCTTTTAATGTAAGATATTCATTTTTCAATCCTTCGTCAAGATGACGACGGAGAAAAATCATGGCTTTGGCTTTATCCTTCTGGGATGCATTATTTTCAGCCTTAATGGTATCTCCAAGATCCATTGAATCAAGATGGATTTCAGCATCTAGTATCCATGATAAATAATTGTTTCCAGATATGTCAAGAGCATTGAATTCAAGATGAGAGAGTTTTGACATAATGAAAATTTGTTACCTGAGTCTTCCTAAAAATTTGATCAGAGTCTCGTGCTGATAACGTGTTGTGAAATAAAAGATATATATAATAGAGATGTACAAATAGAAGACTCTAGTATTAAAATAATTAGCCCAATAATAATTTATATATATATAATAATATTATATGTTGTAATGTGTATATATATACAAAGATAGAAAGAAGTATTAAAAATAAAGAGAGAGAGAATCGCATCTGTTTATTGTTGCAATCTCAATATAATAAAGATGGTTAATATTGCTATTAATATTATATGTAAAGAGTAATAGAAAATAGAATTTAAAATACTTATAAAATAAAAGAAGAGGAAGAATTGTAATAGTAATATAAGGAGAAGGGTATTTGATTGTAATATAAAAGAGGATTTATTTGTATGAGAAGGAAGGAAGGATAATATATTTATTCTGTTGTTGTTGTAATATATGAATAGAAAAGAACTTTTGTACGTAGAAAGAAAGAGAAGATTTTGTATTTGTATTATTGCTTGTGTATAATTGTTAGAGGCTTAAGCCTCTATTTATACACGTACATTAGGTAACTTTTTCAACTTCATATTAAATGAAGTCATTCTTGAGAAACTATATATCATGGAAAATGGTCATCTACGTAAGGTATGATAAAGTATCCTTATCACAACAAATCGTTAACCTATCACTTTTGTCATTTTCGATTTCAGCATGACCATCTCATCATGCCAGAACTATGTTCCATCAAATGATTTCCCTCTCCATTTGTTGCATCTCTAATCTCTTGTGGTTTTTCTCATAAATAGATGCTTTGTTTCTCGGCGACAAAAAATTATTTTCTATTTTTGTTCCACCAATAATGTCTGGAACAAAGCACAACTTCTCAAATTGGGGGTTAGGATATTTTTCTGAGTTAATAAAAGTAATTTGATGCAGTTTAAGTAAGTACTTAAATTTAGTCTGGTAAAATTTTTATTTTTTAAAAGTATCTTATAAAGTTAACTTTTAAAAGATAGTTTTTAAAAATTGTAACATTTATGTTTGGTAAATCAAATTAAAAATAACTTTCAATAAATACAAGCAATAACAAGTGCGTTTGGTATAAAAACTTTTAAAATTTCAAAATACTATAATAGACATGAATGCAAGTATTAAATTTAAAAATTAGTTAATATATGAAGTTATATTAGATTTTTAAATTTTGAAAAGTACAAGACAATTTTGAAAAGCTCTATTTTAAGTGTTTTCAAAAGTAACCCAATCTTTTAAAAATTGCAAGCACAAGCACATAATCTTTTTAATTTATCAAACAAAAAATGAGAAATTTGTGCTTTTAAAAATTTTACCAAAACAAGCTTTAATGTGTCACATACTCATATAGATAACTCATCAATGAATTACGATTGGACAATTTTTATATTTAAAATTTGATGATTTTAAATCAAGTTTTTTTTATTTCTTTTTGTAGATAGTAGATTTAAAAAAAATTAAAAATGGGTCATAAAAATTGAATTTAGCTTTTTTGCTCGTAGTTTCTAAATAATTTTAAATATAAACAACAACAACAAAACTTTATCCTATTAGGTGGAGTCGGCTACTACATGCTTACATGAATCAAACGACATCATTGAATTCTATCATGTATTATGTCTACAATGAGACTGTTTATATGTAAATCTCGTTTGACCACCTCATCAATGGTCTTCTTAGATCTTCCTCTGCCTTTCACCCCCTTATCCACCCTCTATCTCATCCACCCTTCTGATTGGGTACTTTGTCGGTCTTCTTTTCACATGTCCAAACTACGTAAGACGCGATTCTACCATCTTTTCTACAATGTGTGCTACTCCAACTCTTTTCCTTATATCGTCGTTTCTTATTTTATAACCGTTTATCCATCTGAACATTTTTATCTCTACCACACTTAACTTATGTTCGTGCTCTTTTTGGCCGTTCAACACTCTGTACTATAAAGCATAACTGATCTTAAATATACTCATAAAATTTCAAATCAAATGAATATGTTATTTATTAGAAACATAAATCATTTATCACTAATAAAGTGATATATATTTTTTTTATACAATTTTAATTTTTCCTTATTTTTCCATATAGAACTACAAATCCATTAAAAAGTAAACCATTATTTGGGGGTAGGGGATGTTATAGAAGACTAAAACCTGCCTAGCAAAAAAGTTTTAAATTTATAATATTATTGAGATATTTGGAATTCTTAATTAATTATATAATATTTTTTAATATTGTTTTTTTTTTCCAATAAATATCAGGTGTCTCAATAATATTAGTTAGGCTCTTTGTTAGATTTAGACACATTTGATAACTCTTCTATAACGTTATATGTTTAGGAATAGTTCGGAGGTGAATATTTTCAATAGTAAATAATAATATACAATTTATCTATTCCATAATAAAGATAGATATTAGATGGAGTATAGTGCACAATTTTTTTCACAATGCCTCGACTACTTGGAGGAATATTTTAAGGGTTTATGATATCTTAAAAGAAAGATTTAAAATGTGGAGAATATGTAACAATTGATTTAGTATAATGAGTAGAGTTTTCTTGACAAATTTTGTAAGTTTACATTTCACATTCATATATCTGAAATAATTTTTTTTCTTTTGTTGATTTGTGGAGTAATGGTATTTGGGAGGAAAGATAAAGATGTGAAACTGTCTGAAATTATCTTAGGAATTGTGTGAAATCAAGAAGCATTTGGTAAAGGACAAAACACTATAATAAGCCAACATCACTTCAAATTTACGTAAATGAGCCAAAAGGAAAATCGATTCAGCAATAGGCCAAATCATATTTTAATGTAATTCGAACCAGGCTAGTTCGAACTGCATTTAGGAATAAATCGAACCAGGCCAGTTCGAATTAGGAAGAAAGAGTTGATAGTAAATCGAACCAGGCTGGTTCGAACTAGCATTGCATGTAATTCGAACCACCCCAGTTCGAATTATAGGTAATTTAGTGTCTTCAAGTAATTCAAACCACCCTGGTTCGAATTACACTTAAGTTGCGTTCTAAGTAATTCGAACTACCCTGGTTCGAATTACTAGTGATTGTGCTATATAAGGAGTTCGAATCAGCCTCATTCGAACCATTCTCACCTTCCCCTACCCCACCAAATCTCAGAGAAAAGGACCCAGATTCTCTCCGACAAAGACCTGAACGGAATACTCTGCTGATGGGGGACGATCCGGCACGGTTATATCGCTTGGATGGAGTCGCCCATATAGCTAGGGTCATCAACGAGGAGGTTAGTACGGATATAACTTTGTTCTACCGGTACATGTGAGTTAGTGGTTTTGCATGCGGGTTAGATGGTGGTTTATGTTAGTGGTTTCTGTTAATAGTTTATGTTAGTGGTTTATGTTAGTAGTTTATGTTAGTGGTTTTGCATGCGGGTTAGATGGTGGTTTAGTTGGTGGTTTATGTTAGTGGTTTATGTTAGTGGTTTCTGTTAGTGGTTTATGTTAGTGGTTTATGTTAGTGGTTTATGTTGGTGGTTTATCTTAGTGGTTTGTGTAAGTGGTTTATGTAAGTGGTTTACGTTAACGGTTTATGTTAGTGGTTTATGTTAGTGGTTTATGTTAGCGGTTTAGTTGTGGTTGTTTAATGTTAGATCTTTCATGTCAGTGGTTTATGTTGGTTTCTTATGTTAGTTGTTTATGCAAGTGGTTCTCGTTCATGGATTTTTAAGCGCTTATATTTAGTACGATTTTTAGGTTTATCAATTATCGTGTTGATTATCTTTGTCACTGGTAATTAAGTTGGTCCCACTAATGCGGTTCATTTCTTCCGCAGCCTCAGCGATGCATCAGGAGCATGCGGCGGCAGCAGGGCATGGTCCTCGATGACAGATACGTTCCGTACCTGCAGATGGCAGGTCTTTACCATCTTGCAAGGCTGAACGATAGATGGTTCCGGTTGGACGAGGCCCTTGTCAGTGCGTTTGTCGAGCGATGGCGTCCGGAGACGCACACGTTTCATATGCCGTTCGGAGAGTGCACGATCACACTCCAGGACGTGGCATACCAGCTGGGTTTGCCAGTGGACGGGCGTTACATCAGCGGCTGCCTATCAGAGTTCCATATATACATCGAGGGTGGCCGTCCAGCCTGGGTTTGGTTCGAGGAGTTGCTTGGAGTGGTACCTCCTCCTAGCCAGGTTCAGAAGTACGCGGTCAACTAGTGCGAATGCAACAGGTAGAATGTTCGAGTTCCCATCCTGTGCAATCACGATGAGCAACGTTCCCCCGTACTTGCCATACAGATGTGTGCCGTCGATGCTAACTAGCGGCTTGCAATGACGGAATGCCTCGATGCACGGTGGAAACGTCCAGAAAAGTCTGTGAAAATAGGCTTGAGACTCGTCAACTTGTCCACCAACTCGAACGGGGCTCATGCGTAGGACCGCAACAGTACCCGGCATCGTTAACTGGACTCCCAACACCCACCTAGGGAGCTCGTTGTATGACTCATCCCAGTCACCGTAGATGAGGGAAATAGCCTTCTGCTTCGCCATCCAGACCCTCCTGTAAGTCGGCCTAAACCCAAAGTGTGCTGCTGTGGCATTTAGGAGCACCTTTATGCTGACGGATGCATCGGCCCTGACCATTGGCATAATGAACGCCGAAATCACATGATAATCCAAGCTCCTGTGGTCACTCGAGATGGAGGTCGCAAGACAAGTGTGAGGTCCATTGTACCGTTTAACCTCCCAAATGCCCTTGCGCTGCCTAAGGCTCAGTCGAATCAACCAGGTGCACCCATTCCCAAACTCAGAACACTTGCCCACATAACGGCGATGATCAGACTCCACTACCTTGTACTGTACCCCTCGCCGGATGCTGTAGGTCTTCACACTTAACAGGGCCTCATCTTTATCTTGAAATTGCTGACCAACCTGGAACTCTGTCAGACCAGCTGTCCCTTCCGCATCTCTAGCTCCGTATCCAACGGAATGCCCTGAAATACCCTCCTGCCTCATGGCGTCCAGGTCCAAAGAGGAAAAATATGGTGGATACTGCTGTGTGCCAGAACTAGAACCACCGATCGCCAATGCAGGCTCACTCGGTCCGACATCGTCGCCGCTGTCATCCTCAATCATATCCGGCTCGACGTCGTCCGCCTCTGCATCATCCAACAATCCGTCTCCGACGCCCACTGGTGGAACGCCCTGTAAACCGTTCGGCGGAACATCAAATGATCCTACCACGTCGCCTACTTCATCATTGAGATCAACAGCGAAAGACGGGGAGGCGACCGGTTGGACCGCTGTCTTGTACACAGGGATGGACGAAGAAGCAACGGCAGGCCTGGAACTGGAACCGGCTGCCGTGGCTACAGTGGTGGTATTCCGGTTCGAACCCCCTGAGCTGGATACCACATCAACCAGCTTTGCCAACAATTCTGGTGTCCTCACCTCTGGGAACTACCTCCGACAAAGAAACAAAACTTGCAGGTCCTCATCACTACCAATCGTGAAACAATCATACTTCACAGTATCCTGCAGGACCGTGACTGGAATGCGATAGAAAAAATTCTTAACCCGCTTCGCACCTTCCACACCGAGTTTCATCAGCACAGATCTAACAAGGTCATCATAGCTCGTCGTAGGACTGACGACAATACAGAGGGGATCCTTATCTGTGAACTTCACACCGGAACGAGTTTTCCTCTTAATGGATCCTCTGTGGTGAACCAAAATACCAAAACTCTCCTCACTGGCCATCTTACACCCTCTAATGAGAGCAACTCACGTTTACAACCCTATATATACTGCTCTGTATACCACTAATTCGAACCAAGGTGGTTCGAATTAGAAGTTGTGTAATTCGAACCAGCGTGGTTCGAATTACTTAATGCAGCATATTTACCTATAATTCGAACCAGCCTGGTTCGAATTATATGATACAGCTTCTCTCTCTGTAAATCGAACCAGCCTGGTTCGATTTACTTCAAGCTTCTTCTCTCTCTGTAGTTCGAACTGCAGTGGTTCGAATTATTAACAAATAGAGTTCGAACCACCCTGGTTCGAATTATATAAAAATACAGTCTGGCTTATTGCTGAAACAATTTTCGTTTTGGCGTATTTACGTTACAGGATTCTTCACTTGGCTTATTAGGGTTTTTTGCCCTTTGGTAAATGTGGGATCCTTTGTTTATTGATTCATTTGAAGGTATTCTTTTGGAATTTTGGATTCAGAAAGTCATGCCGAACAATGAGGTAATTGTAGGGGTGGGTCTTTGGTGGGTGTGGAGGCATCGTTGTAATGATATTTTCAACAATGAAGATCAGTGGACAGACTATAAAGTTGTTGCTATGGCTCGGATAACTGCTAATGATTTAAGAAAGTCTGCCAGTGCCAGTTGTATAACTTTTAAGGATCGAAGGAAGTGGGACCCTCCAACAAGTAACACTTTTAAAGTTAATTGTGATGTGGGTCTGTTTTTTTATTGAAATCTAGCAGGAATTGGTTATGTTATTAGAGATTCTAATGGGCGTTAAATTTCGAGTTGTTCTAGTAGCTATCCTCCAGAGCCTATCGTCATATGAGTTTTTTTCTTTTTGGAGGGGTCTGATTTTAACTTGGGATTGTGGATTGAGAGATATTGTGTGCGAAACAGATTGTCTTTACATTTTGCACATTTTAAACAAATTCGCCAAAAAAGCTTAATTGTGATGTGGTTGATATTCTTCAAAAGATCCAAGAGCTTCTGTCAAGACCTTGGGTTGTGGATTTTGAATGGATTACCCGTGAAGCTAACGCTGTGGCAGATTGGCTGGCGAGATATGCGGTCAAGACCAATCCAACTCATGTTATTTGGTCGGAGTCTTGTGATTTCTTATGCTTATTGATTTAGGATAATCGTCTGTTTTTTTTTTTTTCTTTATTTCTTTACTTGTTTAGTATAAAATACTTGAATATAAGATTTCTTGATTATCTATTATATAGGGATGGCAACGGCGCGGGTAGGGGCGGGTTTTTGCTCTACCTGATCCCGCCCTGCCTTACAATAACCCGCATAAAACCCGCTTCACTTCTATCCGCGGGTAGTAAATGGTTGAACCCTAACCCGCCCTCGCGGATACCCGCCCCTATAATTATTAAAATCTAATAAATAAAATTAAATTTCAAATTTTATATAACCATCATCACATACATAACATAAATTAAAGTAAAATTTTAAATATAATACAATATTATCAATTATTTTATATATATTACACATATTATGTATTAAAATTATATATTATATATATATCGGAACAGGTAACACCTAAACCCGGTCCCGCCCCGCTAAAAATCTGCTCTAGTGCGTGGCGGATAATTATCCGTCCCGATCGGATAAGGACATAGTGGGTACCCGCAAGTTCGGGTGGTGTTGCCATCCCTAATTATATATAAGATTGAGAGATGTTTAAATACAATTTTTCTATTTATTTAAAATACCTTTCATTTTATGTATCTATAAAAATATATATATATTTTTATTTTAAAATCAAGAATATCTGAATTAGAATATAAGATATTGATGCTGTGGACTAATTTTATTTTTACAGTATTAGTATGTAATCATAAAATAAAAAATGAAAACATGCAGAGTGGATGAGAGACAACATTATCCAGTATCCACACATGGCATGGTAGCTTTCACCGTTTGTCTCTGATTGCAAGCAAGGAAGAAATGGCTCTAAGTCTCAACATCCTCTCACTGTGTTCCACTTCCTCTTCAACTTCTAAACCTCATATCAGAACTCCCACTTGTCATCTTGCTCCTTTCACACTCAGCTTCAAGCAACAACAATCTTCTTCTCAGAAGCTGACATTCTCATTGGCTGAATCTGTGTCTGGTGCCACCCTTGCTGCTCTCATCTCTGCTTCCCTGTTCTTTGTTGACCCTGCACTTGCATTCAAGGTCCAATTCCCTAATCACTAACCGTTTCTGATCTGCTTCATAACTTTTGTTAACACTGAAGCTTGTTCAATTCAACCAGGGTGGAGGTCCATATGGCCAAGAGGTCACAAGGGGACAAGATCTCTCTGGCAAGGATTTCAGTGGAAAGACCCTCATCAAGCAAGACTTCAAAACGGTCCAACTTCCTTTTTCTTTTTTCTATTTTTTTTTTTTTAGTTAATGGAGAATGTGGTTGTTCTGATGCAACTTACCTTTTGTTATATTGAATGTTACAGTCCATATTGAGACAAGCCAATTTTAAAGGTGCAAAGTTGTTAGGTGCTAGCTTCTTCGATGCTGATTTAACAGGTTTTCCTGCTGCTTACATGTGTATACTATAATGTTTCTTGAAACAGCACAAATACTTGTGTATTTACATTTTGTTCTCTGCCTATCTCTCTTGTTGTTGTCAGGTGCTGACCTTTCAGATGCTGATCTTAGAAGTGCAGATTTTTCATTGGCAAATGTCACAAAGGTAATGTAATTTTCTTCTACTGATTTGTACCCTTATTCAATCATCTGTCCCTTTGTTAAATCACTTATAAAAGAGATAAAATTACCAATAAATGCTATCAGATTCAACAAAAGGTAAGCAAATTAGGGTTTAGTATATAAGATTAAATGCAGATGAGTCAACTAGTATGGACTGTGGATTCTTCTGCAACTGCTGTTTTGTTAACTCTGCTTCCAGTCACATACCATTAACCCTTCTTTTTATTTAATTAAAGCTGAAAATTTGCTCTACTCTAAGTGATGGGTTTTTTGTTTCTTCAGTCATTTCACAATGTTGATCCTGTTGGCTTCTGCATGGCATGACCAATTTTTGTAGGCAAATTTAAGCAATGCTAACCTGGAAGGTGCACTTGCAACAGGAAATACATCTTTTAAAGGATCAAATATTACCGGAGCAGGTAAGTAATTGCATCACTTATCTATGATACACAACTATCTTGAACAGTTACCAAATTTTATTAGTCCTCTCCAAGAAACACTAATATCATCAAACTAGCAAGTTCTGTTTGGACTATATCTATGGTCATGCCTGTTGTATGCAACTGACTTTTGTGATTAAAAATCTAAAATATATAGAATCAGTAGGATGCCTGTTCCAAGTGTAGCTTAAAATTACTTAAGAATTCATACCTCAATATGCAGTTAAAAAAAACTTGCAGTAATTTTGGATACTCAACATGCAGTCTAGATGTTAGAGTATAGAGTAATATACTCATTAATGCAGTGCAAACTAGATGCATAAGTTGGGTTAAATAATAACCTTGTCTGTTATCTTGGTTGGAGCCAGATTTTACTGATGTGCCGCTAAGAGACGATCAACGCGAATATCTCTGCAAAGTTGCAGATGGGTAAAGACTTATGTTATTATACTTTAATCTCGTTTTATTTTCTGAACATGCTTCATCAGAGTCATCCATAACAGAATTTGTTACTGGTAACAGAGTGAACCCAACAACTGGAAATGCTACGCGAGATACATTGCTGTGCAATTAGTATTCCATTGCTGCGGAGTGAGGAGTATATATCTTGAATCAGAGGAGAGGGCTAGATCATGATGCTGCATACTGAACTGCAACTTTTGAATTTGATTTTCGACGAATAAAACTCCTTATTATACATATATGTTTTGTTAATTTTAGTAGTGTATAGTACATTGCATAAGTCAGCAACTCGAATTAGTGGGAAAAGACTTGGTTGTGGTTGTATAACATATAATATATATCATGCATTCATAGCAGAGGTTAATGTATTAGTCTTTTTGGTTAGCCATTTTCTATGTAGTTTTCATGGTAAAATTGTGCACTAGAAACACTTTTTTTTATAAGACAAATTTATGGTGGTACCATCTGAACCACGTGAAGGAGTTCATCCTAGCTTGGTCTGTCAGAAAAGGTTTCTGCACTATAACCATAGCTGAAGTTTGGGCTATCTATTAGGTTCTTTCATTCTTTGTATGAGTAAGGAACTTCAGTTGTAGGAAGTAGGAACGTCCACTGGAGTGTGATTCTAGATGATCATGGAGCTATTACCTTTACTTGTTTATTCTAACATAGAAATGATGGTGTGGCTGGTGATCATTGATTGGCAAGTAAATACTAGATGTATTAGATTTTTGTATGACACTGCAAATCTGGATCCTATAAAAATAATGAATTTGGATCTTCTAAATTTTAAATTTTCATTTTAGAGGATAAAGTGTAATTTCTCATTTTTGAATGGTTTTTCTCTCATATTTTCTCTTGATCCCACCTATGAAATAAATAGTGAGAGATTATACCTTATTCTTTAAAGTAAAATTCAAAATTTAGAGGATCTAAATTCAAAAATAATAATGAATAATGAAATAAAAGAGTAATCATTAGTGGATCAATAATTTTATTGCAATTAGTTCCTTACTTCCTTATCAAATAATCTAAACTGATTATATTTTTTCACTTTTATTATTTTTACAAAATTTTTTATTCACTTTATAAGATCTCTAAAGTGGTGGTGGTATATGATGTACGAATACTGACACAGACACGGAATATGCTGATACGTCGAAGTTTAAAATTTTACATGATATGGGGACACGCATACATATAAAATATAAAGTATTTTTTAGATAAATTGTAATGATATTTTGATATTTTATTGATATTAATATATAAATTAAAATTTTTAATTATTTTTAATATCTTTTTTAATCATATCAAGTATTTAAAATATTTTTTGTTTTAATAAATAATAATATATACTATATCTAAATTTATTTTAAGAATATATGTTAAAAATAAGACTGAACACGCTGACACGTGATGGTATTTAAGTGTGTCCAGGCGTATCCGGAGAAGAATTTTTTATTTTTTATTAAGACACGGTTGGACACAGCAGACACGCGTGTCGGACGGGTATCGGTGAGTGTCGTGTCTGAAATATGTTCGACACGCGGACACGACAACCCAGCGAAGTGTCAGTGTTTCATAAATATGAGTAAAGTATCGTTTTTGTACCCAACGTTTAGTGTAAGTCCCAACATTGTCCCTAACGTTTAAATCGTCCTATTTAAGTCCCTAACATTTCAAAATTGACTCAATGTTGTCCTGCTGTTAGAGATCTGTTAACGGAATTGACGGCAGGACAAAATTGAGACGATTTTGAAACATTAGAAACTTACATAGGACGAAAATGTTGGGAAAAAAAACGATACATAAAAATAAATTTTAATTTTATCATTCACTAATATCAATCTTTTACCGTGCATAGTTATTCAATTATTTTTTAATTACATCTAAATAAATTACACTTAATCACATTATTTTGATTCTTAATAAATTTATTTTATTTTTATAATTTTACTCTTAAAGATTTTTATTCAACAACAACAAAGCATTGTCCCACTAAGTGGGGTCGGCTACATTAATCAAACGGCGCCATTGTGCTCTGTCATGTGTCATGTCTACAGAGAGACAATTTACATGTAGATCTCGTTTGACCACCTCATGGATGGTCTTCTTAGGTTTTTCTCAGCCTTTCGCTCCTTGTCCATCTTTCATCTCATCCACCCTCCTGACTGGATGTTCTATCGATCTTCTTCTCACATGTCCAAACCACCTAAGACGCGATTCAACCATCTTTTCCACAATGGGTGCTACTCCAACTCTCTCCCTTATATCTTCATTCCTTATTTTATCCAATCGCGTATGACCACTCATCCATCTCAATATCTTCATCTCTGCCACACTCAACTTATGTTCATGCTCCCCTTTAGCCGCCCAACACTCCATACCATAAAGCATAGCCGGTCTTATAGCGGTGCGATAGAATTTACCTTTAAGTTTTAAAGGCACTTTTTTGTCGCATATAAAACCAGATGCACTTCGTCATTTTGACCACCCTGCTTGGATCCTATGATTTACATCCTGTTCAATCTCTCCATTATCCTGTATGATGCACCCAAGATACCTAAAACTTTTAACTTTTCGTAGGATATTTTCTCCAATCTTCACCTCTATATTAGGGTTTTCCCTTCTCGGACTGAACTTACATTCCATATATTCCGTCTTGCTCCGGCTTATGCGCAGACCATACACTTCTAAAGCTTCTCTCCATAACTCCAACTTCTTATTTAGGTCTTTCCTTGACTCTCCCATAAGGACGATATCATCGGTAAAAAGCATCCACCATGGCACAGGCTCTTGGATGTGCTCTGTGAGTACTTCCAAGACTAACGTGAAAAGGTATGGACTTAAGGATGATCCCTGGTGTAATTCTATACCAATAGAAAATTCCTCTGTCACACCACCTTGAGTCTTCACACTAGTTGTGGCCTCATCATACATGTCTTTAATTGCACGAATATATGCGATCCTTACCATCCTCTTTTCTAAAAGCTTCCATAAGACCTCCCTTGGTACCCTATCATACGCTTTTTCCAAATCAATAAACACCATATGTAGATCCCTTTTATTACTACGATACCTCTCCATCATCTTTCTTAAAAGGTATACCGCTTCAGTGGTAGATCTGCCTGGCATGAATCCAAATTGGTTCTCTGTTACTTGTGTCTCTTTTCTCAACCTCCGTTCTATCACCCTTTTCCATAACTTTATGGTATGACTCATAAGCTTGATCCCTCTATAGTTTCCGTAACTTTATATATCCCCCTTATTCTTGTAGATAGGTACCAAGGTGCTCTTTCTCCATTCATCAGGCATCTTCTTTGACCTTAAAATCTCATTAAAAAGCTTGGTTAACCAGTTGATGCATTTTTCTCCAAGACCCTTCCAAAACCTCAATCGGGATATTATCAGGTCCTACTGCCCTGCCATTTTTCATCTGCTTTAGAGCCTCTTTTACCTCGAGGTCTTGAATTCTTCGATAGTAGTCAAAGTTTTGATCTTCTTCCCTTGTACATAATCGACCAAGGCTCGGAAGAGTCTTCTGTCCCTCATTAAATAACTCGTAGAAGTAACTCTTCTACCTTTCCTTAATCTTCTCCTCTTGAGCCAACACCTATCCATCCTTATCCTTTATGCACTTAACCTGATACAAATTTCTCGTTCTTCTTTCACGGCTCTTTACGATTCTATATATGCCTTTTTCTCCTTCTTTTGTACCCAAAGACTAGTAGAGACCCTCATATGCTCTTGTTCTTGCTTCACTTACAGACACTTTTGTCTCTTTCTTAGCCGCCTTATATTTTTCCCAGTTATCTGCGTTATGGCATAAAGACCACTCTTTAAAGCACTCCCTTTTTATCTTTATCTTTTCTTGTACACTGGCATTCCACCACCAAGACTCCTTGTCTCTTGGTCTTATTCCTTTAGATTCACCAAAGCTTTCTTTTACTGTTCTTCTAATAACTTCTGCCATTTTCCTCCACATCTCTTCCGCACTTCCATTTCCATCCCACTTTGCCTCTTCTCCTACCCGTCTTAGGAAGCTTCTTTGTTCCTCACCTTTCATCCGCCACCACCTTGTCCTTGGGTTCTTCGTATAATGTCTTTTCCTCAACGCGGAAATCCATGACGAGCACCCTATGTTGTGTTGTCAAACTCTCTCCCGAGATAATTTTACAATTAATGCAAAATTTTCGGTCGACTCTCCTCAATAGGAAGAAGTCGATTTGAGAGCTTGCCATGCCACTCTTATATATTATAAGATGTTCGTATCTCTTTTTAAAACATGTATTTGCGATGAGAAGATCAAATGTTGAGGAAAAGTTCAAAATAGTTTTACCCTCGACATTGATCATCCCGAAACCATGGCCTCCGTGAATACTCCCATATCCAGTCACTTCTCTACCAACATGGCCATTTAAATCTCCTCCTAAGAAAATCTTATCTCCCAAAGTTATGTCTTGAACCAAACTCTCTAGATCCTCCCAAAACCTTATCTTGTGTTGTTCGTCCGAACCCACTTGCGGTGCATAGGCGCTAATCACATGGAAAGCACCTCCCTCCACCACAAGTTTGATAGAGATGATCCGATCTCCCATCCTCTTGACATCCACTACGTCCTTCTTCCACTGCTTATCCACAATTATTCCAACCCCATTCATATTTTTCACATTTCCTGTATACCAAAGTTTGAAGCCAGAAGTATCCAATTCCCTAGCCTTCGCACCAACCCATTTTGTTTCTTGTAGGCACATAATGTTAATCTTTCTCCTTGTCATGGTGTCCACAAGTTTTTACTCATCATAAAATTTTTGTAGAATGACTAGAATTACATAATCACATTATTTTACTGTATATGTATCATTTTATTCCCCACAAGTTTATATACTAGTCATTTTACAAATATTGTATGATGAGTAAAAATTTTTAAGAGCAAAATTATAAAAAATAAATTTATTTAGAATAAAAGTAATGTGATTAACTGTAATTTACTTAGATGTGATTAAAAAAATAATTGAATAACTATGTACCGTAAAAAAATGATATTATTGAAGGATAAAATTAAAATTTATTTCTATGTATCGCTTTTGTCCCTACGTTTTCGTCCTATTTAAGTCTCTAACATTTTAAAATTGTCTCAATTTTATCCCGCCGTCAATTCTGTTAACAGATTCCTAACGGCAGGACAACATTGAGTCAATTTTAAAGCATTAAAGACAACTTTAAGACTTACTCCAAACGTTGAAGACAAAAATAATACTTTACTCTTGATAAATTTTATACAAAACATTACAAGTAGAAGTAATCTTCTAATAATGAGTTTGAAATACCTGAGTATCTTAGGTTTAAACATTAGAGTAATGTTATGGTGCTGAAAGAGAAAATTTTCAGCAGGTGCTGAAATTAGGTAGCGAAGTGGAAAAGTTTACGCGTGTGGCTATTGCCTCCAAGGTTCCCAACAAGTCATGCAATGTGCCCAGACATTGATAAAAGAGGACGGTTAATTAGATGTCGTTTGATCTTGTTAATGATGATGATTAAGTTGTTGGATTTTTTTTGGAGTCAAAAAAAGTTTGGTATGTAACGTTTGTAGATCCAAAAAAGATTGGGTGTTGTGATAAAAACATTGTACAGCCGGATAAAATGAATAATGATAAAAATAGTCACACTGGTTATAAATAATTTATTGGTATAAAAAAAAAATCAAGTTCCAAATGAATTGAATTCTTGTCTTTTATTTTTTTTTTGTACTTTATTTTTGTTGTGTACAAACTTTTTTTTATTATTTGTTTACCTCTTTTAAAATTTATAATTGTGATAGTTGTATATTATGTTTATGATTGTAATTTTTTTAAAATATAAATTATTTATCCTACTAAAAAGGGTAAAATAAATAAAAAATTAACTATAACTAACAATAGAGTCATATCAAAGTAATATTTATAATAAAAAATAGTACTAAATAAAAAATACTAAATAAATTATGAGTAATCTAATTTCATAAAGTATATTTTCATATATTATTCATATATTATTAATATCTAAAACAAACAACAACTAATATACATGAAGTAGTGCCAATAAATTATAGTTCAAATGACATAATCTCTCCATATTTACCTAAGAGGTCATTTTTATATCATTTGTCAAAGTGGCATATTTAAGAAAAATTAGAAAAAAAAATCTATGCATAATTTACACACTTATTTTAATTAAAATAAATATTTTAGAAAATTAATTAAAAGGCCTAGCTATTTCCACATTTAAAATAAAATAAAAAAATAATTTCGCATATTTTTAAGAATCTAAAGGCTACATACATAACCTAAAATATTTAACCTGTATAATATGCAATTACACTAAATATTGTATAAATAACGAAAATGCATTATTATTGTTATTTGTAGAGTGGTGGGCTCTTACATTTTGAAATAGTGTGAATGATTTCTGATCAAACCCAATAATAAGAATAAGCATTGGAACGTAATGTCACCACCACCAACATCTCCTACACTTCATTTGGGACTTGATTTCTTTTTTGAGTGCCAATAAATTATGTATAACTATTGTGCTATTATTATCATTATTCATTTTATTGGACTGTACAATATTTTTATCACAACACGTAATTTTTTTTTGACTCGTAATACATTACATACCAAATATTTATTGGACTTTCAAAAAAGCCCCAACAACCTAATCATCATTATTAATAAAATCAAGAGTAATTACCTAAATCAGTCTCTGAGAATTTTAGAATTGGACATTTTAGTCTCCAAGAAAAATTAATACACGGATCAGTCCCCAAGATTTTACTCCGGCAGACAAATCAGTCCCCAATTCATTTTTCGGTAAAGTAATTACCCAGATTAGTCCCCAAAGATTTTAAAAACGGACATTTTAGTCCCCAAAAAAAGCTAATGTACAAATCAATCCCCAATTTTTCTCTCTATTAGACATAATAGTCTCCCGTCTAAAAATAAAATAAAATAAAATAATTATTATTATTAATTGCACAATAATATTGTACTATATTTTTTGTATTTTTTAGACAAAAATAATGATAAATTTATTCATTAAATTCTTATAATATATATATATATAGTCACTTAATAATAATAATAATAATAAAAAAAAAAAAATTATTAGAGATTATTTTACAAGAAATTCAAAGTTAAAATCATTTGATATTTTTGTATTTAATATAATCAAAAGATGTCTTATGTAAAAAAATTATATATGTTTATATTAAAAAATATGTATTAAAACAAAATATTTTAATTTGAATTTATATTAAATACATATTTTTTTAATACAAACATATTTTTTAAAATAGTACATCTTTTGATTATATTAAATACAAAAATATCAAATAATTTTAACCTTGATTTTTTTGTAAAATAATCTCTAATAATTTTATTTATTATTATTATTATTATTATTATTATTAATTACATAATAATATTATACCATGATTTTTTGTATTTTCTAGGTAAAAATAATGATAAATTTATTCATTAGATTCTTATATATGTATTATATATATATATATATATATATATATATATATATATATATATAGTCACTCAATAATAATAATAATAATAATAATAATAATAATAATAATAATAAAAATTATTAGAGATTATTTTATAAGAAATTTAAGGTTAAAATTATTTGATATTTTTGTATTTAATATAATCAAAAGATGTACTATTTTAAAAAATATGTTTCTATTAAAAAAATATGTATTTAATATAAATTCAAATTCAAATATTTTATTTTAATACATATTTTTTAATATAAACATATATAATTTTTTTACATAGGACATCTTTTGATTATATTAAATACAAAAATATCAAATGATTTTAACTTTGAATTTCTTGTAAAATAATATCTAATAATTTTATTATTATTATTATTATTATTAAGTGACTATATATATATATATATATATATATATATATATATATATATATATATATTATAAAAGAATTTAATGAATAAATTTATCATTATTTTTGTCTAAAAAATACAAAAAATATAGTACAATATTATTGTGCAATTAATAATAATTATTATTTTATTTTATTTTATTTTATTTTTGGACGGGGGACTATTATGTCTAACAGAGAGAAACGTTGGGGATTGATTTGTACATTAGTTTTTCTTGGGGACTAAAATGTCCGTTTTTAAAATCTTTGGGGACTGATTTGGGTAATTACTCTGCCGGAAAATGAACTGGGGACTGATTTGTCTGCCGGAATAAAACCTTAGGGACTGATCCGTGTATTAATTTTTCTTGGGGACTAAAATGTCCGATTCTAAAATCCTCGGGACTGATTTGGGTAATTACTCTAAAATCAAATAACATCTAATTAATTATCCTCTTTCATCAATCTCTAGACACACTACAAGACTTGTCGGCTATGAAGCACGGGTTCTCTCATGGTGCCGGCGTATCCGTGTCGGACGCGAATCCGACGCCGACACGCGGTGGATACTTCAAACGAGCGTATCGGCAGTGTGTCTTCTTGCGGTACAGAATTTTGGTGGAGCTATCACGAATCCAAACGAGTCCGACTCGATTCAGATGTTCATGAGACGAATCTTTCTGCTGTACTGTAAATCTTCAATTGATTTTGTGATTTTATGGCCCGATTAATCAATTTTTTCTTTCTAATTTTAAAATATTCTAAAATTAAAACAAATCAAAATTTAAATTTAAAAATAAAATAATTAATAAATCAAAACCTAAATCTACCTACCGTTTATCTTTGGTAGCTTACTTACTCACTAGCTTAAAATTTTTTATTTTTTTAATAATTGCATAATTTTAAGACTTTTTTATGCAACTATATTTACTCTTATATTTACAATATGATATTTTATTAATTTAATATATTATTTAAATTTTAATTCACAACGTATCCTAAACGTGTCGTATCCAATTTTTTATAAAAAGAACGCGTCGGCGTATCCATGTCGTGTCGTGTCCGTATCACGTGTCGTATCGGTGCTTCCTAGCTTGTCGGGACCTTGGAGACAATAGATACACGCGTAGCTTTTTTATTACGCCACCTAATTTCAGCACCATAACATTACCCTAATGTTTAAACCTAAGATACTCAGGTATTTCAAACTCATTATTAGAAGATTACTTCTACTTGTAATGTTTTGTATAAAATTTATCAAGAGCAAAGTATTATTTTTATCTCCAACGTTTAGAGTAAGTCTTAAAATTGTCTTTAATGCATTAAAATTGACTCAATGTTGTCCTGCCATTAGGAATCTGTTAACAGAATTGACGGCGGGATAAAATTGAGATAATTTTAAAACGTTAGAGACTTAAATAAGACGAAAACGTAGGGACAAAAGCGATACATAGAAATAAATTTTAATTTTATCCTTCAATAATATCATTTTTTTACGGTATATAGTTATTCAATTATTTTTTAAATCACATCTAAGTAAATTACACTTAATCACATTACTTTTATTCTAAATAATTTTTTTTTTATAATTTTACTCTTAAAAATTTTTACTCATCATACAATGTTTGTAAAATGACTAGTATATAAACTTGTGGGGAATAAAATGATACATATACAGTAAAGTAATGTGAATATGTAATTCTAGTCATTCTATCATAATAAGTAAAAATCTTTAAGAGTAAAATTATAAAAATAAAATAAATTTATTTAGAATTAAAATAATGTAATTAAATATAATTTATTTAGATATAATTAAAAACTAATTGAATAACTATGCACCATAGCATTACCCTAAATATTATAGCCAAAGTACCAAAAAATAAATAAAGTTTTACATAGAAGATAATTTAATATTTTAACTAGAGTAATTATCCAAATCAGTCCCCGAGGATTTTAGAATTGGACATTTTAGTCCCCAAGGGAAATTAATACACGGATCAGTCCCTAAAGTTTTACTCCGGCAGACAAATCAGTCCCCAATTCATTTTTCGGTAAAGTAATTATCCAGATTAGTCCCCAAAGATTTTAAAAACGGACATTTTAGTCCCCAAGAAAAACTAATGTACAAATCAATCCCCAATTTTTCTCTCTGTTAGACATAATAGTCCCCCGTCTAAAAATAAAATAAAATAAAATAATAATTATTATTAATTACACAATAATATTGTACTATATTTTTTGTATTTTTTAGACAAAAATAATGATAAATTTATTCATTAAATTCTTATAATATATATATATATATATATATATTCACTTAATAATAATAATAATAATAATAATAATAATAATAATAATAATAATAATAATAATAATAAAATTATTAGAGATTATTTTACAAGAAATTCAAAGTTAAAATCATTTGATATTTTTGTATTTAATATAATCAAAAGATGTCTTATATAAAAAAATTATATATGTTTATATTAAAAAATATGTATTAAAACAAAATATTTTAATTTGAATTTATATTAAATACATATTTTTTTAATACAAACATATTTTTTAAAATAGTACATCTTTTGATTATATTAAATACAAAAATATCAAATAATTTTAACCTTGATTTTTTTGTAAAATAATCTCTAATAATTTTATTTATTATTATTATTATTAATTACATAATAATATTATACCATGATTTTTTGTATTTTCTAGGTAAAAATAATGATAAATTTATTCATTAGATTCTTATATATGTATTTATATATATATATATATATATATATATATATATATATATATATAGTCACTTATTAATAATAATAATAATAATAATAATAATAATAATCAATAAAATTATTAGAGATTATTTTATAAGAAATTTAAGGTTAAAACCATTTGATATTTTTGTATTTAATATAATCAAAAGATGTACTATTTTAAAAATATGTTTGTATTAAAAAAATATGTATTTAATATAAATTCAAATTAAAATATTTTGTTTTAATACATATTTTTTAATATAAACATATATAATTTTTTTACATAGGATATCTTTTGATTATATTAAATACAAAAATATTAAATAATTTTAACTTTGAATTTCTTGTAAAATAATATCTAATAGTTTTATTATTATTATTATTATTATTATTATTATTATTATTATTATTATTATTATTATTGAGTGACTATATATATATATTATAAAAGAATTTAATGAATAAATTTATCCTTATTTTTGTCTAAAAAATACAAAAAATATAGTACAATATTATTGTGCAATTAATAATAATAATTATTTTATTTTATTTTATTTTATTTTTGGATGGGGGACTATTATATCTAACAGAGAGAAACGTTGGAGATTGATTTGTACATTAGTTTTTCTTGGGGACTAAAATGTCCGTTTTTAAAATCTTTGGGGACTGATTTGGGTAATTACTCTGCCGGAAAATGAACTGGGGACTGATTTGTCTGCCGGAGTAAAACCTTAGGGACTGATCCGTGTATTAATTTTTTTTGGAGACTAAAATGTCCGATTCTAAAATCCTCGGACTGATTTGGGTAATTACTCTTTTAATTATGTATAGATAGATAATGAAAACAAATTCCCAAGATGCTACAGGCCATCGTAAACAAGAGAGTATGAGTAATTTGGAGTCAGTAGAAGGGTAGATAAGCAAATTCAAATCCAAATAACAGAAAGAAGAAAGTGTATGAGTACAGTAATTTGGAGTTAGTAGAAGGGTACATAAGCAAATTCAAATCCAAATAACAGAAAGAAGAGAGAGAAAGTGAGTGAGAGAGAGAGAAGGCCCCGACAAGAGCAGGGAAGGGGAGCTTCTCAGCAGAACTCCCCATCGCACATGATTCTCAATTCCACACTCCATTAACAGCCAATACAATCTGGCCACCGCCACCACCACCACCACCACTACCAGCTCCAATTTGCATCCTCCACTTGTTTTCACCGTAAGTTTCTTTTCATTCTTCTCCTTCTTTGGCTCCTTTGGGCATTGCCATTGTGAGAAAATTTTTAACCTTATATAGTCCTAGATACCCCTTTGTATTCAACTTTTAAGAATTTTGATCTAATTCTGAATGGGTCTCGTTGGTCCAATGAATTAGATCATTATTAATGTGCTATGGGGATTTGTCAACGGAAATGGGTTTAATCATAAGGTTCAGATTTAATGGTAGATCTAAGGTTTATTTATATTTACATAAAATTTGTGTTTTTCAGGCAATTCGATCATTTAATGTTATATGTTTGGAGTTGTGTTATGGATACATCTGAATTGATTTCCGTCCTGAAATGGGTTAATTTTGTCACAGTTACTATTATTTTGGCGTGCAACGTCTTTTCCTTTGTTGTGATCTTTCATGTCCCAGTGTGGTCCTCTAAATAATGCCTTCAGATTTCAAAGTGCACCCATGAATTTTTCAGCTTTTGGTTAAAGGAACCAAATTCTCATTCATAATCTCAAACCTAACATCAGTAAATGAGTGGTTTTACTTATACAGCTCTTTGTTGTTTTTTTCCTCTTCTCGTTTTTAAACCAAGACAAGGGGAGTTGCTGGATTTACTTGGTAGTGGAAACTTAAAATGTTATTGCTGGTTGTAGATATAGATACTCTGTTATTCTCTGCTACTGATCTTTTCTGTGGCCTAAACATTCTGTGCCCTTATTAAGGATAAGGCATGAAAACATTGTCCAGTTACTATATTGATGGAGTAGTCAGTGAGTCAATTTTTAGGGGAAATTGTATGTGTACTTTATATGGTCTATTTATAGATATTAACTAGGCGTACTACCTGCGTTGAATTTTTGATTGTGTTAACCCTGCTTTTAAAACCCTTATCACTCTCCTGATTGTCTCTTTCAACATATTGTTTTTCCTAGGGCTTTCGTTAATCTCAGTGTTCTTCTGGTAAATGTCAAGCTGGTTCATTTGGAAAAATGGGACATCTAAAGATGCAGATGGAAACTGGTATCAATGCAATAGAGGATCAATCTGGGTATACTAATAGAAATAGTATAGCATGCATGATCAATGCTGAAATTGGCGCTGTTTTGGCGGTCATGCGAAGAAATGTTAGATGGGGGGTTCATTATATGGCAGATGATGACCAATTGGAGCACTCTCTTGTTAAGTCTTTAAAGGAATTAAGGAGGCAAATCTTTTCATGGCAAGGTCAATGGCATTCCATCAACCCAGTCTTGTATCTCCAGCCTTTCTTGGATGTAATTAAATCAGACGAAACTGGTGCACCAATCACAGGTGTTGCTCTCTCATCTGTTTACAAGATCTTAACCCTTGATGTGATAGATCAAAACACGGTCAACATTGAGGATGCCATGCACTTGGTGGTTGATGCTATCACAAGTTGCAGATTTGAGGTGACTGATCCTGGATCAGAAGAAGTGGCATTGATGAAGATATTACAAGTTCTTCTAGCATGTGTGAAATGTAAAGCATCGGCTACGCTGAGTAATCAACACATTTGCACCATAGTAAATTCTTGTTTCCATATAGTTCATCAAGCAGGAACCAAAAGTGAGCTGTTACAGCGGATAGCACGGTACACTATGCATGAACTTGTAAGGTGTATATTTTCTCACCTTCAGGATATTGAGAACACAGAGCATTTGTTGATAAATGAGAGCTCTCCTTTAAAACAAGAGGTATAGGATTCCTGTTACTTTTGGGTTGCATTTGTCACTTTTTCATGCAATTTTTTGTCACTTGCTGGGAGCTGTAAAAATTGAATGGAAAAAAAGTAGGAGTTTTGCTTGGAGAGAAGATTTTTATTTATGCTGGATTTTTGTTTGTGCTGTTCTTTGTAATCTGCAGCTTAAAAAACTGTGAAATTGTTCAAAAATGAAATCTTCCTTAACTTATTTAATCCTCCCTCCCCTCCTCTCCTCTTAAAAAAAATTTATTCACTCTGCTTACATTATAAATCTTTTTAGTTTCCAATAACTTGTTCACGACAAATTTTATGCTGTTTGACCAGTTAATTATGTTTGTGGATTGGGTCTATAGAATTGCATAAAATGGACTTAGATCCCTCTTGCTGCTTTCCCTTCAGATGCAGCACAGCAAAAATAAGAAAGGGTCTATTTGACCTAGAAATATTTTGTGGCTTGTGGATTGTCTGGAACTTACTAGGAAACAAGGAAAAATCCTTTAAAAAGTATTTATTTTGAAAATGTTATTTGTATAACGAAAGACAATATACAACTATGATTGACACCCAGCTGTTCTGTAGCACTTTCATGCATCTCCAAGAAAAGGAGAAAAGAAAACAAAGTAACGTAGTTACTGATTTTCAAAGTCAGGACATGCATAAAATTGTAATTTTAATCACTGGTTTATTTATTTATCTTCAGACCAGTGGACAAAACAATGAGAACACTGTATTTAGCAGACTGTTGGAGAATGGGAGCCAGAATTCTTCATATGATGGTGAACCACTAGGAATTTCTTCCGGTATTGCAAGTGCTGTAACGTCAACCGTAATGGATGAAAACTCAGCTTTTGCTAGCAATGGCAACGAGACTGATCCACATGAATTACAGCTTATGTCTGAACCATATGGGGTTCCCTGTATGGTGGAGATATTTCACTTCCTGTGTTCTTTGTTGAATGTTGTTGAGCATATGGGAATGAATCCTAGATCAAACACAATAGCATTTGATGAAGATGTGCCTCTTTTTGCCTTAACTTTGATCAATTCAGCCATAGAGTTGGGAGGACCTTTCTTTCGCCGTCACCCAAGATTACTGAGCTTAATTCAGGATGAATTATTTCGCAACCTTATGCAATTTGGTTTGTCAATGAGCCCTCTTGTACTTTCAATGGTGTGCAGCATTGTTCTCAATTTGTATCATCATCTTTGTAAGGAACTCAAGTTACAGCTGGAAGCATTTTTTTCTTGTGTAATTTTGAGGCTTGCACAAAGCAAATATGGGGCTTCATATCAGCAACAGGAGGTTGCCATGGAGGCCCTTGTTGATTTTTGCAGGCAAAAATCATTCATGGTAGAGATGTATGCTAATTATGACTGTGATATAACTTGTAGTAATGTCTTTGAAGACATTACTAACTTGTTGTCCAAAAGTGCATTTCCTGTGAACAATCCGTTGTCTTCCATGCATATTCTTGCTTTGGATGGTCTTATTGCTGTCATGCAGGGAATGGCTGAAAGGATAGGCAATGGATCTGTAAGTTCCGAGCGTTCTCCTGTGAATTTGGAACAGTATATTCCTTTCTGGCTGGAAAAATGTGAAAATTATGGTGATCCAAATGATTGGGTTCCTTTTGTCTTCCGAAGAAAGTACTTCAAGAAAAGATTGATGATAGGGGCTGATCACTTCAATCGTGATGTTAAGAAAGGCCTTGAATTTCTCCAAGGAACACATCTTTTACCTGATAAACTTGATCCCCAAAGTGTTGCCTGCTTTCTCAGATACACTGCTGGGTTGGATAAGAATCTCATTGGTGATTACCTAGGAAATCACGATGAGTTCTGTGTTCAGGTTCTTCATCAATTTGCCAGAACATTTGACTTCCAAGGCATTACCTTAGACAAAGCCCTGCGTATATTTTTGGAGACTTTTAGGCTTCCTGGAGAATCACAGAAGATACATAGGGTGCTCGAAGCTTTCTCTGAGAGATATTTTGAGCAATCACCAGATGTTCTTGTTAACAAGGATGCTGCTCTCGTGTTATCCTACTCAATTATAATGCTTAATACGGATCATCACAACGTTCAGGTAAAAAAGAAGATGACAGAAGAGGATTTCATCAGGAATAACAGGCTTATTAATGGTGGGAATGACCTCCCTCGTGAATTCCTGTCAGAGATTTATCATTCCATTTGTAAGAATGAAATCCGCACAACCCCTGAACCGGGTTTTGGATTTCCTGAAATGACCCCAAGTCGGTGGATTTCTCTAATGCACAAGTCCAGAAAGACTGCTCCATTTATTGTATCTGATTCCAGAGCAGACCTTGATTATGATATGTTTGCCATATTGTCAGGCCCAGCAATTGCTGCCATTTCGGTGGTATTTGATAATGCTGAAAATGAAGAGATATATCAAACTTGTATCGATGGATTCTTAGCTGTTGCAAAGATATCAGCTCACTATCATCTTGCAAATGTAATTGATGATTTGGTTGTGTGCCTTTGCAAGTTCATTAGCATTTTGGATCCATTCTCAGTTGAGGAATCTGTCCAAGCCCTGGGAGATGACACAAAAGTAAGAATGGCACTTGAGACAGTTTTTGCTATTGCAAATAGCTATGGTGATTACATTGGTGCAGCAGGGTGGAGAAATATTCTTGATTGCATCTTAAGATTGCACAAGTTAGGCCTTCTTCCTACTCGTTTGGTGAGTGATGCAGCTGAGGAGTCAGAGCTTTCTGCAGAATCCGGACATGGAAAACCTAATTCCAACTTGCCGTCATCAACTCAACTTCCATCTGTTAGTACTCCAAAGAGATCATCTGGACTGATGAGTAGGTTTAGTCAACTCTTATATCTTGGCACTGAAGAGCCTAGATCAGTACCAACTGCAGAAGAACTTGTTGCTCATCAGCAGGCTGTACAAATAATTCAGAAGTGTCACATTGATACTGTATTCACTGAGAGTAAATTTCTGCAAGCCGAATCTCTATTGCTGCTTGCAAGAGCACTCATTAATGCTGGAGGTCAACCTCGAAAAGGTAACAGCATCTCTGGGGATGAAGATACTTCAGTTTTCTGCCTGGAGTTACTAGTAGCAATCACATTGAATAATAGGGACAGAATTGGACTTCTATGGAAGGATGTTTATGAGCACATATCCAATATTGTTCAGTCAACTGTGACGCCTTGCGTACTGATAGAAAAGGCCGTTTTTGGGCTTCTAAGGATTTGCCATCGCTTACTTCCATACAAAGAGAGCAT
The DNA here is from genome assembly GCF_059453495.1 of Arachis ipaensis. Taxonomy (NCBI): domain Eukaryota; kingdom Viridiplantae; phylum Streptophyta; class Magnoliopsida; order Fabales; family Fabaceae; genus Arachis; species Arachis ipaensis. The sequence goes on from NC_142438.1 coordinate 134,356,450, forward strand.
TGCTGATGAACTTTTGAGGTCCCTGCAACTTGTCTTGAAACTTGATGCTCGGGTTGCAGATATATATTATGAGCAGATTACTCAAGAAGTCAGTCGGCTTGTAAAGGCAAATGCTTCTCATGTCAGATCTCAGTTAGGATGGCGGACAATTACATCACTTCTTTCCTTCACTGCTCGGCACCAGGAATCGTCTGAGGCTGGATTTGATACACTGCTGTTCATTATGTCTGACGGGGCCCACTTGCTTCCTGCAAATTATGTTCTTTGTGTCGATACTGCAAGGCAGTTCGCTGAGTCCCGTTTAGGACAGGTAGAACGGTCTGTGGTTGCGCTAGATCTTATGGCTGGTTCTGTCAATTGTTTAGAGAAGTGGACTAGTGATGCTAAGCTGGCAGGAAAAGATGAGGAAGTGGAGAAGATGTTGAAGGACATTGTGGAAATGTGGTTGAGGCTAGTGCAGGGAATAAAGAAGGTATGTTTGGACCCAAGAGAGGAGGTTAGAAATCATGCTCTGTTGTCTCTACAGACATGCCTGACAGGAGCTGTTGGGATTCATGTCCCACCTGATTTGTGGTTACAGTGTTTCGATCAAGTGATTTTCACTGCAGTGGATGATCTGCTTGAAATCGCTGAGGAATACTATCAAAAGGAATACCGGAACATGGAAGGGACACTTATTCTTGTGTTGAAGCTCTTGTCTAAGGTTTTCCTCCAGTCACTCCCCAAACTATCACAATTGACAGATTTCTCAAAACTATGGGTCGCTGTGCTAGATCGGACAGAAAAATATACGAAAGCAAAAATTAGGGGAAGGAGAAGTGAGAAGCTTCAAGAGCTTGTGCCTGAGCTCCTGAAGAACACTTTGCTTGTCATGAAATCACAGGGCATACTTTTACCGAGCAGTGGCGTGGGTGAAAATAGTTTGTGGGAACTGACATGGCTACATATGAAGAATATTGCTCCATCATTGCAGTCTGAGGTGTTCCCTGCTCCAGAGCTTCAGCAGGCACCGCATAAACAGATTGAAGCCGTTGACGCAAACACTTCTGTTTCTTCAAATGAAACAGTGAGCCAAGATGGTGCTGGTGTTGGTTCCTAGGCTACCTGAGTTGGCTTTTTCAATGCTTGCCGCTACGAACCCGCAATATCAGTCCTTGATAGGTTTTCCTGTTTCTATCTTGGGTTGTTTGGGTTCTGAAGCTGATTCTGCATAATGTGATAGATATTGGAACTAGTTAATGAGGCCAAATATGAGAATTAAAGTTGCCTGTGATTTTGGTATTCCTCTTGAACTAGTGGTAATAGAATAGTGGGAGTTTTGGTTGGAGATACATGTTATATAAATATAGTGCTTACCTTCCCTTCCCTTCCCTTGTTGAGTGCTTGTAAAGATGAGAACTCTTCTTTGTTGCAACAAGTACACAGGAAATTATCCTCAAGTATTACTGTCTTGCTAATTTGACAGATCTTGAGATTTATGTTTCCTCTTGGCTCTAGCTAGTAGCTGCTACATGTATGTTACTCGGTATGATAATGTTGCAAACGACACAAGTTTTGAATTGATAAAGGAATATTAAATCATTCAATCAATATTAGCGATTAGGACTACTTTTTTTTAATTCCAAATCTTTAGCCAAATGCCCTAAAAAAAATACTTATTGGCTAAATTTATTAAGATATTGCAGTTTCATTCACCTTAGTGACAATATGAATGCTTGATCGTTTGATGTCTTTTTTTTTCCTACGACTTAATTATATTTTAATTCTCTAAAATAAAGGTAGTTATAAAATATAAAAGAATATAATTAACTTAGATTACTAATTTTTATTATGTAAACGGTCTTATTATAAATATGATACATGATAAGATATAATGACACTATTTGATTTTTGTAATCAATCCTGTTTAGTGGATAAAAACTGTTGTTATTGGTGTACTAATTTTGATTATGTATGATTCGATCAAAAAATTTAAAAATAATTAATTTTTAGTTAATTTGTTCTTTTATTTCAGAATTATTCTTATCTTAGAATCGCATTTGAATTTATTTAAAAAAAAAAAAAAAGAAAGAATGACCACTTGAAAAATCACCTCATATTGATACAGGTCAAAATAAAAAATAAAAAAGCAACATGAAAACAGTGTATTTCAGCAATTTACTGCTAAAAGCCTAAAAGAAAGCATGATCAATGGACAAGATAAAAGATAAGAAAACCTTCTTATTATTATTTTGTACGTAATAAAATTAGAGAAATAAAAAAATACAATACTTGTGTTCGACTTATGAGTTTTTTAATTTTGATATGGAGTGATTGTTGGTATATAGCATGGTTATGAAGATATATGGTGTTTCACCGAGCTGTGATGGCTGCGCCGAGCAAATCGATCGGACTGATAGGGAAACTGTAATCGAATGGTTCGATTTCAGTAATTGGATGGTACACAAATCGGACCGTCCAATTTGCATACTGAATCCACGTGGCGCGCATGCAGCGGACTCCTGGTTGACTTCGTTGCTTCCTATACCCCATTCGAGTGTCACCCCCTTCCAGCAGCCATCATTTTCACTCTCATATACTATCTCTATTTCTGCTTGCTCTCTAACCCCACAACCATCTTCATTTTCAACCACTGTTGGACCACAGAGCAGCCGAAAAAACATTTAAATACAATGCCAAGAAGACCAAAAATTAAAGAAGTGAACAGTCAGATCTTCACATTGTTAATTATCTTGGACATCTAAATTATGTAAATTTTTATTTTTTAATATTTTAATTTAATAAAAATAATAGTGATAATATTTGATTTTAGTAACAATATTATAATAGTACTAAGTAGAGATTACACATGTATGTATGATATTGTTACTGTTAGGTGGTAGAAATAGAGATTAAAATAGAATTATTTAGTTTTTATAAAGTCTCTGAATAATTTTAATTAATAATATGGTATGTTTTGATTTGGAATGAAATTTATGATTATTGATTAATATGTTTTGTAATGAAACCAATTTATAAAATCTGTAGATATTATTATTATTATTATTATTATTATTATTATTATTATTATTATTATTATGTGTTGGAATGAAATTTTAATTAATATATTTTTGTTTTAATTATATTGTACTAGAAATAGAAGTATGAATTTAGGATAGTTTAAGTTAAGTAAAAAAAAATATGAATTTAATAAATTATTTATGATTATTAATAATTGAATTTAACCTAATTTAGTGTAATTTAGACAATAAATTAGTAAACACTATACCTAAAATATAAATTTAATATATTGTTTTATGAATAATAATAATAATAATAATAATAATAATAATAATAATAATAATAATAATAATAATAATAATGTTAGAGGTTAAAAGAAGAAAAAATATATACTAGTTTTATAAATAATTTATCATTACTGAAATTATTCTAGTTATTTAGTTAAGGTTAATTAAATTTTGTTATAAGCTAATAAATATGAATGTAGGATTTTTGTGTAACAGATTTACTATGTATGTTTGAAATGCAATTATACTGGTAGTTATAACGGAAATGTGATATTGTAGGATTCACGGATGTTGATATGTGACCATTTAAAGTCGTTGGATTCGTACAACCAAATTGTTGAGGGGCATTTACAGGAGATTGATTTTTATCATGTTTTTCAGATTGGAGTCATCCAATGTCAGTCAGCAATGATTAATGCTTTAATCGAGAGATGTCGGCCTGAGACTCACACATTTTATTTTCCGATTAGTGAGTGTGCTGTGACGTTGGAGGATGTGGCGATAATTCTTGGTCTGCCGACAAATGGTCTTTCGGTTACAGGACCGACCATGAGTAGTTTTGAGGCCTTGGAGGCCGAGTGCTTGCACCAGTTTGGGGTTGCACCGAGGAAGATGGACTGTAGAGGAAGCTTTATAAAATTGACGTGGTTTAGGGGTTTGAAAGATCTCATAGTCTTGAATGATGATATTCACATTCAGAGGTACGTAAAATGTCACATAATGTTGTTATTTGGGACAATTCTATTTGGAAACAAGTCGGTTGCAGCGGTGCATTGGAAATTTCTGCCTTTGCTCCGTAACTTCGCTGGGATCATACAGTTTAGTTGGGAATCGGCATGCCTCGCACACTTGTATAGATCATTGTGTAGGGCAACTCGTGTCGACTGTAAGGAGATGGATGGTCCACTGACACTTTTGCTTACTTGGGCTTGGATCTGTCTACCATTTCTTGTGCCGATTTTCGGCAATCTCCGAGTGTTTCCGATTGCAAACAGGTAAAATGAATTACTTTATGCCTTGAAATAAAGACTAGAAATTGTATTTTATTTTTTACAAGATAAGTTAACTAAGAGATTGTCTGACGACAGGTGGCGTAACTAGGATCGTGAGAATCAACAGCAACAACCACCGGCACCGGCATCGCCACAACAGGAGGTTGAGTATTTTACACCATATGTTCCTCACACGCATCCGTCGGATTATTTTTCACCATCAGTCCCGTTACATCAACAGTATTGGAGTGGTCCACAGTTTGAGGCATGGGGAGCAAGCTTCATTCAGTCGGTTACTTGGTTTCATGGCTCCGGAGCCAGGTCACTCACATTCAAGTAATTATGATGACATTCCCACCGACCAGTTGGCACATCCGGGTGGTATTACTCCAGTTAGGAGGTTATTAGATTCGAGACCTCGAGTTCGCACTTCCTCTGATAATTCTGGAGGTAGAATGTCTGTTGACTCGAGTAGGAGTGCTGATGCCACAGGAGGGATTATACAGAGTGGAAACCCTAGGCATATTCCAATGAGTCTAATTCAGAAGAGCAATAAGGCAGTTGATGATGAGACTGATGACTACCTAATAGACCATCCGGATAGTGATGGCGACCATGAGGACGACGATGAGGATGAGGATGAGGATGAGGATGAGGATGAGGATGAGAAGGACAACAACGATGTCAATGATGAGCCGACCGGTCAAGATGATGAAGAAGCGGGTCATCTTAGGCCGACCTTTGGCTATCCGTCTGAGGAACGGATTGCCAACGAATCGAGGTCCATGATAAGCAGCTCATGTTGTAGGATTTTTCAGTGGTCTAAACCTAGTCCTGTATACTCTTCGAACTTGGTCCATCTTGTATACGTCATGAACGTACACTTGCCAATCCGACCGCTGATTTGCACAACAAGCAAATACATGTCGACACGAAATTCGGTCAACCTGGAATTCACCACAGTCGCACTGTTGTCAGCGTAGGTCAACTGCATACTTAACCCCACTAGGCATCTCACGTACTTCAAAGACTTCATTTTCTCTGTCAAAGCAACTAACCAGTATGTTTCCCGATGCTCATTGATTTGCATGCAACTTGGAGGTCACCAGCTCAGAGAACACATGTCCAGCATTAATTCAAGCCTCAGCCTCGGCTCTTTTCCTAGTGAACAACTCATTCAGTCTGTAAAATGTAGCCTTAACAAGCGCAGTGACTGGGAGATTGCGTGCCCCCTTCAAGACGGAGTTGATGTACTCCACAAGATTGGTGGTCATATGACCCCATCGGTATCCACCATCAAATGCCAAAACATACTGCTCACGTGGGATCCAGTCAAGCTAGTTGGTGTAAGCCTCACCCCGTTCGCGTAATCGTTGATAGCGCATCTGGTACTCCCGAATCATCCTCAAATATCCTATGATAAAAAACATTCAACTATGAACAACGTTCTATTTAATTGTATTTACAATAACAATATAGTTCCTTTTATTCAAACTTACCGATATTGATGATAAGCTTCCGCAGGTAAGGTGCCTTGAACTTCCTCAAGAAATTTGACTCAATATGCCAGATACAAAACATATGAAAAGCTCTAAGAGGAGACCAAGCCCCATTACTACGAGCAATAGCTGGCCTGATGGAATCGTGTCGATCAGAGATAAGTCCTACACCATCACGTGTCACCACATGTTGAGCAAGTTACTTAGAAAAAAGTACCATGCATCAGAAGTCTCTCCTTCCACTATGGCAAATGCAATAGGCACGATATTGTTATTGTCATCTTGTGAGACTGCAACCAACACACAACCCTTGTATTTTTCATACAAATGAGTCCCGTCCACCTGCACTACTGGCTTGCAGTGTCTGAATGTCCTAATACAAAGGTAATAACTCTAGAAGACTCGATGTAGTACACGGATATCAGGAACCAAATCATCCCCCTGGTACGCAGGCATTGTTTCAAAGTGAACCACTGCTAGCGGCTCCTTGTGACACATTGTCTCAAACCGTATAGGCAAAGCTTCGTACGATGCTTCCCAACCTCCGAAAATTGACTCCATCATCTTCTGCTTTGCTAACCATGCTTTGCGATAACTGATGGTGTAGTTAAACTTCGACTGTACTTCCGCAATGACTGATTTCACCTTTATAGATGGGTCAACCTCTACCAACGGCTTAATTGCTTCTGCAACTGTCTTGGAATCCAGTTTCGAATGGTCTTGAGAAATAGTAGATCTAGTACAAGTGTGACTACCATTGTACCTCCTTATCTCCCAGCAGTACTTTTTCTGCATTTTGGTAACCCTGATTAGCCAATCACAACCTGCGCCATATTGTATACATTTAGCATAGTGTCGTCGGTTTTGACTCATACACCCGATAGTCTACACCTCTACGAATGGTATAATCTTTCATTGCCTTGATTATTGCCTCCCTCGAACTGAATTCCATTTCCACCGTAAATTTACCATCCACCACAGCAGGAAGCTCTGCTACAATCACATCGCAAGATATATATTTTCATAAATAATCATTAAATATATATATCTTAACAATTAAAATCTCTCTATACATTATAAGTAATAAATCATTTATTTTATATACAGTAATAAATTATTTTATTTTATAAACAATTCATAAATACACCTTAACAGATATAATTATAATAGTCTATATTTTAGGTATTTTATCTACATAAAGAACTAGTAAATCTAATCCATAATAAAGAACTATTAACTAATAAAGTAATCAAATGCTATGATCACAAATTATAATCCACAGATCACGTATATTACTCATCTGATCTTATTGATCTACTACTTTAAACTATCACATAGCTATCTTTCTTTACATACCTACATTCATAGTACTGTCAACTTCATCTGCGTCTTCACCTGAACCAACAATCTCATAGTTATTTTCAATTTTCTCCTCGCTATTACTATTATAATCTTCCAATTCAATATTTCGGTCTGCTTCAGATTGCTCAAACTCAATGTACAACTCGATGCATGACATTCGGTAGCGATTTTCAAAATACATTGAAAAAATTTCATGCATGCTCGCTTCATCTGTCACGTATTTGGTTTGAAATTGAACGAACCCACCAAACACAGATAAATGATACCTGTACAAAATACACGATACTCTCCTAGATACTTGAGAATCTATCTTCTCACAAATTAGACCTTTTAATTCCTCAAATGACAATGTGAACGGAATAACAACATCTAATGAATTTTCACATACAAATTGAACTCCCTCGTATGTTTGTAATAAAATCTATCCATAACAATATATTTTCAAGATAACTCTATCATCCATGATAATATACGTATATTAAACACTCAATCTCACTATTATTTTTTCTGAAAGAATGGAGGAGAAGAATGAGAGAAGAGAAAGAACATGATCTGAGATTTGAAACTCACGATGAAAAAGAAGAAGTTGAAGTTCTATGAAATTTTGGTTTATGTATGCATAAATAAATAAATCGGACGGTCCGACTGCCTACTGCTATTTCAATTTTTTTTATAGAATATAAATCGGACCGTTCAATTAGTGTTCTCTCAAATTAAAAAAATTTTCCAAACTAAAAAATCGGTGGATCCAATTTTAATCAATACCAACTTTTGCTTCACACAAATTGGACCTGTTTGATTTGTGTTCCTCTCTCTCTCCAAAGAAATCGGACGATCCGATATCTTTCCTCTTAATTTCAAAAAGCAACACCATCACAACAGTGTATATCCTCCCAAAACTCTATAATCCAGCGTAACTGACACCGGTGAATCATATAAAAAAAGAGTAAAGTATTGTTTTTGTCCTCAACGTTTGGTGTAAGTTCTATTTGTGTCTCTAACGTTTAAATCGTCCTATTTGTATCCTTAACGTTTATAAAAGTGATTCAATGTTATCCTACTATCAATTATACTAACAAATCAGATTATATTTTTCAATTATTCTCACTTAGATATATTCATTCTCAATTATGTCTCATTTGGATATGTTCGATTTTAATATTATACCCCACTATTTGTGTTTAGATTTAATTATGTCCCTAGAAAAGTGAATTATGTAAATGTTGTAGGAATTAGTTTCAACATTTGATCGGCTATTTTTTGGAGTAGATCATCGATTCTATCCCAGACATTTGTTTTCTAACTTCAAGAAGAGATTTTTAAAACTCAAACTAAAGCGCTCATGATGTGTAATTGATGGCAGGATAACATTGAATCACTTTTACAAATGTTAGGGACACAAATAGAACGATTTAAACGTTAGGGACACAAATAGAATTTACCCCAATGTTAAAAACAAAAACGATACTTTACTCTATAAAAAAAATTAGCCTTCGAGTTATTTCTCTCCCGAAAGATCGGCTTAGATCACCAAAATGACTTATTATTGACACAGATTTTTTCCCCAAAGCTGAAAAAGAAAAATGCTTCAGGTTAAGTCAATTTTCTGTCATTTGGCAGAAAATTATATTACAATGATAGACATCTTGTACTGAACGCTACACTAGAATGGTGAATTTTTTTCATTTAATGCCATTTGTACATATATCATGCCGTGCCACATATTTAAATTTTCTTTTTTAATTACGTAATCTACAAATAAAATAAAATGAAAATGTTACAATTTGTCAAGGCTTTTCTTTCTGATTTCCAAACGCTACTTTTCCACAAGACAGAGGCTCAGTAAAGTGCTCCCGGTTACGGGAGAGAGAACAGAGAAGCAGAAGCAGAGGCGATTCGCCCAACGCAGACGCTGAACCCGCGAATTCTGAAAACCGCGACGCCAAAATACTTCCGAAAGTTGAAGAGAGCCAGTGCTGTGACTTCGACTGAGGTTTTTTTCTGCTTTTCCCTTCTCTTCACTGTTGCTCCTCTTTGCATCGAATGCTACGTTGCGGTTTCTCTCTCTCTCTCTGTTCCTATGTTTCTATGTATAGTTTAGAGTTGGAGCTGTGCTTCTTTCTGCAGCTGAAACCTCCAATAACTAACTTCGATTGTTGCTATGATTTCACTTTAGTTTGTAATTGATGTCTGAATTCTAGGATTTTACTCAATGAAGAAGAAGAAACAATGCTGGATGGATCAGATCTAAATCTACCTGTGAATTTTTTAAATTTGGTGTTGTTGAAGTAGTATGTTTGCCTTTGCGTGCTTAGCTTGTGGATGATGTTTTGGTGAATTGAATCTGGAATATTGTCACGCTGTGTTTTGTTCCGTTTGATGCTTTATTTAGTTTGTTGAAATCCCGATCTCGTAATGTATGTTGTCTTTTGGGACTTAAAAGAGTGAAATTTTTTCGGTTTTGGTTGGTAGTTTTATTTTTTGAATCTGTACCAGATCCTTGGGCTGTACGGAAGGATATAGTGAGGATGGGCCGTCTGAAGCTGCAGGCTGGTATCAACGCGATAGAAGAGGAGGAACCTGAGGATTGTGATGCTACCTGTCCAAACAAGACAACTTTATCATGCATGATCAATTCTGAAATTGGCGCCGTGTTGGCAGTTATGCGGAGAAATGTAAGATGGGGGAGCAGTTATATGTCCGGCGATGATCAGATGGAGCACTCTCTCATTCAGTCTTTGAAGGCGTTAAGGAGACAAATCTTTTCATGGCACCATCAGTGGCACGCTATCAACCCGACTTTGTATCTCCAACCGTTTTTAGACGTGATTCGATCCGATGAGACAGGTGCACCAATTACTGGGGTTGCCTTGTCATCTGTTTACAAGATCTTAACATTGGATGTGATTGATCAAAATACAGTCAATGTTGAGGATGCTATGCACTTGGTGGTTGATGCTGTCACTAGCTGCAGATTTGAGGTGACTGATCCTTCATCAGAAGAAGTCGTCTTAATGAAGATACTGCAAGTTCTCCTAGCTTGTATGAAAAGTAAAGCATCTGTAATGCTGAGTAACCAACATGTTTGCACCATTGTGAATACTTGTTTTCGTATAGTTCATCAAGCGGGAACTAAGGGCGAGTTGTTGCAGCGGATAGCAAGGCACACAATGCATGAACTTGTGAGGTGTATTTTTTCTCATCTTCAAGATGTTGACAACACAGACCATGCGTTGGTTAATGGAAGCTCTAATTTGAAACAGGAGGTATAAGATTCACTTTACCTTACTTGAAGGTTACATATTTTTTACTCTACTGATTATTGTTCTAGCTACTAAGGAAATAAATAATAGAAAAGGGAAATTTTTATCTGTGTGTTGGGGAGTGGGGGGTCAAGAGAGAAATAAACAATGATTTCCTATTATGCAAGAGTTAATGTTATGCTATCAGTTAGTTTTCTTTCCCAGTGTTTTCATAGCTCTAGGAACGTTTTACTTGTCTGCTCTGAATCATGGACACTTCCAATCACCTGTCTTACCATGTCAAGTTCATACATGGTACTGGTGTTTGTTGGATATACACGGATACTTATGGGTCTAACATTATATTAAGATGATACTACCTAAATACTAATTTGAACCTTATAAAATATCAAATTTGAAATTAAACCATTTGATTTGCTGTTATATATATATATATATATATATATATATATATATATATATATATATATATATATATATATATATATATATATTGAACATTATTAAAAGAAAAAAATCATTTATTTGATGTTTTGACTACTTTATTTTTTATTATTTTATATTTTTATATAGTATATCTGTACTTACCTATGCTTTATTTTATTTTATTTTGCCCAAAATTTTGTAACCCATACCCACATCAATATGTATCCATAACCGGCACTACTACTATACTTGTATGTGTGCTACATAGCTTGTCTTTTCTTTGGTTAGAATATTGCTAACGGAAATTACAATATCAATGATGTTAAATCATAATAAATTGTGTAGCATTTTCCTTGAGTGTCATAAGCCATTAGTAAAATTTGACCTGCTGGTTATAATTAAATCATAGGTATTTTGTGCATCCTAAGATGAACGTCACAGATCTGCCTTTCCTTTGTCTTTCCATCCCACCAATAATAGTATATGTATATTCTGATTGTGTAGTTGGTATGGAGAAAACTTGCATCTTTGAAAGTAGTTGGTAGTAATAATAATAATGATAATGAGATAGGATTAGTTCTGGATAGATAGAGAAATAGATCCAAAGTACCGCATGTATTCAATGTGTACTGGATGAGCACACTTCAAGGATGAGAAAGAAGATACAAAAACAGAGGGTATTCATGATACCCTCAATTTTCCCCTACTACTTCTATAACTAATGTTTCATCTTATTTCTCATATCTATATCCTACTGTGCTCCTTTCTGTTATAACTTAACTTATTCCCTTCCTACACTCTATACAGAAGAGGCACAATTGTGACTGACCCATTTTCTTACATAGTCACATTTTCAAATATTCAAAGGGAATCTGTTAATTGTTATACTAAAAAAGAACATTTTTGGGTTGTCAATTGATATTTATGACGTCTCATTTGTTGTTGTTCATTATTTGTTTCAGACTGGGGGCCTTAATAATGAATATGCTTTTGGAAGTAGACAATTGGAGAATGGGAGCCTCAGCTCTGAATATGATAATCAGACATTGCCCACAAACTATGCTCCCAGCGCTGCAAGTGTTGCTACAGGAACTCGGATGGACGAAAACACAGCAATTGCTATTAGTGGCAAGGATGGTGTACCATATGACATGCATCTCATGACTGAACCATATGGTGTTCCTTGCATGGTGGAAATATTTCACTTTTTGTGTTCTTTGCTGAATGTTGTCGAACATATGGGAGTTGGTCCAAGATCAAACACTATTGCGTTTGATGAGGATGTGCCTCTCTTTGCCCTAACTTTAATTAATTCTGCTATAGAACTTGGAGGGCCTTCTATTCGCTGTCACCCAAGGTTGCTTGGCTTAATTCAGGATGAATTGTTTCGCAATTTGATGCAATTTGGGTTGTCAATGAGCCCCCTTATACTTTCAATGGTTTGTAGCGTTGTGCTCAATCTGTATAATCACCTTCGGACTGAACTCAAATTACAGCTAGAAGCATTCTTTTCTTGTGTAATTTTGAGGCTTGCTCAGGGCAGATATGGGGCTTCATACCAGCAGCAGGAGGTAGCCATGGAGGCCCTTGTTGACTTCTGCAGGCAAAAGACTTTTATGGTAGACATGTATGCTAACTTTGACTGTGACATTACTTGTAGTAATGTCTTTGAAGACCTTGCTAATTTGTTGTCAAAAAGTGCATTTCCTGTGAATTGTCCATTGTCTGCCATGCATATTCTTGCTTTGGATGGTCTTATTGCTGTTATACAGGGAATGGCTGAGAGAATTGACAATGGATCTGTAAGCTCAGAATATTCCCCAGTGAATCTTGAAGAGTACAATGCATTCTGGATGGTCAAATGTGAGAACTATGGCGACCCAAATCATTGGGTTCCTTTTGTCCGCCGAAGAAAGTACATAAAGAGAAGGTTGATGATTGGAGCTGACCACTTTAATCGTGATCCTAAGAAAGGTCTAGAATTTCTCCAAGGAACACATCTTTTGCCTGACAAACTTGATCCCCAAAGTGTTGCCTGCTTTTTCCGATACACTGCTGGGTTGGATAAGAATCTTGTTGGTGATTTTCTAGGAAATCATGATGAATTCTGTGTTCAGGTTCTTCATGAATTTGCAGGAACATTTGATTTTCAAGACATGAACTTAGACACTGCACTGCGTCTATTTTTGGAGACTTTCAGACTGCCGGGAGAATCACAGAAGATTCATAGGGTACTTGAAGCTTTCTCTGAGAGATATTATGAGCAGTCACCACATATCCTAGCTAACAAGGATGCTGCTCTTGTGTTATCATACTCAATGATAATGCTGAATACAGATCAGCACAATGTGCAAGTTAAAAAGAAGATGACTGAAGAGGATTTTATCAGGAATAACAGGCATATTAATGGTGGCAATGATCTACCTCGAGAATTCTTGTCAGAGATTTACCATTCAATTTGTAAGAATGAAATCCGCACTACCCCTGAGCAAGGCGTTGGGTTTCCCGAAATGACACCTAGTCGATGGATTGATCTAATGCACAAGTCCAAAAAAACTGCTCCATTTATTGTATCTGATACCAAGGCTTACCTTGATCATGATATGTTTGCCATAATGTCAGGTCCAACAATTGCTGCCATCTCTGTGGTATTTGATCATGCTGAGCATGAGGAAGTATACCAAACATGTACAGATGGATTCTTAGCTGTTGCTAAGATCTCAGCTTGCCACCATCTTGAAGATGTTCTAGATGATCTGGTAGTGTCCCTCTGCAAGTTCACTACACTTTTGAACCCTTCATCAGTTGAGGAACCCGTCCTTGCCTTTGGAGATGACATGAAAGCAAGAATGGCAACTGTGACTGTATTCACTATTGCAAATAGGTATGGTGATTACATACGCACAGGTTGGCGAAATATTCTTGATTGCATCTTAAGACTGCACAAGCTTGGTCTTCTTCCTGCCCGTGTTGCCAGTGATGCAGCTGACGAGTCTGAGCTCTCTAGTGAAACTGTGCATGGAAAGCCTGTCACTAATTCTTTATCCTCGGCTCACATGCCATCTATTGGCACTCCAAGGAGATCTTCAGGATTGATGGGGAGATTTAGTCAACTCTTATCTCTTGATACTGAAGAGCCAAGATCCCAACCTACTGAACAACAACTTGCTGCTCACCAGCGCACCCTCCAGACAATACAGAAGTGTCACATTGACAGCATCTTCACCGAGAGTAAATTTCTACAAGCTGAATCACTTTTGCAACTTGCAAGAGCACTCATTTGGGCTGCAGGGCGACCTCAGAAGGGGAACAGCACACCCGAGGATGAAGATACAGCAGTCTTCTGCCTTGAGTTGCTGATTGCAATCACTTTGAACAACAGGGACAGGATAGGAATTCTTTGGCAGGGTGTGTATGAGCACATATCCAATATTGTTCAGTCAACTGTAATGCCCTGTGCCTTGGTAGAGAAGGCTGTTTTTGGACTCCTACGAATTTGCCAGCGGTTGCTTCCATATAAAGAAAACATTGCTGATGAACTTCTGAGGTCACTGCAACTTGTCTTGAAGCTTGATGCCCGAGTTGGTGATGCATACTGTGAACAGATTACTCAGGAAGTTAGTCGCCTTGTGAAGGCAAATGCTACTCATATAAGATCTCAATTAGGATGGCGTACAATTACATTACTCCTTACCAACACATCTAGTCACATAGAAGCATCTGAGGCTGGATTTGATGCACTACTGTTCATAATGGCTGATGGTGCTCACTTGCTTCCTGCTAACTATGCTTTCTGTTTAGACACTGCAAGGCGGTTTGCTGAGTCTCGTGTTGGACAAGCAGAGCGATCTATACGGGCATTAGATGTCATGGCTGGGTCTGTCAATTGCTTGGCTCGGTGGACTAGTGAAGCTAAGGAAGCACAAGATGAGGAACAAGCAGCTAAGATGTTGCAGGAGTTTGGAGAGATGTGGTTGAGACTTGTACAGGGTCTAAGGAAGGTGTGTTTAGACCAGAGAGAGGACGTTAGAAATCATGCTTTATTATGTTTGCAGAATTGCTTGACAGGAGCCGATGGCATTTATGTCCCTCATGGTCGTGTGTTGCAATGTTTTGATATTGTGATCTTCACCTTACTTGATGACCTGCTTGAGATTGCGCAGGGACACTCTCAGAAGGAGTACCGCAACATGGAAGGCACCCTTATCCTTGCAATGAAATTTTTGTCCAAAGTTTTTCTTCAATTACTCCCAGACTTATCACAATTGTCAACTTTCTGCAAGCTATGGTTAGGTGTGCTTAGCAGAATGGAAAAATATATGAAGGTAAAGATTAGGGGGAAAAGAAGCGAGAAGCTTCAAGAGACAGTACCTGAACTGCTTAAAAACTCCTTGCTTGTCATGAAGATGAAAGGTATTCTGGTGCAGAGGAGTGCCCTGGGTGGGGATAGTCTTTGGGAACTAACGTGGCTGCATGTGAACAATATTTCACCGTCATTGCAGCTTGAGGTGTTTCCCGAGCAGGATTCCGACCATTTGCAGAAGAAACAGGGTGAAGCAGTTGGAGGTTTGGTGCCTGATGAAATGGGTTCTGTTCCTTCAAGTGAAACAGAAAGCCTTGAAGATGCTGGTGTTGCTGGTTAACTTTATCTACAATGTTGTGGCAACCTGAACAATTTTTTGCAGTTCATAGTGGCACACATCCACATTGAATTTTGTTATGCTATTGATAGATGCACGAGTTTTACATGAGGTGAAATGAATGGCTTTCTCAGTTGAAGTCACAGCAAGTAGATATGGTTAAATCTGATTTTTCATCTGTCAATTGGCATTTCTTCCTCCCCCTCCCACCCCCCCCCCCCCCCCCCCTGCTCCTCTTGTCGTAGCCCATAGAACCTTATTGTTGCTGTAACTTAGTTGAAAAATATATTGTAGCTTGAGATAGATTTCTACCTTTACACCCGACCAAGGAGCTGCCTGAGGGATAGTTAGCCCCAAATCTCCAAAATTATTTTTTGTACAGAACTTTTGATTCTCTCTACAGTCTACACCATGCATTTCAGTTGGTATGATAAAAACTACTACTCAACTTTCTTGCCATGATATCTCTATCTCTCCATGTATGATAAATCCTGACACATTAATGCAAGGCCTTCGGAATATTATGGTTTAGTTTGTGCCTTCGTGATACATTTACCTCTGTCTTGCTTAATGGCTTTTTACCCCGAGATCAAAATTAGTAGTAGACCTTATGAATGTTAAGATGTTAGAATGACATTCTCCGTCTTCCCTTTGAGAAGAACTTGTTCCTTGTAATTGGATGTAATCAACAGACGGTGAAAAGTGTCATTCATGGTTTCTCGTATATTGATCAGCATCTAAATTTTGGTCAAGTTCATTATATTTTGTACTTGAAATAGTTTGGAATGGACGGGTTCTACCGATTACTTCCAACTTTATTCTAGGATTCCAATTTGCTCACTCGTCATGTTTCATTTTCAAGTGAAATTCAGAATTCATGATATTACAGCAAAAGTAAGTGAAATCTATTCTTTTTTTGGGGTTGTCTGCTAAGTGTTAACTCTCACTGGAGAATGTTACAGCCTTTTTAGCGGACGAGTATTACCTTAAAAACACTATTTTTATCAGATGAGGCGAAAGTTTCTTTAATAAAAAATTGGGGGATATATCTTATATTTTGGTATTTGTGGCCAATAGATACAGGTGAAAATTTAGAGTGAAGAAATGATATGAATATGTTGGCAACTATGTATGTACACAGGTGGAGCTGTTACTGGCCAAATCTTTAGTAAAATCTTCTAACTAAAGCAACTGTTCCCTAAATAGTAACTGTTTCATGAGGTCTGCACTTTCTAATCCTAATGTTCAATCTGCCTTCCTGTATGCTTCCTCCATCCATGATTTGGCAGCATTGCCTACGCCGTGCCTGTTGCAGTATATAGCCAAATCAAATTATCAGTTTCAAATCCATCTTTAAACTCAAACAAACACATTTTTAATTCTATTGATTCATGGTTTTGTTTGAGACTTGAAAGACAAAGAAAGGGACAGAGAGAGAGACATACATCCTTCCAATATTCTGGGTCCATCTTCAAGGCAGAAACTAGAATGCTCGTCACTTCCATGGTGTTATCTTCGCCGTTGCACTTCTCTCCTTCCTCAGGTACAAATCTCTTATAGACTGTGAGAGTTCCACTTGTGCCTACACTACTAACATGGTCTAGAAAGAATACTGCAGGGTTCTGGCATGGATCAGGGCTCATAGGTCTAGTATTGAATGTGAAAGGACCATCACCCCAACTCCTCCATGTCTTGAATGTCTGCAGCGGCATCCTCAAATCCGCAGCTGATAACATTGTTCTGTAGATTTGTATTGTGTAACCCCATGAGATGGATATGGACCATTTGCGGTTATGATCATAGCAGAGACTCTGCTGCACTATTCTAGCAGGGTCAAGTTGGTATGCTGCCATAAGCATTTTCAGTGCATCCATTCGAGTATGTTTGGGAATCACAGGCTTCAATTCATCAAGGTGATGAAGTGTTACAAGCGGTGCCATGGGATGAGCTGCTAGAAGACCATATGCATCTCCTCTTATATCAAGCTAAAAGAAGATGGCAGAGAAAATAAAGAAAAACAGTAAATTTCTTTCCAAGTAATTAGAAATGAGTCTCATTAGATAAATGGTTGAAACTTAATATACCTGGTGGAATCCACCTTCCCTTGTAAGAGGCACTCCAACTTCATGAACACAAGCCCAAACCCTCTGATCAGAACCATAGAAATAGAAATATCTTTGGAGACAACCATCCATCATTCTAGCAAGTTGAGCTGCTAATGCATAACTAATTGCAAATCCACCACCACCAAAAGCCATGTCATAAGAATGCATCACATCTTGCTCCACACTCTCAGAATTCCCACCAATGTAATACATCTCATTGTGATCATATTTCTTCAGAACAGTGACCAAGTTCTTGGTAAAGAACACAGTGTCATCATCTCCCATCACAAACCACCTCACATTTGGCAAACCAAGTTTGAAGCTCTCGTAAACTATCCGAGCTATCCGAACCGCGGATGGCGAGTGCAAGGTCCTGAACTGTGTCCATCCCTGTGAGATTTGATATGGGATTTTTAGCCCTTCAGGGTCTGAGATAGCAGGCTTCTCGTCCAGCCAAGCGAAACCTCGAGTAGTGTTAGGATCCCACCAGAGCTTACTGTAATCGCTGCGAGTGCGCCACGTTGTAGCCGAGCCACCAATGCCAAATAGAATGTGTGAAATGTTTGTTGGTCCACAATCACTGACTGAAGCATTCTGTAAGACACGTATATGCTCCGGTAGTGGAAACCGCCGGTATTGTTTGGAGAATGCTGAGTGTACGGCAAGTGAAATGGATGCAACAAGGCACACCACTATGCCAATCTTTATAAAGTTCACAACAATATCACCAAGTCTTTCAGGGATAACAAAGAATCTAGGCTTTTTAGAAGTGTCAAAATAAGGTTCCAAGCGAGCCTGACTCATCTTCTTATCCCTGATACATTCAAAATATGCAGGAAAGTAAGCATTTGTTAAAAGAAGGGTAATCACACTGAACTCCTTCTAAGATTAGATAATACTTTTACAAATATGTACTTACACTAACCTCTCTTAAAAGTTATATCAACTTATCAGAAGAGCTCAGTGTAATTTCTTCTGAAGGAAATGATGGGTGCTTTTAATGAATGAAAGTGATCATAAGAACCAATTTCATTACATTACTGCTAACGTGCTAAGGATGCTTTAAGTCTTGAATGCTGTTCTATGATCTTTGCTTATCTAAAATATTCAAGCAATTTGCTGTAAGAATTTTAATTGATTGATGAATGCACCTTGAAGGCCACAAAAGTTAAAGATGTAACCCCAGAATGAACCAGGGTTCCCAAAGAAGTATCCAGAAAGGACAGTTCTGAACCTGAAATACAAGTTGTAAGCCTAAAATTAGTTTAATATGGCAAAACCATTTTTAGTATTCGGATAACAGAAGACACAACATGAAAAATCATAGTTTCTTTTCCATTGCAATTTAGCTGTTTGATAGATTTGTTAGACAAATTAATACGAAAATAGGACATTCTCAAAATAGGATATTCTCACAAGTTTACTTAAGAAAAGGAAAATGGATCATGTAACCTGAAATGTATAAATTATTTCAATAGTTTTTTTTTTTTTTTCTGACCAGATTTACCTCTAAAAAATGATATGGATTTATATATCTCATGCCACAAAATCAAATCAAATAAAAAATGAATTGGACTCAAAGACAAAGTGAGAGAATCAGAATGTAAAAAATAAACTAAAAATAAGGCATGAAAAGATTAAGGGGTTTTCCCTATAAATAATTTATTTATGGTTTTGGTCTTAGAATTTTTCTTGAAATCTTGGCCTAAAAAATTTATTAAAATATTAGTTAGGTATTTTTCATCAATTAAGGAAACTAACATTTTTTTAACAAGTAACAATAAATCAACAAAAATTCAAACAAAATTTGTTTTCAACTAATAAGAGTGAGAGGAGACAGAGAGATGAAGAGAGAAAATAACAAAAGTTGACTGCATATTAATCGGAAATCGATTTTTTTCCATTTTTTTTAAAAAAAAAGAAAAGATCCTCAAAATATTTTTTAAAATATAGATCAAAATCAGAGAAGATCTAGAAGAGTTAATGAAGGCTGCAGAATACTACTGCAAACACCATAAGTCCATAACCAAATGAAACGTGTTTCTTCAAAACTCGACAAAAATTTCAAACAGGATTTCCATTTCCATAGCAACTTGATCAAGCTTTATTGGATTATCACGTTACATAATCACGAAATTAGCTCAAACAGCACCATAAAGCTCATCCAATTCTTTTTAAACCAAAAAAAAATCGGTAAATTTAAGATTGTTATAACTGAATAAATGATATTATCCCCTAACATTAAACACAAAGAATAGACCTTGGAAAGAGAGAGATATGCGAATTAATATTATCATATCCTACAATTAAAAGAGAGACAATCAACAAAATTCTTTGAAATCAGTGTCTCAGTGTCTCACATCGTACCTCGATTTAACCATCCAACTCTCTCTATTCTCTCTTTGTATATAGAAGAAGACAAGTTATGATCTTTCCAACTTCAACCTGTTATGGCTCTTAAACCCTGCAATGCAACAGAGGAACATGATCAAAGAAAAGCAAAAGTTCCACCCCAAGAATAAATGAAAACAAAGGCAAAAACTTTGACGTTAAAAGATGAAGATGATGATGACCCTGACCCAGATGAGGAATTAGCTAAGAACACGTTGAAGAATTATAATTATAATGAAAAAGAAACCGTGAAGTAAAAAAAAAAAAAACTAGTGCACATAGATTTTAGGCATACCCCATTAGAAGAAATGGGGTGTTTCCTCGTTACAATGAAAAATCGCTTCTTCTTCTTCTTCTTCTTTTAATTTCTTTTGCTGTAGGATCCTCTCACTGGTCCTGTGGTCACCCTTCAATGATTTTTGGTTTTTTCACATTTAATACATAAAAAAGAGGAGTTTGAGGGGGGGTAAGGTCCATAGTGGCAGGAAAAAATGGCACCGCATAAACTATCTAGTATGTGGTGTGGAATATCACATTTCATGTGCAATGATTCCATTCCATGCATCATCATGCATTTAAAATTTTCCCATCATAGTTTTCACTGTTCATACCATATATTAGATTTCCTAAATTTTCAAAAACAATGAGATCTTTTTATTTGAAAAGGTTATTCTTTTTTTTTTTCCCTTTTGTTTTTGAGTCTATTACTCTGCTTTATTTTTCGGAATATATCTCTTTTATGAGAAAAGTTAATTATTCTATTTCCACCACCGCTGAATAATATACATGGTACATATTCTATATCTTATAGATAAGGATAAAAAAAAATTAAAAAAAAAAGAAGAAGAAGATAATTTATTTAGGATCATTGGTGATAAGCATGTCCAAATGTCATTTAGAATAAGGCCATTTAACCTATCTGTTTATCCATCAATATCATCCAAGAGTGACAAATACTGCATGTAAATTGCAAAAATGAAAATGCGTTGGTTGTAAATTTTTTTTTTTTTTAAGTTTGAGAAAAATAGCGATCGTCCTTGCGATTATACCACCTATGCTATGTCATTATTCAAAGCTAACATACCTGTTGAAATAATTACTCCTATTTACTTATTAGCATCAAAATTAGGAGTTGAAAATGCATGTCAAATTCAATTAGCATTTGAATTTTGAAACACTCAATTGATGCACTGAGATTGGATTCGTGTTCAATTATTAATATTTAATACTGTTAATTAAAAACGTGGAGTGTTAGGGATCAACAATTTTTGTGTTTTGTAACCATTAATTAACTTTAAATAATATTTTTAATAATGTAAAATTATATCTAATAATAAAAGATCACTCACTTTTTTTTATAATTAAATATTAACCACAAAACACAAAAATTATTGATCCCAAGACTTTTTCTAATTAAATACGTATCCATAGTTGTTTAGTGTACCATAAAATAAGGTGGGAAGGTCAACAAAAGGTTGAAGGAAGTGGGACCAAAAGCTTACCTAGTGTGGTGAGAGTGAGACTCGGCGAAGGTTTATTGGTCACTCACCATTGTGTCATTCCTACCTATGATGCATGGACACTGATACGGACACGGAACACGACACGATACGGGACACGCTGACACGTAAATTTTAAAATTTTACATAATACGGAGACACGCATATATATAAAATATAAAGTATTTTTTAGATAAATTGTAATGATATTTTGATATTTTATTGATATTAAAATATAAATTAAAATTTTTAATTATTTTTAATGTTTTATTTTAATTATATCAAGTATTTAAAATATTTTTTGTTTTAATAAATAATAATATATACTATATCTAAATTTATTTTAAAAATATATGTTAAGAATAAGACTGGACACGCAAACACGTAATGGTATTTAGGTGTGTCCAGGCGTGTCCGGAGAAGAATTTTTTATTTTTTATTAAGACACGGTTGGACACAGCAGACACGCGTGTCGGACGAGTGTCGATGAGTGTCGTGTCCAAAATGTGTCCGACACGCGGTCACGATAACTCAGTGAAGTGTCCGTGCTTCATAGTTCCTACTTATCTTTATCAAAATCTTAAAAAATGTTTAGACGAGAGACAGAGATTGAGTGATTAAAATTAAGAGATAGAAATTAAAAGATAGATATTAAAATAAATTTTAATATTATATTTAATATAAAAATATATAGAATTGAGTTATATCTCATTATCTTATTTAATTTAAAATAAAAATAGAGTTTGAAATAGTTGAAATTACAATAATATCCTTAAATTTAAAATGCAACTCTAATTCAAATTTTATTTTAATTTTTCAGCAATTTTTAGTCCACTTTTTCTTCTCTCCTGAAATTTTAACCGAGAAGGGAAGGAATTCTCTCATCTTTTCCACCACCGGCAGCACCGCTAACGATACCAAACGAGCAAGGCGCGTTTGCAAGTCTCCAACGCTTCACAATTGCACTGCCAGGTACTTCTTGAGAGCCGTGTTGTTGCTATCGTTCGCGCGTCTCTGGATTACGTCGCCGCCGTTTCTTGCCGCTCTGCGTCTATCTCGGAGCTAACCTAGGTGGAACAGAACGATAAAGTATGGATATGACATCAAACTATAGTAAGCAAGATGGAACAAAACAACAACAAAAAATGAATAAAATCAAGAAAAAAAATTGGCTATAACTAACATAGGTCACAAAAGATATGACGACGACAAAGTGGTGGTTGACCTGGTGACAGCAACAGGGCTGGGGCTGCAGTTAGGTTCCTCGATCATTATCTTGCGTAGGAAAATATGAGGAGATGAGAATATAAGGGCTACAAAGATGAACTTCGACAACGATTCACCTACCTCGCGGTGGTTACGGCGGCGATGGCGAGATGGCTGTACTGGCACTGGCGATACAGAGACTGCAGCTGGAGGTCTTTGAAGAAGGAACGAGAAGATGAAAGAGTGGGGCTGCGAAGAATGAAGTCCTAATTTAATTTACATAAAGGATAAAATTGGAATTAATTAATTGGAATAGAATATTTTAGGTATAAAATATTATTAAAGTTTCAGTGTCTCCATTTTTTTGAAGTACTAAAATATTGGAATTTTAGTAATGGAGACTGAAATGTTAGTACCAGTTTTTGTACTAATAAATATAATACTCAGTCTCAATCTTTTCGTCTTCGTTTCAATACATCAAAACAAACACTTGTTTTTTTTTTTTTTTGTGACTAAACAAACATTTGTTTGATATATATGAAAACCAATAGGTAAAAACTCAAGTATAGTCTACTTTACGTGAAATTGATAGCTAGAGTCGTTAGATGAAAATTTAGTCAAATCATTTTTATCAACTTTACGTAAAGTCGACTACACCTGAGTTTCTACCAAACCAATATTAGGGAGTTAACTTTGTTGAGATTATTTTGTTCAATTTAAATTTAAATTTTTAATTTTTAATCTTTTTAGAAAATACGTTTTTAGAATTACAAAATAATTAAGTAAATATTGATTTTCTATAATTGTCTAAATTATATGACATCTTTCACACTAATAAAAACTGTACCAATTGGTAATGTTAGTTTCGGAGGGAGGAGGGAGTAACAGTAAAGATAGTTGGAAAGGACAAAAGAAAGAAAAACCAATAGGAATGAGGCATGAGGCAGAAGAACATGAAGTCATGAACACCCCAAACACAACGTACAAATGGGCTCCATTCACTTTTATAATACGCAGTACTAGGTGACACTTGGCGCCATCACGCGCATCTCTTTTATTTTCTTAAATATTTTACTTTTGCTCACTTTCCTCATACCATAGTCGGAGGTAATTAAAAATAATTTAATTTTAATATTATATAATAATTTTAATTTATACGTGTATTTAATTATATATTATAAAAATAATTATTTTTTATATTAATTATATAAATAATTATTTAAAAAATAGATATAATTATACGTAAAATATTTTATATTAATAATACATTAAATTAAACAAATTAAAAATAATAAAATATTAAAGATTAATGTTTTTATCAAATATTAATGAATATCTTAAGTTAATATTATATTTTATACCATTAAAATTAAATTTTATAATTTAAAAATAACTATAAAAATATTGATTAAGAATAATAATTTTTTATTAGCAATGTAGAATTGTTTAAAAAATATAAAAAATATTAGAGAGTCATTAAAATTTATTATTTTGGCTATTATTTAATCATTAATTCAATTATTTTAGTCTAATTTTTTTCAATTTAATAAACTAACAACAGATTTTATCTCATATTTTTAAATATTAATGACTAATTAATGACTAAAAATAATAGCTCTAATGATCATCTAGTATTTCTCCAAAAATAATATTATGTGTATTATTTCAAAACAAAATTAAAATTTAGTATAATTTTTATTTTTAAAATAAAAGTGATTGATAAAAGTTGAAAAAATAAAATTTTATTTTTTATATTACAGTATATATATATATATATATATATATATATATATATATATATTAGTTAATTATTATTTTTTAATTAAATTGGTAACATAATCCAAATATTGAAATTTGAGTTTTGTTGTTAAGATTTCTAATTTGGAAAATTTTATATTAAAAAGCTAAAGAGTTTAAATTTTAATGAATTTACTATCTTAAAATTTTCCAATATCTTATTATGATTAATATCAACAAGTATGGATAAAATCCTTGAAATTTTAATTATTTTCTATTGGTGCTTTTGCAGGAATGTTATCAAATATTCCCGTGTCTTTAACAATCCTTTTTTTTTGGTTCGCAATGAAGTTCAAAAAAATGTTTAGGGTAAATAATATAAATAAACCAAATGACATCTAATAGTATACTAATGTCTTAAAATAAAATAGTTTTTTTTGTATAAAAATAGGGAGATTTAAACCCGTAACCTCTAAACGAGTATGGAGAGACTATGTCATTTAACCTATAATTTGTTGGCAAAATAAAATAGCTTTATTCGATTTAATTAGATTTGATTTATATTTTTTAGTAATAAATCGAATAAACTATATTCGATTTATTATTGAACAACATATATATAGTAAATCGAATCAGCTTTATTCGATTTACTACTTATACAGAGTATCAATATTTACTATTTTTAAGTTAATTTATATTAAATTTAAAATATAAATGACAATAACGAAATATCCCATATTTGGATTCAAATAAAATATCAAAAAAATTAAAACGAATAAAAATAGAAATTCAACTTTTGTGTTCTAGTTCAAATTCCAAAAAGTCTACATTTTTATAAACTTATGAATTTAAAATGGAACAATAAACGATTTCTAAACATTTATTAAAAATTATTATTTGACTCATTAGCATCTAAAGAATCATTATGGAGACTTTTAATGTTAAAAAAGTTAATATAAAGTATAGCCCTCCAAAGTGGTATAAGGGTTAAAACTTGAATTTTTTCAGAGTCAAAATAACAGATAGTTATACTTTATATAAAAAGACTAACTATATTTATATAATATGTAATTTGAAAAATAATATATTTAAAATTTTAATTACATATTATATAAATATAGTTAGTTATTTTATATAAAATATAATTATTTGTTATTTTTGACTTTGAAAATTTTAAATTTTAGTTTCTATGCCATCTTAGAGGGTTATACTTTATATTAATTTTTTTAACATCAAGTCTCGGTAATAATTTTTAGATGCTAATGAGTCAAATGATGATTTTTAATTAATTTTTAAAAATCGTTTATTGTTTCGTTTTAAATTCATAAGTTTATAGAAATCTAAATTTTCTAGAATTTAAACTAAACCACAAAAGTTGAATTTCTATTTTTATTCGTTTTAATTTTTTTATATTTTATTTAAATCCAAATGGGAGGTATTTTTTTATTGATATTTATGTTTTAAAGTTAAATTAAGTTGATTCGATTTATTACTGGTGCAATATATAAATGCTAAATTGATTACAAAATAGCTATGCATGTCTCAAGATGCTGCCTGCCCCTGGTGACCTCATAGTAATAAAACAGCTATGCATGTGCTTCGTGATTGTCATTCTGCTAGAGAAATCTGGCGTTTATTGCAGCTCCAAATTTGCCTAAGAGATTTTTTCAATCTTAACCAAATGGATTGGCTTATTCGAAATTTATCTAATCCTGGTGACTGGCCTGTTCGATTTAGAGTGACTCTATCATCTTTGTGATATTCTAGAAACAAACATGTGTTTAAAAGGAAGAGTTCAAACTCTCATGGAGTGGCTGTGTCTATTAATAGTAGGAGTTATGAATTTGGTCTAGTGACGAAGACTAGCATTACTCCAAAGAAGTCCAATGCTAATGATGATCTGATTCGATGGTATCCTCTGAATGAAAGGTTTGTAAAAATTAACGTGGATGATTCTTTTTTCAATCAAACAGGGAGTACAAGTTGTGCAAATATTGTCTGTAATCATTTGGATAAGTTTGTCACAGATTTTTCTTGTAATTTAGGAGGATGTTCGATTATGCAAGATGAATTATGGGGAATAACTAAAGATCTCCAGATTGCTACCGCAAATGAATTTTATCATGTGATTATTGAATCGGATTTCGAGATGACCATTAACTTCGTTAGAAATGGTTGCCCAACCTAACATCTGTGTGCAACTCTCCTCGAAGACATTATTATTCTTGTGAAAAGAATCTCTCAGATGCGTTAGAATTACATTCTTCGATAAGCAAATTTGGTGGCAGATATTTTGGTCAAGAAAGGACAAAAACTTTCTTATGGGCTTCATGTTTTTTATGCTCCCCACTAGCTACAATTCAAGCTCTCTCCTCAGATGTCATGGGTATCCTCAGATTGAGAGGTAGATAGTAATGCTCTTTTGTATTTTTAGATTGCTGTTTGTTTTTTTCTGTCGGGGTCTTTGACCCTCTTTCTATACAAAAAAAAATCGAATTCAATTTATTCGATTTACTACTAAAAAGTATAAATCAAATTTAATTAATTCGATTTATATAAAATCATTCGGGACATATATATAAGTTATTTTATTTTAAGACATTAATATAATATTGAAGTTATTTAATTTATTTATGTTATTTATCCAAATATCTACTAGTAGTATCTTACATGTACAATCTAACAGTTATTTAATTACTTTACTCTTTGCACTAAAAAGATAAAATTAAGACATATTTATTAAATTATGTAAAGGTCCTTAATAATAAACTCCGTCCTCATCTTGTGGAGATTGTTGGTCTGTTTTAAGGAGGATTATTTTGGGACAAGAAACTCCTAACAACATCATTATTGCTCAAGAGGTCCTCTACTTTAAGAAGAAGACTAAATGAAAGAAAGGCACACTAGCATTTAAGATTGATCTGAAGAAAGTTTATGACAGAGTTGATTGGAAGTTTTTAGCTCATACTCTTAAGAGCTTTGGTTTTCCCAGTCCTACAATTAATTTGATTATGAATTGTATCACTGCTTTCTCCTTATCTATTCTTTGGAATGGAAATTGTCTGAATGGAATTACTCCTAATTGGGGTCTTAGACAAGGAGACCCTATGTCACCCTATCTTTTTGTATTGTGTATGGAGAGACTGACATGCTTTATTAATTATCAGGTTGATTTGGGCTTGTGGGAGCCGGTTGCTGTTTCTAGAGGGAGACCAAGAATATCCCACTTAATGTTTGTAGATGACTTGATTTTATTCTGTAAAGTTACAAAGAGACAAGTGCAAAATGTGATGTTGGTTTTAGAGATTTTTTGTAAAATATCTGGAATAAAGATTAATGTGGAGAAGTCTAAAGCACTTTGCTCCAAGAATGTCTTTGCAACAAAGAAAGAGGTTTTCACTAGGGTGTCCTCTATCAGATTTGTCCAAAACTTCGGCAACTATCTTGGGGTTACCCTTAACCATTCTATGGTGACCTGTTCAGCTTTCAATGGTGTCCTGGATAAGATTTGGGATAGACTAGCAAGCTAGAAAGAGAGTTTATTCAATCGAACTGGTAGTTTCTGGTTGGTTAATTCCATTGCAATTGCTATTCCCACATACCAGATGCAAGTATCTATTTTTTTCAAAGGAATCATTAGTAAATTGGAGTTTATAATGAAGAATTTTCTTTGAAAATGACAAGTTGATGGAGGAGGATTGAATCTTGTTTGTTGAAAGGTACTGGTTACTCCAAAAAAATATAGAGGTTTGGGGATTAGAGATTCTTATTGTGTGAATATTGCTTTTCATGAGAAACTAGTTTAGACTTTTTTCTAGCAGTCAAACAAGTTATGAGTCAAATTGTTGGATGCCAAATTAAATACCGATCATCTCTATATGACTGTTTTGGTTGTCCTAAGAACAAGGGCTCTCCCATTTGGAGGAGTCTTTGCATGACTTGGAAAGTGTTGAAGGATGGGTTTGCTTGGTGTATTGAGATTTTGAGCCAGAATTTTTGGTTTTCTAGATGAAGGAGAGAATGACAGTTATCTAATGAGAAGAATTATGTTCACATTTCGTATTCGAACCTCTGGATATATGATATCTGGTCGGTTGGTAGTGGCATTTGGATACTCTTTATTCCCCTTTATCTCAAAATCTGAAAGGTAATATTCATTCTTACCATCCAGATGTGCAAGCAGGTCCGGAAGTGGCTTGGTATTGGTCTGGATCTGCTGCCAAAGTCTATGACTCACGCAATGGTTACTTGTGGTTGTGTAAGCAGCTGTTTGGTTGGGAGGAGCAAAAGAATTGGCTTTGTCTTTGGCGCCAACTTATTACGAAAAAGCATAAGTTTTTGGCTTGACTGTGTCTTAAGGAGGCTCTTCCTACTGCAAGTTTTCGCTTTAGAAGAGGGATGTCGTCATCGGATAGGTTCCCAAGATGTCTTTCTAACCAGGAATCAGTTACATTGTATTTGGGATTATCTAAAAGCTCATCTTGTGTGGTATAGGTTGGATATTTTTTGTCATCCTTTGTATTTGAAGAACTGGTTCTTGTATCATAGCAGAGAGTATCCGTTTAGGTTCTTTTCGGGACTTTGGTGGATATAGCGAGTAAATAATAATGACATCTTTAATCCTCATGAGACTTGGCTTCCGAAAAAAGTGATTTATCTGGCATTAGCTTCAGAAACGGAGTTTAGGAATATTTTGAATTACAACGTATGTCCATTCCCTTTATTCTAAATGGTTTTTTGAATCCCCATCCATTGGTACTTTCAAGATTAATTGTGATGCTAGTTATCCTGGTTCGGGTGATAGTGTTGGTTTTGCTTGCGTTATTAGAGATTGTAATAGGAGTTGGCAAAAGGGGTATTTGGGAATGATTGGGAGTAATAGTATTCTTCAAGGAAAATTGTTTGTTATTTGGAGAGGATATCTCTTAGCCTGAAATGTGGGTCAACGAGATGTTATTTGTGAGACGGATTGTGTGAAAGCGTTTAATCTTGTTACTAATCACCAAGATAGTTTTAGATTTATTGATCCATTAGTGCTTAAAATAAGGGATATCATGTATTGGAATTGGGGTGTTGACTTTCGTTTGATTATAAGAGATGCAAATACGATAGTAGATACCATAATAAAGATAGCGATGAGGTTACAATTTCATCATGTGGAGCTTCATTTTCTTTGAAATGAGTTTAATAGTTGTCTTAAATAGGACTGTTCCTCTATTTAAGCAGTTCCTTTATTTTTCATTTTTTTTTTTGTTTAGTTTATTTAAGTCACAAAAAAATTACGCATATACTGAATGACTAGTTTTATAATATATAAGTATTTATTTATTATATTTGATATTATGTACAAATAAAAATAAAAATATGTTCAATAGATATTTTAATTAAATATAAATATAACAATAATAAAATATTATCCCATTAAGTGGGATCAGTTACATAAATTAAACGATATTATTAAATTTTATTATAATTAAACATAAATATTAAATAAAAAAAATGTTTAAATAGCAGATGTTATCAGTCGTTGGATATTATTATAGTAAGCTGCTAGACACACCAAAAAAAAAAAAGGGTAAGCCACTAAAAAATACAATATCGTTGTTATACACTTATAGTGCTGCGTAGTTAACATGTATTTTTAGAAAGAAAACATGTTAAAATGATTATCATTAAGAAATTTAAAATATTAATTTTAATAAATGTATTTAAATTTTGATTTTTTTGTATTTTTTTTTTATAAAACTTTCTAATTAGCAATTTATCAACTATTTACTACACTTTACTGAAGCTTGTGTTATTACCATTCTGTCCCAAGGACGGATTTAGAGGAGGCTCCTGGGGCTATGATTTTCTTAAAAAATTTTGAAAATTTTATATATTATATAATGATGTATTTATTTTTATAAATTATAATTGATTTTTAGTCTAATGATTAATTAGAATATTTTTTATCTTACGACCTGGATTCAAATTTTAATTATTATATTTTGAACATTAATAATGTATTATGTTTTTTTAGGCCAATTATTTTGATCAATAATTATTAAACTACTCTTCCACCTTAACCCATGACAACAATAAAGAAGTCTCGTGGCCCACAAATTCAGCCCAACAGAATACAAAAATTCAATTTTAATTTTAGTCTTTATTATCTTATCTTTATCTTATCTTTAATTGTTCTTATCTTATCTTTATTTGCTTTTATCTTTCATAGGACAATGCTCTATATATATTTAGTTTTACCCTCATAGTTTACAATACACTTCAGTACAATTCAATCAATCAATAATCAATAAAAGTTCGCATTATTTTCTTTTCTTATTCTTTCACAATTTTATCATGGTATCAGAGCCATGGTATCCTCCTTGAGGAGGATATATAAGTTATCATCTTTTCGGTGAGAAATCACCATGCTTCTTTTTCAACTTCCTCCCACAATAAATAATCATAGATTTAGTTACATGCATCCAAGTGAAAATTCTACCATAGTTTTAATTATCCCGATTCTTTACCAGCAATTCCGTCTGCGCCTTCTTCTAGCATTTCATCTGCAACTTCTTCTTCCAGGAGTTTTGTCAGTATTATGTTTCAGCAGTTCAATCTGCATCTGTTCTAGCAGTTCAATCTGCATCTGTTCTAGCAGTTCCATCTGCACTCTTATTGCGCTCTACGCGCCATTTGAAGACCACTCTTATTGCGCCATACGCGCTCTCTAAAGATCAATCTTGTTGCGTTTTACACGCTTATTTTTTTATTTTTTTATTTTTTTATTTTTTATTTTTTATTTTTTTATTCTTTTTTTTATGAAGATCGCTGCTTGCTCTCTCTCCCTCAAGCACAGCATCTCCTTTTATGTATTTTTGTCGTCGACAGCTCAAGCTCTGCCGCACGCAATTGTTTAAAGATCGCTGCTCAAGCACAGCATCTCCTTTTATATTTTTGCCGCCGGCAGCTCAAGCTCCGCCGCACGCAGTTTTTGAAGATCGCTGCTCAAGCACAGCATCTCCTTTTATATTTTTGCAGTAGGCAGCTCAAGCTCTGCCGCACGCATCTTCCTCTTCCGCGTCACCACGTCAGACGCGCTTTTCTCAACAATTTTATCGGAACTTATCCAAGCTGTGGATTATTGACATCTTCCATCCACCAGCTTGCGGGGGCGTATTAAACTACTCTTCCACCTTAACCCATGACAACAATAAAGAAGTCTCGTGGCCCACAAATTCAGCCCAACAGAATACAAAAACTCAATTTTAATTTTAGTCTTTATTATCTTATCTTTATCTTATCTTTAATTGTTCTTATCTTATCTTTATTTGCTTTTATCTTTCATAGGACAATGCTCTATATATATTTAGTTTTACCCTCATAGTTTACAATACACTTCAGTACAATTCAATCAATCAATAATCAATAAAAGTTCGCATTATTTTCTTTTCTTATTCTTTCACAATTTTATCATTTTTTTAATTGTTCTTTTTATTCTTTATTTTTTATTAATCATTTGTTTTGATAAATGATTTTTTTATTGTTTCTTCTATTTTTTTCCTTAATTTTTAAATCTATTATCATTTAAAAAATATTTTGATGTTATAATAAATTCTAATTGAATAATAAAAAAATATATACATAAAATTAAATTATTTTAACATTTATTTATTTTTTATGATATTAAAATAATAACATATTAAATAAATTATATATTAATATAAATATTTTACACATTTTGTTCACTAATTTATTTTAACTTTTTTGTCAAAAAACAAACACCACGAGAATATATTTTTTATTAGCAAAAATCTGCGCTTAAAATAGAAAGATAATTGAATTATCTTTCTATTTTGAGTGGGAATTTTTCTAACCCAAGTGTATCTTATTTTTATTAGGAATTATTTTTTTTGGTTAACAATAGTTGTATTTTTACCAATAGACGGAGTTTCTTAATATTCTTATTTCCTCATCGAGAAAACAAGATAATTAACTGGTATATAATTTACATATATTTAATTGATCTATTAATAACAGTCTATGCATTTTGTTATCATTTCCAATTGGATGATCCATTAATTCAACGGACAAAAAATTATAAATAGATTAATTACAATGACAAAGAACCGATATTGAGGTGTCAAACCTTCTCGTCGATATGAACTTTTGGAGAAGATCAGTCTGTTATCCCTAGAGTAACTGATTTATATAAAAAATATTAGAATAACTGATTTATATTATTCATATTATATTCTTTATAATAATAAAAAATTAAAATTAAAATTTTAATTATTATAAATGATATTAAATATAAAATTAGTATTTTTAATAAAATTTTTTATTTTAATATAACACTTATTAATATTTTTTAATTAAAAAAATAATAAAAATAATATTATTAATTATATAATATAATATTTAATTATATAAATATTTAATTTTCCAAGTCTCCTCAAAATAGTTCTGCTCTGTCCTCTTTGTTGTGTTGTGTGTTGGCGTTGGGCAATCAAGAAAACTAGAAAAAGTGCATATGCGGCTACACCCCAACAAACATGAATGAATGCGATGTGTGATATGATGCAGCATGCCATGAATGAGTTACTACCACATCAATCATCATCATCATACATCATATCATATCCTCGTTACATGTCACGAATTAACAACATTTACTATTTTTTGTTGTTCACGGTATTTCCTAATTTAATAAACTAATAATTAATTTATCACATCTAAATTTTATTTTAAAGTATATTATTGACTAATAAATTATTGTATATATAAAATGAGATTTAAACTCTTAATATTTACTTAAATTAACAAGTGAGTTCACTACTCGACCAGCCTAATTTAATTAACAAAACGTATTATTTGGGCAGCGGATTCCACGTATACGCTGCGTTTTGAGTCATAAATGCTTTTGCGGCACAATTTTACGGATTTTCAAATACACTTTTTACTATCTGCCAAACTACTCTAAGTCTAAGTACTCATTCTACTTATCATTTAATTTCATCTTTTAAATTTTAGTTGACTTGATTTCGTATTTGTATTTTCTTTATTTGTTTGTTGATCTTAGATTTAAATTGACAGGTGTTACAATAAATATATGAAAGAAGCATAGTTTTAATTTTAGCAAAATAAGACAAACAACGTAACAATATCATTCCTAATTTCATCCACCGTCCGAATAAAACTGACATTATTTATATGAGTCCAACATAACACATTAACACGCATCCATACAGTGATAAAAATATTGAAAAACAAACTTTATATATTATTACGATGGGTAACCGGAGATTAGTGGGCTTGATTAGGTGGTTGGCCCAATCGTCAAAGAATGGTAGTCTCCGAGCAGGTTTGCACGCTGGAGGCTCCTTCCGATTTGTGTATGTGAATGAATGGGGGTGGTATCTGTAAAGACACTCCGATGCCTAAGTCAGCAAGGGTGTAAGCAGGTCTAGAGAGTATTGGGACTTAGAGATATTTGAGGGGTGTCAGTGTATTTATAGTGGAGAGCCAATAACCACTGTTGGAGTAGTTCCACCTTCTAAGGTGAATAACCGTCCCTTTATCTGAGGGAGGTTGAGATATGGCTCCTGAAAGTGGGTTGAGAGATTATAGGAGCAGTTATTTTAGTATTATCTGCCAGCTAATCCTCGTTCCCAACTTTCTTGGAGCAAGTCGTGGTAGGAACCGACTTCTAGGGGAAAGTCGGTGTAAAATGAGGGCCAATTCCTAAGATTGGGGCTTTCTTTTAGACCTGGGCCTTAGCGTTGGGTCAGGGTATGAACAGTGCCCCTACTCGAGCCCAATTTCTTTCAGGAGTTGGGTTCGAGTATTTTACTCGGGGTTGTAACCGACCTACAGAGAAACCGACGTGATTTTTCGAAACCGACGTGACTTTTGAATTTCCACAGTCGCGTCTAATCAAGCGTCGCGTTTGTTAGGAGTTCGTGTATCCACACGTAGGGATTAATTGCATTGGTAACGGTGCACCCATTAATGACTGCCTCCGTTTTTACCATTATGCCCCTAGCGTGTTTATAAATACTTTCCCTCTCTTTCGTTGTTTCGTTTCTGAAAACTTCATATTCGCACACTCTTGTTCTGGAGAAAGCTTCGTTCTTGTCTTTGGTCGACCGTTGCTGTTCCTGTCGCTTCAAAAGTAAAAGTCAGTTCTCCTTTTCTCCTCTTTTACAAACGCTTTTATTTGCATGTTTTTGTTTCGGATGAGTGTTTGACCATAGTTTTAGCCATTCTGTTGGTTTTGGAAACTTCTGCCTCAGAGACTTCGTTTTGATTTCTTTCCTTTTTTTTTTTGTAGGATTCGTTGCCCCTTTTCTTAAAAAAGATGTCTACCTTAGAGTCTCTTTCATCATGGGTTGACGGTACGGTTCTTGGGGAAGAACCTTGGGTGGATACTGACTATATCACCGATCTCCGCATACGTCATAGGCTTTGTACTTCTGATGAGGATGAGCCGAAATATGAACTGGTTGCCCGGAAGACCGGGTTTATTTTGGGAGGGCTTCTGAGGCAGCCCCTCATTTTTTCTATATGTATGAGAGCCTGATTACCCGCTTGGGCGTTTTTCTTCCTTTTTTCGACTTTGAAATAGTTGTTTTATGTCATTGCCGTGTTGCTCCTACCCAACTTCACCCTAATTCTTGGGGTTTTCTGAAAATTTACCAATTTATCAGCCATGCATTAGACTTTCCGACTTCCTTGAAGATTTTCTTTTTCCTCTTCCATATGACTAAGCCCTTCAGTGGGCAAAATAACAAACAACAGTGGGTGTCTTTCTGGGCTATACAAGGCCGGAGAGTTTTTACCCTTTTTTTATGAATCCTTCCATGATTTCAAAAACTTTTTCTTTAAAGTGCAATCTGTAGAGGGTCACCACCCCTTTTTCCTGGACCAAGATTTTTCTCCTCGCTTTCCCTTGTACTGGCTAGAGGCCTCCCCTTGTGAAAAATATAGCTTGGATGATTTGGATGAGGTGGAGGCGGCCGTTGTAGGGTTCCTCCGAGAAGTATGGGAGAGAGCCCCTTATCTGGATACGAAAAAGTTTCTCCAAGGGTCTCCGACCTTTATCCAAGCCCAATTAGGTAGCGTTATATTTGTTTGTCATATTTTCCGACCTGATGGTCACCCGAGTTGTTTTCTCTGATTTATTTACTGACTCTACTTCCTAATGGTTTTTGCAGAGAGGGCGAAGAAGAATTCCAGGGAATCTTACAAGAGAGTTCAGGAGGCCAAGGCGAGGTCTCGCGCCAGAGTCGGCGGTGCCAGGGCCGCTGGTCCTTCTCTTCCTTCCCCTCCCCCCTTCTCACAACTTGGGGACCCCCACCTGACCTATTGTCATTTCTTCCTCAGCCTCTTCTCTGCCGTCCCCTCCTTCCCGATCTTCTTCTGAGCCAGAAACGAAGAAGCGCAAGGCTTTAGAGTCTAGCTCTTCTTTTGAAGGTGAGGCCAAGGTGGATGCACCTCAGTTTGTTCGGAAGCATATCTTTTCTCATACTCGTATAAGTATGGATGATGCTTCTGTTCGAAACCACCTTAATATTCTGGCTCAGAAGAGTATCAGGGCGGCAGGGGTGTGCACGAAGTTCCTTGATATTTTTTAGAAGACTCCCCTTAGCTCTTTGGGTTCATCCTCGAGGGTTGAAGAGCTGGAGGGGAGGATTCTCTTGTATCAAGGGCAGGAGAAGGTGCTGAGGGAGGAGGTCGCCAAATTGAGGGAGGAGAGGGAGAGGAAGTTGCAGGCCCAGTGCTCAATGACGGAGGGCCTGAGGGAGAAGGCGCAACAAAGTTATTCAAGTTTGTTTGAGGACCTTGTGGAGGTGAAGAAGGATTTGATGAGGTCTCGGGATGCCTATGCGGAGTTGGAGGACTCCATTGCTGATGGGGCTGAAGAAGCGTGGAGAATCTTCAAAGAACGGGTCGGGATTCTTGCTCCCGATCTGGATCTCTCTTCTTTGGACCCGGATAAGATTGTGGTCGACGGGGCTATTGTTTCTCCTCCCTCTCCCCGATATGTCACCGAGTCCGAGCTGAAGACTCGGGGCAGAGTGTAAGGCCCACATCGGTTGGGGAGAGGAACGAAGCATGCCTTATAAGGGTGTGGATACCTCTCCCTAGCATGACGCATTTTGACGAGTGAGTGTGGGGGGCTTCGGCTAGCATCCCTATCGTCAAAGGCAAAACCGTGAGGCCTTGTGTGCCAAAGCGGACAATATTATGCTAGCGGGTGGTCTGGGCTGTTACAGATGGTATCAGAGCCGGAATCCGAATCGATGTGCCAACGAGGGCGCTGGGCTCCCTTAGGGGGGTGGATTGTAAGGCCCACATCGGTTGGGGAGAGGAACGAAGCATGCCTTATAAGGGTGTGGATACCTTTCCCTAGCATGACGCATTTTGACGAGTGAGTGTGGGGGGCTTCGGCTAGCATCCCTATCGTCAAAGGCAAAACCGTGTGGCCTTGTGTGCCAAAGCGGACAATATTGTGCTAGCGGGTGGTCTGGGCTATTACACAGAGGATAATGGAGTCCCCTTCCCGACCAAAAGATGCCCCGAGTTCTTCAAAGGCTCCCGGAACTCCCCCTCCGTCTCCCATGGATATTTCTCTTCCTGATCTTGATAGCGCTCCGACTACTCTCCCTGACTTTGGTGGTGACGTCCTTCCTGCTTCAAGTTAAATTGTTATGACTATATGGGGCCCGGCCTGTGGGTTCCCCCTTTTTTAAACTATTTATTTTTATGTTTATGGTGATATTTTGCTGACATTTTCTTGGCCTTTTATGGCCGTTAACAAAATATTAAAAATACCCTTTTTTGGATAAGGGTTTAGGTTACCTTTCTCTATCTGTTGTGTGCATGCTTTTCTGTTTCGAAAAACTTTTTTGATATTTGAAAAACCTTTTTCTTGGCTGACTTGTCCCTTCTTCTGGGTTTCTCTGGGATTTTTTCTCAAGGACTTGGGACAGTCTTTGGCGCTTTCAATAGGTTTTCTTATCCCTTTTTTGGTATCCCCGGTGCTCAATTTTTGATTTATTGAGTTCTTATGACTTAGGTTATTTTTACGATGCATTTCTTTTGTTTCTCAATTTTTTTTCGACTGGTAAGTCAGATAATTTCTGAGTTTATCATGATCTACTTTTATAACCTCTTTACACCGACTTGTACCTCGTCGTTTTATCCTGACGACCATCTAGGTCGGTTCATGGGATTTTCACGTTTTGTCGAGTTTAAGTCGGCGCGTTTCGTAGAAAGAAAGAAAAGCGAAAATGAATTTATAAGAGATATTGTGAAAGATCTTTATTTATCTGCGAAGGTACTTTACTGCTACTAAGGGTTTTTGACTATTTTGTGGCCCCTTAGCCTCTACTGTGATGCCTCGTTAAAAATCCCCCTTCAGAAAAAACCATTTTCTTTTGGGAAAAAACTATGAAGTTGGGAAAAGAGTACATCAGGGAGTAGAGTTCGCTTTTAACTGTAGTATCTTTTCATATTACAAGCATGCCACGACCTAGGTAACTCGGTGTCGTTTAAGTCGGTCACCTTGTAATAACCTTTTCCTAAGACCTCACTAATCTTGTATGGTCCCCTCCAATTAGCAGCGAGCTTTCCCTCCCCAGATTTATTGACTCCAATGTCGTTCCTGATTAAGATCAAGTCATTTGGGGCGCAGCTCCTTCGAATGACTTTTTTTGTTGTACCTGGTAGTCATCCTTTGTTTTAGTGCTGCTTCTCTTATCTGGGCTTGTTCTCGGATTTCAGGGAGTAGTTCGAGTTCTTCTCTGTGCCCTCGTATGCTCCCGACTTCATCGTAGAGGATCACCCTTGGACTTTGCTCGTTGATTTCTACTGGTATCATAACTTCCACGCCATAGGCAAGTCGGAAGGGCGTTTCCCCTGTGGCAGACTGCGGTATGGTTCGATAGGCCCATAATACTTGTGGGAGCTCTTCAACCCAAGGTCCCTTTGCATCTTGCAATCTTTTCTTCAATCCTGCCAGTATAACTTTATTCGCTGCCTCGACTTGTCCATTTGCTTGTGGATGTTCTACCGAGGTGAATTGGTGTTTAATCTTCATACTGGCTACCCGACTTTTGAAGATTGAGTCGGTGAACTGAGTTCCATTATCTATGGTGATGGAGTGAGGTACTCCATATCTGGTGATGATATTTTTGTAAAGGAACCTCCAACTTCTTTGTGCGGTGATGGTGGCTAAGGGTTCTGCTTCTATCCACTTTGTGAAGTAGTCTATTCCCACTATTAAGTATTTTACTTGTCCTGGGGCTTGGGGAAAAGGTCCTAATAGGTCCATCCCCCATTTTGCAAAAGGCCATGTAGAAGTTATACTGATGAGCTCCTCGGGGGGAGCCACGTGGAAATTTGCATGCATTTGGCATGGTTGGCACTTCTTCACAAATTCTGTGGCATCCTTCTGCAAGGTCGACCAGTAGAACCCAGCTCGGATTATCTTTATGGCTAACGACCTAGCTCCGAGATGGTTTCCGCAGATTCTATTATGAACCTCCTCTAATACTTCAATTGTCCTTGAAGTCGGGACGCACTTCAGTGGTGGTGTTGATATTTCTCTTTTATAGAGGATATTTTTTACTAGAGTGTAGTGTTGCGCTTCCCTTCGGATTTTCTTGGCCTCTTTTTCCTCTTTGGGGAGGATGTCGAATTTTAAATATTCGACCAAGGGATTCATCCATCCGAGGTTTAGCCCGGTTTCTTCAAGGACATCTTGTTTGGCCTCTGTTTTAACTACAGAGGGTTCTAGGAGAGTTTTATGGATCAAGCTTTTATTATTTTCCCCTGATTTGGTACTTGCTAACTTGGAGAGGGCGTCTACTCTGCTATTAAAGTCCCGTATGATGTGTCTGACCTCGGTTTCTGCAAAGCGCCCGAGATGTTCTAAGGTTTTGTCCAAGTATCTCCTCATATTTGGGTCTTTGGCTTGATACTCTCCATTTATTTGGGAGGTTACTACTTGAGAATCGCTAAATATCATCACTTTTGTTGCACCGACCTCTTCTGCCAACCTTAAACCTGCGATTAGAGCTTCATATTCTGCCTGATTATTAGAAGCTGGGAATTTGAATTTGAGGAAAACCTCTATTTGTGTTCCCCCTTCATTAACCAGTATTATGCCTGCATCGCTTCCCGTATTGTTTGAGGATCCATCTACATATAGCTCCCATATAGTTGGCTTTTACTCCTGATCTTCCGCATACTCTGCTATGAAGTCGGTGAGGCATTGGGCTTTAATTGCCGTCTGGGCTTCGTACTTTAAGTCGAACTAAGAGAGCTCTATTGCCCACTGAACCATTCTCCCCACAACATCCGTCTTTTGGAGGATTTGCTTCATGGGTTGGTTCGTTCGAACTCTTATTGTGTGAGCTTGGAAGTAAGGCCGCAACCTTCGTGAGGCTATTACTAGGGAGTAAGCGAACTTCTCTAGCTTGTGGTACCTTAGTTCAGGGTCTTGTAGAACTTTGCTGGTGAAGTATACAGTATGCTGCCCGACCTCATCTTCTCGTATCAGGGCTGATGCTACAGCTTTGTCTGCTACAGACAAATATAGGACGAGTTCTTCCCCAATTAGAGGTCGAGTCAGGATTGGAGGTTGGCT
The DNA here is from genome assembly GCF_059453495.1 of Arachis ipaensis. Classification (NCBI taxonomy): domain Eukaryota; kingdom Viridiplantae; phylum Streptophyta; class Magnoliopsida; order Fabales; family Fabaceae; genus Arachis; species Arachis ipaensis. The sequence goes on from NC_142438.1 coordinate 134,396,497, forward strand.
CAAGAACCTTTTGAACTCCTGGAATGCTTCTTCGCATTCTGGAGTCCATTCAAACTGGCATCCTTTTCTTAGTAGAGAGAACAGTGAAAGGGATCTTAATGCTGATCTTGCCAAGAACCTGGAGAGGGTTGCAAGTCGGCCATTCAGTTGTTGAACATCTCTTAAGCAAGTTGGGCTTTTCATTTCTATGATGGCTTTGCACTTTTCGGGATTTGATTCGATCCCCCTTTGGGTTAGCATAAATCCTATAAACTTTCCAGCCTCCACCGCGAAGGTGCATTTTGCAGGATTTAGCCTCATCCCATGCAATCTTATGGTGTTGAAAACTTGCAAGAGGTCTGTCAAGAGGTCGGCTTCTTCCATGGTTTTTACCAGTATGTCGTCTACGTAGACTTCCATTAAGTTTCAGAGGTGGGGAGCAAACACCTTATTCATCAGCCTTTGATATGTGACCCAGGCATTCTTTAATCCAAACGGCATGACCACGTAGCAGTAGTTCACTCTAGGCGTGATGAATGATGTTTTCTCTTGGTCCGGCTTATACACCGGGATTTGGTTGTATCCCGAGTAAACGTCCATGAACGACAAGTATTTATACCCCGAGCTGGAGTCTACTAGAGTATCAATGCTTGGAAGTGGATAAGGATCTTTGGGACATTCTTTATTCAAGTCGATATAGTCAACGCACATCCTCCACTTGCCGTTTTGCTTTTTGACTAGCACTACGTTTGCTAGCCATGTTGGATATTTGACTTCTCTGACGAAGCCAGCTTCCAAAAGTGCTTGTACTTGCTCCTCCACTGCTTGAGCTCGTTCTGGACCGAGCTTACGCCTTCGCTGCTGTACAGGTCGTGATCCAAGATATACTGAGAGCATGTGGGACATGAGCTCGGGGTCTATCCCTGGCATGTCGGAGGCCTTCCAGGCAAAGAGGTCAGAATTATCTCGTAGGAGCTTTGTCAATTTCTGCTTTAGGTTTTCTTCTAGGTTGGCTCCTATGTTGGTATTTTTTCCTTCCTCCTCGCCGGCCTGTATTTCTTCAGTTTTCCCCCCTGGTTTCGGCCGCAGCTCTTCTTTGGCTCTTGCTCCTCCGAGCTCTATGGTGTGAACTTCCCTGCCCTTTCCTCTCAGGTTAAGGCTTTCATTATAGCATTTTCTTGCCAATTTCTGGTCTCCCCATATTGTTGCTATCCCCACATATGTTGGGAATTTCATGCAAAGGTGAGGGGTGGACACCACCGATCCGAGCCGATTCAGGGTAGCTCTACCAATCAAGGCATTATATGCCGACCCGACATCGATGACTATGAAGTCTATGCTCAGAGTTTTGGATTTTTCCCCCCTTCCGAAGGTAGTGTGGAGGGGTAGGAATCCTAGTGGTTTTATTGGCGTATCGCCCAAACCGTACAGGGTATCAGGGTAGGCCCTTAATTCTTTTTCATCCAATCCTAGTTTATCGAACGCGGGCTTGAAAAGAATGTCCGCTGAACATCCTTGGTCTACCAAAGTTCTATGGAGATGGGCATTTGCCAATATCATGGTTATCACCACTGGATCGTCATGCCCAGGGATCACTCTTTGCCTGTCCTCTTTTGTAAAAGAGATGGTTGGGAGGTCGGGCACTTCCCTTTAGGTGTCTTTTACGAGATGACTTAGTGAGTCCCCCTCTCGCAAATCCCCCGAGATCATATGTATGTGTCTCTCGGGGGTTTGTGGTGGTGGGTCTCTTCTGTCTTCATCGTCTCGTTTTCTTTTTCCATGATTTTCCGACCTTTCCATGAGATATCTGTCAAATCGGCCCTCTCTGGCCAAATTTTCTATCACATTTTTAAGGTTGTAACAATCATTTGTTTAGTGACCATACATCTTATGGTACTTACAGTAATCACTACGGCTTCCTCCCTTTTTGTTTTTGATGGGTCTAGGAGGTGGTAGCCTTTCAGTATTGCAGATTTCTCTGTACACATCCACTATGGAGACTTTTAGAGGAGTATAAGAGTGATATCTCCTGGGCCTGTCGGGACCGACCTCCTCTTTTTTCTTGGGCTCCCTTTCTTTCTCTTTTATCGAGTGGGGGTGCCCAAGTCGCCAACTCGGCTCTCGTAATCTGGCATTCTCCTCCATGTTGATGTACTTTTCTGCTCTCTCTTGTACATCGCTCAAGGAAGTGGGGTGCCTTTTTGATATAGACTGCGAGAAGGGACCTTCTCTAAGTCCATTTACTAGCCCCATGATGACTGTCTCTGTGGGCAGGTCTTGAATCTCCAAGCATGCTTTGTTGAACCTTTCCATGTAGTCTCGTAAAGGTTCTCCGACCTCCTGTTTTACTCCCAGGAGACTTGGTGCGTGCTTTACTTTATCCTTCTGGATGGAGAATCTCATTAAAAACTTCCGCGAGAGGTCCTCGAAACTAGTGACCGACCTTGGAGGGAGGCTGTCGAACCACTTCATTGCTGCTTTTGACAAAGTGGTCGGGAAAGCTTTGCAACGAGTAGCATCAGAAGCATCAGCCAGATACATCCGACTTTTGAAATTTCTTAAGTGATGCTTTGGGTCGGTGGTCCCATCATAGAGGTTCATATCCGGGCTTTTGAAGTTTCTCGGAACTTTTGCTCTCATTATGTCCTCGCTAAACGGATCTTCTCCTCCCAAGGGCGACTCTTCTCGGTCGCCGCGGGAGTTCTGACTTTTAAGGGAGGATTCTAGCTTTAAGAGCTTTTCTTCTAACTCTTTTCGCCGTTCTATTTCTTCCCTTAGTTTTCTCTCCGTCTCTCGTTGTCGTTCAAATTCCTGTTCCAGCTGTTCCAAACGACGACCTTGATGGCCGTGGACCAGTCCCATTAGCTCGGTTGCATGGGGTGGTCCTTCTTTTCCTGATTCGCATCCCTCCGAGGAGTTTACCTTTGGATTTTTTAACCCAGAGGTGCCTTTTCTATGTTGGTCGTTTGTCTCCTGGTGGAGGGTCAGATCCGCGTCATTATTTCCGGCGTCCAGATTTTCCTGCTCTGAGTCGGACGCCGTATGACCATCTTCTGGTGAATTGTCCGCCATTATGGGTTGATCTCTCGGGTCCCGGCAACGGCGCCAATGTTACGATGGGTAACCGGAGATTAGTGGGCTGGATTAGGTGGTTGGCCCAATCGTCAAAGGATGGTAGTCTCCGAGCAGGTTCGCACGCTGGAGGCTCCTTCCGATTTGTGTATGTGAATGAATGGGGGTGGTACCTGCAAAGACACTCCGATGCCTAAGTCAGCAAGGGTGTAAACAGGTCTAGAGAGTATTGGGATTTAGAGATACCTGAGGGGTGTCAGTGTATTTATAGTGGGGAGCCAATAACCACCGTTGGAGTAGTTCCACCTTCTAAGGTGAATAACCGTCCCTTTATCTGAGGGAGTTGAGATATGGCTCCTGAAAGTGGGTTGAGAGATTTTAGGAACAGTTATTTTAGTATTATCTGCCAGCTAATCCTCGTTCCCGACTTCCTTGGAGTAAGTCGTGGTAGGAACCGACTTCTAGGGGAAAGTCTGTGTAAAATGAGGGCCAATTCCTGGGATTGGGCCTTTCTTTTAGACCTGGGACTTAGTGTTGGGTCAGGGTATGAACATATATTATTCTGTGTCAAATTTAAACATTAAATTAAATTGTAAATCAAATTTACATTCAAATTGAGTTTTCACCTGCTATAATAATAATAATAATAATAATAATAATAATAATACAAAACGATATGTTCATGTAACTATTTTTAAAAGCTTCTGTTTACTGTGTTTAATGAAATAATAGGATGGACTTCCATTTAGAATTTTCAAGTTCTTTTATTTCACATTTGACCTAATTTAATTATACACACTGCAATCATACTGGACTTTGATGGAATTATGATATTTTATGTGAAATCAATGATAATTGACTTCGTTACTATCTTCCCATATATAGAAAGGTGATTCCTTGGGAATAATTGATTTTCTTTTTCCCCTTCACATTTCAGCTTGTGTTATATATAAACATGAATTCTCTCACTTTTTTTTAAATCATTTTGTCAAATGTAATTTATTGTTATTCAATATTTTTTATTTTACTTAAAAAATATATAATGAGAAATTATATTTGATAAAATAATTAAAAAATTAAAAAAAATTATTCTCATACTTTTATGTATGTGTGTGCGAAATTTTGTTGTTTGGTTGTCATTCATTTTCTAATATATATAAGTCTGATCTTTACTAAAAATAAAAATTTAGAAACAGGTGTTATTCTTTGCAGAAAATAAGCTATTCCATTAAAAGTTAATATACCCCATCAAAGGGTTCAAGAATCAACCCGAGTTTTAATGGTCAACCGTCAACGGGTGCTGCTTATACGGGTAATCTGGGAGAATTTTGAGTTCATATTGAGTCGGCCACCTCTATCCCCAAAATCACTACCCTCCAAAAATTTGATCACTTTCATTTTAGGCTTCAATATTCATACGTCATTCCACGTAATCTACATTAATAGTATTTAATTTTTATTTTATCGTTCCATCCAAATTTAGAAAGGCCAATTTTACGATGAAAAAGTTTTTGTATGCATAAAATGAAGAAAAATATTTATTTTTTATTTTTAAAATAAATAAAATAAAATAATATATTTATGTAATAGTTATCTTATTATCTATAAAAAAAAATTTCATCTCTTTATTATTTTTCATATGAGTATATTTAAACCATATTATGAAAATAAAGATAAAAATTTATTTAAAAAATTTTAAAGTGGTGTAAATTTTTTTATGATATAATATTTTTTATAATATAATTAATTTTAATATATTCTAACCTTTTATTTTCTACTTTAGTATGCATGTTTTAGAAAGATAAAGACAATGAAATACAGAAGACAAAATTAATGAATAAATATAGAAAAATAATTTTTAATTGTTATTTTAATTTTTATTTTTTGGAGGATTTAGAATTATAATTTTATATTTATGATTTAGAATTTAAGATTTATAATTTAGGATCATCGACTAGTGGTGAAAGGTCAACGACAACAGTAAATAAAAGCATAATTTAAAAATAATTGTTGAAATTAATAATATCTGTTGATGGAATGTCATTTGTTTAGTAGGATTATAATTTTTATATTTTTTATGAGAAATTTTAAATGAGAAAGTATAAGAAATCAACTTTTAAATATTAAATATTAATTAATTTTAATGTGTAAAATTATAATTTAAAATTTAAAATTAAATTTAATATTTATGATTAAGATTTAGAATGTAGAATAAATAAAATAATTAAAAAAAAGTTGATTAATGTTTACGGAAAAGAGGTAGTGATTTAGCATTATGTATTCTAAATATATAGATGAAACTGTTGTGAAGCTAACTAAACTTAAATTCAAAGGTTTGTCGTGTGGTTCTCCTAAACAAAACCTACCATCATGATAAAAGATCAGTAAACTAGTTCAACTACGCCCATAAAATGTTGAACTAATTTGCATCGCTTGTTGATCAACAGCCAAGAATTTCACGCCGCCATATAATTCAAATTTGATTGGAAAATTCCCTAACTCAGACACTCGTTTTTAATTTGATTGTTAAATTACGCGTCCAAACATTATCATTTTTAATTAAGTTTTCGGACGTTTTTTCTTTTTCGTACACAGGAGACATTCTCCTCTTGTTCTACTTCTATTTTTTCTTCTTTTCTTGTTTTTGTCTTTTTTTTTTGCACATTTCTTTTTTTTATTGTTATTGTTGTAGTCGCTATTTTCACTGTTATTGTCGTAGTCGCTGTTACTACTCTTTTTCTTCTTCCTCCTTCTTATTGTTAGAGTTTATTTGGGTGTTATTTTTTAAAAAAAATTTTTTAAATGATATTTATTTAAAAGATCTTTTACAAAAATAAAAATAATTTTATATTTAAATATTTCATATAAAAAATATTTTTATTTATCAATTATGTTTGAATAAAATGAGATAAAAGTAATTTTTTGTTCATTTATTATGTAAAAAATATTTTTTTAAAAAAAAATTTTTAAAAAAAATATAAATTATAACTTCTCAAAAAAAGATATTTTTTTTATTTTTTTAGTACTTTTACTTTTACTATTAGAAATTTACCAAACACACTAAAAAATAAAAAAGATATTTTTTATTGAAAAATATCTTTTATTATCAATTTAATGAGTCCAAACAAGCACTTATTGTTATTTATTTTTTTCTTTTTTTTTCATCATCTTTTTTTATTATCATCATCATCCTCGTCGATTCATCTTCTTTTTCTTCTATAAATATTCAGAAAACTAGAGAACAAAAATTTTAATACACAACAAATAAATTTTTGAAGGAACACATGTCCAAATTATTGACATCTAACCAATGAAATACGTACCACACATAAATTTGATATACAATACAAAAATTTTAGTCCATAGCACAAAAATTTTAATATGCAATATAAATATTTTTAAAAAAATATATACCCAAAATATTAATTCACTCAACTAATAAAATACATTCACAATAAAAATTTGTGTTATATGCAAAAAATTTTATATTATATCAATAAATTTGTGTCGTGTGCAACATTTTTTTGTTATGCTTCAAAATTTTTTGTGCAATATTAATAAATTTTTGTACTTTCCAACAAATTGTATGCGACAAAATACGTGAAAAAAGAGAAGTGGTGATGTATATTTAAAAGACTACATATTCATAAACATTAACTTACTTAACAAACAAAATATATTCTCAATAAAAATTGTTTACTATGCAAAAAAAATTGTGTATTATATAAAAAAATTTATATTATATCAAAAAATTTATGTTATGTGTGTGCAAAATTTATACTATATCTTAAATTTGTGTATTGTATCAGTAGATTTTTATATTCTCTAATAAAATTTGTGTGCTGTAACAAAAAAAATAATGTGTATTTTTTTTATTAAATATACACTAATTTAATTAAACTTAATTATTAAAATGCTTATACGTGTATCATCACCTTTTTGAATAGGAAAAGTATGGGAGCTAATGGAATATTTGTACAATGCGCACAATGGAGGTTTAGAGAATATTAAAGATATAACTATTAGTGTTACTTTTTTCTATTAGTGTAAGCTTCTAAGATGAACGGTATCATGACATGTTATTAGAGCTCTAGATCCGAAAGGTCAAGAGTTTGATCATTGGTGAACCCCAAAATTATCTTATCCTTTTAGAATGAGATATTTATTATTCTTAGTACCCGGATGGTTATTCTGACTATTATGGGTAATGTTCATTTTGTAACTCATATAATCCATTGTACAAATAAGCCATTAGCTCCCTCGTAAGACTCTTTTGAATATTCACGTCGCATTCTACACTGTTAGAACTTATAAGAATGAATTTTAGTACAATTATTACAAGACATACGCCACTAATGGCTATAATAACATTGAGTTCTATAAAATTCAACATGCATTATGTATAGGCTAAGAAAGTCTAATATATTTGGACCAATTATTAAACTATTGGAATGTGCCTAAACTACCTTTAATACTTTGTGAGGAAAAGCATAATAAAGAGATTAAAGCTTCATATACATGTATATTCTCTCTGATCTCTTAGTCATGAAAGCTTTATCCTCCATTAGTGGCTTAAAGAATGAAGATATCATTCAAATACAATAATAATGGTTAACTCAATGCAACATACTTTTGGCGTAACTAGGATTCATTATGTATGGTGCCATCACTTTATAACATATTTAATTTGAAGTTAGTTTTGTGCCTAAAATTCTTATAAGAATATAAGATTACCATCATTGGGTTTTCGTTTGGTCATACACAACAACTCACTTTAATATTATTAGTGTATTATCATGCACTAATATGCCTATTATCCATTATAATAATAATAACATTTCTCCATTTGAAACATCTAATAATTCAATGAAAATGAAGAGGCATCGAGGCATCCCATAGGAATTAGGATAGAGATGTAGTCCACTAGTCCCCATCCTCACTCTAAAGGTTTTTACAGGTGGATTTTTTTCCCCCAATTTTCATTTTTACAAGAAAATTTTTACTCCATTTTCATCCCCGTATATATTTATATATTCTCAATGATATCTATGTTGTTGTTTTTTTCATATTTATATATTCTCAATGATATTCATGATCTTGTTATTGTTTTTTTTTTTTTCCGTTTAATCAAGTCAGGTTCAAACTCGAAACATCTAAATATGAAAGGTGACGTGAGCTATTTTTTATTGGCATGTCCATCTTATTTTTATGAATGTCTTTCTTTATTAGTGAGCTTCTTATGCCCATCTTATTTTTTTTATGACTGCCTTTTGTCACCAATAGTAACAATAATCATATAAATATTGGGCTCTTAAACACTTTGAGAGGCCCTTATCGCAACTTTCAATATTAGAGCGTCATAAAATGTTAGATCCAGACCAAAATGTTACACCGATTGTGGGAAGTGGGCCTATTGCCATGTGAATTCAAAGTGAACTGTTCCAGACTCTTGATGTATAAAACGGGGTTTTCCTGATATGGACTTCGGCCAGGACAAGAAAAAAAACACCGGGGTTTCTTTACAATTGAATATATAACTAACCTTATAAATACTTTCCCAAACAGAACCAGAAGTCCAAAACGCTCCCCCCCTCTACCAAAAAAAAATAAAGGGACTAACAGGACAACAATTGTCTTAAGAATTTTGTCATTTTGCGATAAAATTTGCATTTAAAAAAAAAAAAAAGTATCGAATACATTTTTTTTTAATTTGTAATAAACTTATAGCTTCTCCAGGGAAAAAAGTAGCACCTAACTTCTTAAAGAATTGCGATGGTACTGTAAGGAATTAATACTCAAAATGATCCCTAAAATTTGACCCACGATTTAATTTAATTTTCGAATTACCAATTGACTTAACTTGTATACTGAAATTTTAAGACGTGACTCAAGTTAGTCATTTCATCTATTTTCGTCATCGGAAAGCTAACGTGGCATGTGTAGTTAACACGTAGCAGCCTCAACAGTTATCTGACGTAGCAAAATTTTTGTATGCATCAATTTAGCTCCCAATAATTTAAAAAAAAAAAACTAACAACTTCCATTTCTCCCAAATCATTGTCGTTTCTGGTGAATTGGGGAGAAGAAGCCAAGTCTCAAGTAATTCTAGCAGCTAAGTCTCAGGCTCTCCATAATCTCACCTCAGTCTCTCAACTCTCTCGGCTCGCACTTACGCACCCTGGTCACAACAGCCAACACACTCATACACTGACTGCCACACGTAAGCCAGTAATTTCATAGCCGGCGTCTCATTGTGGCTTTTGGTCCCTCTTTCTGGCCTCTTATCATGTCCTCTAGATTTGCCTATTCTCGTGCTTCTTTATTCCATTAGCCTTCGCCATCATCTGCTTTAGCCTCTGAGTCATCGTTGCCGTCACATTTGTGGATCAGCATTTGCCTCTGTTCTGACTCTGCGTATTTTGGTTCTTCTTCGCCATCGCGGTGTTCGAGTTGGCCGTCTGCCTCCACTCTTTCTCTGAATCTTCCACTGTTCGTGATAGGAAACTTTGGATGATCCTGATCTGCATAGTGTTAGGTAAACAAATGTAAAAACCTTTCAATTTGGCCTACAATAACATCATGTGCGCACAGCATCGGCAAGAGGAGGAAGAAAAAGAAGAAAGAGGATTAATTGAGGGAAATGAAACGTGGGAACAGTGAACTGGAGTTTTGTTTAACTCTTTTAGTGTCATGCAGCGTCGTTTTGTTTTGTATCATTTTAGGCGCGAATAAACAAAACAGCGTCGTTTGGTTATTGCTAATGCTAGGTGTCAATTACACGTACTACGTCAATTTTTTGGTGACAGAAATAGATGGAAGGGCCAACTTGAACCACGTTTTAAAATTTCAAGGTACAATTTGAGTCAATTGATAATTTAAGAACTAAATTAAATCGAAAGTCAAATTTCAAGAATCATTTTAAATATTAACTCGTACTATAAGATTCTTAAAAATTATTATGCTCCACACAATTCACCATTTTTAGTCTTCCATCTCATAAATTGCAATGTTTATAAATTTCCGAAACATTGTAAAGTTGGATATAATTATCTTTCTTAGTCTTCAATTCCATTCTGACAATAACTTATAAATCTACAATTGCAATTTCAAAGACTTGATATTTTTTTCCCTCAACAACATATAATTCTATTGCAAAGTATTTTAAAGAGCCTACTTGATATTTATATTTCTGACAGATCTATAAATCCATACAAAATTTCTAAATAAAAAAAAAAAAACTTGTCATATACTCAAAATACATTATAATACTTTAGTAGTTGTAATGCTTAAAAATAAGAAATACACTTTCTCTTGTATATAGATTTTAATATGTATATATATCTCGTACATAATACTTCCAACGAATAAACAAATAGATTATCAACCAGCCATAATTATATATATATCAACAGAAAACAAATAAAATATATTTTATTATTAAAAATATAATTATTAATGTTATTTTATTTTATCAATTTAAATTTTTGAGATGAATAATTTTATGATATAGTATTAAAATTCTATATTCAAAAAAATTTAAAGTTCAATTTTTAGTAACTTCTCATAAAAAATAACATAACATAATTAAATTTAAAAAATCTATATAAAAATTAAGTAAATTAAAAAAATTATATTATTACTTAAAAGAAAATAATAAAAATATAATTATTAATTTTTTTATCAACTTAAATTTTTTAAAATGAGTGATCTTGTAACACTATCCAGTAAACCAACTATTCATCGTCAGTCGGCAGATATATTCTAAGGAAATTAATGATATATAGTATATTCTCTTGCGAAATACATTATTTTCATTAAGCAAAAAGGGCATTTAAGATAACATAAATTTACGACATGGGAAATATATCCGATTAGTACATTATATTAACACGTTTTCAAGCCGGTGAAACATGAGTCTTTTTAAGATGAATAATATAATAAGTAATCAAGAAATATTTTACCATCTTCTATTAATTTTTAATAGGTTAAATATCAAAATTCACCAAACAAAAAAACACACTTTAATTATCTAAATTTACCCTAATTTAAAATTACATTTTACCACTTTTTTCTACTCTTTTTTCACCACCGTGCATATTCCTTCCATCTCCATCCGTTGCTAAACAATCATCCCACGGCGACGCATCGCGGACTTTCGTCACACACCGACTCCATCTCTGCAACTCGACGACATTGGCACCGCACGCGAGAATGTCGTCGTCACATCGTCAACCTTGATAGCTTTTGTCGGCAAGCTTCCATTAGCGTTTTCGGCACTTTTCGTGTCTTTTGGGTGTGCCTCCTTATACGTGTGTCTTTTAATAGAGGTGTTTTTGATCGGTCTGCGTGGTGACACGGTAACAGCGCAAGCACAACAACGGCGCAATCACGACGACCACGATGATACCTCCAGAGGGGTTGGTTTTGAACTTTTGATTGCGGATCTAAGTTTGGAATGTGAATTGAATATGTAATTACTGTCTTTGGGCAATCCTTAGTTTTAAAATTTTTAATTAATATTGATTATTAATCTATTAATTTTAATAACAAAAATAATTATTAATTATTATTGTTATAACTTGATTGGTTATTTTTTGGTCTCTAATACTTTTTCATATAACAATAGTTCATAGAGGAAATACATATATAGACAAAAAAATTAAACCATTTATAAAAAAAAAAAATATGTATTTCAATAATAAAATATATTTTTGTATGGTATTTAGGGATAAGTACTTTTTTTCGTCCCCAAAGTTTGGAGTCAAAATCAAAATCGTCCCCAACATTTTTTTTTTACTAAAATCATCATCAACGTTACAAAACGTTATAAAATCGTCCTTTTTACAAAAAATAACTAGTGTATGACCCCGTGCTCAGCACGGAAAAATTTATAAAAGTAAAAAAAATTATATGCTTCGATATTTAAAACAAAAGTACAAAATAATTATTATTTTAAGAAATTTATAAAATTATTATCAAAATCAAAGTTTAACTTAAAAAAAGTGAGTAATAATTATTTTATATTTTTTAAAGTAAAATAATTATACACTGATACAGAATTTAAAATAAAATTAAAATATTTACATTAGAATACTATTTTTTCAAAGACTTCTCTATAAACAACATTGATGGTTGAATTTGGAGACATTCTTACGTGAATCATAAGTAAAACTTTTAAACCTCTCTTACTCTTAACTCTTGAAAGTGCCACATATAGTTGGTCATGTGTAAAAACTGGTTTGGACAAATACAATCCAACATGAGATAAAGTTTGTCCCTGAGACTTATTAATTGTCATGGCAAACGATACTATTATGGGAAACTGTCTTCATTGGAATCTAACTGCGACGGTTTCATTTGTTGGTACCATATTCATTCTTGGAATCAAAGCAATATGACCAACATTGTTACCCGTTAAGACTTCATATTCTATGACATGATTTTCAAGCTTCCTAACTTGTAGCCTGGTACCATTACAAAGACCACTGGATTTGTCAATATTCCTCAGTAACATCACCGGAACACCGACCTTGAGTATTAATTTATGTGGAGGCAAACTAGAGCAATTTATGCTATTCAGTAATTCAGGACTGTAGATATCTAGTTGACTCTCCATATTCCCATCATCCATACAAATGGAATCCGAACTAAGATATAATTTTTCCCCTCCAGGAATGATAGCCATCAGATGGTTGTTGACCTCTTCAACGATGTCTAGTGTGGGAGCCAGTATAGTTCTTGCTTTGAAAAAATCCTTCGAAGACATGTTTTCCAAAATATTTGGATAAGAAAAATGAACCAACTCATCAAATGCCTGGTCCAAAGAAGGAATAACAATATCTCCTGGAAGACATATCTCAGATTCACCATTCATATTGTCACATATTAGACCATCACCAACTTTCAATAACCACTCCCCAAATTGCTCTGTCTCATCTTGATCTGAAGCAGTCGTCCCTATAGAGAGTCTCATGTTTTTTGTTAGTTTGAGCACCTGACAAAACTTTCAAAGGTAAGACGAATTCATAGTTGAATGAACGATGTCTTGTCTCAATCCTCGTGGAATGACATGAAGAATTTGTCTAAAGTCTCCACCTAGTACAACCACTTTTCCTCCAAAGAAAAAATCTTTGCTATATGTTGGAGAACACCTCATGATATCACCCAAGCATTTATCAGCGCTTCATAGCAGTACCTACTAACCATTGGAGCCTCATCCCAAATTATAAGTTTGGCTTTCAACGGCAATATTGCTTAAGGGGAACCAGGTTTGATGTTACATACAGAATCCTCAGTTATATTCAGCAGTATTTTGAACCTTAAGTGTGCCGTTCTTCCATTGGGAAGAAGTAAAGATGCAATACCACTCGAAGCAACATTTAACACTATATCACCCCTTGAACGAATCTCAGCAGACATAAGGTTCCAGAGAAATGTTTTTCCAGTATCTCCATGACCATACACAAAGAAAAACCCCCCTTCATCACAATACACAGCTGTAACAATTTTATCGAATGCATATCTCTACTCAGGTGTTGCGATGGCTAACATGTCTGAGGCATTTTTCTTTAAATCATCCCTGTTAAAGTTTAGCTCTTCCCTAATAACACTTTCGGTTAACAAAGAACTATCAACTTCAGTTGCTAAAGGCATAGGAGGATAGTATTTCAAGGTTTTACCATAGGAATGTAAGATCTTGTCTATATCCATTAAGCACAACTGCTTAATCTCATCATCTGACATTGTTAACTCTGCATATTATACAATACTATAAAAATTCAATTAAACTAAAAATGATCAATAAGGAAAAACTTTTATCATTGTAATTAATAAAAACTCACCCCTCATGTTCATCACGGCTCTCTGTCGATACAAAATATCATCTGAGAGTTCATGCCAACATCTATCCCAGACATGTTCTGGTCTTGAGATATTGTTGGATGTTAATAGAATGACAAATAACCTCCTAACATATGATCCTGAGGCCTATGAGATTGCTTCCTTAATTGCATCAATGAATTCTTTGTCATCTTGCAAGAGTTCAAGGACGAAGCATGCATCTCTATACATAGCATAAATTGTTCCTCCTACTGTTCTTATATCTCGAAAACTCATACATCCTCTTTGAGTATTCAAGAGAAGTCGTTGGTAATATTCTTCAGTATTTGCTGAAAAAACTTGGTTAAAATCCCACTTTTAAGTTGTTAAATGGATTAAGCTACGCTATTTTAATTATTATGTAGCTACACATCCGCATAAGAATAAGTTTCCTAAAAAATATAGAAAATAAAAAATTGTATAATCTACAGATTATAACTGTTGAAAGTTATTTAAACATTTATTTTTTAGTGTAGATAAATCGAATAAAATGGACGTGGGGTACAGGCTATTAAGATTTTAAATTTAAATCATTAAATAAGTAAGATCAAAATTGAATATAAACTCGTCATTACCTGCAGGTACATGAGTCAACCTTCCAATTGCGAAGCTTTTCTTTCGAGGAAACCACTTTGAAGAATCGTCCTTCCAAACAAACTTGGTTGGAAACTCAAGATAAGTCAGACTTCGAGCATAGGGATATGACATGTTCGCCGCCATCCATCCCAAAAACATGGACTTATGAGATATTGCTCTTTCGACAATATCATTCACATTAGAAGTTTTACCATAAACCAAAGGTTGCTCATCCTCCAAATGGAATGGAGGTCTAATCACAAATGGTTCTTTCTCTTGGATTTCGTATCCAAATAGACGCCAGACTGCCTCACATGCCGAAATGTACCTACAATTGTAGTAATTCCTAATTTCGTCAACAACTTGTGTGGCTTCTGACAGATCACCAGCATTGTATAGAGTAGCTGTTACGCAGTCATTACCCTTGTGTACATACTTAAACAGATACTTAATAGAACTTGTTTGACATGTGTATTCCACATTTATGTGGCACCCAAACTTGAGCAACAATTCTGGATTATACGGAACAATGAACTTATTGTCTAGTACACATTCCCTTTTCTTCACTGTTTGACCGTTATCAGTATGCCTTTATTTGGGAAATCTGGCCTCATCAATGAGTGTTCGCTGTCTAAACTCTTTAGGATAGAACTTTGAACAGGATCCATTCTTCATGCAAGGTGAATTCTTGTTGTACGGACCACATGGACCATGTACCATGTAATTTTGAATAGCTCCATGTAGATTTGGTCTTTCATTTTCATCAGGAATCTCAGCTGTTATATGTTTGTCTATGTCATCTGGTGTTTGTGGCTTGAACTCGTTACTCATGAATAAAAGGATATGTGCATGCGGAAGCCCTCTCTTTTGAAACCCTACAGTGCAAACGTCTGAAAATTAAAAAAGACAAATGAGCAAAGCATTACAACATAAGATTTTAATAAAGCGTTGCATAAACACAGACTTACATCCCAAAATTTTGCCAAAGATTTTTCCCTCTTTTAGGTCATCAATCAAACCATCAAGCTTGATCTTGAAAACTCGACACAATATATCAGGACGGTCTTCTGCCTTCAATCCAATGGAAGTCACTTCTCTTTTTATCTCATCCCATTCAGGGTTACAGGTCATGGTGATAAAATAGCTAGGATATCCTGCATATCTGCAAATTGCAAATACATCTTTATAATTATTCATCATATACCTAGGTCCACCGGTAAAAGTACTGGGAAGAATGATTCTTTTGCCAAGCCTTGCAGCATCTACATCCCCGATTATAAGACTTTCATGCGAACATTTGTATTTATCAACCCTCAACTGTGGTTGTTTACACCTAAAGAATTTTAACCTCTCTGATTCCACCATTATGTAGGCATCTACCAGAAACTGTTGGAATAATCTCTTTGATCTCAGAATTAACGGAGATTCACCTGTCCTTTTTTGTAGTCGAAAAGCAAAGAATTGTCACAAAGTGATTGTTTTGTTTTTCTTTGTAGGCCTAGTAGAGATAGAATTTGATGTTGCAATACCCAAACAAAATCCATCCTCCCCATACGGAAACAACAATGGATATTGCAAGGCTAAATAAGATGGATGAAAAACATCAATCCGCTGGAGCTTTCTAGATTGACTCTCTATAATAATATCTCTATCTTTGCTAAGTTGTTCGACATCACCAACAATCAATGCAGCCACTTCAGATGCAGATGGCAAGTTGTATGTCTTGCCATCTTTAGTCCTTTTACTAATCAACTTAAACTTTATGTTTGTGCAATTTTCTTGTTGGTACCTATCTCTTGCATAGTGAAAACTCTTTGCCAAACTATTATATTTGTTTAGCATGTTTCTTAATATTGCAACAATTTCTCTATCCCGCTCATTTATAGCTTTATTGGAGCTACGAAAAAAAACAATAAAATTTATGTTATTTTCTCTCACAGATAAGAAATAACTAAAAAATTTGACTGGTTGCATGAAAATTACCGAAGTGTATCTATTCGATTATCAATCTCATTTTCTGTGTCATAGATATATAGCTGGGCAAATGTTGGTCGCAAACTATCAGGAGGAAGTAAGCTACCAATGCTATGGTAGTTTTGACCCCCAAGCTTAAAAATTGGAGGAGCAGTCCCATTGTTCACCCCTCGGTCAATTTTTCTGGCCATTAATGTAAAACAAAACATTGAATTAAATGTCTTTATATTTTTTCATTAGATTATTGGCGGGTCCTTGTACACTGGAGTATGCTAGAATTGTAATAAATCTATGTTATATAAATGATTTTCGATGAAGTATAGCTTTTGTTAAATATTGGTGTATGAATCATTTGGCAATCATTAATTATACGTACTATTTGTTAACACGGACAGTGGAGTTCTTGTCAATGAGGGATCCATCCGTAGAGTTAAAGATTTAGATCTTATCTCTGATGTAGAAGGTCTTACATAATTAGGAGGAGTATTTTCCTGTTCAATTCCATGCGAGGCACAGTGTACACCATACATAGATAGTTACTTCCCTATGAATGAGTAATAAGAAATACATAGAAAATTTTCATCATTAAACTGATATAAATTAAATTTAGATAAATATGAGTCAATTATAGTGAGAAAAATGTCACCTTTATCTTCACTGGATTGTAAACTGAGAATATTAGATGAGGTACCAATTTCTCGACACACTGTTTTTTAACTTGTAGTAATCTGATGCACATTTTTATGTACGTCAAAATTTGTATTATTATTGTTCTTCGACACTTTTAAGTCAATGAAACCCTTTTATTTGGTTAATTATGTTTAACTCTTGCTATATGTTATGCTTTGAAAGAGATGGTTAGGCTTATTTAAAATCAATTATCTTTAACCTATTAGGCTAACTGAATCATGAATGATAGAATTCAACAACAAAATTTATCAAGAAATAATACAAATAATTAGTTTATACCATTATTTTCTTAGACAGAGTATGTAGTGTGTCAATGTTAAAGAAGTATCGTGAGTCATACCTTAGCACATAGAACCCGTAGTCTTCAACGCAATTGGGACAGAAATATCTTTTCTCAAGTTCCCTTAAGCCACGACGACACTTCTTACATCCTTTGTACCACCAACCAAACTCGGTCTCAACTTCCTTAATTGTCCCAACAGTAACAAATACAGCATCCTAAAATCAATTGATGTAAGGGTACAATACAACAATTGAGATTATGATCTAACAAACATTAGACATAATAATTGAAAAAAAAGGAAGACTAATAAAGAAAGAATTTTACCTGATTATGCTCCTTTATCTCGGCAATTATTTTGTAGACTGACAAACGCAAAAAATCTTCCTCAATTGAAACAGGTTGATCACAGATCAGCAGCATTATGCTTTGTTCGTCAACAGGATCCAATTTGTTCACCCTTACATTTTTAAATCAAAATTTATGAAATTTGCTAATAGTTAAATAATCAAAAGACTTGTATAAATATTCTGCTGGCCACACTACTGATCTATACACTGTACCTTGTAAAGAAATTCCTGGCAGCTGGAAACTCAACATTGATAAATAGTTTCGAATTGTAGATTATGTTGGAAACACCCATGACCCCTACAAAAAGACATAACAAATTAAAGAAAATACCAGAAGCATATGATGACACAAAACATGCATTCAAATACCAGTAAAATAAACAAACCACTATAAAATTTCATCTTGTCCATTTGGAGAATAACCACATAGGTAAGACATGGGTGTTCCTCCAAATATTTGATCAAGTTAAAAGCCAAAGTCTGCCACAACGTTACCCTTAATTTTTGTCCACCCCTATAAGAAATAGCAATGCTTGTAAAGTAAAGAGAGGCACAAAATTGCAAAATAAGATTTTAAACAAAAGCCACTATCAAAAAGATATTAAGCATTACTCAAGATCATCAAGTTCTATCGTGATATAACTTGACGGCTTCCCGTCCCGTGTGAACTCGACCAAGTTACCCTTAGAGGCAAGCTGACCTATCACATCTACAAAATAAAGGCACCAATCTTTCCATTAACAAAACTCTATCTGCTCAAATTTTTGTCAAAAAATGACATATCTTTTTCAAAATTTCATCCATGTTGAAATCAGATTTTTTTTAATTTTCTTAAAAATAAAAATATAAAAGACTGTTAATAAATAGTTAGAGCCTAGAAATTGAAGTTCGTGAAGAAACAAAAAATAAATAGGTTAGTACTTGTTACCAACGATTCCTTTAAAGGTACTAATTCTTTAGTTGTTATATATATGAAATCTATGTTTAGATGTGTTAAAATAAAAAATAAAATAATAGAAAACAAAGCCAATAATGAATTGAAGAATAATTTTACTAAATAATACAATTTTTTTAGTACTATACCTATAACAAAAAACGACGCATCAGCCAATTCAAATGACATACATTAAATATAGACATATTATGTAATACAAAAATTATGATAAATTATTTTGCGTTAAATATAGACTTCAAAGAATTAAACAACATATGCGTGATAGATTACTCTAACAAAGTACTTACCAACTAAATAACCATCTTCTTTAGACTCTGCATGAATTTTTTTGAACGGAACAAAATTGAATCCGTTCAATGAAACTGAAGAGTCTTGTACCGGACGCACATTCGTGTCCCTCTTGAAGTTGATTCTAAATTCGTGTCTAGTAGGCTTGAACTTGATGATATTTAAAGAAATTGTGAATACATGTTGCCCTCAGCGAGTAGGCCCTCGAAGATAGGAACAAATATGCCTTTAATAGAGCATTGAATTGTATCCCCCTGAATGCATTAGTTTTATAGAGTCATAGATAAATGAGATTTATTGCTCAGTCATTACGAAAATAAATCTCAAATGCAAAGAGAAGATTTTACCTCTTCATCAAGGACAACCATCTCAATAGGTGCATTCACTCCAGAATTTGCAAAGTGAGAAACGATCCAAAGTCTAATGACATGTACTTTGAGCTTCCACACCTTATGCTCTGGACCAGCATTGATACACTTGATGAGATCATACCTAAAAATCAAAGTCTTCATATTTAGTGAAAAATAAAAAAAATATTGTGAAATTCACCACATGGCACATGAATTCACCTAGCTGCCATTGCTACCTGCCACAACAAAATTACTCAAATATTATGAATTTCAATATAGATAAACAGTAAGTATGGTGATCATCCATGCTATATTATAGAGAGTCACAACACTGTTCAGCCCCAGTATTGGTAAGGATTGCAAAAATCTTGACGTTTCTATCAAAATCCAACTAAAAAAAAAGACGAAAATTTTTTGGACTATTCAGGATTAAAGAATCTGAATCATATCAGTTAAATAAAATAATTATCAAAATTAGGATAGAAATTAACGGCCATTGCTACCTGCCACAACAAAATTACTCAAATATTATGAATTTCAGTACAGATAAACAGTAAGTATGGTGATCATCCATGCTATATTTATAGAGAGTCACAGCAATGTTCAGCCCCATTATTGATAAGGATTGTAAAAATCTTGACGTTTCTATCAAAATCCAACTAAGAAAAAAGACAGAAAGTTTTTGGACTATTCAGGATTAAAGAATCTGAATCATATCAATTAAATAAAATAATTATCAAAATTAGGATAGAAATTAACGGCCATTGCTACCTGCCACAACAAAATTACTCAAATATTATGAATTTCAGTACAGATAAACAGTAAGTATGGTGATCATCCATGCTATATTTATAGAGAGTCACAGCAATGTTCAGCCCCATTATTGATAAGGATTGTAAAAATCTTGACGTTTCTATCAAAATCCAACTAAGAAAAAAGACAGAAAGTTTTTGGACTATTCAGAATTAAAGAATCTGAATCATATCAATAAAATAAAATAATTATCAAAATTAGGATAGAAATTAACGGCCATTGCTACCTGTCACAACAAAATTATTCAAATATTATGAATTTTAGTACAGATAAACAGTAAGTATGGTGATCATCCATGCTATATTTATAGAGAGTCACAGCACAGTTCAGCCCCAGTATTGGTAAGGATTGTAAAAATCTTGACGTTTCTATCAAAATTCAACTAAGAAAAAAGACGGAAAGTTTTTGGACTATTCAGGATTAAAAAATCTGAATCATATCAATAAAATAAAATAATTATCAAAATTAGGATAGAAATTAACGGCCAACATTTATTGTGTTTCATTTACATGGTAAAATGAGATTTAATTTTGAAAAATCAAAATAAGAAGCAATATATGCTAAAGAGGAAATCACCGTATTTACATGCAATAATTAGGTACTGTAAATCACAAGAAATTTTGAAAAGGCATGAAATTATTTTATTTTTGTATGTTGGCAAATCATTCTGTATCATAAATACTGGCATTTCAAGACGTACAGAATAAAAAGGGTATGAAAATAAGATTTGATATATAGCACCAATTTTTTGTTTCTTAATCTGATATAATTCCCAAAAGGTTTGTTAACAGTTGCAAACCTTCAATATGACCAAAGGATGTGTTGATCGCAGCAAGCCATTTATCTCTTTCACCCTGCATCTGTTCTATAAGCATTCTCCTTTTATGATCCTCAGTCAATTGCTTGATGCGCTTGACCTTCAGCATCTGCTATTGCTTTAACTATAATATTTTCTTCTTCTATCTCAGCACGCTCTCTCTCAGTCTGACGCTGTGGCGGCTGCGGGCTTGCGATTTGGGGAGTTAGGGTTCTTCTTTCAATTTCAAAATTTCACGTCAATTTCAGAGAGGAGAGGAAAGGAGTGTGGGAGTGGGAATGGGTTACGGGCTTAAGCCGTTGGGGATTCAGTTTTTTTTTTTAAGTCAAAACGGCACCGTTTGGAGGAGTTATTAACAAACCATAAACCCTTTAAAAAAACCGACCAGTTCTAACGGTTCACCGATTAATCACATATACGACCGGTTTTATAATTAGTTTTTTTGTCAGACAGTTTACTCATAATATCAGTTAAGCCATTTTTAAATTTTATAAAATTATTTATAATAATTACAAAAAGTGCTCATAATAAAAAATTTTAAAATTTTATAAAAATATTTTATTTAAAATTGTTAGTAAAATCTTAGTTGTACTCTGTTTCAAAATAAATAATTATAATGATATTAGTATTTTATACAACAATCCATACAAAAAAAATTCAAATTTCATACAATATTTTTTCGTTCATTTTTAATAGCTCATAAATACAAAAAAAATATTGCACGGAATTTAAATTATTTTTGTATTAATTTTTATATAAAATATCCATAACATTATAATTATTCAGAAGTTGCATATAATTCGAATCTTATGAATTCAATTTACTACGTATTTGCCTAAATCGAATTTATTCAATTCGATTTATATAGAAATGCAAATTCAATTTATTTAATTTAATTTGTTTTTGTATGTGGTATGATCAATTTGATTGAAAGAGCAACAATTTATAATTTTATCTAGCATTAATAAATACAAATTATGATTTGATTCTTCTATAATTTTATTTAGCATCAATAAAATTCTACTATCATTGGTTTTAAAAAAAATAAAATCTAAAACGTGGTTAAAAATAAATAAAGAGGAAAGATATAATTCTTCTATAATTGTATGCGTTTTTTTTCTGATTTGCGTTTTTATCACAATCCACAAGTTCTAATTTTTATAAATTAACGTTAATTCATATATAGTATATAAATAATTTAATTAGAATAAATAATAATTTATTTATTTTATTTTAGACTTTATAAATGAAAAGACTAATTCACTAATATAACGAATTATAATTAATGTAATATAATTAATTAAGTAATATAAATTATAATAAATTATATTAATATTTAAATATCTAATTAAATCAATTAGTTGATATAATTAAGTCAGTGTAATAAATTGTATTAAATGAGTTAAAACAATTAAATCAAAAAACACTCTCTAAAACATATCACGTCAACTTCATCATTAAGTACAGACTTCCAATTTTTATATAATAAAATAAATAATACTTTAATAATTTTACCCTTAAAATAAAAATAAAAATAATATTAAAAAAAAAAACCCATGCCACCCCGCTCCACTCCCAGCCTCTTCGGTCTCTCATAAAATATATCTCATGAGTCATGAGCATATATTAGTTGAAATCTTCACGTTGTTGATTAATTGTCTTATTTGGTGGCACCACCTGAAACAAAGTTAACTTGCCAACCAATGCAAAATGGTATGCATGGGACTATTGTGAAATTAAGCTTATCACAAACTAATTTTTCAAATGGTATATACGCTTCAATTTATGCCTCATTTAGATAAAGACGTTTAAATATTTTTTTAAAAAAAAAAAGTTAATAATTAAAATTTAACATGTATAAATAATTAAATCGTATTATTTTTGTTAAAATTAAGTCAAATAAATTAATTTGACCAAAAAAATAATAAATCAAATTTTAAAATGTTCTAAATTAATATTATTTTTTATAAAAAATGATTACAATGCTCCTATTATATATATATATATATATATATATATATATATTAATTTTGAGAATTCTAAATTCTAATCCTTACTTACTTCTTGTTATTATAGGGGTAGGATTTAAAATTTTTAAAAGGTTTAATTACTCTATTGGTCTCTATAGTTTCGTAAAATTTTTAATTAGGTCCCTATATATTTTTTTAATTGGGTCTCTGCACCAATTTTTTTTCAATTAAGTCCTTCTTAGTAGTAATTGGCTTAATTTTATAGGGACCCAACTAAAAAAAAAAAGAATTGGTACAAGGATCTAAATAAAAGAAAAAAAAGTATAGGAACCCAATTAAAAAAAAAATTTGGTGCAAGGACTCAATTAAAAAAAAGTATAAAGACCTAATTGAAAATTTTGCGAAACTATAGGGACCAGCAGAATAATTAAACCTTTTTAAAATTAATATATATAATAGAAATATTTTAATCATTTTCTATAGTAAGGATATTGTAGTTATTTTTTATAAAAAATAAATTTAGACCGGTTTAAGATTTAATTCATTATTTTTTTGATCAAATTAATTTATCTGGTCTAATTTTAACAAAAATAACACGATTTAATCGATTATATATATTAAATTTTAGTTATTAAAAAATATCTTAAAAAATGTTTTAAATATTTTTATTTAAGTGACTCTCTTAATTTATACGGTGAGATAATTATTTTCAAATCTTTTTTCACTTTTATTTTATAATTTAGCATTCATATGCTAATAATATAAAAAAAAAGTTTTATACATCATCAAAATAACTCATTTTTAAATATACAACTCATCAAATTAAACTTTTTTTTCCTTGTTGTTTAATTCAAATATCCATTTTAATGCCAACTGACACTATCTATCTACTTGCCCGCGTCAGGTGTATAATTCCATCTTCCCCTTAATGAAAATAAATTTATAAACAAAATTAAATTAATTAATTTTCTACACGGTGGATTACCAAGTGTCATATCACATCAAATAAATGTCGAACGCATGCATACATCACCTACCTTTTCATTTTTCTTCCGAAAGCACATATTAAATAGATCTATGACTATACTCTGTGCAGACTCATCAGTACTATATAATATACACAATTAGGTGTGGATATATAATTTTCTTGGACTTATTTAATTAGCATAATACCAGATAATATCTTGATTATCCAATAAGAAATAATTAATCATTTTCTTTAGTCTTATTCATTAAGCCATCTTCTTGTTGTTCTGCGATCAAGTAATAAGAAATGGGAAGTATTAGGTCGATTAATAATTTTTGTGATTTGTAGTCATTAATAATATTTTTAATAATATAAAGTTTCATCTAATAATATGAGATTATTTATTTTTTTTGTTAGTTATATACTGATCAGAATTTAATAAAATTGATGGTCCTTAGACTTTTTCATAAAAAATAATATGAAGCACATAAATAATAATTTTATCTTTCTACAAGTTGTAGCGAACACGTACATTAATATTTTTTTAGTAGAATCTATATATTGCATTAATTTTCTACACACAAGTCAATGACCGTGACATCCATATAGATAGAGATATAACTTATTTTCCATTCTAATTTTGTCTGTGCTGTTGGCACGATGCATCTGCAACTATATTACTCATTATTTACTAACTTTTTTTAGAAATGGTTTCTGCTCTTTTCTCCTTTCAGAAACTGTATATCCTATTAGATTTTCAACTGTTGAGTACATTTTTCTTATTGTTGTACCAAAGTTGTATTTATGAAAAATTGACTTGCACAGCGGTTAAAATTTGTAATGAACATTCAGCAATAATACATATAACCGGGTAATTACTAATCTATTATTTTTTATAACACCAATTGAAATTTTCAAACTATAGTTCTCTTATTAAGTTCTAGATTTCTAGAAATATTTTGTCTAGATTAATATACTTTAAAGAAAAGACACAAAAAAAAATATACTTTAAGGAAATATATCAATTTAATTGTATTTTTATATACTTCAACTATAGTGTAAATATTACATTTATATAATTTTCAGATCATTTATAAATATAAAACATTTTTCATTACTTGAATTAACTTTTGGTAATAAAATTAAGTTCAACTTATTTAATTTTAATATGATTTCAGGACTTATATAATTAACTATCCACCTGCAAATATTGAAAGAATTTAAATACAAATTTAATTTTATGTTTATACATATATTGAGATCCTGATTGGCCTTAAAGTGGCTCTCTCATCCCTTTGATTAGAGATTAGCCTTAAACAAATATTTGATAATTTGGCCTCAAATTAGATGGTACATGGCTGCTATTCAAAATTAAATTAATTAAATTGGCGATATTGTATAACATGTAATAATGCACTGTCGTATATGTACAAGCATAAAAACATAGGTAGCTCCATGGCCTTATGTCAGCAAAAGGGTAGCTAGGTACTTCATCTTTCTCTTGTTGACTCGTACAAGCAAGGCACTTGTTCTTTGCCTAAGTACAAGGATTAGGTAATTAAACTCAACACATAAAACAAAACCTTTGTCTTCATATGCTTAATGTTTCTGCCTTGTACTCTTGAGTTTCAGTGAATTTGGACAATACTAATTTACACCGTAAGTTAACCTTGCCACTAATATATATATATATATATATATATATATATATATATATATATATATATATTGTGATTTATATATGTAATATAATATATTAATGTGAGTGTAATTCAATTGATTATCCGTCAATAATTTGACTTGTATGTTAGCTTAACGTGATATGGGAGGAAAAGCCTAAAAGATTCTGTAGTAGGTACATGCAAAAGGAAAAATGTGTTTTAAATGATCCCACTATATATAATGAAGCTAAGGATACATACATGCACCATTGATTAATTACTTGTCTCATCAAACTTCAACAATATTATTATACCATCATTTTAATTTAAATATGGACAAAAACTTCAATAATATTTTATACAATGATTTTAATATGCACGGTGGACGGCATACACTATAATTAAGGAATCACTTCCACTCCTTTTATATTGAAGTCACGTTTATTTTATGTAGTTTCACCAATAAATTGAAAGCAATTTTAATTTGTGCAAATCAAGTATAATTTTTATGCATTATTGTTAGATTGGTCTTAGATTTTTTGAAAATTTAGCCGTAAAAGGTATATTTGATGCAAATCGAAAAGTTATTTTTTTTTATTCATTTGATGAATATGAGCCGATTAATTAATTAAACCCGGGCATGCTGTTAGCTCCCGTAGAAAATTGATTGAAGAATGCTGCTTTTCAGTTCATTTTGTCCATTAATTAATTATTTATATACTAAAATTCTTTAAAAAAAATTGTAACCGCTTAGATTTTTCAGTGTCTTTTCTCTTCATACTTTATTACCATCAATAATATACTTTTAAAATTTAATTAAAAGTGGCCTGTAACATTACTATACTACCAAAGTCTACGAATAAATAATTCAGTAACTGTAGTAGAACAGAAGTGATAAGCACGAGTGTTTAATTTAGAGTACAATAGACAAATAATTTAAGTGACATTATTATTATTATTATAATAATAACTATATATATATATATATATATATATATATATATGCACATTGGTACATATAGTAATTTACGTGAAGGACTAACAGTTTAACAGTAGTATGAGTATGTATGACAGTACCCATTGTAGGTTGTGTTGGTGTGGAACCTTCAGAGAAACAGTATATACTAATGTCTAATTTCTTTGTTTACTCTCATAACCGTTATCTATCTACCATCTTTCTATATCTATCTCCCTTCATTTTCATTCTTTTATTGAAAAAAGAAAAAACCATGCAAGGCAGTTGCTGCATAATAATGGGACCCCCCAAAAGTCTCTGTGGAACAAGACAGAAGAAGAAGAATAGCTTCAGTTAGTACAAAAGGCAACACATACACACACAGAAAAGCTTATATCAACACCTTTTTAGCTAACCTCCTCATAGATTCTTTTTTAAGTTAGGTTTTTTTTCATGATTTAATATTTAATATATTTTTATAGTAACTAATATTTTGTTATTTTAATTTATAGATATTTCAATAAATGAATTGTCTTAAAATTTTAAAACTTTTTGTACCTAAAATAAATAAAATTGGAATTTTCGGCACTGGTTAGATAAAAGTAAAAGGATGCATTTTCCATTTTTGTTTCAGGTTTTGTAAAGTTGCTTTCAACTATAATCATTAAGGTGCATAGAAACATGCAACCCTAACTAGCTTCAGTTCTTTTTTTTTATTTTGTTTATATATACCATAAGTATCGAGCGCTTTTGGTGTATAGCTTCCATCAAAACTTGTACTTCTTCTTCTCTCATCTGTTCTGATTACTCTCATTCATTCAGAGCTTCTTCATCATCAACATGGAGGAAACACATCATGATGGTACTGATCAGGATCAGTACTCGATGTGGATGAAGAGAAAAGAAATCTTGAAGTCGCATATTCAAGTAGCACCCTTTGGAATAAGCGGCAATAATTCATCATCATCATCATCATGGGAAGAAAGGGCATTTGCTGAAGATGCAGCAAGGATTCTAGGTGGATGCATATGGCCGCCAAGATCATACTCATGCAGCTTCTGCAAAAGAGAGTTCAGGTCTGCTCAAGCTCTTGGGGGACACATGAATGTTCATAGGAGGGACAGAGCTAGGCTCAAACGAAGCCTTAGCCCTCATAATCATCATCATCATGGCAAAAATGATTGTAAGTCATCATTATTATTAGGTACTTCTCATCATCACCATCATCAATCTTCCGGTGAGAATTACTATCAGTACTACTCTAGTAGCTTTATTGGAACTACTGATAATAATTATAAAGCTATGAGTAGCAGCAAACCTTCATCGTCTGATTCAGAACCAAAAGAAGGAAAAGTCAATGCAATAATAAGTAGTTATTGTAATGATGGTGATTATGTTGAAACAAGTTTGTGTGTGGGGTATAATAATTCATCGTCATCATTATGTGGGAACGAAGAATCTTATTGTAAAAGGCCTAAGAGGACAAATTCTTCAATGTTTTCTTCGTTTCTGAAGCCATGTTCAAATGATAGAAGGCTGCAGGTGACTTTATTGCAGTCTGCAGAATCATTTGCAGTACCTACTGGAACTGAAATGGAAGATTTGGATCTTGAACTCAGGCTGGGGAAACCGCAGAAAATTTAGTAGTTATTAGCATAAAGGTACACGGAAAGAATCAACAACCTACGTTGTAATGAGAATGAAAAATGTATGTCAGTGTTTAATTTGACTACTAATAGTCTTGTTTAATTTCAATAGAAGAATGATAATCAAGGTAGGTTTAATTTATCGTTGAAGAAGATGTTAATTAATTTCAATACTACTAGTAATTGAGTTCTTGTTACTATATATCTCTCTTTGTGCCTTTTCATGAAGTTCAAATGATGATATATCACTATGTACTATGTAAATAATTGTTTGATGCTGTTTGTGATGAAATGTGTTACAAAAATAAGTTTTATGGATGGATAGAGTTAAGTGAAGTGGTAGTAATAAGAGAAAATCCAACTGTTGTGATATGTAAATAAAAGGTGTGATGGTAAGAACTGGCAGTAACTACTAACCACTGACAATTAAAAGTCACTTCAGCTACATATATTCTAAGCAACTAACAGTAGTCACATGCACAAATTTATGTGAATGTCATTAACCATTATTAATAAAATTAAGAGAGTACGTAATAAAATTAAGAGAGTACAAGAATTTGTATATTTTTTATTTAATTGAAAATAAAAAAAATGCCTAACTATATATATATATATATACAAAATGCAAATAAACTAATATAATTTAAATTTTAAACTTTTCTATGGACTTCTAAAAGTAGTTGATTCAATAATTATTTTACACCCAATTCCAAAGTCCTGTTTAGTTGCTTTCCACATGTTTTCTCCTACTATTTGGATCCATTGCTTATGTAAAACGGAAGGGATTGGAGAGGAGGGCATGAAGGGCTAAAAATATGGATGTGTTGCAAAGGCCGAGACAAAAAAAAAAAGTGGTAGCTATAGCTGTAGTGGTAGTAAGTAGTAACGCAGGGAACAGTGTTAGCCACCTTTATATGATATATTTGACATGGACCCTTCCTCCACAATGCACCACAACGTCATAAGTCTATTCTTTTCAACCCCTTACCTTTGTAAGGAAATTTCATGAAATATCGCTTTTGACTTCTATGTTCCGTTCCTGTTCTCTCTCTGCCACTCACACCCCAAACACCCTACAATTCCTGCTGCTGCTTATTAATTACTCTCCACTGCTGTTTCTAACATTTTTTTTCCCACTGTTGTTTGATTTAATTTGCCTAGTAGATGGAAACTATACTACATATCATGGTAGGTTCATGAGATGAATTTTGATTCATTGACAATGCAGCCAACAATGTGATTTTGGCAATGTCTGATTTTAAATTTTGTCTCCTTACTTACTTGTGATTGAATTGTGATCACATGTGGGATAGTGTGTGCGGTTTCCGTTTTATATATGTTAGAGCATTTATTGTTGTTACAATTCAGGTATACATATAGTATATAGATACATGGTGGTTCCCACCTGCTAGCTTTAAGTGAGTTTCTTATTATAGGGTGCTTTGGTACATGACTATATATGCGATTATATAGATAGTATTTATTCAGTAGAGCTAGTTATTGCTATATATATATATATAGTAATGAAGTTAAGGGGGTTTGAAAATTGTAGCTATCTTAATTAATTAGTACCTAGCACGTGTGTATCTAAGCATTGTAGCCTTCTGGTAGTGAAAACAACTACACAGACACTTCGTTGTATAAATAATTAATCTAGTCATTGGTTGTGAAAGACACTTTGACAAATGACACTTCATAACCTTATTCTACTACTTCTCAGTCTTTCCACAATGTCTCTTCCAAGAAATAACCCAACTCAGCCTGTTTATATCATCTACCAAATGGAGAAATGGAATCCCTTTCTTCATATTATTTTTCTTGTTTTTATTCAGTTGACAAATTATATATATGAATAGGGTTTTCAACACTCTCTAGTCTCTACACTCTACACGTACACATGATGGCATTTGAAAATTACTATAATGAAATAAACCTACTCCGTGATTATGATGTGTCTTGTTATTTGCATTAAACACCTAAGTTGCCTACACATACTTGTGAATGTGCCCTATATATGATTTGAAACTTACCCACATGAATCAATATCTATTACAATTTAATACATCTATAAATCAAGTCTCATAGGATTAGTTAAATTAGTGTTGGGATTTCAATTCATCAACCTGTGCCAAATTTTCAACATGAATAACAATTAATAAATACATAAAACCACCACCATCGTCCGTCAATCAATTATATGCATTTTAATAAGCATATAGGGCCGTTTTGGAACTTTAGAAGTAACTTTTTGACTTATAAAAAGTAGTAGTATTAATGTCTGGTGTAATTTTTAAAATTAAATTGCAATTTTTTAAGAAGCTATTTTGGAGCTTATAAAGAAGTTAAAAAAATGACTTTTTTCATAATACTTCTACTTTTCATCACATTTCTATAAAATAAGTACTTCTAGAGTTAAAAATACAAACACAAAATAACTTATTTATAAGTTACTTTTAACAGAGTCATTTATTGTTTAAGTTATTTTATCAAAAGAAGCTTAATTAAGTTGGTTATCCAAACTGAGCCATAATCCTCTCATTTCTCATGCTTCTTTTGTTGTTAATGATATTTTTGCTGCTATCATTTTATATTTTATATACATACAACACACTCGTGCATGTGTCACTTTCAAAAAAAATAAAATAATAATAATTAAAAAATGTGAATCCTCCGTCTTAATCTTTGACAATTTTTTTTAAAAAATTACGATGTTTTAGAAATTTTTTTTTTCAATCTTTGATAAACTGCTTTTTTGAGTTAATGGAAGGTGCCTAGGTAGCATATTAATCAACTGATCTATCTATTTCATTCTCTTTTCGTTTAATTATCACGGGTGTTTAAATTTTTTCTCTATTTTTTATTATTATTTTTATATAAATTAGCTATATTTATTGGGTAAAAACTAAAGAATATTAATAATTTATATTTTTTTTTACTTATAGAAATTGAATAGAAAATATATATTAATAAAAATGACATTTTATTATCAATCTTATCTATCTGTTACTAGTTATTTCAAAACATTAAAATTTAAATTTTTGATGTTATAACTACGTAAGTTCACATAAACATTCTTATTTTTTTTTTTATCTATTTTAGATAAAATATTATGTCAATTTAAAATAAAATATGCACTTCTTCTAATAACAATGAGTTTATGTGAATTATGATAATTAATTTAAATTGAGTACACCTAAAATTTAACATAATTATAATAATATAATATCTTAATAATTTTTTAAACAACAATGAAAATATTAAAAAATTATCATCAATTTAATTTCTGTAAATAAAAAATTTCACTAATATTATATAATAAAATTAGCCAATATATATAAAAAAATTAATAAAAAATAAAAAATCCTAAATAACACTGAATAATTATTTTTAAAAGATAATGAGACTCCAACAAAAAAATCTGTTAATCTTTGTTGGCACTTAACTAACAAATATAAACATATTCTATTAATCCAAACAAAAATATTGACGGATGGATTAATTAAATTCACAGAGATAAAATTTAAAGGTCAAATATATATATTAAAGATTTTATTGTCTTTAGAATAATTATTAAAGGCCGTTTAGAATTTTTTATTTAAAGAAATAACTCACAAATATTCTCCGAATATTTTTTTTAGATAAAATTTTCAGAGTACTCGTTAAGACTACTAATAATAGTGAATATTTATACATTTAATGCATTTAATAAATAAAAATATTTAAAATGTAAAAAAAAATTATTCAATAAAATTTGTATCCTTTTCCTTCCTTAATTACCTTTCCAAGCCCATAAAAAGGTAGATCCGTAGATGGCTTTATACTGTTTTCCTCGTCATTGCTGACAATGAAAAGATAAGTTTGGGCCGGACCCAAATAAAAGAATTCTGAAACGACGTCGTTTCGATGTACTGAATATCACTTCGTGTCCAAATCACGTTCACACACGCACACACAGCGTAGCAACAACAATGGCGAATCCAGATAGCAGTAGCAGAAGTTCACGCTGGTCGCTCAAGGGAACCACTGCTCTTGTCACTGGCGGGACTCGAGGAATCGGGTTCGTTTGATTTATCTCTCTCTCACACACACCACACTTTTTAAATGTTATCTTTGTTTTCTTTTTCTCTCCTTAATTTTGCGGATTATTCTTGTTAATTGAATTGAAATTTTTGGGGGACGGTGGCGCTGAATGCTCACTATTTAGTTCAGGCACGCAGTGGTGGAGGAGCTGGCGGAGTTTGGTGCCAGCGTGTACACTTGTTCCAGGAACCAGGAGGAGCTGAATGCGTGCTTAAAACAGTGGAAAGAGAAGGGTTTTTCAGTTTATGGGTCGGTTTGTGATGCGTCTTCTCGAACTCAAAGAGAGAAGCTTATTGAACAAGTGGCTTCTACATTCAACGGCAAGCTCAACATACTTGTGAGTCCTTTCTTGCATCCTTGTTATCATGTTCGACTGTAAATAGATATGTATTAGATATTAACAAAGATTTAGTGCACATGACCATAGCTTCGTTTCAGAAAATTGAATGAGTGAAGAGGGTGTAGATATATGTACAGAAAAGTGATGTTAAGACGCTTCACATGAACATAAATCAGTGTCCTTTTCTTTTGTGATTTGTAAATCATGTTTAAAGCTTTGCATCCAATGCATTGTACATTAGCACTATATGTGCAGTTTATCTAACGGGAAAAAAATGTTAGACTGTTAGTATAAACATATCGGGCCGTCATGAATAGGAACTGTTTGTAGTAATGTTGCTGAGAAGGAGGACATGGCATGTGGAAACGTGACAAAAGCTAGACGTTTCCTTCTATGATGGAAGTGCTAGTACAAAACGGAATTCAGATACTATCTCTCATAAGTCATAACACACACTGTTCTCGAGATTATTTGAAATGAAAGGAAACTCTGCGGCCTAACATACATAACATAGCCCAAGTCATGTGTTAATTTGTTCACTATGTTAAATTTCAAAAATATTTTTTGATATCTTTTTTGATGACTTGTTATTTTATATTCAGATATTGGCTGGTCTATTGCTTAGAAATATTAGAGATCAGCAAATGTGTTATAATAATTGAACTGGGGTTTTTATACTGTGTTGTTGCATCATAATTTTTACTAGTTCTCTCCAGTAAAACATAAAGATCTAGAAGAACTTTGAGATGCCAACGGACAACTTCATTTGCTATTAGCTAATTGATCTATTTTAGAATGGTTTCAGCACATACTAAATTTTGTTTACTAAGTTCATCTTTTAAACTTAGGTAAACAATGTTGGAACAAATATCAGAAAGCCAACAATTGAGTACACTGTGGAAGAATACTCAAAAATAATGATTACTAACTTGGACTCTGCATACCATCTATGCCAACTTGCATATTCTATTCTCAAAGCATCTGGAAATGGGAACATTGTTTTCATTTCCTCTGTTGCATCTACGACAAACGTAGGTTCTGGATCCTTGTATGCAGCGAGTAAAGGTTAGTTGATGTCTCTAGTTGTGTCATTATTTGCTCAAACATGACAGATTACAAACTATCCGAAAAATATTGTCTAAAAAAACTCGCTTCCTTATTTTCAGCTGCAATTAATCAGCTTACCAAAAATCTTGCTTGTGAATGGGCAAAAGACAGTATAAGGACAAACTGTGTTGCACCCTGGTATACAAAAACATCACTTGTGGAACATGTAATGCTCTTATACCCTGTTAAGTTTTGATGTGGTTTATCTCTATTCCAATTAACTAACCATTTTGTCTTTGTAAGTTATGATCTATACCCTCCTTACACATTCGTACAGAAGCCTGATCGATCTGTATGATTACTTTTTCAAAAGACAATCCCTATCTTCATAACTTGGATTTCTAATTATCGTTTACCTTCCTAACAGTTGCTGGAGAACAAAGGCTTTGTAAATGAAGTAATATCTCGAACGCCGATAAATCGGATAGCAGAAGCACATGAAGTATCATCCTTGGTGACTTTCCTTTGCCTGCCTGCTGCTTCCTATATCACTGGACAAATTATTGCTGTTGATGGAGGTTTTACTGCCAATGGATTTGAGCCTAGCATGAGAATAACTTAACCCAAACTTTTATGTGGCAATGAAGTTTAACCTAAGATATTTTGCATTTTATTTATATCATTGCCACATGACAAGACTACGGTTAGTAGCTTAAAAAAGAATTTATGTGGTTGAATTTTCTTAACTATTTTACTTATATTCATAGGGTCTTGCTAATATGTACTCTAAAGTATAGTCTATGAATATCATAAAATAAAATAATTTATAGAAGTTATTAAAAAGATTTTTTTATATTTCCAATTTATTAAATACATAAAAAATTTCATTTGATAGGCTTGTAACTTAGGTAAACAGTGTTGGAACAACTATGTCACTGCTGAAGAATGACTACTAACTTGACTCCAAATACCATCAATGCCAACTTGCATCCTCTTCTCAAAGCATTTGGAAACGGAAGCATTGTGTTCATTTCCTCTGTTGCAGCTCTAACAAGTAACAAGCATAGATTCTGGAACCGTTTCTATGCTGCCTTCTTGGTTTACAAAAAATCTTGCTAGTGAATGGGCAAAAGACAATATAAGGAGCATCTAATGAACTTATATTACGCCCTCTTCATTTTTTTATATGGTTTGATTCTGGTGCTGGGAAATTGGGAATCAGTTTTGACTTACGTTTCAAGCTTTTTAATGCCTAGTACTTTTTCTAATTCCATTCTTGAAATGAACTATGATGTAATTACTCTTAAGTTTGATGACTTGAGGGTGATTTTCTTAGTCAAATTAGCAGGCTACGTGTTACGGATGAAAAACACAAATTTCCATGCTTTTATGAATAAGTACCTCTTAATTAAGTAGGTTATTTTTGTTCATTGTAATTTCTAGTTTAACTTATCCTAATCCTAGACATTGTGAATTTGTATTTAGTCAATACGGAACCATACATCAATCTTAGAGTATTAGCGTCTAAGAAAGTATGATTAACACACAGATTATATAATTCATAAAACAAGAGAAATTAGGCAAAGAGTCTTAAAACAAGATTTAGAAAACTAACTTAACCGTTAATATTAGTAGATTTTTTTTAATGTACATGTATTATATAATAAATACTAACGTTTATTGGGTTTAGTCTGGGCCAAATAAGTGATATTTATCAAAATATATTGCTGAAAAAAAAATGGCTTCTATTATGGGCCTTGTAATTTGTTTAGTTACCAATTTGGTCATGGATGTCCTTAGTTCCTTTCCCGAAAAAAAGAAAAGAAAAGAAATGAAACTGATGCCATCTAGTGATCTAGAATCCAGAGAACGCCCTGCAAGGGTCAAACTGTAATTTTAGAACTACAAAATTATTTATAAGCAACCTCATAATATTGTCACGCTTCCACTGACGGTTGTTCCTCCTTACTCCTAAAGTCATATAAGAAATATCTCTCAGTATTAAAGAACAATATTCTTATTAGTGGTTAAATTAGCTGGGGAAATGGTTGTTTAATTCCCGCAGTTATTCAGCGCAGTACTAGTAATAGATTAAATGATAATGTAAGACTTTTAAGAGATTAGGATGATACGATTCATGACATCGCTTGTAGGAGTAGTTTTAAAACAAAATTCTACGGCGGTTCACCTCATGGACCATGTTTATTTCATTCTTATTCATCACAAGTTGTAAGAATTCTACGCTTCCGACAAACTTTTTGTCCTAATTTCAAACAATTAGATCACACAATGCGTTCATTCCTACCAAATCTACCGTGTTCCGAAAGACATCCTAAACTATTGTCTTTCCTTCAACTACTACTACTACTGCTGCCATTATCATGTTGAAAGACACTGGTTTTGACCTTTTTCATCATATTGTGCAAGTGGTAAACCATGTCAATTGACTTATTGTTATATATACTCATGTATAAACCTTTTTAGCAATAATATTTATAAGATTTTTTAATCATGTTATATGACTCAAATTTTGTAATCAATATATTACGTACAACTATAAGATTAAAAGAAAAGGAAAATTTAAAAAGCAACTAAGTATATATTCGTTTTTTTTCTTTTTAATATTTTCTTTTCAGTAAAGAAAAGAGCGTAAAAAATAAAAATATTGTTATTAGTTTTGAAAAACTAATAAACAGTTGATTATTTAAAATTTTCCAGGATCAAAAGTTTTATTGCTTTATATTTTCCTATATAGACCTACATTCCAATCAGTTATTAAAGATGTTTATATAGTATAGATTTTTCAATATGTTCTAATAAAACGTTAAGGGAAGAAAAAAGAAATTAATATGATACGCGTTTCTTATCCACTTCACAAATAGATAAGCTTGTTGTGTTTTTTTTTTTTTTTTTTTTTCCTTTAAATAAAAAAGGGAAACAAGTATCCAAACTGAACTTGGCAACTGGTGCTCTCGAAGCATGTTTCCGCTAGTTAAGTTTTGAATACATTATTAAATATCAACTCTAAATTCTTAATCCTAATCATTTGAGATCATATATATTTTAATTTTTTATCTTTTAAAATAATATTTTCTTAAGAATTATAAATAAAAAAGATAGAGACTATCACAAAACTATTTATAATATTTTTAAATAAAAATATTTGATCTTATTCATTAAATAAATTATTATGTATTAATTTAATATGTGATATAAATAAAAAATATTATTATATTTTCGAAATCATTATTTTGACTTTATACTAAATTTTACCAAATTTTTAATTTGTTTAAAATTTAAATTTTTAACATAAATTTTATTAAAATACTATTTTAATTTATCTTTTTATTTTTATAAATTTTATAATATTATTTTTCTGTTTTTATTTTATTTTTATTTTGATATTTTTTATTTTATGAATACGAGTTGAACTTTATTTTATATTTTTTTAATAATTCTTTTTTATTTATATTTTAATATATCAATTTTTATTATTAATTGTTTCATTTTCAGTCTAAAAATTCTCATTTCATTTTAAAATTTTTGAATAAAATTTATTGTAAAATTAAGATTTTGAAAAAAATTGTTTTGTATTGATTTATGAAATTCAATATCATTTGAATTAACATTAGTTAGAATCATCAGTATTTGATTTATTAATTTGAATAATTTAATTATTTCTTCTCTTAAATATTTTAATTTATTTGTTGATTCAATTTTATTCATAGTTTATGTTTTTATTATTAATCCACATTTTTTAAAATACGTTTTTAACTGTGACCAAATAAATAATTTAAAAAAAAAAATACTTTTGTCGTGTTTATATGAGTGATGGCAAAAAAAGCATATTGTAAATATTTTAAAATTACGGGTTTTTAAATGTTATAATTTAATAGAAATGCTGCATCCTAATATTTCATGCATGAAATTTTAGGTTCATACAATAATAGTAGTAGTAATTTAAGAAAATAATTGGCGTGAATTGGGATGGGATAGGAGTTAGTTAGAAGAGACAGGTTTGTCTGCTAGTTACATTTGAGATTAAGATGAAGCGATCATTGTCCAGAAAGCGAACTGTGAATATGACAAAGACCCAAATTATATTGGTGGGAACATTGACAATGACTCTACTAATTGATTGGCTCACATAATCATAATCATATTCATAATATATAACGGGGTTTTCTCTCTCACCTACTGTGTTTAATTGTTACAGTCTTACAGAGAGTTCTCTAATGCCTTCCCAAAAGTGTAAATATAAAGTGTCTCCAAACTAATAAACTCCACATTTTCCGTCGTTTAATTTGGAATCTCTCGCATTATTAGTCTGATCATGTGGCCACCTTCCTTGACATTTCAGCTCTATGTATATATGTAAATTTTTGTCTTTTTATTTTTTTATCGGTCCAACTCAAATACTATCTATGTATCTATTCTTCTATATATACTTTTATGAGATTAGCATTTCTTTTTTACTTGGTAAGATTCAAATTTAAATCCTTTACACGTAATTAATAAAAAGATTAATTTTAATGTGTTACATTTTTGTATAATTACGGTTGTTTTTTTTATGATTATTCACGCGATCAATATTAAAAATAGTTATTTTTATTGATATGATATTACATAATTAAATACATTTATAAAATTATTTTACACTTTTTGATAATAAAAATTAAATTCATTAACAAAACTACTTAAAGATATTGACATTGATGCTGGCGATGTTAAGAGGTTTCTATTATGAGGACATAGATGTAAATATGTAATATGCGTGAAATGATGGAAGGGCAAAAGAGGGATCGGAGGAGAGTAGATAGATAGAATCGAATTATGGAAGATGATGGAAAGACAGGAAAGTAAAGAAGCGAATATAGATAGGTGGAAATGGCAAATGGGCATTATGCTTGGCGGTTTGTGGTCACTCGCACACAGCACACAGCCATGTGTGATGTGTCCCACAAATCCTATCACCACGTTACCCCTTCCCATGCTATGTTATCCCCATCACATCATCCTCACCTCTTTCTTTTCCTTTCTTTTCTTTTGCGTCATAAATACATTTATTTATTTATATCAGTCCAATAAATAAAAAATAATTCCGAATAATTATTTCTCCAGGGCCAAGCAACCATAGAGCATGCATTCGCTTGCCTTACTACTGAATCTTAATCAATCAAGATCTTTGGAGAATTTCACGAACTATGAACCGCATATACACATATAAAGAATCAGAAATTGCATTTTTAATTACTTTAAAAGTCAATTATCAAAACTACGGTTTTTTAATAGAATATTATTCATCTACAACCTAAAATATTCAACTTTGAAAATGTCTCAACCTTTCAAACATAAGACATCGAGGTTGTTTCAAAACTATTAATTCTATTTTTTTAAGGATAAAATTTATTTTTATTTAAAATTTAATTCTATAATTTAGAATAAATTAATATATTAAAAAAAATCAAATTTTAGTTTGGAATAACTTTTATATGAGTTTGTTAGTATAAAAATAAAATGTTTCGATAAGAAAGTATTTCGACTACAAAAAGTGAAAACGAACAAGTTAAAATCGAAGAAAGAAGATATAAAAAACGTGAAAATAAAAAAGTAGTTAGTGACCTTTTTTGAATATCAAAACTTGCTACTCGACTTTCAAACTTAAAGAGGAGAACATTGAAACGAAATCTGAGGAACAAACTAAAAAGACGCTGGATTTGAAGATCAAAAGAGACGTAGGTATCAAAGTTTGGGGATCAAGATTCCTCATAGTGAAGACAAGATCATGACAGAAAAAAAAAGAAGAAGTAAGATAGTGGACAACATGTTCCAAAACAAGTTCATGACCTATAAATAGTAGAAATTTACAAGGATTTATGGCCTATAAATAGTAGAAATTTACATGGAGTGTAAGTGCATGTGAGTGTTAGAAGTCAAATTTTTAATTTATTTTGCTTTTGTTTATTTAATTTACTTTCGTTTACTTTCTTTAAATTTTTGTTATTATTTTGCTTTATCAATATTTCACACTTTCATTTTTTTCTCTATTTAATTATTTATTCCTTTATTATTTTTCATAATTCTACCACTAATAATGTTGATATAAAATTATTTTGACGCCGTAATAAAATAATTTTTAGATCGAGTTCACTCTTTTTTAAAGAAATCGTATCTATTCTCCGATACTTACATTGAGATCTTGATATAAACTCGTTTCGACACTACCTGTCGAAGTCGACCAAAAAACAAGTGAAACAGAATTAAATTTTCTTCTTTTATATTTGTCTTTAATAAAGAGAAAAAAGGAAACTAAATAGGTGTTAAACAAAATTAGAATAATCAATTATAAATAGAAATATTGTTGATATTTAATATATTAAATTTGTTTAGCGTGAGAATTAATTTTAAAATTAAACCTTTTTGATTTGATTTGTAAACAAAAGAAAAATGAGAATTTAAATTTTTTAAAAAAATTAAATCATTCTATTTTATTTATTTTAAAATAAAAAAATTATAATTCTTGAATAAATTTTAATTTATAAATTTTCGAACAAACTCTTTACAAATTATAAATATTGTCCATGGTATTAATTAGTTCTTATTTTTTTTTACCATTTGTTTTTTTCAGGATATGTGAAATTAAATAAAGTAGTTGGTTATAAATTATGATAGTAGAATAAAAGGAATATTATTTTAATTAGAGTATTGTGTTAATAGGAATTTTAGAGACATTAGTTAAGAATATGATAATTAGTAGAAACTTTTACTTTTACTCTCTTGACTAATATTTTAACAATTTTTTTTAGCTAAATCATTTTAATTATGTAATTATATTTATTTGGACAATTTAAACATCCTATCATTAATTCATTATCCATATTATTGTCCATATAATGATCAATACTGTACTTAATGAGTAATAGCTCAAATGGCATAATCTCTTCATATTCAATTAAGAGGTTACGAATTCGAGTCTCCTATCTTTAGTATAAAAAAAAAAATGATCAATACTGTAAAAGAATACTAGGAGTGTAAAAAATCTGATATATGAGTCGCGGGTATCGTTGATGCTATAGAATAAGGTGAGAGAGCAATGAATTCTCCACCTTTCCAGGACTTTCTATGCTCATGGTGAGAGTTTATCTTTATCTCATAAGAGCCTCTCTAATGCCATCGTGAAATTAAGAACCAAAAAATATATATTTTCTTTCTTGGTTTCCTAGCCTTTGTTTCAAATTATGATACAGTGACACTTATTAAGATACAACACATATCCAGACACATTAATCTTAATTTTTTATTATATACGAGGTTACACATATAATATGATATATATTTCCGATAAATTAAAATAGACTAATATAGTAAATCAATTCTTAAAAAATGTTTAGTTAGATATTTTTTCTTAATAAATTTTAATTACTAAATTAGTTTTTGATATTTTATTTTTGATTGACATATCAATTTTTGTATCAATTTTTTTTATCAAATATTAGATAAATTAATTCATGTTATAAATTTAAGTTAATAAAAATATAACAATCATTAAAATTATTTAAAATTTTTATATCAATCTTTTTATATAGATAAACGATCTAATGTGAAAAATAATTTGTCTACTAAAATATAAATTTAAATATTAATTTAATAATCAAAATTTATTAAAAATTAAAATATCTGATTTTTTTTTTAAAAAGTGATTAAAGATATTATTTATTATATTAATATATTAATATTAAAATATAAATTAATTTTTAAATAATTTTAATGTATTTTTTATTAATTATATTAAATGCTTTAGACAATTTGTTGTATATTAAATATAAGTTAAGTATTTCGACCAAAAAAAAAAAAAAAACATTGACACTTTTGTATTAGTATGTGTCCAAATATGTTAAAAAATTAATTTTTATTTTTTATTAAAATATTGTTGATCATGAAAAATATGCATATCTAACGAATATAATAATGTTAATCTTAAAAGTGTTATCAGAATTTAAAAATTAATATTAGGAATAATATTAATAATACAAATATAAATATAAACTTGCATGACTTATATTTTATAACTCGATAAATTGAAAAAAATTATAAAGTGTTAAAAATATTTAGAATATTTAATTATTTGGTCTTCAAAAAATTTTAGACTACACATTTTAGTTTTTAACTAAAATTAATTA
The DNA here is from genome assembly GCF_059453495.1 of Arachis ipaensis. Taxonomy (NCBI): domain Eukaryota; kingdom Viridiplantae; phylum Streptophyta; class Magnoliopsida; order Fabales; family Fabaceae; genus Arachis; species Arachis ipaensis. The sequence continues at coordinate 134,438,365 of NC_142438.1, forward strand.
GCTTGTTAGTTGTTAATCTTTAATTTATAAGTTGTATTGGTCTCCGACCTATTTTACTCTATTAATTTTTAACAGAACTCTCTTATATATCATGTTAAATTATCACATCACACATTAAGTGTCACGTGTACAAACGAAATAAATTGATTCCGAACAAATTATAATCAATTTAATCTCTTAAAATATTAATTGTTAGAGAAACTAGTCTCCACATTATTCATTATAAGACAAATTAATTTCAAAAAGTATTCATTATCAAAAAAATTAATGTTATCATTATCATATTAGACCTTCTCATTATCAATACATCTCTTCCTTGATAGCTTAAGAATTATGTAAATTATTTAATCACTGCAGATCACATTAAATTCAACTTTATGTAATCAAATGCCTCTTCATGTGTCAAATGAGGTTAAGTAGTGAGCCTCTTTTCTAACTTCGTTGTCATTCAACGTTGATAACTCAGGCTAAATCCAAACTCCTTTACACAAGTATGATTTGGATTATAAATTTAATCTGGAAGTAGTCTCTTGCAGTATTTCAAGCATAATAAATAAGTTATGAATATTCACTATGTGGACTTTCTACATTGTTGGTTGTTACATACAGGAGTTTATGGTTGAGGTTCTCTACTTCTAGTTTCAATAGTTGCTTCCTGTGTTCTTTCATCCATTTTTGGTACAGTTTCATTAGCATTATTTTATCCAGTCTCTTTAGCATTAATTTTATTCTCTCTCTTAGCCTTGTATTTTATCTTAATCACTTCTATGTGATTGTCTATGTTGTAGTAGAAAATAAGACTAAAGAGAGGTAGAAGTGATTTCTAAAACTATTGTAAGATGATTTGGGTGATTGTACTAAAATGAAACTTTATCTCTAATTAATAAAAAGTAGATATTTTAGGTTGAAACTTTTTTATGTTTGTAATAGTCTAATTTTTTTAAGGGAAAATTTCACTCTTTTTTTTTTTAGAGATGCTAAAATGACACTCTCTTTTTCTTTATCCTTTAACGAATTTTTTTTCTCATTAAATTTTGCTTATCAAAATACCCTTTAATAAATTATTTTTTTATTAATTAAATTATATTTTTACCAAAATATTTTTAAAAAAATTTAATAATTAAATTATATTTTTAAGATACCTTTCAATAATTTTTTAATTATTAAATTATAATTTTACCAAAATTTTTGTTAACAATTATTTTTATATTTTACTATTAATTTTTTATATCAATATATATTATTTTAATATTAAATAAAAAAAATCCTTATCACTGTTAATATGTATAGTAATTAATATATATTAATATCGAAAAATAATTTTACCAAGATTTTTTATTTAATGTTAAAATAATATATATTGATATCGAAAAATTATTAATAAAATATAATTATAATTGTTAACAAAAATTTGGTAAAATCATATTTAATAATTAAAGAATTATTGAAGGATGTCTTAGAAAAAAATAATTTAATTATTATTTTAAAAAAAAAATTTGTAAATATATAATTTAATCAATAAAAAAATAATTTATTAAAAAATATTTTAGTAAGTAAAATTTAATGACAAAAAAATAAAAAAATTTTTGTTAAAGAGTATTTTTGTAAAAAAAATATTTTTTTTCTTGAAAAATAGATAAAGTTAACGTCAGTTAACACAAAAAATTTAAAATGGATTAAAATTTTTTTTTAAAAGTTATAGGAGAAAAAAATGTATATTTTACAAATAAAAGAGTAAAATAAAGCAAGAATTAATATAATTTATGAAATTAAATATTAAAAATTAATAAATTAATTAATTTTTGTTAAAAACTAAAATATTTGATTTAAATTTTGTTGAGATCAAAATAGATAAATTTCATGCAGGTTAGTCAATTTCGGCACACACTTGTAGGTTATGGAATGCAAAATGCAAATGAAATACAAATAGAGGTGGTAAATATATAATGTTGTAGAATTAATAATTTAGGGACAGGATCCTATTGACCACTTCTCAATGATGGTGTCGTTATCTTTTTAGGGAAGCCCCAGGTGCGAAGAAAGAGTCCCACGAGGTACTCGAGCAGTGTCTCCTCTGTCTCTATCCAGAAAGTACAAGTGCAAATCTCGCTCCCATTCAATTCACATTCAAATAATACAATTTAGTAGTAGTACAACACTATTGTAACCATTGGCCCAATACACAACGTAATTGGATAAAAAAAACGTAATATATACATTAAAAATCAATAATCAAATTCATTATTATATATTTACGTATAAATATATATGTAAATTAATTTGTTTTTAATATATTTTTTATATTTAAAAATATATTTTATATAAAATTAATTATTTTAATATATATCTTATATAATTGAATTGGATAAATATACATCCATGACATTGTCCGTGGATCCTCGCCACGAGCTGCTCGAGCCATTATCAATCCCTGCCACAACCAATACCATGGCTAATTTTAATTTTCATTTTCGAATGCTCCAAAGCATAACCACTTTTGTTTCAGCATCAATGAATTTATTAACTAGTTAGAGTAGTAAGGACTTTCTCCTTTCTTAACTAGTACTATTGATCACGAGACCTTGAAATTGGGAGAGCAATAATATAAAGTCTTTTTATGGTACTTGATATTTATCGCAAGATTTAAAGTTTAAAAGGTGAATCGCATTTTACTTTCTTTATTTTTAAGTAAATTAAACAAAAATTTTGTAGACACCAAAATATTCTCAAAATATTAAAACTTGTGCAGCTGTGTCCACCACTTATCTCTTAAATTTAATGGGTTTACGGTTTACCAGACATGGCAACGCCACTCGATAGAAGTGGATACCCTTCCATGCCCCCTATTCTCTCCCAATACGAGGATATTAATTGAAATTTTTTGAAATAATAATATAATTCAATATAAAAAGTTATAAGTCATATTATTTCAAAATATATATGTATTTGAAATCAGATTTTTACGATGAATATACAATTAATTAAGAAAGTAAATGTTTTGACTAGTGAAATAAAAAAAGAGAAAAAATATTAGTGTTTGAAAAGTTTCTGCTGTCTTGTTTGACGGTTGAAATTATTAGATGAGTTGTTAATAATAAAAGATATATGTTTAAGCTAATTAAAAAAAAGAGGAATTATTTGAGGTTGGGATTAAAAAAGAAAGTATTGAAAAAGATGGATTAGAAGTAAGAAGTGTGAAATTGTCCGTATTGTTGTTGATTGCATTTGGAAATTAGTGTGAATAGTTGGGGCGAAGAGTGATGGGGAGGTGTGGGTGTGGGAAGGAGGCATTGATCATGATGATTCAGGTGGGTAGTGAGTAGGTGACACAAGTGGATGGGGCTCTGCTTGCTTGGGAAGTTGAAAACATTGAACGCAGCAACCCGCCTTACTTTCTTTTTCTACACAAACACCACGCACCACCTTTCATCACTTCTTCTCCTCAAATCCTCAACACCGGCTGCACCTCCTTCCTATATGTGTTTAATTAGGGTTTACATGCAAATCTCTCTTGGTCGGTTCCCAGATAAGGCCCTGCCACTTGGATAAGGTTCTCTTTTCTCTTCTCTATCCGATAATACAGATCTCAATCTTTCGTTTTCTTTCTTTCTTTCTTTCTTTCCAACTTCTTTTTCTTTAAATTAAACTTGAACATGGCGAATCGATGGTGGGCTGGGAATAATGTGGCTATGAGGGCAACCGACTCAATCTCAGCGTCCCCATCAGTGCACCTGAGAAGAGAACAGGAGTTCCTCGACACTCCCACCAACAACAACAACACTCCAACAAACAGCAGCAATAGTAACACCAACCCCAACACCGAAGAAGACGAGAGCAGAGACACCGGTGCCGCTGCTGGAGCAAGAGGAGACGACAACAACCCTGCAGACCCGGCAAGTGGACCAGGAACCAGCGGAAAAAGGCCACGTGGCAGGCCTCCGGGATCTAAGAACAAGCCTAAACCCCCAGTTGTCATTACCAAAGAGAGCCCCAACGCACTCCGCAGTCATGTTCTTGAGATCAGCAGCGGCTCCGACGTCGCTGAAAGTATCGCCACCTTCGCCAACCGCCGCCATCGAGGTGTGTCGGTCCTCAGTGGAAGCGGCATTGTTGCAAACGTCACGCTCCGCCAACCCGCTGCTCCCGGTGGCGTCATCACTCTCCATGGAAGGTTCGAGATACTCTCACTCAACGGCGCTTTCCTGCCCGCTCCTTCTCCTCCCGGGGCCACCGGACTCACCGTTTACCTGTCCGGCGGTCAGGGGCAGGTGGTTGGCGGAACTGTTGTGGGTTCCTTGGTGGCTTCGGGCCCTGTAATGGTGATTGCCGCAACCTTTGCCAATGCTACTTATGAACGGTTACCGCTTGTCGAAGATGAACAAGTTGAAGAAGAAATGCAAGTGCAGCAGCAACATTCAGGAGGAGTGAGTGGTGGCGGTGGCGGTGCTGCTGCTGCTGGTGGTGGCAGTGGAGGAGGTTCTTCTTCTCAAGGTGGTGGTTTGGGTGAGGGTGGTGGTTCTGTGGGAATGTACAATTTGCCACCGAATTTGATGCACAATGGTCAATTGGCAGCACATGATGTTTTCTGGGGACCTCCACCGCCTCGTCCTCCGCAGCCTCCATCTTTCTAAAGGGACGACAACGGAATGGGATGAAATGAAGTGAAATGTTGTTGTGATATATCTCTTTCATCATAATAACTGACTTGTTTGTTGTACTTTTGTGCAGTGACGGTTTTCTTTCTTTCTTAGCAAGGTAGTTAGGATGATGAGGAACCTTAGCTTTTTCTTTTGTTAGTTCAATATTTTGCTTTGCTTCAAAGGAACTCGCCAGTAGTAATTTAATTTTCAGATATGTTTTTATTTGTACTCTTTTTCTGCACCTGCTATCTTCAATTCCCTTTTTCTTTCAATATATCTCTTGTGGTGGAAGAGTTGAGTTATGATTGTGTAGGTGAGAATGGTAACCGTGAAGGGAATAAGATTAATTGGTGGCTCCTACCGCTCCTCCTATATTCTATTCTATGTGGTAAGTGTACTTTGTTTGTTAATTGTTTTGACTCCTCCCTTGTTTCCTCATTTGATTGCATGGGTACTACTTGCTGCAAGTATTAATTATGTGTTGGACACTCGCCATTCAATTCTCTTGAAATAACTAGCCTAGCTAGTTCTTATTGTTTATTATTTTCCTCTTGTTTCAAGAGACGAATCATATATATGGTAGGGTCAGATCATGAACCTTTCCCAGCTCCATTTAGAGATCCAGCTGGGTAATCTCAACTATATTATGCAGGAATCGGACACCTCTTAGATTTGAAGTCGGCACTGAATTTTGGACCATAGTTTGAACCACTCTTGTTTTACTGTGGCATAACTAGTTATAGACATGAAGAATTTGATCCTTATATCGATGAAGATTGGATCAAATTAAAGGTGGTCAATCAATATTGTTCCGTATACAATATGCTCATTTTTAGTTTGTTTTGGGTAACGTTGAAATCTAGGAAATTTTGATAGTTTGACTAGGCCGCTTCTATAAGTATCCCATCACTGGTGTGGCTGAAGCATAGTACAAGAATGTACTAAGGTGCAGTTTCCCTTGTACTACTTGGATCCTTGTTTTCCCTTTTGTGTATTTCGGTGAACAAACTGAATGTCCAGTAAACTTTTATTAGGAAATAGTAGAACCAAGACATGCATGTCTATTGATTGCAAAAAATTGTGGGTTTTTTTTTCGGGTGATGCATTTCAATCACTTACTAGGCTTCTCTTCTCCTTTAGGTTGTTGTGATTCCTTCAGATTTTCTGTATATTATATTGTAGTAGAATGTATATAAGCATAAGATATTATCAATGCTGAGGTATATGGGTCAACTTTCAATTATCTGTGATTGTAGCCTTGGATTTTTGTTAGTAGTAGCTATCAAAGTAGAGGAGAAAGCAGAGATAAGGAAACCAAAATTCTTGTAAACTAGCAATTCTTGTTGGGGTTAGGTTAGTCTAATGACTAATGTATAAATAAAGCCAAAGGCCAACTAAGCAATATAGTACTACATTATTTTCCCACTTGCCTTAGATAATGCTTCTCTTTAAAGCAAAAGGTTAAAAAGAAAGAAATTAATAGAGGGATAAATGATCAACCGTGAAAGTATAAGAAATTAATTATGCTTCATGAAAGAAATATATATTTGGTTTGATGTTTGTTTCTTTAGCCAAATGTAAGCAGACCAGAACTAGTTTAATTTCTTAGCTAGGGTAATGTATATATATCTATATATGGTTCTTATTGAATTTCATTAAGTTTATTGTCTCATATGCATTGCATACACTATCACTCACCTTCCAAAGTACCATTTGTGGCTGTATATTTTCTTTTGTTATTTCTTTTTGGAATGCAATAAACATTTTTTTTAACACGAAAACTGATGTAGACATATTAGAGACACTATTTATAACATAGTAATATAGTATGGCACTGGAGATGAGTATCTTATCTAAATGGATACTCTTGAAACTTATATTATATATCAGACTGACAGGTAAAGCTTTTCAGATGACAGAAGGACATTTCGTCTCAGTAATTCAGTAGTATACTTCACCTATATTTCTTTAATATACAGTATTTTCTTATGCTATTGTCTTATTCTATGTATATATCGTAAAATTGTGTAGTTATGTTGTTGGGGATGTAAATTTGTGGTATTTGAGTGAGGGAATACAATGATAAACAAAAAGTACAGATGAATTAAGTTAGATGATTTTTTTAATTATTATGAGAAGATTAGTTTATTTGAAGGTAAAGATTTACATGCAGATATGCTTATATGAAATTGATAGTTATGAACCGTCGGATAATTTGATTTGTTTGATTAAATGTCTAAATTTTTATTTTGTCTGTTATTAACTTCACATGAAAATTACATGTGAATTTCTACTTTATTTTGCATATTTTGTTTATTTTGATTGAATATGTGTCGAATATTGTTAGGGCTTTATGGACACTTTGACATGGTTTTGATAACCAGATTGACCCAATTGGTTCAACTTGATGAATAGGAACTTAGCTATTAGATTGATTCAGGCTTGTTTGGGCTTCATTATCTTAATAAAAAAATATATTTTTCAGTAGAAAAGATATTTTGTTTAGTGTGTTTAACAAATATTTAGTAATAAAAATAAAAATATTAAAAAAATAAAAAAATATTTTGAGAAGTTGTAATTTATATTTTTTTAAAAGATTTTTTTAAAAAAAATATTTTTTATGTAATAAATAAACAAAAATATATTTTTATATTGTTATATTCAAATATAATTTATAAATAAAAAAAATTTTTTATATAAGATATTCAAATATAAAATTATTTTTATTTTTTCATCAAATTTTTAAAAAATAGATAACTAAAAAATATTTTTTTTTTAAAATTTACCTAAACAAGCCCTCAATTCAAGCTTGATAGTAAATTGGTCAAAAGAAATTGTTTTTGGTCAAAAACCGGTTAACCGGTTGTATAGGTAGAATTTTTTTAGTAATTAATTAGTTTAAAATAATAAATTACAAAAAAGTATTTTATTATCGGAGTTGAATTTAGATTGAAACTTTAAATCTTTAATTCCATAAGTTCGGTCTTGACTCTTGGAACCTCGCCAATCTTAGAAATTTTAAAAACTTTCGTTCAATCATAATGTCCCTTATTAGCAAAATTGATGATAAATTTATTTCAATTAACTTTTGTTGATTCTATTTCATGTCGTTAATTATTTCTTGCTGCTTGTGATGTGATTTATCTTAGAATAAAGTGTAAAAAAAGTTATTTATGTTGTAAAATAAATAAATAAATAAAAGAAATAGATATAAAATAAAGAGATGGAAATAAATAACTCTATTATTAATATTTACCACAATTAATATCTCAATATAATAGAAATAATATATATATAGTATCGTATATATAAAAGAAAGAAAAGTGTTTGATAGTATAAAGGAGGGATAGAAAATTTTATTGTTGATTGTGTGTATGTTGTCTGAGACTTTATTCTTTATTTATATATGTAAAAGTTTAAATATTCAAATTTTATTAATTTTCAATTTGTATTGAAAAATTAAATCTTTTAATATTGAAAAACTCATCCGCCCACATTAAGGTAGTATTTGGTGGATAGAAAGGGACTAAAAGATAGAGATCGAAAGACAGAGACTAAGAGACATAGACTGAAATACATCTTAATATTCTATTTGGTGTAAAGTGGAAGACAAAATTGAAACAAAAATGAAGCTCTAATTTAATTTGTATAAAGGATAAAATTGAAATTAATTAATTGAAATGAGAGTATTTTAGGTATAAAATGTTATTAAAGTTTTCATCTCTGTCTCTAAAAATTTCAATCCTTTGTATCTCCACTTTTTGGAGGTACTGAAATACTAAAATTTTAGAGACAGAGACAGAAATTTTAGTACCAGTCTCTAAGCCAACAAACATGATACTGAGTCTCAATCTCCCAGTCTCTATCCTAGTACCTCAAAACAAACGCTACCTAATAAACATCCATTGTTATCAAAACACTTCCTCTTGAATGTCTATTTAGGATTATGTCTCGTTAAAACCTTACTAAAGAAAAATCTAATGGGAGAAAACTTTAGTGAAGGAAAAAGAGTACAATATCCTTTGTGATGGAGACTGTCTCATTGAAAACCTTGTCAAGAAAAATCCAATGGGAAAAAAAATCTGACCAAGGAAAAAAGAGTACAGTCTCTCCCTCTTGTCATACATCATTTAATATCTCCAAATCCGTGCATCCTAATCTGATGTACCAATTTTTCAAAGGAGAATTTTGGAAGTGACTTTGTAAATATATAAGTCTGCCAGATTATCGCTTGATTGGATCGGTTAGACATCAATTGTTCCTTGATTTTGAAGATCATGAGTGAAGAAGAATTTGGGAGAAATATGCTTTGTTCTATCACCTTTGAGGTATCTACTTTTAAGTTGCGGAATGCATGCTGTATTATCTTCAAACATAACAGTTGGAGCTATCTTATGGTCAATCAGTCCACATAATGACAGAATATATTGAACCAAACTCCTGAGCCAAAAACACTCGCGACTTGCTTCATGTATCGCTAGTATTTCAGCATGATTATAGGATGTTGCTGCTATCGTCTGTTTTGTGGACCTCCATGATATAACTGTATCACCATATGTGAATAGGTATATTGTTTGAGATCTTCCTTTATGTGGATCAGACAAGTATCCTGCATTTGCATAGTCAACTAATTGTAACTTGGATTCATATGGATAGAACAATCCCATATCAATTGTTCCATGAAAATATCGAAACAATGTTTGATTCCATTCTAATATCTTCTGGTTGGAAAGGAACTATACCTTGCTAATAAATTCATAGCAAATAATATATCAGGTCGTGTATTATTAGCAAGATACATTAGTCACCTAATGATATATCTTCGTTTTCTTCTTTAGGACGGAATTGATCATTTTCCACATCCAAAGACTTTACGATCATTAGGGTACTTAATGGATGTGACTTATCTATATAAAATCTTTTCAAGATCTTTTCTGTATATGTTGTTTGATGAATAAAGATCCCATTTTTTATATGCTCGATCTGCAGATCGAGATAAAATTTAGTCTTTCCAAGATCTTTCATCTCAAACTCTTCTTTTAGAGCTTTTATAATTGTGAAATTTCTTTAGAGGTTCCAATGATATTTAAATCATCAACATACACAGTAATTATAATGAATCCAGATGCAGATTTCTCTATGAAAACACATGGGCAGATATCATCATTCTTAAATTCGTTTTTGGCCAAATACTCAATAAGACAATTATACCACATTCGTCCAGATTGCTTTAAACCATATAAAGATCTTTGCAATTTGATTGAGTATAACCCTTGTGAATATTCATTGGATGATTTAGATACCTTTAATTCTTCACGGACTTTCATATAGATATCACGATCTAATGATCCGTATAAGTAGGTTGTTACCACATCCATTAAATGCATATGTAGTTTATGGTATGCGGATAAATTGACCAAATAACACAATATTATTGCATCCACTACAAGGGAATATGTTTCTTTATAATCTATACCGGGCCTTTGTGAAAAATCTTGTGGCACAAGTCGAGCTTTGTGGCGTACAACTTCATTTTTATCATTTCATTTTCTCACAAATATCCATCTGTATCCAATAGGTTTTACATCTTTTGGTGTACGGATTACAGGTCCAAAGATTTCACATTTTACAAGTGAGTCTAATTCAGCCTTCATAGCTTCTTTCCATTTTGTCCAATCATTCATTTGTCGACATTCTTCGACTGTTCTTGGCTCAAGATCCTTACTTTCATGCATGATATTTAATAACACATTATATGCAAATATTTCATTGACAATCGTCTTATTTTGGTCCTATTTTTCTCCTGTAAAAACATAGTTTATCGAGATCTCATCATTTTCAAAATTTTCAGGTATCTGTACGTCTTCTAGCGTTAAAACTATATCAGAATTTTGGACAACTGCAGGTATTTTTATCATATATTTATCTTTTTCAGCAGGAATAATATTTACCTATTTTCTTTTCCGAAGATTTTTATCTTTGGAACCGACATGTCTACTACGCTTCTGCCATGAATTTGTTTCAGTGGCCACTTGTCCAATTGAAACATCAATTTGAATTGGGACATTTTCAACTGGTATATAGGATTTACTAATTCTTTTCGTATCATAAAATGCATCAGAAAATTCATTTGTTATTCTTTACAAATGTATAATCTTTTGAACTTCTAATTCACATTGTTCTGATCGAGGATCTAAATGCATCAATTAAGTTCCTTTTCAGGAAGCTTATTCTCTCCCCCTAATGTTAAAAATTTTGATTCATCAAAATGACAATATACAAATCGGGCTTTAAATACATCTTCAATTTGTATCTCAAGATACCTCATTATAAAGGGAGAATCATATCCAACATATATTCCCAATTTTTTTGGTCCCATTTTGGTGCGAGAATGTGGTGCAATGGGAACATATATCGCACACCTGAATATTCTTAAGTGAAAAACATTTAACTGTTGGCCAAAAGCTCATTTCAGAGTAGAAAATTGATAGTAACTTGTTGGTCTCAAACGAATGAGTGCTGCGACATGTAAAATAGCATGTCCCAAACTGAGGTTGAGAGATTTGTTTTCATAAGCAAGGGTCTAGCAATTAACTGGAGGCGTTTAATAAATGTTTCTGCTAACCCATTTTGTGCGTGAACATGAGCTACTGGATGTTCAACGTTTATTCCGTTAGTCATACAATAAGCATCAAAGGCTTGGGAAGTAAATTCAACAGCATTATCAAGATGAATTGCTTTGATTGGATTTTCTGAAAACTGTACTTTTAATCGAATAATTTGAGCAAGTAATCTCGCAAACGTCAGGTTGCGAGAAGACAATAAGCACACATGTGACTATCTCGAAGATGCGTCTATTAGGACCATAAAATATCTAAAAGATTCACATGGTGGATGAATAGGTCCACATATATTGCCTTGAATCCTTTTTAGGAATTTAGGAGACTCAAATCCAATCTTCACTAGTGATGGCCTTAAAATTAGTTTTCCTTAAGAACATGCGGCATAACAAAATTCATTAGATTTAAAAATCTTCTGGTTCTTTAGTGAATGTCTATAGGGGTTTTCAATAATTCTCCACATGATGGTTGTTCCCGGATGACTCAATTGGTCATGCCAAATTATAAATTCATTTGGGCTAGTAAACTTCGGGTTTACAATGGCATGTGATTCAATTGCACTAATTTTAGTGTAATATAACCCAGATGAAAGTGAGAGTAACTTTTTTAATATAACATTTTTATTTGAATCATGAGTTGTGATACATAAGTACTCATGATTTTCCTCATTCATTGTTTCAATATGATATCCATTCTGGCGAATATCTTTAAAACTCAACAAGTTTCTTAGAGACTTGGTAGACAATAGTACATTATTTATTATGAATTTGTTCCTCTGGATAATAAAATTAAAGCTCTTCCGGAGCCTTCTATCACATTATCTTAGCCAATAATAATATTAACATATTCTTCTTTTGGCACAAGATGAGTAAAATATATATTACTTTGAGAATGGTATGCGAACTTGCACTATCTGCAGGGCAAACATCTTCATTATATGTCCTTGTCATTTTCTTCAAAGACAAATAATAATAATAATAAAATGTGTTGAAGTATATGCAGAGTAAATTTCTTGATTGTTTTTTTAAGAAATACCGTACATAGTATCATATACTAAAAATTTTATTATTATTATTTTAGAATTTGGTACATTTAGTAATTTTAAAATTCATAAACATAAATATTTTATTAAATATTATTTATATACATCATATTTGAAATTCAAATGCATAAAAAATAAAACTTAACAGGAAGTTTCTTACATTATTTATTTACATGAGTACTTAATAAACCCATATATTAAACTATTCCATCATTGATCAAATGACCAATATTTTCTTCGGAATCCTCAAAAAAAAGCAGACACTTCATAATGAGTGGTGTAATTTTTAGCAATATCACAAAATTAATCTCCTTTCCTTTGTCATCTTTTTTCAAGGATGCTTGATAAGGATTAACTAGGTGCATCGGGGTACGACAGGTACGCGATCAATGGTCCTTTCCACCACAATGAAAATATTTATCCTCTGTTGATTTATTTTATCCATTGTTTCTTTCTTTATCCCACTTCTGGTGAGATCTTTTCTTATAAACATAATTTTTCTTGTTATCAAAACCTCACCATTTACCTTTTCTGGGGTTATGATTTGTCGCATTTGTTTCAGGAAATGGGGCGGCGCTAGTTTGTCGCGTTTCATGATTTTTTAAAAGCAACTTATTGTTGCGTTCAGCAACAAGAAGGCAAGAAATTAACTTAGAATATTTTTTAAATTCTTTTTCTCGATACTGATGCTGCAGGAGCACATTCGAGGTATGGAAGGTTGAGAAAGTTTTCTCTAACATGTCATTATCAATTATCTTTTTCCCACATAATTTCATTCGTGAGGTAATTAAGAACATTGTTGAATTGTATTCATTTATGTATTTAAAATCATGTAGACGCACTCAATAAAAAAAAAAAAATCCTGTAGACGCAAGTGCGTCCACTCACATCGAGCTTGAGGAAGTATCACTGTCTTTTGATAATTATACATTTCTTCAAGATTTTTCCACAGATCTGCAGGATCTTTTAGTGTGAGATATTCATTTTTCAATCCTTTGTCAAGATGCCGACGAAGGAAGATCATGGCTTTGGCTTTATCCTTCTAGGATGTATTATTTTCAACCTTAATGGTATCTCTAAGATCCATTGAATTAAGATGGATTTTAGTATATAGTATCCATGATAAGTAGTTGTTTTCAGATATATCAAGAGTATTAAATTTAAAACGAGAGAGTTTCGACATAATAAAAATTTATTACCTTGAGTTTTCCTAAATTTTGATCAGAGTCTCGTACTGATAACGTGTTGTAAAATAAATAAATAAGGAAGAGGAAATAGATATAAAATAAAGAGATGTAAATAAATAACTCTAATATTAATAATCGCCACAATTAATATTTTAATATAATAGAAATAATTCATATATATATATATATATATATATATATATATATATATATATATAGTATCGTATATATAAAAGAGAAAAGAGTGTTTGACCGTATAAAAAAGAGATAGAAAATTTTATTATTGGTCGTGTGTATGTTACCTGAGGTTTTGTTCTCTATTTATACATGTAAAAGTTTAAATATTCAAACCTTATTAATCCTCAATTTGTATTGAGAAGTTAAATCTTTCAATGTTAAAAAATTCAATCGACCACATTAATAGACATCCATTATTATTGTAACAATTTAATAATATATATAACAAAGATTTTGATTAGCTATTAAATTTTTTTTTTTTTTTTTTGGGATTGATTGGATTTTAATTTTAAACATTATAATATTACAAATTTATTCACATTATACTCTTACACACATAATATTTAAAGGGTTTCTATTCACTATTTGATTTTAGTCAAGTTTGGAATCCGAATGTGATTCCTCACGAATCGAATATATTATTATTATCATTGTGCCAAAGCTTCGAGAACAGCTATATTAACCTTTTTATTTTTTTATTTTTTTTTTGACAGTGCACTGCTATATTAACCATCTTTTCTGTTTGTTTGTTTGTTTTTTTTTTTTTTTTCTCGAGCTTTATTAACCTTCTTAGTACGTTATTCTAGTCATGTTGGGCTTTGTATTCATTAGGATTGTTAACATTTACATTTCATCGCATGGCTAGTTAAAATAATAACCATCGTGAAAAGCGAAAGTTTTTTCACGTTACCTTTACAGAGTTATGATCTTCTGAAAATGTTTACACTTTGTTTGGATGTAAAATAGAAAATGAAAGAAAAGAAGATGAGAGAAAAAAATAAAAAAAAAATAATTTTTTTATATTGTTTAGATAAAAATAAAATAAATAGAAAAAAAAATTATAACCAAGATTGTGTGGAAAATAAACTCTGCCTACCTCTAGATTTTGTTTGGATGATGAATAATGGAATGACAAAGAAATGCTTTGTATTATTGGATTTGGATGTGTGTTTTTTTTTGTTTTTCTTTTTGGGTCAAGGGATGTATGTTTAGGAGTGAGGGACGGAGTGGTTATAGATATGGGCCTTTGTACATTAAACAAACTCTAAACTATGGCGGTTTTTTTAGGCAGTTTGGTCGCTAGAGTTTTATCTAGAGGAGTTTTTAATAAGAACTGTTTTTCTAGGACCAAATATTTTTTTGGACATGTTTGTTTGCATTTTTAATTTTATTTTTATTTTAAAATTTTATAAATAGAAGATAAAAATAGAAAATAAAATTTTATTTTTTCTTAAAAAATTTTAAGAGCAAAAAACATTTAAAATAAAATATAAAAAATAGAAATGCAAACTAAATATACCCTTGAGTCTTTTGAAAAGAGTTCAAGATTCAAATGAAATTAAAAGAGTCTCAAGAATTTAATACTTCATTCTTTAATTATTAAAGTTCTAAAAGTTTCATGCTGTAAAATAAAAGTTCGCATGAATAGAAGCGTCTTAGCCTATGAAACACGGACGCTTCGCTGAGTTATCGTGTCCACGTATCGGACATATTTTGGACACGATACTCACCGATACTCACCGACACTCGTCCGACACACGTGTCAGCTGTATTCAACTGTGTCTTAATAAAAAGTAAAAAATTATTCTCCGGACACGCTTGGACACACCTAAATATCATCATGTGTCAGCGTGTCCAGTCTTATTCTTAACATATATTCTTGAAATAAATTTAGATATAGTATATATTATTATTTATTAAAACAAAAAATATTTTAAATACTTGATATAATTAAAATAAGATATTAAAAATAATTATAAAAATTTATTTATATTTTAATATCAATAAAATATCAAAATATCATTACGATTTATCTAAAAAATAATTTATATTTTATATGTATGCGTGTCCCTGTGTCTTATAAGATTTTAAAATTTGCGTGTCAGCGTGTCTTGTGTCGTGTCGTATCTTGTGTTCGTGTCAGTGTCCGTGCATCATACGTCTTAGCTATAGCATGTATTACATGTAATCATGGTTAAATTAACAAGTCAGTTAAAGAATTAAGTTAGTTATGATAATTAATTAAAATAAAGTATAGAGTTAGTTAAGCCACCAATTCTGTATATAAAGAAATGATTGATTGAATTAATAATAGATTGATTTTGTTGTGATAAGTATAAAAGCTGAGTTGGATGCCCATTAATGTCTGAGCGGCTCAGCTTCTCAATGGTAAATGGCATTAAAGAAATGTTGAAAAAGTAAAGTATGTTACCATTATAAATAGCAGAATGTTGTTTTATATTCGTACATACAAAAACAACAGCAATATAATAATATTCTCTTTCTTTTTCTTACTATAAACAAATACTATTATCTCTCTCTCTACTTTTTATACTCCTTTCTATCTTTATATATATATTTATGCAATTCTCTCTCTCTTTACTTTTTATACTTCTTTCTATCTTTGTATATATATATATACATTACAACATATAATTTTATTTTATATATATATATATTATTGAGCTAATTATTTTAATTTTAGAGTCTTCTATTTATACATCTTTATTTTATATATATCTTTTATTTTACAACACGTTATCAGCACGAGACTCTGATCAAATTTTTAGGAAGACTCAGGTAACAAATTTTTCATTATGTCGAAACTCTCTCATCTTTAATTCAATGCTCTTGATATATCTGGAAACAATTATTTATCATGGATATTAGATGCTGAAATCCATCTTGATTCAATGAATCTTGGAGATACCATTAAGGCTGAAAATAATGCATCCCAGAAGGATAAAGTCAAAGCCATGATTTTTCTTTGTCGTCATCTTGACGAAGGATTGAAAAATGAATATCTTACATTAAAAGATCCTGCAGATCTTTGGAAAAACCTTGAAGAAAGATATAATCATCAGAAAACGGTAATACTTCCTTAAGCCCGATATGAATGGACGCATTTGCGTTTACAAGATTTTAAATCTATAAATGAATATAATTCTGCAATGTTTCGAATCACCTCACGAATGAAATTGTGTGGGGAAAAAATAACTGATCATGATATGTTGGAGAAAACTTTCTCAACCTTCCATGCCTCGAATGTGCTCCTGCAGCAGCAGTATCGAGAGAAAGGGTTTAAAAAATATTCTGAGTTAATTTCTTGCCTTCTTGTTGCTGAACGCAACAATGAGTTGTTATTAAAAAATCATGAAGCGCGCCCAGTTGGCGCTGCCCCATTTCCTGAAGTAAATGTGGCAAATTACCCTAGAAGAGGTAAATGGCAAGGTTTTAATAATAAGAAAAATTATGGAAGGAAAGAGAATTATGTTCAAAAGAGAGGATCTCACCAGAAGTGGGATAAAGAAAGGAATATCAGGCAGAATAAATCAACTGAGGAGAAGTGTTTCCGCTGTGGTGGAAAGGGCCATTGGTCTCGTACCTGTCGTACCCCAAGGCACCTAGTCGATCTTTACCAGGCATCTTTGAAAAAGAACGACAAAGGAAAGCAAACAAATTTTGTTTCAAATGATGCTGAGAACTCCACCACTCATTATGATGTATCTGATTTCTTTGGGGATCCTAAAGGAAATATTGGTCATTTGATCAATGATGGAATAGTTTAATATGTGTGATTGTGAAGTATATATGTAAATAAATAATGTAAAGAACTTATTGTTAAGTTTTATTTTCTATGTATTTAAGTTTCAAATATGATGTACATAAATAATGAAATATTAATGTTTATGAATTTTGAAATTATTAAATGTGTCAAATTTTAAAATAAAATTTCAGTATATGACATTATTTTATGTACAGTGTTTCTTAGAAAAATAATTCTGATCAAGTATTCAATTTAACTGTGCATACTACTCATTTTATTATTATTTGTTTTTGAAGAGAATGGCAAGGATATGTAATGAAGATGTATGCCTTGCGGATAGTGCAAGTTCACACACTATTCTCAAAAGTGATATATATTTTACCTATCTTGTGCCAAAAGAGGAATATGTTAATACTATTATTGGCTCAGGCAATGTGATAGAAGGCTCCGGAAGAGCTATAATTTTGTTTCCTGGAGGAACAAAATTTATAATAAATAATGCACTGTTGTCTACCAAGTCTCGAAGAAACTTGTTGAGCTTTAAAGATATTCGCCGAAATGGATATCATATTAAGACTATGAATGAGGAAAATCATGAGTATTTATATATCACAACTCATGATTCAAATAAGAAAGTTATATTAGAAAAATTACCCTCACTTTCATATGGGTTGTATTATACCAAGATTAGTGCAATTGAATCACATGCCACTGTAAACCAGAAGTTTACTAGACCAAATGAATTCATAACTTGGCACGACCGTTTGGGTCATCCGGGAACAACCATGATGAGGAGAATTATTGAAAACTCTCATGGACATTCACTAAAGAACCAGAAGATTCTTAAATCTAGTGAATTTTGTTGTGCTGCATGTTCTCAAGGGAAGTTAATTTTAAGGCCATCATCAGTAAAAATTGGATTTGAGTCCCCTGAATTCCTAGAAAGGATTCAAGGTGATATATGTGGACCTATTCATCCACCATGTGGATCTTTTAGATATTTTATGGTCCTAATAGACGCATCTTCGAGATGGTCACATGTGTGCTTATTATCTTCTCGCAACCTGGCGTTTGCGAGATTACTAGCTCAAATTATTCGATTAAAAGCATAATTTCCAGAAAATCCAATCAAAGCAATTTGTCTTGATAATGCTGGTGAATTTACTTCCCAAACTTTTGACGCTTATTGTATGGCTAATGGAATAAGTGTTGAACATCCAGTAGCTTATGTTCACACACAAAATGGGTTAGCAGAATCACTTTTTAAGCGCCTCCAATTAATTGCTAGACCCTTGCTTATGAGAACAAATCTCCCAACCTCGGTTTGGGGCATGCTATTTTACATGCCGCAGCACTTATTCGTTTGAGGCCAACGAGTTATCATCAATTCTCTCCTATGCAATTAGCTTTTGGCCAACAGCCAAATGTTTCCCATTTAAGAATATTTGGGTGTGCGATATATGTTCCCATTGCACCACCTAATCGCACCAAAATGGGACCCCAAAGAAAATTGGGAATATATGTTGGATATGATTCTCCCTCTATAGTGAGGTATCTTGAGATACAAACTGGAGATGTATTTAAAGCCCGGTTTGCGAATTGTCATTTTGATGAATCAAAATTTCCAACATTAGGGGGAGAGAATAAGCTTCCTGAAAAGGAGCTTAACTGGAATGCATCATCATTGATGCATTTAGATCCTCGATCAGGGCAATGTGAACTGGAAGTTCAAAAGATTATACATTTGCAAAGAATAGCAAATGAATTGCCTAATGCATTTTCCGATACAAAGAGGATTACCAAATCTTATATACCAGCGAAAAATGCCCCAATTCGAATTGATGTCCCAGTAGGACAAGTAGCCACTGAAGCAAATTCATGCCAGAAGCGTGGTAGGGCAGAAAATGCCCTAATTCGAATTGATGTCCCAGTAGGACAAATAGCCACTGAAGCAAATACACGCCAGAAGCGTGGAAGGCCTGTCGGTTCCAAAGACAAAAATCCTCGAAAGAGAAAAGAGGTAAATAATATTTCTGTTGAAAAAGACATAGTAAAGACACCTGCAGTTGTCCAAAATTCTGATATAACGCCATAAGACGTTCAGGTACCTGAAAATTGTGAAAATGACGAGATCTCGATAAATTATGTCTTTACAGGAGAGAAATGGGACCGAAATAAGACAATTGTCAATGAAATATTTGCATATAATGTGGCATTGAATATCATGCATGAAAGTAAGGATCTTGAGCCAAGATCAGTTGAAGAATGTCGACAAAGAAATGATTGGCCAAAATGGAAAGAAGCCATGAAGGCTGAATTAGACTCACTTGCAAAACATGAAGTCTTTGGACCTGTAGTCCGTACACCTGAAGATGTAAAACTTGTTGGATATAAGTGGGTATTTGTGAGAAAACGAAATGAGAAAAATGAAGTTGTGCGCTATAAAGCCCGACTTGTGGCACAAGGTTTTTCACAAAGGCCCGGTATAGATTATGAGGAAACGTATTCCACTGTAGTGGATGCGATAACATTGCGCTATTTGGTCAGTTTATCTGCATATCATAAATTGCATATACATTTAATGGATGTGGTAACAGCCTACTTATACGGCTCATTAGATCGGGATATCTATATGAAAGTCCCTGAAGGACTAAAGATATCTAAACCATCCAATGAATATTCGCAAGGGTTATACTCAGTCAAATTGCAAAGATCTTTATATGGTCTAAAGCAATCTGAACGAATATGGTATAATCGTCTTACTGAGTATCTAGCCAAAAACGGATTCAAGAATGATGATATCTGCCCATGTGTTTTCATAAAGAAAACTATATCTGGGTTCATTATAATTGCTGTGTACGTTGATGATTTAAATATCATTGGGACTCCTGAAGAGATTCCAACAATTATAAAAACTCTAAAAGAAGAGTTTGAGATGAAAGATCTTGGAAAGACTAAGTTTTGTCTCGGCCTGCAGATCGAGCATATAAAAGGTGGGATCTTTATTCATCAAACAACATACACAGAAAGGATCTTGAAAAGATTTTATATGGATAAGTCACATCCATTAAGTACACCAATGATCGTAAGATCTTTGGATGTGAAAAATGATCAATTCCGTCCTAAAGAAGAAAATGAAGATATCCTTGGTCTTGAAGTACCATATCTTAGTGCCATTGGAGCGCTAATGTATCTTGCTAATAATACGCGACCTGACATATCATTTGTTGTGAATTTACTAGCAAGATATAGTTCCTCTCCAACCAGAAGACATTGGAGTGGAATCAAACAAATCTTTCGATATCTTCATGGGACGGTTGATATGGGTTTGTTTTATCCCTATGGATCCAAGTCACAATTAGTTGGCTATGCAGATGCTGGATACTTGTCTGATCCACATAAAGGGAGATCTCAAACAGGATACCTGTTCACATATGGTGGTACAGCTATATCATGGAGGTCCACAAAACAGACGATACAGCAACCTCCTCTAATCATGCTGAAATACTGGCGATTCATGAAGCTAGTCGTGAGTGTTTTTGGCTGAGGAGTCTGATTCAATATATTCTGTCATCATGTGGACTGATTGATCATAAGATGGCTCCAACTGTCCTATTTGAAGATAATACAGCATGCATTGCTCAACTTAAGGGTGGATACATCAAAGGTGATAGAACAAAACATATTTCTCCCAAATTCTTCTTCACTCATGACCTTCAAAATCAAGGGACAATTGATGTCCAACAGATCCGTTCAAGTGACAATCTGGCAGATTTATTTACAAAGTCACTCCCAAAATTCTCCTTTGAAAGATTGGTACATGAGATTGGAATGCATCGATTTCGAGACATTAAATGATGTCGGCAAGAGGGGGAGACTGTACTCTTTTTCCCTTGGTCAAGTTTTTTTTCCATTGGGTTTTTCTTGACAAGGTTTTTAATGAGGCAGTTTCCATCATAAAGGATATTGTACTCTTTTTCCTTCACTAAGGTTTTTTCCCACTGGGTTTTTCTTTAGTAAGGTTTTAATGAAGCATAATCCTAAATGGGCATCCAAAGGGGGAGTGTTGTGATAAGTATAAAAGCTGAGTTGGATGCACATTAATGTCTGGGTGGCTCAGCTTCTCAATGGAAAATGGCATTAAAGAAATGTTGAAAAAGTAAAGTATGTTACCATTATAAATAGCAGAATGTTGTTTTATATTCGTACATACAAAAACAACAGCAATATAATAATATTCTCTTTCTTTCTCTTACTATAAACAAATGCTATTATCTCTCTCTCTACTTTTTATACTCCTTTCTATCTTTATATATATATATATATTTATGCAATTCTCTCTCTCTTTACTTTTTATACTTCTTTCTATCTTTGTATATATATATACATTACAACATATAATTTTATTATATATATATATATATATAAATTATTATTGAGCTAATTATTTTAATTTTAGAGTCTTCTATTTATACATCTTTATTTTATATATATCTTTTATTTTACAACAGATTTTACATTTCTACAATACTTCTTGACTTTCTTTCTTCCCATACTTTCTTTCTCTCTCATTACATAAACTCATGTTCATCAGTTCATGGTTAATTAGTGAGATTCAAATTTTGATGGAAGAAGAGTACTAAGAGAAAGTAGTACTGAAAAACAACCGGATTCTTCACTAAGAAAGGACGTTTCAACTTTCAATTTTTATTATTATTATTTTGAGACAATACGAATTTATTAAAAAAATGATCAAATAGTATTAAAAATTATTTATCAGAGATTTTATTTGTAATGTATGAAAATTTTAACGGTTCCGCTATGTTACCAACAGCATATCTGCCAACATCTGCCAACTCTTATTTATAATTATGTTTCATAGAAGTGTGTTCGTGGATGTGTCTAATAAAAATAGTTTTTTTATAGCTGTGTTTAATAGAAGTGTCTTTATAGATATATTTTCTGGATGTGTCTCTTTATATATGTATTTAAAATATATTAATTATTAGACACATCCACGAACACACTTCCATGAAATACAATTATAAACAAGAGTTGGTAGAAATTGGCAAATAATATGTTAGTACCCTATACTTTTCCAAATGTTAAACTCTCAACAAAATTTTTTTAGTAATAGAATAAACTACTACCATCATTATCACTACTTTCTTAATTTTTGTTTTTATAACTTTTATCTTTATTATTTTTATTGCGCAATTATACTTTATCATCATTATTATTATTTTTTCTACCACCATCAAAACCAACACCATTAACATCATCATTATCTTCTCTCATTCTTATGTGGTGCTATTTTTTTTTGGAGGCCACTCAGATAAACACGCTTAAAACGTCTTTTTTTAAAGATATTTTCATGTTGTATTTTAATTGGTTTCTGTATAATTTATTCGGTGTTCCTCATCACATATTATTAAATTCCTCAAAAGATTTTCTTTCCAAAAACAATAAAAAACATTTAATTTAGATTAAAACAAAAAAGGTAATAGATTAACTATTAGATTTTTTTTAAAAGATTATTTACATAAAAAAATATATCACATTCATCTATATATATATATATATATATATATATATATATAACAAGCTCTTAAATTTTTTATAAATAAAAAAATAATTAATTTTTATTCGTATAATATATAAAATAATTACTATATTATTATTATATTATAGATTAAAATTTATTAATTTAAATTTTGTTTTTATTTTTAATATAAGCATTAGAAATAAATAAATTTTTATAACAAGATGTAATGTAACAAAATATATATAATATTAATTAGTTTTTAAAAAATTCTGAAAAGATAATTTTTTCTAATAAAGTGTTATTAAAAAATTAACATTATAAAAACTAATTTCAACCAATATGATATAATAGGTTATTAAATATATTTAATACAAAACACATTGAATATAAATTTTTATTGAGTTTAAATTTTAAATAATTTTTAATTGAATTTCGAATATTTTTATTTTAAAGAGTTAGAATATTTTAACATCATTTTTTCGTATCTTTTTGATTGAGTCTTTGATATTTTAAATTATAAACCTTATTTATAATTAAGAGTAATGTTTTAACACCACCAATTAGTCACACATATAAAAATACAAGAACAATTCTATTGTCATAATTATAATCTAACTTAATAAGCAATACAATACAATGAAACTATATATAAGTAATATAACTAATTTTTATCTACATCTATAGTCACATTTCATAAATAATATAATTAAATTATATTTATATTTATAATTAAAATATGAATAAAAATACAAAAAATTATTAGGATAGTTAATTTTTTTCGTTCATAATTTTTTTTATTATTTTTTAAAAAAGATAATTGAATAACACAAAAAAGTCTTATTAAGAGTAATTTATTTATATATGATTAAAAAATAATTGAATAATTATATACGGTAAAATTAATATTATTAAAAAATAAAAATAAAAATTATTTTAAAATTAAAAATAAAATTTATTTAAAAATAAAATTAAAAATCATGTTTTTTTTTTCAAAATTTATCTACGAGTAATTCTATAAATATTTTATAATGAATAAAAATATTAAACTCGTACTAAAATTTATTCTAATAAAATTTATTTTTATTCTACTAAATGTTAAATAAACTATTGAAAAGAATTTTGTTTCCTCCATTAGAGAAGAATGATAAACTTCCATACTTCTATTATGTTATGGCAATAATTTGGCCTGTTATTTTTAATTTACATAATAATAATAATAATAATAATAATAATAATAATAATAATAATAATAATAATAATAATAATAATAATAATAATAATAATAATAATAATAATAATCGATAACAAAGTTAGGGACTTACAAAATCTTTCTTAAGATCATAGAAAAAAATATTTATATTTATGTGATATATAAAACAATTATCATAATAATATTATTATTATTATTATTATATATATATATATATATATATATATATATATATATATATATATATATATATATATATAGTCCAACTGTTTTAATGTAAAATTTTCATTTAATATTTGATTAAATGTTCTTGTATTTAGTACTTTTTTTTGGCACTTCTTCTTAGTTAAAAATATAATCATTATAATTTTGTAGTTATTATTGCTAGGGGTGTTTACAGATGGAATATGGCTGAAATTTCGATCCAATCCGCACTGAACTCATTAGATCAAATTCGATATTCGCACTTTTTATGTTTGGATCAGATATCAAATATATCCATAAAATAAAAAATATTAAAAAATTTTATTTTTATAAAAAAAGTCAATAATTTTTTTGTTTACTTTTGTAAACATATTTACTTTTATCTGATTAGAGTGTGGATCCGATTCGATCCAATCTGATCATCTTACAGATTAGATCATATCCTCAAATTACAGATCAGATACAGATAAATACTGTGGATTTATATGGACATGATCTAATCTATGAACACCCCTAACTACTACTATAGGTTCATTGTTGCAAAAGAATGCTTCTTTTATTATAAACCATTATTAGATCTTAATTACCATTAAAATAACTTAATTGTCAACAAAGAGATAATACTTATGGTCTCTGAAATTATGTTCGTATTTGAATCCATAGTTGTAAAAATCAAACTGGATCGGTTGGTTCGACCGAAAAACTAGTGAACCGGACTAGAACCGAAGGGTTCGGTTCGATTTACTCTTTGGACCGTTTAAGGAATAAAATTGGTGTGAACTAGTGCAAACCAGTCTAACCGAACTGGTCTGCTTGAAAAAATTTTTAAAATGTCTCGAACCAAGAACCTTGGAGCAAAAGCAACCTCTACTTGCCACTTAGCCATTACACTTCTAAGTATTATATTTGACAAATACTAATTATATAGTATACATAAATATCTAATTTAATTTAATTTTTGTTTTTTCTATTTTTAAAATTAATTATATTTTAATTATATACCATTATTAATATAAATATAAATTTCACTAAAAATTTATTAATTTACTTGATCTATTTTATTACTAGTATTGTGATTAAAGTTATTTGTTTTGATGTTAGTGTTAAAATCTACTGATATTATAGTTAGATGATAGGCTTTGTGAATTAATTATTTTTTTATTGTGTCAAAATAAGATACTATTGTAGTATTAAAATTTTATGATTTTTTTATATTAGTTATTTTTAGAAGTTGAGACTTGATTCTTCATAAAATGTTAGTGAAGATATGTATTTTAACTTTTAATTTTAAGTTTTTAACTATTTTATATTTTATATTTATGTGAGACCGGTTTTATCGGTTCAATCAGTGATTTATCAGTTGAACCAATAAACCAGTGAACCAGTAGCTTGACCGGTTCGATCACTGGTTCGGTTCTAACAACTATGTTTCAATCTAATTTCAAAAATTTTGATTTACTCAATTTAGTCTCCCAACTTAATAGTTATGACTCACATTGGTTCCTAATCTTATTTTTGTCACTGTCTCACAAAATCGTTAACGACATGCTGAGATGGACTAACGACTATTACATTATACATTCTAGCGACTATTGGATGTGACAATTGAAATTTTTTTTACCTTATTTTTTTTCAACTAAACACTTAAAACCCTAATATGAGTCACGGATACCTAAGTTAAAAAATCAAACTAAGTAAATTGAAACTTTAAAAATCATATTAAAGTTCGAATATAACTTCAAAACAGAACTTTAACTTATGTAGTGATTAATTTAAATGAGAATCAAATAAATCAAAATTCAACATAATTTTTATCAATGTTTTCAAATTCAAAATTTTTATACCAAAATTAACTAGGATTTTTCTTTAAATTAAAAATTTAATAAAATAGTGACTTTAATTATCTTAACCAATGTCCTAATTAATTACTTTTATATCTTAAAAAAAACTGTATATGAGAAGAAAATAATTAATTTATCTACTTTAATAAATAGTTATTTTACTAAAATGAAAGAAACTATTTTTTTAGAATTTTTTAAGAATTAATTAATATTATATATATTTTGTTACACTACATTTAGTTATAAAAATTTTATTTATTTCTAATTCTTATATTAAAAATAAAAAAAATTAAATTAGTGAATCTTAATATATAATATAATAATAATATTGTAATTATTTTATATATTGTACGAATATAAATTAATTATTTTTTTATTTATAAAAATTTTAAGAACTTGTTATATATATATATATATATATTTTGATGAATGTGATATATTTTTTTATGTAAATAATCTTTTAAAAAAAATCTAATAGTTAATTTATTATTTTTTGTTTTAGTCCAAATTAAATGTTTTTTATTGTTTTTGGAAAGAAAATCTTTTGACGAATTTAATAATATGTGATGAGGAACACCAAATAAATTATACAGAAACCAATTAAAACAAAACATGAAAACATCTTTAAAAAAAGACATTTTAGGCGTCTTTATCTGAGTGGCCTCCTTTTTTTTTTTAAAACTGCAATTACTTTTTTCTTTTTACGACAACATTTCATACAATGACTTTCGTCTCTATTTGATCACCACCGATAAGAGAATTAAAAAAAAATTACTAATAATTTATGGAATTTAAAATTAAACGTATAAATTATAAATAAAATTTCTATAAAATTAATTTTTATTATTATTTAATAAATTTTTAGCGAAGAGTTCATATGATCTCAAAATAACGATATTAGGGATCAAAATGTCGTTTTTTTAGTGATCACATTATCTTTCGTAAAAATTAACAAGTATTCGAAACAAGTATTTTCTCACGAAAGTGTTATATTTTTAGAAGCCAATAGATTCATAGTTTTGCATAGCAAAGGTTGACCATACATTTTTATAGAAGCTTGTACATCGTTTAATAAGGCTTAGGGGAAAATTAACAAGCGAAGGAAAACTGAGATTTTAGAATTACCCATAGCTTGAACTGTGTAGTTTTGAGCTCTGTAGGCCGTTCCTTTTGCAGAGGAACTTCTGGATGTACTTAGCTTGCATTGTATGATTATATATATTCACAAAATAAAATAAATGTCGACACAAACATTCACTCTTGTGCAATATAATCATGTAGCACAATCAGTTTAATATTGTAAAGGCTTTGATTATTGCTAGTTTCCAATAATGTCAGCATTATTATTATTATGCTTGAACCATGGATGATTAAGGAACACATCCTGGTCAATTCCAGACAGAAACTTCTCCAGGGAGATGGGGTCTGTCTCACCATATAATAAATTATCGGTGTCCATCAATAATAATCTTTCATACTCTCTGTCAATTTCTTCATCGCTAGAAAATTGATTAGCTAGTTGACTTTTATAACATTGACTCCTTGTTCCTTCTTGCACAGTATACTCTATCCCGTTGTTGATGTTCATCATCGGTGATTGATGAACATTGCCACAATAATTCTCAACACCAAGACACGAGGAATTCTTCATCATGAAATTATTCCCTAGTATATCATCTATCTCCCTTTGCAAGCTTGCAACCTGCCCATAACAAGGTTAAAATATGTTACTCTCTGTTCACAATATCACTCATTCATTTTGATTATTCACACACTAATTATCAACCTAAAATTAAGAATTGATTACAAAAATATTGTTGATTAGTTATACTTTTCTTTTTGTAAATTAACTTTATTTTGTATGACCAATTTATTGTATAGATGTTTTATTGTTTATTAATACTTTTTAACTTAAAAAAGATTAGAATGACATACGTTATCTAAACTATATGGTAGGTGTGACAAGATATAAGAAAGTTGATGGATTGGATAATAATTAATTAAGAGGAGCTACTCAGATAACGATGTCAAAAACGTCTTTTTTTTTAAGATGTTTTGTAATAATTAAAATTTAACACATATAACCGATTAAATTGTGTTATTTTTATTAAAATTAGATTGGACAAATTAGTTTAATCGAAAAATCAATAAATTAAATTTTGAATCGGTCTAAATTAATTTTTTTTTATAAAAAATGACTACAATATTCCTATTATAAAAATTAACTAAAATACTCATATATATATTGAAAACTCTAAATCCTAACCCTATAATGGTAGAAAAGAAAACGGATAAAATTTAAAATTTTCATCAAAATTAATATATATAATAGGAGTATTTTAATTATTTTATATAATAAGAGTATTATAGTCAATTTTTATAAAAAAAATATTAATTTAGACTAATTCAAAATTTCATTCACTATTTTTTCGGTTAAATTAATTTGTCTGACCTAATTTTGATAAAAATAATACGGTTTAATCGATTATATGTATTAAATTTTAAATATTAAAAAAATATTTAAAAAAAATATTTTAAATATCTTTATTTGAGTAGTTCTTTTAATCCAGAGTACCTGTTGCTGCAATAGATAGATATAAGCAACACAACCATAGATAGGATCGTGCATGCGAGCGAGAGCTTGGTAAGTTATGGTGATAGCAGCGTCACTTCTGTTGTGCAACGGAAGGTGTAGCAACAGTCTAGAGACGTTGCTAGCACCAAACACCTTATGAACTGCCGCAAAATGGGTTGATGCCTCATCATAGGAGAAGTAAGGAGAAAATACACAATCTCTTGTGCATCTTCTCCTTAGGTACTTGCATGCTCCACATGAAGACCCAAACCCTTTCATGACTTATATATATTAATACTATTTATTGCTTTACTAATTTTCTTAGTAGTACTAGCTATAGATTAGTTTTCTCTATGGAGACGAACTCGTGACTCCGCTACTTCTTATAGCCGCCCCAACACTTGGGATATATAGATGGCCAACTATTTTTTTTTATTATCATTGAATTCAATTTATAAATCTCACTTATCTACTCTTCTTACTTTTATATTTAAAGATAGAGCAATGTTACACTTCTAAATTTTTTTATAAACTAAATCTAACTAAGTTAAACAATAAAACTTAAAATAATATCATCTATAATTAATTTTTATTGATGTTAGATCAATTTGATTGAACTTGATTAACAAAAATACTTTAATGCGTATTATTCATATTTAAAATGAGTCTAAAGTAATAAGTACTGTAAAAATATTTGATAACAAAAAATATTAAAAAAAAACTACTACAATGTATTATTTTTTGGTTTTATTTAATATATTTTTTAATAAATAAATTCTAAATAAAATAAGTTTGAATTGTTTGGATTAATTTTTTTTGTCTCTTTAATATTACCATAAATATTAATATGCAAGCTATATAACATTATTAATTAAAACTTATATTTAATTACCAAAAATTTTGTATTTTAGGTTGGTATACTTTTGTCACTTAGATTTTAATAATCAATATAATATAGAAAATTTTTTCAGTATATCGATATACTGGTATTTTAGTGAATTTTAACCGTTAATTTTAATTTTATATATATTATTATCTATTTTTTATAATTAAGATCAATGATTAAAAGCTAACAAACTATAACTCAAATGTCATAGTCTTCTCATACTCACCTAGAGGTTGCGGATTCATTCGAGTCCTACTCTTAATTAAAAGAAAAATTAACGATTTAAAATTATTAAAATACTAATATACCGATATACTTAAAAATTTTTCTATAATATATATCACCTCTCTCTAGCACCTTATTTTTTCTTTTTACTGTTGAGTTACTTTAGTTAATGATCATAGCTACATGCCAAAACTTTAGTTAAATGGGATTGATCATGCAGTTCATTCCAAGGGCCTACTAATTAAGTAATTGATTATTAGATAAGCATGATCATTTGTCGTGTAAAAGCTATATAAGTTTGGTTTAATCTTACTTAAGAGAAATTCAAGGTTCACTATGCTTCATGGAGGTATCATGTCAATCAAAAGCTAAGGCTGAAGGTATATAGAAGCTCTATCAAAGTATCAATCGTTTTCTGATGAGAGAAAAGAAGCTAGCTAGAGAGAAGAAAAACACTTTATAGTATGTAACACATTATATAATAGCTTATTTAATTTAAAATTGTATTATTTCCTCCACTTTTTGTATTTTATATTTTTAATAATTAAATATGATGAAAAGAATTAAATATAATAAATATATAATTTTTTTTAAACACACAAGCTAAGGAACTATATCTTTTATATTAGTTAATATTAGTAAACTTTTTCTTTAATTTTAAAATAATTTTTTTAACCCTTGTCTTTTGGGGTGTTTAGAATTTAGGATGATTAATGATGGCCAGATACTAGAGGATGGTCAACTGGCAGAATTAAAGAATAATATTATAAATATAAAAATAAAAAAATAGTTTAGTTACTACCAAAAAAATTCTCTAGTTTATTTTTTAAATATATATTTTAAAATATTTTTTTTCTTTTTTTATAAAAGCAAAATTCCACGGTCCTAACTACAATTATATTCTGATATATTAAATAATATATATTTATAAATAAGAATGATATAATAACTAATTTAATGAATGATTTTTTTTATGGTTATAACGTTTTTTAACGTACAAATACCCTAAGATATTTCCGAGGCTAAGCATTAATATTAATGTTGTAATAATATTTCTTGCCCAATAAAAATCATAAAAACAAAAACGACGGCATATATATAATTCATCTAGTAATTGATGACAACGCTTTTGTTTTTTTGCAATGATGAGAGAATATTTTATTATTTATTATTCATCATATGCATGAATGCAAGGTTTATTAATTAGGAACAGGGGTTAACTATTTGGATTCTTTTTCCCTTTTTTCTTTTTCCTTTACATTGGCACGTAGCTGAACTTTCAGCTGGGTGATTTAGGTCTTCTAATTATTTAGGAGATCCACATATAATTGTGTATGTTATGTGCTCAGGCGATTATTAGTGATGATTATGCCTTTTATATATATATATATATATATATATATATATATAATTGAAGAAAAAAAAAATCATGTGACTTAGCTTGTACATTTTTTATAATTTGATTGATACGGCGAGTCTTAGACAAAAATTAAATAGAACTTTAATTCAAAAATAAAATGATTAAAATTAAATCAATTGATCGTCAAAATACTGCGTGCGGGCGTGTGGCGTATTTTTCAAATATTATTATTGTTTATACCTTGACTTAATATTATGGTCTAAGTTTAAGGAAGTTAAAAAATGCCCAATTTAAAGAATGACCTTTACCGCTTATCCGACTTTTTTAAAGAGGTCGAATTTGACATGAGCTGGCAAATAACACTTATACATATAAGTAATTATCCTCTAAAATCTCTCACACACTTCTAGAAGAGATATCTCAACAATCCTAAAATAAAAGGATGGTTATCCACCTTCAAAAATGGAACTACTCCAACGGTAGTTATTGGATCATTACCTATAAATACACTGACACACTCAGGTAAACCTAAGTTCCAATACACTAAAAACTTGTTAAACCCTTTGCTGACTTAGGCATCGGAGTGTCTTTGCAGGTACCACCCCTCATTCCGTCAAACACACAACTCGGACGGCGATTCCCAGACGTAAACCAAGTCGAAAACCACATTCTTCTAACGTTTGGACCTTTCATTCAAGCCCAATCCATCTATTTCAGGTTACCCACCTAACATTGGTGTCGTTGCCGGGAACCTGGGAGTAGGGCTGGAAGTGAGTCAAGCCAGCTCATGAGCCAGCTCGAGCTTGACTCGTTAACAGCTCGATAAGCTAAGCTCGTGAGCTGGTGAGCCAAGCTTGAGCCTGAAATTGAGCTCATAAATTAAATGAGCCGAGCTTGAGTTTGGATAAGCTCAGCTCATTAGCTCGTGAGCTGGCTCGATTATACACACACACACATATATATATATATATATATATAATAACAATCTTAATTATTTAATATTTATATTTATTTTTTACATATAATTTTAATATAGGACATAAATAAAAAAATTATAATTTATTGATAGATAAACAATATATAAAATTGATCTTTTCAAATATTTTTAAAAATATATAAATTATAATTTATTGATATAAAATTATAGATTATGTATCTATGTTTCTCTTATTTGAGCTAGCTCGTGAGCTCGAGCCAGCTTGTGAGCTTTTGGTGAGCTGAGCTTGAGCTTAAGAAATAAGCTCGATTGTTAATGAGTCGAGCCGTGAGCCAAGCTCAATTTTTGTGAGCCGAGCTTGAGCTTGGTCTAGCTCGGCTCAGCTCGGCTCACTTCCAGCCCTACCTGGGAGATCATCTTATAATGGCAGATGACCAGAACGAGGAAGGACATACTGCATCGGAGTTGGAGCAAGAGCATCAAGATGCAGTCAACAATTACAGAGCAATAATATCTCTGCAAGGAGCGGACAGACAACATAGAGAAGGCCCCTCAGGCGTTCAAGATTCAAGAAGAATCTCCTCTGAGGTGCACGAGCCAGAGAAGGAGGGACAACCTCACGCTGCCGATCTCATGGGGCTGCTACACGGCCACCAAAGACGGCTAGAACAGCTGGAACAAGATCTGAAACGACAGCGAGAAGCGGAGAGAAACCTAAGGAGAGAAGTTGAGCGACGAAACAAGATTGAAGAAAAGCTCTTAAAACTAGAATCCAACCTCTGAAATAGGAGTTCTCGCGTTGACCGAGAAGACACCCCATTGAGGGGAGAAGATCCATTCAGTGAAGATATCATGAGGGCAAAAGTTCCAAAGAACTTCAAAAGCCCTGATATGGATCTGTACGACAGGACCATCGACCTAAAACACTACCTTAGCAACTTCAAATATCAGATGTATCTAGCTGATGCCTCCGATGCTACCCGCTGCAAAGCCTTTCCAACGACTTTGACAAAGGCGGCGATGAAGTGGTTCAATAGCCTCCCCCCTAGGTCGGTCACCAGCTTCGACGACCTCTCGCGTAAGTTCCTTATGCAGTTTTCAATCCAGAAGGACAAAGTCAATCACGCGCCTAGTCTACTGGGAGTAAAACAAGAGGTCGGAGAACCCCTGAAAGACTACGTGGAAAGGTTCAACAAGGCGTGCTTAGAAATTCAGGACCTGCCTACTAAAGCAGTAATAATGGGTCTTGTCAATGGACTTCGAGAAGGACCTTTCTCGCAGTCCATCTCCAAGAGACACCTGACCTCTTTGAGCGATGTACAAGAAAGAGCCGAAAAGTACATCAACATGGAAGAAAATGCCAGACTGCGCGAATTGAGCTGGCGATCTGGGTACCCTCACTCATCAAGGGAAAAGGAGAGGGAGCCCAAGAAGAAAGAAGAAGTCGGGTCTGAAAGGCCCAGAAGATATCATTCTTACACACCCCTACGAGTTTTCCTAGTCGATATTTACAGAAAAATTTGTCACACTGAAAAGTTACATCCCCCTCGGCCTATAAAGAACAAGAAGGGGGGGGGGAGTCGTAACGAATACTATGAATATCACAAGTTATATGTTACGACTTAAAAAATGTGATAGAAAAGCTGGCCAGGAAAGATCGGATAATCATGGAAAGAGGAAACGAGATGAGGAAGATCGGAGAGATCCGCCACCATAGACCCCGGAACGACATATACATATGATCTCGGGAGAGTTTGCTGGGGAAGGACTCACCAAATCATCTCGTAAAAGACATCTGAAGGAAGTTTTCCAAGTCGGGAGTAAACTACCCGATCTCCCAACCATCTCTTTCACCAAAGAAGACGGGCAAGGCATTGTTCTCGGGCATGACGATCCGGTGGTAATTACCATGATCCTCGCTAATGCTCATCTACATAGAACCCTGGTGGATTAGGGAAGCTCGGCAGATATCCTGTTCAAGCCAGCGTTTGATAAGTTGGGATTAGACGAAAAGGAGTTAAGGGCATACCTTGACACCTTCTACGGATTGGGGGACACACCAATAAAACCACTGGGATTCATACCCCTACATACAACTTTTGGAAAGTGGATGAAATCCAAGACTCTGAGCATCGACTTTATTGTCGTCGATGTGGGTTCGACTTATAATGCCTTGATAGGTAGAACGACCCTAAATCGTCTTGGAGAAGTGGTATCTACCCCCATCTTTGCATGAAATTCCCAACACTTAAGGGAATTGCAACCATCAGGGGAGATCAGAAGCTGGCGAGAAAGTGTTACAACGAAAGCCTAAACCTGAGGAATAAAGGCAAGGAAGTGAACACCATTGAGCTCGGAGGCATCCGAGTTAAAGAAGAATTACGACCACAGCCCGGAGAGAAGATTGAAGAGGTACAGATCAGGCAAGAAGATGGAAAGAATACCAATATAGGAGCCAATTTAAAAGGAGATTTGAAGCAAAAGCTGGTAAGACTCCTACAAGAGAACTCCGACCTCTTCACCTGGAAAGCTTCCGACATACCCGGGATAGATTCTGAGCTCGTGACGCATAAATTGTTGGTATACCCAGGATCCAGACCTATTCAACAAAGGAGACGAAAGCTCGGTCCTGAGTGGGCTCAAGTGGTCGAAGAGCAAATACAAGCCCTCCTAGAGGCCGGCTTTATTAGAGAAGTCAAGTATCCGGCCTAGTTGGAAAATGTGGTGCTAGTCAAGAAGCAGAACGGCAAGTGGAGGATGTGCGTTGACTACACCGACCTGAACAAAGCGTGTCCAAAAGACCCATATCCTCTTCCAAATATTGATGCCCTAGTAGATTCCAGCTCGGGATATCAATACTTGTCGTTCATGGATGCGTACTCGGGATATAATTAAATCCTGATGTACATGTCGGATCAGGAGAAGACATCTTTCATCACGCCTAGAGCGAATTACTGCTATGTGGTCATGCCCTTCGGGTTAAAAAATGCAAGAGCCACATACTAAAGGTTGATGAACAAGGTGTTCGCACCTCACTTTAGGAGTTTAATGGAAATATATGTGGACGACATGTTAATAAAAACCAAGGATGAGGCCAGCCTCCTGACCGATCTCTCACAAGTCTTCAGCACCATAAGGGCGCATGGGATGAGATTGAATCCCGCAAAGTGCACCTTTGCAGTGGAGGCTGAAAAATTTCTAGGATTTATGCTAACACAAAGGGGGATAGAAGCTAACCCCAACAAGTGTAGTGTAATCCTAGAGATGAAAATTCTGGCTTGCCTGAAAGAAGTCCAGCAGTTAAACGGCCGGCTTGCAACTCTGTCCAGATTCCTAGCAGGATCAGCGTTGAGATCCCTTCCGCTCTTTTCTCTACTAAGGAAATGATGCAAGTTCGAATAGACTTCTGGATGCGAAGAAGCTTTTCAGGATTTCAAAAGGTTTTTAAGCCAACCTCCTGTTCTGACCCGACCTAAAATCGGGGAAGAACTCGTCTTGTATTTGGCTGTAGCCGAAAAAGTTATGGCGCCAGCATTGATACGGGAGGATGAGGTCGGGCAGCATCCTGTATACTTCACCAGTAAAGTTTTGCAAGGCTCTGAGTTAAGGTATCAAAAACTTGAGAAGTTTGTGTATGCCTTAATAGTGGCGTCTCAAAGGCTACGGCCTTATTTTCAAACTCATACAATAAAAGTTCGAACGAACCAGCCCATGAAGCAAATTCTTCTAAAAACAGATATTGCGGGAAGAATGGTTCAATGGGCTATAGAACTATCCGAGTTCGACCTGAAGTATGAAACTCGGACAGGATTAAAGCCCAATGCCTGACCGACTTCATGGCAGAATACGCGGGAGATCAAGAGGAGGCCTCCACAACTTGTGAGTTGTATGTGGACGGCTCTTCCAATAAAGTCGGAAGCGGTGCAGGCATGATACTGGTCAACCAAGAGGGGACCCAAATAGAAGTCTCCCTCAAATTTGAATTCTTGGCCTCCAACAATCAGGCCAAATATGAAGCCTTGATTGCCGGGTTGAAGTTAGCAGAAGAAATCGGTGCAACCAAAGTAGTGGTCTTCAGTGACTCTCAAGTGGTGACTTCTCAAATCAACAGAGAGTATCAGGCTAAAAACCCAAACATGAAAAGGTACTTAGACAAAACTTTGGAGTATCTTAGGCGATTCTCAGAGACCGAGGTCAGACACATAACCCGGGAGCTTAATAGCAGAGCAGACGTCCTCTTCAAGTTAGCAAGTACCAAGCCAGGAGGAAATAATAGAAGTCTAATCCAGGAAACCCTCCAAGAGCCCTCTGTCACGAAAACGGGGGCTAAACAAGATGTCTTAGAGGTATCCGGATTAGACTTTGGGTGGATGGCCCCATTAATCGAATACATAAAATTCGACATCCTACTCAAGGGGGAAAAAGAAGCCAAGAGAATCCGAAGGGAGGCACAAAGTTACACCTTGGTGAAAAATATCCTTTATAGAAGAGGAATATCCACACCATTGCTGAAGTGCGTCCCAATCTCAAAGATGACAGAATTTTTGGAAGAGGTGTACAATGACATCTGCGAAAATCATCTCGAAGCAAGGTCTTTAGCCAGAAAAATTAATAATTTTACTGGCCGACCTTGCAGAAGGATGCTATCGACTTTGTGAAAAAATGTTAGGCATGCCAAATGCATGCTAACTTTCATGTCGCTCCCCCCGAAGAACTTATCAGCATAACTTCTCCATGGCCTTTTGTAAAACGGGGACTGGACCTACTCAGACTTTTTCTCCAAGCGCCAGGACAAGTAAAATACCTCATAGTGGGAGTAGACTACTTCACGAAGTGGATCGAAGCAGAATCCTTAGCCACCATCACATCGTAGAGAGGTCGGAAGTTCCTCTATAAGAATATCATTACCAGGTATGGAATCTCCCATTCCATCACCACGGATAATGACACCCAGTTCACCGACTCTACATTCAGAAACTTGGTAGCCAGTATGAAGATCAAGCATCAGTTCACCTCGGTTGAGCACCCACAAGCGCACCCACAAGCATCAGTTCATACTGGCCAGATTGAAGAAAAGGCTTCAAGATGCAAAGGGGGGCTTAGGCCGAGGAGCTCCCTCAAGTGTTATGGGCATACCGGACTACACCTCAATCTGCCACTGGAGAAACACCCTTCCGACTTGCTTATGGCATAGAAGCCATGATACCAGTTGAAGTCAATTAGCAAAGTCCAAGGGTGAGGTTCTATAATGAGGTCGACAATATTCAGGCACATAACGAAGAACTCGAGCTACTCCTAGAAATTCAAGAACAGACCCAGATAAGGGAAGCAGCGCTCAAGCAAAGGATGACGAGTAGATACAACAAGAAAGTCATTCGTAGAAACTTCACCTTAGATGACTTGATTTTGATTCGTAATAACATTGGAGTAAACAAATCAGGTGAAGGAAAGCTCGCCGCCAATTGGAAGGGGCCATACAGGATAATTGAAATACTCGGAAAAGGGTATTACAAAATATCCGACCTGAATGGTACCGAGCTCCCCAGGTCGTGGCACGCCTGCAACATGAAGAGATATTATAGCTAGAAGCGAACTCTGCTCCCTGATGTACTCTTTTTTCTGACTTCACTAATTTTTCCAAGAAAGAGTTTTCCTGAAGGGGGTTTTAACTAGGCATCAAAGTGGGGACTAAGGGTTAAAAGTTGTAAATCCCTTAGTAGCTAAAACAACTTTTGTAAAAGTTATCTCCATCATCGACGAGCATTTATTTTATCTCTTCATAAATCCGTTATTATTATTAGGTTTAATTACTTTGCTGGTCCCTATAGTTTCGCAAAATTTTCAATTAGGTCCCTATACTTTTTTTTCTTTTAATTGAGTCCTTGCACCAATTTTTTTTTAATTGGGTCCCTACACTTTTTTTTCCTTTTATTTAGGTCTCTGTACCAATTCTTTTTTTAGTTGGGTCCCTATAAATTTAAGCCAATTACTACTAAGAGGGACTTAATTGAAAAAAAAATTGGTGCAGGGACCCAATTAAAAAGAAAAAAAGTATAGGGACCTAATTGAAAATTTCACGAAACTATAGGGACCAACAGAGTAATTAAACCACCTTATTATTATTCTATAAAACGCACCGATTTAAGCTCGAAAAAGCGTGAAAATTTCTTGACCGACCTGAGTGGTCGGCGAGATAAAACGATGAGGTACAAGTCGGTGTAAAGAGGTTACAAAAGACGATCATGATAACTCGGAAATAATATCGTTAACGACTCACAAGTCGGAAAGCCCGAGAAAAAACAAAATGCATCGCAAAAATAACCTAAGTTATGAAAACAATTCAATAAACAAAATTGAATATGTAAAGTCAAAACAAAAGAGATACAAAAATCCCTCAAGGATAGAACCGAAGGTTTTCTCAAAATTACTCGGCAAAAAGTTTTCGAAAAGTTTTGGACGATAGTGAAATTGTCTAACTTAGATAAAACAGTCCATATGACGAAAAGCTTTCTTTGTAAACTTGAAAGATCAAAACAATAGAGGTTTTTCACAAAAAGCCTTATAAAGTTAAAAGATCATTCAACAAAATTTTTTTTTCATCAAGCATAAAAAACGTCAGCAAGCATACATAATAAAAATATTTTTGTTAAAAAGCCCTTACCCAAAAAAAGGACCAGCAAAACAAATAATTGTTGTTAATGACCCTATTAGGGATCAAGTGTCAGAAGCCCCCACATAAAACAAACACATAAAAATAAATTGTTCAAAACGGGCCCACAAGTCAGCCCTAGTAGCCAAAAATCATTGAAAACCAAGAAGAGGATTGGAGTCATCAGCTGGAATGGAGCTCGAGTCTGCTGCAGGAGTCGAAGGGATCTCATCGGCCATAGTAGTCAGAGCATCGTCTGGTCGAGAAGAAGAGCTCGGCAAGGATCCTTCAATTTGCTCAACCTCATGGGGAGGAGATTCAATAACGCGCTGCCCACGAGTCTTCAACTCGGAATCGGTCTCAGGACGAGGAGGGGAGACAATTTCTCTATTAATGACCACTTTGTCAAGATGGAGGGGTGAAAGGTCCAAGTCAAGAGCGATAACTCCGACTTGTTCCTTGAACACCCTGAATGCCTCCTCCGAGCTCTCAATAATAGAATCCTCCTCCAGGTCCTAATAGGCCTCCCGATTCGACTCCAGTTGCTTCTGCAGATCAATATTCTCAGAAAAATCCTCACATAATTTTTCTCAGCCTTGCTCTTCATCCCTTCAGCCAAAGCACATTGGGCCATTAACTTTTTCTCCTTCTCCTGGAACTGAGCGAGCTCATCTTTCAGCCAGGTTTTCTCCTCCTACAATCTCTTCTCTTCTTCCTGGTATAGGACAATCCTCCCTTGAAGATCCTCTATGGACTTCCAAGTAGTACTCAAGGGAGTTTTGTCCAAAATATCAAGGAGAGAAGTACAAACCCCAGCAGTCCGAATTCCACCTCGGATCAAGATGTTAAGATGATTTCGGAGAGCAGCATAGCAATTTGGCTATAAGGAAGGATGTGCCTCCTAGCAAACTTTGGACCATCGAACCCAGCATCCCCAACGCTAGAGGAGTCGGATTCCATGGTTTTTCATTTTTTTTCTCAAGCTCCGAGGTGGACTGAGCTGGGGGAGGAGGAGGAGGAGGAGGATGAGGAGGAGGAGTAATAGGATTTACCAAAAGGGGCTGAGAGTATGACCCCAGACCCGAGCTTTGACGACGAGGGGGAGTGGATGAGACCCCGACTTCCTGCGCAGCAGCTCGGGCGCGAGCCTTCCTCTTCGCCTCCTGGACCTTCTGGTAAGCAGCGCTTGACCTGCTTTTCACCATTTCTGAAAGAAAGAATAAAAGTTGATTAGCCTACACACCGGAAAAGAACACATTGCAAGTCAGAATTCATCAAAAGCAGCCACAAAGAAAACTACCTAGCTCGGTTTGGATGAAACTCGAAGGGCCAAGAAGGAATTTCTTAGTAACTAGGTTCGGAGCTCGCCCCCAAGCCTCTCGAAAAAACCCAAAAATGGCCTCCTCTACCTCATCCAAGTCATCTAGGCTATATTTATCAACCGGGGAGGCCTCCAACCAGTATAGAGGAAATTGGGGTTCATTGTTCTCATTCAAGAAAAAAGGATGATGACCTTCTACGGCCTGGATCTTGAAGAAAAAGTTTTTGAAGTCCTAAAAGGATTCATCAAAGATGGAAAAAACTTTCCGACCTCGAATAGCCCGAAAAGACACCCACTGCTGTTTGTTTTGTTTATTGGAAGCACTAAAGGACTTGGTCAAGTAGAAGAGATAGAAAAAGATTTTTAAAGAAATCGGAAAATCAAGCTCTTGCCTCACAAGTTGGTAAATCTTCATAAAACCCCAAGAATTGGGACGAAGCTGGGTAGGGGCAACTCGACAATGAGATAAAACTCCCATCTCAAAGTCGGAAAAAGGAAAGGAAACCCCCAAGCGGGTAAAAAGGCAATCATACATGAAAAAGAAGTGAGGCTCAGAATCATTGATCCTCCCACAGCGAAACCGATCGTCAGTATCTGGGGCCACTAGTTCGTATTTTGGTTTGTCAGCATCAAGGATACAAATCCTATGGTATTTGCGGAGCTCGGTTAAGAAAACAGTATCCACTAGAGGGTGTTTAGAAAGCACGGAGGAATCTACCCATCTTAAAAGGGTCTTAGGGATACGAGAAGACATTTTTCCAGAAAAATAAAATATAAGGAAATATACCTACATGACACAAAAGAAAAGAAACCATAAAAAAATAGGGTTCTAACAACAAGATAGTTCTTTCATAGCAGATAAAGGAAACAGCCAGCAAGCAGTAAAAGAAAATAACTTTTCTAAGAGCAGAACATAGAAATCCCAAAGTTTCTCACTACAACAGCAAGCATGCATCAAAGATATAGCTTAAAACTCCCTTCCTGACATACGGTACACCAAACGAGAATAAAAGAAAATACGGTGAAAACAACAAAGGAAAGCAAGATAAGAAGAACTAACCTTCTTTGTAAAGTCACCAAAGGGAAGAGTTCCAGTAGCCGAGGTAAAGCACCCGCGAACGAAAGGTCAAAGGGAGTTTTAAGTGAAAGAGTGAAAAGAGCAGGGAAAGAAACTCCGAAGAGAAGACGAAAGAAAACAAAGAAAGGAGAGGAAAAGTATTTATAACGTACTAGGGGCATAACAGTAAAACGACATTGTCATTAAAGAAACACACCGTTACCAATGTAACTGCCCCCCTCTCCCCACGTGTAAATGTAAGCTCCGAACGGACGCGACGTTTGATTAGACACGACGGTTGAGAAATTCAAAATCACGTCGGTTCTAAACTAAAATCACGTCATTTTTCCGACTTGAATAGACCCGAGTTCAATTAATACTCGAATCCAACTCATAGCTAAGAGATCGGACTCAAGTAGGGACATTGTTCATGCCCTGCTCCAATACTATGGTCCAGGCCCAAGTAAGTTAAAAAAGACCCAATCCAAAAGATAGCCTTTACCGCTTACCCGACCTCCTCAAAGAGGTCGGATTCGACATGAGCTGGTAGATAACACTTATACATATAAGTAACTACCCCCTAAAATCTCTCACCCACTTCTAAAAGAGATATCTTAACAACCCTAAGATAAAGGGACGGTTATCCACCTTCAGAAGTGGAACTACTCCAACGGTGGTTATTGGATCATCACCTATAAATACACTGACACACTCAGGTAAACCTAAGTTCCAATACACTAAAAACTTGCTAAATCCTTTGCTGACTTAGGCATCAGAGTGTCTTTGCAGATACCACCCCCATTCCGTCAAATACACAACTCGAACGATAATTCTCAGACGTAAACCAAGTCGAAAACCACCTTCTTCTAATGTTTGGGCCTTTCATTCGAGTCCAATCCATCTATTTCATGTTACCCACGTAACAACTATATATTTCAGTTATTAATAGAAGGGCGGAGTTGTGACATATATTGTCACTTCAACTAATTAATCATAAATGTTAAATACATTATTTTTGTATATTTTTTATATTAAAAGTGATTAATAA
Organism: Arachis ipaensis; assembly: GCF_059453495.1. Lineage (NCBI taxonomy): Eukaryota > Viridiplantae > Streptophyta > Magnoliopsida > Fabales > Fabaceae > Arachis > Arachis ipaensis. The sequence continues at coordinate 134,480,496 of NC_142438.1, forward strand.
AAAATAACAAATTTTATTCAACTGAATTCATGTTAGTTCTTTAAATTTGTAAAAGAAATAAAAAATTGTATAAGAAATTAATATAAATTGGTGTTTTTTCCGTAATAACGTTACGAAAATATAAATCTTTTAAAATTACATTAGTTTTGTCCTGATATTATTAATCATAGCACAAAAAATTTATAAATTAAATTTTTTAATCGTAGGGAATAAAAATTTTCGTCAGCTAAGAAGACCAAGGTCTCCGTAAATAAAAAATTAAGTAATAAATTTTTTAGTTATTATATTATTTTCATATGAAAGAGTGTAATTTTTACTAATAATTAATTTTAACATTCATTATCTGAAACTTGAAAGAATTTAATTAATGTGTATACTTTTATAATTAATTAGGTGTTAAGTCTATTGTACAAATAAAAAAAAAATAATTTTCATGCTTATTATTTAAAAATAATATTTCTCTCTCCCCCTCTCTCTCTATATATATAATTAGATATTAAAATAAAAAATTATATTGATAATTATAAAATTAACTCAACATCAATTTTTTTTGAAACAATTGATTCTTGATTCTAATTATTAATCACAATAGTAGTATTTCTTTCAAATTATATATAATAAATATTTAAAAAAAGAAAAGTGAAATATAAATTAAAAAAGTAAGCGATAAAAATTTGAAACTAAACAAAAAAAATCTAAAAAAGTATGCATATAATAATAAAGTTTAATTTTGATGCATTGATAATATAAAAGATTTTACACAGTTGTATAATTACAATGCAACCGTTCTCTTAGATGACCATTTTCACGGTCAATGTAAAAATTAGTTATTTTTGTTAATATGGTGTTATATAATTGAATGCACGTATAAAACGGTTGTATATTGACAATGCATAAAAATTGAATTTATAATAATAAAAGAGTGTCATGTGACACATTTTGGTTATTAAATTAGTTTTATAATATAACTATATTTCAATTTTATTTTTAGTCGTAATTAGAGAATGTCATATTGTATATTTTGATTGTCAAATTAGTAATTAATCATTGATAATGATATATAAGAAGAATAAAGTGGATGAAAAACAAGAGAAATAAAAAATTTCTTTAATTTTAGAAAAAAATATTTAATTTTAATTAAAATAAAAAAATAATATATAATCTATTTTAATTATAAAATTAGTAATATATAATAAATAAATTTTACCGTAATTCATATATAAGTAAATGATTACATAATCAACTTAGAGGTTGATCTGGTAATTATTATATTAGTCTGTTTAATTAAGTATAAAGATTTAAATTTTGTGTACCTATAATTTATTAACTAACATTCTTAAATAAAATCTTAATTTGCGTTGAATTAATTTTTTATCAATCGAATTAAAAAATATCGTTAAAAAAAAATAAATGATTACCTCATGTGGCGACATTTTTGTCTGCATACTGTTAATGGTCCATTATTTTCCCGAGTATAATCTTTGTTTAATTCAAATCTTACCTTAATTCAGGTTTAGCTGTTGGCCACTCAACTGGCTGGGGTCGATAATCTACAATCCACTCTTGTTATTCCCGAAATGTTTCTAACTTTAAGAAACCTGTAGTTAGATTGTATAATTGTTAATTATTTGTTTTTCTAATTAATATCTCTCTCATTTTTAAATTTATTAAAAAATTGATATATTTAGACAAAAAAGTTATCTAGTTACATTTATTTTTTATTAAACCTAAAAAAAGATATTTATTTTAAAAGGACTAATTGAATTTATCTAACAAGTCTTTTTAAGACGCTCTTAAAATTACAATTAATAAAAAATTAATTTTTGAAATAAATATATTAAGGCTGGTTTGACAAAGCTTTCGAAAAAGTACTTATGCGTTTTAACTCTTCATTTTGTGTTTAGTAAATCAAAAAGACTATATGTTTGTGTTTGTAACTTTTAAAAGATTCGATACTTTTAAAAGCACCTAAAATAGAGCTTTTCAAAATTAGTTAGTGCTTTTCAAAATTTAAAAGTCTAATATAACTTTGTATGTTAACTAATTTTTAAATTTAATGGTTACATTTATGTCTGTTATAATATTTTTAAATTTTAAAAATTATTTTATCAAATGTAATTATTGTTACTTGTGTTTATTGAAAGCTATTTTTAATTTAATTTACCAAACATAAATACTATAATTTTTAAAAAGCCATCTTTTAAAAATTAATTTTTATAAACTACCTTTAAAAAAATAAAAATTTTACCAAAGTAAGCCTAAAAATTTAACTTTTTATTATTATACTCTTAACATATGCTTAAAAACACATCTTAGTTAGATTTTTCAATTTTTTTTTTATTGATAACATTAACAGTGACGACCTTGTCAACTTAAAGCTTGTTAATAATTATGCAAGACATACTAATAGTAGTACTCCTTTACAAACAAAGTTACCACGAAGAGAATCTAAATTTCTTAACTTCGCCCACACTAACTAATATATAAAGACACCAATAACAACTTACAGTGACGAACTTATTCATATTACTGTCTATCATGTGATTATCTAATAATAAGATGTGGGGATAAAGGAGAGGATGTGGTGACGAGGAAGCTAAGAAAGGCTAAAGGAGGAGGCGATAGACAACACCACTTTCATATTCACAACTTTCTGGTTTCTGTCACTCGAATGTGTTCTTATCTTTGACCTATGGTCATGCATGTACGCGCGAATGGAGGTTTGTGAAGAGAAATATATATAGTTGATGTCTCATATAAACTTAATGCATTAGATTAATTCATAACGAATAAACATATTAATTAGGGGCGTGATTGCATTAATTTTAATTTGCAATTTAAAGTAAGTGATTCATGTGTGGCAATATTTTTTTTCAAAGATGATTTTGACAAAATTAATAAATATCTCACGAATGCTTTTAACAAATCCGAATTGTTTTCGAGATAAATGGAGAAGAAAAATTTGTTCGCTTACATGATACAATTGATTTCGAGCTAATAACATGGTTTTGAAAATCGAACTGATTGGTTCAATCGTGTTAATTGAGAATTGATCTTCTAATTGATTCGGTTGACATAAAAAATTATTCTGCCAAAAATGAATGAAAAAATTAGTCGAATTGGTAGTTAATCGATAAATTGTCGAAATTAATCTGATTTTTAGAAAGTTAATAATGGTTCGCTTTTTTTTTTTGTTTAAATTCCCCAAAATGGCGCCATTTCAATTTAAAAAAAAAAAAGAAAATGCTCCCCCCTCTCTGAGACTCACAATTCCAACGATCTAACTTTAAACCTTTGACTATAGTAGCCTAACTACTAAATTCAAATTCATTATCGAGCTCTTTTTCTGTGGTAGAGGACGTTGTCGTTGTCGGCTAAGACAGCAGGTGTTGTCGTCGCTTGTGAAAGATTTGCTCGCTTCTCGTCGCTTGTGAAAGATTTGCTCGCTTCTCCTCGATGTCACACGAAAGCCTACTCGGAGCGGTTGGCATTGCCGTCTCGAAGGACTGTTCCGTCGTCGTCTCTACTCGATTTGTTGGTGCTCTGTGTGTGTGTGTGTGTGTGTGACGTTTCTCTTTGCTCGGCTATGGAGTATTCGTCACATCATCACCTCCCTTCCTCCCTCGCCTCTGGTAAGCACCGCTGCTTCAATTATTTTGGTTATTTTCTTAATTTTACTTATTTTGATTTCTGAGTTGTTAATGGTGCTATGGTGCAGTGCTTCACTGCATTGTTTATATTGGAATTTGTCTGATTTTGAGTTATTTATGCTGATTTTTCTGATTCTAAATTGTTGATACTTGATAGTGCTGAGGTGTAGTGCTTCACTGCATTGTTTATGCTGATTTTTCTGATTCTGTTGTTATTTTTTTGTTTTTATAATTTTTATGAAATTGGAATAATTTTTGTGGTAGAATATTATGTTTTTGTCATTTATGTACTGTTGAGTTTGAATAAACAATAACAATAATTTACCAACGCAAGTTGGCACACATGGATGAGGGTCTGTGTCCCTTAATCATCTCTCCCGGGTTCGATACTCATTGGAGGATGCGAATAGAGCTTGCTTACTTGGGAAGGTCGCCCACTTTGTGCCTTTGTAGTACCCGAGGGATTAGTCATTGGACTTCCAGCCTGATGGATACCCTTGTGCAAACAAAAAAACAATAACAATAATTTGACGATGATCAAACATTATAACATTGAGTAAAAAAATTCAAAGTGTGTGAATAATCTGTTTTGGCTAAGTGTGCAGGCCAAATTCAAAAGAAAGAGCAACAAGCAAAGCCCAATGATAGTTCAGACCTATGATCAAAGCATTTAACTAATTCACTCACTAATGACCCAAGAAATAATTGCTAATCACTAACCTAGATGGAAAGCAACTCATTTTTCTCTAAACCACAAAGCAAGGTGACCGAAGTCATTCTCTCTCTTCTCTCTTTTCTAACCCACGTGAAGAAGTCCCAAAAGAAAGTAAGGAAAAGAGAGTCTGATTAGGGTTCAAATCAAGAAAAAAAAGTGAATTATTAAAATCAAGAAACAAAAGAAAAAAGAAGAAAAAAGTCAAAAGCTAAGGCTCAAAGGTAAAGATTAAATCGAAAGGTGAATCAGAAAATTTTTCTTTGTACTTTATTGTTGCTTGTTGAAGATGCTTTCTCCCTACATGCACCGAACAGAAAACTTGAAGAAAATGGAGGTTATGAAGTTCTACTACAAATTAAGAGTCAAGAACTAAACTTGGAGCCAAAGTATTAATGAATGGCTCAGATCTTTGAAGAAATTTGAAAAAGGTATGAAAAAAGAGAAGCAGTTAGGTAAGAATACATGTTGAAATTAATCGCTACTGTTGTCTCATTTCTCTTATGTGCTGTTGCTGCTGTGTTATTAGAGGAAGAAGTCAAAGCTGTTCAAACCAAGTTTCAAATTTTGAAAGCTCTACTCTATTAAAGGTGTAAACGGCCAGATATTAGACTAAGGAGTGAGCACACAAGTTTGAATTTTCATATCTTTCAAGTTAATGCTTCTTCTCTTTTATGAGTTTACATTAAATTTTCTTTTTTTTTAATGTTCATCTTTCTTTGTTTCTTTTCAATGGAAACAAGGCATTAAGTGAGGAATCAGTAAAAGTCATTGAGAGAAAAGGTAAAGAGAGTTATCTAAAAAAAGCCAGAAATTATGTCAAAACTCTTTTGTATGTTTTTCTGTTTTGTACACATGATTTTGAGGGGATTCCCTTGATAAGTTGGGTGAGCAATGAGCACTTAGTGGTTGCAAGTCTAGGGAGTGAACCTAGCAAAATCTAACTTGGGTAGAAGCTGGGTTTGTCCCAGATAGGATTTGGTTGAATTCTAGAAAAATTGGTATTTGTAATAATTGTGAATGATAGTGAAAATTCTACCACTGTTGTGGGAGAGATTAGATGTATGTCACATTTCACAAGGTGGCTGAACCAGAATATATCGTTGTGTGATTCTCTCTTCTCTACTCTTCTTCTGTTTTCTTTTGATATGAGATAAAATAAAAGTGTCTCTTAGCTTGCATTGCCTATTTCACAGCTATGCAAACATAAAGAGTTGCTCTGTTCCTAAATGCATTGTGAAGAGTCCAAAAAAATTTGTCTTTTAAAATTTTAACTTGACAGACTTAACAGCAACAAAGGGTTTATTTGGATGAGCTTCTAAAAAAGATCTTTCTTTGAGTTATCTTTTTTTAAAAGATTTTATAGAAAGTAAAAGTAATTTTATGTTTGGATATTGTTACCAGATCAAAAAGAAACAAACGTATAGCTGTATGGAAGTACACAATTAAGACTAGGTATAAATCTGTGAAAGTGTATATGGTATAGAATTAATGGAAAAATTGGGAATGTGTACAAAATTTGGGTAAGATAGGAAGTTCCAAGTTCACCTGTGCAAAAAAAGGAATGAATCAGCACAGAGTAAGTAAATAGAAGGAAATGACAGAGAGAATGAAAGATAGATATAAAAAGAAGGCTCTCACAATTTCCTCCCCTTTCTCAGTTCGCTGTTGCTCCTTCATATTGGCTCCTCACTCCTCTCCTTCCATGTGAAAGTTTGTTAGATCCCTTCTGTTGCTCCCCTTTTTTCTAACGGTTCTCTCTCTCTCTCACTTGTAACATTACCCCCTCCATTGAAATGGACCTTGTCCTCAAGGTCAAAACTGGGATATTGTGTCTTCATTTCTTCATAGGGTTCCCACGTTGCCTCCTCTCCCGAGGTATTTTGCCACTTAATAAGAACTTCTTCAATCCACTTGCCATCTTTTTTTATCATTCGATGCCCCAAGGTAGTCTGAGGTTGTAATTGATATCCCTTCTCATCTACTAACAGCGGAGAAGGGATGGTAGCTGGTGATGGGACCCTACACACTTCTTGAGCAGAGATATGTGAAAGACATGGTGGATTCGGGATGTATTGGGGAGTTCCAGCTTGTAGGCTACCTTACCTATTCGAGCAATGACGGGAAAAGGACCAAAATAATGCATGGATAATTTCTGGTTCCGCCTCAGGGTCACGGATCGCTGGCGATAAGGCTGTAGCTTGACGTACACAAAATCTCCCACCTGAAATTATAATTCTCTGCGTTTGCTATCTGCCTGGTTCTTCATCCTAGTTTGGGCCTTCTGTAAGTTCAGTTTTAAGGAAGCTAACACCGAGTCTCGTAGGAGTAGTTATTCTTGTAGAGCTGGGGGATCCTTTGGGTAGGGTTCATATCGCAATAAAGTAGGAGGGTCCTTGCCGAACACTGCTTTGTATGGTGACATGCCGATAGAGGAATGAAAGGAAGTGTTATAGCTAAAAGCCACCCACGGTAAAAGGTTATACCAATCCTTCGGGTTCTCTTGCGTATAGCACCGCAGATACATCTCTAGGCAATGATTTAGCACCTCAGTTTGGCCATCAGATTCCAGGTGGTATGCTGAGCTTCTAGCCAAGCGTATACTTTGGCCCTTGCAGCACTGCTCCCAGAACTTGCTCGTGAAGACTTTGTCCCGATCAGAGACAATGGACTGTGGCAAACCATGGACACTCACCACATCGCGAAGAAAGACCTCTGCCACTTTTGGTGCTGTGAAATTAGCCGGGAGCGATATGAAATGAGCAAATTTTGATAAACGATATACCACAACTAATATGACGGAGCAGCCGTGGGCTGGGGGTGAACCGGTGATGAAGTCCATCGAAAGATCTTGCCAAATATGTGTTAGAATAGGGAGAGGTTCCAACAAACCGGCCGGAGGTTGAGTGCTGTATTTGGCCTGTTGGCAAATGGAGCAAGATTTGATGTAGTCCTTCACGGATTGCGCCATGTTCTTCCAATAAAATTGGGCGGATAATCTGGATAATGTTTTTTTGCACGCCGCCATGGCCACCCACAATTGAATCATGAAATTCTCGTAACAGGTGTTGCACCAGAGATGAAGAATTTGGAATTAGTAACCGGTTAGTCCAGTACCAAAGCCCACCACGGTTCTGCAGCTTACCAGAATTCATCTCATCCTCAGAAAATTCAGTTTCTGGCCGAAACCGTTGATGCTCATCCTTTAAGAGCGGTAGTAATGCCCAAGAAGATGTAGAGAGCTGCCAGAATGATCTGGACAATCCGTCTGCTGCTTTATTCTCGCACCCCTGCTTGTATTCTATAGAGAAATCATAACCAAGTAGTTTGGCCAACCAGGTTTGCTGTTCTGGTGTCTGAATGACTTGCGTTTGGAGTTCCTTCAAGCTTTTATGGTCCGTGCGGATGACAAACTTATGGCCTAATAAATAATGTCGAAACTTAGTCACTGCCGCGAGAATTGCTTGCATTTCTCTTGCATATGCCGATTGTTTCTGTGCCGTTGGTGCTAGCATTTTGGAGAAATAAGCAATGGGGTGACCGTCTTGGCTTAGAATAGCCCCAATTCCAGTTCCAGATGCATCAGTTTCCAAAACAAAAGGCTTAGAAAAATCAGGTAAAGCCAATACTGGAGCATGAGAGAGAACCTCCTTCAATTTCACAAAAGCCATTGTGGCACAATCAGACCAGAGAAAACCATCCTTCTTTAGGAGGTCAGTTAGAGGACTCGCAAGGATAGCGAAATTCCGGATGAATTTACGGTAATAGCTAGCCAAACCGAGAAAAGCACGTAATTGTTTGAGTGATGTAGGGAGCGGCCATTGAGTAATAGCTTGCACCTTTGACTCGTCGACCCGGACACCCTTCCGTGATACCACATGGCCCAAATAATCAACCTGTGTCTGCCCGAATGAGCACTTAGAAAGTTTGGCAAATAAAACATTCTCTTTCAATATGGATAGCACCTGTCGCAAATGCTCCAAATGAGAGGGACAATCTGGACTGTATACTAGTATGTCATCGAAGAAAACCAACACAAATTTTTGAAGAACGGCAACAAACACCGAGTTCATGAGGCATTGGAAGGTAGTTGGAGCGTTGGTCAACCCAAACGGCACTACCAACCATTCGTACAAGCCTTGGTGAGTCCGAAACGCAGTCTTGTAACGATCCTCTGGCTTAACACGAACTTGATGATACCCGGCCCGCAAGTCCAATTTTGAAAAATATTGGGCACCGCAAAGTTCATCCAGAAGTTCATCCACGGTCGGCATAGGAAAAGAGTCCTTAATGGTCACAGCATTTAAAGCTCGATAGTCGATACAAAATCACCAAGAGCCATCCTTTTTCTTAACAAGAAGGACCAGAGAAGAGAAAGGACTGGCACTTGGTTGTATAATTCCTTCGGCCAGCATTTCACACACAATTCTCTCAATTTCGAATTTCTGACTATGTGGGTACCGGTAAGGTCGCACCTTTACAGGTGCCGAGTTGGACAGCAAGTGAATTTCATGATCACGAGAATGCACCGGGGGTAACCCGTGGGGTGTATCAAAGACCTCTTTAAAGGAGTACAATAGCTTTTCCAAATCTGGAGGCATGGAAGTGGGCAGGTCTAGTACCAGTTGACATTCTTCAGTTATAGGGTGCAACTGGAGAGTATATAATTCCAAAATCTCTTGTGCAGCATGTAAACGCTTGAGATTGTTAAACTGAGCTTGAGTAGGCAAGTGAGTCAATTCACCCTGCAAGGTCACAAGCTTGTTACCATCCATAAAAGTAATGAACTTCTTCCTATAGTTCACCAAATGAGTATCCAAAGTCTCGAGCCAAACATCACCCAAAACAAGTTCCTCGGTCGCTATTGGGAGGACAAAAGCTGTGATGAATAGCGTGTGGCCTTGAATCATTACAGGCACCTATCAGACTTCCCCGTCACATTGTAATAAGTCGCCATTCTCAACTTCAACTTGAAATTGTGGAGCCTGGTGAATGGGTAGATTCAAATGCTGGGCTAAGGAAGGGTGGATAAAATTATCCGAACTATCACAATCCATCAAAATTCGGACCTCTCTACCCTGAACATTCCCAGAGAAGCGAATAGACCTCTTGGTCAGTCTCCCCGTTAGCACATTATAGGACAAGTGCAAGGGTTCTGGTGTTGCCACTACCTCAGAAGGCTCGTCTGGCTGCTTAATCTCATGAATTTCTTCTGACAGGGGTTCATCAGATGGCACTTCTTCCATTGTCTGAATTAGAAAGTAATGCTTGGCTGTACATTTGTGGCCAGATAAGTACTTCTCATCGCATGTAAAACACACCCCCTTCTCCCGTCGAAATTGAATCTCAGTAGGGGTTAATTTGCGCAAGGTCCCTGTCTTAGTGGGTGTGGCTAGTAAAGGGGCATTTTGTGGCGAGGTGACCGCAGATGGAGGCGAGAGGGGAGGTTTGGGGGAAAGAGTAGCGGGCGATTTCAAATAAGGGGGAGACGAGAGTGAGTTCCGCCAACGCTGGGGCTGTGGTAAAAATTTTTCGTCAAACAATTTGACCAACGACACCGCATGCCACAGAAATGTGGGGGAGCGAGACTTGACCTCGCGTTTGAGCTCCGGGATTAACCCACCAATAAAACAGTCTAACAACAGGGTATCATCCAATCCATATGCTCTCGCGGCCAGGTCATTAAAAGCATCAAAGTATTTTGTGACTGATGAAGATTGTTTCAGCTTAAACAATTCCTTGCGAGGGTTCTCAAATTGCGATGGTCCAAATTTCTCCCAAGTTTGGAACCAAGCCAGAGCTTTGCCTTCTAAGCTGACCGCAACTATGTCGAGTTTCTGATCCTCGGGAATATCATAAATCCTAAAGAATCTCTCAGCCCTAAAACTCCACTGCAACACATCATCACCGCCGGAGAAGTGTGGAAAGTCCACCTTCATCTGGCGTGGCGGAGCAAAGACGGAGGGCTGAGCATATGGTTTTGGGGATTCCTCCACTCTCGGGGCTAGGTGGGCCTGAGTCGCTGCCAAAGATTGTGCCATCGCCGTGAGTTGTTCTTGCTGGCCATCAACCTGTTCAGTCAATTTGGTGATAGCCACCTGCATCGATTGTAATCGAGTATTTTATGCCATGACTCAACGAGAGCATCAATTGTTACCAAATAAAAAAGGAACAAACGTATAGCTGTATGGAAGTACACAATTAAGACTAGGTATAAATCTGTGGAAGTGTATATGGTATAAAATTAATGAAAAAATTGGAAATGTGTACAAAATTTGGGTAAGATAGGAAGTTCCAAGTTCACCTGTGCAAAAAAAGGAATGAATCAGCACAGAGTAAGTAAATAGAAGGAAATGACAGAGAGAATGAAAGATAGATGCAGAAAGAAGGCTCTCACAATTTCCTCCCCTTTCTCAGTCCGCTGCTGCTCCTTCATATTGGCTCCTCACTCCTCTCCTTCCATGTGAAAGTTTGTTAGATCCCTTCTGTTGCTCCCCTTTTTCTAACGGTTCTTTCTCTCTCTCACTTGTAACAGATATCTCATGCAAAAAAATCTTTTTATCTATCAATTATGTTTGGGTATAATAATATAAAAGTACTTTTTTGTTTATTTATTATGTAAAAATATCTTTTTTTTTAAAAAAAAAAAAAAGATCTTTTAAAAAAAGATGTAAAAGTTTCAAATTCAGTCAGAAATAAATAGCAAAAGAAGTTGCAAAAGGAGACATAGATTCAACCTCTTTCTCTAGGCCATTCACAAACTAACCTTTAATGTACATTTTAATTTTCGTTAGTTATAAATTTTAATGTTTAAAGTTATTTGCGAACTTTTAATAATAAATTATTGACAATTTATTATGTAAAATTATAAAATCTTAAATTTTATTAATTTAAAAATTATTTAATTAAATATTTAAAATTATATATTAAATTTTTAATATTTTTATATTTAGTTAAATCGATAAACTCCAGTTAAATTCTAATTGAATTTTTGAATTATTAAACCAATCGCTGTACGAATTTGGTTCTCGCAACCTTTGGTTAATAATCAACTATGAAAATCTTAGCAGTTAGGAAACCAACATGAGTCATATAAATTGCACAATTGATTTTAGTTCCTCATAATTGATTAGAGTAAAGTATTGTTTTTATCTTTTAACGTTTGGGGTAAATTCTATTTGTGTCCTTAATATTTAAATCATCCTATTTGTATCCCTAACGCTTGTAAAAGTGATTCAATGTTATCCTACCGTCAATTACACATCATGAGCGCTTTAGTTTGAGTTTTAAAAATCACTTCCTGAAGTTAGAATACAAATGTCTGGGATAGAATCGATGATCTATTCCAAAAAGTAGCTCATTAAATGTTGAAACTAATTCCTACAATATTTACATAATTCTCTTTTCTAGGGACATAATTGAATCTAAACACAAATAGTGAGTATAATATTAAAATCGAACACATCCAAGTGAGACCTAATTGAGAATGAATACATCCAACTGAGAATAATTGAAAAATATAATATGATTTGTTAGTATAATTGATAGTAGGATAACATTGAATCACTTTTATAAACGTTAAGGATACAAATAGGACGATTTAAACGTTAGAGACACAAATAGAACTTACCCCAAACGTTAGAAAAAAAAATGATACTTTACTCTAATTGATTATGGATCGATTGAGATCTTCAACACTAATAAAAACATGCTCTCTAACTATATATTTTCTATTTTTAAAATAATTATATTTATATTTTTTAGATTTATTAAAAATTAATGTATAAAATAAAAGAGACATTTATTTTAAAAGGTGAAAAATTTAATTAAAAAAAGTAACATTATGTAATGTAGGAATAATTGTTAACACGTAAAATTATTATAATAATTATTATTAATTTTGTTTAAATCTAATCCCACAACTCTACAAATAAGAATGGATGCAGGTCGGACTATTCAACAAGAATTTGTGACTCTGTTCGATTTGACTTATTTTATTAAACAGGCTAAATTTAAATTTTTTGTAAAACCTATTACTTAAAAATATCAGGTCATAGGCTTTAAGAAAAAGCCTATAAAACTTGTTACATCAGCTCGTCAAAATATCTTTTGTAAAAATAAATTATTCTTAGAGTAAATTATCATTTTTACTCACGAAAATTGAAAACGCTAGTATATTTATTCATAGAAGACATAAATTATCATTCATATCTATAAAAAATAGATTTTAGTTGGCAAAATTATTCAAACTTTAAAAAATAAAATAAAATTCTCAAATTACCCTTATTTCCACCTTTATTGCCATCATCTCTCTTCTCTTTTCTCTCTCTCTCTCTCTTTCTCTCTAAATATTCTTAGGGACTCCAATCCCAAACTCTACCACCATTATCCTTCCCACCTACTACCATTACTGCATCCATTACTATCACCACCACCGCCATTGCCACCCTTTCTCCTCCCTCCACCTCTTCGACCCTGATCTCAACCTCAATTGCAGGCTCCGCTTGCCCCTTACCTTTCTCCCTTCCGAAGATTCAATCCCGTCACCTCCTCCTTTATTGTTTCTCTCTATATACAAAGAAACAACACAATAAACTATACAAAAAGATTCAAAAACACCCTTACACTCAAAATAACACAACAAATTCCAAAATTTTTTTTTCTTTCTACAAAAAAAAAAAAAACTTTTTTCACCTGTCTAAATCACTAATGTTCCAACTAATCTGATACTACGTTCATTTAATGCTAATTTGATTCAAATAAATTTATGAAGATAATAACATAATAATGAAAAGAGGGATCTTTACTTGAGGAGGCAAAGATCGGAGAGAGTGTGTGAGAGCTTGATGTGGCCGAACTCGAAGGCGTGCATGGTAGGTAGATGCAGAAAAGGTCGGTGGCGAATTCGCAGCTATTGAGAGGGAACTTCTCTGATTTGGGCTACTTGGTGGCGGGAGAGTTTTCAAGGTCCCTGAAGAGTAACCTACCGGTATCGACCGCCGTGACGCTCCGTGGCATCCTTAGATTCCAACAAATCACTCATACTACTCGCAGCATCCTCAGATCTAGGATTTCTTTTCGGCATAGATAGAAGCTGAGCTTGCGTTAGATGATTATGCTGGTGATGGTGGTGCTGGTGTTGTTGAGACGCGACCGACACCGATAAGGGAGTGTGTGGCAAAGGGGTTAGAGTGACGGTTGAGGAGGAGGGCAAGGCGGTGGTATTGAGCGACGATGTTGAGATTGGAGTCGCCGAGAACATTGAGAGAGAGAAGAGGGAGAGATGATGGTAGTAGTAGTAGTGGAGAGAATAGTAGTTTGAGAATTTTATTTATTTTTTTAGGTTTTGGATAATTTTGCTTGCAAAAATCTATTTTTTATGGACTAATCCAAACTCAAAAGATTGGATTGATAGTAGATGTGTAATTTTTGTAAGGATTTAGCTAATATGTATTATAAAGACACATGTTAAAATTATTGTTAGTAAATATTTTTAATTTTTATTTAATAAATATATTAAAATTTAAATTTTGTATCTTTTTCTATATAAATTTTTTTAATTAGTAACTTTAATATGTGTATTGTGTTAATTAAATTCTTTTTAATAAGAATTTTAGCTAAAAGTTATTATAAGAATACTCTATAAAGTGTTAAAATTAAAATTTTTATGTTTCTGGTAAATGCACTACAAAATTTTATTTTTAGATTTTTATGATATTAACATCTATAATTTTATACAAATAATATTTATAATTATATATTAGGAGTGTTAGGAGATCAGTAAGTTTTGTGATTTATAGTTATTAATTAATAATTAGTCATCATTGGTATTTTTAATGGTCTGAAATTTCATCTAATGTTATAAAATTATTCACTTTTCTTTTCCTAGTTAAGTGCTGGCAAGATTTTAATAAAAGTGGTGGCCCCTAGACTTTCTCATTATATATTTATTATATTTAAAATACATAATTATTCAACAATAATTAATAAATACTAAATAAAATAATTTTAAATTATTTAAACTGAGTTGTTATTATCTTTCCAACATCATTTTTATATTAAAGAGTCTTTAATTTCATTAGCAAAACTCTCTTGATAAATGTGTGTATCTTAATTACACATGTGTCTATGTCAAGTTATGTGCGGGTAAAAAGATTTCTCGATCAGGAAAAAAAGGCCCAAGGCAAGAGTGTAAGAAGAAGGACTTTAGCCGAACACAGCTAATATAGTTTTTGTTTCGTTGATTTTCTGAGAAAACTGAAAAAGTCTCCATTTCCTTGAGTTGAATTTTGAAGAATGTTAGGAATTCCTAGAGCCACATATGTAACACGTAACAGAGACAAGAAGGAGAAAGACAGAGAGAGGAAAATTAAGGAAGTGGTGGAGGTAGAGTTATTAGAGGCAGAGTGTATTAGTATTATTTGATTTGAGTCCATGGATGGGAGTGGTGGGGATGAATCCCCTTATGGAAATGAAATGATCTCATTATTCAGTATTCACCACGAAATTAATTTGTTGTTTCTATGCAATATCGAATTTTTCTCCACCCGAGAATAATCAGGACATTAATCTTACACCTCAAATATTACTAGTATAATTGAGCCTTAAAAACGATGTCTACATGTTCTTATCTAGAGAAGTTGTCCTTTTAGTAGAGAACAACAGTGACCATAACCAATGCTGTAGAAAGATAATGAGATGAGTCCCAAAGAGGGTTGTGTGGTAACAAAGTCTCCTCAGCATTGGTGGATTAGGGAAAAGATTCAATGGCAACCTCAAAGTATTGGGCCAATAGAGTGTGATGAAGAACTTGAAGCAATATATGTTTGCCACGTGGCAGGGTGCGTAATCTTGGTTGTGTGGACGTTAGAGCCCTAACCACCAATCCTGAGGATGTGAATTTGTGTACACTCAACGAGGCGACTGCTATAAGTCCAAGCCTTGCATCATTTCTGCTCCCAGTGGTAGGCTTCCTCTGCATTTTCTCTCCAGTCTTCCCTTTCTTTGCTAATCGCTTGCTACAAGAGTGCTATGGCTTCCTCCGTCTCCACAGTCGGAGTTGTGAACAGAACCCTAGTACGATTCAGTCTCTTACACTCTACTTATTTGATTTTATACAAGTATAGTATTAATTAAGTATTGCATTGCAGCTGAGCTTCAATGGATCAGGAGGAGGAAGCTCGGTTCCAAGCTCAGCGTTCTTGGGAAGCAGCTTGAAGAAGGTTCAGTCGAGAATCCCAAACACGAAGGTGAGCCCTGGATGCTTGAAGATTGTGGCGGCGAAAGAGATAGACGAGGAGAGCCAGACAGATGGGGACAGATGGAGGGGTCTGGCATACGATATATCGGATGATCAGCAAGACATCACGAGGGGTAAGGGTATGGTCGACAGCCTTTTCCAAGCCCCTATGCAAACCGGAACTCACTACGCTGTCATGAGCTCTTATGAGTACCTCAGCCAGGGGCTTCGCCAGTCAGTCTCTCTTATTCATTAACTCCCACCTTCTTTCTTTCTTTCTTAACCTCATTCATTCATTCTCTTATTCTTATTCATTAGGTACGACATTGACAACATGCTTGACGGCTTCTACATTGCCCCTGCTTTTATGGACAAGCTTGTTGTTCACATCACCAAGAACTTCATGACCCTCCCCAACATCAAGGCATGAGTCTCTTACTTACTTATTTTCACACCTCATTCAATCAACTAATATTTGAGCATACAGGTTCCTCTCATTCTTGGTATCTGGGGAGGCAAGGGTCAAGGAAAGTCGTTCCAATGTGAACTTGTTTTTGCCAAGATGGGAATCAAGTGAGTTGATTGCTTACACACACTACTACTAGAATACCCTATCATTCCGTTTAATTAATGAATGTATATATGCAGCCCAATCATGATGAGTGCTGGAGAGTTGGAAAGTGGAAACGCAGGAGAGCCGGCGAAGCTGATCAGGCAGAGATACCGTGAGGCGGCAGATTTGATCAAGAAGGGGAAGATGTGCTGCCTCTTCATCAACGATCTGGACGCAGGAGCTGGTCGTATGGGCGGAACCACCCAATACACAGTCAACAACCAGATGGTCAACGCCACCCTCATGAACATTGCTGACAACCCAACCAACGTGCAGCTCCCCGGTATGTACAACAAGGAGGAGAACCCACGTGTCCCCATCATCGTCACCGGAAACGATTTCTCCACTCTCTACGCTCCTCTTATCCGTGACGGTCGTATGGAGAAGTTCTACTGGGCTCCCACAAGGGAAGACCGTATTGGTGTCTGCACCGGTATCTTCCGTACCGACAATGTTCCCGCCGATGACATTGTCAAGCTTGTTGACACTTTCCCCGGCCAATCCATTGGTAATTAACTAAATCCATATACATACTTGTGTTGTGTTGTTTAATTCTAAGTAACTCTGATGGGAAATGAAATTATGATGTACAGATTTCTTCGGTGCACTTCGGGCGAGAGTGTACGACGACGAAGTTAGGAAGTGGATCTCAGGAGTTGGAGTGGAGGGAGTTGGAAAGAAGCTTGTGAACTCAAAGGAAGGACCACCAACATTTGAGCAACCAAAGATGACACTGGAGAAGCTGTTGGAGTACGGAAACATGCTTGTGCAAGAACAGGAGAACGTGAAGAGAGTCCAGTTGGCTGACAAGTACTTGAATGAGGCTGCTCTTGGTGACGCCAACGCAGATGCCATCAACAGTGGAACTTTTTTCGGCGCCCAGACATAATTCATCATGTTTCTTAGCGTTTTCGTTTCTGTTATTACGTGCACGGACAACAACATGTTAAGTGTACAATAATTTTTCTTCTCTTATCCTCTTTTATATTCTGGATTCCTGTCCTCTATAATTTTGAGTTATATTGTCTACCATGTTACTGAAATCCACTTTTCTGCCCTTCTCTTTAATTTCTCTGCCTATGTTACTCTATTCTACATATCGAATTCATTCGGAACAGATATCTTCTTTCAAATTCACTGTTAAACTTATCGAGTTTCTTCCCTCCAATTTCAAACAAACATCGCTGTGATTATCAAACGCATGTGGAAGTAACGCTGCTTAGTTACATATACTCAGCTTGTTATTTATGCACGAAAAAGAAAAGGGAAATGCTAACACTAATATTTTATTGAAATTGATTTAAATGTTAGATGGATATAACAGAAAATTATTAGTTAGCTAACAACAAATCCGACGTTATTTTTATTTCAATTTTATTTTGGGTCATATAACAGGCAACATAAACATTTGTGAAATTATATATCATAAATAATAATTTAAGATTTAATATAAAATTTATCACTTTAATGTTTGGTCTTAATTCAATTTAAATTAAATTTTATATTATTTTTAATTATTCTATCAAAATAATTATATAACTAATAAAATTTTATTAAATTTTCATCAAGACGATATTATCTCTTTAAAATAAAACCGATCTCATTTTAATACTCCAAATATTCTATCCTAATTGCTTTAATACTTTTTTTCACTATTTTTTCTCATCCAATATTTTCATGATTGAACTTTAAGAAAATCTGTTAGAACTTAGAATATATCGTTTGAAAGAAAATGGTAACCAGAGAACAAGTGTGTGGGTCCAAACCATATATGTCCTCGTAATAAATGAGTGATTCATTTGTTTATATTTTAGACTGGAAACGAGTGATCCATATTGAAAGTCTCTCTTTTTTTTGGTCAGGGGAAAGTCTCTCTTTTGACCTTATACTGCAAGTCAAGACCAAAAAAAAAGAACTTATACTGCAAGTCTTTTAAAATATTAGCCTTTTTTTTTTTTGGTGACTAAAATATTAGCCTTTGATCCATAGATTGACCATTGTGCTTGTAAAATATTTAAAAAATATGTAACTTGAATGGACCTAACCTAAATGCAACGCAAAATGCCGTGTTGATTTTTTTATTTTAGTTTTTCATAGGTCCAACATGCAGTAAATAAACTGGCCTTTTATTACTGACCAAAAACAAAATTAAAATTAGCCTTTTATTGAATAGGTCCAACAAGAAGATTATATTTTTATTCTTGATCAAATCTTAATTTTTTTTTAAATTTAATTTTGCCTATATACAAATAACTCCCCCCTCTTTTATTTATACAAATAAATTTACAAGTAATTATGACATCAAAAGTATTTCTCAAATCAAGTATTCAAATATAAATGACTTTATAGTTTATACAAGAATAAAGCTCTACTTTAAAAAGAAATTTAAACAAAAAAGGGAAAAAAATACTTTTCCTTTTCTTTGCCACAATGTAATGAAAAATGTTGATTTTACCATGAAAGAAACGATTTTATGATGATCAGAACCAAACATTACGCTGAACATGATTCACAAGATACATACTCATATATGAAGGCTTGATCCTGTGATCAATGTTATTTATAAAATATTGGTGGAGTCATTGACCGAAAAAAGTAAAACAAAATAAAATAGTGCGTGATGAAATGCGTGCCTTTTTACCTAAATGCGCATCTAAAAAACATTAATTCTCAAAATGCGCATGGCTGAAAATTTTTCTGTAAATACGCATAGCCATTTTGTGGCCGCTGCCCGTGAAATGGAAATGAACTCCATTTCAACTATGGTGCCCACGAAATGGGCCACCAATGTCATGCCAACCACACACGAAATGGATATTCCATTTCCATGAGGGCAGCAACGAAATGGAAGGTGATAACTTCAATTGTATAAAATTTATAGTGCTTGGTTTGATTGATTAGGTGTTTAATAATTTTATACTTAAACATAAATAATTAAGATTAATGTTATAATATTGAGTTAAGATGATGCAATGATTGGCCAAAAACAAGAGTAACATATATATATATGCAAAAATAGAATAATTTGAGAATAGATATAATTTCAGATGAAAAAATTAGTAAAAATATTTGATATGTGCTGAATGCTATTTAATGAATTAGAAAATTATATTTTTTTAAAGTAGTTTTTATATTATTATATTTATTAAATATTGTATTTTTTTAAATAATAATTTTTTTATGCGAATAAAATTGGATAAGATAGAATTAGATGTAGAATTTAAGGTGCAAGTAAAATTTGAAAAGAAAAATTGTTGCTAGCGATTAATACGTTATTATGAATTACACTAAAAAAAATTAAATATTGATATCAAATTCTATATTGTTAAAAACATATTCATTAATTCATATACCTTTATATTAATATCAAATTTCTAATTCATTAAATAGCATTCAGCACATATCAAATATTTTTACTAATTTTTTCATCTGAAATTATATCTATTCTCAAATTATTCTATTTTTGCATATATATATATATATATATATATATATATATATATATATATATATATATATATATATATATATGTTACTCTTGTTTTTGGTCAATCATTGCATCATCCTAACTCAATATTATAACATTAATCTTAATTATTTATGTTTAAGTATAAAATTATTAAACACCTAATCAATCAAACCAAGCACTATAAATTTTATACAACTGAAGTTATCACCTTCCATTTCGTTGCTGCCCTCATGGAAATGGAATATCCATTTCGTGTGTGGTTGGCATGATATTGGTGGCCCATTTCGTGGGCACCATAGTTGAAATGGAGTTCATTTCCATTTCACGGGCAGCGGCCACAAAATGGCTATGCGTATTTACAGAAAAATTTCCAGCCATGCGCATTTTGGGAATTAATATTTTTTAGATGCGCATTTAGGTAAAAAAGCCTGAAATGCGTTTTAGTATTAAGTAAAACACTTTTGAAAAAATTTAAAAGTCAAAGACTTGTCTAACTCAAATAACTTACTTATTTTTATTGGGAAATTATTGATGAATTGTTAAATTTATCAAGAATATTATGATCTTCTAATATTGATATTAGAATAAAAAAAACAACTAAGACCTGTTTAATTCATTCGCATACCTTTTAATATGTTATAATATTATATTCGGATTCAAATTTTAGCAATATCAAGCAATAAATAAAAACTCTTAAAAATATTAGATATATAAATAAATAATGTATATAAATTTATGATGTAATGTCTAAAATTTGAGTTATCCAATCTATCTAAAAAAAACAAATCCCACAATTAGTTATTGAAAGAAGAAGAGAATTTTGAAGAATTTATGAAGTAACTTTTATTGAATGAGAAAGAATGTGTACAGAAAGAAAAGGAACCATATTTTTAATTCTAACAAAACTGATTCTTTTTCACACCCACACTTATTAACTATTCTTGAGGGATATTAACTTGATGGGCTGCTCCTGGTTTATTGAGCTACAGTTGACTTATACTTTGGGCTGTCAATACTCCCCTCAAGCTCAAGTTGCTCCTTGGAACAACGCTGAACTTGTCTTTGAGCTTTTCATAACTGGTTGCTGACAAAGATTTTGTTAAAATATCAGCAACTTGTTCAATTTCAAGAATATGTACAACTTGTAATGACTTCTTGTTGATCTTTTCTCGAACAATTTGGATATCTAACTGAAAGTGTTTCGTTTTGTCATGTAAGACTGGATTTGCAGTGAGCAAAATAGTACTTAAATTGTCACAAAATATTGACAGAGCAGTAGTCAATGCAATTTTCAACTCAGACAGCAAATTCTTCATCCATGTAATCTCTTCTTCACAGGCTGCCAAGCTTCGAAATTCTGCCTCAGTTGACGACCTACTTATAGTTGTTTATTTCCTGCAAGACCAAGTAATCAAATTAGCTCCGAAGAATACACAATAACCCGAAACAGACCTCTAATCCTCTAGATCTGCTGCCCAGTCAGAATCAGAAAAATCATTCAACCTATAGTCATTGCATTTATGTAAGAGCAAACCATATTCTTGTGTTCCTTGAAGATATCGTAAAATCCTCTTCACAGCCTTCCAGTGAGCAAGTAAAGGGTTGTGCATGAATTGAGAAACCTTCCTCACAGCAAAACTCAGGTCAGGCCTAGTGATGGTAACATATTGCAATGTACCTACTACAGATATGAAGAGCTTCAGATCCTCAAATTGTTCTAAATCTGTAGACAGTAACTGCAAAGAGGAGATCATAAGAGTAGGCATAGCACTTGCTATACTCATTCCTAATTTAGACAGTAAGTCTTTAATGTATTTAGTTTGAGATAAATGAAGCTGTCCAGTTTCAGTTTTATGAACCTCAATACCAAGAAAATAGGATAACTCTCCCAAGTCTTTTAGAGTAAAAATCTTGTTTAACTTTTGTATCATAACATCAAGTTCATTCGAATCATTACCAGTGATGATAATGTCATCAACATAACATAGAATATAAATGACATAATGAGAGCCATGTTTGATGAATAAAGATGTATCAGACTTAGTACTAACAAAGCCAAAACTGTTTAGAGTATTACTAAGTTTTAGAAACTATTCTCTCGGAGCCTGTTTGAGGCCATAAATAGCTTTATTTAATTTACACATTAAACTGTCAGAATTATGAGAGAAACCAGTAGGTTGATGCATATATATAGTTTCATGTAAATCACCATTAAGAAAAGCATTATTAAAATTCAATTGTCTTATAAATCAGTCTTTAGATAAAGCTATACTTAACACAGTTTGAATGGTGTCAGGTCTGATAACAGGACTAAACACATGTTCAAAGTCAAAACCTTCACATTGTTGGAAGCCTTAAGCCACCAATCTGACTTTGTACTTTTGTATGGTACCATCAGGAAGCCTTTTTATAGTAAAAACCCATTTAGATCCAATAATTTTGGCATTTTGAGGTTTTGACACAAGTGTCCAAGTATGATTTTAGATTAAGGCATCATACCCCTCTTGCATAACATTTTTCCAATGAGAAATAGCTAATGCAGCACTAGGTGTTTTAGGAGGTTTTCATGTAAAATGTTTAAATCAACATTACTAATTAAGACTTTAGGTTTAGAATTTTTAATTTTAGACCTAGTGAGTATGGGATGTTGATTTAGAAATTTAGGAGATATAAGAGCATCTGCAGATGTAGAAACGGGTGCAGAATTATATTATTATTATTATTATTATTATTATTATTATTATTATTATTATTATTATTATTATTATTATTGGTAGGATCAATAGATGGAGGGCAAGTTTGTATCCTAGAGATGGGAATAGGATGTTGTGTTTCAATAGTAAAGTGTATGAAATTAAAATTATTAGGAATATTTGGATTATGACTACTAATATCGCTAGGATTACGATTTGTATATTGAATATTCGAAATAGAAGAACTATGAGATGAAGAGCCTAATACAGAACCTATACTAGGAATAAAATGGTTAAAATAAAGAACTAGATTTATCAGAATCTTTAGAGGAGTCATTCTTATCAGTTTTAACAAATAATTTCTTGTAAGGAAAGGAAGTTTCATCAAATTAAACATGTCTTGTGGTATAAAGTTTACCACAAGGTGAAAGACATTTGTAGCCTTTTGAGTTTGGGATATAACCAAGAAAGACACATTTATGAGATCTAAAATCCAACTTTGTTTTATTGTAAGGCCTTAAAAGAGAAAAACAACTACTACCAAAAATTCTTAGAGAAGTATAATCAGGGACAGTGTTAAATAAGGTCTCGTAAGGAGATTTGTTGTCCGAAATTGGAGTTGGGATACGATTAATTAAGTAAGTCGCTGTTAAAACAGCTTCATCCTAGAAAATAAATGGCAAAGAGGTTGTAGATAGCATGGCAAGACTCATTTCAATGAAGTGCCTATGTTTTCACTCAGCTTTGCCATTTTGTTTTGGAGTGTAAGGAGAACTAAACCTTTGAACAATACCTTTTGTTCATACCCTGGCCCAATAATAAAGGTCCAGGATCCAAGCAAAGAGGCCCAACCCAAAGGGTTGGCCCTCACCCAGTACCAGCCTTCATCTCCAGAAGTCGGTACTGGACACGACCTGCTCCAAAGAAGTCGGATACGAGGGTTAGCTGGCAGATAACACTCATTCGAATGAGTAACTGCCCCTAGAAACTCTCTAACCACTTCATAGAGCCATATCTTAACCTCCCTAAGATATGGGAACGGTTATCCACCTAAAAAGGTGGCACTACTTCAGCGGTGGTTATTGGTTCACCACTATAAATACACTGACACCATTCAGGTATCTCTAAGTTCCAATACTCTCTAACCTGCTCACACTCTTGCTAACTTAGGCATCAGAGTGTCTTTGCAGGTACCACCCCCCATTCTCTCGCACGTACAAGTCGGACGGAAGAACGCCGAATAACGGATCCCCTCGAAAGCCACCTCCTTCATCCGTTTGGGCCAACCAACGCCATCCAGCCCATTAATCTCCGGTTACCCACCGTAACATTGGCGCCGTTGCCGGGGACCCGAGAGATCAACCAGTGATGGCGGATAGATCCCCTGAAGAGGGTCATGTGGAGACAGATTCTGAACAAGAGAATCTGAACACTGGAAACAATGAGGCAGACCAGACCCTTCACCAGGAAGCCAATGATCAACACAGGGAAGGCACCTCCGGAATCAAAAACCCGAAGGTGAATTCCTCGGAGGGGCGCGAATCAGAAAAAGAAGGACCATCCCACGCAATTGAGCTCATGGGATTAGTCCACAGTCGCCTCGAGCAGCTAGAACAGGAACGGGAACGACAAAAGGAAACCGAAAAGAACCTAAAAGAGGAGATGGAGCGACGAAAAGAGTTAGAAAGAAAACTCTTAAAGTTAGAATCCTCCCTCAAAGGTCAGAACTCCCACGACGGTAGAGAAGATTCGCCCTTAGGGGAGAAAGATCCTTTTAGCGAGGACATAATGAGGGCAAAAGTTCCGAGAAACTTTAGAAGCCCCGATATGGACCTCTACGACGGAACCACTGATCCAAAGCATCATCTGAGCAACTTTAAAAGTCGGATGTATCTGGCTGACGCTTCTGACGCTACGCGATGCAAAGCTTTTCCGACAACCTTGTCAAAAGCAGCGATGAAGTGGTTCGACAGCCTCCCTCCGAGGTCGATTACCAGTTTTGAAGACCTCTCAAGAAAGTTCTTGATGAGGTTCTCCATCCAGAAAGACAAAGTAAAACATGCACCAAGTCTCCTGGGAATAAAACAGGAGGTCGGGGAGTCCTTACGGGCCTATATGGAAAGGTTCAACAAAGCATGTTTGCAGATTCAAGACTTGCCTACCGAGGCAGTCATCATGGGGCTAGTCAATGGTCTTAGAGAAGGTTCCTTCTCACAGTCCATATCAAAAAGACACCCCGCCTCTTTAAGTGATGTACAGGAAAGAGCTGAAAAGTACATCAATATGGAAGAAAATGCTAGGCTAAGAGACCCGAGTTGGCGACCTGGTCACCCTCCCTCAACGAAAGAGAGGGAGAGGGAAGCTAAGAAGAAGGAAGAACTCGGCCTCGATAGGCCAAGAAAATATCACTCTTATACTCCACTGAAAGTTCCTGTAGTGGATGTATACAGAGAAATTTGCAATACCGAAAGGCTGCCTCCTCCCAGGCCCATTAAAAATAAAAGAGGGGGGAGCCGCGGTGATTACTGTGAGTACCATAAGATATATGGACACTCCACAAACGACTGTTACGACCTTAAAAATGTGATAGAAAAGCTGTCCAGAGAAGGTCGGCTTGACAGATATCTCATAGAAAGGTCGGACAGTCATGGAAAAAGAAAGCGAGATGATGTGGAGAGAAGAGATCCACCACCACAAACTCCGGAGAGACATATCCATATGATCTCAGGAGGGTTTGCGGGAGGGGGACTCACAAAATCTTCTCGCAAAAGACATCTCAAGAGAGTTTACCAGGTCGGAGAGGGGTCATCCGACCTTCCAACCATTTCATTCACAAAGGAAGATGGGCGAGGAATAATCCCTGGGCACGACGACCCAGTGGTAATTACCATGATCCTGGCAAATGCCCATCTCCACAGAACACTAGTAGACCAAGGAAGCTCAGCGGACATCCTCTTTAAGCCCGCTTTCGACAAACTAGGGTTAGACGAGAAAGAGTTAAGAGCCTACCTCGACACCTTGTACGGATTAGGCGACACGCCAATAAAGCCACTAGGATTTTTGCCCCTCCATACCACCTTTGGAAAGGGGGAAAAATCAAAAACTCTGAGTATAGACTTCATAGTCATCGATGTGGGGTCGGCTTATAATGCTTTAATCGGCAGAGCTACACTTAATCGACTCAGAGCGGTGGTGTCGACACCTCACCTCTGCATGAAATTCCCGACCTCAGCGGGGATAGCAACGGTGAGGGGAGATCAGAAGTTGGCAAGAAAATGCTACAATGAAAGCCTAAACCTAAGAGGAAAAGGCAAAGAAGTTCACACAATAGAGTTCGGTGGAGCAAGGATTAAAGAAGAACTGCGACCACGACCCGGAGGAAAAACCGAGGAGATTCAGGTCGGAGAAGAGGAAGGAAAAAACACTCACATAGGAACCAACCTGGGGGAAACCCTAAGACAAGAGTTGACTAAGCTCCTAAGAGATAATTCCGATCTCTTCGTCTGGAAGGCCTCCGACATTCCTGGGATAGATCCCGAGCTCATGTCCCACAAGCTCTCGGTCTACTCGGGATCCTGACCTGTACAACAAAGAAGACGCAAACTCGGCCCAGAGCGAGCTCTAATAGTAGAGGAGCAAGTACAAGCGCTCCTAGAAGCCGGTTTCATCAGAGAAGTCAAATATCCAACATGGCTAGCCAATGTGGTGCTAGTCAAAAAACAAAATGGTAAATGGAGAATATGCGTCGACTATACCGACTTAAATAAGGCATGTCCCAAGGACCCTTATCCACTACCAAGCATTGACACCCTAGTAGACTCTAGCTCGGGGTATCAATACTTGTCGTTCATGGACGCCTACTCGGGGTATAACCAAATCCCGATGTATGAACCAGACCAGGAAAAGACATCATTCATCACGCCCAGAGCCAACTTTTGCTACGTGGTCATGCCATTTGGATTAAAAAATGCAGGGGCCACATATCAAAGGCTGATGAATAAGGTGTTTGCCCCTCACCTAGGGAGCTTAATGGAAGTGTACGTCGACGACATGTTGGTAAAGACCAAGAAAGAAGCCGACCTCTTGTCTGACCTTTCACGAGTCTTTGACACCATAAGGTTGCACGGGATGAGACTAAATCCTGCAAAGTGCGCCTTCGCGGTGGAGGCAGAAAAATTTCTAGGATTCATGCTAACACAAAGAGGGATCGAAGCCAATCCCGACAAGTGTAGAGCTATCCTGGAAATGAAAAGCCCGACTTGTTTGAGAGAGGTCCAACAACTAAATGGCCGGCTAGCAGCTCTCTCCATATTTTTGGCAGGATCAGCACTAAGATCCCTTCCGCTGTTCTCCCTATTGAGAAAGGGACACCAGTTTGAATGGACTCCCGAGTGCGAGGAAGCGTTCTAGGAGTTCAAAAAGTTTCTGAGCCAACCTCCTATTTTGACCCGACCTGTAGCCGGAAAAGACCTCGTCCTATACCTATCCGTGGCAGACAAGGCTGTCTCAGCAACCTTGATAAGAGAAGACGAGGACGGTCAACACCCCATCTATTTCATCAGTAAAGTTCTACAGGGCCCTGAACTAAGGTATCACAAATTAGAGAAATTTGCCTATTCCTTAGTGGTAGCCTCTCGAAGGCTACGGCCTTACTTTCAAGCTCACACAATAAGAGTCCGCACGAACCAACCCATGAAGCAAATCCTCCAAAAGACGGATGTCGCAGGAAGAATGGTTCAATGGGCAATAGAGCTCTCCGAGTTCGACAAGAAGTACGAAACTCGGACGGCGATTAAAGCCCAGTGCCTCGCCGACTTCATCGCAGAATATGCAGGAGATCAAGGGGATAAACCAACTACATGGGAACTCTATGTAGATGGATCCTCCAACAAAACAGGAAGCGGTGCAGGCATAATATTGGTAGATGAAAGGGGAACCCAGATAGAGGTTTCCCTCAAGTTTGAATTCCCAGCTTCAAATAATCAGGCAGAGTATGAAGCCTTGATCGCAGGATTGAAGCTGGCAGAAGAAGTCGGTGCTACAAAGGTGATGATATGCAGCGACTCCCAAGTGGTGACCTCCCAAATAAGTGGGGAATATCAGGCAAAGGACCCAAATATGAAGAGGTACTTGGAAAAAGCTTTGGAGCTCCTGGGGCGCTTTGCAGAAACCGAGGTGAAACACATAACTCGGGATCTAAACAGCAGAGCAGACGCCCTATCCAAGTTAGCAAGTACCAAGCCAGGAGGAAATAACAGAAGCCTAATTCAAGAGACTCTCCAGGAACCTTCAGTGGTAAAAATGGAAGACAAACAAGAAGTCTTTGAAGTGGTCGGATTAAACCTCGGATGGATGAACCCCTTAGTCGAATACCTGAAATTCGACATCCTCCCTAAGGAGGAAAAGGAGGCCCAGAAAATCCGAAGGGAAGCACAACACTATACCTTGGTGAAAAATGTTCTCTATAGAAGGGGGATATCAACACCATTGTTAAAGTGTGTACCGACCTCAAGAGCCACCGAGGTATTGGAGGAGGTACATAGTGGAATCTGCGGGAATTATCTCGGAGCAAGATCATTAGCCAGAAAGGTGATCCGAGCTGGATTCTACTGGCCAACCTTGCAAAAAGATGCCACAGACTTTGTGAAAAAATGCCAACCGTGTCAAATGCATGCAAATTTCCACGTAGCCCCCCCAGAGGAGCTCATTAGTATCACCTCCCCATGGTCCTTTGCAAAATGGGGAATGGATTTGTTAGGTCCTTTTCCCCAGGCGCCAGGACAAGTCAAATACCTAATAGTGGGAATAGATTATTTCACAAAGTGGATAGAAGCAGAACCACTGGCCACCATCACTGCACAAAGAAGCCGGAGGTTCCTCTACAAAAATATAATCACAAGGTATGGGATACCTTATTCCATTACCACAGATAACGGAACCCAGTTCACCGACTCCACTTTTAGAAGCCTAGTAGCCAGTATGAACATCAAACACCAGTTCACCTCAGTGGAACACCCACAAGCCAATGGGCAAGCCGAAGCAGCCAACAAAGTCATACTGGCAGGGCTGAAGAAAAGATTACAAGATGCGAAAGGAGCTTGGGCTGAAGAGCTCCCACAAGTACTATGGGCTTACAGAACAACCCCCCAATCCGCCATTGGAGAAACACCCTTCCGACTAGTTTATGGTGTAGAAGCCATGATCCCAATAGAGGTCAATGAGCAAAGCCCAAGAGTGATTTTCCACGACGAGATCGGGAACGTACAGGGGTACAAAGAGGAGCTCGACTTACTCCCTGAAATCCGAGAAGAAGCCCAGATAAGAGAAGCAGCGTTGAAGCAAAGGATGGCCGCGAGATACAACAAAAAAGTCATCCGAAGGAATTTCACCCCAGATGACTTGATCCTAATCAGAAACGATATTGGAATCAACAAATCGGGGGAGGGAAAGCTCGCTGCCAAGTGGAAAGGACCATACAAGATCAACGAGGTCTTAGGAAAAGGCTATTATAGGGTAACCGACTTCGACGGCATCGAGTTACCAAGATCATGGCATGCTTGTAATATGAAAAGGTACTACAGCTAAAAGCGAACCCTATTCCCTGATGTACTCTTTTCCCAATTTCATGATTTTTCCCAAAATCAAAGGGTTTTTTCTGAAAAGGGTTTTTAACGAGGCATCATAGTAGGGGCTAAGGGAAAATAAATTATCAAAAGCCCTTAGTAAGCAAGAAGGTACCTCCTCAATTAATAAAGATCTCTTTCATTTTAAATATCTCTTTTAAATTCCCTTTTTATTCTCTTTCTACAAAACGCGCCGATTTAAGCTCGACAAAACGTGAAAATCCCATGAACCGACCTAGATGGTCGTCAGGATAAAACGACGAGGTACAAGTCGGCGTAAAGAGGCTATAGAAGTCGATCATGATAAACTCGGGAGCAGTCCGACTCATAAGTCGGAAAGCGAAGCCGAGTAAAATTAAAATGAATCGCAAAAGTAGCCTAAGTCACGAAAAACTCAATGAAACAAAATTGAGTACTAGGAATAACAAAAAGAGATAGGAAAAACTAAGAAAAAGTTATAAGGCTGCCTTGAAGATTAAAAAAGATTTAGAAAAGCAGGCAAGCCCCAAAGAAAAGGTTTTTTCCAGAAAAGATCAAAGAGTCAAAAGAACCACGAATAGAAAAGCATGCGCGCATAAGGTAACTCAAAACCCTTATCCAAAAAAGGGCATTTATTTAAACGCCAAATTAAACCCTTATTAAAAAGGGTATCGAAAATTTGTTTTGTTTACGGCCCTAAAAGGCCAAAAAATTGTTGCAAACATCAACAAATAAATATAAAAGAGTTTAAAAAGAGGGGCCCACAGGCCGGGCCCCAATAGCCAAAATCACTTCTTAGCAAGAGGAGTAGAAGGATCACCACCAGCAGAATCGGAAGGAACGCCAGGAGCAAGGGCTGGAGAGGAAGTCGGAGGAGCAGTAGAAGAACCCGGAGCGTCCTTAGAGCGAGGAGGGGACTCTATGATCCTCTGCCCCCGAGTCTTCAAATCGGACTCGGACTCCACAACGGGGACAGGAGGATCCACGATGGCACCATCAATAACAATCTTATCAGGGTCCAAGGGAGAAAGGTCCAAGTCAGGAGCAATGACTCCGACCTGTTCCTTAAAAACCCGCCAAGCCTCATCAGCACCATCTGCAATAGAGTCCTCTAACTCAGTATAGGCCTTCCGGGCATTTAGCAAGTCATTCTTTACAGACACAAGATCATCAAATAAACTGTTGTAGCTGGCTTGCGCTGCCTTCCTCAAATCCACCTCCATGTTGCATTGGGCTTGCAACTTCCTCCCACTCTCTCGGAGATTATCTCTCTCCTCCCTCAGCTTGGCGACTTCCTCCTTCAACTTCCCCTCATGCTCCTGATATATGAGAAGCCTTCCTTCCATCTCTTCGACCCTCGAGGTCATCCCTAAAGAGCTGAGAGGGGCCTTCTCAAAAATATCCAAGAGTTTGCCACAAACCCCCGCCGCCTTCAGGCTCTCCTCAACCAGAGTGGTAAGGTGGCGCCGAACAGAAACATCATCCATGTTTATGCGAACGTTGGGATAGATGTTCTTTCGGACGAATGTAAGAGCATCCGCCTTCGCCTCACCAGAAGAGCCAGACTCTAAGGTCTTGCGCTTCTTATTATCTGGTTCAGAAGAAGGTCGAGCAGGGGGGGTGGCTGAGAGAAAGTTGAAGAAGAAATTACAATGGGCTGAGAGGGAGTCCCAACATTCCGAGGAGGAGGAGGAGGAGGAGGAGAGATAACTGCCCTGGCGCCACCAGTCCTGGCGCGAGACCTTGCTTTAGCCTCCTGGACCCTTTGGTAAGATTCTTGAGCGTTTGCCTTTACCATCTCTGAAAAAAGCAACAAATGATAGATTAGACAAGTCGGATGAGACAAGTCAGAAATCCAGCAAACAAATAAAAGCTACCTAGCTGTGCCTGGACAAAGGTCGGAGACCCCTGGAGAAACTTTTTTGTGTCCAAGTATGGGGCCCTCCCCCACACTTCTCGGAGGAACCCCACAATGGCTGCTTCTACCTCATTTAGGTCATCCAGACCATATTTCTCGCAGGGGGAGGCCTCCAGCCAATATAAAGGAAATCGGGGAAAGGAATTATCATCCAGGAAAAAGGGGTGGTGACCCTCTACAGCTTGCACTTTGAAAAAGTAGTTCTTGAAGTCGTGAAAGGATTCGTCAAAAAGGGTAAAGATTCTCCGACCTTGTATGGCTCGGAACGACACCCACTGTTGTTTATTGTTTAGCCCATTGAAGGGTTTTGTCATATGAAAAAGATGGAAAAAAATCTTTAAAGAAGTCGGAAACTCTAAAGCCTGGCTGATGAATTGATAAATTTTCAAAAAACCCCAAGAGTTGGGGTGAAGTTGGGTGGGAGCGACTCGACAGTGACGCAAAACAGATATCTCAAAATTTGAAAAAGGAAGAAAAACACTCAAACGGGTGATCATGCACTCATACATAAAGAAAAAATGAGGGGCCGCCTCATTGACTCTTCCAAAACAAACCCAGTCTTCAGGACCCGGGACTACCAATTCATATTTTGGTTCGTCATCCTCAGAAGTACAAATTCTGTGATGAGTGCGAAGGTTGGTAATGAACTCAGAATCGACTGAGGGCTCCTCCCCTAAGACCGTGACATCAACCCAGTGAGAGAGAGCATCTACAGAAGCCATTTCTTTTTATAAAAAAGGGGGCAACAAAACCTACAAGGGGAAAAGAAAAATCACCAACACGGTCTCTAAAGGGAGGAGGATGCGAAACTAAAGTCTGCAAATCAAATTTATCTACAAGAGCGTACTAAATAACTAACCTTTATCCGGAAATAAGGGTTGGAAGCAAAAGCCTTCGAAAACGCAAGAATGCAGCACGAACGAATGCAAGGAAAATTTGAAAGATCGCAGAAACGAAACAACGAAAGAGAGGGAAAGTATTTATAAGAACGTTAGGGGCATAATGGTAAAATCGGGGCAATCATTAATGAAGATGCACCGTTACCAAGGCCATTAAATCCCTACGCACATCCCTAACGGACACGACGCTTGATTAGATGTAACTGTCAGAACCAAAAGGTCACGAAAAATCACGTCGGTTCTTAAACCACCACGTCGGTCCTCTTGCAAATCGGCTACGACCCCGAGTTGAATACTCGAACCCAAATCCTAAAAAGAAATTGGGCTCGAGTAGGGGCACTGTTCATACCCTGGCCCAATAATAAAGGTCCATGATCCAAGCAAAGAGGCCCAACCCAAAGGGTTGGCCCTCACCCAGTACCAGCCTTCATCCCCAGAAGTCGGTACTGGACACGACCTGCTCCAAAGAAGTCGGATACGAGGGTTAGCTGGCAGATAACACTCATTCGAATGAGTAACTGCCCCTAGAAACTCTCTAACCACTTCATAGAGCCATATCTTAACCTCCCTAAGATATGGGAACGGTTATCTACCTAAAAAGGTGGCACTACTTCAGCGGTGGTTATTGGTTCACCACTATAAATACACTGACACCATTCAGGTATCTCTAAGTTCCAATACTCTCTAACCTGCTCACACTCTTGCTAACTTAGGCATCGGAGTGTCTTTGCAGGTACCACCCCCCATTCTCTCGCACGTACAAGTCGGACGGAGGAACGCCGAATAACGGATCCCCTCGAAAGCCACCTCCTTCATCCGTTTGGGCCAACCAACGCCATCCAGCCCATTAACCTCCTTCATCCTATGTTTTCACTCAGCTTTGCCATTTTGTTTTGGAGTGTAAGGACAACTAAACCTTTGAACAATACCTTTATTGGCCAAGAATTGATTGAACTGATGAGAAGTGTATTCCAACCAAGAAATTTTTATCCTTTGTGAGGTTGAAACTCAAATTTTGACTTTTGATGATATGCTTGATAAATTCCGAAAATCCACAACCTCTATGATTCAAGCTAATATCTCTCAGAGTTCATTTCCTTCCAATTCCAATTCAGGTCGTAGTTTTGGAGGAAGCAGAGGTAGAGGTGGTAGGTTTTCACGAGGAGGCAGATCCTTTTTCAATCAGAATAGGCCACAATGCCAGGTATGTGGTAGATTTGGCCACATTGCTTGGTATTGTTTCAACAGATTCAATCAACATATACCTCCTGCATCACAAAATTTTCAGACTCCCTCTTCCACCTCTTTTACTAATTCACCAAACTCTTCTAATCTGTCACAAGCCAATACCACTACAACTACACCACCACTATCCCCTCCATCTTTTCATCATCCTACTGCCTACATAGCTGCTCTAGGATCTATTGCTGACTTCTCCTGGTACTCAGATATTGGTGCTTCCCACCACATTATTACTCCTAATTCATCTTCGTTTATCACATTTTCAGATTATTCAAACCTTGATCAAGTTTAGATTGGGAATGGCTCAAATTTGCCTATATCTAAAATTGGTACTTCTTTATTATATGCTTATGATTCTAATAGATATTTCAGATTACAACAATTAATTTATTCTCTAAAAATCACCAAAAATTTTATCAATGTCTCTAAATTTACTAAAAATAATGATGTTTATTTTTTATTTTATGCTCATGTGTATTTTGTTAAATGTCAGCAAACTGACAAAGTGCTTCTTTCAAGATTCTCTTCTTCTTTCAGTTATATAGAAGAGGTTGTTCGGTGCACGTCAATATGCGTGCTGACCAACATTAGGTCACCATTCTATCAACGCCTAATACAAATACAAACTATATATATAGCTTGAAAATTTCATACAAAAATGGCGGTTTATTCTCAGCTATAGTAACACTTCTAAAAAGCATAGCAGCCAAGTCAAAGAGCATAATTATACACAGCACAATTCACCAACAAATGTTTACTCGGGTTCCCTTTTTAGAAACTGAGGTTGACCATGGCACAAGATCAGAAGATGTAACTAAGTTGAACTAAGAGTAGTGTGAAATGCTTTAATTTGTTAACTGTTGGGAAGGAATAATATTGAGAGGGACAGTTCAGACTTCCTCACAGCATCTGGCATGAGGTTTGGGATAGGAATGTTAGTGCTATTTTATTATATGGTGTGCTATCTGGAACCGACTTGTGAAATCGGAAATCCAGAATTACATCAACACACGTTTCAATCGCACATTAGACCATCCCTTAACCAATTTTGCTACCAAGATAGCACATAGGTTTGAGAATTGGATTCTTGGCTGGATTAATCGGATTAACTGGTTTTATTTAGACAAAAGAATTGGTTGGAAAAAGTTGATTATTTTTTTTGGTAAATTCAATTAAAAATGCTCTTTATAGAAAAATATATACCACATATATAAAAGTATATTATTTATTACATTTGATTTAATTTCGATTAACTCTTTTTATTGTTATTGTTATTATTTATTTTATAATAGCGACAGCGATAAATTAATTGGGCCAACCCAATTAAACTGAAACTAATTTTGTTCAGACAATTGAAGTACTATGTCATTATAGTTCCAGCAACAAATATTATTACCAATATGATATTGATGGTTGATTATATTATTATATTTATAGCCTTGATAATAACGGAAGGAAGGTTAGAAACACGACGTGTAAACATGAATTAAGTACCATCAAATATACTACTTGAACATTTTCTTAAGTGGAAACCCGGAAATCAGTTTGTTCTAATTTCCTTGGTTCTCAAGTCATGACTCAATTCAATATAAGTATCTTTTTTTTATTTTGACATTAGAGCCGCGTCTTAAAGTCAATCTATAATTACATAAAAATTAAAAGAAATCACAGATGGAGACACGGAGTATTCAGTTCTTAAATTATAGTGAAATTTAATAACACTTTCTTTCATCGGAATTTAAGTTAGATTGTATCAAACATGTATTGAAATGAAAACACGTTCAACCAATATATATGCATGATTGATGGTGGTGTATGTCAAAAATCCTGAAACACATGCTTTGCATACTTAGGTTCACATTACTAAAAGAAAAGAAAAGCCAAAGTTGGTGCCAATAATAAGTTGCAAATTAAAGCAAGAAGAAAGAAGCGGTAGTCCACCACTTGCCTTGGCACCCCATCCCCATGTGCTAAATGCTATCCACATATAGCCAAACATTTCCTCATGTAAATAAACCCCACATCAAATAGTCGATAATGGATATTGGACTCTATACTAATCGAAAGGACAATCGGATAAGAGACCAAGACCAACACTAAATAAATAAATAATCAAAATAAATTATCAATACATGTATATCAAAAATCTGATTTATATATAATATATAATATAAAAAATATATGAAAGAATATATATAAATACATAATAATTAATTTTGTAATATTTAATTTGTTTTGTTATGCACGTAAAGTTATCAACATTCTAAATAGATTAGTATACTACATGAATACTAAAAATTAGTTCAATTATCTATTATAAAAAAATGTTATTCTAACATTTAATTATTTTAGTAATTAATTATTTTATGAAAAAATATGTGAAATAATATATATAATTTTTTTACAACAACAATAATTATCAACATCTAATTTTCAAGGTATTTAATTAAAAAATATAAATTTTGTAGATATACATTAGGAAAAGATTCAAACTTCTTTGCTTTCATGCTTTAACTAATATATTTGAGTTAAGGTGATTGTTATGGTATGTATCAAGTGATGTTTAATTTGTTAAAAAAAAATATTTAATTTAAAAAGTATAAATATAAATAATTTTTAAATATTTAAAATTTATTATAAAAATAAATTTGATAAAAATTAAATATTAAATTAAAATTAAAATTGTGTAAAATAAAAAATTAATAAAATGATAAAATAAAAAACTAAGCACTATCTATGAGATGTGTCTGCCTATTTTATACTGTCTTGTATCCGTGTACCATATTATAAAATAATTAGGTCTTTATTTTATTAATTTTTTAATTTAAAAAATTTGATTTACTGAATCATAGATAGATTTAAATTTTTTAAATTTTACTTTAGAAAATAAAATATAATCTCTTATTATTTATTTTATAAATTAAACAAAAAAAATATAAAAAAAATTATTTAAAAAAAAAAATTACACTTTATTCTTTTAAATAACTTTTAAATAAAAATTTAAATTTTAGAAAATTTAAATTTATTATAGACACCATAAAATTTGTCTTCAACTAAATCCAAAAAACCAGTTACAGTTTATATATATATATGATGGAAAATAAAAAAAATAAAAAAAAAGAGAAGAAAAGAATAAGAGAAAATAAAATAGAAGGGAAAATGAATTTTTTTGTGTGAGTTGTCCTAACTGCAAATCCAGAGTTAGCTCCCTCCCATGTGTGTCGGGGGAGAGTTGAAGTGCGGTGGTGAGTGGTGGACTAATGAAAAAGGTTGGCAGTGCAGTCAAAATCCATAAAAAGTTAAAAACCTCGTGACTATTCCATCAAAAAAGAATAAACAAACACGTTTCATTTTCCAACACACAAACTTGAAACCACACTTCACTCCCTTTTACTTCCCCTTCAATCCATCATGAAAATTTTTCAATAAGCATCATCGCTAACTCTTTTTTTTTCCCTTCTTTGATCTGTCTCGAGCAGAAATTCAACCCTCCTATTATGGCAAAAACACTGCTGCTTCTTTTTTTCCTCTCAGCTCTGACCTCAAGGATTACTCACCAACAAGAGATCTTCTTTGAAGGCTTCAATGGTGGTGAAGCCGCCGTAAACATGTCCCTAAACGGTGGCGCAGTTATTTACCAAAGCGGCACACTTGGTTTAACAAACGACACTCAGAAGGTGGTTGGTCACGCGTTTTACTCGACCCCAATCCAATTCAAGAACAAGAGCAAAGTTGTCTCCTTTTCCACCGCATTTGCATTCGCAATAGTCCCTCAGTACCCAACACTCGGTGGCCATGGCTTCGCCTTCACCATTGCTCCCTCCAAAGACCTTCCCAACGGTTACCCAAGCCAGTACTTGGGCCTCCTCGGCCCAAAAAACCTCGGCAACTTCTCCAACCACCTCTTCGCGGTGGAGTTTGACACCGTTCAAGACTTCGAGTTCGGAGACATCAGTGACAATCACGTGGGCGTTAACCTCAACAACATGGCCTCCAACAAATCCGTTAAAGCAACTGTTTTGGGACAAGAAGAGCTGAACTTGAAGAGTGGCAAAGTGATTCAAGCATGGGTTGATTATGACTCCTCAAAGAACCAATTGGAGGTTCGTCTCTCCCAAACCTCAACAAAACCCAATTCTCCTATCTTGTCGTACGAGGTTGATCTCTCACCGATTCTCAAGGATTCCATGTACGTTGGATTCTCCTCTTCAACAGGGATGCTAGCTAGCTCTCACTATATCTTGGGCTGGAGCTTCAACATCAACAATGGAGACGCCAAAACCCTCTCCTTGAAGAACCTCCCTCCACTCCCTTCGCGAGACAAACCCCATAGAAGGTCCTTAATCTTAGGGCTCTCTCTCTCAGCTTCGATATTGCTCCTCTGCTCCATTGCCTTATCATTCTACCTCACCAAAAAGCTGAAAAACGCAGAAGTAATCGAACCGTGGGAGCTAGAAGTTGGTCCACATAGGTTCCCCTACAAGGAGCTGAAGAAAGCTACCAGAAACTTCCACCACAAGAACATGCTCGGCTTCGGCGGCTTCGGCGCGGTTTTCAAGGGAACACTGGCAAACAACACCGAAATCGCAGTGAAGCGAGTCTCCCATGACTCCAAACAGGGATTCCAAGAATTCGTGTCGGAAATCGAGACCATAGGAAGGTTGCGCCACAGGAACCTCGTACAGCTCCAAGGTTGGTGCAGAAACCACATCGATCTTCTATTAGTATACGACTTCATGCCAAACGGAAGCTTGGACAAGCACCTGTTCGAAGATTCACCAAGAAAAACGCTAACATGGGAACAGAGGTTCAAGATTGTGAAGGGCGTGGCTTGCGGACTCTTGTACCTTCACGAGGAATGGGAACAGACGGTGATTCACAGGGATATCAAAGCAGGGAACGTTCTGTTGGACGCTGACATGAACGCGCGCCTCGGCGACTTTGGTTTGGCCAAGCTATATGAGCGTGGTTCCAACCCGAGCACCACCAGGGTGGTAGGGACGCTGGGGTACCTTGCGCCGGAGCTAACGAGGACGGGGAGGCCAAGCACGTCTTCCGATGTTTATGCGTTTGGAGCGCTGCTGTTGGAGGTGGTGTGCGGGAGGAGGCCGGTGGAGGCGAAGGCGCTGCCGGAGGAGCTTGTTCTGGTGGAGTGGGTGTGGGACCGGTGGCGCTTGGGGGCGGTGTTGGAGGTGGTGGACCCCAAGCTTGGCGGAGTTTATGATGAGCTGGAGGTTGTGGTGGTTATCAAGTTGGGGTTGCTGTGTTCGTGTGAGGTGCCGGAAATGAGGCCAACTATGAGGCAGGTTGTGCGCTTCTTGGAAGGGGAGATCCCGTTGCCGGAGGGGATTCCTCCGCCGGATGGCTTTGGTGGTGGAAAGTCTGGACATTCGTATGGCGGGAACACGTGGTTGTCGCCGCTTGATGATGACGTGGAGGGTACAAGGGATGAGGATGGTAGCTAGGCCTCTCCCTATTTGGTTTGTTTTTCATTTTTAATATTTTGGTTTTAAAGATTTTATTTAAAAAAGTAAAAATAAAAATAGATTTTTTCGTTTTTAGTAAAATTCTTAGCTTGATACAAAATTAGGAGTTCATAATGAAGAGATCTAGCTTGGTTAAGAGCAATCATCCAGCATGTAAATCAATAAAATCATACGACCAGATACACACACCACATTCTTTCATCCAAATTCCAATCTCTCTTTCCGCATCTTGCTTAATTCAACCAAAGCTATATTTTGTTATTTCAACGCGCATTGGCTTTGAATGATAGCTAAACTAGACATAGGAATAGATAATAGATGTTATTAGTTGTATAATTCCATGAAATGCAACTACTACATTTTCAGTATGCAACTATTTTCTCGTAATTATTGAATGTAGGAGGGCATTGGGGGCACGCTTTTATGATTATGGATTCTACCTTGAATGAGAAGTGGCAATGAAATCTTCTTTTTTTTTTTGTCGAAAACTCGAAATGGTAATGGTAGGAGGCGAGAGAATAACATAGTGATGAAGCCGACAATAGAATCTTTTGTGATCTAAAACATACATATCCAGACATTTCGAGTCAATTTTGACACGATGAACGTTCTATCAAGGGGGAGAAGCAAAAAATTATAAATATAAATAAATAAATCAACAATAAAAAATCGAAGAAAAACTCCTCTAGTATAGCACTTTGCTCACAGCTGCACTATCATCATTCGTGTTCTGGATTACTCAATGCTACCTCAAGTGCATACAATTTTCCCCCTTTGGCATTGCCATCAAGGTAGCAAGGAGACAAAACTTACACCAGAAACTACAAAGAACTTGAAAATATGTGAATGTTGTACAAATATGTCTTTCCCAATAGAGTTCAGCATATAACAATTCTGAGTTAGGGAAAAAGAGCATTAGTTGCAAACATATCAATTCATAAGATGAGCAATCTTAGCAAGAAACAAAATCAAGGTTCCACCAACTCCTTTCATTCCATTTAGTTTCAGTTTCTAAGAGCTGTACACTCTCTTGGTGCAACAAACGCTGCAAAACTACCAACTACGCTAGAGCCAACTACACAGAATTGAAAATTATGGCAGTAACATATCTAACAACAATTATAACATCCTCATCTTCCCCACAAGGCCCTACCCAAGATTCCCTCTATTTATTCTGATGATCAATTCTACCAGCTAGCATCTGGAAAACAATTGAAAAATGTGAATGATACACATTTTCTGCATTTGTTAAGCAAATAATGAGGAAAACCGCCAGCATGGATTCTGCAGAAAAAAGAACAGATCTCCGAATCATCCACTACTGGTTTACCAGTTTGTCTCCAGTGTTTTCATCCTCGCCATCTTTCCCACAGCTGAAAATCTCATGGTCATCAAACCCTACAAAAACAAGGAAACAAGATAATTAATGACATTGTCTACCAAGCAGTTTCCATATCTATTACTGAATGATTGGAAAAAAGTGAATGGAGAGGCAGTTTCCATATCTATTGAAACACACATAACTACCTTCGCCCAAGTCTTCAGCTTCATCATTTAAAGGCCTTATAGGCATTGAGTTAACAGAAGATGTATCCAGTACCATGCAATCCAAGTTCCCATTCTCTTGGAAGTATAAATCGTTTGCCTTGATCCATTCCTCAACCATACTGATGTTGTTGAAGGATAAGGGATCACTCAAATGTTGTTCTTTGCTGGTGTACCTGAAAGAAAATCAAACAACAGAATATAAATTCCCTTTCAACTGCAAACTGCATTAACAGAATCTATCAATATACAACCATCTAAGCTCACATTTGTCTTAGTTGTAAGTTGTGTTGAACGAAGACAAGATCGTTGAGATGTTGCCGTTCTATAAAATTCCTTGTATTCATTATTTTTTGTTCAAAAGGAATCTGGTTTCTTTTGTAGATTGGTAAACTGCATGTTTGACTGAGAATACGAATTGCTAAACGTGACATGTTGGGGCAGCCTCCTCCATATGTTGACCACCATTCAGCTACAAAATAAACATATGAAAGATAAGTACATGAAATGGGGTTAGTCTAACCAGTCATCAGAGAAAGGAAATGCTCAAATAGGGTATCTTGAGTATAATATGTCTCAAGTATTGAAGAGACATTCAAAGAACCCAATCATTGTTGGTGTAATAATGCTATGCAGGTCATAACAGAAATTATATCCAACTTTTTACCGGATTTTAGAAGAATTATGCTAACAGTGATTCTACAACGTAAACAAACTTTCAACAACAATGCTAATGGGGTGGTCACATTGCAGTTGCAGTACATTCAGAGCTCATGCAGAAAATTTCAGTTTCCACTCCTATGACACTAGTTTTTATGTCTAAGCATAAGCATTTTACACAAAGGACAAGATAGTTTTTTCCTCTTTCAGTTGATCAGTTTTTATATTTATGCATCATTACTATTTTGGGTAAATAGCATTCGTAAATTTTGATTTTTTTTTTTTTCCTGCCTATTAAGTTACTTAAAGCAAAAGAGAACATGGCAACTGAAAATATATTATTCCTATCTAAGAGAATAGGTTATCGGCCCTTACAAGGAAGTAAATTATCTCTAGCTCTGACTGCCATCTTTCTCCCAAAATCTCCTGCACCAGCCTTGTATAATGTTATCTCTTTGATAATTTTGTCTTGGATTCTTGTATCAGGGACTAATCTCTCTATGCAATCAAACATCCCCGAGAGAATCTCACTGTGGATATCCCCTTGAATACCAAAGAAGAACTTTGGATTAAGATAGAAACCAGCAGCATGAAGGGGATGATTCCACAACCTTTCCCATCTGTGATGTATAATATTCCAGTACACCATATATTCCTCCTTCTTAACAAGTGCTTTCTTAATAGCTTCTTTTGCCCGGTAAATTCCAGCATAAATGTAACCCATTGCAGGTCTTGTCTCACTGGCAGCTGTTCTCAGGACTCGCAAGAGAGGAGCTGTTAGACGAACAATCATTTCACATGAAGACCAAAACGCTTCATCACTTAGGATATCTAACATTTCCAGACCTGCTGGTTTCTTTGAGTATGGGCAATCCATCCACTCCTGAGAAGTGACCATGGCCTGTAAATTGTGTTTGAGATCAACCATTCGTTTCAATGTGGAAAAGTTTGTTGCAAACTGTGAGAAGGCAGGATCCACAATATCATTCCCTAAAGTATACCTTCTAACCATACTCAAGACCGAACTACAATTGTACACAAATCTTGTTATAGATCTAGCTTGTTCAATCACAGTAGTAATCCACTTGAGATTTCCAAAATCTTCAAGAATCAAATCAATGCAATGAGCTACTGAAGGACTCCAATAAAGGGTAGGAAAAGTATCAGTCAGCCGCCTACCAGCATCGGCATATTGCTCTTCGCCTGGCGTAATCACTTGAAGCACTTGCCCGACTCCAATTTCTTCTACTATTTGTCTTAGCAACTCATATATACTCTCTGCAGGAACTGAAACCTCAGTAGCATCAAAAGTTTTCAAAAAGATTATTCCTTCGGGACAGTAAGCGAAAATGTTTAGCAGCATTCTTCCAGCTTCTGAACTCAGCTGATCCACCAAGATAGAGCAGCCTGTCCTCCCCCATGTCATCCTGCACCTATCTACATCATTCTTCATTTCTTCCACAGAGGTTTTCAGGACCCAACCACGAAGTTCATGATGCGAGGGGCACTCGAATCCCGGACCCCTTGAAGCAATTGCCTCCACCATCTGCTTGAAATAGATTGAGTTCACAGCATCAAAAGGTGCACCAACATCGTAGAAAAACCGACCTATTGCCATATTAATGTGACTGTCCATCCTTTTGGGAACCACTGTATTTTTCTCCACCACAGGAACAACCTCAGGGTTGGCATAAGTTGCAGTCGATTGCTTGGGTCTTAACTTCTTTCTCCTTTCTACACCTTTACTCATCCCTTCCCCAGCAGGCACTACCGTATTCGAATTGCCTTCCACTGGATTCTGTATTGCAAGGGATTGTATTCCCTCATTGGCATTCCCATCCACCTGATTTAGAACCGAATTCACTACATTATTCACGACAGTATCCAAAGGAGTAAGATTCATGATCTCTTCCTCGATCTTCTGCTTCTTCCTCTTCCTCATGACAACCCCATCCAAGCTCTGCTGCATATGTAGCCTAACATCATGGGGAACACGGCTGCAGGTGGATGCATTGCCCTTCTGACAAGCAAGATGTTCCTTAATCCTATGAATCCCACCACCCTTGAACATCTTGAGGCAATATATGCACTTCAATTGAACCTTGTCCCCACACTTAAACATCTGAACATGCTTCCATGCAGGGTCATGTTTCTGGGGTGTAATTTGAACCAGTTCAAGATTTGAACCCATCTAGGACTGATCACACCCCCCGCCTTTTTCTTCTTTTGCAGCTGAAATCAAAACAACAAGCACTATCTCATAAAACTAAAACTAAACCCACGTGCAATTTCTCATTTTTCAGTGTCAAATGTTGTAACGATTCAATCCTTGGCAATTTGCATCTAAGAACATTTATTTTCATATAAAACACGAAACTCTGAAAATACCAAAAATTAAATAAATAAAAAACAGGGATACAGAGAAGAAAAGAAAAGAGCTTACCCGGTTCGTGTGTGGTGTTGAGAATCGCAATCGAGATGGAGGAATTGAGTTGGGGAATACGAGCAGAAAAACAGAACCGAGTTAGGGTTGGAGTTCTGTTGGAAGAGAGAAGTAACCGGATGGACCGGTTAGGGCAGAGAGAGGGGAGATTTGAGTTTGCTCTGAATGGATCCGGTTTCGGCGGTCAAAGGTTATATAGCCGGGCCGGTTTGATTCGCAACGAAAAACCGAGATTCGTGCTCTTCCTCCGGAGCCGGACAACACTGGTGGTATTCTGGTTGTCTCTTGTATCGCGTATATTTCTGTTTTGTCCAACCCAACGCAACTCAACCCAACCCAACTCAACCCAATTCCACCGTTCCTTATAAAGTCAAAACCCTTCTTTGA
Organism: Arachis ipaensis; assembly: GCF_059453495.1. Classification (NCBI taxonomy): domain Eukaryota; kingdom Viridiplantae; phylum Streptophyta; class Magnoliopsida; order Fabales; family Fabaceae; genus Arachis; species Arachis ipaensis. The sequence goes on from NC_142438.1 coordinate 134,524,054, forward strand.
TCTTACTTTTTTTATTTTTTTGGTCAAACTTAAATTTCAGTTTCTTTTTTTTTTTTTTGGTGACTTAAATTTCAGTTTCTTTAATCATGCATGTTTTATTTATCCTTTTTTTTCCCCCAAAATAGTGCTCAGATCCCTATGATTCAAATCAATAAAAAAACAAAAAATATGTGTTCTTTAGCTATATATACATGTTAATATTATTATTTATAAAAAGAGTAAACATTTAAATTAATTTTTTAAAATTTATATTAGATATTTTTGTTAATAAATTTTTATTTTTTAAATTTTTCAAAAATTACTCATATCAAACAAATTATTTTTTATTATTTTTGTTAAATTTTAAATATATGTATGTGTTCCAAAAATAAATTCCTAATAACAAATTTTATTTTAAAAAAATTAATTCTCAAAAATATTATTATAATACAAATAAATCCCTTTTAAAACAATTGAGGATCAATCTGTTTGACATGAGTAATTTTCAATGACTTTCGGATAATAAAAATTTATTCGCGAAAAAATGCCCGACTTAGAACTTTTTGAGTGTTTGCTCTTATAAAATTTTTTAAACATTTTACTTTAATAAATATCTAACAAGTTGATTAAAAACTAAAACATTTTATATAAATTATTATATTAATACCTTTAACAAATGTCCTTAACAAATTCTACCTTATTAATATAAGATGAATACGGATCAGATCGAATTAAATATAGAAAAAATTTTAATTTAATATGCACTAAAATTATTGGATTAGATTTAATATACACATTTTTAGCTTAGAATCCAATCCGAACGTTTTTGAATTAGATCGGATTGGATATCGAATAAATTTACAAAAACAGAAAATAACAAAAGTAACAGAAAATTAACAAAAATGATCAAAAGATTATCAAAAAATTAACAAACATTAACAACAATAAAAATGTCCAGAAATAGGGTTTTAAGGCTGCGTTTGGTTTTGAGAACAACATAAAAAAAGACATTGAGAATAAGATATAAAGGATAGAAACACAAAAATTAGTGTTTTTGTATTTTGTTTGGTGATCGATAAACTAGAACAAATTATAAAAATATAATTTATTCTCATTTTTTCATAAAAAATGAATTAAGAAGAAAATTTAATGATAAAAAATATAATTATGAAAATTTGATAAAAATAACGAAAGAAAAAATGAAAAATAAGTTGTATCTTTTGTTAGTATCTCTGTGTCACAAAATACACTAATTTAATGTCTCTAGACACAATGTCTCTGTCCATGTCTTATCTGCCAAATATAATTTTGTATTTCTGTATTCTTGTCTCATGCCTGTAAACAAATACAGGCTAAGTTATGACAAAAAAAATTAACAAATATTAACAAAAAAATAACAAAAACAACCAGAGAGTACAGACATAGGATTCTGAACGTAAATCACAGCATGGACTCTAGAAATAAGGTTTTGGTTCGATTATGGAGAAAGCCAAGAGCAGGAACGCGATTGGAATCGGCAGGGGTGGCAAAGCGGGCCGGCCCGCCCCGCCCGCCTAGGCCCGCCCCATAAACGGGGCGGACCGGCTCGCCCCGCTTTATGGCGGATCGGCGGGTTGGCGGGCTAGCCCGCTTCTTTTTTTTGAAAAATAAAATTCATTAAAATTAACTAAAAAATAATAATTAAAAAATCAAATACAAATAAAAAATAGTCAAATTATAATATAATTGTTTTAATATTTTTTTTATTTTTAAATTCAATAAAATTGTTCAAAATAATATTTGTCAATAGAATCATCTTTATTTTAAAAAATAAGTCACATACTTTGAGCATATATACGAAATTGTAAAATAAAATAAATAAAGTTAATAACTAAAAGAAGAATAAAAACAAAAAAAAAGTGTTTAAAAATTCTATAATTATTAATTTTATAATAGTAATCACTCTTTTATTTAATAAAAAAATAAAAAAAATCTTCAGCCCGCGTGGACCGGCCCGCCCCGCCCCGCCAAAACCCGCCAATTTGGCGGTGCGGGTTTGGCGGGTTTTTTTAATTTGTCGGGCTCCAAATTCTAGTCCAACCCGCCTTTTTTAGCGGGTTTAGCGGATCGGCCCGACGGGCTCGACCCGTTTTGCCACCCCTACCGAATCGCTAAGTTGCAGCATTATGGAGAACACGAAGAAGGAAAAGCAGAAAACGAAACAGAACCCAATTGGAAGTAAAATACCATCAAAGACGAGATTGGAAAGCAGAGAACCGAGGCAACGCCGACGAGAAACACAAACAATGGAGAATATGGGAACTGAGGCAGGGCCAGTAAGGAACACACGTGATGGAAAAGGAGTGAGATAAGCGGCGATTCCGACGACTGAGGAGAGAAAGTAAGGTGAGCGACGACTGAAAGGGAGTGCGGTGAGCGACAACTAAGAGGAAGATGATAGTGAGAACAGAGGTGGCATGGCGGCGCACAGTATAACACCCTCACTATCAGAATGTCAAATTTCCGGCTGCGCCACTCTGATAGCTTGGATATTACGACGAATCTAATCATATTTGATGGTAATCAGGTAGTCCATATGACACTTGATTCACCATGGGAGGGATGCCCCCATCTGCATTTGGAGTGGGTCTGCCGATTGATGTTCCAGCAGATCAGCCTCAGAGACCTTTTAGAGTGAGGCGTCCTCCTCGATGTGGCATAGGCTCTCATTTGCTTGGTGCATTTGGGGACGATGACCATGACAATGGTGATGATTAGTAGCATTATTATGTTTATGATGTATTTGTATCCCGCTTATGTATATTTATTTGGATGACTGTATGACTTTATATTATATCTGTTTATGTTTGCTTATTTGGATGACTGCATGACTTTATTTTACGTCCGCTTATGTTTGCTTATTTGGATGACTGTATGGCTTAATATTATGTCTTTTGTGGTGTGCATAACATTCATATTATATATTTATATTTATATGTATGACATTTAGGGTAACTTTACTGTCGTTATCTTCTTTTTGAATGGAATTAACTTAAACAAAATACCAAAAGAACATTACCATATAACAATCACCATACATGATTTTGAATCCCGTGCAATACTTCAAACTAGTTCAAATAAAGATAAAATGGCAACAACATAAACTAAAAGAAAGGCAGCATAACATCTAACCATCAGATCCGACCATGGAGCCTCGCTAAGGGCAACTCCTACGAGTGTGCCCGGGCAGTCTGCAGAGGTCACAGCACTTTGGTCTACTAGGATCAGCATCATCCATGGTGTTATGGATTCTGGTGGACCTCGGTCGCCCTTCTCTTACACGTCTCATATTAAGGTCAGGGATGACAGTAGGTCCGTCATATGGCGGCCGAAGTCCTTCTAGAATAGATGGTGTAAATCCCATCAGGTACACGTTGAACACCTTAGACATGCTGTAAACATCATCAACATATATTGCTCAGTTCAACCGCGACTGAGCACAGCATGTGATTGCATGGCAACATGGGTAGTGCAGAGTTAAAAGGTAGCCACAGTCGCAGGTACGATCTCTAAGAAAAACTCGATACGTACCCAGCGAAAAGTTACCGGTAGGAGCCGTCTCGGCCATAGTATACTCAGACTGATGCCTGTCAAACAGAGTGACAGTGAAACATCTCGAATATCTCAAGTTGCGCTCTATGGCTTTCACTAGTGCATGGCAAAACTAGTGCCTAGAGACTAATTGCACGTTTGCCATCTGACCTCGAATCACAAACAGTCTGCAATCATAAGTATGTCGACTTGACCAACGAAGTGACTGGTAGATTTCTTGTGCCCTTCAAAACAGAGTTAAAACACTCAGATATGTTGGTCGTTATTTGGCCAAAGCGTCTGCTGCCATTCTTGTGTTGGGTCCACTTATCCTGCTCCATTCTGTTTTGCCAATCACACATAGCCGGATTTTCAGTTCTCATAATATCAAACCAATAGTCAAATTCTGCTTCAGTCTTCGCATAAGTAGCATTTACAAGTAGCCTCTTCGTATCTTGGCCCTTGAAACTGAGGGAGAAATTGGTAGCAATATGATGAATGCAAAATGCTTGATATGCATGAGGAGGTAGCCAATCACTATCAGGTACCTCCAGTGCAGCCTTGATGCCAAGGTGCTTGTCAAATATCACCAAAATATCCTATTGTGGAGTCACATGTCTTTTCAGGTTGGTCAAGAAAAAGGCCCAAGACTCTGTATTTTTCCCTTCCACAAGTGCAAACGTAATGGGTAAGATATTCGAGTTTCCATCTTGTGCGATAGCCAGGAACAACGTACATCCATACTTGCCATACAAGTAAGTACCATCGATGCTGTCTAGCGGCTTGCAATGTCGAAAAGCCTCAATACAAGGAGAAAAGGTTCAGAAAAGATGATGAAAATACACGGTTGATTCATCAACCATAATCACCAACTCTAACTAGAGAGGTCTTTAACAGACCAATGGTTCCCTCCATGGTGGACTGCACAGCAAGAATCTAATGGGGCAACTCGCCATAGGACTCTTTCCAAACTCCGTAGATCTATACTACTATCTTCTACTTCGCCATCCACACCTTCCTGTAGCTAGGCCTAAATACATAGGTTGGTTCAGTACCTTGCTGCAATATCTTTATCATAACCGCAACATCGGCTCTAACCAATGGAAAGATCCTCGCACAAATGACATAATAATCAATCTACTGGTGATCGTTTGAAATTGAGGTGGCCAAGCTAGTGTGAGGTTCGTTGTACCTCCTAACTTTCCAGGTGCTCTTTCAATGCCGGAGTGTGATATGAATCAACTACGTGCAACTTTTACCGAACTCCTTGTATCTCCCATGGTACTTAAGATGGTTTGATTCTATCATCCTATACTCAACTTCACACCGGATGCTGTAATCCTTTACACTCAACATAGCTCTCTCCTTACTTTGGAAAGATTGGCCAATCTGAAACTTCGTAAGAGCAATTGGATCATACAGTCCCTGACTCCCAGAGGTAGGATTTATGTCCGGCTGTTGGCCGATGCCCTCCAAGTTCAAGGTTGACAAATGTGGAAGATGTTGCTATGTGGCGGAACTCGATGGCCCATGATGTGTAGGTGGATTACTGTGAGTATTCTCATCACCGTCCCCAACAATGTCAATGGGCTCTTCGTTCGAAAAATCCTCTCACATCACATTTTCAATTCGATCCAGTCTAGCCTCAACTGCAAAATCAGGAATTAGGCAAGGTGAACTAGCCATCCCAACTGTAATAGATGGAGGACCAACCAACGGACAAGCAGTTGCAACCACAGGCATCGAGGTTGAGGCACCCCCAAAGTAGTCGACTGAGGATTCGGTACTGATACCCCAGAGCTGTCAACACCATCTTTCAACTTGGCAAACAACTTGTGTATTCTAACTTCCGAAAAACTTCACCTACAATGAAACAAGACCTGCATATCTTCATCGGACCCTATCACAAATGTATTGTACGTCTGACGTGGCGGAAATTGGTGAATTAAGAATTGTTATGAGATATGCGTTGCAAGTATAGTTCTTAACCAACCAGAAATCCGCTTATCAATTTAGAGGGGTTGTCACAAAAATCAAAATTAAAATACTGGGAGTATGAATCCCAGGTCGTCTCCCAACGAGTTGCAGAAAGGTGTGCTATTTTATTAATCAGATGTTTTCAAAAAGGGTTTGAGTTGAATAAACAGGAAATTAAATTGGAGAAATTAAGTAAGTTAAATAAAAGCCTTGACTGGGAGTAGATTAGTTGGAAGCCCTATTCTTGTTGAAGTACTCTCAAGATTAATTGATAATTGAAGGTTGTTCTGTTTAGTTATCCCTTACTAGGTAAGGAAAAGTCAAATAAGTTGGAATGTTGTTTCTATTCACAAGTTCCAATCCGCTCAATTGAAAAGGATTAGTGTCAGTGACTAGAGAGCATTTCAACAATAAACCCAATTACAATTTTTCTTTTAAGCATCCCAACTCAAGGGTTCCTTTCAATCAACTCCCCATCAAGTTAGGGAACTACTCGCTCATTGTGAATGTAGAACTCATAACATAGGAAAGGAAATTAAAGAAAGACGTTATAAATAAAACTCAAAGGAATCAATTAAAAATAAAAGTAATTCTTGTATTAATAAATTCTAAAATAATTCAATAGTAAAATTGATTAAATTAAAGGACATGGAAGAGTAAGGCCAAGTAAAGAAAACAAACTAGAATGACGAAATCTTGATGAGGTAATAACTCTTCTCAATATCCCAATGCAAAGAGCAATAGAAATAAAAATCCTAAGAACTATGAATGTGTCGAGAGAAAACCTAGAGGAGGAGTAAAACTAGATCTAAAAACTAAAACTGTGTAGAATGAATATTGTTGTTGGTTTCTGCATGTTCTCTGGCTCTAGTCTGCTTTTCTGGGCCGAAAACTGGGTCAAAACAGGGCCCAAAATCGCCCCCAACGAATTCTGCAAATTATGCAGATCGCGCACGTCACGCGATCGCGTCATTCATGCAGACGCATCATTCGGCGTTTTGCTTTGCCACGCGGGCGCGTCGTCTACGCCTCCGCGTCACTTGTGCTATTCCAATCCGCGCGGTCGCGTGAGCCATGCGGCCGCGTCACTTCTCGCTGGTCATCTCCTTAATTTCTTATGTTCCTTCCATTTTTGCAAGCTTCCTTTCCAATCTCCAACTCATTCATGCCCTATAAAGTCTGAAACATTTAACACACAGATCACGGCATCGAATGGAATAAAGGAGAATTAAAATACATAATTAAAAGTCTCTTAGGAAGCAAGTTTTCAATCATGTAGTAATTTTAGGAAGGAAGTATAAATACATGCTAATCATATGAATAAGTGGGTAAAGATCATGATAAAATCACACAATTAAGCACATTATAAACCATAAAATAGTGGTTTATCAACGTCACACTAGTTGACACAACAACAATAGGGGATCATGTAAAATAACTTTTTCACCCACTTTAACCCACACACCCCAACTTTTGTAATATGCTGATTTTTAACTCTGACAACATATTCGATGCCTGGATAAAGACCCTCAGTAGTTCCCTATACGTAAATTTAACATCGTGCTTTTTGTTTTTCTGAATTTTTCTAGAGCAATGCACTAAAGTTAGGAAACTCTCCTCATCATCCATATGTGAAAATGACACTCTACTACTTCTCAATTGCCTGAGTCGAGTATATATAGAGAATAATTCTATGCATAAATCGCTACTACCTCCAGCGGTTTTTACCTAACCCTCTTTGAACATAAACCACTATAGCCAGCATTATGTGTGTTGCCCCTCCTTCAGAAATCGCTACAGCCTATAGCAGTTTCTGACCAGCTCTATTTCAATGTAAATCGTGGCTACCAGTAGCGGATTACATTCAGTTTAAATCTGCTGGAGCCTGTAGGGATTTTTATAGTTATACAAAAATTGCAAATAAGTATGAAGTTTTAAAAGTTATAATAGAATAAAATTGGTTTCCAATCATTTTAATTCAGTAACTTGTCCTAATAAAAAATAAGGTTACTATTTTAACATTCTACAAAATTTATAAAATAAATTTTGGACAATAAATAAATTTTTAATAAAGTATATATTAGATATTATTATTTACGTAATAATATATATATATATATATATATATATATATATTATTGATTATTAAGTTATAATTAAATTCGAACTCAATTTTTGTTAATTAAAATTTAAATGAATATTTTGCACGTATAATCAATTTTATTTTTGTTATTGAAATTAAAAAAGGGTGAGTTGTTAATCAATTCTAAATTTAAATTTAATTTTAAATAAAAAAATATAAAAAAATAAATTTGTATCTCATTGACTAGAACTAAATTTAAAATAAAAAATTACATTGTATATCATATTGTAGAATAGTATAGTCATTTGGTTTTTTTTAATAGCAATTAGTGTCGAATAAAATGACATAAAAAATTAGAAAAAAAATGTATTTAACAATCCAAAAGATAATAATTTATTTTTTAATAGAATAAATTACTAAATAACAAAAAGTTATTATGATTTCTCCTCACACAAACTAATACTCGACGATGGTGTTACAATAATGTATGTTACTAAAGAAGATTAACTAATCCAATAGCTTTTGTAATGGTATATGTAAGTTTGGAAGTTTGAAAATCGTATCATAAAATGTGTGAAGTTTTAACAAGTAACAACGTCGATCATATTGTTTTGACTTCAATAATGAATATGATATCAATAAATAAAATTGCTTCAAGTAAATTTTAACAAAGATAAATCCCAAAGTATTGCTATATATTGATGAGAAATTGTTCAAATTTAAAAACAAATACTATTTTTTCTACAATATTTTTTAATTCGGTAAGTCGAAGATTAATCTACCGTAAATTAAAACTCATTTAAGGGTTTACAGCTAATCAGTAAGTTATATTTCAATTTCTAATACTTAAACGGATGAATAAGATGATTGCTCGATTAACCCAAATTGATTAAAATAAATAATACTTATTTTTAATATTTTCAACATTCAAAACCATTAAACTTTAGTATTAATTGTAACTTTATAAAATATTCAGTGATAATCACTATATATATTTTTTTATTTTTTATATATTATCTTGTGTAGAACATAAAAATATACACTAATTTATTATAACAAATAAGTTAAGTCATATATATATACAAGAGTGCAAAATAAAATAAATAAAAATAAAAAATGAAATAAATAAATATTTTAAAAATAATAATTTTTATTTTGGGATATATATTTTTATATATAGTACTCACTATTTTATATATATATATATATATATATATATATATATATATATATATATATATATATATATATATATATATATATATATATATATGGGTGTTCGCGGTGCGGTTTGGATCGGTTTTGAGTAAAAAATTCATCCAATCTGAACACTAATTTTGCTTGGGTGTGGTTTAGATTGGATGACTTTAAAAAAAATCCGATCCGATCCGATCCAATTTCAAGCGGTTTGTATTGGATTGGATTTACGGTTTGTAAATTAAAAAAATTAAATACATATAACAAGTCTTAACATCAAATTTTAAATAATCAACAATAACATAACAAGTCTCAACAATATTTTTAAAAGCCAACAATAACATAACAATAGAAATAAAATTATAGGTTAGTAAAAATAAATAAATAAATAACATTTTGAACATAAAATATTTATTAAATAATAATACTGAATAGTATAAAAATGTATAACAAATTGAACATGTTATAAGTATAATTGTAAATATAATAATAAAATAATAATATTATAGTACATTGTGCGGTTTAGATTGGATTGGATCGGTTATGAAAAATAGATCCGAAATCCGTCCGATCTAGCGATTTGTAAAAAATAGAATCCAATCAAATCCGAATTAGTGCGGTTTTAATCGATTTTAAGTTTGAATTGAATTGGATGAGCGATTTAATTTGAATCGGTTTGGATTTGAACACTCCACTACAAGAAAAAGCGTGTTTTTCGACGGCAAAAATCGACGGCTATTTCTGTCGTCGATAATTTTCGACGGCTTGATGTCGGTATTACTAAAAAAAATAATTAAAAATAAAAATATTAAAATCGACGGCCTATTCGTCGATATTTTATAATGCATTAATTTATTTCCCTATTATCGTCATGGTAAAGGCGAACCAGAAGTCGAAAATAAAATCGACGAATATGGCATCTGTTCATACCCTGGCCCAATGATAAGGCCCAGGTCCAAACGAAAGGCCCAATCCAAAGGATTAAGCCTCGCTCTACACCGACCTTCACCCCACGAAGTCGGATCCTACCACGACTTGCTCTAAAGAAGTCGGGATGAAGATTAGCTGGCAGATAAACACCCATTCAAATGAGTAACTGCCCCTAAAATCTCTCTACCCACTTCCTGGAGCTATATCTCAACCCCCCTAAGATAAAGGGACGGTTACTCCCCATAAATAACAGAACTACACCAACGGTGGTTATGGGTTCACCACTATAAATACACTAACACTTCTCAGGTATCTCAGAAGCCCAATACTCTCTAGACCTGTTTTGCTCCCTTTGCTGACTTTGGCATCGGAGTGTCTTTGCAGGTACCACCCCCCATTCTCTCATACCAAAGTCGGACGGGGGCTTCGGATCATCAATCCGCTTGGCGTCTTCCTCATTCAGATGATTGGGCCAGCCAAACTAATCCAACCCAATAATCTCCGGTTACCCATCGTAACATTGGCGCCGTTGCCGGGGACCCGAGAGATCAACCAGTAATAATGGATGTACCCCCTGAGGATGGTCATGTGGCGTCGGATTCCGAACAAGAGAATCTGGATACCGGAAACAACGACGCAGACCTGACCCTCCACCAGGAAACCAACGACCAACACAGGGAAGGAACCTCCGGATTTAAAAATTCGAAGACAAATTCCTCGGAGGGGCGTGAATCAGAAAAGGACGGACCACCCCACGCGACTGAACTAATGGGGCTAGTCCATGTCCACAAAAGTCGCTTGGAACAGCTGGAACAGGAACGGGAGCGACAAAAAGAGATAGAAAAGCACCTAAGACAGTAGATGGATTGACGAAAAGAGTTAGAGAAAAACTTTAAGCAACTTTAAAAGTTGGATGTATCTGGCTGATGCTTCTGACGCAACGCGCTGCAAAGCTTTCCCGACCACCTTATCGAAAGCAGCGATGAAGTGGTTCGATAGTCTCCCTCCAAGATCGGTCACCAGCTTCGAGGACCTCTCGAGGAAGTTTCTAATGAGGTTCTCCATTCAGAAAGATAAAGTAAAGCATGCACCGAGCCTCCTGGGAATAAAGCAGGAGGTCGGAGAACCTCTACGAGATTATATGGAAAGGTTCAACAAAGCATGCTTAGAGATTCAAGACCTGCCCACCGAGGCAGTCATTATGGGGCTGGTAAATGGACTTAGAGAAGGTTCCTTCTCACAGTCCATATCAAAAAGGCACCCCACCTCCCTAAGTGATGTACAAGAAAGAGCCGAAAAGTACATCAACATGGAGGAAAATGCCAGACTGAGAGAGTCGAGTTGGCGACCTGGGAACCTTCCCTCGACAAAAGAGAGGGAGAGGGAGCCCAAGAAGAAAGAAGACCTCGGTCTCGATAGACCCAGGAAATATCACTCTTATACTCCTCTAAAGGTTTCTATAGTGGACGTATACAGAGAAATTTGCAATACTGAAAGGCTGCCACCTCCCAGACCTATTAAAAATAAAAAAGGGGGGAGTCGCAGCGACTACTGTGAGTACTATAAAATATATGGTCACTCAACAAATGACTGTTACGACCTTAAAAATGTGATAGAAAAGCTGGCCAGAGAAGGCCGACTTGACAGATATCTCATAGAAAGGTCGGACAATCATGGGAAGAGAAAGCGAGATGATGCGGATAGAAGAGACCCGCCACCGCAAACTCCGGAGAGACATATACATATGATCTCAGGCGGATTCGCGGGAGGGGGACTCACCAAGTCCGCTCGCAAAAGACACCTCAAGCGAGTCTACCAGGTCGGAAATGAATCATCCGACCTCCCCACTATCTCATTTACAAAGGAAGACGGGCAAGGAGTAATCCCTGGACACGACGATCCAGTGGTAATAACTATGATCCTAGCTAATGCCCATCTCCACAGAACCCTAGTAGATCAAGGAAGCTCGGCGAATATCCTTTTCAAGCCCGCGTTTGACAAACTGGGGCTGGATGAAAAGGAGTTAAGAGCCTACCCCGACACCTTGTACGGGCTAGGCGATACGCCAATAAAACCACTAGGATTTCTACCCCTCCACACTACCTTCGAAAAGGGGGAAAAATCCAAAACTCTGAGCATAGACTTTATAGTCATCGACGTAGGGTCAGCATACAATGCCCTAATCGGCAGAACTACCCTGAATCGACTCGGAGCGGTGGTGTCTACCCCCCATCTTTGCATAAAATTTCCGACACCTGCGGGAATAGCAACAGTGCGGGGAGACCAGAAGTTGGCAAGAAAGTGCTACAATAAAAGCCTGAACCTGAGGGGAAAAGGCAAAGAGGTTCACACCATAGAGCTCGGTGGTGCAAGGGCCAAAGAAGAGCTACGACCACAGCCAGGTGGAAAAACTGAAGAAATACAGGTCGGCGAAGAAGAAGGGAAGAATACCAGCATAGGAGCCAACCTAGGGGAAACCCTGAAGCAAGGATTGACTAAGCTCCTAAGAGACAATTCCGACCTCTTCGCCTGGAAGGCTTCCGACATGCCCGGGATAGACCCCGAGCTCATGTCCCACAAGCTCTCGGTACATCCGGGATCCCGACCTGTACAACAGAAAAGGCGGAAGCTCGGCCCAGAACGAGCCCTAGTGGTGGAAGAGCAAGTTCAGGCACTCCTAGAAGCCGGCTTCATTAGAGAAGTTAAATACCCAACATGGCTAGCAAATGTAGTTTTAGTCAAGAAGCAAAACGGCAATTGGAGGATGTGTGTTGACTACACCGACTTAAATAAGGCATGTCTCAAAGACCCTTATCCACTCCCGAGTATTGATACCCTAGTAGACTCTAGCTCGGGATATCAATACTTGTCATTCATGGATGCCTACTCGGGATATAACCAAATCCCAATGTATGAGCCAGACCAGGAGAAAACATCATTCATCACGCTCAGAGTAAATTTTTGCTACGTGGTCATGCCATTTGGATTAAAAAATGCAGGGGCCACATACCAAAGGCTGATGAACAAGGTGTTTGCTTCTCACCTTGGAAGCTTAATGGAAGTCTATGTAGACGACATGCTAGTAAAAACCAAGGAAGAAGCCGACCTCTTGGCGGACCTCTCGCAAGTATTCGACACCATAAGGTTACACGGGATGAGGCTAAATCCCGCAAAGTGTACCTTCGTAGTGGAGGCCGGAAAATTCCTAGGATTCATGCTAACACAGAGAGGGATTGAAGCAAATCCCGATAAGTGTAAAGCTATCCTGGAAATGAAGAGCCTGACTTGCTTAAGAGAGGTTCAGCAACTGAATTGCTGACTTGCAGCCCTCTCTAGATTTTTGGCAGGATCGGCACTAAAATCCCTTCCACTATTTTCTTTATTAAGAAAGGGATGCCAGTTCAAATGGACTCCAGAATGCGAAGGAGCGTTCCAGGAGTTCAAAAGGTTCTTGAGCCAACCACCAATACTAACCCGACCTCTAGTCGGGGAAGACCTCGTCCTTTATTTGTCCGTAGCAGACAAAGCGGTCGCATCAGTCCTGATAAGGGAGGACGAGGTCGGACAGCATCCAGTTTACTTCATCAGCAAAGTTCTACAGGGCCCCGAGCTAAGGTACCACAAACTAGAAAAGTTTGCCTACTCCTTAGTAATAGCCTCTGGTGCACGAAATTACAATCACACTTTTGTAACTCCGCACAACTAACCAGCAAGTGCACTGGGTCGTCCAAGTAATACCTTACGTGAGTAAGGGTTGATCCTACGGAGATTGTCGGCTTGAAGCAAGCTATGGTTATCTTGTAACTCTTAGTCAGGATATCAGTAATTCTCAGATTTAATTGTAAAAAGTAAAAGAACATGAAATAAATACTTGTTATGCAGTAATGAAGAACAGGTTGAGGCTTTGGAGATGCTTTTTCTTCTGAACCTCTGCTTTCCTACTGTCTTCTTCTTCATGCACGCAAGACTCCTTCCATGGCAAGCTTTATGTTGGGTATCACCGTTGTCAATGGCTACATCCCGTCCTCTCAGTGAAAATGTTCCAAATGCGCTGTCACCGCACGGCTAATCATCTGTCGGTTCTCGATCATGTCGGAATAGGATCCATTGATCCTTTTGCGTCTGTCACACGCCCAACAATCGTGAGTTTGAAGCTCGTCACAGTCATCCCTTCCTAGATCCTACTCAGAATACCACAGACAAGGTTTAGATGTTCCGGATCTCAGGAATGACTGCCAATGATTCTAGCTTATACCACGAAGACTCTGATTTGAATCCTGAGGCTAAGAGATATGCATTCAATCTAAGGTAGAACGGAGGTGGTTGTCAGGCACGCGTTCGTAGGTGAGAATGATGATGAGTGTCACGGATCATCACATTCATCAAGTTGAAGTGCGAATGAATATCTTAGAATGGAAGCAAGCGTAATAGAATGGGAAACAGTAGTAATTGCATTAATTCATGAAGAACAGCAGAGCTCCTCACCCCAACAATGGGGTTTAGAGACTCATGCCGTAGAAAATACAATTAGAAACGTGTAGAATGTCATGAGGTACAAGATGAATCACTGAAAGTAGTATTTATAGTAAACTAGTGACCTAGGGTTACAGAAAATGAGTAAGCTAGGGTGTTTATTGTAAAAATCCACTTCCAGGGCCCACTTGGTGTGTGCTTGGGCTGAGCATTGAAGCTTTCATGTGTAGAGACATTTCCTAGAGTTAAACGCCAGTTTTTATGCCAGTTTGGGCGTTTAACTCCAGCTTTTGTGCCAGTTCTGGAGTTAAACGCCAGAATTCTTGAGCTGACTTGGAACGCCTGTTTGGGCCATCAAATCTCGGGCAAAGTATAAACTATTATATATTGTTGGAAAGCCCAGGATGTCTACTTTCCAACGCAATTAAGAACGTGCCAATTGGGCTTCTGTAGCTCCAGAAAATCCACTTTGAGTGCAGGGAGGTCAAAATCCAACAGCATCTGCAGTCCTTTTTCAGCATCTGAATCAGATTTTTGCTCAGGTCCCTCAATTTCAGCCAGAAAATACCTAAAATCACAGAAAAACACACAAACTCATAGTAAAGCCCAGAAAAGTGATTTTTATTTAAAAACTAATAAAAACTAACTAAAATATACTAGAAACATACTAAAAATAGTGCCAAAAAGCGTATAATTATCCGCTCATCACAACACCAAACTTAAATTGTTGCTTGTCCCCAAGCAACTGAAAATCAAATAGGATAAAAAGAAGAGAATATACAATGAATTCCAAAAACATCTATGAAGATCAGTATTAATTAGATGAGCGGGGCTTTTAGCTTTTTGCCTCTGAACAGTTTTGGCATCTCACTTTATCCTTTGAAGTTCAGAATGATTGGCTTCTATAGGAACTCAGAATCCAGATAGTGTTATTGATTCTCCTAGTTAAGTATGTTGATTCTTGAACACAGTTACTTTATGAGTCTTGGCCGTGACCTTAAGCACTTTGTTTTCCAGTATTACCACCGGATACATAAATGCCACAGACACATAACTGGGTGAACCTTTTCAGATTGTGACTCAGCTTTGCTAAAGTCCCCAATTAGAGGTGTCCAGAGCTTTTAAGCACACTCTTTTTTTTTTGCTTTGGACCACGACTTTAACCGCTCAGTCTCAAGTTTTCACTTGACACCTTCACGCCACAAGCACATGATTAGGGACAACTTGGTTTAGCCGCTTAGGCCATGATTTTATTCCTTTAGGCCCTCCTACCCACTGATGCTCAAAGCCTTGGATCCTTTTTATCACCCTTGCCTTTTGGTTTAAAGGGGTATTGGCTTTTTCTGCTTGCTTTTTTTTTGTATATTTTTTTTATGCAAGCTTTCTATTCACTGCTTTTTCTTGCTTCAAGAATCAATTTTATGATTTTTCATATCATCAAATAACATTTCTCCTTTTTCTTTCATTCTTTCAAGAGCCAACAATTTTAACATTCATAAACAATCAAATTCAAAAATATGCACTGTTCAAGCATTCATTCAGAGAACAAGAGTATTGCCACCACATCAAAATAATTAAACTGTTTTAAAATTCGAAATTCATGTACTTCTTTTTCTTTTTCAGTTAAAAACACTTTTTATTTAAGAAAGGTGATGGATTCATAGGACATTCATAGATTTAAGACATAAACTCTAATTTATTGATTATGGAATAAAAATAAGACTCAAAGATAAATATAAGAGCAGACCCATAATAATAGAAGACAGAAAATTAAAAGCAGAAAAATAAATGACTCTTAAAATAGACTCTTAATAATAAAGGTTATCACAGAGTTAGGACTCAAAAACCTTGATTTTGAGAAGTTGATGCTCCCTCTTTTTGTTGGGTGCTTGGTCCTTCAAGGGAGAGCTTCTGGCGCTTCAGCTCCTGTAGCTCACGCCCCTGCTTCTCCTGTTCCTTTAGCAGCTTGCAGAGCATGCAGTTTTGATTCTGCTGTTCTTCCTTAAGTTGTTTCGTAGCTTCCTGCAGCTTGGTAACAGATGCTTCTAAGCGGGTCCAGTAGTCAATTTCAGGAATTTTTGGGAGGAACTCCTGCGCCCTCTTTTTGATGGAGTTGTCTTGCACTTGTCCTTCCATTGACTTCTTGGTGATTGGGTATTCAATTGGGATGAATTCATCTACTCCCATCCTCACCCCAGCATCTTTACATAGCAGAGAAATTAAGCTTGGGTAGGCCAGTTTGGCTTCAGTGGAATTCTTGTTTGCAATTGTGTAAATCTCACAAGAAATCAGATGATGAATCTCCACTTCTTTTCCAAGCATAATACAATGAATCATCACTACTCTTTTGACAGTGACCTCAGAGCGGTTGCTAGTAGGCAATATAGAACGCCCAATGAAGTCCAGCCAGCCTCTTGCAACTGGTTTGAGATATCCTCTCTTGAGTTGGTTTGGGACACCTTTGGAATTGGTTATCCACTTAGTTCCAGGGAGGCATATGTCCTCTAGAACTTGATCCAACCCCTTATCTACTCTCACCATTCTCCTATTAAAGGATTCAGGATCATCTTGTAGTTGAGGTAGTTTGAAGACCTCTCTTATTTGTCCAAATAGAAGTAAATAATTCTTCCTCTGACCATGGTTCTGTAGGTATGAAAGGCGGTTCCAGTCATTCTCTGCTTATCTGTCAGCCACAGATTTGAGTAGAATTCCTGAACCGTGTTTCTTCCAACCTTCGTCTCAGGATTGGCTAGAATTTCCCATCCTCTGTTTCGAATTTGCTCTTGGATCTCTGGATATTCATCTTCTTTCAGATTGAATTTAACTTCCGAGATCACTGACCTCAGACCCATTATTTTGTAGTAATGGTCTGCATGTTCCTTGGTTAGGAACCTCTCTTGATTCCAAAGACTCTTTGGAGTATTCTCTTTCTTGCCTCTTGATTTGGTTTATTTTCCCTTGGGTGCCATGATCTTGATGAGTCTTAGCTCAGTGATCACGGAAAAGCACACCAAACTTAGAGGTTTGCTTGCCCTCAAGCAAAAGAAAGGAAAGGGAGGAGGGAGGAGAAGAGGTAAATTCGAATGGTGTAGAGGAGGGGATGGCCGAAACTATATTTATAGGAGGAGGGGATGGCTTTCGAAAAATTTGAGAGAGATATGAAAAGATATGGAAAGAATTTGAGAAGATATTTGAGTTTTTGAAGAAGATTTGGAAAGGATTTGAAAGAATTTTCAGAAATAATTTAGAAAATTATTGAATGATGAGAATTGAGGGTGAATGATGAAAGTTTGAAACATGTTTATGCAGAAAATTATGAGTCAAAACATGAAAATTTGAAAAAAATTGAAGTTAGAAACAAAATCTCCTCCCCCTGTCTATCTGGCGTTAAACGCCCAGAATGGTATCCATTCTGGCGTTTAACGCCCAGTTGTTGGCCATTATGGGCGTTTAACACCTAGCCATGTACCTTGGCTGGCGTTAAACGCCAAAAACTCCTTTATCACTGGGCGTTTTGCTGAACGCCCAGAATGGTACCCATTCTGGCGTTTAACGCCCAAAATGGTACCATTATTGGCGTTAAACGCCCAGAATGATACCCATTCTGGCGTTTAACGCCCAAAATGCCCCTTACTGGCGTTTTCTTGCCAGCAAGCTCCTTTTCTCTGCTTTTTGTACTGAATCTTTCTGTAACTCTGTGAATTCCTTCAATTTTGATGCTTAGCCTTTGATGAAAATGTATATCAAACCTCTACAAGTATTAATTAAAATAAATAACTTGCTAATGGCTGGGTTGCCTCCCAGCAAGCGCTTCTTTATTGTCTTTAGATGGACTCTTACTGAGCTTCATTCAAGCCTCAGTTTTGAGCATTCTCGCTCAAAATTGCTTTCAAGATAATGTTTGATTCTCTGTCCATTGACAATGAACTTTTTTTCAGAATCAATATCTTGAAGCTCAACATATCCATATGGTGACACTCCTGTAATCACATATGGTCCCCTCCACCGGGATTTTAATTTCCCAGGGAATAATCGGAGCCTAGAGTTGAATAGTAGAACTTTTTGTCCTGGCTCAAAGACTCTGGATGACAATTTCTTGTCATGCCACTTTTTTGCTTTTTCCTTATAAATTTTTGCATTTTCAAAAGCATTGAGTCTGAACTCTTCTAGCTCATTTAGCTCGAGCAATCTTTTCTCACCAGCTAACTTAGCATCCATGTTTAGGAATCTGGTTGCCCAGTAGGCTTTATGTTCCAGTTCCACGGGCAGATGACAAGCCTTGCCATACACAAGCTGGTATGGAGAGGTTCCTATAGGAGTCTTGAATGTTGTTCTGTATGCCCACAGAGCATCATCCAAACTCCTTTCCCAATCTTTTCTACGGGCAATTATAGTCCGTTCTAAGATTCTCTTTAGTTCTCTATTAGAGACTTCAGCCTGCCCATTTGTCTGTGGATGATACGGAGTTGCTACTTTGTGGCTAATTCCATATCGAACCATAGCAGAGTAAAGCTGTTTATTGCAGAAATGGGTTCCTCCATCACTGATTAGTACTCTGGAAACACCAAATCTGCTGAAAATATGTTTCTGGAGGAACTTCAGCACAGTCTTGGTATCATTAGTGGGTGTGGCAATTGCTTCCACCCATTTAGATACGTAGTCTACTGCCACCAGAATTTAAATGTTTGAGTATGATGGTGGGAAGGGACCCATGAAGTCTATACCCCATACATCAAACAACTCAATCTCTAAGATCCCTTGTTGAGGCATGGCATAACCATGAGGCAAGTTACCAGCTCTTTGGCAACTGTCACAGTTACGCACAAACTCTTGGGCATCTCTATAGAGAGTAGGCCAATAGAAGCCACATTGGAGGACTTTAGTGGCTGTTCGCTCACTTCCAAAATGTCCTTCATACTGTGATCTATGACAATGCCACAGGATCTTTTGTGCCTCCTTTCTAGGGACGCATCTATGGATTATTCCGTCAGCGCATCTCTTAAAGAGATATGGTTCATCCCATAAGTAGTACTTTGCATCAGAAATTAGTTTTTTCTTTTGCATCCTGCTGTACTCCTGGGGTATGAACCTCACAACTTTATAATTTGCAATGTCTGCAAACCATGGTGCCTCCTGAATGGCAAAGATTTGCTCATCCGAAAAGGTCTCAGAGATCTCAGTGGAAGGGAGGGACGCCCCAGCCACTGGTTCTAACTGGGACAGGTGATCAGCTACTTGGTTCTTTGTACCTTTTCTGTCTCTTATTTCTATCTCAAACTCTTGCAGAAGCAACACCCATCTTATGAGCCTGGGTTTTGAATCCTGCTTTGTGAGTAGATATTTAAGAGCAGCATGGTCAGTGTACACAATCACTTTTGATCCTACTAAATAGGATCTAAACTTGTCAATGGCATAAACCACTGCAAGCAGCTCTTTTTCTGTGGTTGTGTAATTTTTCTGTGCGTCATTTAGAACATGACTGGCATAGTAAATGACGTGCAGAAGCTTGTTATGCCTTTGTCCCAACACTGCACCAATGGCATGGTCACTGGCATCACACATTAACTCGAATGGTAATGTCCAGTCAGGTGCAAAGATGACTGGTGCTGTGACCAGCTTGGCTTTCAGGGTTTCAAACGCCTGCAGACACTCTGTGTCAAACACAAATGGCATGTCAGCAACTAGCAGGTTGCTCAGAGGTTTTACAATTTTTGAAAAGTCCTTTATGAACCTCCTATAGAATCCTGCATGCCCCAGAAAGCTTCTAATTACCTTTACATTGGCAGGTAGCGGTAATTTTTCAATTACATCTACCTTGGCTTGATCTACCTCTATTCCCTTGCTTGAAATTTTGTGCCCAAGGACAATTCCTTCAGTCACCATAAAGTGACATTTTTCCCAGTTTAAGGCCAGGTTAGTTTCTTGGCACCTTTTTAGGACAAGTGCTAGATGATCAAGACAGGAGCTGAATGAGTCTCCAAATACTGAGAAGTCATCCATGAAGACTTCCAAGAATTTCTCTACCATATCAGAGAAAATAGAGAGCATGCACCTCTGAAAAGTTGCAGGTGCATTGCAGAGACCAAAAGGCATTCTTCTGTAAGCAAATACTCCAGATGGACATGTGAATGCTGTTTTCTCTTGGTCTTGAGGATCCACTGCAATTTGGTTGTAGCCTGAATAGCCATCCAAAAAGTAGTAGTATTCATGACCTGCTAGTCTTTCTAGCATTTGGTCTATGAATGGTAAAGGAAAATGATCCTTTCTGGTGGCTGTATTGAGCCTACTGTAATCAATACACGTACGCCACCCTGTGACTGTTCTTGTGGGAACTAGTTCATTCTTTTCATTATGGACCACTGTCATGCCTCCCTTCTTGGGGACAACTTGGACAGGGCACACCTAGGGGCTATCAGAAATAGGATAAATAATCCTAGCCTCTAGTAACTTAGTGACCTCTTTCTGCACCACTTCCTTCATGGCTGGATTTAGCCGCCTCTATGGTTGAACCACTGGCTTAGCATCATCCTCTAATAGGATCTTGTGCATACATCTTGCTGGGCTAATGCCCTTAAGGTCACTTATGGACCACCCAAGAGCTGTCTTGTGTGTCCTTAGCACTTGAATTAGTGCTTTCTCTTCCTATGGATTTAAAGCAGAGCTTATGATTACTGGAAAAGTGTCACCCTCTCCCAAAAATGCATATTTCAGGGATGGTGGTAGTGGTTTGAGCTCAGGTTTAGGAGGTTTCTCCTCTTCCTGAGGGATTTTCAGAGGTACTTTTATTTCCTCTGATTCTAGACTCTCAGTCATATTGATCTCTTCCACTAAAGAGTCAATAATATCAGTGCTCATGCAGTCATTTGATGTGTCTGGATGCTGCATAGCTTTGACAGTATTTAACTTGAACTCATCTTCATTGACTCTCAGGGTCACTTCCCCTTTTTGTACATCAATAAGAGTTCGTCCAGTTGCTAGGAAAGGTCTTCCTAGAATGAGAGTTGCACTCTTGTGCTCCTCCATTTCCAACACTACAAAGTCAGTGGGAAAGACAAATGGCCCAACCTTGACAATCATGTCTTCAATGATGCCTGATGGATATTTAATAGAGCCATCAGAAAGTTGAAGACATATCCGAGTTGGTTTGACTTCTTCAGTCAACCCAAGCTTTCTGATAGTGGATGCAGGTATTAGATTGATACTTGCTCCAAGGTCACATAGGGCTATCTTGGTACAGGCACCCTCTAATGTGCATGGTATCATAAAGCTTCCTGGATCGTGAAGCTTCTCTGGTAAGCTTTTCAGAATGACTGCACTACATTCTTCAGTGAGAAACACTTTTTCAGTTTCTCTCCAATCCTTCTTATGACTTAAGATCTCTTTCATGAACTTAGCATAAGAGGGTATTTGCTCAAGTGCCTCTGCAAATGGAATCTTTATTTCAAGAGTCATGAGATAGTCTGCAAAGTGGGCAAATTGTTTATCCTGTTCCGCTTGGTGGAGTTTCTGAGGATAAGGCATCTTGGCTTTATATTCTTCAACCTTAGTTGCTGCAGGTTTATTCCCTACAGAAGTGGTTGGAGAAGCCTTCTTAGAGGGGTTACTATCAGCACTTGCAGGTGTCTGATCCCTCATTGGAGTTTGAACGCCAGGATTGGGTGCTGGATGGGCGTTTAACGCCAGCTTCCCACCCTTTTCTGGCATTTGAACGCCAGAACTAGACAAGGAATGGGTGTTTAACGCCAACTTTTCCCCCTTTTCTGGCGTTTGAACGCCAGAGTTATTCCTCTCTAGGCTCTTGATGTCCTCAGAGGGATTTTGGGCAGTGGTTTGGTCATCCTCTGTCATTTGTTCCCTTCTTGACTTTTTGCTACTTTGAGCTGAGTTATTCAATGTCTTCCCGCTCCTTAGTTGGACGGCTTGGCATTCTTCTGTTATCTGTTTAGATAGCTGCTGTCTTGTCTGATTCAATTGTGCTTCTATATTCTTGTTAGCATTTTTAGTTTCTTGGAGCATCTCTTTGAATTCTGCTAATTGTTTTGTCATAAGGAGTAATTGCTGATTAAGTTCCACAATTTGTTCTTTAGGATTGGGATCAGTAGTTACTGCCATAGCCTCTTCTTTTATGGAGGACTCACTGTTTGAGTACAGATGTTGATTTCTAGCAACTGTATCTATGAGTTCTTGAGCCTCTTCAATTGTTTTTCTCATGTGTATAGATCCACCAGCTGAGTGGTCTAGGGACATCTGAGCTTTTTCTGTAAGCCCATAGTAAAAGATGTCTAACTGTACCCACTCTGAAAACATTTCAGAAGGGCATTTTCTCAGCATCTCTCTGTACCTCTCCCAGGCATTATAAAGGGATTCATGATCCTCTTGTTTAAAGCCTTGGATGTCCAGCCTTAGCTGTGTCATCATTCTTGGAGGGTAAAATTGATTCAGGAATTTGTCTGTTAATTGCCTCCATGTTTTTATGCTTGATGTGGGTTGGTTATTTAACCACCTCTTAGCTTGATCTTTTACAGCAAATGGAAACAATAATAATCTGTAGACATCCTGATCCACTTCTTTATCACGTACTGTGTCAGCAATTTGTAAGAACTATGCCAGAAACTCAGTAGGTTCTTCCTGTGGAAGACCGGAATACTGGCAATTTTGCTGCACCATGATAATGGGTTGAGGATTTAGCTCAAAGCTGCTTGCTTTGATGGGAGGTATACAGATGCTACTCCCATATGCAGCTGTAATGGGGTTAGCATATGACCCTAGAGTCCCTCTGGACTGTTCACTTCCACTTATGTCCATGATGAAAAAAAGGGAATTGGTATGAATTATTTTTTATTTTTATTTTTTTTAAATTAACCGAAAATAATAAGTAAAATAAATAGAAAATAAAATAAAATTTCGAAACAAAAAAAAATAAAAGAAAATTGAAAACTAAATTAATTAATCAATTAAAAAGATTTTGAAATTAGCAATTAAAAAGATATGATTGAATATTATTTTGAAAAAGATATGAAAAGATCAATTTTTGAAATTAGAATATTGACTTGACTAAAAAAAAGATATGATTTTGAAAATCTTTGACTAAATTAATGCAAAATTTCGAAAATTATGAGTAAAATAAGGAAAAAATATTTTTTTTTATTTTTGAATTTTAATGAGGAAAGAGAAAAACAACAAAATGACTCTAAACTTAGAAATTTTAAATCAAAACAATGAAAACAAACAAGAAAACTTTGAATGTCAAGATGAACACCAAGAACACTTTGAAAATCAAGATGAACACCAAAAACAAATTTTTGAAAAAAATTTAAGTAAATAAAAGCACAAGGGACACCAAACTTAAAATTTTAAAAATCAAGAAAGTACTAAACACATGCAAATTTCGAAAAATAAAAGAAAGTAAAAGCATGCAATTGACACCAAACTTAAAATATGAAACTAAACTCAAATAAAAGACTCTAAACCAACAAAAATAAATTAGTCCTAATCTAAGCAACAAGATAAACCGTCAGTTGTCCAAACTCGAACAATCCCCGGCAACGGCGCCAAAAACTTGGTGCACGAAATTACAATCACACTTTTGTAACTCCGCACAACTAACCAGCAAGTGCACTGGGTCGTCCAAGTAATACCTTACGTGAGTAAGGGTCGATCCCACGGAGATTGTCGGCTTGAAGCAAGCTATGGTTATCTTGTAACTCTTAGTCAGGATATCAGTAATTCTCAGATTTAATTGTAAAAAGTAAAAGAACATGAAATAAATACTTGTTATGCAGTAATGAAGAACAGGTTGAGGCTTTGGAGATGTTTTTTCTTCTGAACCTCTGCTTTCCTACTGTCTTCTTCTTCATGCACGCAAGACTCCTTCCATGGCAAGCTTTATGTTGGGCATCACCATTGTCAATGGCTACATCCCATCCTCTCAGTGAAAATGTTCCAAATGTGCTGTCACCGCACGACTAATCATCTGTCGGTTCTCGATCATGTCGGAATAGGATCCATTGATCCTTTTGCGTCTGTCACACGCCCAACAATCGCGAGTTTGAAGCTCGTCACAGTCATCCCTTCCCAGATCCTACTCAGAATACCACAGATAAGGTTTAGACATTCTGGATCTCAGGAATGACCGCCAATGATTCTAGCTTATACCACGAAGACTCTGATTTGAATCATGAGGCTAAGAGATATGCATTCAATCTAAGGTAGAACAGAGGTGGTTGTCAGGCACGCGTTCGTAGGTGAGAATGATGATTTGTGTCACGGATCATCACATTCATCAAGTTGAAGTGCGAATGAATATCTTAGAATAGAAGCAAGCGTAATAGAATGGGAAACAATAGTAATTGCATTAATTCATGAAGAACAGCAGAGCTCCTCACCCCCAACAATGGGGTTTAGAGACTCATGCCGTAGAAATACAATGAGAAACGTGTAGAATATCATGAGGTACAAGATGAATCACTGAAAGTAGTATTTATAGTAAACTAGTGACCTAGGGTTACAGAAAATGAGTAAGCTAGGGTGTTTATTGTAAAAATCCACTTCTGGGGCCCACTTGGTGTGTGCTTGGGCTGAGCATTGAAGCTTTCATGTGTAGAGACATTTCCTGGAGTTAAACGCCAGTTTTTATGCCAGTTTGGGCGTTTAACTCCAGCTTTTGTGCCAGTTCTGGAGTTAAACGCCAGAATTCTTGAGCTGACTTGGAATGCCTGTTTGGGCCATCAAATCTCGGGCAAAATATGAACTATTATATATTGCTGGAAAACACAGAATGTCTACTTTTCAACGCAATTGAGAACGCGCCAATTGGGCTTCTGTAGCTCCAGAAAATCCACTTTGAGTGCAGGGAGGTCAGAATCCAACAGCATCTAAAATCCTTTTTCAGCCTCTGAATCAGATTTTTTCTCAGGTCCTTCAATTTCAGCCAGAAAATACCTGAAATCATAGAAAAACACACAAACTCATAGTAAAGCCCAGAAAAGTGATTTTTATTTAAAAACTAATAAAAACATAATAAAAACTAACTAAAATATACTAGAAACATACTAAAAATAGTGCCAAAAAGCGTATAAATTATCCGCTCATCAGCCTCACGAAGGCTACGGCCTTACTTTCAAGCACATACAATAAAAGTCTGGACGAACCAACCCATGAAGCAAATCCTCCAGAAGACGGATGTTGCAGGGAGAATGGTTCAATGGGCAATAGAGCTCTCCGAGTTCGACTTGAAGTATGAAACTCGGACAGCAATCAAAGCCCAATGCCTGACCGACTTCATAGCAGAATACGCGGGAGATCGAGAGGAAAAGCCAACTACATGGGAACTTTATGTAGATGGATCCTCAAACAAAACAGGAAGTGGTGCAGGCATAATACTGGCCGACGAAAAGGGAACTCAAATAGAGGTATCCCTCAAATTTGAATTCCCAGCTTCAAATAATCAGGCAGAATATGAAGCCCTGATTGCAGGATTGAAGCTGGCCAAAGAAGTCGATGCAACAAAGGTGATGATATACAGTGACTCTCAGGTGGTGACCTCCCAGATAAATGGAGAGTATCAGGCCAAAGACCCAAACATGAAGAGATACCTGAAAAAAACTCTGGAATACCTCGGACACTTTGCTGAAACCGAGGTTAAGCATATAACTCTGGATCTCAATAGCAAAGCAGACGCCCTCTCCAAGTTAGCAAGTACTAAGCCAGGAGGGAATAATAGAAGCCTGATACAGGAAACTCTCCAAGAGCCCTCTGTAGTGAAAGCAGAGAGCAAACAAGATGTCCTTGAGGTATCCGGGCTAAATCTCGGATGGATGAATCCTCTGGTTGAATACCTAAAATTTGACATCCTCCCCAAAGAGGAAAAAGAGGCCAAGAAAATCCGGAGGGAAGCACAATATTACACTCTGGTGAAAAATATCCTTTATAAAAGAGGAATATCAACGCCATTGTTGAAGTGCGTACCGACCTCAAGGACCACTGAAGTGCTAGAGGAGGTCCACAATGGGATCTGCGGAAACCATCTCGGAGCCAGGTCGATAGCCAGAAAAGTAATTCGAGCTGGATTTTATTGGCCGACCTTGCAGAAAGATGCTACTGAATTTGTGAAAAAATGCCAACCTTGCCAAATGCATGCAAATTTCCACGTGGCTCTCCCCAAGGAGCTCATTAGTATAACTTCTCCATGGCCCTTCGCAAAATGGGGAATGGATTTGTTAGGTCCTTTTCCCCAGACGCCAGGACAAGTCAAATACTTAATTGTGGGAATAGACTACTTCACAAAGTGGATAGAAGCAGAACCATTGGCCACCATCACCGCCCAGAGAAGTCGGAGGTTCCTCTACAAAAATATCATCACAAGGTATGGGATACCTCACTCCATTACCACAGATAATGGAACCCAGTTCACCGACTCCACCTTCAGAAGCCTAGTGGCCAGTATGAAAATCAAACACCAGTTCACCTCGGTGGAACACCCACAAGCAAATGGACAAGCCGAGGCAGCCAACAAAGTCATACTGGCAGGGCTAAAGAAAAGATTACAAGATGCAAAAGCAGCGCTGAAGCAAAGGATGGCTACCAGGTACAACAAGAAAGTCATTCGAAGAAGTTTCGCACTAAACGATCTGATCTTGATCAGAAACGACATAGGAGTCAACAAGTCGGGGGAAGGAAAACTCGCTGCCAATTGGAAAGGACCCTACAAAGTTAGCGAGGTCTTGGGAAAAGGTTATTATAAGGTGACCGACTTAAATGGCACCGAGCTACCAAGGTCGTGGCATGCTTGTAACATGAAAAGGTACTATAGCTAAAAGCGAACTCTACTCCCTGATGTACTCTTTTCTCAACTTCATGATTTTTTCCCAAAAATTAAAGGGTTTTTCTGAAGAAGGGTTTTTAACGAGGCATCATAGTAGAGGCTAAGGGGGGAATAGATCATTAAACCCTTAGTAGCCGTAAAGTACCTTCCCAAATAAATAAAGATCTTTTTTATAATATCTCTTATAAATTCCTTCTCGTTTACTTTTTCTACGAAACGCACTGACTTAAGCTCGACAAAACGTGAAAATACCATGAACCGACCTAGATGGTCGTCAGGATAAAACGACGAGGTACAAGTCGGTGTAAAGAGGTTATAAAAGTTGATCGTGAGAAACTCGAAAACATTCCGACTCATAAGTCGAAATGGAGAACCGAGTAGAAAAGAAAACGCATCGCAAAAATAACCTAAGTCATAAAAACTCAATAAAAACAAAGTTGAGTATAAGGAATAACAAAAAGGGATCGAAAAAATCTAGAAAAAGCTTAAAAGCTGTCCTAAAAGTCCTTAAAAGCGAAAAGGCTCAGAAAGACAGACAAGCCAAAGAAAAGGTTTTCAGAAAAGATCAAGGAGACTTCGAAAAAGCAAAATCAGAAAAGCATGCACACAAAAAGGTAGCTGAAACCCTTATATCAAAAAGGGTATTTTTTGTTAAATAAAACCCTTATCCAAAAAAAAAAGGGTGATTATAAATATTTTTGTTTACGGCCATAAAAGGCCAATGTCAACACACCACCACCACATATAAAGAGTTTAAAAAAGAGGGGACCCACAGGCCGGGCCCCATATAGCCAACAAATAAATTTTTAAAGAGCATCACCACCAGGACCAAAGGGAGTAGTCGGATCACCACCAGAGTCGGAAAGAGAAGTCAGAGCGCCATCAGGACCAGGGAGAGAAGTATCCATAGGAGTCGGAGAAGAGGTGCCGTGAGGTCTTGAGGAACTCGGAACATCCTTTTGACGAGGAGGGGACTCAATGATTCTCTGCCCCCGAGTCTTCAAATCTGACTCGGTGACGACCTCGGGAGCTGGGGGATAAACTATGGCACCGTTGACAAACCCCAATTTGACGGTTTGTTTTGCCTTGAATTTAGAACATTTTGATAACCTTTTGTCACATTTAGCCTAAGAATTAGCATGGTTTTGTTATCTCTTCCATGATT
Source organism: Arachis ipaensis (assembly GCF_059453495.1). NCBI lineage: Eukaryota > Viridiplantae > Streptophyta > Magnoliopsida > Fabales > Fabaceae > Arachis > Arachis ipaensis. Next base: position 134,552,251 of record NC_142438.1, read on the forward strand.
GTGCTTAAGTGTAAAAACATGCTTTTTAAGCCTTATCTTGGTGAATTCTAGTTTCTGTTTGATTCCATACGATGCCTTGATGTGATTGCTAGTAACCTCAGGTTGAAACTAGGCATGGATCAAAGGAAGCAAGGAAGGAAGCATACAAGTGGAGAGAAGCATAAAAAGTCAAAGAAGCAAAGTCAGCCATGCACGCGCACGCGCACAAGGCGCTCGCGCGCACATTGCAGAATCGACCAGGGACGCGCACGCGTACCATGCGCGCACGCGCCGATGATGGCACATGACCTCATTAATGCAACACGTGCCTGGCGATTTGAGAGGTTTTCTGAGCCCATTTTGGCGCCATATTGCTAAGGGAAAGGAATAAAAGGATGAAGGATTAAGGAGAAGGCATCATCATTGATCACTTTAGAGGTTAGTTACCAATTAGTTTAGTTTTATCTTTGTAATTAGTTTCTAGAGAGAGAAGCTCTCTCTTCTCTCTAGGATTAGGATTAGGTTTAGGTTAATCTCCCTTCTTAGATCTAGGTTTAACTCATGCTTTGATTCACTTTTCATTTACCAATTCTTAATCTTCTCCTCTTCCTCTTTCTAGTTATGTTCTTTAATAATTGTAATTCTCCATTTTTGTTTTGGATATATTGTTGTTCCTTTGTTTTCCTTCAATAATGCAATTTGAGGTAATTCATGATAATTGTGATCTCCTTGATTGTTGTTGTTAATTCTTTACATTCAATTGTAGTTAGAATTCATTCTTGTTGTGATTGACTATACTTTTCTTTTGTGCCTTCCAAGTGTTTGATGAAATGCTTGGTTGGATTTTAGTGTAGATTTTGTTCCTCTTGGCCTAGGTAGAGTAATTAGTGACTCTTGAGTTATCTAATTCCTTTGATTGATTGATAATTAGAAGTTGCTAATTGATTTGAATGCCTCTAAAACTAGCCATTCCTTAGGAGTTGATTAGGACTTGAGGAATCAAATTGATTCATCCACTTGACTTTCCTTTATTTAGTAAGGGTTAACTAAGTGGTAGCAATGAACAATTCTCATCACAATTGAGGAGGATAACTAGGATAGGACTTCTAGTTCTCACACCTTGTCAAGAGCCCTTTTTTTATAGTTGTTAGTTTATTTCCATTGCCATTTACTTTTCATGCTTCTTATCCAAAACCCCAAAATAACTCATAACCGATAACAAGACACTTCATTGTAAGTCCTAGGGAGAACGACCCGAGGTTTGAATACTTCGGTTTATAGAATTTAGGGGTTTGTACTTGTGACAAACAAATTTTTGTATGAAAGGATTAGTGATTGGTTTAGAAACTATACTTGCAACGAGAATTCATTTGTGAAATTCTAAACCGTCAAAAATCCAATCGTCAACTGTCAATAACGACCTTGTCAGGATCCAAAGGAGAGAGATCCAGGTCGGGAGCAAGGACTCCGACCTGCTCCTTAAAAATCCTCCAGGCCTCCTCGGCCCCCTCAGCAATAGAGTCCTCCAACTCGGCGTAGGCAGTCCGAGAGTTCAACAAATCCCTCCTTACAGCCACAAGGTCCTCAAATAAACTCTGATAACTCTCCTGCGCCTTCTTTCTCAAGCCCTCCTCCATGTTACATAGGGCTTGTAACTTGCTCTACTTCTCTCGGAGACCATCCCTCTCCTCCTTCAATTTGGCGACCTCTTTCTTCAACTCCTTCTCATGTTCCTGATATATGAGAAGCCTTCCCTCTAACTCTTCAACCCTAGAGGTTGAACCTAGAGAGCTAAGAGGAGTCTTCTCAAAAATATCGAGGAACTTGGCACAAATCCCCGCCGCCCTGATACTCTCCTCAGCCAGAATAGTGAGGTAGTTCCGAATAGAAACATCATCCATACCTATACGGGTATGGGGGTAGATGAATTTTCGGATAAAAGCAGGAGCATCCACCTTAGCCTCACCTTCAAAAGAAGAGCCAGACTCTAAAGCCTTGCGCTTCTTCTTCTCTGGCTCAGGAGAAGGTTGGGGAGGAGGGGACGGCTGAGAAGAAGCCGAAGAGGAGATAACAATGGGTTGAGAAGGAGTCCCCAAATTTCGGGAAGAATGGGGAGGAAGAGGAAGAGGAGAGCTAGTTACCCTGGCACCACCGGTTCTGGCGCGAGACCTCGCCTTGGCCTCCTGGACTCTCTGGTAAGACTCATTGGAATTTTTCCTCGCCATCTCTGTAAAAGAAAACAATTAGTAAAACAAGTTGGTAAACTTCAAGTCGGTAGAAACAAGTCGGAAACAAAGTAGATAAAAGCTACCTAGTTGTGTCTGAACAAAAGATGACGACCCCTGGAGAAATTTTTTGGTATCCAGATATGGGGCCCTCCCCCATACTTCTCGGAGGAACCCTACAATGGCTGCCTTCACCTCATCCAGATCCTCCAAACCATATTTCTCACAGGGGGAAGCCTCTAACCAGTACAAGGGAAAGCGAGGAGAAGAATTCTTATCCAAGAAAAAGGGGTGGTGACCTTCTACGGCTTGAACTTTGAAAAAATAATGTTTGAAGTCATGGAAAGATTCATCAAAAAGGGTAAAAACCCTCCGACCTTGTATAGCTCGGAAGGACACCCATTGTTGCTTATTATTCTGCCCACTGAAGGGCTTGGTCATGTGGAAAAGAAAGAAAAAAATCCTCAAAGAAGTCGGAAATTCCAAGGCATGGCTGATAAACTGATAAATTTTCAGAAAATCCCAGGAATTGGGGTGAAGCTGGGTAGGTGCAACACGGCAATGACGTAAAACAGCAATCTCAAAATCGGAGAAAGGGAGAAAAACGCCCAGGCGGGTGATCATGCTCTCGTACATATAAAAGAAATGAGGGGCTGCCTCTGAAGCCCTCCCAAAGCAAACCCGGTCTTCCGGACCCGGGGCCACCAGTTCATACTTTGGCTCATCCTCATCAGAGGTGCAGAGCCGGTGACGAGTGTGAAGGTCAGTGATAAAATCAGTATCAACCAGAGGTTCCTCTCCTAAGACCGTGACATCGACCCACTGAGCAAGAGTTTCTATGGAAGTCATTTTTCTTTTCCTAAAAAAGGATTAGCGAAACCTACAAAGGAAAAAGGAAAAAGATCACGAACAGGGTCTCTAAGGGGATACGAAATCAAACAAAAAAGCCTACGAAGTCAACTCCTCTCTCTAAAGTAAAGGCATGCAAACAGAAGCATTTCACAAAAGAGACAAGGACAAAAAGGCTAACCTTTACCTGGTAATAAGGTAGAGGAAAATGAAAGCCTTCAAACGAGGAATGCTCCACGAACGGATGAGAAGAAAATTTGAAAAATCACAGAAACGAAGCAACGAAAGAGAAGGGAAGTATTTATAAGCACGTTAGGGGCATAATGGTAAAAACAGGCGCAGTCATTAATGGGTGCACCGTTACCAAGACAACCCCTACGCAAACCTCTAACGGACGCGATGTTTGATTAGACGTAACTGTGAAAATCAAAAGTCACGAAAAATCACGTCGGTTCCAAACCATCACGTCGGTCCTCCAACAAGTCGGCTACGACCCCGAGTAGAATACTCGAACCCAAGTCCTAAAAGAAATTGGGCTCGAGTAGGGGCACTGTTCATACCCTGGCTCAATGATAAGGCCCAGGTCCAAACGAAAGGCCCAATCCAAAGGATTAAGCCTCGCTCTACACCGACCTTCACCCCACGAAGTCGGCTCCTACCACGACTTGCTCTAAAGAAGTCGGGACGAAGATTAGCTGGTAGATAAACACACATTCAAATGAGTAACTGCCCCTAAAATCTCTCTACCCACTTCCTGGAGCCATATCTCAACCCCCTAAGATAAAGGGACGGTTACTCCCCATAAATAACGGAACTACACCAACGGTGGTTATGGGTTCACCACTATAAATACACTGACACTTCTCAGGTATCTCAGAAGCCCAATACTCTCTAGACCTGTTTTGCTCCCTTTGCTGACTTTGGCATCGGAGTGTCTTTGCAGGTACCACCCCCATTCTCTCATACCGAAGTCGGACGGGGGCCTCGGATCATCAATCCGCTTGGCGTCTTCCTCATTCAGACGATTGGGCCAGCCAAACTAATCCAACCCAATAATCTCTGGTTACCCATCGTAACAGCATCTATTTTATTATTTTAAATATCGACAACCTTGCCGTTGATAAATTTGAACGGTCTAAATTACTCTCTAAAATGAAATGGACGGTCTAAATTTAATCTATATAATAGACGCCATATGTATTTTTTTTTAATATTAAAATCGACGAATATAGAGTCTATTTTATTATTTAAAATATCGACACCTTTGCCGTCGATAAATTTGAACGGTTTTGATTGCTTTCTAAAATGGAGTGGACGGTGTAAATTTAATCTATAAAATAGACGCTATGTATGTTGTTTTTTTAATTAAAATCGACAAATATGCCGTCAATTTTTATCACTAAAAACATATATTCTCGCGTCCACTCCCGCTTCCAAATTCAGAGATGCAAACTTCCCCAAATTCAAGCTAGGTATTCTTTGGTTGACTTCCTTTCTCTTCACCACCGCCTCCGTCCAACACCACCACCGGCGACTACTATCGCCTACCCTCTCTCTCTTCTTTCTTCTCTTTCTTCCCCATTTCTCCATTTCTTCGTTCCTGCGTGCAACATCCCTGTTCGTGGAGTCACCCTCTGTCCGCGTCTTCAAGCACCGACAAGCAACCACCAGCGGCGGTGACTTCTGTGCCACCGCGACATCACCACCACCCCACCGCCTCTCCATTCTTCTTCCTCCTTTCATCAATGCAGGTTCTCTTTCCCTGTTCCTGTCTTTCTTTTCTTTATTTTCACTGCTTTTTAATTCTGTTTTTTAGAAATTTTGGTTAGGCTTAGGTTTGTTAAAACTTGTGTTTCTGGACTGAAATTGTTGTTGACTGTATCTTTCTGAAATTACTGGGTTGAATGCTGCTTAGATTGAACTGAAATTTACTATTTTGAACTCTGCACACCACATGTTCGGAGAAATGTCTGCTGCTTTGTAAAAACGAAAAATAATAATGTTAATGCTAACTTCACAACTTCATCGTGACTGGATCAGCATTACTCAACGTCACAGCATTACTATTTATTTGTTAAGTAGTAGTGAGTGTGGTAGCTAATAGGATAGCTAGCAATAATAAAGTAATGACAAAAAGAGGTTTCACTACTTATATTCACTATTAATAGGATAGCTAGCAATATACTTATGTGATTTCTGATTCTCTCTTTTCTTTTTTTCTAAACAAAAATATTATTCATATTTTTATAATAATAAAATTAAATATTTCAGTACATGTCCATTGCTATTGTCATTGCCATATTTTAAAAAAAAAGTAGTACTTGTCTCAGTCTCAGGCTTTTCTTTTTGGTTTTGCTTCTATTATTTACACTTCATTTGTTTTACCCTTATTTTCTTTTCCAATTGCTTCCCCTTTATTTTATTTCTGACATGCTTTCTATTGTGTGCCCATATAGGCCAACACCATACATTCACAAGGTAAAAGAGATTATTTGACAGGGGACCTTGATATAATTTCACTTATATTACCTCTTCTCACGTTAAATTCACCTTATCCACCTCTTCATATCCATCTCTAGATTTAATTTTATTTGAATCAAGATAACATACTTTATGCACTTATATATAAGTTAATCTATTTACCTTGATCAATTATATAATGTGTTTCTTTAATTTATTTTTTCATTGTAAACTTGAGCTATCTGTAGGTAATAAGTTGCTTATCCTTTTTCAATTATTTTTGGGTTTTCAGGTTTTGATTGAACAGTTGACATCTTCTCTTCTGAACAATTTGCTTTTCTTGATTTATTATGGATTAGTTATTGAAGGTTAGCCCTTTCTATATACCTAATTAACTTGTATCTTTTTAGAAAATTGGCTATGGTAAAAGACTAATAAAGTTAAAGCCATTATTGTTCATGTCAGAATAAATAAATAAATAAATAAATAAATAAATAAATAAATAAATAAATAAATAAATAAATAATTGTTATTGGTGAGTACTTGGTTTTGTTGTGATTATAATATTTTCATTGCAAGCAGAAACAACTTCTTCCATTTTGATGATTGATTATATATCAATAAAACGTCCCACACATTAAATATCACACATCCTATAAAAAGTTCATTTATTTTTTCGATTTTTTCCTATAAAGTTTATATATGAAAGTTACATGGTATCCTATAGTTGGACTACTCATGAACTTGCTGCATTACTTTCCTTGATTGTTAGAAAATTGGAAGATGAAATTTTAAATCACTGAATTGTAGTGTTATTTATTATCCGTCTGAGTGGTTTTACTTACTAAAATAGAAAAAGAAAACTTAAATTATGTTCGAAATATTGATTAGATAGAATATTATGTTCGAAATTTGAATATATAAATATTTACTTTAATTTGATACTAAATTAAATTATTAATTTTGTCTATTATAATATTATTTATTTTATATATTGGCTAAGTTATTTGATTGGCATATATATAGGATGCAAGAAAGTTCACACCTATCAAGAATTTGTTAAAAATATTAATATGTTAATTTTCTAAACTATTTAAACTATTAATTATTTAGAGTACTGCATTTGATATTTAATTATATAGAGTACTAGGTTTGACGTTTATTAATTTCCTAAATTGTATTGTAAAAGAATTAATTAATTTAATATTATTTATTTTGTTTTTTTTTATTTATAATCTATTTTACATTGAATAATATTATTTTTTATTAATTATTAATTCGACATATAACACAATAAATATAGTAATATAAGAATTTTGTTAATTAATTTTTCAAATAATCTGGACCTAAGATAAAAATTTTGTTAATTGATTTTGTTAATCTCTTTTTTATTTTTAATCTATTTTACATTAGATAATATTATTTTTTTATTAATTATTAGATTTATATATAACATTTAAATGTGATAAAATATATAAGAACTATGTTATACATTTTTTATTGTTTCAACCTTTATGATTATTTTCTTCTTTTTATTTTTCTATCTCATCTCATGAACCATGTAAGAATTTATTATTATTATTATTATTATTATTATTATTATTATTATATTTTTTAAACCATTTTATTTTATTAGATTTTTTAATTTATTTTATTGTATTTTTTTTACTTTAAAAATTTTAGGGATCTAATGATCTTCTGTTTAAACGATTCCAATTATATGATCAAGAAATAGTTCAAGAGAATATGTTTAAATTTTGATAATTTATTAAGTCTAATTATTATATAAAAAGTTAAAAATATTCTGAAATTAAAAAATTATTTAATAATAAAATTGTGTTTGTTCAAAATCGTAAAGAGAGACTGAGAGAAAAAGAGAAAATTCAAATTTTTTAACTAATTACAAAAATTCACCACCATCAAAACTATTAAATTTGAGTATATTAAGTGAGGATTAATAAGAAGCAAACCAGAACGATAAATCTAAAAATTTTCTATCTCTCTTTATATAGTGTTTCACTTTAAGTAACTATTTTAAATGGATAGTATTCAAATGACTAACAAAATAATAAAAAGATTTGCATTAGATTATGAAAATTAATCTCATCCTTATAATACAATGGCATTATTTCAAAATATGTAAAATAAAATAATAAAGTACACTTAAATTAATGTGCAAAATAAAATAAATGTAAAACTTAGATAGTAGCAATCAAACATAAATAGCAATGGTTGCCTTTTTGTCCCAAGGTACTATATTAAATTGTGACTTAAATTTACAATTATGTATTTTTTATTATTTTAGTTAAAAATAATATATTTTGATATTGTTTTTTAGGATGACTGACATCAAATTTTGATAATTTGAAACAAAATTTTAAATATTTTATGTCTTACTTCTTTTAACAAAACTTCAACAACTCATAAAAGTTAATAGAATAGATGGTTATAAATCAAAGTGATAAATCAACGTGATCGACAAGATTAAAAGTTGCAATAATAATATTCGGTGATAATTAATTACAGTCGAGTGAAGAGAAGGTGGAAGGAGAAGAAAAAAATGAGAAAGGAGACCAAAGTAATATAATAATGGCGATGAGACAATACCAAGTACGTGTACAAAGAATAATAATAAAAAAAAGTGTTTAATATAGTAAGAGAATATAATAAAAATATAAATTAATAATTTTGAAAAAATAATAAAATTAAAGATAATTTAAAAAATTAAATATAAAATTAAAAAGAAAATTAAAATATTTTTTATCAATTGAAATTATGCATGAAGATAAATAATGTTTTAAATATGAATTTTTATCTCGACTTCAAATTAAATACTATTAAAAGTAAATAACAAAACTTAATAACGTTTATAAATAGTTAATTTGTAAATAATGTTTCAAAATTTTTATTTTGATTTTGTTACCCATAATAACAACATAATAAATTTGTTTAATATCTTATTTAATTTAAATTTATAAATTTTATACATTCTAAAAGTTAATTTGATAATTTGGGTAAAAATTTTAAATGCTTTACGCCTTACTTCTTTTAGCGAAACTTTAACAACTCATAAAAGTTAACATAATAGATGGTTATAAATCGAAGTGATAAACAAGATTAAAAGTTGCAATAATAATCCTTGGTGATAATTAATTACGGTCGGCTGAAGAGAAGGCAGAAGGAGAAGGAAAAAATGAGAAAGGAGAACAAGGAAATATAATAATGGCGATGAGGCAATGACAAGTATGTATTTAGAGAATAATAGTAAGAGAAAGCTAAGAATAGTGTTTAATATAGTAAGGGGATATAATAAAAATATAAATGAATAATTTTGAAAAAATAATGAAATTAAAGAAAATTTAAAAAATTAAAAATAAAATTAAAAAGAAAAATAAAATATTTTTTAACAATTGAAATTATGCATGAAGATAAAGAGTCTTTTAAATATAAATTTTTGTCTCAGCCTCAAATTAAATACTATTAAAAATAAATAATTAAACTTAATAACGTTTATAAATAGTTAATTTGTAAATAATATTTTTAAATTTTTATTTTGATTTTGTTACACATAATTTTTAATTGAATAATGTTGAAGTGTTTATATAATTAATTTTATGGTCAATAAATCTGACGGTTTTTCAAGACTCGAGAAGTTATTGATAAAGAGATGTATGATGAATTATGAATGATTTTGTCCAGATACATAATTTTTATACTCTCCTATTTTTATTATTAATTATTCTTATAGTTTGATATTTAAAAACGAAAAAAATAAGCATTCTCATTTCTTCTATTTTTCACTATTTATAAAAAAATGAAGGCCCATTTATATTCAGATTTATATTTTGACCTACCACTTAAAAAAGATGAAGATAAATATGAATATCCATGACATTTAAGTAAAAATTATCTTTTATAAATAACTAACATGTATTTTAGTTTATATATACTATTTTTGAATCAGGATAATGTTATTATTATTATTATTTAAATTATATTTTTTCTGATAATATATATACATCTTTATTGTGAGTTTTTATAATTTAATATTTTAAAAAAATTTTACAGTAATTTTAATTTTAATAAAATATGATATAAATAAGGTCACGTCAATATTAAAATAAAAAATACTTATCTAATAAATTTGTAGAATGATTAATATATTAACAAAAAAATAAAATTAATTCTTAAAAATAATAAAAAAGTAACTCATGCCTGTTGAGCCAAGTGTCTTCAAATTTTTTCAAATTTTAGTTTTTTCTTTTATCCTGCGGGCTTATTAGAAAAAAAATCAACTAATCACATAAGTTCCTTTGCATTTTATAAAAAAAAAATTATGAACTATATATATATATATATATATATATATATATATATATATATATATATATATATATATATTAACGCTAAACTTTTATTAATTTTATATTCTTTTAATTTTCACATTTTTCTTTTGGTTAAGATTATGGATATTAATTAACGCTAATCAAACCTAAAATTAAGAAATAATTTTAACTAATGGATTAAAAATGTAAATTATTCTAAAATTAAGTAGAAAACTAATTTTACTAATTTTAATTACAATTCCACTCAATGAACAACAAAAAATTGTAAATAATGTGAACAATAGATCATCTCTCAAACTCATGAAATATGAATAACCTTAATTAATTTAAAATTTAAATAAGTTAGGAGGTAACCGTTGAAAGCGATAATGGTTGTAGATAATGTGTGCATGCTTAATGGGAACTGATAGCACGTAGTCATAAGCTGAAAATGAGGAGATTATTTAGAACCCTCATTCCCCTCATTCCTTCATTCTCTGCACCACATATACATCCCCACTCCACTCTCTGTTAATTAATTCCACTTCTTTTTCATTCTCTGCAACACCAAGTATATATCTACTACCACATATACATGTCCACTCTACTCTCTGTTAATTATTAAACAGTTTTCACATTCTAAATTCCAATGCCGATCTCCTTTCAATATCACTACTACTATTACATTATTGTTCTCCTCTCCATCTCCCTCAGAGCAGGTGCTCCTCAGTTTTCCACAGTATTTTCTTTTGTGATACGTCTTTGTAGTTTATCTATGTTACATGTGCTTTTTGACAAAGTATTGATACGGGTACTCGAATATATATTGGATATGCTTCATGATCATCTAAAATTATGTTATATATAATTTGTGTATTTTATATTCTTACACGAGAAATGTTAGAGAGTCGAAGTATGTTGTTGAAAAAAGTGATGGCCCAAAACAATAAATTTCAATGGCTCTCTAGCTTTTCTCTTTTTACATTGTACCCTTATTTGTACATACAACTGAGTAGCTTATATTGTAGTAATTATATACATGAATGTTTTGGTGTCACAGATGGGATACAATTGATACTGGTAAACAACTGCAAAGAAAATGTATGGCCGGGTATTCTTGGCAATGCAGGTCAGGATTCTCCTAAGGAGGGAGGCTTTCTCCTTCCGAGCGGAGAAGAGGCGGAGATCCAAGTCCCTAGTGGTTGGTCAGGGAGGATCTGGGGAAGACAAGGGTGCATATTCGATGACAAAACAGGCAGAGGAACTTGCGAAACCGGCGACTGCGCAGGCCTTTTACAATGCAAAGGTATAGGAGGAGCCCTTCCTGCAACGCTAGTGGAAATGACGCTTGGAACCTCACAGAGTCCGCTGCATTTCTATGATGTGAGTTTGGTTGACGGATTTAACCTTCCGGTGTCAATGAGGGCGGTTGGGGGCAGCGGAGGGTGTGGTGTTGCGGCGTGTGAGGCAGATTTGAATGGTGTGTGCCCTGTATCGCTTGTTTTGGAGAGGAATGGGAAGGTTGTGGGGTGCAAAAGTGCGTGTTTGGGTGCAAGAACACACAGGTATTGCTGCAGTGGGGAATATGCTAACCCGGACAAGTGTAAGCCTACGCTCTTTGCTCGAATCTTCAAGGCTGCTTGTCCACAGGCTTATAGCTATGCTTATGATCACTCTTCAGCCCTCAAGACTTGTAAGGCACCTCGCTATTCCATTACATTTTGCCCTCCCAAACCGTAGCTATGTGTTTTTACTTTTTACAATATATATTTTATTTAGTGCTTGATTATGGTTGACGGTGTTGTCACATCTGAAACTCTGCTTTTCTATTAAGTGCTCATGTTATAATAATAAGTTAAAATCAAATGTTAGGAATTTTTTACTCTCTCTCATACCATAGAGGTAAAAAGAAAATCCAGCCTTCTCTTCTTTAATAGTTTTTTTTTTATGGCAATTACTCCTATGAAGATGCCAAAAACATCTTCTCATGATGATCCTTGTTTAAAAAGTGTAACTTATTTGTTTAGCAATACTTTGAATAAAGATAACACTTTTACTTTAAATAAAAATCAAACCCTATAATCTATCATCCAATGATCAAAATGAAATATTTTCACACGATGACAATCATAAAATCTTCATTGGAGTAGCCACCTTTTTTTTATATATAAGCTTCAACCTCCTCATGATGACTATATATATATATATATATATATATATAATGGATTGTGATGATAGAGAATGTTCTTAGTATTGGATTAGGAGACAGAACAAGCTATTCCAAAGATTAAAGCACTTGTTCTTTGCTTCCAATTTCTAACCAATGTTTACCTACTAAATATAAGATGTGAGAATTGTATTGGGAAGTCTTCCACGCAAATGGAACAATATGAATAAATTTACATTGGAATGCATGTTGTGTAATTGATAAATATTAATTTCTACATACAAAAATAAAGGATTTGGAGAAACTCTTCTATATATCTGGAACAAATCCATTTATTTGCTTTATTCCATATATTTTTTAACGAAAATATTAGGAGGGTGACGTTTTAATTAGTGTAAAAGGAAAAAGAAAAAATTAATTAATATTGATTCAGATATAAAATAAAAATATCGATTATCTATCATATTTCTCTATTATTTTGTTTAAGCTATATATTTTCAGCAACATGTATATTTTCTGACCCACTTTGACTTTGGCATGAGGTTGAAATTTAGTGACAAATTTAAAAATTTTAATAATAGAATAATATATATATAATATAACAAATTTTATAATTATACTATATTATTATAAAATATAAATAGTCTTTAAATAATCTCACGAATAAATTAAAATAATAAAGTAATAATTTAAAATAATAACAATAATATTTAAAATTATTTTATATAACATAATATCTATAATTTCATATATATAATATTTATAATTATATATTATATTTAAAATTATATAATTATTTTAATAATAATTAATAACTATTAAATAAAATAACTTTAGTCTGTTTAGGCTATTTTTTTTTTTATTTTCTCTCGTACATCAGTTTTATTTTTATCATTAGCACCATGCCTAATATTTATACGGCTTCACTTCGCGCGTTCATTAACGCCTTTGACGGTAATAGCTACCAAAATACTGTGAGGTTACGTTAGACCCAACTTTACGTATCCAACGCCGGCCACCATCTACTCAAGTTTTATACACTGACGTCAAGTAGGTGGAGTTAAGTAATCAAATCTTTACCAATAAAATGTGGCGTATAATCCTCTATTCCACACGGATATATCCACCCAAAATCGCATGAGCAGACGAAAAACTAAAAGGGAACCAAAAATAAGCCCAAATTAAATTAGTATATTAACTATAGCCTTACCAAGTTGGAAAATTCTATAGGATCTAATATATTGACGTTTAAATTGTCTAAAAATTGAGAGAGGTAAAAGTGAATTCTATTTTTTATTTTTGTATCAAATAATTAAAAAATTAGATATCATAAAAGATACCTTCCAAATTATCAATAATTTTTGGACAAATGTACAGTTAATTATTAACACTCGTAAATTCGTGCAAAATATAAAATTTATGTATGTTATTTGTTGTTAATATGCATGTAACTGCAGTTTTATAAGCACAAATTATGCTATGTATGTATATTTGTAAAAATGAATAAAATTAAAAAAATAATGTATCAATCAATTATTGACTAAAATTAGTCTTGGAATTTTCGATTAATTAATTAATTAACGTGGAAACGTAGTAATAATAAGGTGGTTGTAAAACCGATAAGCTGTTTTATGTGTCCCAAGTATTGGAGACTAGCTAGTCAAATATAATGAAGCACAATTTCTTAAACATGATCTGTTTCTTATATGAGAAAACATATGTGATTCTTAAGCACTACCACCACAACATTTCAAAGCTAAAACAGAAACGAATCAAGTCCAATAATAATAATGGAGTGTGTGGTGTCTGAGTTAGAAGGCAGGCTTCTGAAGGACTCCGATACTTTCTGCTACTTCATGCTGGTAGCTTTCGAAGCATCGGGTTTGATCCGTTTCGCATTGTTGCTGCTTCTGTGGCCAGTGATTCGGATTCTGGACAAGGTTGGGAAGGGTGACATGGGGCTGAAGGTTATGATATTTGCGGCGGTTGCGGGTGTTGGTGAGTCAGATATAGAGTGGGTGGCGAGGGCGGTTTTGCCCAAGTTCTTGATGGACGATCTGGATATGGAGGTATGGAAGGTGTTGAGCTCGAAGAAGGAGAAGAGGGTTGTGGTGACGAAGATGCCTAGGGTGATGGTGGAGAGGTTCGTGAAAGAGCACTTGCGCGCTGATGAAGTGGTTGGGGTTGAGCTCTGTGTCAATAGGTTTGGTTTGGCCACCGGCTTGGTTCGTGGTGGCTCCATTCATAATGTTTCAAGCTCTGATAGCAAGGTAATCTTTTCAAACCGTGAAAATGGCTTCGTCTTCAACTCGATTATTTTTATATAAAAACATGTACATTTTCAGTGCATGCAGGAAAAGTGCCACAATGAACACCAGCTGCTCCGCCCACTTCCAGTGATCTTCCACGACGGCCGCCTAGTGAAGCGGCCAACACCCTCCACCGCTCTCTTAATCCTCCTATGGACGCCCTTAGGCATTTGCCTTGCCATAATCCGCATCATCGTTGGCTCCCTCCTACCCTTTTGGGCCACCCCTTACGTCTCAAGGCTCTTCGGCGGCAAGGTCGTGGTCAAAGGAAGGCCACCGCCACCCGCCTCCCCTGGAAACTCCGGCGTGCTCTTCGTGTGCACTCACCGTACCCTCATGGACCCCGTAGTCCTCTCCGCCGTGCTCCGACGCCAAATCCCAGCCGTCACATACTCCATCTCTCGCTTATCAGAAATGCTGTCGCCAATTCCAACGGTTAGGTTAACAAGAATACGACACGTGGATGCGGAGAAAATCAAAGAAGAACTATCGAAAGGCGATTTGGTGGTTTGTCCAGAAGGAACAACATGCCGTGAACCCTTCCTTTTACGGTTCAGCGCCCTATTTGCAGAGCTAACTGACCGGATAGTGCCGGTGGCCATGAACTATAGGGTAGGGTTCTTCCATGCAACTACGGCTAGAGGATGGAAAGGCTTGGACCCTATTTTTTTCTTCATGAACCCGAGACCCGTTTATGAGGTGACTTTTCTGAACCAGTTGCCGGTTGAAGCCACGTGCTCTTCGGGTAAAAGCCCGCATGACGTGGCAAACTATGTGCAGCGGATATTGGCCGCCACGTTAGGGTTTGAGTGCACAAACTTTACTCGGAGAGATAAGTATAGAGTCTTGGCTGGGAACGATGGATCTGTGTCGTCTTGCACTTCTTTCGTTCATCGGATCAAGAAGGTCATCACCACCTTTAAACCGTTTTTACAGTAACATTTTGCATTGCTTGCAACTTCATTATTATATATTAGTCAATAAGATTATTAATCCATTGTGTTTTTTATTTATCATTACTCAGCTCTTTTATTCGTTCGTTCATTTGTTTTTATCCTGGATCTTGATTCCTGAAGGAAAAAAAGCACATATATGGGAAACATGAATCAGTGACGAAAAAGGACAAAAAAAAAAAAAAACAATAATGCTTATGCTTAAAATGACTTAACATTTGGATATGGGTAAATTGAAAACTAGTGTGTAACCAAGTTCCTCCTTGACTGCCGTCAATTAACAACATAATAAAACAAGCACGTATGTGTTCAGGAAGGGGAGCGACCATAGTGTCACCAACACCCTCAACAACTACGCCAGTGTTGTAAACTTATTTTAGCGGAAGCATTAATTAGGATCTTAAAAGTTATGATTTTTATACCTGGATTGGTTGTCATAACAAATCCTGATTACGGTAGAGTTAAACTTTAAGATTGATTTTGTTGAGTTTTAGTTACAGTAGAGTTGATCTCTAACACTGGTTTCTCTCTCCTTTTTTTCCTTACGTTCATGCTTTTTTTAGTGAGTGAAAACTATAAAATGTCTCGTGTATTGAGGCAGGAAGAGGATCATTTTTATATGTGATATAATCTTTAAATCTAATGCGTCCATCAAACATTAGCATTAACGGATAAGATTAAGCCATTAATGATTTATAAATAATTATAATTAGGCCACAATAGAAGTTTAAATTACAATAAATTTCCAACATTCTCCCACTTGACCTAAGTGTAATCATATTCTCACACATTACATAATTGCTTTAATATGGTAAAATACTTTGTGTGAGTTATGGCCGTCATGCATTTAATATGAAACACATTTCTTTTCATATACTACAACCACTAGCATCTTACTACACAAGCTACATAAATAACACAATTTTATATCGGTCCCATAAAGTTTCTAGATCATTATGTTATAACTCATACAATAATATTACTTTAACTAGAAACAACAAACTATCAATGTTCAAAAAACACATAAATAAACATAGTGAGCTCAGAGTGTTAGTATCATTCAGAAGAACCAAGACCCATTCTATGTACATGTTCCTTAAATGTCTTTGGTTGCAATCCTTTAGTCAATGGATCAGCAATCATAAGTTCTGTTCTAACATGTTCTATGGACACTCTTTGTTTTCAAACTTCCTCCTTAACGCCAAAGTACTTTATTTCCATATGCTTGGCACCTTTAGAATATCTATCATTTTTTGAGAAAAATACTGCTGCAGAATTATCACAATAAATTTTCAATGGCCTAGCAATTGAGTCAACAATGCCAAGTCCTGAAATAAAATTTCGCAGTCATAAAGCTTGATTTGTAGCTTCAAAACATGCTACAAATTCTGCCTCCATAGTAGATGTTGCTACAACACTTTGTTTGGAACTTTTCTTTTCTGATTTGCCAGCTCCTTGAACCAAGTTGACAGAATGACCACCACAATTCTTAAGTCTATTTTCTTCCTGTATGAGCTTTCCAATTAATTCATTAACGTCCCATTTTTCCTTCGTGACATTATAATTAATTTGAAAATCTCCATACTCAGAAGCTAATGAGTTCATAATGAATTGCATCATAAAGGAGTCATCAACTATCATACCCAGTGACTTTAATTTTGCAGCAATATTAGTCATCTCAATAGTATGCTCTTGCATGCTCTTAGACCCATCAAACTTCATGGACGTGAGCTGTGACATTAATGTACTAGCAAGTGACTTATCAGCTGAACGGAAGCGGTCTTCCACAAACGCAAGATATTCTTTAGCACTTTCTGTTTGTGGAAGGGTAGTCTTAATATTGCTTGCAGTAGTCATTCGCATAAACATAAGGCTTAATCTATTAGAACATTCCCATGTTTTAAGTGCATACTTTTCATCCTCATCATTGTCATCAGTGACAATGTGTTTCTCTTCTAAAAGTGACAAGTCAAGATCCAAAAGACCTAAATAGAACTTCACTTGTTCACTCCATTCAGAAAAAGTTTAAACCATTAAACATGGTAACAGATGAAGCTTGCGAATGAATTGAAATACCTGTCATTTAATCATACAATGCTCATATTAATTTTAATTTTATCATTTATTCATATTACAGAACATAACAAGCATATTACAGTTCACCTTTGGGTAAAATTCTATAATATACTAACATATTAACATACAAATAAATGCCATATTTATCATACTTGAAGATTAAAATTCTCTGCTAAATACATATACCATCTTTGGACAATACATATATCAGACCTAAGAATAATAATTTTTTCTCGTTCAAGTCTATTAATAATAGAAGAGATTTCCTTTGGGTAAATCTAATTCTAAAATTAATTAACACATTATTAAATATACTGGCATTTTACGTTATAACTTGGTCACTTTGGTATACACAAGCAGTAAATAATCTAAATAAATTTAATACTATAAATAAAATATTTATAGACTTTTCATAAAATTAGAGTACATTACGTACTCAAAATAATTTCATAATTGTCATCAATACTAAACTTAAACTCAAGAGTAAATTCATACATGAGTATAATTTATGATCAAATTAAAATATTCAGAAGAAAACATATAGAACATATACAACCACAAATATGCAGTTTTGATGGCATGAAATTTGAAACCCACTTAATTAAAATCCAATTATAAATAATTAATCAGAAACATTAAACACCGTGGATATCATAATTAGATTAGAGAAAATCACATACTTTCAAAACACATGCTCTGATACCACATGTAAACTTATTTTAGCGGAAGCATTAATTAGGATCTTAAAAGTTATGATTTTCATACTTGGATTGGTTGCCATAACAAGTCCTGATTACGGTAGAGTTGAACTTTAAGACTGATTTTGTTGAGTTTTGGTTACAGTAGAGTTGATCTCCAACACTGGTTTCTCTCCCCTTCCTTTCCTTCAGACATTCATCAGGATGGCAGTTTCACGCTCTTTTCAGTGAGTGGAAATTGTAAAACGTCGTGTGTATTGAGGCAGAGAGAGGACCATTTTATATGTGATATAATCTTTAAATCTAATGCATCCATCAAACATTAGCATTAACGGATGAGATTAAGTCATTAATGATTTATAAATAATTACAATTAGGCCACAATAGAAGTTTAAATTACAATAAACTTCCAACACGTGTCTCATCGAGCTCATCCATGACGCCACTGTTTGGTTCGTTCCACATTGATGCCGCGTCAGCAACTACCGCACCTTAGCCTCATTCCAGTTCCTATTTATGGCCCATCTGTCATAAAAGTAACTCAACATCAGTTTTTGCGTCATAAACAACAAAGAGAAAGTCTAAGGGCCAATAGATTTTGTGGTTTTTAACCATCAATTAGCCATCAATAATATTTTTAATAGTGTGAGATTACATCTAATGGTGTAGAATCATTTAATTTTCTTTTGATGGTTAAGTACTGGCCAAAATTTAACAAAAGTACTGCCCCTAGCACTTCTCAACAATAAATAAGAATTCAAAGCATCTCTCTTCTCCATTAGGAGGAACTAACTTTAGTTCCTATTGTGGTCCTACTTAATTAATTAATTAAAATATTTAAAATTAATGTAATTAATTTTTTCAATAATGTAATTTAAATATTTAAATTTAAAAATAATTAACTATTAAAAGATATTAATATTAAATAAATTCATATATAACAATAATACACAATATATAATTTGGGATTACACTAATTTGTAAAATTACTTAATACAAAGAAAAATATTATTTAATATAATAATATAAATATAAATAATATTTAATATTAATTATGATATAAATAATTAATATAAAATATTAATTAAATAAAAATTTAATTATTTAATCTAATTAATTATTATAATTATTAATAAATTAATTATAATTTAATTACTTAATTAATTATTATTTAAATAATTAATATAAATTATTAATTAAATAAAAATATAATTATTTAATTTAATTAATTATTATAATTATTACTAAATTAAATATTATTTGATTATTTAATATAATTATTTATTTAATTATAATTTAATATAATTATTTATTTAAAAGATAACTTGTCATGTGACAAGTTACCATTGCTTGTCCATGAGTCCCTCTAAACAGGGACTCTTCTCCCTTGAGATCTGTGCAGAAACTCGTTTTTTCTCTTCTCCAATGGTTCCGTTCTTCTTTTGTCAAAAGCAGGGCCTCAACATACTGCTCATTGGAGTTGCTCTTAGGTTCCTTCTTACTACCATCCTTTGACGGATGCAAAAAATTTTGATGGTGAGAATAAAATTGATATAACGTGATAATAATTTTTATAATAAAAATAATATATGTATATAAAAAATTAAATATTAAATTATTTATTAATTACTATATATCTATATATAAATATATGTATTGTTTAATTTATTTTTAATATATATTTTATATTTTAATACATATTTTATACAAATAATTATTTTTTATGTACATATAACATAATAAATGATTATATTTTATTATTATAAAATATGATTAGTCTTCAAAATATTTAATATACAAGTTAAAACACTAAAATAGTAATTTAAATAATAATATATAATTTAAAATTCTATTTTTTTAGGTTTTATATTTTTTAAAATTTAAGTAATTTTTCTCTTAACACTACCATCAAACTTTATCTCTTTCTATATATATTACTAAACAATTATTTAAAAATTCACTTCCCAACACAATTAGAAGCCGATTCTTATTGATATTAATAGTTAAAAAAGCTTTCAATTAATATAGTTGCTACGCAAAAATTAAAGCTAATTTGAAAAGAAGATAAATAATATTCTTTTAAGTTGATTTTTTAAAAAGAACACTAATTTCGTTTAAATATGAGAATTGATTATTCTAACGAATATCTAATATAAAATTTTTAAATTGATGATTAAGTCCTAAAAGTTGAGTAAAAAATTATTGTAGAGTCAAATTTAATAATATAATAAAGACAAATAAATATTATTATCATATATTACTCAAAAAAATTCTAAATTGTAGTGAAACACTTGTGCTCACACCAATATACTTGGAACCGCCCTGCTACCATCAACAATCGCATGCTCATGTAGAGCGACCACACAAAGAAAGAAATTATCTCCTTTTTCATATTTGTAATTTTACCATACCCCTTTTAATTTATGTGAATAAAGAGATAAAATTATATCAAAGGGGATGAAGATGAATAATGAGGATTCTTACACGCTATATGTTCTTCATGTTCATTCAATTTGAAATTTGTTTCTTTTATTTACTTTATAAATTGTTTAAAAAAAATTAAAATAATTTTGGTTTATTTTTTAATTTAATTGAGATTCATTTAGATTCATAAATGAATTTGATGTGTTTTTGTTAATAATTGAGTCTTTTTTTAGCAAAAAAGAATGAAATTATTTATTATTACTTTATTCAATTATATTAGATTTTATTCCATTCTATTCAATTTATCTTGAAAGCCATTTCAATTATTGGGACAAATTATTCATCGACAACACTCTTGAACTACAAATGAATCGAAAATATTACTAAAGCGAAACTATTGTTTAATACAAAATGAACCGAATATTTGTCCATTATATAAATTTGAATTTAGAAACACATGCGTGTAGAATGAATCGAAAATATTATCAAAGTGAAACCACTATATAATACTAAATGAACAGAACATTTGTTCATTATATAAATTCAAATTCAATTCAAAATGTTGATGTTGTTGGTGATTACGATAACAAAAGCGAAAAAGAAGGACCTACGTGCGCGAATTTAAAAGGAGGAGAAGAAGGAGGAGAAAACGAAGAAATAGAAGGAGAAAACGAAGACGAAGAAGTTGCGTTATTAAAACGCGCGTGTGATACACGTTGGTGTGATAAAAGTTATTTTTGTTGAGATTGGACCAATTTAGTTAGACTTGGTTGCCAAAAATACTTGAATATGTAACTGGACTATATATATATATATATATATATATATATATATATATATATATTTTTAAATTAATTTGAATTATAATAATTTGATTAATAAAAAAGTAACATGTTATGCATTGTTTGTTTTTTCTTAATCTAGTGTTAATTTGATTAACTCTAAAATAGTTACTAATCGGTTTTAGTAATCTACTTTTTTCAATAAATCAGACATATATACTGAATGTGACCACAAATAATATAGTAATAGTTAAATTTACCAACAAATTTTTATATGTTTATTGTGAACTAAGAATAAATATAATTTGATTACAAATATATATAAGGTAAATGCTATCCTACCCTCTCTAAAGTAACATGTAAGTTACCCTCTCTGATGTGTTACATTTTAATTGGGTGTTTATTTTAACCTGAGTTACCTTCTCCACTCTTTCGTCGTCGTTGCGCCTCCCAAGCCTCACCGTCTCATTGGTGTTTTGTTTTATCTTCCCAAATCATTCTTCTAGAAAAGGTACTCAAACTCTCTCTAACTGTGTTTACTCCTCTCCACTTCTTCGTCGTCCTCATTACACCTCTCAAGCATCACCGTCTCATTGGATGTTTTATTTTCTCTTCCCAAATCATTCTTCCAGAAAAGGTACTCCAACTCTCTCTAATTGAGTTTACTCCTCCCCATTGTACTCCTTCATCATCGTCGTCGTTATGCCTCCCAAGGATCACCATCTCATTGGGTGTCTTGTTTTCTTTTCCCAAATCATTCTTCCAGAAAAGGTACTCCAACTCTCTCTGATTGCGATTACTCCTCTCCACTCCTTTCTCGTCGTAGTTGTGTCTCCTAAGTATCACTGTCTTATTGGGTATTCCATTTTCTTTTTCTGTCAGGTCGTCACTGTCTTCTAATATATTATTAACTCTCGTGAGATTAAAGTAACTTAGGTTAAAATAAATACCCAATTAAAATATGAGAGGGTAATTTACATGTTATTTTAGAGAGGGTAGAGTAGCATTCACCTATATATAATATAAATAAACATGTCAAATAAAAGGTTAAATCAATATGCTTACTAATGTATTTCTTAAATTTTGCACATTGAAGAATAAGTATGTATTCGGTTGCTTGGTGATCACGTAGATAATCGAGTAATTGAGTTGCAAATTGATCCCACAATAATGTAGATCTTATTTTTCCTCATTTTTAAATAAAAGCGAAAATTAAGAGAAATAAATAGTAATATATAATAAAAAATTAAAAGACTTTGCATATGAATCGGTAATTGTTACAAAATAAAATCTCTTTGTGAAATATTAAAATCTTACATACTGCAAACCATGAAGATTAACCATAATATAATGACCATTTTTTTCTACTTTTGACCATGAAATAAACTCTCTTTTTCCGGTCAAGGGTTCAATAATATTTAATTAAAAAAATTGAATTAAAAGCATCAAATTAAGAATAAATAAATGTATAACATAATAATAATACAAATTTACTACGTATCAAATAAGTTAGATTTTTTATTTGTTTGTCTCAATATATTAGCATGAGCAAAAAAATCAAAATGATTGTCAGAAATTTTACGATCATCGACCATATTTGCTATACGTTACTCCTTCTTAAAAGTTATTTTACACACGTGTGCAGTCGGTAGATAAATTCTGCTTGATTCCTCAATCAAAAAAATTGAGAAGACATAAACCTTCCCAACGATCAGATCATTCTCAAACATCTTTGCCAAATAATTATTGATTGAACAATGAATTTTGTCACACTGTAAAACAAATTAAATATAAAGGCTATTAGCATTTATAAATCTATGAAATCGCACTGTTTTTTATTCGTGCAAGGGTTTACTTATCAAATAAACTTAAAATATGAACAAAAAATATTTATAAAATGGATCTAGCATTGCTTGAAAGAATCATGGAAAATAATCAACTTACCTTATTATCCATGAGAACTATTTCTATGTAAGTCGTCTTGCTCTTGTCAAATTTGGATGGGACTTTCCATAACCTTATAATTCTTGCATTTATTTTTCAAACTTTTTCATTATATAATCTACTATAGGTAACATTATTGATAGAATCGTAGCTAGTAGCTATTAGGTATAAAAAATAATAAACACAAGAAGATTTATGTCTAAGTTGCAAATTTTTTAAATGATAAACAATTGTAACAATTCACTATTACTCCTTATATATACACACACACACTAATTGTACACGGTAATAATTAGCGAATATTTTTAATGGAGATACTTACTACAATTAGGTGAAATTTATGCCATTATATTTTATTAACCTTTATGATTAATTCAATGGAGATACTTGTTCAGTATATATGTTATCTACATTAATTATATACCAATATTTTTAAGAAAAAACTAAAAAAGGAGATATATAAATATATATAATATTATTGCTATATAGGAAGCATACATAAATTACTACGTTTTTTTATTATATTATACAACTTAAAAGTATAGTATCATGTTATTATTAATTCTAGATACTTGTTATAATTATATTAAATTTAATTATGATTCTAAATAAATAAAATAGATAACATTCAATATTATTATTTTTTATATTCAATATTTATTGTAAATATAAAAAGTAAAATGACTAATGAAAAAAATATGAGCAGAAAAATAAAATATATTAATTAAAATTCAATTTGTTATCTAATTAATCTTGTGTTCATACGATATAACTTCACGTAAATGTTATGAATCGCAACTTTTTTTATTCTAAACAAAAAATACTATACGTAGCCTTTAGTAATACAAAAATAATTATAAAAATTAATTATTAATTTTGATATTAATCATAATTTATTATTGATACCCTATTTTTTTTAAATATGTTTACTTTTTAAAATATAATGCGTATACCGTATAGACCTTTTCTATTATTATTATTATTATTATTATTATTATTATTATTATTATTATTATTATTATTATTATCCACTAATTGATATTAAATTAAATGGGTCACCATTAATATGTGCATCAACTATCTACTAATAAAATTATTACAGAATTAAAATTATATCAATTAATATAATTAGAATGATTAAAAATATTGATGATTGATAAGTAGTTTAATAATGCATTGAATATTGATTTGATATAATTATAATGAAAATATTTTCTTAAATTAATATAATCATGCATTATTCATAAACTAATTGTAAGAATAAATTTATTTGAAAGAAAAAAAAGAGTTCATGTGTAATTTTTAAAAATCATAATAATTTTTTTATTTATGTACATATATTTTAATTTTGTTAAATAATTCTATATATATATATATATATATTTTTTTTTTTTGG
Source organism: Arachis ipaensis (assembly GCF_059453495.1). NCBI lineage: Eukaryota > Viridiplantae > Streptophyta > Magnoliopsida > Fabales > Fabaceae > Arachis > Arachis ipaensis. The sequence continues at coordinate 134,576,838 of NC_142438.1, forward strand.
TGACTAAATAGAAAAGAAAGAAAAAAAGAGACAAAACCAAATTAATTAGCTAGGGTCATATCTAAATCTATTAGATGTTGAAGCTCACTCCATGGTTGGCTCCAATTCGAGTGAATGTCCGCGACAGAAGCAGCTGCTTTAGCCATACAATCTGCAACACTATTTGCAGTCCTCTGAATTAAAAGAATAGAGACTCTCCAATTCCAATTCATAACCTCCTGTATATGTTTTGCCAAATCCCATTCCAGAATATCCTTACCAAGCATTCTTTGGTTTACCAAGAAAAGAGCTTCTAAACAGTCTGTTTCACAAATAACCTCACGAAATCCACTCTCCCAAGCAAGAAGTAAGCCTCTCCAAATTGCATACAATTCAGCAAAAAGAACACTGCACACTTCGACTTTCCCAGTGCAACCTTTCAACCAACATCCATCAGGATTGCGAATGATACAACCAAAACCAGCATAGCCAGAAGGAGCAAACCAACTAGCATCACAATTCAATTTAACAGAATAAACTGGAGGTGGAACCCAATGCAAACAAAGTGAAGGAGGAGACAGAGATTGATGCATAGCAAAATAGTGTGAAACTCCCTTACTGAACTACGAATCAAACTCACCACTTTACTAGCACTCCATGAATCATCTATATTAAATAAGTCATGGTTCCTGCTTCTCTAAATCCACCATATGGTCGAAAAGAAAAGAAAAATATTTTCACTCCTTGCACCTCTATAGAGCCAATCATGTAAATTCGAGTTATCTGAATACAGGCCTAAAAGGTTCCAGACCTCCTTGGCCCTAGGGCACTCCCAAAGACAATGAAGAATTGATTCAGAACCATTCTGACATCGATGACAGGTGCTAGATAAAGCTAAACCACGACCCAAACGAAACTCTGCCGTAGGAATAGCATTATGAAGACTGAGCCAAATCAAGAACTTGTACTTCTCAGGAATATGCAGTCGCCATATCCACAACCAATTATCATGCTCATTCCAGTCAAACTTTCTTTTGGCTAGCCAACTGTACCCACTCCTAGCTGAGTAAAGTCTAGAAGATGCCACACCCCACGACCAACCCGAACTCTCTCCAGCATTCAAATCTGGATTATAAGCATTCAAACGCTGTTTGACATCTTCTGGAATGATAGAGAAAATATCATGGAGATTCCATTGACCATCTTTCCAAACGTCTCTAATAGTTAAATCAGAGTCAGATATATGTACAAAAGGGACATCTTGAGCAATTGGACCCTCAATACTCTAATTGTCAAACCAAAAAGATTGATCAAGTGACCCAACGCACCAAGAGAAGGCATCCTTAAGAGCACCAAAAGCCTTTGAGATACTCTTCCAAACATGAGAAGCATTGCAAGGGACAGGGCCATCTAAAACTCCCTCATTCCTCATATACTTCGCCCTCAATAGAGCAACCCAAGGCTTGTCCTGACAATGAAAAAGTTGCCACACCAATTTACCAAGTAAAGATATATTAACACACGCAGGATCTCTAACACCCAGGCCACCAAATTTTTTTGGAGTGATCACGGTCCTCCAATTAACAAGAGAAAGACCTTTACCATCAACTTGACCCTTCCAAAGGAACTGTCTCATCATAGAAGATAATTTGTCGCAAACCCAATTTGGAAAAAAAGATACCTGCATATGATAGACAGGAATGAATGCTGCAACAGAATTGATCAGGCAAAGTCTCTCTGCTTTATTTAGAAGCCTTCCTTTCCAATTAGCTAATCTTCCCCTCACCTTTTCAATCACCGAATGAAAAGAAGCCCTACTGGTACGGGAATGATTAAGGTTAACTCCAAGATATCTTCCTAAGTCCAAAGCAAAACGTATTGAAGAAACACTAGTAAAAATATCTCTTCTACGAGCAGTCACATTTTTAGAACAAAAAGCTTTAGACTTTTCAAGATTCACTTTCATGCCAGATGCCTTGCAAAAAATGTTAAGAGAATGCATGACCATTTGGACCTGACTCTTTGTAGCCTGACAGAAGAGTAAGAGATCATCTGCAAACATCAAATGAGAAAATTTTGGGCCACCCCTAGTGACAGAAACTGGTTTCCACACACCCTCGACCACCTTATGAGATATATAGCAAGCAAGTCTTTCCATACAAAGCACAAATAAGTAAGGAGACATTGGATCGCCCTGTCTAAGCCCCCTTCTAGGAGCAAAACTATCCAATCTATTCCCATTCCACATAATAGAAAGAGATGATGCACGGACACAAGTCATAATCAAATTAACAGTGATGATAGGAAAACCAAAAGCAATGAGAGTACTCTCCAAAAACCTCCAATCCACCCTATCATAAGCTTTTTCAAGATCAATTTTAAAGGCAAGAGTACCTTTCTTGGATTTTGTATGCTTCATAAAATTCAGAATTTCTTGAGCCACAATAATATTATCAGGAGCACCACGACCCGGAATAAAACCTCCTTGTAAAGGACTAACAATATCTGGAAGAAAAGGCCGAAGTCGGTTAGTCAATACTTTTGTGATAATTTTATAAACAACATTACACAAGTTAATAGGCCTGAAATCCTTCATAAAGGTAGGGTTATCAATTTTAGGAATAAGCACAATCAGAGTTTCCATGATGCTAGGATTTAAGAACTCTCCCAAAAAAGCGCTCCGGACAATATTCCAAATCTCAGTGCCTACTATCTCCCAATATTCTTTAAAAAAATAAGCTTGAAAGCCATCTGGACCAGGAGCCTTAAAAGGGCTCATACTGAATACTGCTGACTTGACTTCCGCAAAAGAGACAAGGTCAATTAACCTAGCACAAGCCTCAGTACTTAGAGTGGGCATCGGAACATCCCCTAAACAATCAACCTCAACCTCTTCCGTTGTACCAAAGAGATTCTTGTAAAAAGAGAGAGCTTCTTCCTGGAGAATATCTGGATCAGTAGACCAAGACCCATCTCTAACATATAATCCATGTACTCTATTATGGTTTCTACGTACCAAAGTCTGAAGATGAAAGAATTTAGTGTTTCTATCCCCATACTTGACCCACTGCTCTCTAGATTTCTGGTACCAAAAAAGTTCCTCTTGCAACAAAAGCCTATTGTAATCTTCCCTCAGTTCAGCTTCTTTAATTCTCAGAGATAACACATCGGTAACCTCCAAACGCCATTGAATCTGATCAATATGATATTCCAGCTTATTTTTTCGCACAAAAATATTTCCAAAAATCTTTGAGTTGAAGTCCAAAGAAGCATGTTGAACCATCTTAAGCCTTTCGGTAACACTTCCAAACTCTTGATTCCAAGCCTTACTAATAACATGTTTATAAGAAGGATGTGTTGCCCACGCAGCTTGGAACCTAAAAGAACGTGAACCTTTCACTCTGGGGCTACCATGACAACGAACTAAAATAGGACAATGATCAGAATGAAGCCTGCTAAGAATTTCAGAATAACCCTCAGGAAACATTGTCATCCACGCCTCATTAACTATAGCTCTATCCAACTTTTTAGCCAAGTCCCTGCCAGCCTGAACTGCTCTATACCAAGTATATCTCCTACCAGTCACTTTAAGATCAAAGAGCTCACAGTCATCTAGAGTAGTAGCTAATAGACTAGCTCTGTGAGAAGAAAAATAAGCACCTGTACTCTCATCTGGTGCCACAATCTCATTAAAATCACCAACGGCCATCCATGGTCTATTATGGCCTGAATTAATAGAACGCAAATGATCCCAAAGCATACGTCTTTTTTCGAATTGAGGACTCCCATATACTGCACTACAAAGCCAAACTAAGTTACCCACACTCACTTTTACTGTGATACATTGGTCAATTTGATCAATAACCACACAAGAAGCATTAGCAATAGAAGATAGAAACCAAATGCCACCCCTGTGTCCTACTGCTTCCTCAATACCAACACAATGAAAACCCAACTTATCCCAAAAATTCTTCAAATTATTAAACATGGTATGAGTCTCAAAGAGAAAGAAGAAAGATGGTTTATATATTCTCACCAAATTTTTGCAATGCACACGGGCCATCTTGTTAGACGCACCCCTCACATTCCAGGCTATGATATTGAAACTATCCATAAAAATAGCAAAAAGAGAGCTCCAATAACAAACCCGAGACTCAACATGATGTTCCTGTCTTCGACGATCCTGCCTTTAATGGACTCTCAAGTTGCAGCCCAATTTTCTCCGTCGAAACTTGTACCATACCCGCCGTCGATGCTCCATCCTTATCTACTGGTGAATTCTGCAAAGAGTTTGGGCGAGGACGCTTTCGCACAGTGCCATTTGTTGTCTCACCTTGCTGCTGATGATGAACATTGTGCCGGGTCCCCGAAGAAGCCACACTAACCGGTTTTCCAATATTGATGCCCCTGCTTAATTTTACTTTGGATCCAGTTGCATGTGTTGTACGTTGGTGATTAGGCCTTGTCCAAGTATTGGTAGCCTTGTTAGGAGTCTTCTTTACTTTTGGTTGGACCTGATGGGTGCTAAGAGAAGGCTTTTGACCCATTTTATACTTCCCTTTCCTAATCACTTGAGTCCAACCTTCCAAATCCTCATGTTGTGCATGGTCTACATGAACAGCATGCAAATCACTCTCCACCAAATCCGGGACAGTAACATTTACAGTCTCATCTCCAAGATTCTTGCCAAAATGAAAACTTGCCTTTTCTACATGTACTGGATTTTTTGAATTTGAGCTTTCTGGCTGCTTTGCTACATCGCTGATCACCTTGGCATTAGTTCCTCCTTCTGCATTGCTGTCAGTCTTGCACACCTTCATATCATGACCAAACTTGAGACAGGAGCCACAAATAAGGTGAAGACTTTCATATTCAACCTCATATTCAACACCTTCAACAAGAATCTTCTTAGTCACTGGCAATCTTAAATCTATCTGAACACAGGCTCGAGCATATCGTCCTCTTTCAGCTAATTTTGTTGCCAAATCAACCTTAACGGGAATGCCAACTGCAGCCGCAACACGGAGCATTGCATCTTCTTGGTAGCACCAAATTGGTAATCCGAAAATTCTAATCCACACTAAAGTTGCTCCAAAACAGTTTTCACTTGATCTAAACTCTTGATCCCAAGGCTTCACAGCCACATAATTTCCCTCGATCATCCACGGACCTCCTAAGAGAACCTTTTCTCGCTCCTCAGCTACATCAAACTTCACAAGAAAGTAGTCAAATCCCACGTCCAATAAATCAAAACCTCCCTTAATCCTCCATACCGTTCGGAGTTTATGAGACAATGCAGTGTAGCTATAATGTTTACCTAGCACCTTAATCACTATAGCATCCTTATAAGGTTCTGCCAAGCAATTCTTAGTTCCTTGGGTAAACGTGACACTCGGTGGCAAGAGATCTCCTTGCTTCCCAGAAACTACCGCAATGTTATCTCCCGATAAAGTTTCAACAAGTGAAAAAGCTTTAGCAATCTTGGAACCCACAACTTTGTCCCTGAAAGAAACCTTCAAAGGCTTAGAAACCCCTCCCGAAATATGATCCTCCTTTTACCCTGATGCAATCCCTCCCCCGCTCTCCCCCTTATCTCTTCCGCCGATATTACCGGCTGTCTCACCGTGTTTCACCCTCAAAGTCTCTTCCCCGCTCACTCCACCGCTCATCTTCAATTTTCAAAATTGTACAGAGTACGGAGTACGTACTCCCACTAAACCCTAAAAAAACAAAGTTTTTTTTGGTTCCCGTTTAAGTTGGAAGAAAAAATTCTCTCTCTCTCTCTATATATATATATATATATATATATATATATTACAGTAGTTTTTTTAATATATATACATAAAAAATATATGAATTATATTTTGTTAAACTCCATGTCACCGGTTATTAAAAATATTTAAATTACATATATTAATTATTTTTTTGTTATAATTATTTCGTTTTATATATATGATTATTTTTATTCTACAATTATGCAATAATTTTTTATTTTTTATATCCATATATATTTTTCAATCTCGACCCCATTCATATACATATTAACAATTTTTTTTCTAATAGTGATGTTTTAATTTTTCGTTTTCCTTTTTTTCACGTATCTTTCCTTTTTCTTTTAAATAGTAATGTCTTAATATTTTTGTTTCTTTTCTTTTAAATACGATTCTCTTAATAATTGCATTACTAATCTGAAATACAAAATGAAAAAAAAAGTAATACATATATTCAATAAAAAAAACTTAAAAATAAAAAAAATTATATTAAAAAAATTTAAAAATAACATATATATTCAAGAAGAATAGTCGTAATATATAAATTGAGACAGCAATTTAAATTTTTTAAAACTAATTTAATCAAATACCAATATTAGAAATAAATTATTTAAATAATATTTAATCTATTCTAATTTTTAGACACGTATAGATTAGAGTCATTCTCGTAACGATAACCAATTAAAACAACATCGTAAGTTCGAACATTTAGAATTCGTGCAAATTCGGACTATCCCCTTGATATGATATTACACTATTTTACCTCATTTACTGAATTGTAAAATTCTAATTTTAACCTTATCACGTGCATAGTCACTATTAATTGTTAACTGTTAATAATATGCATATTCGAACATTTATTATCATATCATATCATATATTTATAATATAAATAGGTCACCATTAACATAGTAACTTGCCACTAATAAAATTATTGCATAATGAATGAGAATTAGAATTGTATTAATATAATTAAAATTAATACAATTTGTGCAAATTCGGTAAAATAGAGTTTATTACCCCTTCGTTTGACTCTTATATCCACGTAGTTAGAACCCAAATTAGTAAATAGATATGGTATTTCATGGATGTAGTGCATTGTAAACGATTGCGATAAAAGACAATCGCATTGGAACATTAGATGAAAAGAATAAGTTGGAGTAAGATCAATCATTAAATTATTAAAAGAATAATATAATGGAATGAGTATATAAAAAATACCAAAAATACTTTTAAATTGTACCTTAAAATGATCAATTTCGATGAAGAATAAAGAATACATTCTTATTCTATGAAGTAGTAAATAAAGAATAATAAATTAAAAAATGAGTTGACTCTCGTATCTAGACTCATAAATTACAAAAAATACTATATATAGCCTTTATTAGAATAAAAATAATTATATAATTTAATTATTATTAAGTAGATTTTTTTATTATTTACATTATACATCATATATTTGTTTTGTTAAAATTATAAGATTTTATCATATCATCATTAGAATCATAGATTTTATCGTGGTTAGAATAACCCATGTCATTATCATATCATATTATTATTATTATTAAAAAGACTTATAAGTACAGAATAACCCGAATAACTCGTGCATTGAAAAGAATTTTATCATGATTAGAATAACCCGCGCCATTATTATCATATCATATCATATATTTGTAATATAAATAATATAAATAGGTCACCGTTAACGTAGTAGTAACTTGCCACTAATAAAATTATTGCATAATGAATGAGAATCAAAATCGTATTAATATAATTAAAATGATTAAAAATATTTTTAATTAATAATTAATTTAATAATGTATTAAATATTAATTTTATATAATTATAATAAAGATATTTTTATAAAATAAATTAAAAAATAATATATTTATTTTGAAAGGAAAAAACTCACGAGAAAATGACACCTCACATTTATTAATTGGGAGAAAAATACAATTTTAATATATTATTAAGTAAAAGTATATATAATAATAATAATAATAATAATAATAATAATAATAATAATAATAATAAAGTTAACACATATTTCTATTCTTTGAAGAAAACAAATTTAACTAAAATTAGTTTTCATATTAAGTTATTAACTAACGGGTAATGTTAGATAGACCAAAAAAATAGTCAAAATTTGTCTTATTTAGCATTAATTAATTATCGCAACAATTAATGAATACTAAATAAGATAAGTTATGATTATTTTTGACTGATTTTCTTTGGTTACCAAACATTTTCGTTAACTAACTGGTTCCAGAAGTTCAAAATTCCCAAATCTTATCCTTACTTTTACAAGAGTGTTCAGTTAAATGAAAATTTTCTGCTCCATTCTTTACGTTTTTTTTTTTTACCTGCCAATTCTAATATGAGTGGTATAATATTCTCCTACCTTCTTCGCATAATACGTTTTTATTTATTTATTTATATTCAGTCTGATGACTTTTATAAGTTTATCACTAACATTATTTCCTTCTTAAAGCACATGTGATATAGTCTGGACCCCACGTTAAGAGTTAAGGACATCTTTAGATAGAGACCCCTAAAGTGTGATAATTAAAATCTCATATTACAAATATATCAAGATTGGTTATTCAAATTAACATATATATGATCAATTATTCCTGCATAATTTGGTATGACAGATTGGGCATTATTTGTGGTTTGTATTTGGCGAGAGAGGAGCTAGCTAACTGGGTGAGGAAACATTGACGTCATTCCCCCAACTTGTGTTAAATTGATTGAGAAGATAATTAATAAGAATAAGAAAATGCTCCCAAGCTACCGCATTCAAGTCTAGAAGCCTATGTAATAGGTGGCCAAAAGAAGATTCGAATTTGGTTTCGGTTCATCAACTAATATCTTTTACTATATATAAATTTTATAAAAGCACTCGTTCCGGATCTAGCGTTCAAATTTTTAACGGATTCAATATAATCGAATAAAAAATATTCTCGTCATCTTATTTGTTTGAAATTATTTTTATCTTCTAATTATCTTCTAAAATTATATAAAGTGAGGCTTCTTTTAATAAAAATAAGATGACTTACATTACTTATAAAAAAAAATTCAATTATTCTTCTAAACACGATTTATTATAAAAAATTAAAATAGATAGATAAATAAGTAATCATAACCGTAATAGTCTACATAAATACTAGACAACCGACAAAACAATGGAAGAATTTATCATTGTAAACTTAAACTAGCAAGAGTAAAAGTAACGGAAAAGTATTTTTTTTATTTATGTATTTTTAAAAAAAAATTTAATGTTTAATTTTATTTAACTTTTTAATCATTTTTTTATTCAGATTAAAATTATCTCTGACGTGTACCCTAGAAAGTCGAAAATAAATTTAGCCGAAGAATAAAATTACGTAACTCGACTGCAATTTTAAATTAGTCAAACATCATCTACAGTCCGTTACCCATAATAACGGCACCCACAATATCACTAAAAGATCAGAACAAACAAAAGGAAGCTAACACTTCATTCATTTATAAAACGAGCCAATAAACTCGGTTAACCACATGTGACATAATTCACTTAATTTTTTCTTTACATCCCTTTCTTCACACGTTATTCTAACTTGAGCGGAGTACTTTTTACAGATGCTCCCGCCGTGGTGTTTCATTTTACCAAGGTGTTCCATCCTTCACCCAGAACGACGTATAACTCTCCATCGAAGTTGAACGTCATCAACGGAAAGAATCTTCATACATCGGCTACACACAAACGGAACAATCTCTAAGTATTAGTTCTATCTAAATTATTAAAAGCAAAATTAAAAATATTTATAATAATTTTGATATAAATAAAAAATATTAAAAATAAAATCAAATGAATTAAAAATATTAAAAATAAATTAAATAAAAAATATTAAAAATAAAAATATACTTTATCTTAAAATTAAATATTTTGTTGTATGTTCTGAAATATATATTTTTTCTCTCTCATTTAATTTATTTCCCCATATATACTTTAGCTAGGTTAGTTACAAGTTCAATACTCGTCATCATGAATCATTAAATCGTAAGGCACTTTCTTTCTAGGAGGCCACACTAAAGAAAAGAAAAGAAGATGGAAAAAAAAAAGGTAACACCGAAAAAAGAGGCTTTTCTTTCCTTGTTTCTTTTCTCTTTCTGGGTATCTTTGATGTTAATCTTAAGTAAAAAGTCTTACTTTATTTTTGTTCTTTCACGTATTATCCATCACCAATCTTTAATTTTTCTTTTCCATTTTTGAATATTATTTAATTATATAAAATCCATGTAGCAGAAGAAAATTCTCGTCGGTGAGCCACGAACGCATGTAAGAAATTCTCTATGACGAGTATTAGTAGTCCTTTGATTACAACTTAAAAGAAACGGGGATAAAACTCGTAGTTGACACTAATTACTGAAAATCATGACATAAAAAAAGATACAATATAATACCAAGATATCAAATTCAATGAATGTTTTTGTAGAGGTTGGTCGGTGTATAGTTTGTCTGTCAATGAATATTTATAAGTTTTTCGCTAGGATGAGATATACGTTGATAATGAGAGAATAAGAGGGTGGGTATATCTGTAAAAGACACTTTAATGCTTAAGTCAATAAGAGGATGGGTATACCTGCAAAAGGCACTCTAATATTCAAGTCAGTAAGTGAATAATAAACTTTGCAGAAAATGCAATAATCAAATAAACGTTTTACCTCTCTTTTATATTTTGGAATGAAGCATGAGAAATTAAATGGGATTATGCAGAAGTTGTTGGTGGAGGAAAAAACTACACCCGATTTTGCATTAATGAATGAAAAACTCAAATATAAAGGGAGGTTAGTGCTTGCAAAAACCTCTAAATGGATTTCAAAAATTCTGATGGAATTTCATAGCTCCAAGCTGGGAGGCCATTCGGGCTTCTTTAGAACTTACAAGAGGATTTCTGCTATCCTTTACTGGGAAGGTATGAAGGCAGCAGTGATGAACTTTATTAAAGGCTGTGAAATTTGTCAGCAAAACAAACATTCTACCTTGCAACCTGCTGGTCTCCTACAACCGCTGCCGATTCCTTCCAATGTATGGGCTGATATCTCAATGGATTTTATAGGGGGATTATCCAAAGCCAAAGGGATGGATACGATATTTGTGGTGGTGGATCGCATGACTAAATATGCTCATTTCTTCCCACTTTTACATCCCTTTACGACAAAGGATGTTGCTGTTTTGTTCAGTAAGGAAGTGGTACGCTTCCATGGTTTTCTATCTTCAATTGTCTCCGATCGAGACAAAATATTCATGAGTGTGTTATACTCTCAATAATTTGCATTAATGGAGAGTGATGATAACATGTCAGGGCGCTACAATATTTCTTTTGGTGCCCGTTATTGATAACTAATCTATAAGATATGCTGCCGAGTTATAGCATTAAGGATGAGTTATAACGGCCATATCATAGCCCCTAAACTTGGCCTGGCTATATTTTGATAAAGCAGGTTGAGCTTTTTTAGTTATAACTCGGCAATATGAATTATAGGTATGAAACCCCCAAATCAACTTACTTTATTAAAATAAATAATAAAGTAAGAGCGAGGTTATAGATGCTTTTACTTAAGGGTTTGAGCGTGCTGTTATTTATGCAAAGTTTTTAGCCTCAGATAGTGACCTCTCAGCAATGGATCCGAGTAAAGTTGTTCGAGATAGAATTTTGGTTGATCACAAAGATGCTGTCGAGGATGAAGATGACAAGTTGGCAGATTGATGTTTGTATTTTGTTTCAAAAATCTTTTGAATTGTTTGGATACATTTGACCCTTGCCAATTTGTTTTGGCTTGCTTGGATTTGTAATAGGTAGTTTCTTTGAACTGACGTCATTTTAAAAATATTTAATCACTGTTTGGTTATATGATCTTTGTTTAATGAAATTGAATGCCAATTTGCTTTGGCTATTTGAAATAAGTATTTGGTTGAAAATGATCTCATCTGAACTATTTGAATTCGGTTTGATAGACATCTGAGTAATCGATAGATTGATATTTGATTTAGACAATAATTGCCGTTACTATGTTGGTCCCTTATGTTTGTTAGAGATTTGATAGTAAAGCAAGAATATCTCATCTTTGTTTGATAACTGAGTTAGGCAATGGCTTGTGTTAGATTGTCATTGATGTATTGGTCCTTATTTCTGAGACGAGTTTGATAGAAGTGAATTGGTTGGGCAAGAATATCGCGTTAGTTCACTTTTGTTTGGTGATTTGATTGATGATTGAGTTTGGTTGCTCATGTATAAACAATGCGACTTTGAATTGAACTGTTATTGCGAATGGATAAGTGTTTGTGCTTGTTTGATATTTGATTGAATTTGTTGACTGTTTATAGTCATAGTTCAGAAAATAGTTGATACAGATCTAATGATAGTTGGTATATATCTGAAAATGATTAATGTAGATCGGATTTGAAATAGATCCGACAATGATTGATATAAATCCGATAATGATTGATATAGATATGATAATGATATAGATCCAACAAATATTGATATAGATCCAATAATGATTGATATAGATCGGATAATAATTGATATAGATCGGAAAAAAGGAGATAGCAGATATAGATCGGCCTTTCTCTGGCCATAATGATTTATTATACGATCTTTGTTTACAAAAGTGCAGGTAGGCTTTCTTCGTTAAAACCTCTCAAAGCAAAACCCTCTTTGAAAAGAAATCTTGTGAGTAGGAAAAAGAGTACAAGTCTGTCCCTGTCTTTTTAGCTATAATATTGCTTTAAAGAAGAAATATCCTAAGTGTTAGGTAGCATTGTACCATCTAGAGATTCGAAGGGTTTCTTGTTGTCCCTAACTTTATCATCATCCTTACTGTTTTGATTATTCTCGGATTTCCGAGCTTGTCGAACCTTTAGCCTTTTCGCAGAACTCGGCCAAGGTTTTTGGGTTTGGCCACTACGATGGTTTCTTGGAACTTTCCTGGGCGAAATCCACTCTTTATAGCATGCAGATACACCTCGGGGTGGAGGTTTGAAATGCTCATTGCCACTTTGGTGAAACGGGTGATATAGTCCTTTAAACTTTTGTGCTGCTCTTGCTTGATAGTGTTTAGATAGTCGGAATCGTATAAATAGATGAAAGATGCAACGAACTGATCTTTGAATTACTTGGTGAGCTCCTGAAAGCGTGAAATTGAATTGCAGACAAAGATGAAAATCAATCAAATGTAGGACCGTCTAAAAAGGTAGAAAAACAACGATATAGAATAGGATCAGAAGCACCGTTTACGATCATCATAAATTGAAATTTCTTGATGTACTTTTTTGGGTCTCCCATGCCATCATAGGGAGTCAATGTGAGCAGTAAGGTGAAGTTCCTAGGCAGTTTGAAACTCATAACATCGGCCGTGAATGGACCAACAGCGTTGTCAAATTCGTCATCGTCATCATTTTGCTGGTTTTCTTTTGGTTGTTGAGTTTACGAAATGTGTTTTGGATCAGAATTTTCTTCACCGTCTTCTGGCTGCTCATTGTCATTATTTTCAATTCGAGCATTGGTTAGCTCGGCTATTTAACTTGCCATTCGTTGATTTTATTTTGCCATGCACTGATTGGCCTGTTGTAACTCCGTTACCATTCGAAGAAGCTCGGATGGTGTAGGAGGAGGCAGGTTAGTCATGAGCAGGTATGGTAGTTTTGGGACCTATAGAAAGAAGGATTTTATTTCGAGTCCCCACAGACGGCGCCAATTGTTTTTGTAAAAGTTGGCCAGTGTATAGCTCGTCTGTCAGTGAATACTTGCAAGCTCTCTGCCAGGATGAGATATACGTCGACAATGAAAGAACAAGGAGGTGGGTACCTGCAAAAGGCACTCCAACGCTCAAGTCAGTAAGTAAGTAATAAATTTTTCAAAAAATATAATAAATCAAATAAACATTTTATCTTTTTTTTTATATTTTGGAATGAAACATCGATAGTTATACTCTCAGTAATTTACATTAATAAAAAATAGGGCAATTTACGTAAATAAATTATTTCACCTTTAAAATTACGCAAATGCATTGTTTTCAAAATAAAGACGCAAATGCATTGTTTCATGTATTTATAGAAACCGCTACTAGCAATAGCGGTTTACACAAACACAGAATCCGCTGCTGTCAGCCGCGGATTACGTTGAAATGTGGCAGCATGAAAACCGCTGTAGCCTGTCGCAGTTTCTGCTTGATTTGAGTTGGTCATAAACCGCTACTGACAGTAGCGGTTTATGTGTATTGGGACACGTGCGTAAACCGCTAGAAGCAGCAGCAGTTTACGTTAAGTATGGGTTGTGTTCTTTGCTGCAGATTTGTATTTGAGATTCTAGTTAAATGAATTTTCTTTGTATTTGTGCAACTTTGTTGTCTTATGCCAAAAGCTAATGTAATGGCTAAGATTTAAAGATGATTTTTTAAATACATATTAATTGGTAAAATTTTATATTCTTATGAATTATTTTTATAAATTAAAAAAAATAAAATTACTAATACCTATCAGAATAATTATTTTTAACAAAAGGCTTCTACAATTACAGAAAATATATATCTCTTTAAAAAATAATAGAAAAAACGGTTGAATAGATCGTACTTTGTACAGCCGTTAATTTCACTCTATTCTTCTCGTGCGAGATACATTAGTTGTGATTTCAAGGTGTGTGTTTTGTGTTATAATAATCATAATGAATTCGTTTCAATGATATCAACTTCATCTAGTTTGGGATCTCTGATGCACGGAAACTTGTCCTTTAACAAATTTCCTTCGGCAAGTGTACCGAACTGTCGTCAAGTAAAAACTCACTATAGAGTGAGGTCGAATCCCACAGGGATTGATTGGTCAAGCAACTTTAATTGGAAGAATGTTCTAATTGAGCTAAGCAGAAATTGGGTTTGAGATTTGCATAAAATTAAATGGCGGGAAAGTAAATGGCAGAAAACTTAAATGCTGGAAAGAAAGAGCTGAATGTAAATGGCAGAAAGTAAATTGCAGAATCTTAAATGGGAATGGGGAAGATGCTCATAAAAGTAAATGGCAGAAATTAAAGAGAATGGGTAAGATCAGAAATGGGGAGTTCATTGGGCTTAGGAGATATTGCATTCTCCGGATCAAGTTCATTTTCATCTCTTCCTCAATCGATGCATTCATTGATCTCCTTGGCAATCTTAAGTGATTGAATTCCAATTCCTTGGTAATTCAATCTCTCAAATCAGATCAATAGCCAATTCCTTAGTCTAATTGCTCATGAGAAGAGATGAAGTGTGGTCACTGATTATACCACATGTATTTCCAAATCAAAGTATTGGGAGAATTATATGTCACCATATCCGCCCAAATCCCAATTTGGTCCAACATGAGAAAGCAATTCTAGCATGATCTCTTCATTCCTCTTTCAAGGTTCAGAAGAGATCCAAGTATGAATAGCTTCTTTTCCAAGATAACTACTCAATGGGATGAAGATTGAAAGCTTTCTAGTAAAATCAAGAGAAAAGAGAGAAGAAGGATAATGAAAACTATTATTTATCCATCAAATTACAACAGAGCTCCCTAACCCAATGAAAGGGGTTTAGTTGTTCATAGCTCTGGGAAATGAAAGCATAGATGGAAAATACATTATGAAAAGTAAAACTAGAAGTGCAGAGAGAGTAAAATATTACAGAGGCTAACTAAAATTCCCAACTCCCTTTTCTAATTCAAAATTACCCCTATATATGCCACTCTTCTGATCTTCTAGTTGGTTCTTCAAGTCTTGGATATGGGCCT
Organism: Arachis ipaensis; assembly: GCF_059453495.1. Classification (NCBI taxonomy): domain Eukaryota; kingdom Viridiplantae; phylum Streptophyta; class Magnoliopsida; order Fabales; family Fabaceae; genus Arachis; species Arachis ipaensis. The sequence continues at coordinate 134,592,375 of NC_142438.1, forward strand.
TTGGATCTTGAGTTTGAAGCAGTTATCCTCTTCAGTGGGCTTAGCTTTACTTGCAGAGAGAAAGTGTGAAGCAGGCAGGGACTCTAGCTTAGGACGTTAGTGGCGTTAACGTTAAGTGAAAATGTGGGTTCGAGAACGTTAGTGACAATCACCTTTTTCACTAACGTTCCTAACCCAAGGATGCTCCACGTTAACTTCAACGTTAGTGGCGTCAACGTGACCACTAACGTTGCCTCTTGGTCCTTCGCACACGTTATTGGGACTTACTTTTTCCAATAACGTTGAGAATCCTCCTTTCTTCCTACATTAGAGTTCACGTTAGTGTGGCTAACGTGACCTTTAACGTAGACTTGCCAATTCTTTGAGAACGTTAGTGACACTTACCTTTGTCACTAACGTTCCAAAACGCCCCTACTTCCCACGTTAGAGTTCACGTTAACTAGGTTAACGTGGCTTCTAACGTGGTAGTGATAGCCATCTCCAACGTTAGTGACAAAGGTGAGTGTCACTAATGTTGGCTCATCATTCTTTCCTCCACGTTAGCTTCCACGTTAACTAAGTTAACGTGGGAGTTAACGTTGCTCATAGTGGTTCATTCCAACGTTAGTGACAAAGGTGGGTGTCACTAACGTTGGTGATTCTTTGCTCCCTCCACGTTAGAGTCCACGTTAACTAAGTTAACGTGGCTCAAAGTGGCTTAGTCCAACGTTAGTGACAAAGGTGAGTGTCACTAACGTTGGCCATTCTTTTGCTTCCCCACGTTAGAGTCCACGTTAATTGAGTTAACGTGGCTCTTAACGTGGCCAATATGAGCTTGGTCCAACGTTAGTGACAAAGGTGAGTGTCACTAACGTTGGCTTCATTTTCTTCTTCCACGTTAGAGTTCACGTTAACTTAGTTAACGTGACTCTTAACGTGGGCTATGATGGCTTCAAGGATGTTATTGGCGATTACTTTTCTCATTAACGTTGCAAGCTAGCTCCCTTTCCACGTTAGTGGTCACGTTAGTTAGACTAACGTGGCTGTTAACGTGGTTCTTCCTTGCTTCCTTTGTCCTGAAATCAAGCAGTAGAGTGCATCAAAGTTCTAATCCAAGTCATGAGACATGCATCATCCAATTTGTCATTTAATTCATGTATAATTCTCATGAAATCATGTAAAGTGCACAATGTTTGCTTGAATCAAGATGTAAGTGAAATTCTACCCAAAACTTGCTTATTTCCTAAGAAAATGCATGAAACTACCCTAAAACAGTAAAGGAAATGTCAGTGAAACTGGCCAAAATGCCCTGGCATCACAACACCAAACTTAAAGCTTGCTTGTCCCTAAGCAAGTACTGGAACAAGAGAATGATGAATGAAATGACAAGAGGAATGAATCATTATTGTGAAAGTCATATTCTTGGTTTTATGGGTTTTCATGCATAGCAACTTAGGTTCATTCCTTCACTGGCTTTCAGACCTTTATCATGTCCTGGAATACTCACTTGATTGCACCCTATGAGACTTTTATTTATTGATCCCTTTGTCTTTCCAAGGTTTATTTCTTCCTTAGGCTAAGTGTTCTGTGAGGGGGCGACTCTTTAAGATAAGCTTTCAGCCAACACTCCCGAACCAGTTGGTTCAAGGTGCTAGGTGTTGAAACACCCCTAAGGACTTACTCCCTCAAGTCTCTTTCCCCCATACATGCACACCACATGCACATGTGATGAGCGGATATTTTATACGCTTTTTGGGGATAATTTCATATAGTTTTGAGTATGTTTTAGTTAGTTTTTAGTCTATTTCTATTAGTTTTTAGGAAAAATTCATATTTCTGGACTTTACTATGAGTTGTGTGTTTTTCTGTAATTTCAGGTATTTTTCTGGCTGAAATTGAAGGAGTTGAGCAAAAATCTGATTCAGGCTGAAAAAAGACTGCTGATGCTGTTGGATTCTGACCTCCCTGCACTCAAAGTGGATTTTCTGGAGCTACAGAACTCGAAATGGCGTGCTTCCAATTGCGTTGGAAAGTAGACATCCAGGGCTTTCCCGCAATATATAATAGTCCATACTTTGCACAAGAATAGACGACGTAAACTGGCGTTCAACGCCAGTCCTCTGCCCAATTCTGGCGTCCAGCGCCAGAAAAGGATCAAAAGCTGGAGTTGAACGCCCAAACTGGCATAAAAACTGGCGTTCAACTCCACAAATGGCCTCTGCACGTGAATTGCTTAAGTCTCAGCCCCAGCACACACCAAGTGGGCCCCAGCACACACCAAGTGGGCCCTAGAAGTGGATCTCTGCATCATCCATCATAGTTTATCCAATTTTTGTAAACCTAGGCTACTAGTTTAGTATTTAAACAACTTTTAGAGACTTATTTTGGATCTCATGACATTTCAGATCTAAACTTTGTATTCTCTGACGGCATGAGTCTCTAAACCCCATTATTGGGGGTGAGGAGCTCTGCTGTGTCTCGATGAATTAATGCAAGTATTTCTGTTTTCCATTCAAACACGCTTGTTCCTATCTAAGATGTTCATTCGCGCTTAACTGTGATGGAGGTGATGATCTGTGACACTCATCACCTTCCTCAAATCATGAACGTGTGCCTGACAACCACCTCCGTTCTATATATGATTGAATGAGGATCTCTTAGATTCCTTAATCAGAATCTCCGTGGTATAAGCTAGAACTGATGGCGGCATTCATGAGAATTCGGAAAGTCTAAACCTTGTCTGTGGTATTCCGAGTAGGATTCAAGGATTGAATGACTGTGACGAGCTTCAAACTCCTGAAGGCTGGGCGTTAGTGACAGACGCAAAAGGATAGTGAATCCTATTCCAACCGGATCGAGAACCAACCGGTGATTAGCCGTGCTGTGACAGAGCGCGTGAGCATAGTTTACACTGGAAGGATGGAAGGTAGCCATTGACAACGGTGATCCACCAACACACAGCTTGCCATAGGAGGACATGCGTGCGTGAATCAGAAGACAGAGGAAAGCAGAGATTCAGAAGACAAAGCATCTCCAAAACTCCAACATATTCTCCATTACTGCACAACAAGTAACCTTTAATTTATGCTCTCTTGGTTATTCGCAATTCAACTGATAAACATAATTGACTTCCTGACTAAGATTTACAAGATAACCATAGATTGCTTCAAACCAACAATCTCCATGGGATTCGACCCTTACTCACGTGAGGTATTACTTGGACGACCCAGTGCACTTGCTGGTTAGTGGTACGCGTTGTGAAAAGTGTGATTCACAATTCGTGCACCAAGTTTTTGGCGCCGTTGCCGGGGATTGTTCGTGTTTGAACAACTGACGGATTATTTTGTTGCTTAGATTAGGAAAAAAATCTTTCTTTTTGGTTTAGAGTCTTTTATTATTTATCCCTTGTTAAAACACTTTAAATTTATAACTCAGTTAGTTAGAACGTGGTGTTTATGTTCATGGTAATTGGCTATCATAATTTTTTAAAAACCTTTTTCAAAAATAATTTTTCTGTTAAATCCTGTGCCAAACTTTAAGTTTGGTGTTTTCAAAAATAATCTTTCTTAAAATTTTCGAAAATTCCATAACTCATTTGGCTAGAGCGTTAATCTGTGTTCTTGGTAATTGGGTTAGAATCTTTTATACTCTTTTCAAAACCTTCTTTTTCATAAATAATATTTTCTCTATTAAATTGTGTGCCAAACTTTAAGTTTGGTGTTTTCTTGTTGAATTCCTTTTGGTTTTCGAAAATTTTGGTGGTTTTCTAAAAATTTTAAGTTTGGTGTTCTTTCTTCATGTTCTTGTGTTCTTGTGAGTCTTCAAAGTGCTCTTGAGTTTTCCTTGTGTCTTGATCTTAAAATTTTTAAGTTTGGTGTTCCTTGGTGTTTTCCCTCCAAAATTTTCAAAAACAAGGAGCATTAGATCTAAAAATTTTAAATCTTGTACTATCTTATTGTTTTTCTCTCTCCTCACTAAATTCAAAAATATCTTTTCAAAATATCTCTTCTAACTTCCTAACTTCTTATCTTTTCAAAATTTGTTTCAACTAACTTTTTGTTTGTTTCTTAACTTTTTCAAAACTACCTAACTAACTCTCTCTCTCTCTAATTTTCGAAAATATCTTCCCTCTTTTTCAAAAATTTCTTTTTTATTAACTAATTAATTTTTATTTTTTTATAAAAAAAAAATTTTAATTTCAAAATTCAAATTCTTTTTAGTTACTTTATTTTATTTAAGTATTTACTTCTTATAAAATAAAATAAATAAAAAGATAAATCAGTCCAAGTTATATCCATATATCCATCATGGACATAAGTGGAAATGAACAGTCCAGGAGGACTCTGGGGTCATATTCTAACCCCTCTATTGCTTCATATGGGAGTAGCATATGCATACCCTCCATTGGAGTTAGTAGCTTTGAGTTGAATCCTCAGCTCATTATCATGGTGCAGCAAAGTTGCCAGTATTCCGGTCTTCCACAGGAAGAACCTACAGAGTTTCTGGCACAATTTTTACAAATTGCTGACACAGTACATGATAAGGAAATAGATCAGGATGTCTACAGACTATTACTATTTCCATTTGCTGTAAAAGATCAAGCTAAGAGGTGGTTAAATAACCAACCTAAGGCCAGCATAAGAACATGGAAACAACTGACAGAAAAATTTCTGAATCAGTATTTTCCTCCAAAAAGGATGACACAGCTAAGGCTGGACATCCAAGGCTTTAAACAAGGAGATAATGAATCTCTTTATGATGCCTGGGAGAGATACAGAGAGATGCTACGAAAATGCCCCTCTGAAATATTTTCAGAGTGGGTTCAGTTAGACATCTTCTACTATGGGCTTGCAGAAGGAGCTCAGATGTCTCTAGATTACTCAGCTGGTGGATCTATCCATATGAGAAAGACAATTGAAGAGGCTCAAGAGCTCATTGATACAGTTGCCAGGAATCAGCATCTGTATCTAAGCAGCAACCCTTCCATGAATGAAGAGGTTAAAACAGTAACTGCTGAATTCAGTACTGTAAAACAAGCTGCTGAATTCAATCAGCAATTGGATTTTCTAACAAAGCAGCTAGCTGAATTCAAGGACAGGCTACAGGAGACAAGGATAGCTAATATACATATGGACGAACAGTTTAAGCAAACAAAGCAGCAGCTATCAAGGCAAATAGCAGAAGAATGCCAAGCAGTTCAATTAAGAAGTGGGAAAACATTAAATACCCCACCTCAAGGCATCAAAAATTCAAGAAATGAGCGACCCACCAAAGATTCACCTGAGGACAGTAAGAGCCCAGGGAAAAATAATTCTGGCACTAAAACGCCAGAAAATGGGTGGAAGGCTGGTGCTGAACGCCTAGACAATGCCCAAAACTGGCGTTCAGCGCCAGAAACAAGGCAGGATTGGCGTTCAACGCCAGAAATGGGCAAGAATCTGGCGTTGAACGCCCAAATGGGGCAGAATCCAGCGTTGAACGCCCAAAATGGGTACATTTCTGGCGTTCAGGCGCCAGGAACAGACAGTGAGCTGGCGTCTAACGTCACTCCAGCTTCTGACTCTGGCACTCAATTGCCAGTGAGGGATCAGACACACACAAGTGCTGATAACAACCCCTCTAAAAAGGCTTCTTTAACCACTAAGGTTGAGGAATATAAAGCCAAGATACCTTATCCTCAAAAACTCCGGAAAGAGGAGCAGGATAAGCAATTTGCTCGCTTTGCAGATTATCTAAGGACTCTGGAAATAAAGATTCCATTTGCAGAAGCACTTGAGCAAATACCTTCTTATGCCAAGTTCATGAAAGAGATCTTGAGTCATAAAAAGGAGTGGAGAGAAACAGAAAGAGTTCTCCTCACTGAAGAATGCAGTGCAGTCATTCTGAAAAGCTTTCCTGAAAAGCTTAAAGACCCTGGGAGTTTTCTGATACCATGCATATTAGAAGGTGATTGCACCAAGACAGCTTTATGCGATCTTGGGGCAAGCATCAACCTGATACCTGCATCCACTATCAGGAAGCTTGGCTTAACTGAAGAAGTTAAACCAACCCGGATATGTCTCCAACTTGCTGATGGTTCCACTAAATACCCATCAGGCGTGATTAAGGACATGATTGTCAGAGTTGGGCCATTCGCCTTTCCCACTGACTTTGTTGTACTGGAAATGGAGGAGCACAAGAGTGCTACTCTCATTCTAGGAAGGCCCTTCCTAGCAACTGGACGATCCCTCATTGATGTCCAACAGGGGGAAATAACCCTGAGAGTCAATGATGATGAGTTTAAGTTGAACGCTGTCAAAGCCATGCATCATCCAGACATATCAACAGACTGCATGAAAGTTGATCTCATTGACTCTTTGGTAGAAGAGATCAACATGGCTGAGAGTCTCGAATCAGAGTTGGAAGACATCTTTAAAGATGTTCAGCCTGATTTGGAGGATTCAGAGGACATGAAAGAGCCTCTGAACTTTCTTCTGAAAGAGGAAAAACCTCCTAAACCCGAGCTCAAGCCACTACCACCATCCTTGAAATATGCATTTCTGGGAGAAGGTGACACTTTTCCAGTGATCATAAGCTCTGCTTTAAATTCACAGGAAGAGGAAGCACTTATTCAAGTGCTAAGGACACACAAGACAGCTCTTGGGTGGTCCATAGGTGACCTTAAGGGCATAAGCCCAGCTAGATGCATGCACAAAATCCTATTGGAGGATAATGCCAAACCAGTGGTTCAACCACAGAGGCGGCTAAATCCAGCCATGAAGGAAGTGGTGCAGAAAGAGGTCACCAAGTTACTAGAGGCTGGGATTATTTATCCTATTTCTGATAGCCCCTGGGTGAGCCCTGTTCAAGTCGTCCCAAAAAAGGGAGGCATGACAGTGATTCATAATGAAAAAAATGAACTGGTTCCCACAAGAACAGTTACAGGGTGGCGCATGTGTATTGACTACAGAAGGCTCAATACAGCCACCAGAAAGGATCATTTTCCTTTACCATTCATAGACCAGATGCTAGAGAGACTAGCAGGTCATGATTATTACTGCTTTCTGGATGGCTACTCAGGCTACAACCAGATTGCAGTGGATCCCCAGGATCAAGAGAAAACAGCATTCACATGTCCATCTGGAGTGTTTGCTTATAGAAGGATGCCATTTGGGCTATGTAATGCGCCTGCAACCTTCCAGAGATGCATGCTCTCTATTTTCTCTGACATGGTGGAAAATTTTATGGAAGTCTTCATGGATGACTTCTCAGTATATGGAGACTCATTCAGCTCCTGTCTTGATCACCTGAAACTTGTTCTGAAAAGATGCCAAGAGACCAACCTAGTTTTAAACTGGGAAAAATGTCACTTCATGGTGATTGAAGGAATTGTTCTTGGGCATAAAATCTCAAACAAGGGAATAGAGGTGGATCAAGCAAAAATAGAGGTAATTGAAAAATTACCACCACCTGCCAATGTCAAGGCAATCAGAAGCTTTCTGGGGCATGCAGGATTCTATAGGAGGTTTATAAAGGATTTTTCAAAAATCGCAAAACCTCTAAGCAATCTGCTAGCTGCTGACACGCCATTTGTGTTTGACACAAAGTGCCTGCAGGCGTTTGAAACGCTGAAAGCTAAGCTGGTCACAGCACCAGTCATTTCTGCACCAGACTGGACATTACCATTTGAGCTAATGTGTGATGCCAGTGATCATGCCATTGGTGCAGTATTGGGACAGAGGCATGACAAGCTTCTGCATGTCATTTATTATGCCAGTCGCGTTCTAAATGATGCCCAGAAAAATTACACAACCACAGAAAAAGAACTACTTGCAGTGGTTTACGCCATTGACAAGTTCAGATCATACTTAGTAGGATCAAAAGTGATTGTGTATACTGACCATGCTGCTCTTAAATATCTACTCACAAAGCAGGATTCAAAACCCAGGCTCATCATATGGGTATTGCTTCTGCAAGAGTTTGATATAGCAATAAGAGACAGAAAAGGGACAAAGAACCAAGTGGCTGATCATCTGTCCCGGATAGAGCCAGTGGAAAGGACGTCCCTCTCCTTTCTTGAGATCTCTGAGACGTTCCCTGATGAGCATCTATTTGCCATTCAGGAAGCACCATGGTTTGCCGATATTGCAAACTATAAAGCTGCACGGTTCATACCCAAGGAGTACAATAGAATACAAAAGAAGAAATTAGTCACTGATGCAAAGTACTACTTGTGGGATGAACCCTATCTCTTTAAGAGATGTGCAGACGGAATTATCCGTAGGTGTGTCCCCAGAGAGGAAGCACAGAGAATCCTATGGCATTGCCACGGATCTCAATATGGAGGCCATTTCGGAGGTGAGCGAGCAGCCACCAAGGTCCTCCAATGTGGCTTCTATTGGCCCACACTTTATAAAGATTCCCGAGAGTTTGTACGTAATTGTGACAGTTGCCAAAGAGCTGGTAATCTGCCTCATGGTTACGCCATGCCTCAACAAGGAATCTTGGAAATTGAGTTGTTTGACGTATGGGGAATTGACTTCATGGGACCTTTTCCACCATCATATTCAAACACTTATATTCTGGTGGCAGTTGACTATGTATCAAAATGGGTTGAGGCTATTGCCACACCCACCAATGATACTAAAACAGTGCTGAAGTTCCTCCAGAAACACATCTTTAGCAGATTTGGTGTCCCTAGAGTGTTAATCAGTGATGGGGGCACTCACTTCTGCAATAAACAGCTTTACTCTGCCATGGTTCGGTATGGAATTCGCCACAAAGTGGCCACTCCATATCATCCACAAACCAATGGGCAGGCTGAAGTCTCTAACAGAGAATTAAAGAGAATCCTGGAACGGACAATAAATACCCGTAGAAAGGATTGGGTAAGGAGCTTGGATGATGCTCTGTGGGCTTACAGAACAGCATTCAAGACCCCTATAGGGACCTCTCCATACCAACTGGTGTATGGTAAGGCATGTCACCTGCCCGTGGAACTGGAACATAAGGCCTACTGGGCAACCAGATTCCTAAACTTTGATGCCAAATTAGCAGGAGAAAAAAGATTGCTCCAGCTAAATGAGCTAGAGGAATTCAGATTCACAGCTTTTGAAAATGCCAAGCTTTATAAAGAAAAATAAAAAAAAATGGCATGACAAAAAGCTGTCATCTAGAATCTTTGAACCAGGACAGAAGGTCCTGTTGTTTAACTCTAGACTCAGGCTATTCCCCAGGAAACTGAAATCCCGGTGGAGGGGACCATACGTGATTACAAGTGTGTCACCATATGGTTATGTGGAGCTCCAAGATATTGATTCTGATAAGAAGTTCATTGTCAATGGACAGAGAATCAAGCATTATCTTGAAGGCAACATCGAGCAAGAATGCTCAAGGCTGAAGCTAGATTAAAAGCTCAGCAAGGTCCAGCTAAAGACAATAAAGAAGCGCTTGCTGGGAGGCAACCCAGCCATGGGGCAACAATCCTCTAAGCATTTTGCCCTATTTTTATTTTTATTTGTTTATATAAAGTTTACTGACACTAAGGTAAAGAATCATTTGCATAAATTTACAGGGTTACAGAAGGAATTTGCACACAAAACAGAGATAGGGAGCTCAATGGCAAGAAAACGCCAGTAAAGGTGCATTTTGGGCGTTCAGCGCCCAAAATGGGCATCCACTGGGCGCTGAACGCCAGTAATGGCAGCAATTTGGGCGTTCAACGCCAGAAATGGCCACCCACTGGGCGTTGAACGCCAGGAATGGCAGCAAATGGGCGCTGAACGCCCAGGAGATCAGCATTTGGGCGCTGAACGCCCAAAACAAGCAGTGTTTGGGCGTTCAAACGCCAGGAAGACAGGGAGGAGCCAAATTCATTTATCCCACACGTATTTCCATTTTAATTTCAAATTTTATGCTTCAATGCATGATTTTTACATGAACATGTCAAGAACCCTAATTTCTAAAATCCTTAATTTCAAAAAAAAAAATCCATCTTTCCAAATTCAATCCAACTCTTTTCAAAATCTTTTCTGAAAACAAATCTATCTTTTTCAACTCAATCTTTTTATCTTATCTCTTCCATTTTTTCGAAAAGCCACCCCCCACCCCTTTAAAATCGGGTTCGGCCTCCCCCCTCCTCCATCAACAAGTGCACCTCGATCTCCTTCTATCCCTCTCCTTTCTTTTCTTTTGCTTGAGGACAAGCAAACCTCTAAGTTTGGTGTGTTTTTCCGAGATCACTAAGATCATGGCTCCCAAAGGAAAACAATCCACTCCAAGAGGCAAGAAAGAGAGCGTTCCAAAACCACTTTGGAATCAAGGGAAGTTCTTATCTAAAGAACATTCAGACCATTATCTTAAAGTAATGGGTCTGAGATCAGTGATCCCGGAAGTTAGATTCGATCTGAAAGAAGACGAATATCCAGAGATCCAGGAGCAAATTCGAATCAGGAACTGGGAAGTCCTAGCTAATCCTGAAACGAAAATAGGAAGGAACATGGTCCAGGAGTTCTATGCTAATATGTGGCAGACTGTCAAGCAAAGACTATCTGGAACTGCCTGCTACGAATTTCGGACCATGGTCAGGGGAAAGATTGTTCATACCACCCCTGACAAGATCAGAGAGATATTAAAGCTACCTCAGCTAAAGGATGATCCAGACTCCTTCAACAGGAGGATGATGAGAGCAGACATTGGCCTGGATAAGATTCTAGAGGACATATGTATCCCTGGAGCCAGGTGGACCACCAACACAAAGGGCGTCCCAAATCAACTCAAGAGGGAGGATCTCAAACCAGTTGCCAGAGGATGGCTGGACTTCATTGGGCGTTCTCTGTTGCCCACTAGTAACCGTTCTGAAGTCACAGTTAAAAGAGCAGTGATGATTCATTGCATCATGACGGGGAAGGAAGTGGAGGTTCATCAGCTGATTTCCACTGAACTCTACAAGATTGCTAACAAAAATTCAAAAGAGGCCAGGTTGGCTTATCCAAGCGTGATTTCTCTGCTCTGCAAGGACGCTGGAGTCAAGATGGGAATAACTGAATATATCCTAATTGAAAAGTCAATCACCAAAGCATCAATGGAGAGACAACAAGCACAGGAGGATCTTATCAAGAAGAGAGCACAGGAATTCCTCCCAGAGATTCCTCAAGCGGAATATTGGGAATATCTTGAGACGTTTGTCACCAAGATACAGGAAGCTATGGAGCAAATAATAAAACAACAGAAGGAACACAGTCAAATGCTGACTCATATGTTTAAAGAACAAGAGGAGCAGGGACGTGATTTAAGGGAACTGAAGCGCCAAAAGTCTTCTGTAATACCAAGCATCCCAAGGATCAGAGGAACCCCCATACCCCCAGAATAAAGGTTGTTAATTTCCAATTTCTGCCTTAACTCTGTGACAGTGTCCTTATAAAAGTTTACCTTAGAAGTCATATAGTAGTAATTAGTATCTATTTTGATTTTATCTCCAATTAAGCTATAGTTTATTTTTCTCATCATCATTAAACATGAATAAAATAGTAGATCTTTTGAATAAGAGGCAATAAAATTTCGAGTTTTAATAAGAGAAATTCTAATTAGTTAAATGTGGTGGCAATGCTTTCTGTCTTCTGAATGAATGCTTGAACAGTGCATATGTCTTTTGAATTTGTTGTTTAAGACTGTTAAATATGTTGGCTCTTGAAAGAATGATGAACATGAGACATGTTATTGATGATCTGAAAAATCATAAAAATGATTCTTGAAGCAAGAAAAAGCAGCAAAGAACAAAGCTTGCAAAAAAAAAAAAAAAGAGAGAGAAAAAGCAAGCAGAAAAAGCCAATAACCCTTAAAACCAAAAGGCAAGGGCAATTAAAAGGGATCCCAAGGCTTTGAGCATCAGTGGATAGGAGGGCCTAAAGGAATAAAATCCTGGTCTAAGCGGCTAAACCAAGCTGTCCCTAACCATGTGCTTGTGGCGTGAAGGTGTCAAGTGAAAACTTGAGACTGAGCGGTTAAAGTCAAGGTCCAAAGCAAAAAGAAGAGTGTGCTTAAGAACTCTGGACACCTCTAATTGGGGACTTTAGCAAAGCTGAGTCACAATCTGAAAAGGTTCACCCAATTATGTGTCTGTGGCATTTATGTATCCGGTGGTAATACTGGAAAACAAAGTGCTTAGGGCCACGGCCAAGACTCATAAAGAAGCTGTGTTCAAGAATCATCACACTAAACTAAGAGAATCAATAACATTATCTGAATTCTAAGTTCCTATAGATGCCAATCACTCTGAGCTTCAATGGATAAAGTGAGATGCCAAAACTGTTCAGAAGCAAAAAGCTACTAGTCCCGCTCATCTAATTAGGATCTGAGCTTCAATCAAAAACTCTGAGATATTATTGCTTCTCAACCTATTAGTCTTCTATTTTATTTGTCTAGTTGCTTGAGGGCAAGCAACAGTTTAAGTTTGGTGTTGTGATGAGCGGATATTTTATACGCTTTTTGGGGATAATTTCATATAGTTTTGAGTATGTTTTAGTTAGTTTTTAGTCTATTTCTATTAGTTTTTAGGAAAAATTCATATTTCTGGACTTTACTATGAGTTGTGTGTTTTTCTGTAATTTCAGGTATTTTTCTGGCTGAAATTGAAGGAGCTGAGCAAAAATCTGATTCAGGCTGAAAAAGGACTGCTGATGCTGTTGGATTCTGACCTCCCTGCACTCAAAGTGGATTTTCTGGAGCTACAGAACTCGAAATGGCGTGCTTCCAATTGCGTTGGAAAGTAGACATCCAGGGCTTTCCAGCAATATATAATAGTCCATACTTTGCACAAGAATAGACGACGTAAACTGGCGTTCAACGCCAGTCCTCTGCCCAATTCTGGCGTCCAGCGCCAGAAAAGGATCAAAAGCTGGAGTTGAACGCCCAAACTGGCATAAAAACTGGCGTTCAACTCCACAAATGGCCTCTGCACATGAATTGCTTAAGTCTCAGCCCCAGCACACACCAAGTGGGCCCCAGCACACACCAAGTGGGCCCCAGAAGTGGATCTCTGCATCATCCATCATAGTTTATCCAATTTTTGTAAACCTAGGCTACTAGTTTAGTATTTAAACAACTTTTAGAGACTTATTTTGGATCTCATGACATTTCAGATCTAAACTTTGTATTCTCTAACGGCATGAGTCTCTAAAACCCATTGTTGGGGGTGAGGAGCTCTGCTGTGTCTCGATGAATTAATGCAAGTATTTCTATTTTCCATTCAAACACGCTTGTTCCTATCTAAGATGTTCATTCGTGCTTAACTGTGATGGAGGTGATGATCTGTGACACTCATCACCTTCCTCAAATCATGAACGTGTGCCTGACAACCACCTCCGTTCTATATACGATTGAATGAGGATCTCTTAGATTCCTTAATCAGAATCTCCGTGGTATAAGCTAGAACTGATGGCGGCATTCATGAGAATCCGGAAAGTCTAAACCTTGTCTGTGGTATTCCGAGTAGGATTCAAGGATTGAATGACTGTGACGAGCTTCAAACTCCTGAAGGCTGGGCGTTAGTGACAGACGCAAAAGGATAGTAAATCCTATTCCAACCGGATCGAGAACCAACCGGTGATTAGCCGTGCTGTGACAGAGCGCGTGAGCGTAGTTTTCACTGGAAGGATGGAAGGTAGCCATTGACAACGGTGATCCACCAACACACAGCTTGCCATAGGAGGACGTGCGTGCGTAAATCAGAAGACAGAGGAAAGCAGAGATTCAGAAGACAAAGCATCTCCAAAACTCCAACATATTCTCCATTACTGCACAACAAGTAACCTTTAATTTATGCTCTCTTGGTTATTCGCAATTCAACTGATAAACATAATTGACTTCCTGACTAAGATTTACAAGATAACCATAGATTGCTTCAAACCAACAATCTCCGTGGGATTCGACCCTTACTCACGTGAGGTATTACTTGGACGACCCAGTGCACTTGATGGTTAGTGGTACGCGTTGTGAAAAGTGTGATTCACAATTCGTGCACCAACATGGTTTGTTTATTTTCTTTCTTGAGACCTTGGTGTCCAACACCTCTTTGGGTTACTAAGTGTTCTGTAGCAAGGGTTACTCTTGATAGTGGACTTTCAGCTGATAATCCCGGGTTAGTTAACCCAAGTTACCAAGTGATAAGGCACCCCAAAGAGCTTATTCATCCAAGTAAATCCCTGGTACAAGAGCACCACAGACACATCCCTCAAGTTTCAAGCCCTTGGTGCCTAGCCTTATTCTTTATTAACTTTTCTTTATTTTTCAACTCTTATTGTTCTTTTCCTTTTTCTTATTAGGATCTTATTATTTAGCTAGTCTCATGGGGCGTGTTTCAAGCATATGATTCAGGACAGATAGTTGCCTTCCCACCTTGTTGGTGAACCAACTTAGCTAAGTGATTACTACACCACAAATTTAAGGACTTACTCCACAACTTGAACATCACTCTGGTCTTTCATAACATCTATTTTTATTGGACTTAAAAGGACAAGCATACAATAAGCAAGATGAAATTGAAAACAGGCAATTTGACTAGCAATCATAGACCTAAGCAAGGAGAATACTAAAAACAGAATTGAAAATTCTAAACTACCATGGAAGCATGTTCTATTTCAAACATGATTTCCCTTATTTAAAACTTGAAAAAGATGGGACAATGAGGGAACTCCACCACCTTTTAATCATGGGGTTGCCCATGCTCTCCCTCTTGCTTGTCCTCTTTGCGTCCACTTGTGCTTCCTTGTATCCGTGCTAGTCTGGCTCTTTTCCAATCTTCAAGTGCCTTCCTTACTGATTCATGACTTTTCTCCACCCTTTCTCTTTCTTCTCGTGCTAACTCATCCTTCACTTCGTCATATTTTGTGATTCCCGGATGTACTATAGGTAGCTATCCGACTAAGTATCCGAGCCTGGCTAGCATGTTTACATGATTTCCACTTTCACTCATGTAAACCCCTTCAGAGAATGCCCTGTGCTCGTCAAAGAGTTCTGCTTGTTCTATTTGTTTTCGATGCATCTCATGTATGTGTGCACCTTGATGTGCTTGGATATTGATTAGCTTCTGGATAGATTCTTGTTGTTCATTTTGCCTTTGTTCTATCCTGTGGAAGGATTCACTCCCATTATTTTCCTTGTTCCAATTGCTGCTCCATCATTTGCTTTTGCCACTCCCCTTGTTGATTCATCCATCTCGAGAGCGATTCCTCTTGACGGCCCATCATCTATAATTGAAGCTCCTTCTGTGCCTCTTGATTTTCCCAATATTGCCTAGATAAGCCATCAATGGCTTCTTGTAATTGGTGCATGTTCAAGGTGGTTGCGGCTTGCTCCTCTGGGTTTTGCCCTTCTACAGTTTGCTGGGCTACCCTCTTTCTTATCCTTTGTTGAGGTAGGGGAGATGCAACAGCATGCATACGCCGGATAGTAATTGGGATACCAACTTTTATCCATTCGGGGTTTTCATCTTCGAACACCACCCTTGCCTTGTCACACAGGCGGAAAATGATGCTGGGATAGCCTAACCTCCCCCCAGAATCACTTTTCTCAGCCATCTTCCTAATACCTTGGGCTATGAGTTCATGCACCTTGATCTCTCTCCCTTTAAGTATACATTGCACCATTGTTGCTCTCTTAAGATTCACCTCTGAATTATTTCCGGCAGGGAGGATGGATCTCCTTACAATTTCGAACTACCCCTTTGCTTCAAGGGTGAGATCACCTCTTTTTATGAATTTGGGCTTTCCATTGGATCTCTCACCCAATCCGCTCCTTGTACGCAGATATCCTTCACAATTAGGTCATAATTAGGACTACCATATATTCGAGATTGATAGCTTTCTTCCTCGAATGGTATGGTTTGTAGCTTTAACACCCTCATGACGCTCACGGGACTAAAATCCACAGTTACTCCTCTCACAAAGCTTATATAAGATTCCTCTTTCCTATCATACCTCACTGCATTTGCGTAAAACTCTCTTACGAGCGTTGCATTTATCCTTGCGGTGACTGGATCGGTGAGGAGCTCCCATCTTCTCTTTTCTACCTTCTCTGTGATTTCGAGGCACTCAGTTTTCTTGACTTGAAAGCCTAGCTCATATATGATCTCCTTATCAGCCATCCATCCAAATTGAAGTGCATGGTAAAAAGTCCTAAACTTCTTTTCATCAAAGGGGCGTTGCTCCATAGGCTCTTTCCCCTTTCTTCTTTTAGAGCTTGATGATGCCATGAGTAAGAGTTGATGTGTGAAAGTGTTGAGGGGTTGTGGATAAATGGTGGAATTTGGTTAGGTTTGGATAGGATGTAGCTTGAAGAATTGTACTTCGAGAGTGAGAAGTTTGAAGAAATGGTTGCTGGAATGTGAAGGGAAGTACGGACTAGGAATCACTTATATAGGAAAGTGATGAGTAAATGAAAGGTGTGGATTGATGGGGTGGTTGTGTGATGGATGGATGGGGTTTAGCATGGGATGAGCACAAGGATCATCAACTTTATGATGGTGTTGGTTCAGTTTCCAAGCTTGTTCTTCTTCCAATGTTTCATGGCAATAATTTCCAATGCAATTCCCTTGGAGACACGTATACAGTCCTCTCCTTTTGTGGTAGCCGAACCCTTCAATTGTCCCACCAATCCTCCTACAAAATAAAAGAAAAAATAAAATTGTGGGAAGTGGCGGCAAGATTTAAAAGACAAGAAAGAGTAACTACTGATGAGTTTGGAAAACTCTATTTCTAAAGAAGTGATGATCAAAAATTATTAATAAAATCAGTTGCAAAAATTATTGATATTAAATTAAAATAATTAAATTAATTTTTGCAATGCAGGTTCAGTTTGGGCCAAAAAATGAAAATCTGGTGCAAGCCCAATATGACTAATTTCAGTTAGATGTTGAATTATTGTGGCTGAAACAAATTGTTGTTACTTAGGCCAGATTAAGTTATTGTTGCTACAAGCCCAAATGAATGCCTTCCTGTTTACTCTATGCATGATCCAAAAAATATACATCAGGAAAGCAAATGTTATTAATTAGGCCAGATTAAATGATCATTGCCACTAAGCCCACTTTTACTTGAGATGAGAATTCCTCATGCTTTGTCCGAATCCATGAAGCAAAGAAAACAAAGCCTCAATGCTTCCAACGGATTCCATTTCACTTCTTGGAAGAATTTCAAAGTTAATTTAAGCATTGAGAACATAAGTAAGTGAGAGAAGATTGATTTGATTGCTATGATAGCTATGCACGCCTCTCACCAAAGAGAAGTAAAAGAAACCTTTACTTGTGTAATATGTTTATTACATTGAATTACTTTTTCCAAGTTGTTTATTCTCTCTCATCTCTTTCTTCTCTTCGGACATTAACCAGGAAATAATGGAAGCCATGGAAGCTACATCTACTCACCGAAAAGAAGATAGAGCTCGTCTCAAGACCATCATGAAGATGGCAAGAAAACATACTAAAATAAAAATGAGCTATGGCTAAGATATTCACCAAATGTGGTTAGATTTGGTGAGGTAATCTTGAGCTCTTCATGATCAAAAAGGAAGAAGAAGATCTCGGCCAGCAAGGTGAGATTCTTGGAGGCATGGCTTGTCTTTGATTCTGCTCAACCACCACAGGAAGTAGCTAGAGTGGCGAAGTGATGGTAGAGGCAGAGATTGAAGCAGATGAAGTCATCATCATCATGAAGCATCAAGGGCCAGAAATCCATCTTGGAGAGCAAGCCAAGGATGGAGAGCTCGGATTGATGAAGAGTGATGACCAAGGAAGGACTAGAGGTAATTGCATCTTGGTTATTGCATGGTTATCTCTTCTCTCTCTGTGTGGCCGAACCGGTTTCTTGAAGGAAGAAGAAGTTGGCTTGGGTTTTTGGCTTCAAGTGTGGAGGCTTTTCTCTTCTATAAAAAAGGAGAACAGCCACTGTTTGGAGCAAGGAGTTAGAAGTAAGCAGTGAGAGTGCAAGGCATAGGATTCTCAGAGCTACCTAAACTTACAGATTTTTTTCTCCTTCAATGTATTCTGTTTAGTATTTTTCTATTTAATTTTGTCATGTCTTGAGTCTCATGGAAAAAGACAAACAGTGAGGTTTGTATGAAAAAGCCATAGAGCGGAAAAAGGTAGAGAGTGCAAAATTAAAAGAAAAAGCCATAGATGTCTTAGAGTTCCTTTGTTCATCTATGTTGTGTTTCATGATTCTGTGGGAATCCCCTTGTAAGTTGGGTTAGCACTTTACAGTTTGTAATCAAGTTGATTATAGTGAAATTCCATCATTGTTATGATGGAGACTGGATGTAGGCTGCACTGCACTTAGCAGCTGAACCAGGATATATCTGGGTGTAATCTTCCTTCTCTCCTACTCCATTTCTGTTTTCTACTACACAGGAGCAAAAACCAAAAATGTCTCGTGCCAAGTGACGAGATAAAATGAAAAAGTCTCGTGGCTAGGGACGAGCTAAAAACAGAAAAGTCTCCTCTAAGTCCAGCAAGTGTTAGCGAGCAAAAAGGGGCTAAGATTCAAACCCCCTTCTCTTAGCCACTGAAACCATCAACTACTTTTTAAAAATTTTTGTTGTTAACTACTAAGTGCTATTCACAAATGCAAACCAACTGACTAATTAAATTTCCATATATGCAACCTTGGTGACACCAAACTTAGTTTGTGGCAATGTGGTGTAAGATGATTTGTTCAAGGTGCTAAGAGTGACATGCTATGAGTTGCATTCATGTCCTCTTAGTGTGCCTTGAACACCAAACTTGTTCTTCACTATATGTTGCATAAAAGGATTTATTCATGGATATATCAAAGTTGATTTGCAATCCATGAACTTTGCTTTATTAACTACTTTAAAAGCATGTAAAACATGGGTTGCCTCCCATGAAGCGCTTCTTTAGTGTCACTAGCTTGACGTTCTTCCTTTGTCAGGGTGGTTGGTAATGCTTCAAATATTCCCCTCTTGCAGTAAACCTATATCCATTGGCTTCATCAATGATCTCCACATGTTCTAGGGAGAGAACTTTGTTGATGGTGAAAACCTTAGGTAACTGAGATGGGATGGTGGGGAGATGAGGTGGGATATCTAGGAAGTAAGCTGAGATCACTTTATCCCCTGGAGAGAAATCTTCTGTAGGGATCTTTTTGTTCCTCCATCTCCTTGGTATCTTCTTCTTTGTTTCTTTTGCTGTTATCCTGCTCTTTGTGGTCTCTTTTCCTAGGGGGATTTTGTTGCTGGTCTCATATGATTCTGGTGGTTTTGGCTCCACTTAAGTTTCCTTTAGCTGTGACAGCTGCTGATTCTCTTGTTCATCACCCAAAGGAATTCCAGGGTGTACAGCTTGTGCTTCAATGCTTTTTTCTCCCACCATTGCTCTCTCATGCTCTGCTCTTAGTTCCTTACCTTCCTGACTTGCTTCTTGTGAGGGTTTGAAGACGTTGAAGGTGAGTTGTTCGTCATGTATCCTCAGTATTAGCTCTCCTCGCTCCACATCTATGAGCGCTCTGGCTGTAGCTAAGAATGGTCTTCCCAATATGATTGGGTAAAGGTGACTTTCTTCCATTTCCAGTATGATAAAGTCTATGGGAAGGAAGTAGTTCCCAACCTTCACCAGCACATTTTCAACCACTCCAATTGCTTGTTTTTGAGTTTTGTCCGCCAGCCTGATGACTACGTCTGTGCGCATCAGCTCATTGATTTGTAGCCTCTTCATAAGGGATAAAGGCATTAAGTTGATGCTTGCTCCCAGATCACAGAGTCCTTTGTCAAACATTGTTTCTCCTATGGCACAGGAGATGTGAAAACTCCCTGGGTCCTTCTTTTTTGTAGGCAGCTCTGGTTGAACAAACTCCTTAGCAGCTGAACCAGGATTTATCTAGGTGTAATCTTCCTTCTCTCCTACTCCATTTCTGTTTTCTATTGCACAGGAGCAAAAACCAAAAATGTCTCGTGCCAAGTGACGAGACAAAATGAAAAAGTCTCGTGGCTAGGGACGAGCTAAAAACAGAAAAGTCTCCTCTAAGTCCAGCAAGTGTTAGCAAGCAAAAAGGGACTAAGATTCAAACCCCCCCTTCTCTTAGCCACTGAAACCATCAATTGGTATCAGAGCTTGGTCTCAAAGAGATCAAGCTTTGCAGCTTAGAGTAAAGATCCTCATGGCAGAAATTAGTGGCGCAAATGTGGTGTCCTATAATCTGACTGAAGGTCAATCAAGCAACAGACCTCCTCTTTTCAATGGAAAAAATTATACCTATTGGAAGGAGAGGATGAAGATATTTGTACAAGCAGTGGATTACAGACTTTGGAAGATTATCCTGGAAGGGCCTCAATTTCCAACTACCACAAGTGCTAAAGGAGTAGTCTCTCTCAAACCAGAAGCAAGATGGACCGAGAAAGATAGAAAGAAGGTAGAATTAAATGCCAAGGCAGTAAACCTGTTCAACTGTGCTATCAGCTTTGAGGAGTACCAACGGGTATCACGATGCACAACGGCAAAGGAGATCTGGGACAAGCTACAAATCACTAATGAAGGAACCACCATTGTTAAGAAGACTTGGACAGACATGTTGAACAGAGAATATGAAATGTTTGCAATGAAGGAAGGAGAATCCATTGATGAACTGTTCGAACGGTTCAACACCATCATTGTTGCCTTAGATGCTTTGGGAATTACACATTCAGAATCTGTGCTAGTGAGAAGAGTGTTGAGATGTATTACAAAAGAGTGGGAAACAAAAGCTTCAATTATTTCTGAGAGCAGTAGCTTAGATTCCATGACAGTTGATGATTTGAGAGGAAATCCTCTTGCTTTTGAAAACACCTTTTTTAAAAAGGATTCAAAAAAGAAATGAATTGCTTTTTCTTCTGTGACTAACCCTCTGGATGATGAATCCAGTGATAACTCTTCTGAAAATGAGTTTGTGTTGTTTGCAAAAAAATTCAGAAAAATTGTGAAGCTCAAAGGCAAAGGCAGCAGCTCAAGGAAGTTGAAGAAAGACCTTAGCAAAGTAACCTGTTACAATTGCAAGGAAATGGGGCATTTCAGATCTGATTGTCCCAAGTTAAAGAAGGAGGAGAAGCCGAAAAGAGTACAGAAGAAGGGACTGATGGCCTCATGGTAAGACTTGGAAAATGACTCAGATGATGATGATGAAGAAACCGAGACCAAGTCACAACCATGTCTCATGGCAGATCACATAGATCAGATAGTCTTTCATAACCCTAACACTGAAGATCTTCATCTTATGATAGACCACCTTTCTGAAAAAATAAGATGTTTTCTGCTGGAAAATCAAGAGCTTGAACAACAAATCACCATTCTTAAAGCTGAAAATAGTTTTCTTAAAGAGAAAGTAAGAGAGGCCGAAACTGCTTGTGATCTTGTTGAGGAAAATAAGCAGTTAAAAGCCCAAATTAAAAGCTATGAAAGTAATCATTCCATTCTTGCATATGTAGATTGTTTTAAGCAAAATGAAGAGTTGCTTAAAGAGGTTAAAAGGCTTAAGGAAGACTTAGCCAAATTCACCCAAAGTTCTGAAAATCTGAATCAAATCTTGGCTAGTCAAAAACCTCTTTGTGACAAGGCTGGGTTGTGGTTTTATAAATCTGAAAAATCTCACTTTGAAAACATTGCTTCATCTTCAAATGATACAAGGTATCAAGACCCCACCTACTTTAACAAAACAGCAACTCCTAGATTTTGTAGGTTGTGCAAACGAAATGGATACTTTCCTATTCAATGTTTCTTTGGTGAAAGAATGATTGGTGATAAAGTTTGTAAAGTTGTTTTTGATTACAATGGCTTAGGACATAGGAGATGGTTTAACATGAAAGGATCCAAGAAAATTTGGATACCTAAGGTCACTTAAGTTTGTTTTGTAGGTGTGCCTAGCATCCAAACGGAAAGAAAATATGTGGTATATGGACAGCGGATGTTCTAGGCATATGACTGGAAAGACAACCTTCTTCATAAAGCTTGATGAATATGATGGAGGTCTTGTCACTTTTGGTGATGATTCAAAAGGAAAAATAGTGGCTGTTGGGAAAGTTGGTAAAAATTTTTCTTCTTGTATAAATGATGTTCTCCTTGTACATAGTTTGAAACATAACTTGCTTAGTGTTAGTCAATTGTGTGATTTGGGTCTTGAAGTTGTTTTTAAGAAGTTTGTTTGTTTAGTTGTTTGTGAGAAAACTGGGGATATTTTATTTGAAGCTAAAAGGTGTAACAATGTGTATGGATTAACTCTTGAGGATTTAAAGGAACAAAATGTAACATGCTTTACATCTCTTGAATCTGAAAAATGGCTTTGGCATAGAAAGTTGGGTCATGCTAGCATGTACCAAATTTCTAAGCTAGTCAAAAAGAATTAGGTTAGAGGAATTCCAAACATCAAGTTTGATAAGGATCTTACTTGTGAGGCTTGCCAATTGGGCAAACAAGTAAAATCCTCTTTTAAATCAAAAGATGGAATCTCAACCAAAAGGCCATTAGAAATGTTACATATTGATCTTTTTGGTCCTACTAGAACTCAAAGTTTAGGAGGAAAACACTATGGTCTTGTGGTGGTAAATGATTACTCTAGATTTGGTTGGGTACTTTTTCTTGCTCATAAGAATGATGCTTTTCATGCCTTTTCCACTCTTTGCAAGAAAATTCAAAATGAAAAGAATTTGAAAATTGCTCATTTGAGAAGTGATCATGGAAGAGAATTTGAAAATCAAGACTTTGAAAAATTATGTGATGACTTAGGAATTTCTCATAATTTCTCATGCCCTAGAACCCCCCAACAAAATGGGGTGGTTGAAAGAAGGAATAGAAGCCTTCAAGAGATGACTAGGGCTATGCTATGTGAGAATGAGATTCCTAAATTTTTATGGGCTGAAGCTGTGAACACAGCATGTTATATTTTGAATAGAACGATCATTAGAAAATGGTTAAAGAAAACCCCTTATGAGCTATGGAAAGGAACCCCTCCAAATCTGAAGTACTTTCATGTTTTTGGATGCAAATGTTTTGTGCTTAATAATAAAGAAAATCTTGGAAAGTTTGATCCAAAATCCTATGAAGGAATGTTTGTTGGATATTCCACCACGAGCAAGGCCTATAGAATTTATCTCAAGGAGCATAGGACTATAGAGGAATCCATACATGTTACTTTTTGTGATTCTAACTTAATTCCCAGTACTGTGATAGATAATGATTCAGATGGTGAAGAAGTTAGAACAAGCAAAGAAAATCCCAAATCTGTTCAGAATGAAGAATCTGCCAGTCTAGTTTTGTCTCGTCAGATTGGAGGAGACATTTCCATTTTGTCTCCTGAGCAGGCACGAACAACTGAAACAGTGAGACCACCAGAAGTTCATCAAAGCTCTACATCTGTCCGAAAGCCTAGAGAATGGAAGTCCATGAGGGTTTATCCTCATGACTTCATCATTGGCAATCCCTCCCAAGGAGTAACAACAAGATCATCCACCAAAAGGCAAACCGAACCTAGCAATCTTGCTCTCTTGTCACAAATAGAGCCCAACAATGTTAAACAAGCTCTTGAGGACCCATCATGGGTTAAAGCAATGCAAGAGGAGCTTGCTCAATTTGACAAGAATGAGGTTTGGACACTAGTACCTCATCCGGATGGTAAGAAAGTTACCGGTACTAAGTGGGTATTTAAAAATAAGCTTGGTGAGGATGGACAAGTTGTTCGTAACAAGGCTAGATTAGTGGCCCAAGGTTACGATCAAGAAGAGGGTATAGATTTTGATGAGTCTTTTGCTCCGGTAGCTAGAATGGAAGCAATTAGATTGCTTCTTGCCTATGCTGCCCATAAAGGTTTCAAAATGTTTCAAATGGATGTTAAGTGTGCTTTCCTTAATGGCTTTATTGATAGAGAAGTGTATGTGGCACAACCCCTCGGTTTTGAACAAAAAGAGTTTCCAAATCATGTTTTCAAATTAACTAAGGCTCTTTATGGTCTTAGACAAGCTCCAAGAGCTTGGTATGAAAGGCTTAGTGCCTTATTGTTGGAAAATCAATTTCAAAGGGGTACCATCGACACTACTTTATTTATTAAAGCATCTAATGATGATATACTCCTTGTTCAAGTTTATGTTGATGACATTGTATTTGGATCGGCCAATATTTCCTTGTGTGAAGAGTTTGGAAAACTCATGACTAGTGAGTTTGAAATAAGTTTAATGGGAGAGCTTACTTTCTTTCTTGGCCTCCAAATTAAACAAACTCCTAGCGGTACTTTTATTTACCAAGGAAAGTATGCAAAAGAACTTGTTAAAAAGTTTGGCCTAGAAAATTCCAAATCAATGGGTACACCGATGCATCCCAACACAAAACTTGAAAAGGATGATGATGGTCAAGATGTGGATGAAACAAAGTATAGGGGAATGATAGGTTCACTCATGTACCTTACCTCCTCTAGACCGGACATTGTCCAAAGTGTGGGTGTATGTTCAAGGTTCCAATCTCACCCAAAAGAATCCCATCTCACGGCTGTTAAACGCATCATTAGATACATTAAGGGAACTTGTGATTATGGATTATGGTATCCTAAATCTGATGACTTTTGTGCAGTAGGGTTTTGTGATGCAGATTTTGTGGGAGATAGAGTGGATAGACGAAGCACATCCGGCATGTGTTGCTTCCTTGGAAGCTCACTCAATATGTGGTCAAGCAAAAAGCAAGCCACAGTGGCTTTATCCACAGTTGAAGCAGAATACATTTCCGCATCTGCATGTTGCACTCAATTAATTTGGTTAAAAATATAATTAAAAGATTACAAATTAAAAATCAATAGTATACCCTTATTTTGTGATAATATGAGTGCTATAAATATTTCAAAAAATCCTGTTTTGCACTCAAGAACAAAGCACATTGAAATTAAATATCATTTCATTAGAGAACATGTGCAAAAGGGAACTATTGATATTCAATTTGTAAAATCTGAAGACCAAATTGCTGATATTTTTACAAAACCCCTCTGTGAAGACAGATTCTGCACCTTGAGAAAAAGTTTGGGAATGTTTGATTTAAGTTTCATTGAAAATCTGTGAATTTTTAACTCTGTTCAGTTTTGTCTCGTAGGTTAGGACGAGATAAAAATGCAGGTTTGATGGAGGAGCTATGATCAAGGGGGAGGCAACGTAGATTTAAATTTTTATGGGCCCCACCTAATAATTCCTGACCCACCATGGCAGTTTAGTTAGTTATTCTTTCTTTGAAAAATAAAATCACAAAATCCCTTGGATTGTCTTTTCATATCTTGTTGGAAGAAGCATGTTGTCAAATCATATCTTTTCCTTCCAACTAATCCCTTGATTCAAGGAAACTCCCTTTTTATCATTTTTTTGAAACTCTCATTTGGTTAATAACCGCGCTATTATGGTCATTAACTTCCCCATCATCTCTCTCCAATCCATATTTATTGCACTACTAACCTCCTTCCACTCTCACTCTCTTTCGGCATTCACCCTTTCATATTCAACTCCTCCATTCATCCTATCATGAAAAAGAAAACTGCACTTAGGAGAAGTAGCCAAACCCCCATTCCAAAAAACCACCTTTTTCATCACCTCCAACCCATACGCATATCCATCTCCATTCTACCTCCTCTTTTACTCATTCCCCTCCTTCCAAAAAGATCGAAACCATGCGCCGTAAGGTAGTTGCTCAGAAAATTTCAGGGAGAGGCAAAACTGGAAAGACCAAGGAACTTAGTGTTGAAGAGGATGAAGACGAGTCACATACCTCGCCCCCTCAATCACCACCAAAAAGATCCACCTCACATGCAAGAAGCTCTCAAAAGAAGCAGAAAAGCTTTGTGTTACATGATACTAAGGAACCTGCGAATTTGGAGTCACTTGAATTCAAGAACAAGCATCACAAAAATCACTCACATTTTGATCCTTCTCGGTTCTACTCATGTGCTTTCTATGAGTTTCACAAAGATGTTTTGATGAAACGTCATCTCTGCCCCTCTTACGTGGTGAACCTTGAAAATCTGGCCAACAAAGGAATCAACTTTTCTTCTCTGTTTGATGCTCTGAAATGGACCCCCTTGGTTCAGATTCAGAAACTTGTTTACCCGTGGCTGGTCTGGGAGTTCTATGCAAACATGCGTTTAATTGATGGCTCGATCCATTCTTACGTCAAGCGTGTTTATATGACCCTCACCCCTCAAACCATAGGTGCTGCTCTTGGGTATGAAGATGAAGGACCAAAAGTTTACATGATTGATAAGTGGGATGATCAAGTTGGCGTTGCACAGCAAACAGTCTTGCAACACATCTGTGCAAATCTTTCAGGTTTAGATGGACTAATCCCAACTCATCGAGCACTCGCCCCTGAAAACTCTCTATTGCACCGTATCATCACCCACATTCTCACTCCACAAAGTGGCTCTCATCATAGAGTAACAGTTTCTGATTCTATCATTCTCTTTGCTCTTATCACTTCTACTCCAATTTCATTTGCTTATATTATGATACGTCATATGTGGGAAGCAGTTAAAAGTACTAAAAAGGCTAATCTTCCATATGGAATGTTCCTCACATGTATATTTGAGTATTTTAAGGTTGATTTGTCTAATGAATCTATTGAGAACAAGGTTTCAATGATTAAGGGAGGAGGCATTTCGGGCAAGAAAGACAAGCGGTCTGTTCACTCTAGACCATCTCTCAGCGATCTGGAGAGCCGTCCTGAACCCTCAAATGTCACTACATCAATCCGGGAAGTGCTCAGTGAGTTCCGCAACATGTCCAAGTTGATGTTCAAATCCCACAAGACTGCCCGGAAATTGGAATATGAACAGGAAAGGGCTTGGAAGAAGTGTCACGAAAGAGTTGGCTTCATGATTAAGAGCTTTGATGATGAAATGGGGACAGGGAATTACGAAGATGATTCTGGTTCAGAGTTCAATCTTTCTGATGATTAATGACTGTTTCTTTACTTTTATTTGATATTGGCTCCATTAGGCTCAATCTGTTTTTTGTAGGAGCATGACTTGATATTCACTGCTCTATGATACTTTGATACACTCTTGTTACTTTATTATGGATTTTTTGTTGTGTTGTTCATATTTTGTGCAGGTGCCCCTTAATGACAAAAGGGGGAGGAAATTGAAACTAATGTAACAGGGGATGATTTGCTGAAACAGGGGATGAAATTTTCATTTAAAAATTCATGATCACCCTTGTTCAAAGAATGCATGCTGTTATTGCATTTGTTTCACTATGGTTACTGCTGTTGGAAATGTTTTTGGCATTTGGTTTGACAATATATTTGTATTGATCATATGAATGTATGGTTGTTGATTTATCCTGATGAACATGCTTGTATTGAAATAGGAATATTCTTATTCATCTTGGTAAACATGTTGGTTTGAAAATTTATTTTTGGCAGTTCCTTTAAACTGTGATATCTAAACAGCTGCAATGTTTTTGATGTGATCATGAGTGATTCAAAAATATTTTCTTACTTGAATAATATTGCTCTGATATCTTGACTGAAAATATTTGAAAATTTTTTTGAACTACATTGTTTTGGAATCAGTTGATATGTGTAAAGTTTGAGCAGTAAATCAGTTTATGATATCAAATGAGTTTTGATTATCAATTTAAAACTGCTCATAAATCAAGCATTTAGCATCATATAATATGCTAAATAACATTGTTTTTGAAGCTTGATTAAAATATTACAGGTTAGTGCTTCCCTTGGTAAAATAAGCATACATCAAGGGGGAGTCATGTGACATTTAGAAAGGAGGAGAAATTCAACCTTCAAAGGGAGTACTCATACTCAATTTTTTAAAAATTTCTTTCCATTTCAATTTTAATAATGTTTGTCATCAAGGGGGAGATTGATGAGTTTGGAAAACTCTATTTCTAATTAAGTAATGATCAAACATTATTAATAAAATCAGTTGCAAAAATTATTGATATTAAATTAAAATAATTAAATTAATTTTTGCAATGCAGGTTCAGTTTGGGCCAAAAAATAAAAATCTGGTGCAAGCCCAATATGACTAATTTCAGTTAGATGTTGAATTATTGTGGCTGAAACAAATTGTTGTTACTTGGGCCAGATTAAGTTATTATTGCTACAAGCCCAAATGAATGCCTTCCTGTTTACTCTATGCATGATTCGAAAAATATACATCAGGAAAGCAAATGTTATTAATTGGGCCAGATTAAATGATCATTGCCACTAAGCCCACTTTTACTTGAGATGAGAATTCCTCATGCTTTGTCCGAATCCATGAAGCAAAGAAAACAAAGCCTCAATGCTTCCAACAGATTCTATCTCACTTCTTGGAAGGATTTCAAAGTTAATTTAAGCATTGGGAACATAAGTAAGTGAGAGAAGATTGATTTGATTGCTATGATAGCTATGCACGCCTCTCAGCAAAGGGAAGTAAAAGCAACCTTTACTTGTGTAATATGTTTTTTACATTGAATTACTTTTTCCAAGTTATTTATTCTCTCTCATCTCTTTCTTCTCTTCGGACATTAACCAGGAAATAATGGAAGCCATGGAAGCTACACCTACTCACTGAAAAGAAGATAGAGCTCGTCTCACGACCATCATGAAGATGGCAAGAAAACATACTAAAATAAAAATGAGCTATGGCTAAGATATTCACCAAATGTGGTTAGATTTGGTGAGGTAATCTTGAGCTCTTCATACTCAAAAAGGAAGAAGAATATCTCGGCCAGCAAGGTGAGATTCTTGGAGGCATGGCTTGTCTTTGATTCTGCTCAACCACCACAGGAAGTAGCTAGAGTGGCGAAGTGATGGTAGAGGCAGAGATTGAAGCAGATAAAGTCATCATCATCATGAAGCATCAAGGGCCAGAAATCCATCTTGGAGAGCAAGCCAAGGATGGAGAGCTCGGATTGATGAAGAGTGATGACCAAGGAAGGACTAGAGGTAATTGCATGTTGGTTATTGCATGGTTATCTCTTCTCTCTCTGTGTGGCCGAACCGGTTTCTTAAAGGAAGAAGAAGTTGGCTTGGGTTTTTGGCTTCAAGTGTGGAGGCTTCTCTCTTCTATAAAAAGGGAGAACAACCACTGTTTGGAGCAAGGAGTTAGAAGTAAGCAGTGAGAGTGCAAGGCACAGGATTCTCAGAGCTACCTAAGCTTACAGATTTTCTTCTCCTTCAATGTATTCTGTTTAGTATTTTTCTGTTTAATTTTGTCATGTCTTGAGTCTCATGGAAAAAGGCAAACAGTGAGGTTTGTATGAAAAAGCCATGGAGCGGAAAAAGGCAGAGAGTGCAAAATTAAAAGAAAAAGCCATAGAAGTCTTAGAGTTTCTTTGTTCATCTATGTTATGTTTCATGATTCTGTGGGAATCCCCTTGTAAGTTGGGTTAGCACTTTACAGTTTGTAATCAAGTTGATTATAGTAAAATTCCATCATTGTTGTGATGGAGACTGGATGTAGGCTGCACTGCACTTAGCAGCTGAACCAGGATATATCTGGGTGTAATCTTCCTTCTCTCCTACTCCATTTCTGTTTTCTACTGCACAGGAGCAAAAACCAAAAATGTCTCGTGCCAAGTGACGAGACAAAATGAAAAAGTCTCGTGGCTAGGGACGAGCTAAAAACAGAAAAGTCTCCTCTAAGTCCAGCAAGTGTTAGCAAGCAAAAAGGGGCTAAGATTCAAACCCCCCCTTCTCTTAGCCACTGAAACCATCAACTACTTTTTAAAAATTTTTGTTGTTAACTACTAAGTGCTATTCACAAATGCAAACCAACTGACTAATTAAATTTCCATATATGCAACCTTGGTGACACCAAACTTAGTTTGTGGCAATGTGGTGTAAGATGATTTGTTCAAGGTGCTAAGAGTGACATGCTATGAGTTGCATTCATGTCCTCTTAGTGTGCCTTGAACACCAAACTTGTTCTTCACTATATGTTGCATAAAAGGATTTATTCAGGGATATATCAAAGTTGATTTGCGATCCATGAACTTTGCTTTATTAACTACTTTAAAAGCATGTAAAACATGGGTTGCCTCCCATGAAGCGCTTCTTTAGCGTCACTAGCTTGACGTTCTTCCTTTGTCAGGGTGGTTGGTAATGCTTCAAATATTCCCCTCTTACAGTAAACCTATATCCATTGGCTTCATCAATGATCTCCACATGTTCTAGGGAGAGAACTTTGTTGATGGTGAAAACCTTAGGTAACTGAGATGGGATGGTGGGGAGATGAGGTGGGATATCTAGGAAGTAAGCTGAGATCACTTTATCCCCTGGAGAGAAATCTTCTGTAGGGATCTTTTTGTTCCTCCATCTCCTTGGTATCTTCTTCTTTGTTTCTTTTGCTGTTATCCTGCTCTTTGTGGTCTCTTTTCCTAGGGGGATTTTGTTGCTGGTCTCATATGATTCTGGTGGTTTTGGCTCCACTTGAGTTTCCTTTAGCTGTGACAGCTGCTGATTCTCTTGTTCATCACCCAAAGGAATTCCAGGGTGTATAGCTTGTGCTTCAATGCTTTTTTCTCCCACCATTACTCTCTCATGCTCTGCCCTTAGTTCCTTACCTTCCTGACTTGCTTCTTGTGAGGGTTTGAAGACATTGAAGGTGAGTTGTTCGTCATGTATCCTCAGTATTAGCTCTCCTCGCTCCACATCTATGAGCGCTCTGGCTGTAGCTAAGAATGGTCTTCCCAATATGATTGGGTAAATGTGACTTTCTTCCATTTCCAGTATGACAAAGTCTATGGAAAGGAAGTAGTTCCCAACCTTTACCAGCACGTTTTCAACCACTCCAATTGCTTGTTTTTGAGTTTTGTCCGCCAGCCTGATGACTACGTCTGTGGGCATCAGCTCATTGATTTGCAGCCTCTTCATAAGGGATAAAGGCATTAAGTTGATGTTTGCTCCCAGATCACAGAGTCCTTTGTCAAACATTGTTTCTCTTATGGCACAGGGGATGTGAAAACTCCCTGGGTCCTTCTTTTTTGTAGGCAGCTCTGGTTGAATGAGAGCACTGCACTCCATGTTCATCACTATGATTTGTCCTTCCTTGAGTGAGCTTTTCCTGGTCAGCAGCTCCTTCATATACTTGATGTATGAGGGCATTTGTTGGAGAGCCTTGATGAATGGTATGTTTACATGGAGGGATGCAAATATGTCAAGAAACCTTGAGTATATTCTCTTTTCTACACCACCATTTAGTAATTGGCGAAAGGGTGCATAGAGCCTCAGCAACTCTTTCTGCGTAATTGTGGTTTCCTGAGGATTCTCTTCCTGCTTTCCTGTTGATGTATCTTCAGATTGTTCTGATGGTTTGTTCAGCTCTTCCTCAGTCTCCTTATCATTTATAGTAACCATCTTGCAATCTTCCCATCTGACTTTCTTTGCTTCACCTCTCAGATTTTTTTCTGTGTCACTTGGGAAGCTATCAGTAGGTTTGGGAATCTTCTCAGATAGGTATCCCACTTGAAATTCCAGCCTCTTGATGGTGTCTCCCTGATTCTTGATATTGGCTCGCACCTCCTCTTTGAACACCTTGTTATCTTGAATCTCCTTGCATATGCCTTCAAGTAGAGTCTCAATCCTTGATAGTCTTTCTTTCGATGATGGAGAGTTGAGATTGGAAGGATGATAAGGGCCATTTTGACTTTGGTATGGATGTTGAGGTGTGTTGTTAGGTGGGTGCTGATATGATCTCTGTGTGGAATGTTGGTGAGTTGCATTGTTGCTGGGGTTGTGGCGTCTCTGATCTTGGCCTTGGTCTTGTTGATTTTCCCACCCAAAGTTTGGGTGGTTCCTCCAACCAGGGTTGTAGGTCTTGGAGTATGGATCATGGGTCTGCCTGGGTGAGTTTCCAATGTAGTTGGCTTGTTCATGCTCACCCTCTGCCTCTGCATTTACCCCCCTCTTGGGTTGTTGATGAGGTGGTGATTGCTGCTACTTGGTTCCTCTCCATCTTCTTGGTGAGGTCAGCCAGCTGCTTGGTAATAAGTTTGTTTTGGGCTAGCAGTGTATCCATATTGTTCAGCTCCATCACTCCTCTAGTGTTGCCTCTTTCAGAAGCATAGAAGTAGTCATTCTCTGCTACAGTCTCAATGACATCTATGGCTTCCTCAATGATCTTCTTTTTGTTCAGAGATCCCCCGGATGAGTGGTCTACTGCCTTCTTTGATTTATAAGAAAGACCTTCATAGAAAATATGCAACTGCACCCATTCATTGAACATATCTGGCGGGCATCTTCTTGTCAGGTCCTTAAACCTCTCCCATATTTCATATAGAGTCTCACCATCTTGCTGCCTAAAGGTTTGTACCTCAGCTCTCAACCTGTTGATCCGTTGAGGAGGATAGAATCTTGCCAAGAATTTGTTCACCACATCTTCTCAGGTTGCTAAACTCTCCTTTGGAAAGTATTCCAACCATTTAGATGCTTTGTCCTTGAGTGAGAAAGGGAACAGAAGTAGTCTATAAGTGTCAGGATGAACACCATTAGACTTCACAGTATCGCATATCCTCAGGAAGGTGGTTAGATGTTGATTGGGGTCTTCTTGGACACTTCCTCCGAATGAACAATTATTCTGAACAAGGGTGATGAGCTGTGGCTTTAGTTCAAAGTTGTTGGCATGTATGCTTGGCCTTTGGATGCTACTCCCACAGTTTTCTGGGTTTGGGTTGATGTAAGAACCCAGAACTCTTCTCTCTTGCCCAGCCTGATGCGATGGACCTTCTCTGCCATGGTTGTGAGCCTCTTCTTCATGATGGTTTTCCATATTCTCATCCATGTCTGCTTCAAAGTACTCCTCCTATTCCTCAGCACCAACTACTCTCTTTCCTCTTGCTTCCCTCCTTAATCTAAGGAAGGTCCTCTCAAGTTCAGAATCAAAGGAAGTTGAAGCCCCGCTTCTTCTACCTGTCATACAACCAACAAGGCAAAAGCAAGAAAGATAGATGTGGATAGTAATTTCTACAGAAATGCTGTTAGTGTGAGTGATACAATATATCAAACAGTTAGTGGGTTAGTGACTGAATTGTAAACAACTAAGAAAATGGGTAGGGGAAAGGGAAGAAAATAGCTAAACAGAAAGTAAATTCCTCAAATGAACTTAAATCAAACAAAATAAAAACAAATGCTCAATCTAGTTATCCACCAATTTAATCATTGTTGATACAAAATTAATCCCCGGCAACGGCGCCATAAACTTGATGCATGGAAACTTGTCCTTTAACAAATTTCCTTTGGCAAGTGTACCGAACTGTCGTCAAGTAAAAACTCACTATAGAGTGAGGTCGAATCCCACAGGGATTGATTGGTCAAGCAACTTTAATTGGAAGAATGTTCTAGTTGAGCTAAGCAGAAATTGGGTTTGAGATTTGCAGAAAATTAAATGGCGAGAAAGTAAATGGCAGAAAACGTAAATGCTGGAAAGAAAGAGCTGAATGTAAATGGCAGAAAGTAAATTGCAGAATCTTTAATGGGAATGGGGAAGATGCTCATAAAAGTAAATGGCAGAAATTAAAGAGAATGTGTAAGATCAGAAATGGGGAGTTCATTGGGCTTAGGAGATGTTGCATTCTCCGGATCAAGTTCATTTTCATCTCTTCCTCAATCAATGCATTCATTGATCTCCTTGGCAATCTTAAGTGATTGAATTCCAATTCCTTGGTAATTCAATCTCTCAAATCAGATCAATAGCTAATTCCTTGGTCTAATTGCTCATGAGAAGAGATGAAGTGTGGTCACTGATTATACCACATGTATTTCCAAATCAAAGTATTGGGAGAATTATATGTCACCATATCCGCCCAAACCCCAATTTGGTCCAACATGAGAAAGCAATTCTAGCATGATCTCTTCATTCCTCTTTCAAGGTTCAGAAGAGATCCAAGTATGAATAGCTTCTTTTCCAAGATAACTACTCAATGGGATGAAGATTGAAAGCTTTCTAGTAAAATCAAGAGAAAAGAGAGAAAAAGGATAATGAAAACTATTATTGATCCATCAAATTACAACAGAGCTCCCTAACCCAATGAAAGGGATTTAGTTGTTCATAGCTCTGGGAAATGAAAGCATAGATGGAAAATACATTATGAAAAGTAA